>NC_134283.1:21926974-23176974 GCF_949628215.1 Phalacrocorax aristotelis | reverse complement strand
CACCGAGTGCCTGCCCAGCCAGGCCAATGCACACTGAAACATTTTTATGCTGAGCCATGTGAGCTCCTAGTCCTGGAAGGGGGGGGGGGTGTTTAGGGTACAAGCCCCCTCTCCCACCACCATTTCAGCTGGGCAGGGGCTCGCTGCTGCAGTGACTGGTGAGGACACCCTGGTCTACCCTTGCTACCCGGTGCTCATGCCAATCCTGGTGCCTTCCCCTGCCCCAGGCGGGTACTTGCACACTTCAGCCATGCTGCTGCACTACTGCACCACGACAAGCTACCTCCTCCCTGGCCCCCATGGCTCCCACCCTGGTACCCTGCACCTCCTTGTGCCTACAGCTTCTCCATCAGGTGTAGCCTGTGACTGCAGCTGCAGGTCGCTGGGACTCTGACTGTGCCTCTGCCTCCTGCATACTGGGACAATAAACACTTGTGGAGAACTTGGGGCCGTGTCCTTTCTCAAGGTTTGGGGAGCGGTGTCAGGCTGACTGCGGGCAAAAAGGAACCAAAGCAGGCACAAGTGGAACTGTGCTGCAGCACTGTGGAAGCTGCGGCACAGAGCATGAAGAAGCCTGCAGGATGATCTCCTGATCTCATTCTGTGACAGGGTGACCCACCTAGTGGGTGAGCAAAAGGCTGTGGATGTTGTCTACCTGGACTTTTAACAAAGCCTTCGACACTGTCTCCCACAGCATCCTCCTAGAGGAGCTGGCTGCTCATGACTTGGACACGTGTACTCTTTGCTGGGTAAAAAACTGGCTGGATGGCCGAGACCAGAGTTGTGTTAAACGGAGCTAAATCCAGTTGGCAGTCAGTCACAGGCGGCGTTCCCCAGGGCTCAGTTTTGAGGCCAGTCTTGTTTAATATCTATCAGTGATCTGGATGAGGGGATCAAGTGCACCCTCAGTAAGTTTGCAGGTGGCACCAAATTGAGTGGGAGTGTAGATCTGCTCAAGGGTAGGAAGGCACTGCAGAGGGATCTGTACAGGCTGGATCAATGGGCTGAGCTCAACTGGGTGAGGTTTAACAAGGCCAAGGGCCGGGTCCTGCACTGGGGTCACAACAGGCTTGGGGAAAAGTGGCTGGAGAGCTGCCCGGTGGAGAAGGACCTGTGGGTGCTGGTTGACAGCTGGCTGAACATGAGCCAGCAGTGTGCTCAGGTGGCCAAGAAGGCCAACAGCATCCTGGCTTGTATTGGGAATAGGGCGGCCAGCAGGAGCAGGGAGGTGATAGTGCCCCCTGTACGTCGCACTGGTGAGGCCACACCTTGAATTCTGTGTTCAGTTTTGGACCCCTCAGTACAAGAAGGACATTGAGTTGCTGGAGCGTGTCCAGAGAAGAGCAATGAAGCTGGTGAAGGGTCTGGCGAGCAGGTCTTATGAGGAGCAGCTAAGGGAACTTGGGCTGTTTAGCCTGGAGAAGAGGCTGAGGGGAGACCTTATCGCTCTCTACAACTACCTGAAAGGAGGTTGTAGTGAGGTGGGTGTTGGTCTCTTCTCCCAAGTCACTAGTGATAGAACGAGAGGAAATGGCCTCAAGCTGCGTCAGGGGAGGTTTAGATTGGATATTAGGAAAAATGTCTTCACCGAAAGAGTTGTCAGGCATTGGCACAGGTTGTGCAGAGAGGTGGTGGAGTCGCCATCCCTGGAGGTGTTAAAAAACATGTAGACATGGCACTCTGGGACATGGTTTAGGAGGCCTGGTGGTGTTGGGTTGGGGGTTGGACTTGATGATATTGGAAGTCTTTTCCGACCTTAATTATTCTATGATTCTATGACTGGCAGGAGGGTTTTATTCCTACTGTTGAGCAGAGGAGCAGGCAAGGGGTCAAGTTACCTCCAAGGAAGGCTACAACTCAGGCTGTTTCCAGCCTAGGAAGGCTTCAGAGCACTGCGGGTGGTCCTGGTAAAAAGTTGAACCAGCTCAGTTCCTGCAAGTGGGCCCCTGCCTCTTGGGTTTGAAGCTTGGAGAGCAAGCATCCTGGAAAAAAAGGAGCTGTTGCAAGGAAAGACAGGGCTGGTGAAGGTTGCTGGTGTGAGCCTGCCACCCTGCAGGGGCAGGCTCTGCAGCCCTGGCTCTTGTCCCGTGCACCTGTCCACCTCCTAGGAGCCCGCTACTCTGGGAGTTGAGAGCAACACAGCTGGCTCCGCTGCTGGTAGGTTCTCAGTGGCTGTGCAGGACCCCGGCACTGCTGGTGTGCAGTCAGTCACCTCCAAGAAACCAAGGTGTCACAAAAAACTGGGAATAAAATTCTTTAACACTGGGTGTATTTAAGAGCAGGCATGACTTTATTTGGCACCAGGTATGTGGGGGAAACCTCTCCTAGCATGCACACCTACTATAATTCCTTTTTGACATTTATACATGACAGTTAACACACGACCCCTGTCCACACAAAATTATTGACCTGACAGTATCCTCTTCTTCCATTGGTCTGTATTTTCTTCGCTTAAATGTAAAGCTACAGTGTGATTTTAATTCACTGCACATGCTCAAGAGGAATGGTGGGGCAGTCCTTTCATCCCTCACCTGAATTGGTTCTTGCAATCTCCCCCTGCCAGAATTACCTGTCCCCCAGTTACTGAGCTTTGGCCATTGTCCAGTTTTTCAGTGCCTTCTGGACCAAGATGTTCTCTTTTATCACTGCTGACTGATTTGTGGCCTTCCCTTATCTCTGCAACCTTTATAGCAGGATGTTTCCACTGTCAGTCCTTGAACTTCTAGTGATTTGTGGTTTTTTAGGAGGTTCTTGTTAATGGGCCATTTGTTGCTAATCCCTCCTATCTGGCTTAAGTATTATTAGAACATGAGCCAACTGTGTGCCCTGGCAGCCAAGAGGGCCAACCGTGTCCTGTGTGCATCAAGCGCTGCATTGCAGCTGTTTGAGGGAGGGGATTGTCCTGCTCTGCTCTGTGCTGGTGCGGCCTCACCTCGAGTGCTGTGTGCAGGTTTGGGCACCACAGTACATTAAGGATATAAAGCTATGAGAGAGTGTCCAGAGGAGGGCCACGAAGTTGGTGAAGGGTTTAGAGGGGAAGCTGTATGAGGAGCAGCTAAAGCTGCTTGGTTTGTTCAGCCTGGACAAGAGGAGACTGAGGGCAGACCTCATCGAGGTCTACAGCTTCCTCACAAGGGGAGGAGGAGGGGCAGGCGCTGATCTTTTCCCTCTGGTAACCAATGACAGGACCCAAGGGAATGGCAGGAAGATGTGCCAGGGGAGGGTTAGGTTGGATATTAGGAAAAGATTCTTCACCCAGAGGGTGGTGGATCCCTGGAACAGGCTCCCCAGGGAGGCAGTCATGGACAGTGCCAAGCCTGGCGATATTCAAGAAGCAACTTGGACAAGGCCCTCAGAGACATGGTGTGAATCTGGGGTTGTCCTGTGCAGGGACAGGAGTTGGACTCGATGATCCTTGTGCATCCCTTCCAGCTCAGGACATTCTGTGATTCTATGATTTACTGCCTTGAATATTCTAAAATTCTCAGGTGTTTCCCCTGCTAGCTATGATCCTTTCCTAACTACTAACAACCCCCACGCTGTTCCATTTAATCCCAGAAAAATATAACCAAGGGGAGGGAACAGGCAGGAGCAGCCCAGGGCCTGTACGGGGTAGGGGGAACATGGGAGGGGAGGGGCGGGCACAGGCACCCCAGGCCCCCGGGCTACGCAGCTGGCCAGGGGAAGGACCTCAGGATCCCCTGGGGCTGCGGGTGGCGGAACCGCCCAGGGGAGGCTTGGGGGACTGAGAGTATCCCCGCTGCTGCGGCCTCATGTACGCCCGCACCGCCCTTCCGGCCCCGCCACTTCCGGGCGTGGGGCTCTCTTCCGCGGGGGGCCGGAAGCGGATGGCGGCGCTGGGGCAGTCATGGCGGTGAGTGGCGGTGCGGTGCGGTGCGGGGCGGGGTGGGGTGGGGTGGGGTGGTGAGGGTGTTGACGCTGACCCACCGCGGGCGCTGACCCACGCGGGCGCTGACCCACCGCCTCTCTTGGCTCCGCAGCCCAAGGGGAAGGCGGGCACCAAGGGCAAGAGACAGATCTTTGAGGAGAACCGGGAGACGTTGCGTTTCTATCTCCGCATCATCCTGGGGGCCTCGGTGAGTGCGGCGGGAGGGGCCGGTCCGCGGTCCTGGTCCCGGTCCCGGTGGGTCCCAGACCTGGCCGACAGCCGCGCTGCGCTGCGCTGTGCTCTCTCCGCAGGGCGTTTACGCCGTAGTGAACCTAGTGATCTTCTATCCCGCCGCCTCTACCTGGACATGGGTAAGCACCCGGCCTGCCGCGGGCAGAGCCCTGTCTGCCGCCCTGCCGAGTGGGCCCGGGCTTGGCCTTCCCCGGGCCTTTCCCGGTTTCTGGGATAGACAAGGCCAGCAGGCCCCTGCCGCTCTACCGTGGGGTTGTGGCTTTCCCGGCTGACAGCTCTTTCCTCCTTGCAGCTAGCATTCATCTTCAGCTCCGTGGTCTACGGTACCAGCTACCGGTCCATGAACACCATGGCAAAGCCGTCTTTCACAGACGATGGCAGCCTTGCCGACGGGGGAATTGACCTGAATATGGAGCAGGGGATGGCAGAGTGAGTGTCCACACTCGCACGAGTCCAGGTGAGCAGGACCTGCTGCCTGAGCGTGCACGCAGAGCCCTGGATGAGAAGGCCAGGCCTCAGCTCCCACTTCAGTTTGCCCACCAGTGCAGGCGTGAGGGGAGCTGGAAGCCTGTAGCTGTTCTTACCAAGAACGTAGCTAAACTGTTTGTTATTGGAATGCTTGGCCCAGCATGTGCTTGTCATGAGCCACCACATGGGTGTGTCAGCCTGGAACGGTCACTGTCCTGAGGGCTGGGGTGCACAGGTAGGAGATCCCAAATGGTTCAGCTGGAACAGCTTACAGCCGCCTTTCAGTGAAGAGAAAGCACTGACACTGGGCATGCTTCTCCAGCACATGTGAGATTTAGATTTTCTTTTTAAATCAAGACTGCAGGTAACGCTTGACAGAGTGGAAGGGTGCGTGCTGCCAGTTACCCGTCTTGGCTGCAAACTGGCCGTGTCTTGAACTGTTATATGCACTAATAAACCTCCCTCCTGCCTTAGCCAGCTCCTCTCACCTCCTTAGCCTTTTCTGCCCCCTGTGCTTGTGCGTCCCCTGTGTCTGTCTGCAGACAGCACTGAGTATTTGTCTGTCTGGTGTTCTTGGTTGTGCTGTAATGGTGTTCTTTTCCTCAGTCAAGGAATACACAACAGTAATTTCCTGTAAAGTGCTGTTTAGTAAAATAAGGAGACAACAGTACTAAAACAACGGAAGTATCTTACAGATTTACTTGTTTTCCAACAGTGACCCCCAAACTAGTTACAGAAAACTGCCAGGCAGTCATGGACATGTCAGGCTTTGTTGTGTCCTTCCTGCCCTCAGCCTCTGTCTGTTGGCCCAGCTTTTGCCAGGGATCTTCAGCGCATGCTCAGCGAGGTACCTGGGGTGCTTTTCCCCTTCCCTCCCATCATCTTGTTCTACAATTTAAGGTTTACCTCTGTCTTTCACTTGCTGCCAGGCTTTTGAAGAAACACAGTGGGGCCTCGTTTGCGGCAGAGCCCTCTGCATCACGTTAAGTGTTCTTGTGCTGGAAGGGCCATGAATTGATTTATATATTTTTATTAACAGAAGTTTTATTTCTGTGGCCAGCAGGTGCCCAGGGATGTTACCAGCAGGCAGACTGACTTGCATGATACAGAACCTGCTGCCTCTGCCCAGGATGAGCTTGCATCTTATGTGTTTGTTAGTGGAGTATATGTTATCTCTGTGCAGGCAGAGTGACTCAGATATCCATTGTGAGAGACTCAGCCAAGGGATGAGGTGGCCAGGATGAGAGGGAGTTATTCCTAGTGTGATTTGTGAGCCGGGTGCTTTGCACACTCTTCATCCTATAGTGATTTTTTTTTCCTGGTAGGCAGCTGATCATTTTTGTCTTGTTTTACACTGCTTTGGTGCTCCAGAGGAGAAGCATAAAGTATTTTGGCTGCCTTTTTTGTGAAAGACAACATGGGACAGTCAAGTAAGGGCAACAAAGAAGTTTGTTGTCTGGGGTATCATCCTAGCTGTGAGTGGTGCTCCTGGGAAATGTGTAAGGCACCGAAGTGGAGCGTATGCTCCAATAACTGCCCCATGCACATGTGTGATGGCCCTGTCAGGGGAGCTGACTGAGAGGTGTTGGTGCAGGGATCCCGTTACCTGCTGTCAAAAGGTGGTAAGTGTGGTTGTAACACCAGTGCAGCCCTGGTTGCAGATGTAGTATTTCCCTGGGTGCTGGGGCTCCAAGGTTTTTCTGCCTGAGCAATACACCACTGGGTGAGTTTTATGACCCATTAAAATGAACTGATGTTTATCCGAGGCACGGGCTGTGCAAAACGCAGCACAGCAGGGGAGCTGTAAAGGCAAAACCTGCACAGCTGAAGTTCCTGTCCTTACCCTGTGCCTTTGTACCCGAGCCTGTGCGGAGCCCTCCATGTGAGAGTGCAAGTCATTCATTTAACCCTGTTGGTATGTGAACACAAAGTGCTGACGAACACTGGGCCCTCCTCCCGGTGGCTGTGTCTGTCAGGTGAAGCACTCTAAATTACCACTTTGGGGATTGGGGAACTGCTCCAGGCTAGCGGTTCCTTTCAGAAAGCAGTGATGTTTTCCTGCCTCTCAGCTGAGCGTGCTCTTTTGGAGCTGCTGCTGCAAGGCTGCAGATATGATGATGTTTCCCTCCTACTGTCTGTACCTGAATCAAATGCTGTGTATTGCTTTAGGGTTGAGGAAGACTGATCTTGCTGGTTTCTGGTAGAGCTGGGTTTGGTGGGAGCTTTACCGTCACCACTCTGGGGCTGCCCATGGTCCACGAGATCTCTGAACCTCGGCGTCTAATATTAGAGCTGTTGATGGACTCTGCAGTGGCTTAAGTTGATCATGGTGTCCCAACCTAAACCAGTTGTTCCTGCACTTTGTTTTGCACTGTGCTGCCCAGAATGAGACAAGCTAGTTCATTACCATTACCTCTGCCTTTGTTTTTCAACTCCGTTTTTGGCTGCGACTTGAGTGTTTCTTACTCCAGCAGATGATGATTTAATGGGATTGAAGGAGCTAATGTTTTTCTAACCTGTCATGGCACTCCCTGTGGATTGTGTTGGAAACCCAAGACCTGTTTCTCTCAGATCCCACCGAGGGTAGTGTTTGAGGGGTGGGCAGCTTGTCCCTGTCTGTAGCTGCTCTCAGCTCTGCCTCAGGCTGGTGTGGAAGATAAGCAGGAAGGAGCAGGAGCTTTCTGTTGCCGTAGCTCGGCTTGCGGGTGATGGTGTGCTTGTCCTTGTGGCACCCAGCCCTATGGTGACCCTGAGTATGTTTGCCAGCCTGTGTGAAGGCAGAGGGAAGATCCACACTTCCCATGGTGCAGCCAGCCCTGAGCGACCGTACTCTACGCCATGGTATCTGTCAAATCAGCAGGTGCTGGCTGCTGTTGCAGGCTGAGGGGGTGGTGGCTTTGCTGCTGATTTCTACCCCCTTGCATTCCTCAGCTTTCTCAGGGTCCCTTTTCAGAGGAAGCCTTGCTCTTTAACTCCTCAGACTTACTTATTTTGTTTTTGTTTACCACTCTGATTCTTCTAGATTACCTTGTGTTGCAAAGCACAGCTGCAGGGACAGTCCTTTGGTTGGGCCAGGCAGGATCAGTCTCCAGTGGCGGTGCAGGGGGCCCATGCTGGCAGAGGAGCTGGTGTGTTTGGCAGAGGAACGTTAATGTTCTGCTTTTCTTCCCTCAGGCACCTCAAGGATGTGATCCTGCTGACAGCCATGGTCCAGGTGCTGAGCTGCTTCTCACTCTACGTCTGGTACTTCTGGCTCTTGGTAAGCCCCTGCGGTTTTCCCTGTTGCTCTACATTGTCCATGTTTTTCCCTGTCTTCAGGACCAAGGGTATTATTTATCCATTTCATTTCAGTGTCCTGTTTCAGGACAAGACTATTTTCTGATAAATTGTTTAATCTCCCAGTCAAATCATCTTAAAAATGGGGCCGTACAAGGGAAAGAAGTTCCAATCCCTTCAAGTCAACCATGCAAAAACTAGGCTGGCCTTGGCCTTTTTCTCTGGTCCTGTGAAAGGGCAACAAGAAACATGAGGCAGATGAAAGCCATCTTTGTGTGTAGCGCCTTCTTGTGACTCTGGCAAACAGACTGTGCTTCTTGTTTGGTTTTCTCAGTCATTCACTAGCATGGACTGAGGCTGGGAACTGCTGGACACTGCGCTGCTTGGTAGATCAAACACTGTTGGCTTTGATTTCCCCTTAACACACCAGACTCTTTCTACTCCTGAAACATTTGTCATGTGCCTCCAGCTAAAACCACTTTTGCAGAAGGATAAAACAATCTCCTGTTAGTTTAAAAAATCCCACAGTTGCCTTGAGTGTGTACCACAAAGATATAAAAGGCAATCTTGGGAGCATAGAAAGCTACCTCATTTCAGTCCTCACTCACACGATCCTTTCTAGCTGGCCGGGCAGAGGGCAGCCTAGACTCTGACTATCCCCTGGAAACCATTGGGATCACTTATTTGTTTCACTTCAGAGAAACGTGGGTGTTTTCTGAAGGAGGGAGAGGCAGAATGTCTGGGCAGTTGGATTTTTTTTCTGGGTAATTCAGACCTGATACTGGGATTTCCATATATGAAGCCTGAGTGCTGTATATGTATGCAAGTTCCTAAACCATATGAAATCAGGCCATTTATTTTGGATGCCTGCCACTACTGGCTTTAATTTCTGTGCATCCTGTGATGTCCCTGCTCCAGCCTGCAGAGATATTCCAGCTTCTCTGGCTTCCTCAGGAGGACCAGCCCTCCTGACCGTAGCGCTGCATCTGCCAGAGCTGTCCCCAGAGTGACCGAGTTTGTGCCACGTGTGTTTTGCAGGCTCCAGGACGTGCTCTCTACCTCCTGTGGGTGAACATCCTGGGGCCCTGGTTTACAGCTGACTCTTTGCCCACCAGTCAGGAACCAAATGAGAAGAAGCAACGCCGACAAGAACGCCGCCAGATGAAGCGCTTCTAGCCCTGGCTGGGGAGATAGCTTAATGCCATCTCTCATCTCCATGTTGTTATTTCATCAGGGATGCAACCAAAACCAATCCAAAACCATCGCAGTAGCTGTGTTGCCCTGTGTCATTGCTGCCATTCCGCTAGAGAGGCTGCAAGAGACTTCCCTTGGTTGTTCTTAGCACCAGTTGAGGCCTTGCTCCTTGGGATGACAAGGGGGGTGATGCTGGGATGCGTGTAAATACCTTTTTGAAGCAGCACTGTATCATGCTTGAGGTTGGGAATTGCAACGTTGGAAGAAATAGTACATTAAAGAGCAGAGTCTTAACTGCCTGTGCTGGCAGTGTGTTCGTACAGGGATGCTCGCAGAGGGGAGCTGTTAAAAATACCAGTGTATTCTTGAAGACCTGCAACAGAGGGAAGCAAAATCCCCCAGACAAGTGGTCTCCTCCCTTCCCAAGCTTGCTCTGTACTGCCCTGCCTGCCGGAGTATCTACACCCTGCATAAGGGTGGCAGCTGCCCTGTAAGATCAGGAGCATGGGGTGGCTGGGGGTGCTGTGAATGGGGCTTGCAGCCAAACCTGGGAGCTTTTGGATCTGAGCCTGGGCTCTCTGGAGCCATAAATTGGCCTGTGCTACCTTCGCAGGAGCTCAGTGGGATGAAAGGCTACAGCTAAAAGAAGCCAAAACTAAATCTGTATTGTTTTGGATTTTTTTCTTCTTTCTTTTAAATCAACTCTTCCAGGGGTGGCACAGCTGGGGTGCCGTGACTGCTGCGGAGACTGTGTTAAGAGACCAGGAACAGCTCAGGGCAACTTCTGCTTTTGCCTACTTTGATTTGTTAATATCCCTGCCCAGTATGTTGTTTTACGTGCTCCAGTGACCCCTTCCTGCTCCTGATGCATCAGCTTGGAGCCACCACACAGCTTTTCCTGTGCGAGTGAGATGCACTGACAGTGTTCACAGCAGTGCCAGCCTGGCTTTTGATGCCATCCACAACCTTCTGCCCACATGTTGTTTCCATTACATCATTTTTATTACACGCTTTTTCCTTACATCAAGCCCAATCCCCACCTTGAGTCCTCCTGTGCCTCAGAGCCAGGCAGAGTGGCTGTAGTTGGGCTGCAGGCCAATGTTTTAATTGTGGGCAAGTATCTATGAGGAGTGGGGAGAGCAGAGATTGGTATTTGGGGGATTAAAGTCCTTCCTGCTGCTGGTGAGGGGCATGAGGGAAGGGGTAGGGAGCAGGAAATGCATACACAGGGCAAGCAGTGGATGCAGGCCTGCCCTTACTCCCTGCCAGGCACAGCCCAGAGCCCCCAGACCCATCTACTGGCCCTGAGGTGGTGTCTCCATGCTGCTGGGAGCACCCTAAGGGCATCCCCTGCCATTACAACTACCCCAGCACAGCCTCCTGCACCTCTGGGGGACCACCACATCTCCCCAGCTCTGCCCTTGCTCCCTCTGAACCCTCTTCTCCAGCTCCCCAAAGCCATGCGGCGCTGTGCAGCTGTCCCCAAAATGCTATTTTGGGTGGATGGTGCTGGGATGGGGGAATACATCAACACTAACCACACTGGCCCTCTCAGCTGCACTATCCTACACAGCGGTACATGCACAGCAGCTGCCTGGGCGCAGGGGAGGAGGCCCAGGCTCTGCCCTCTCCTCCAGGCTCCAGCCCCAATAAATACCCACTAAATGGCACCAGTTACACCCTTGGGGCACTGGTTTTCGAGAAGGAAATGCCCCTCAGTTGGGCAGCAGCTGCTCCAGCTCCTCCTCGTTCAGGCCGTTGGTGGTGACGATGTGGTCTAGCTGCTTCATGTACCGCTCCAGGTCCTGCATGAAATGGGGGATGCGGGCCTTCTCCAGCACCCCAAATTTCTTCAGCCGATTCACATCTTCATAGGAGACCTGATGGAAGCAGGAAGACAGGGTCAGCACTCTAAACACTCTTATGCAAGGAGTGGGGTCTCGCCCCCTGCAGCTCACCTGGGTCGCCCACCCTCTGCCCAAACACCCCTCCTGCTTGCAGGGAGGCATTGGCAGAGCCACTTGGGGAGGCATTTGCAAGGATTAGTGGTTTTGGTTGTTCTCTGTTGCTGCAGGGGCAGGTGACAGCAGGACTGGTGTGGCCAAGGCAGTGGGCCAGCACTGTGGCCGGCAGAGCTTATCCTGCTGGGTTAAACCTCGCCCCAAGGGTGTTGCATGGAAGAGGAGGGATTCTCTGTCCTTCCTTGCATCCTACCCAGCACAGCCTTCCCCTGCTCCACCAAAATCCATAGGCAGAGGAAGAAAAAAACCTGAAGGGCTTCCAGCCAAGAGGCTGTTTTCAGGAAAACATGGGACCATGGGAGCCCACGTGGCTTTGGGACGGGAATGGGGCTCTGGGGTCAGCTGCTCCCACCCCTAGCTGTTACCTTTCCAAGCGCAGCCAGCAGTGGGAAGTCAATGGTCTGCCGATGGCGCAGGATGCGGAGAATCCCATCCAGGTAGACCTGGTCCTTACTGAAACAGCCTGGAGAGGAGAGGTCAGGGAGAAAGATCCTGGCTCTCCCCTGCCCTCTGCTCACTTGATTGTCAGCTGCCCGTAATAACCAGCGTGATGGCGTTGAACTGGGGTGGCATAAGTGTGCCAGGGCTCAGGCATTGCTGGTGCAATGGCCAGGACTGCAGCATCCCAAAGGATGAGCAGCCGAAGTGCTAGGAACTGTAGAGGCAGCTGGGTGCAGTGAGTCCGAGGGCAGGGGTGGGTAACAAACCTCTCACTGGGATGCTTTCGCCCTTCCTCCCAATGGAGCTTAGCTATCTATCTATCTATCAATCATCTAATGTTAAACCACTGCAGGAATCTAAATGCAGCCCCAGAAATGCTAATATTTTCCTCTCCTTTGGCTGCTGCCTCTCCAGGAGCTTGTCACACCGCATTCACCTTCTGGGTCTCCCTGGGGCCGGGGGCGGGACCCATCCATCCCTACCTAACCCTGAGCAGCCAAGAGCTGATGTGCCAAGTAAAGGATCACTGCTATAAAGACAAGTGTAAACTACAGAGGAGCAGTGCCGGGATGGGGAGAGATGTAGGGTGGTGGTGGGGCAGAGCCACCATTTCAAAGGCTGCTGTGGCAATGGGGTCAGTGATGGTCACCCCACCCAGCAGCAAAGCATACCCATCTCCACTTTTCTTAAAAAAAAGAAAAACTCCCTTCCAAAACCCAAAGGCTTTTCACCCCCCAAGCAGTACCTGGCTGCGAGGTGTCGGTCTGGCCCCGCTTTGCCCGCACACAGTACTCCCACCGGACGCCGGCATCCTGGACATACTGCTCCAGGTCCTGGAAGAGGGCGGAGAAGGAGAGGCGGCTGGCCCGCTCGATGGTGTAGTAGAGCAGGGCTGCCCGCCACAGGAAGGGCTGCTTGCGGAAGAGGACACTGTGCAGACTGGCCAAGCCTTCCTCCGTGGGGTTGGCAGGCTTCAGGCTGTACTGCTTGCGGCCCTCGGAGCTGTGCCAGGGCTGATGGGTGTTGTTCACTCCCCGGATGTAGTGGGTGCCTGCGGGGCGGGGGCGGGGACGGGCGTGAATAGGAGCAAGCACTGTCAGCCACAGCCTCCAAAAAGCACAATTCCCCACCCCGAGTCACTGGGGTTGGGGCTGAGACCAAGCACCCATGGGTGCCAGCTCCATTCTTGGCTGGAGATCCTGCCACGGGACATCGGCTTGCTCTGGTGCCCAGGGTGGGGTGGGGCAGGCACACAAATGCACACAGAGAGGGACCCAGGTGGCCTCAGCCCCTTCTGAAACCTCCCCAGGAGCACCCCTCCAGGACGCCTCCTTGCAGGACCCGGTGGGTAGCCCCTCGCCCTGTGGTCCCCGCAGACCCCAGGCCATTACCACAGTGCCAATCTGAGGATGCTCACAGCATCCCCCTGCCCTGCCCCGCCATCAGCCCTGCTGACCTATCTCATGGCGCAGCATCCCCTCCAGCCAGTGCTGCCGGGCTCCAGCCAGGTTGATGGCCAGCGTTGGCCGGCTGTCCTCCACCATCATCACTGCCTGGGACAGGAGGTCATCGGTGAGCTGCACCACCACCTGCAGAAGAAGAAGGAGGCAAGGGGCATCAGCACTGCCACAGGAGGAGACACTCAGCCGGGTCTTGGCTCTAAGCAGAGGCTGAGATGGTGGCGGATGGTCAGAAAAAGCCACTGATGCTGCAGGTGGCACTGCCTGGTGCTGCTGCACCATCATTGACTTGTGCTGCAGCTCCCCAATGAAACCACAGAGAGCAGGAGCAAGCAGGGAGGGAACTGCCAGTGCTGAGCAGGTGCTGAGAGGAAAGGGATGGTCCCCACAAGGGATGAAATAACTTCTTTAACCTTTTCACAAGTAGCAAACCTGAGCAGGTATCATGGGGGGAGTGGGTAGCTCCCAGGCAGCCTGGCTCCAGCATCCCTCTGGCTCCAGCACCTCCCCCCCTCTCCCCCAGCTTTTTCCCATGGGCTCCCCACAATTTTATGGCCACACATGATGAGCACCCTCTGGAGACCTGCCTCATCCCACTCCTGCATCCCCATTAGCAAGTGACAGCACAGTAAATTCAGTCATCAAATCAGCTCCACTCTAAATAACCAACAGCGCCTGCTTCATTATGGGTCCAACCTCCAGACCCCCCCCCCAAAACATCCCATGAGGGAACCAAGGCTCTGGCACCTTTTTCATGGACTCTCGTGTGGATTCTCCCTTTCGAGGCTCCCAGACAAGAGCAGTGAGGACGGATCCATGCCAGCCCACCCTTGCAGCAGGGGTGGCACGTGCTGGGCCATGATTCACAGCAGGGATGGGCAACGCATGTGCAGGACTGGAGAACAGCTTTATACAGGAAAAAACATCTATTTCAGGAAACCTGGCTATCACAAGTGCTGGAGCCAAGACAGCTGCTCTACATTAACATGAGTTAACGTGCCAGCCAAGCAGCATTTTCCAGCCATCCAACTTCAGACCTGCAGTGACTTGAAGCCAAAGCATCACCGGAGGGGACATGTGGCTCTGCCACGTCCCTAGGAGCTCTTGCATCCAAGGTTCAGCAGTGGCAATGCTGAGGACCTTTGGGCACATACCAATTTAATCTCAAAATCCTTCTGTCACATCCATATTGACTTTAAAAACCATCTATTATTTCAACTGCTGACACTTTTCAGGATGAAAATGTGCACACACACACATAATGCAGCAATTTTTCTCTTATTTAAAAAAAGGAGAGGAGACTGAACAGGTTTGCTTTAATCCAGATTTATTATTGTGCAAAGCTGCTCATGAAAGCCAAAAGTGCAATGTAACAGAGCAGAGTCTACCACTGGGCAAATAAACACCATAAAATACTTAACAGTGCAATTGCTTACCTGGATTAACATATACCAGCATGAAAGAAAATCCCTCCAGCTCCGAGAAGAGACTTGCTGGTCCAGATCTGACTTGTGTGTATCTCCTTGAGCTTATTTCTGCTCGAGTAAGCAAGTCAAAACAAATAAGGGTTGCAGTTTTTCTGCCCTCCGCCACATCCAGCCATGGACCTTGGTGACCTGAGACAAACTGAGGCAGGGAACTGCTCCAGACTAAAACTGGCTTTATGCTCTAGGTTAGCCTCTAGCAAGATCGTCAACCCTGGCCACATGAGCTCCCAAGGGGGGCTCTTGGTGGGGAGAAGGCTTTTGGCAGCAGTGCCAGCTTCTGCTAACAGCCCTGTCCAGAACTATGATGGGCAGGGAAGGTTCACTGCAAGCAGAAATGAGGAGGTAGAAATGAGCCAGGTTTTGGTATGATTTTAACCAAATCCCATCTCTTAGGTCAGCTCTGCGTGATGGGAATACAGCCTGGACATCCGACACGGCAATCCCAAATGCGACTAGTGGAGGCTGAAATCCTGGGATGCAGGAGAGAAAGGGAAAAGCCAGGGGACAGAGTTTAATCCAAAAGAAAGATGAAGAATACATTTCATCATCGCAGCACTTTTCCTGCTCCCTCGAAGATGCTGCAGGACAGAATTGATGCCTGGACCCTGTGACAGTCCCTGGTCCCCAGGTCTTTGCTGCCCGACCTGCGGCTCTTACAGGGAGCATGATGCACTGTGTCAGCCGGAACTTTGTTACCAGGATACAGGATGATTGGCTGGCTGGGAGTGCTCCACAAGGCCAAGTCCACACCTTGCTGTCTTATCATGCTTCATTGCCCCTACATGAAAAAAATATAACCCAAGGAGGTTGGAATTTAAGAAACTAGATGCAGAAGTAAATTCTGCTCTAGTATAAATTCCTCTCATTCTTAAACCTGCTTTCTCCCAACCTATTAACAAAATACTCTCCCAGAGCTCCTCCTCTCTGCTTTTCTCCATTTTCCAGTTGCTCAACTTTGGCCACCTTACACTGGATTCCTCCAGGTACCATCCCCAGGCAACATGGATTCAGCAGCTCCAGGTCCCCCATACCAGCGGGACCCACTCCAGTGGGGTCAGCTCAGTCGGTGGGTTTTGGGAAGAGGCTACTTGCCTGGCATCCTCCAAATTGTTCAAGTTTCCCTTCTGCAATTTCAAAAGCCATTTCTGAAAACAACACTCAGAGCACCGCTCAAGTGAAATATTGTATAAACCCAGGAGTTTAACTATATTGACTGTTACATGGATAAATGCTCCACGGCTCATCTCTGCCATTCTGGTGACCTCCAGCCCTCCCTTCCCATCTGCACTGGCACCTTAACTCCCACCACTCTTTTATTATAACCCAAATATCTGTCCATGGCTTTTTCCTCTGCTGCACTGGGAACACCATGTCCCACATCCTATGCTGCATCTTCCCTGCTGTTAGCCAGGCTAGTAACCGAGCATGCTTCCAGGGCTGAGCTTCCCTAAAGCTGAGACCCTGCTTTAATAAGCACTAAGCAACATTTGCAGCAGAGTGCTCTGTCTTTAAAAGAGTTGATTTTCGTATTATTCTAGGGGGGCTTTATGCTATGGGACAAGTCAATGGTCACCAGGCTTGGCATTCCCCTCCTGAGATGGTTAAAACCATAGCATCAATGAACTGTTCACACAATGCGACATGAGCACCAAATGAGCCAGCCAAGTTGTGGAAAGGCAAGCGCTGTCCCTCAGTCTTCACTATCGTGCCTGAACAGGCGGCAGACTTAACAGTCCCAAAACCAAATTTTTTCCTTTTTCTTTTTCTACTCGGTTTCACACGCGCAGGCTGAGCAAAGAGAAATGTAGCAAACAGCTAGAAAATAAGAGGCAGCCAAGGATGCTGAGGATGTGATGCTCAGCACTGAAACCAGGTCTTGCATGACCCCTTTCTGGCAAGGCAGCAAGAGCTGAAATGCAGAATGAAGCATTCCTTAGGAATGCTTCTGAAGCATCTGGAGAAAGACCCAAGGGCACAGAAAAATTCAGTTTGCAATAAGCTGAGCCACTGTTGGAGGCTGAGCACCGAGGTAAGGGCACAGTTGAAGCAACCAGTCTGTGTTTTTGGAAATCAAGGAAAACTGCACACAAAAACATCCCAGAGCCTTTAGAGGAAGAATTTGAGTCAGAGGGAGCACTTTTAATGTCTTTTTCACTCTCATGGTGAAAAAAAGGTAATGACAACACAGAAACAGCAACACTCAATTATATGGAGAGGAAACTATTTTTCCCTGTACAAGAGCTAGATGGAATCAAGTGAAGCGATTAGAAAACCAATTCAGGATGAAGAAGCATCAGCAAATGGTGCAACCAACTGCATGATATTGCAAGGGTTCATGATCAGGTAGGCATATTAACAGCAGAGGTTCTGCAGGCAGAAACACACCCTGACTTGGGAAGACACAGGGTTGCCGTGGCCCTGAGAGAAATTCCCCATCCCTGTCCTAAGGATGGAAAGATCCTGGGACAGAGCTGGGCAGGGGAATGGGGGATGGAAATGGACAGATCCAGTGGTTGGGAAATGGGATTAGATGCTGCTCGGAGAGGCTGAGAGTGCCTGCAACCCATGGGTGCAGCTGCTGGTCAGTCCCACTGCAAAAGCCAACGACGTGGATGTGTGTAGGGGCCACCACGTGGAAAGATGATGAGCAAAACCTCATGATGTCATTCTTCAGATGTCAGTCTGATGACTTTTTAGAGGCATTGGTTTGGGTTATTTTATTTTTTCCCCTTATTTGACAGTGAAGCCAGCCAGCCAGGAGTGATGGGAAGAGACCCGCAGTATCACCAGAGCCTGCGGCTTCACATGCTCTCATTATGCTGCCCGCAGCCCTTCTCCAGCTGCAGCAGTTTTTCTGCCCACTGAGCAGCACCACTTGCCTTGTTTTGGGACCCTCCAGCTTTGCAGATGCTGTTACAACAGGGGCTGCAACTTCAGGTGAAGTCCTATTCCTGGAGCAGCAACCCCAGCTCTCCAGGTCTGTGACCTTTCTCATTCTGAGCAGCATCCACAGTGCATCCTCACGGTCCACAAAGCTCCTGCTCAGCTTTTGTGGATGCAATGATGGAGAAAGAGCTTATCCCCAGGAACAGAGAGAAGACTGCTGATGGCTCCTGCAGCTCCAGGCCACAGACTTCTGCCTCTCTCCAGCTTGCTGGTACTGCCAGCAGCCTGCCCATCTGCTCAGGACACCACACACCAAGAAAGCCCTGGCACCGAGCAGCTCCTGGGTGAAGAGGCATCACCGACAGGATCCCAGGGGATGCTAGCTAGTGCTATTTAGGCTAATGACATTTCACAAACCCAGGGATTGCCATGCAGCACTTACCAAACAGGGCCAGGGGTTTCTCTGCTGCAAGCTGGGACCTCACCAAAATCCATACGGTGACCCCTGAGTTCTGGCAGCATCACCTCAGTCCTGAGCCAAAAGAAAAGCAGAAGAGCTTCAGGATCTGCAGGTTGGACCCTGACAAAGAAGCTTTTGAATACACAAAGTTAATTATAGTGCAAATACTTACCCATAAGCGCACTGCCTGCTGTGCTGGAAAGCGGGATCCTCCCTTCACCCATCGGCGCCGGGGACAAAGGGCAGCTGCCTGCAGCAACTGCCACCACCCTGGGCCGCACTGCCTGTGGGACTGCCTGCAGGCAGCACAGGCAGCCGACACATCTGTGGGTCAGTCTCTTGGCTAACACAACTCCCTGTGCTAGCGTTTCTTTTTTTTTTTTTTTTTTTTTTTCTTTTTTTTAAGAAAGCCCTCACAATGAATATGTAACAGAGAAGCAAATGGCATGGCAAAACAGACAGGGCACAGCAGGTGGAAGTCAGGAAAGTCAGGGGAGGGAGACGCATCTGAAACCACCCAGTTCCCCGGCAGGGTGTTACATTATCAGCGACGCAGAAGTTTCAGCAAGTTTTTGTCCTGTATGGGGAGCAAGCTTTGCCAACATTGCTGTATCGAGAGCAGATGAAACCCTTCCCTCTTCCCTGCCTCAGAGAAATTCAGCAAAATTTCTAATGTGTAGCAACAAACAAACCAATGCTTTAAAGGTTTTAAAAGCACTTATCAAAAGTTCCAGATAAAGGAGCCACATATCTCATACGTAGACGTGCAAAGATAATTACTGAACCCACGTTCCCTTGAGCAAAGGGAAAATTACAGGGCTGGAAGAAAGCCAGTTGTACACCAATATGTAAGAAAAAAGATGGTTTTCTGCCTGGCCAGAGCTCAATTTGGGTTTAAATTAACAGAGAAGAGCAAAATAGCTGAATTTAATAAATTAATAAAATCAAAAGATAGACCATAACTAGCAAGTCATAAGTGTAGGTTTGTAAGTAAGACTGGCCAGCTAGGCTGGGTTTTGGGACTAGTTCTGGGTACTAAAAGGCAGCTGAATTATAGGAAGAGATTTGCAGAGATCCCTTCTGTCCTAAGCAAAGGCTTAGGAGGGCCAAGGTGCCAAATCCACATCCCAGGGACACCTGCAGGAAGGATCACAGCAAACAGAGGGGGCTGGAGGAGGAACGTCACCTGGCCAGGTGGGACCTCAGGGAACCGCTCACTCCCGCTTTTGCAGGCATGAAATGCGCTGGGTACTGCTGAGCAAGTTGATGCCTCAGGGAAATGCTTGTGAATAACCCTGTTTGGAGTTGGAGGTGAAAAATCATAGCTAGGAAAAATAGTCTGGCCAAGAGGCAGTGGTGAGGAAGCCCCTGTGCCAGCCAGCACTGCATGGCCTTCTGCCCTGCAGCCAACAGCCGAAAGCAGCCCCACGAGTGAAAAAGCAAAACCAGGTCCAGAAATTCTTCTCACTGCTTGAATCAAGGATGGTGGAAGCGTTTTGCCCACACCTTGCTGGCAGAAAAGGTAAAAAAAAGGCCCTTATCTGAAGCTGTGGGACATCCCATGCTGGATGCTGCTGGGGCACAGAGGCCAGACTAAGAGTTGCTGAACTTGCCCCCCTCCATCCCTCATGGCTACCATCGTATCTCTACTACATATTTCCCAGCCTTAAAACCCAAGCTCAGGGTGTCAAAGTGCCGTAACCCAGCACATCCCACCAGACAGCAGGAAATGCCTCCCCCCGGCTTTGCTTTTGGACATGTGAGCGAAGGCGTCTGTTGGAGATGTCTGCCATACCACTGCTAACAGCAGTAATTGATACCTCATGCACACAGCAAAACGCTCCCTGCGCAGCCGCACAGACAAGCAGCAGCTTCTCTTTCTCTCTCTCTCTCTCTCAAGCATAAAAGGGAGATACACACTGGAAAAACCAAGGGAAATTGTGTGGAACCAGCAGCCACATCCTAATGCCAGGGTACCGCGAAGGTAGCCAAACCAGAGATAAAAGAACACCACAGCTCAGGGTAGAAAAGTTTCTTCTTTGTACCCACAATATTTCTTAATCTGAGTCCTTTTTATCAGAAAGTAAATATTTTACAGCTGTATTTTACAAGAGATAAAGCACAGACGTGGATTACCTCTCCCACGCAGCCTTCCTTCTGCATGTACTTTCGGATCACAGACCAGATCTGGCACTTGTTCAGCAGCCTCCCGCCCGTGGCAACTTCAAAGCTCTCATAGGTCCCGTACTTCTCCAGGACGGCACGAATGATCCTGATCGCCTGTCGCAGGCAGAAATGAAACATCAGTGCAAACACCTGCCCTGCTTATAAACACATCTTAAAATCCCACATGCAATAAATCCCAGAGGAGATAATCCCTGATAAACGCCTGTAAAGTGAGACATGGTTTTGCAATATCTAAAAAAACAAGTAGACTGAGCCAGCTAGAGGTAGCCACCGGGACAGACACTTAATGCAACCAGCATGACCCACAGTACATTCTTTCTGCTTTTTATCACCCTTGCAGAAACAAAACGGCATTATCACAGCACGCTGCCTCTGGAGGTTAAAGCCGTGATTATTTTCATCTATTCTGCTTTCAGTTCTCCTTTCAAACTCTAGAGCTTTCACAAAGAGGTCTAGCTTATCAGCTTGCTTTTTTACTCTGAAAGTTTCTTATTGCCATGCTGAATTGCAAGCCCAGCAAGAAAGATGGGCATTGCAAGCATTGTCCTTTACAGCAATACTACTTCCTCCTCTTTGGCCAGGATCTCAGCACAACCAGCCTGCTGCACACCATCAGCCTTCTAATAAAAGCAGCATGTGCTATTTTATTAACATTAACAATTATGGGGCATCTATAAAATACGAGCATTTATTAGCATGTTTCCTTCCCTAAAAGTGAGTTTGCATTGTAGATGTTTTCAAGCAATGACCCTCTCCAGCCTATTAATATATATTTCAAAGCAGATGACAACTTTGAACGAGTTCCTGAGTTTTTCCAGGAGTTTTATTGCATCCGTAAACCTGGCTCAGTGCTGCCAGGCTTCCCAGCCCAGGACCAAGTGCTGCTCTTGAATGGTGCTTGCCAGCTGAGCAAACCCCCTTTGTTCTCACACAGGCTCTGGGCAGTGGCTGGAGCCCTGGAGAGGTCCCATCCCCTCCTTCATCCCTAAGGTCACCCAGGATCAGGAGACGGGTGCTCACCACCAGTACCGGCATTCAAACCACCCAACACCCCATAAGAGGGGCTTTGTGATCTGCATCTGGTCAGCAGCCTCTACTGCCCCAGCAGAAGGTCCTGATTTTCCTTCCGTGGACAGTCTCCTCTGCACAGCTGGTTTTTATTCTCAAGTCACTTACCGTGTCTTTCCAGGAGAAGTTGTGCGGGTTTTTTGTGTTGCTGGTTTTTTTCTTTTTTTTTTTGTTTGGGTTTTTTGTTGTTTTCACTGAACGATCAGGATCATTTTTGCAGCGACACAAAGTACCTCCTGCGGTCAGAGGCAGAAAAAGGACCCATTTCTTCCTCCCACCTCTGCTCAGCCAATTGCTCTCTCCCTCCCAGGGGACTTAAAGCACTAAGCCGAGAGAAACCCAGCACAGCTGGTGCCCACAAGTAAGAATAACCAAAGGGCATGCTACCCGCTGACCTCCCATCCATGTCCTGGCGAGCAAAATTCCTAAGATACCAATTTTAGTTTTCTGAGAGTCTGATGAGCATCCCTGGGCAGCCCAAAATCATGTACCCACCATATGCAGTGGTATAACAAATCCTCCAGCGCCAGCTCCATGCTGGTGCTGCTGGTGTTCCTGGGACAAACCAGGGATGTGATCTCCGGGGCGATGAGCCTCCATGAGGCTAGAAGAATCCTTCACATTTATTTAAATTTTCTATTAAAAAATAAAATAACCCCCCAAGCATGTGCAGAGCAGCTGGTGGGGCAGCAAGCTGGAAGCAGAGAGCTGGTGTTGGTTTGTCTGCTCTTGTCCAAGGATGCTGGCTTAGCAAAATGTCTCATTTATATAAGGTCCCTGATTAATGCAGGGTTTTAAAATAAAAGAAGTTTATAACCAACAGTTAGCTGGCAAGGAAAAAAGTCTCACAAGAGAAAAGAGACTGGAAGGAGGTTACTGCAGGGTGCGAGCAAAGGAACAGTGACACGAATACCGTCCCATCACACCATCACTGGAGGACTTGGAGAAACATTGGTAGAAACACTCAACACTTAAAATCACTTGCAAGGGGTTTTAGGACCCAGGACGAGACCATTCACACTGGTTACGAACACTTAATTTTATTAATTCAAAATAATGCACAGAGAAAAATAATCTCAATTTTTCATCTTTTACTGTATTGTAAGTCAGCTGTACCAAAAGAGAAAGCAAGGGGGGGAGATACCACATTACTTGGAGAATGAAATGCACTTAAATGCAGGAAGAAAACGCTGGGAAGCCAGTGAGGTCTTTACAGCACTGAGAGCGTCTGCCCTGCAACAGCATCACTGGCAACAGTTTATCTATGGCAGAGGTACGGGCAGGCACTGGAAATTACTAACTGCTTAGAAAGCTCTTTACAGAAAGAACCTGAATCATCTGGATACTAATGCAGGCAGAGATATAGAAAGTAATGCAAGAATAAGTAAACATTCAAAAAACAGTAATGAAATGGATGAAGGAGTAGTTGTTTGAAACACCAGGTGTAAGCTCCCAACTCAGAGCTGTAAAGAAATGCCTCTGGTGTGTAAGCCTCAATTTATTTTAAGAGTTTTTTTATCTGCTTCCTCAGATGCAGCAAAAAGGGGTCTGTGTGGCAGAAAGGATGCTCTTGCCAGAGGCAGAATGCCCAGCCCAAGGAGTGAGCTGATTTTGGGGCATGGCCAGGCTCCCAGCTCCAAGCACGGAGCAAAGGGACAGAGCCTGCAGCTCCACTCCTGCCTTGCTCTGCCTGCATCCAGGAAAGGCTCGCCTGCAGGCAGAGCACCAAGAAAGAACACTCCTCCTGCCTGTCTTCTCCCTTTCAAGTGGCTGCGCACTGTTTGATCCTGCCAACCACACATTCTTGTCATCTATGGCAGGGAGCAAGTCAGGAATATTTCAGTAGCATACGAGTAATAGAAGTCACTAAGCAAAATAATAGACTCCTTAAGCGGAGCCTAAACCAACTATTATCATTACTGACCACACTTGCTGATGCCTTAAGGATGCTGCCACACCTGACAACCTTTAGGCCTTCCAGAAAACAAGCCAGACTTAACCACCAGGTCATTCAGGCTAAGAACCACTTCCCATGTGCTCCAGCTCATTGTCCGCTACTTCTACAGCAACAAGTCCAAAAAATTAACAGCAACATGCCCCTGAAAGCGCACCAGCTTCAAACCACCACCATGCATCCACAAGCAAGAGCCAGTCTGAGGCTGGCAGCATTGCCCAGCACCAATACAACAGTCACCCACGTCACGCATGGAGCACATACTGTTCCTGCAGGTATACCAGGTTGCTAAAGAAGAGTTTAAGAAATAGCAGGGCAAGCACACTGACAGCAGGATAGAGAAGGTGTCAAGCAGAGCAAGATCAGGCAGCAGCCTGGCAGCAGCAGAGGGTCTTTTCCTTTCCGTTTCCCAGGAAGGAAAGCAGGCCATGAGGTTTCACCTGGACCATGGACCAGCTCCCGGCTGGCCCAACCGCAGAGTGGTCCCACCAGGATGCATCCTGCTGGCACTGAGGGGGTGACACTGCCCTACACGAGGACACCCACACCTTCACACCCACTGGGTTATCACCCTCACGGGATGGGAGGAAAGCAGGCAGCAGGTAATCCGGGGTCCCCTGGTTCCTCTTCACAGAATGGTGGGGTTGGAAGGGGCTTCTGGAGATCACCTCTTCCAGCCCCCCTGCGTGATCATCTTGGTAGCTCTCCGCTGGATTCTCTCCAGGAGTTCCCTGTCCTTCTTGAACTGGGGACCCCAGAACAGGACACAGCACTCCAGATGTGGCCTCACTAGGGCAGAGTGGAGGGGGAGGATAACCTCTCTCAATCTGCTGGCCACAGTCCTTTTTATACATCCCTAGGATACCGTTGGCCGTCTTGGCCACAAGGGCACATTGCTGGCTCAATGGCCAACTTGCTGTCCACCAGCAGTTCCAGGCCCTTCTCAACAGAGCCGCTTTCCAGCAGGTCAACCCCAACCTGTACCGGTGCATGGGGTTGTTCCGCCCCAGGTACAGGGCTTTGCCCTTGCTCTTGTTGAATTTCATCAGGTTCCCCTCGGCCCAGCTCTCCAGCCTGCCCAGGTCTCGTTGGAGACCGCTTGCCCTCCTCCTCCTCCTCGCAGGCCGAGCGTCCCTCCCGGAACCGCCGCGATGCTCAGCCCCCGCCCGAGGCAGCAGCTCAGCAGGCAGCAGTACAGGCAGGGGGATCAAGGCAGCGGGGGGTTCCGGCAGCTGCCCGCACCGATGCCCCCGCCCCGCGCAGGCTGGCGGTCACACCCACGCGCAGGCAGCGCGTGACCCGCCGGCCCCGCCTCACCTGAACGACGAAACGATCGGAGGCGGCCCCGTATTTATCCAACACGGCGGCGGGGACCGGCTCGGCGTACTCGAACTGCGGGTCGTAGGCGAAACTGGCGCGGAAGAACCGCTCCCGTTCCGCCTCCACGTTGCGGGGCCGCAGCGCCACGAGCAGGCAGGGGCTCCGCCGCCCGCCGCCCTCCTCCCCTCGCCCCCGCGCGATGTGGGGCAGGGAGGCGGCGGCGCGCATCCCCCCGCGCCCCCCCGCGCTTTCGTGCGGCCGCATCCCGGCGCCGGTTTCCGATAGACGCCGGGTTCCCCGCGGGTAGCGGGCGGCGGGTCCCGGTGGCGGCGGCGGGGGACACGGGCAGGGGCAGAGCGGCGGGCCATGGCGGTGGGGCAGGCGTGGGGCGGCGCTGGCGCCCAGCTTGCCGGCCGCCGCCGCTCCCGGGTCCAGCACCATGGCCTCCAGCGCGGCGGCGGCGGCGGCACGTGGGCTGCGTCGCGCCAGGCCCCGCCCTGCCGCCCGGGGCACGCGCCGCCACCCGCCAATCGGCGCTGCGCCCGGCGCGCCGGAGCCAATGGCAGCGGAGGGCTGAGGGAGAGCCCCGCCCAGCCCCGCCCAGCCCCGTCCCGCGGCCCCGGCGGGGAGTGCCAGAGCCCTACGCCCCGTGTCGGAGGGGTCGGCGTGCCGCCCGTCGCCTCGCCAGCCCCGGCTGCATCGACAACCCCGCCTGTGTCACCAGTCCCAGTTGCATCGCATCCCCGCCCCAGTTGCATCGGCAAGCCCATTTGCAACACCAGCCCGGCTGCACCTCCAGCCCTGTTTGCTTCGCTGCCCCTGTTGTGTCACCAGTCACGGTTGCGCCGCCATCGCCGGCTGTGTTGCCAACCCTGGTTGTGTCGCCAGTCCCAGTTGCTTTGCTAGCCCCGGTTGCATTGCCAGCCCTGGTTGCATTGCCAACACTGCTTGTGCCACCAGCCCTGGTTGCGCGGCCAGTCCTAGTTACATTATCACCCCTGTTACATTGCCAGCGCTGGCCACTTTGCCAGTCGCAGTTGCATCGCCAGCCCTGATCACATCACCAGTCCTGGTCACGTCACTGGCCCTGGTCCCATTGTCACCTCAGTCACATTGCCAGCCCCAGTCATGTCACCAAGCCCAGTTGCGTTGCCAGCCCTGCTTGCATCCCCAACCCCAGCTGTGTCACCAACCCCAGTTGCATTGCCAATCCCATTTGCACCACCAGCCCTGGCTGCACCACCAGCCCTGTTTTCGTCATTGCCCTGGTTGCGTTGCCCATCTCAGTTGCATCTTCATCCCCAACTGTGTTGCCGGCCCTGGTTGTGTCGCCATTCCCAGTTGCACCGCCAAGTGGCTGCGTTGCCAGCCCCAGTCGTATCACCAACCCTGGTCACAGAGCCAGCCCTGGTTGTGTTGTCATCCCAGTGGTGTCACCACCCCTGGGCACATTGCCAGTCCTGGTCACATTGCCAACCCCGGTTGCATCACCAGCCCTGATCACATCGCCAGCCTTGGTTGTATCGCCAGGCCCAGTTGCGCTGTCAGCCCGCTCACATTGCCAGCCCCAGTCATGTCACCCAGCCCACCTTGCATTGCCAACCCTGGTTGCATTGCCAAGCATGTGGCTCTTCCCTAAGCCTCAGCTCCTGGTGTGCTGCCAGGCAGTGAGCACCTCCGTTTTCAGTTACGTCTGGCTTTACTATCCCGCTGTACAAGGACAAGGCAGGCTCAGTGCTCAGAAGCAAAGTGTGTTTATTATTTTGTAAATCTGCTGATTTCAAGTCAGCCTTGCTTGGGGAGTCTAGCTCACTGCCTGAGCACTGGTGGCTGGCAGAGGTGCTCTTGCAAGCTGTACCTGCCGTGCCACTCCTATGACACCCTCGTGACCACCCCAGTAAGTCAGAGCCTGCACTCGTTATATGAGTTGCTCTGTCCCGAGTGAGCTGAGGCTCACCGCGGGCTCCACAGCCTCTAAAGTGCCTAAACATGGCTTGCTAGCGATGAGGGCTTGTGCATACACCATAATTTGCAAGTGTGGTGTTAATGAGCTGGCAGTGCAGTTAATTATCCACCCGCTAGTGGGAAGTGACAAGCCTCTGAAGTATAATTAATCACCGTTCCCAAAAGAAAAACCAATCAGTGTGGAAGTGGGTGCCAGCCCATCCACCTGAGCTGTTGGTCTTGCTCCTTTTCCTTCCAAACTCAGCTCTGAGTCCTTTGCTCCTCTGATTGGCAGCTGTGGTGGCTACCAGCACGGAAGGAAGCTGGCCCTCATTCCTTTCAGTTCTTTTTGGGCTCCTTAAGGACCTTCTGTCCAGGTAGGACCTTCCCCCCCTTCCCTGCCTCTGGGCTGGGTCTCACCTGCCCTGGCTCTCCCTGCTCCCGTGGGCTCCCCAGAAGGATTTCATTGATGGAACTGAGCGTCAGGTTGCTGAAGACCATGTTGAGGTGGTCAACGCCTCGCAGCTCCTGGATGTGCACCTTCTGCTTTTGCTGGTTGTGCCATCGCTTGCACAACTCCAAACTGCGCGTGCTGACAGTGTCATCCCCATCACCATAAATCATGTCCACAGGGTCCTCGTAAGGGAAACGCTCATCATATATGTACGTCTCCACGGTGGGGTAGCCTGTGCCATAGAGGCAATATGTGTCCACCCCAGGAGGGGGTAAGCCCTTCAACAAGTCCTTCATGTCCTCCCACATGTACCAGCCATCCTCCAAGTTGACATCAATGAAGAAGCGTTGGTAGTCCCGGTAGGTGTAATTGTAGGAGGGTGTGGAGATGAAAATGTGTGTCTCGGGCCAGGCTAGGCTTGTTGGGAACATCCAGGGGCTGGTGGTGGTCATGCGTTGCTCTTCACGCAGCTTGATGTTGGACATGAGTGGGATGCCCTGATTGTCACCTGCAGGACACACAGGCACTTATAAGAAACAACACCAAAACGTACGCTCGTAAATGTGTCCCTTGGTCGACAGTGCTGGGATCAGCCCGTCCAGCAGTGACTCACAGCTGCCTCTTGGCTGGGGTGTGATTCTACCTCAGATCTTCCCCTGCTTACCCCTGCCCTGCCCACAGCTGTACATCCCCTCCTCGCCCCTCTGGCTGCAGATATCCAGATCAACCTTCCAAACTCTTCTATCCAGTACAACATCTCTAGCTGCAACCCTGGCACCTGCACACCTGCCTGCAGGGACAGGAGTGAGCTGAGCCCAATGAGGGTGCTGATAACGAGTGGCCAACCTGCATGCATCCTGCAAGCCTCGGCATTTTTGCATGTCTGAAGCCCTAAGACCTTGCAATGATCTCAGATTACCTTAAGAGTGGCTCTGGCCCTTGTAGCAACAGAGGAAAATATGAGGAGGTGACTTAAGGGTGATGCAAGGGGCCAGATGTTAAAATCTTAAAGCACGTGATTTTAATTCCATGTATTTTTGAAGGCTCAGCTTGTGACTTGTAGATATTCTGGGCTGTCAGCATTAGGCAAGTGATTGTGGCTTTCTGGGCTGAAGAGAAGCTAAAGAGGAACTGGGTGAAGGGAGATGAAAGCCTGCAGACAGCAAAGCTTATGGGGGATGGGCTTTGTGGGGAGATCCAAGCAAGTGGTGGAGTAGAGCATGAGTGTCCCTTGGGTGGCCTCCATGTCCTCTGCTACAGAAGGGCTGAGTCCAGCCACCCGCATAGATGGAGGTGGCGCAAATGTCTGAGGAGGCAGTAAGAAGGGCGTGAGCATGCCCCAAACTGCTCCCCTGGCCCCAAGATTTTTGGCTGAGCACTTTTCTTGCCCAGGATGGGTGTTTCGGCTTTCAAGGAGCACCCCTAGCCCAGGAGTCAATCCTGGGCATGGTGCAGGGTGTGCTGCAGCCTGTCTAGTGAGAGCTGGTGCGGAGGAAGTGGGATGGCTGCAAGTGGACCCTTCTGAAAGCAGTTTTCCATACACACAAACCCACTAGCCCCAATCATGGAAACCAGAGCAAGCTCCAGGTCATACCCTGGGCCACTCTCCTGCTGTTGGGGCTGTGACAGGAAACTCCATGGTGCTTTCTGCACTACAGGATGCAGCAGAATGCAGCAGCATCAGCACCAGACCACGAGTGGGGCCTTCACAGCCCACTCAGCCATCTGTCCCCTACCTCTTACACCACTGTGTCCTTTCCCTGCCCACCACCCCCGTTCCATTTCTGCAGGAGGCAAAGAAAGCAAAGAGGTGGCTGTACACAAGGAGTCACCCACCAGATGCCAGGACACGCAGGGGCTTGACGGACCCTCCCCAGGGGGCACCCAGGGAGATGAAGCCCCCAATGTACTGATCTTTCCAGGCTTGCGTCTGCTGTAGCAAGAAGTAGAGGACGTTCAGGTTGCCCATGCTGTGGGCGATGAGGAAGACGCGTCGCTGGTACTCATCGTGCATCTCCTCGACCAGTGCCTTCAGTTTCTGGAAGTATTCGGGCTGCTCCTCTGCAGACAAGAGGGACACCAGCTCTTGGCCACCTCACTCATGGCCACAGTGCTCCAGGGCTGACTCTAGGAGCCCCAACCAGAGAGAGGTGTGGGCACAGGGGCCACAAGTGCCACTGTGCATTCACACAAGAGCACCGTGAATGGCCAAGTGCCCACCACCTTGGGTAGCCATCCCTGTGCGGGGGCTCCTCCACATCAGCTGGCTCACCCAGCCCATGAGAGCCATCCTCTTTCCTCCCTGCATGGGTGGCCTGGCCACAAACCCGATACTTACGGGGCCCGACCCTCCAGTCATAGGGGGCTGCCCGAACTGTCTGGTCCCTCACGTAGCCATTGTTCACCAGGTTCTGCACCAGGGTGTGCAGGTAACCTATGGGCAGAGAGAACAGGTGGGAATTAGGTCTGTGGTCTTTTCCTGTCAATCTTTTTCCACTCTGGTCCTGGTCACAGCCACAATGTCCTCTGGTAAGCCCTGTGGCTCGGTGGCTCAGCCAGAAGTAGTGGCTCTATGCGTCCCATGTGCACTGGGGTCAAGGATGGGTAGTCCCTGCTGGCACTGGATCCCCAAGGCCAACGTCCCTCACTTCCAGGTGACCTGGGCTCTCTGCAAAACCAGTCCCTCCTGGAGACTGTGTGTCCTGGAGACACAGAGTGCCTTCTCCACTTGCAGGGAGCATGTGGGAATCCTGGACACCCCACAATTTTCCTTCTCTCACCTGCCAGCTTGCTCTTATCCAAGTATTCCACAGAATAGGTCTTGCCGAAGCCAGGCACTCGGATGTGCACCCCTGGGGCATTGGACATTTTCCGAGAGGTTCGGTTGTACACCACCCTGTGGGGACAGGACAGAAAGTAGCAGAGGAACCATGACCCCAAGGGATGGGGTGGAGATCACTGGGTCACAGCTTGGGCCTGGGTGGCTGTTTCTAAGTCTTGTGTGGATGGGGAGGTGGACTGGTGCCAAGCTAGTATCCGTGCCAATCGCCTGGCATCTTGGGGCAGGAGGCTCTGATGGAGCAGGCTGTGGCAGCCCCCTCACCCTGCGGCCCCAGACAGGGCAGCAGCATCTCCAGTGGGTGCTGAGGACAGTCTGGATGACACAAGCACATGACAGGGACATGGAAAAGGGACAGGCACTCGGAGTGGGAGCCAGCCAGCTGTGTTCCCAAACAGTTCCGTGGTTGTCCTGTGGTTTTCCATGTGTGCTAGGTCGTGGCTGGGGGGAGGAGAGGGCAGGGAGATCCCTGGTAGGTCATTTACCCGGGGTGCCTCTGGGGTGAGGGTGAGCGGTACCTGGTGTTATCGATCCAGCAGTCAACTCCCACTGGCAGGAAGGTGTTGAGGTTGAGCCAGATGGTGAAGTAGTCCTCTGTTTTGCGGTAGCACATCCAGTTCACCACATCTGGCTTGTCCAACTTTGCTTCCAGCTGGTTCCCGAGCCACCCAGGCACTGGTGGCACCGCAGAGGGAGAGCAGAAGGAGCTACAGACCCCGTGCCACTGGCTTTGTGGGGCTCCCAGCCCAGTGCTTTCTCCAGCCCCCCCAAGGAGGGCTCCCCTGGGGCTGCCTCAGCTAGGGACACCTGGGGACCCGCTGGAGCCACATCCCTGGAGAAAAGCCTGCTCCACGCAAGAACGAGGATGCTCAGAGCCAAGATGTGGGTGAGCATGGAAGTGGCACTAAAAATGCATCCTCAGGAACCCCCCTGAGCTGCCTTTTTAATGGGGTGACCCCCAGAGCTGCCACCCTCAGCCCAAACCTGCCAATCCCTACCAGCACAAAGCATCCTGGATTATTCCCCCCTGCCTGGCTGGGTTTCCATCGTTCTCTACTCGCTGCAGCCTGGGGGAAGGAGTTGGTGCTACTTGGGGCTGCTCTGCCCTACCGCAACCCTGGCAGCTTGGGGATGCACAGAGTCCACAGGGAGGGGAAAGTCATCCTGGTGCTGGCACCCAAGGCCCATGCACTGTTTTCCTGAACTCTAAACCCTCCACACAGGCTGAGCAAGGTCTCTGAAATGGTTCTGTGCTGAGCAGAACCATACCCTGTGGGAATTCAGTGCAAATAGCATGTGCAGTAAACACAGCGTGGTTTCAAGCAAGTTCACAGTCTGATATGTGCAGCCTGGGCTCCCTTAATGAAGGGTGACCATCACTGGGGCACCTGGTCTGTCTCTGGGATTCCTGGCAGGGATGGGACACCCATCCCAGTGTCACCCTGGTATGTGTGCCTGTGCCATGGGCACATGTTGTGGAGAGCATTCCCAACTGGTGTGCAACACCTGAATCCCAGCTCCTGGTGCCAGCACTGACACCAGGGGCAAGGGCAAGGGGTGAAGGGACTGCAGGGGACAGTGGCTGTGAGCCTGGTGGGATAGAAGCACTGGATGATGAATCCCACAGCACCAGTGGACTGGCCTGCAATGCACAGCTGGAGGCAGCTGGACCTTCAATGCTGTTGCAGGCACTGTCTGCTATGTATACCCTGTAAGTTGCTTCCCCCAAGGACATCACGAGCTGCTTTGTAGCCTAAAGTCCCTATAGATGCCTGCTCTGCAATGGTCTGGGACCTGGACCTGGGCTGTGTTGTGGTTGCAGCACCCCACAAGCATGGCAGGCTGGGAGCCACACTGCCTGGTGTGGGGGCTGAAGGATACAGATAAGAAGCATCTTTGGCCTGAGAAAGATATCCCCCATTTCCCTGGTCCCCACCAGCCTCAGGTGTCCCTGCATCCTGGGGGTCCATGGATGCAGGTGTTTTGTGGAGCTGCAGTGCTGTCCCTGTCGCAGGGTGTGAGGGCAGCCTGGCCTGGAGATGCTCTAGCCCCATCCCACCTACTATGGCACCAGCTCCTGCAGCGTAGCAGGGGCGCAGGGGCACAGCTGCAGCTTCCAAAAGCATCATCCTATGCAAAAGGTGAAGGGAATGTAGTGGTTGCCTCCCTCAACCTGCTTCACAGCTCCTTCACCTCTGTGGCATCTCCCCAGGGATACAGGGAAGGTCTAATCCTGTCTTCAAAGCACCTGGGATCAGGCCACCCAGTGGGCCCTGGCATAGGAGAGCCCAGGCAGGGAATGAGCAGAGAGGACCTCCCTGACCAGCAAGAAGAGCAGGACCACAAGTGGCTGTGATGGCTTCTGAGGGTGCACAGCCAGCACACCCACCCTGGGCATGAAGCCCTGAGCTCTACCTCCCCTTCCAGAGGATATTAGGTAATTATTAAGGGAGTTCCTGTGGGGGCAGAGGGGTTATCGGCGGTCCCAAGGGCACTGGGGGTTTCCAGGACACCCGGCCCAGGGGGATGGGCTACACACGGGTGCTGAATGGCACGTGGGGCAGCTGGACCCAGCTGGGTGTGGGACACAGGGGCTGAGGCTTGTACTGGGGGTACAGGGAGATGCTCTGACCATCATAAGCCATCCTGAGAAGAGTGACCCAGTGATGGCCACCCGCGTTTCCTGGCCACCTGCATGGCCAAGCAGAACTTGCACCAGGGCACCGAGGCTCCAGACACTGTCCCCTGCTCTCTGATGCCTCTGGGAAGGGAGTTTGCGGGGTCAGCCCTTGGCATTGCAGCAGGGATGTTCTGCTTTCTCTCTTCTCTTTTTAAAGGGGAAACTCATCTTGATTCAAGCAAAAGGAGAAAAAAAAACAATTCTGCCTAGGAGAGGTTTCATGGCAAAACCCTAGCTCAAGACCCCAGTGATGGCATGGGGGTGAAGGAAGGCAGAGCAGTGCAGGATGGAGGTACCAGCTGGTGGCTGCTGCTCCTACCTCCACCTCCCCGAGGTGATGCCCCAACCTCTCCTTTCACCTCCCTGAGCACCTCTGCCAAAGGCTTGCTCTCCTCTACGCCCTCCTCCAGGTAGGGTGGACGTTAAGTGGGATGCGAGATGTACGCCCTTCTGCAGCAGCAGAGGATGACCTAACAATTGCCAGGGAGTGGCAGAAGACACAGGATGGGGTGGGCTTTGGGGGACCAAGGGGTGGTGGATGCTGGTCCCCTGCACCGACAGCAGCAGCTGTGGGAAGCAGCAGATGAGGGTGTGCTGCAACCCCTGTCCCTCTGCCAGCAGAGCTCCCCCCAGAACTGAGCAAGCCCTAAAACACCCTCTGGGCCAGCTGTGAGATTTTAGAGTCCCATTTGCTTTCTGAGGTGCCCAGCCTGCCCCCTCGCAGCTCCAGGCAGCTGAAGCAAGGCATGGCTAGCCCTGGATCCCCTGCCTGGCAGATGGCAGGGGACCTGGGAGCCATGTGTCACCCCGCTTTGGTGGCTCCAGCTCCAGACTGCAGAGGGCCACTGCAGCCAAAAGCTGCCAAGGTGCCGGCAGCACAGCACCCCAATCTCACCATTGGTTCCAGGGGGCTGCGCAGCCCTGGGGTGCCCACCCATATCCTGTGTAGGGCCCGTGCTGATGTGACCTTACCGAGTACCACAGGCGGCGTGCTGTTGGTTGGGGGAGCTTCTGGGGTCGTGGTGGGTGGAAAGAGGACGTTGAAGAGCCAGAACTGGGATGTGGGCTGCAGGAGCAGTGACAGCGTCAGCAGCACAACCCTGGCACCGCTGGTCCCCATGGCAAGCTCAGCGGGATCCTCTGGACGTCTCCAAGCAAAACAGCCTTTTATATTTTTTACGCAGGTCCAGCCAAGAGGCACCCGGGCTGCAGGGGAGGGGAGAGCTGCAAGGGGCTGGCCGTGATGGGGAGGAGGGACGGGGAGGGCCGAAGGACTGGCCTTGCGGACATGCCATGTCCTGCCAAGGCAGTCCAGCAGTGCCGAGGGGCTCTCTGTGCCCCAGGAATCCTGTTCAGGGGGCCAGTGGAGCAGGCACATAATTTTAGCAGCTTCTCGGTGCCTTGGCGTCCATCCACTGTGTGCTGTGGTTGTGGCTGCCACGCCATTTCCCCCTGCACCATGCTCCCAGGGCAACCCCACGGGTCTGCCCAAGGCTGCCTGCTCCCTACCCGCTCCCTGCCCGCTCCCTGCCCGCTTCCTGTCTGCGTGAATGCAGCACCTTTCTTCTCCTCCTGCCCTTGGCGGGGGGGGGTGCGGGGGGGGGCTGGTGCTGTCGATATGGCCAGGCAGACCTCAAATCTCTGGGAGACATTGGGGCCAGCACAGGCGAGGACACATCTGGGCAGCCCCTCGTGCCACATGGCAGCAGAACGTCCCCCAGTGCCACCCCAGGCACTGCCCCCGCCCTGTGTCCCCCTGCCCAGTGTCCCCCTGCCCATGTTGCCCCATGCAGCGTCCCCCTGACAGGCACTTGGTCCCAGGGGGATCCAGCATCCCCCCTGCTCAGCCCTGCCTTGGGCTCTAATAGGCAGCTGCTGGCAGGTCCCCAGGGGGAGGAAGAAAAAGGGTGTGCTTTTCCTATTGTTTTTGCAATGTACGGCCACAGTGCCTGCTCTGAAGTCACGTCTGTGCTGTGTTTCAGAAGGAAGGGGTTACAAATCTATGTGAGGATGCAGAGGGATGTCCACACAACCCTCACCTACTCCCTTGGGAGGCTCCATTCCCCTGCCACAGGCAGTCTTCTTGTGTGCCCCAGCCTTGCTCTGCTCAAGGAAGGCCTTACTAGCCTGGCAGGTGAGGGCTGAGCAAACTGACTGTTTTGATGAGGAGGTCTAATCCAGGGTGCATGGGCTTCCCATCCCATCTCAGGGGTCATTGTGACCCTTGGGCCGAGCTTGGTTGGACCAGATGTGCATGCAGGGCTCAGGGGAAGAAGGATTTGGGGATGCATCTCCATCATGCTCTGCTTGGTGGACAGAAACTCAGGGACACCCCAGGAGCAATAAGAAATCTCTGCTCACCCTGAGTCCTGCCCCATCCTCTGCCTTTGTCAGGCTTTCTGCCCTGCAGCCCTTCACTGGGCAGCCCCTCACTTTGGGGGGTGTCTACTTATCCCAGGGCTTATTATAGCATGATTTAACTTTTCTCCTTAAAATCACTGCTCTTAGCTTCCAGCCTGGCATGTTGAGCCTGGTTGTGCTGCCTGCGTGGGGCCAGGACTGTGGGCAGAGGAGATGTTCTCCCTGCTCCAGTCTGCCTCGAGGGTTGTGTGCAAGGCTGTGCACCCAGGGAGGGGCTGTGGGATGGGGGAAATTAGGGGTTTTCTCATTTTTTAAATGTGTTAGCAGAAAGTCAGCAGGATGGCGTGGCCATATGTCCAGCTGGACCTTCCCCCACAGTGTGTTCCAGTGGGGCAATGGGCCAGTGCACAGCAGTGCAGAGCAGAGGGATGCTATGGGGGGAGTTCAAGCTCACCTGGAGCATGGCCTTTTGATTCGCTGGATGCTTTGATTCTGGAGCTGAGCTCTGGAGCAGAAATCTTCTGCCTTCTACCTCCTTTTGCTCTGCAAGGAAGGGAGAAAGGCATGCAGCCTCTCCAGAGAGGCTTTCCATCCACCTTAGCCAGGATGGGAATAAAGAGGTACAGCAGAGTGGGCTGGCTTCAGAAAAGTCATACTATTAAAGGGGAGATGTCGTCTTCTTCCCAGGGAAGAGCGAGTTGTGTTGGGTCTATGTGGGGCTGGAGGGCCCTGGTGGGTGGGCTGGGCTGGTGGGGGGTGGTTCCCTGTGGAGCAGAGGGGCCCCTTCCTGCAGAACTGGGAGGAAGGGCGAGAGAAAAGGAAGGGTGGCCTTTGGGAGCCCCTCCTAGGGCACGGCCTCTCTGCAAACCACCCTCCTGGCAGCCGAGACCTCCCTCGCACCTTCAGCCCGGCCTTTCGGAGCACGCGGATGTTGGCAAAAGCCTTGCTGTGACTCGGATTCGAACCGAGGTTGCTGCGGCCACAACGCAGAGTACTGACCACTATACGATCACAGCCACTGAGCCCCGCACTGCCGCTCCTCTCCTCCGGCCGGAGCCCCCGGCCTCCCTCACTGAGCGGTGGGGGGCAGCGGGGGTTTTACAGCCGCCCCCACAGCACCCTGCTTGCCCTCCCCGCGGGCGCATCCCTTCAGCGCTGGCATTTTCCCGGGGTGTGTCCCCACATCAGGATCAGTCCCCCGGCGGGAAGCAGGTCCATCCCGTGCCCAGAAGCCGGGTGCTGAGCCCGGCATGCACAGGCAGCCTCGCTGGGGCGCTGCAGGGCTGGAAGAGGTCAAAGTGAGCCCCCACGTTGTCCCTCCAGTGATGCCATGAAGTGGGGTCCTCGCTGCCTGTCTTGAGCATCCCCCAAAATCTCCAACAGGAGCCTGGATAGCTCAGCTGGGAGAGCATCAGACTTTTAATCTGAGGGTCCAGGGTTCAAGCCCCTGTTCAGGCGAAGGCTTATGCCCATGGGCAGAAGCAGCACTGCTTCCTGCTGGGACAGCTGCAATAGGAATGAAGCTTGGGGGGGGACTCTCTCCCCTGTTCCCTTGCTCACTAAAGGTGTTCAGGTATGCAAACTGACCACTTTCAAGCAGCTTCCTCAGAGGTTGCGTTCCTGCTGGCATCTCCTTTTTCTGCATGATGGCTTCCACGAAGATGTCAGAGGGACTGGGCTATCCCTCCCAGGAGGGCAGCCAGGCTCTTCTCAGTGGTGCCCAGTGCCAGGATCAGAGGCAATGGGCACAAACTGGAACACAGGAGGTTCTGTCTGAATACCAGGATACCCTTTTCCACTGTGAGTGTGATCAAGCACTAGAACGGGTTGCTGAGGGAGGTTGTGGAGTCTTCATCTGTGGAGGTGTTCTGAAGCTGTCTGGACACAGACCTGGGCAGCTGGCTCTGGGTAGTCCTGCTTGAGCAGGTTGGACCAGATGATGGAGGTCCCTTCAAACCTCAACCATCCTGTCATTCTGTTGCCTGTCATCCTAAATTCACTCCACCAAAGCATAGCCCTGCGTCGGTTTAAGGGAAGATGGTTCATATGAATGCAGAGGCTGCAGCAACCCATGGGGCCACAACACTGCCTCAGCCAAGCCCTGAGCTGCACTGTATACGTGTGTATATGCTTCAGGTTATTTTGGCAAAACAGAAACTCTTGTAGCAGAAAGTTAAGTAATTTCAGATGAAAACATCCTCTTTGGGATTTTGACATTTTCAACCTGAACATACATCAGGTATTCAAGCACAGTACGTTATTCTTCAGATAAGCTTAATGGCCTTATCCCCAAAACTGACTTTCAGGGGCAAAAACAAAGGAGGGGTGAAGAAATTGTGTAATTCTTTGTGTTTCTGCTTCTCAGCTGTGTAGAAGTGGGACAGGTACTGCTGCTGCTAAAGGACAACTTCTCTAGATGTTTGTCTTCTCTTCCTTGTGTATTATCTTTAGAAGGGAAAACACTTTTTGAGCTTTCTCTGAGTAAAGAAATATGTGTTTACAGTAAAAGAATAAATGAAAGTTGGAGGAGTGTGAAGTTGTGCAAGTAGTGCCATATAAACTGCAAATCCTAGAGGTAAATGCATAATGAATTTTGCTCTCCATTTCTTGCTATGGATGAGGTATGAAAGAAGAAGAATCTATTTTATGCAATAAAAGAGCCTCCCTCACTCCTTCCTATGCACAAGTCCTGCAGACACCTCAGTCAATATGCTACTTTCAGTTACCCCTGCAGTGGCAAATAAATTGAGACCCACTGTTTGGGTAGTGTTCTTCACCAGCTGAGCCCCGAGTGCAACCTGCGCAATTCCTTATGCAGGGAGTCGTAATTTCATTTTTGAAAGCTGCTGTCCAGAGTGAGTTCTGCACAGCTGTCAGGAGAGGGCACCAAGACCAAGCAGAGTGCCTTCATGGTCTGAAGGCTTCTGAAGAGTAAAGGCAACAGTTTAAAACACTTCCTCAAGCTGAAGCACCTTCTAGTGCACCCCAGAGATCTCCATCTCCCTCTTGGTGCTCATGAGACCTCTGGTTCCCAGACTCTCAGTGTGTTAAAGTCATCCCTCAGCACTGGCTGGGTTTTGCCTCTGCCATGAAAGCATCCCTGGAGGTGCTGCAGCCAAAATCCCGCTCCCCAGGAGATGGGAGAGCCAGCAGCAGGTCTTTAGCAGCTTGATATTCCTTCTTCTTCAGGTGGTCACTGTGGCAGAGCCTTCCTACCTTGGAGGTCAGGAGGGAGCTCTCTTGGCTCTCTGGAGCTGAGCCTGGGGCAGCAAACTGCTGCCTCCTACCTCCTCTGGCTCTGCGGGGTGGCCACAACATCTTCTGGTCCCCTTTTTGTAGAACTGGTGAGGGAACAGTGGAAAACTGGATGATCTCCTCTAAATTCTCAAGCTTTGCCTGGAAAATGGAGAAGCTGGAGTGCTTTTGCAGAACATGGGGAAGCTGTCACTGCAGCTTCTTTGCATCTTTGCAAATTAACCTCCTCCCAGATGCCTCCCTTGCATCGTCAAACTGGCCTTTTTGTGCAGTAGGCAATCTGCAAAACCATTGCTGTGACTCGGATTCGAACCGAGGTTGCTGCGGCCACAACGCAGAGTACTGACCACTATACGATCACAGCAGAAATCCTGCCACACGCTGGGACCACGGGGAGGAGAGCACCTGCACCATCCGCTCCCCTGGCACAGCCCAGTGAACAAAACCACACTGTTTTTTTAAAGCTGTTACAAAGGGACTTGGATGCTTCTGCTCGGAGTCTCAGCAATCTGAATGGCACCCTAAATTGTGCAAAAAGCTGGCGATGCTGGCATGGCACCTGGGGACTGGGGTGGCTGCAAAGGACAGTGCTGTTGAGAGGGTATCGTGCCATGGGGGCATCATGCAGTGGGGACATCACGTTATAATACAGCAAATTTAGAGTTATAATAGTTTCAGCTAAGTCTAAGTTATACAAGAGGTGCTTAATTAATAACTTTATAGCATCGTAAGTGTGTGACACAAGTTTGTGGCAATTCAGTTTAAAATACAACAAAAGGCACGATGATCTTCATGGAGATCTGAGTGATGCTGTAGGAAGGCCCTGGACAGGTTGGTCCAGGTAACTGGGATATCCCCAAGGTCCCTCATCCAATATCCGACATTCCCAGGTCCCCACCGCCACCTCGCTGCCTGGTCCCTGCAGAGAAATCCTTCCCTGGCAGGATCACCCAGGCACAGGGAAGCCCAGGGCAGGCAGTGTGGCCGGGCTGAGCCTCTTGGTTGGGCTCAGTCTTGCAGGCGTTCCTTGGTTTGAAGTCTTGCCCTCCAAGATCATGTCTCCAGGGTTGTGCTGACACTGAGGTCTGCCTTTCAGCCCTTGGTTTTCTCCCAAAACCACCCCTCCAACTGCTTCTGTGACACTTTTTATCCTCCCTCCATCCCATTTTTGCCCTCTGGTGGCCCAGTTAATGGGGTGTGTTGGTCTATGCTGCCTACCCTTTCCTCCTCTTGGCTTTTTGCTCCTGCCTGGTTCAGAGAGGAAACTTAATTTTCTGTGCTTTTAGCCCCTTTATGACTGGGTCTGTGACACAATTGCATGAACAGGTGGTACAAGATGGCCCTGGGTAGAGATTGGCCAAAAGAGATATATCCAATGCCAGCCTGACCCCCTCTTCCTTCTTCCCCATCGGGGCTTTCTCTTCCCTTGGGCATGCCAAAATGGATTCACATCTGGTAAGGATGGGGAGGGCCAGGAGTTTGTTCTCCCAGAGCCATCCTGCCCCTGTCTTTCTCTCCCCTGCTGATGCTCGCAGGCCCCCAAAACACCCCAGGTGCCCAAACAGGGACATAAAAATTGCCCTATGTGCCCTGTGTTGGGACCAGCCTGTGTACATCCCACCCTGCCAAGGTGTGGGGGATGGATGAGGGTCCTGTGTTCTTCATCCCTATGTTAAAACACAACCTTTATATTCATGACTAATGAAAGGAACACCTCCACATTACTCCCAGTTTTACACCTTTGAGAGGGTGCCCTGGTGAATTCAGAGATGCTTTTGCTGTTTCTGGCCCTGGCACAGGTTGGGCTCAGCACTGGTGGAGAAGGAAGGACACGGTGGGGTGAGAGGTCCCTGCTTCATGTCCCAGGCAGCCCACAGGCCCCTGAGTACCATCCCACCACCTTCCCCCTCCCCATCCCTCTCTACACCACAGGATATGCAGTAGGTGAGCCCTGGTGCACCCAAGCCCTGCATGGACCCCAGGGAGCCCATGTGCCCATCAGGTCCCTCACCCAACTCCATCAGCCCCTTGCTGAGTCCCAGAGCCCCTGTGGGCACCTCTGATCAGCTTGGAGCCCCTAAAGTAACATGTGCCCCACAGAAATGTACACAGCACCAAGAGCCCATCCTGGCTCTGCACACCAGCTCAGAAGTGGGAGCACAGCCACCCAGAAGAGAAGTGGAGGCAGGATTTAATTGGAATATAGAAGAGACAGACATGAGGCTGCCTCCCGTCCCTGGGAGGGCTCAGGACCACGTTTACAGACTTCCCCATCATATTCATGTGTCCTCTGTTCTGCCAGAAGCCCAGATACCTTTCCCTTGGATTTCTGAGAGTCATCTGCTGCCCAATGCTGCGCATTAAGGAGGAACAGTTTGGTTTTATTGTGCAGGGAGGAAGGCAAAGAAATGCTATGTGCTTAGTCAGCCTGGGGGTGGGTCGGGCAATGGATGAGACTTTGGACCAAACAGGCATCAACCCACAGAGTAAGGCATCTCACTGTCTAGTAAGAAAACACTGGAGGAATCCTCTTCTCTTTGACCACCCACAACTTCCTGGTCCCACCTAGAAATCCTACTGGAGTGCCCAACAGCTGGCCCTTGGATGGCAGGGTGCCTCATCCCAGGTGACAACCTCCCCAGCTTGCTGACCTCCCACGAGGGGTACCGGCAAGAAACCCTCTTCCCCTCAGTCCTCCTGGTTGTGGAGGCAAGGGCACTGCAAGGGATGGGGAGACACCATGCATAGGTGGAGAGATTTACCACAATAACTGATTCTCTTCATAATTCCTCTGCCGGTTCAGCTTTAGTCTTCTGCTCCAGTCTTCCCGATGCATGTGGTAACTCTCCAAGAGTTGCAAAGTGTAGTTTGCTCGCATGGAAAGCTGGCTGCAACATCAAGGGAAAAGCCTCTCTCGCCTTCTGGCTGAGACCCTCCTGCCTCCCCCTTGCCTTCAACTTGGGGGCAGCTTGGAGCTGCCTGGCATCAGGGTCTAAGCCAGGTCATGGTAAAGGGGAGGATGCCGTACTCAGCCCTAGAACTCAGGTGTTGGAGTCCTTCACGCCTCGGACAGCTACTGCTGCTCAAGTTTCCTGGGCTGAGGTTGGTGAATGCATTCGGTTTGCGTAGCCCCTGTGGACTCTCCAGCTTCCTCTTCACCAAGGCTTTATGCACCAAGGGAGCAGTCCTCTCCTCTTTCCCAACTGGTGGCAGTGGTGAGCATGGCCAAATCTCCATCAATGTTTTGTGAGACCACCTAGCCTGCGTTGGCACCAGAGGATGATTTTTAGGCAGCTTCTCACCTCCCTCAGGTGCTTCGAATATTCAGCAGTGGAGATGCCAGCAGCTACAGGGTCTGTGCAGCCCTCCAGCACCTTCTGCTCCATCCTCAGAAACCCCTACAAGATGAACTGCCCTGGGCAGGGACCTGTAGCCGTAGCAGAGGAACCAGGGTGACATTATTTTCCCACTGGCCCCCACTCTCATGCTGACATCACTTGTAATGAGGTAAATGAGGGTAGAGAATGGACATTTTTCAGAGCAAGGCCATGAGATTAAACCCTCCAGCAGGTCAGAGCACGTCACCAGACCACAAAGATGGCTTGGTTGGAGGAACTGGAGGCCCTGAGGGCACCAAGAGCACTCAGTGAACCTGTCCAGTGTCCCCTGGGACCTCCACCCACATCCCTTTTCAGCCCCCGCCAGAACTTATCCAGACACTGACCTGTGGACTGGTTTCCCAGCATGACAGGGATGTTCTCTTTTTGTTTCTGAAAATGGGAAGTGCGGTCTGAGGTCTGACACTGAGAGTTTGCTTGTGCTTGCCATCTTTCTTCACCACCAAGAAGCTCTCCTGAATTCGTGGCAGGAAGCTGAAAATATGGTATGAGTATGGGATGAGGCTGTTCTCCACCTTGTGCTCATGAATAGTCTAGTGCCAGCCTGTGCAGCAGACAGCAGTTCTGCTGGAGATTTAGGTGTATTTGGCTACTTGGTTTCATGTGAATAGCAGAGGAAGTAAACCTTGAGTTGTAGCACTCACATGAGCCGTAACACCCGCATGTGGTCCCTGTCTTGAGGGAACAAAGAGAACAACAGTGACTTCTGCAATAACCAGAGCCTGGAGGGACCATGACCCCCACTCTGTGAACTGCACTGTGGCAGCCACACAATAAAGGCTGTGTTTTGGGGGCACCCAGTGCAGGAGAAGGAGGAAGTGTTTGAGGGAGAGCAATGCTGGCAATTAGCTCTCTCTGGCACTTTTCCTGTGCCAGACAACCTCCCCTGAACACCAGATTTGGAATTAAATCAGAGTCTTCCAGTTGACTAAATCTAAGGTAGAAAACAGTGAAGAGAGACACTTTTGTCTTGCTGGGGGGGATGCTCTGAATTTTCATTTTTCTTTGAAAAGCAGCATCATTTAGATTGAAATCAGAGGAGGTTCATAGATGTCAAAAAGGAAGGTGAAAGATTTCATCAGCTCCTGGAGTAATTCTTCACACAAACATCAGTCACCATGACAAATCTGAAAAATTCTTCAGAGACAATACCTACACTGCGTACAAAGGGAACAACTTATTCAAGAAATCCAAGAGCACAGGGGCATCCTCATCCATTTCTCCATGAGGCTTACCTGCCAGGTGACCTCACCTGCCAGGTGACCCTTTGCCTTTGTGCTTCTTTCCTGCCTTCCATGAGAAAGGAGACGTTCAGTAGGAGGACTCTCTGGAACTATACAAGGGAAAGACTCTTCAGAAAGCATCTTTGTGGCTCCTTAACAAGAATGACAGGCATATCTGCTCCAGCATCTAATAGAACAATCCAATTCCCTTGATGCCATCATCTCAAAGAGTTCTTGCTTTCTAGGAAGTCTTTGCCACAGCTTACCACCCTTTTAACTGTAACCTCTGGGCAATTTTTCTCCCCACATTCCCTGTGATTCACCCACAGGATCTGTGGGAGAGGTAGACCCCTCCTCACTTGGCAGCTCAAGCTCCATACTGAAATGAAGGAGCAGCCTGCACTATACACCAGGGCACAGAGCCTTGGGGAAAGTGTCCCTCAGCAGTAACAGCTGCATTTGTCAGTGTTGGGCTGCCGTGAGGTCTTCTTCCATAGCAGGTGACCTGAGATTTGCTGTGTGCAGCAAGACACAAGAGATGCAGTCTTTCCTCCCAGGGCATCACATTTTGTCCTTGTCTTCAACCACCTACTGCTGAGGACTAGAGGAACACCCACACACAAGCATCCATGCCCACACACACGCCTTACTCTCTCACAAGCCAGATGTGACATTACCATCAGTCTCAATTTGCTTATGACCCTCTTCCTCCTCCTTCTCCTCCTTCTCTTCCTCCTCCTCCTCCCTGTCTTCTGTGGCTTTCAGAGGTCCTACAAGAGGGGCATTCCATGGCTTCTTTCTCATGGGGAAGTATAAAATCAAACCTGGAAATGAGAGGACACCAGATTGAAGAAAGGGCCACCACATTGTCTTTGTGTTTTCCATTAACAGTGCAGTCAGAGAGAGGCTTGAGAAGGTCTTTCAAGGCTGCTGCTTTCCAAAGCACAATGTGCAACATCCTTGAGAGTTTTGTTAGGAAATGGAGTGACACAAGACCTCCTCGGCCTGGGAGCACATGAGAGGTCCCATCAGTCTGGTCTGGGGCTTGCCAGTCCTAACTCTGAAAAAGTTGACTCCCTCACTGAAGACCATCTCTCATCTCCTCTTCCTGTTCACAGACATGGAGAACAGACTAATCTCTCTTTACCCAAATGGCCAAGGTTGGTTTGAATTCTAGCCCTGCCCTGCAGCTCTCTTGCAGACCCGCTCAGGCTCATGTCGGGGGATTTGTAATGCATAACCACCATCCCCATGGCCATTAAGGCCACTACTGAGTAGCCCCAGCACAGGTCAGAGCTCTGAGGAACCCCACTCAAGCACAGGAGGGGAAATCACTCCTCCTGTCCCCAAGGGACTTGGGAAGCAGGCATTTCGGGGCACTTGGGGCCCTCAAGTCTCATCAAAGGCATGGCTATGTCACAAACACAGGACTTATATGAACCTGGTACCCACTCAGGGACACTGAACAATCCATTTGCATGAAATTCTGGGATCTTTCCAATTTGAAACTGCATCCAGGAGAAAGAGATGAATCATGGGAAACCTTATGGAAAACATTGCCTGAGTTCCTCAACAAATGAGAAGCAAACGCACTGTGGCAACACAAAGACACCTCCAGGACCCACGTGAAAATCAGGACGTTCTGTGCCTGGTACCACCAGATGTCTCCTGCCTGGGGTCTGAAACAGAGACAGAGATATCTGAGAGCATTCCAGGAACATTTTTACATTGTTTACCTTGTCTTTCCCTTGTTCAGAGAAGACATGGCCACTCAGACATCCTAAAACAAAGTTTTCTTTGGCTAATACAAGACCCTCAGATTTTCAGGAAGAAGCTGCATAACTCAGAGTTGACAAGGAGCAATAATACTGCCATGTATGGCCCTATGCAAACTGCCATCTTTCAGGCTCACTACAGGAATATGGGGAACTGAAGCTGCTGTGCCTGTTGCCCCAGCGCCCCAAACGTGGTCCAAGAAGTTGATTCAAAAGCCGTAAGATCACCCCATGGCTGTTAACACACAGAGGAACTAAACCTTGGCTTTCTGTGACATGTGAGGTAGGATGGGACATGCAATGGGCATGTCCCCATGTCTTGGACTCTTTCCCTAGACCATGTCTGCTTTTGAATCCATCAAAGCTCCACCATTATAATTTCTAGGACAGAGAGTGGGATGCTGGGCTAGGTAGTACCTTGATCTAACTCCAGGTGACTCTTCCTGGACTCTCCTGTGTCAACTAGACCACTGTGTAGGAGCATGGGCCAGTACAGAGTTGGTATTGTGGTAGAACATGGCCACCCCAGTGGCCATGGGGGTTCTGACAGGCCGCCAGAAATTAGTTCAGTCATCCTTTAACAGGTGCCCAGAAAGACAAGGTATAGCACAGGGAAGGGATCAACTTCCACTGAGAAGGGCTTCCAGCAGCTTTCCAGTGCCATCCACAGTGAGGAGAAAGTCATCAAAAAATCTCATAATGACTTCCCTGTTTCATATGGAAAGAATGCCAATGGCCTTGATGACAAAGTCTGTGTCCTGTCTTTTAGAGGCGGCCCGAAAAAATGATGTCACAGCCTCATATACACAACATTGCACTGTTGTAAAAGGTAGTTGGGCACACACAGAGAGCTCCTCACACCTCAGAGGGACAACTGTTACATCAGCTAAAGAACAGAAAAAAAGGAACAAAGTCAACTCTGCGGCAGGACAGCATAGGCTCCAAGAAGATGTCAGCAGATTTAGGCAGGACGTTGCTCCAGCGCAGTCTGTTGAATCCCATCCTAACAGCTCCTAAGAGTGCCTGGGGGATGACCACTGTGTGGGAGGGCAGGGGACATGGGTGCAGATCCCACAACAAGGTCCATGGTACTCAGCCACAAGCATGCCCCACCCAGTGTGCTGCAGCTAAGTCTACGCCAGACTCACACAGAAGCAATGAAGGAGCAAAAATCAAAAGGACTGTATATGAGCCTATAGCATCCTTCTGTCCCGCTGCCCTTCACACCCAGCAAGTGTCCTCACAAACACACCTGATGTTTCAATCACATGGAAGATGGGGTTATATGAAAGAGAAGAACCCCTCCAAACACAGACACAAGATCTTCCTGCCCCACAGCATCATTAATATCACACTGCAGCTGCACTGACCAGAAATCATGGCAGACCTGGTCATCCATGAGTCCTTCACAAACTCTTGTCCTCATCCTTGGTTCTGGTATGTCTACAAGTGACTTGTACTCACTTTGCTTTAGAAGGAGCCTGTAAGGGTCAGCAGGAACTCTGGCCTTTGCCCTTATGGGTAGGTGGGCAGAGCCATGAAGGTGGAGTATTAGCTTTAACTTGGTTTCACTAGAAAAAGCAGCTTCAATAATTACAGTCCAAAAGCAGTAGTCCTAACATTGCATAATCGTGAACGGTATGGAGCCAAATGCAAGAGCAATTACAGAAGAGATCCTCTAGCTGAAGGTCTATCATTAAACAAGGACACCCAAGGGGCCTTTCTGAGGAAATGATCCTTTGTGGCTTGTTCAGCCTGACATCTTTAGGCATCCAGTCATGCCTTAACATTGGTTATCATATGCCTCAAGGGTGGTGCAAAGGTTTTAATCCACCTTCTTACCAGGAACACCTTCTTCAGCATAGCTTAGGTTGCATTCATCTGCAACCACCTTGGATGTATGAAACATGGGTCTCCGAACAATTGAAACCTTGCTGTTCACAGTGCACACGTAGTCTTTAAGAACATAGAATGTCCTGATTCCTAACAGTTGGACACCCTGAGAACAGTGGAGGTAAAAGAAGGAACAGTTGTAAGTATCCTAGAGAGGAAAACACTCACCAGTGACCTGTCAGAGCATGGGGATACTGCCTTGTGCCTTGCCCACCCCAAACTTAAGAAGGCCTAGATGGGACACTGAGGAAGCTTTGGAGAGAAAGCACATACTCCAGGCCTTTTTTTTTCTCTTTTCTCCTCTGCTCTGCTTAAGAAAGCTATTGGGAAAAGTAACAGCAGAGCCAACATCCCTCCCCTAGATATAACTGGAGGGGGTTCCAGCAACATGAAGAAACCCTTAAAAAGATACGAGGATATGGTCTTCCCATTCTGGAAGTGTTGATGAGAAGTCCCAGAAAGTGTCTAACACTTTCTTCTACTTTATCTGGTCTTCCATTTGTATTGCAGGTGCCAGAGAAGCTGGTCTGTGCCACGTATGTTGACAACAGTGTCCTGTGGGGCAACTGTTTCTGCTTTCGGAGCGGGGAAGCAATGGCATTCAATGGCACAGTGTTGTCTGGACAAGGCAAGCTCTCAGGGTTTCACGAGGGGAGGAATAGGATGCAAGACCCACCCTATCCTGTGCCAAGTGCTGTCTAATGTATTCAGACACGCTATCCCAAATCATAAGGATCTCTGGAAAGCAAGCAAAAGATGTGTCATGCTCCAAAACAGCAAGCTCACAACCCTTTAGCACACTCTCATCTAAGGAGGTGATGAGTGAGATTAAACATATTGCCACCCCAATTAAGAATGTGTAAGGTGCCCACATGACAGAAGATGTAGGAAATTGGGAATAGACGTCCACATCAGCGAGAGGTTGGTGTGTTGCCCACAGAGGGCTTGGAGGCTCAGGGGACCCCCCAGGTATCTCCCCTTCAGGGACCAATGTTGGCCCACTCTGTGCTCATCAACTCTGCACGGCTACTGTGGCTGGGAGCTCGGGGCGGGCAATCCCCTCTGCAAGGCAAGCAGAAACTCTTGGTGCCAAGGGCTTTGACCTGGGGAGTGGGCAACAGGCAGGGGCAGAGGAAGGTCCTCAGGCAGAGGACCCAGGAGTCCTGGCTGCTTAACTGATCCTGAGCCAGGAAGGGATGATCGGACAGGGCTCTTGTTGCACCCATCAGCCCTGCCCAGTCCTCCCCAGGCCCCCATGTTTCCACAGCTACTTTCATAGCTAATATTGTCTACAACATTCAGAAAATAACTGCTGCAAGCCTCACCACCACAGGTGAGATTCCTGAGCGTTGGGAACATATCTGGCCACAGGTTTTCCATCTTTGTCCCTGGCTCCCTCTGGGTTAACTGCTGTAACAGAAGAGTAAGGAGGGTAACATCCCCTCCATGATCTCCACCTCCTCCTTTGATATCACCAGAGGGTCTCCATCTCCGTCCTGACATGGAATGTCTCACAGTGACCCCAGACCATGTCACAAGGGCTCCCTTGACCCCCCCTTAGCCTCTCCCAGATCCTGCTACGTTTTGCCCTTCAAAAGGGAGGAGAGGTGTGGTGGGTGTTGTGGGGAGTTATCCCCACCTCACTGCCCACTCTCCAAGGAGAATGGGGGGGCATTGAGAGCCATGAGGGAGGTCCCCAGATGGGGGCTCACCTTGTGTACTCCAGATGTGCTGGTCAGCTCATTAGTCCCAACTGGAGAGGCTTGCCACCACTGCTGGTCTGGGGCTGCACACACAGCAGCATCCCCGGTCCTGGAACAATGGCAGGGCTCTGGGACCCCTTTATGGGGTTTCCCTTTATGTGAGACAGCGGCAGGAGTGCATGGAGCTCTGCCTCAGGATGGGTGATGAGCCAACTAGGAGCTTATGGATGGGAGTCAGGATTAAGGACAAGACTGGGTTGGGTGTCAATGTAGCGGGTGTCTGCTGTAGGCTGCCTGCTCAAGAAAAACAAGTGCATGAGGCCTTCTGCAAACAGAAGTAGCCTCATGTTTGCAGGTCCTGATCTTCCTGGGGGATTTTAACCACCCTGATATCTGCTGGAGGGGCAATGCAGCAGGGCATAAGCAAGCCAGGAAGTTCCCAGAAAGCATCAGTGACAGCTTCCTGACATATGTGATAGAAGAGCCAACAAGGAGCAGTGCTCTGCTGGACCTTGTACTTACAAACCAGGAACGCCTCATTGGGAGGAGTGACTGATGCATGAGAAAGTTGTGCGGACATTCAGAAGGAGAGCTGTGGGATGAGCCCCTCTGTACCCATGGACAAAGCCCTACCAGGTTGACACCAGGCCTCCAGTCAGAGGAGATCAGACATTCAGACAAACCTAGCTCAATTATACGTGGAAATAACTCTGAGAAGTTCTCTCAAAGCATTAGTGAAGACTCTCAAAATGATAGTTAAAAGGAGACCAAGAAGAAGGTTCAAATAGTGCTACTTATTATTAAAGACACATTTATTAAGACACAGGCACAACTCAGTGCAGCAGCAAAGGGACCTGCTGCAGGCATCCTGGGCTGGTGTCTCACCATGGCACAACCTTCCCTTCCCAACCCAGGAAGGTGCCAGTGTCCTTCTCGGAGAGGGAGGAGAGCACGTTCAGCATCCGTCACACACTGGCATCCACCATCACAGGGGGATGTGTGGGCAGAGGGATAAACACAGTCAGGTGCCCAAGGCCTGGCTAAGGTCTGCCCTGGAGCAGATCATTGCTCAGGGCTTGGGGCTTTCTGGTGTGAGGAGAGGCGAGCACAGGGCAAGAAGATTTCCCCATCTCTCATCTCCTTCCCTTACGTGCCTCTAGCCCAGAGCATCTGCCAAAGAGCTCTTCCAGAGCCCAGCATGTCTGGGACTGGTCAACCCACAAGAAGCTCTGCATTCCTAAGTGAAGAAGTTCTTGCTCTTTATATATCCTCTTCCTCTTGGCCAAAAGCTCTCTCACCTTATCTGATCCTACACATCCCACGTTGGTGGGCACACAGCCAAGGTGGAGAGCAGTGCAGAGGATGCCATGTTCCTGGTACCCCAGGGACTGTCACTTGGTCAGCATGTTCAAAGCAGCCTATGGGGAGACAGGGCGGGGATGGCAGTGGGAGGCAAAGGGCATCTGCAAGAGGACACATGCAGACTCTGCAGACAGACCAGGGAAGGGCAGGTGGAGCCAGCTCTCTGGGGCACACAGTGCTGCTGCACTATCCCCGTGCAGACACCCAGCCAAGGGCCCATCCCAGCACGTCCTTCTGAGGTGGGATCTGGGACCAGGAACAGGAATGTGCCATCAGAGGGACCCAGTGACTGATGGGAGCTCCACCACAGTGCTGAGAGGTGCAGGGACTAAGGGGGAGGTTGGAAAGCATGTGAGACCATTTGGAGAGGAAAATATATGGGTTCACGCCCAGCACAGTGTGGCAGTGCCTTGCAGCAGCGGTAGGAGACAACTTGTCCATAATCTCATAAATAGACTTCCTCAATGGAGCCCGCAGAGCTGGACATGTTGATGATGGCTGCCTTGCTGCAGCTCAGTGCTGAGATCAGGCCAGGCTCTCCTGGGCAGCCTTCTTCAGCAAGGACAGGAAGGTCTGCAAGGATAAGAGAGGAGAGGAGATAGGGGTGTGCATGGTGCTGGCACAGGGGAGAGGACCAGCTCCTTCCACAGTGGGCAATGATAGCACCAGCACAGGAGCATCCTCCCTCCTCTTCCCACTGGCCCAGCCTACCAGGATCCAGCTCCTGAGCTCCAGCCCACAGCACCATGAGCTTCCTGTCAGTCTAGAGCCCATCAGGCACCAAAGCAGAGCTGGACCTTCTCCTGCTGGTCCTTTGTGCCCCTCAGAATGGCCCAGATCAGGGAGCCAGGGCCACCAGGAAGGGATGCTCCCCAGAGCTGTGCTGCGGGTGAGGATCTCACCTGACTCAGCAGCAGGGGCCCAATTGTGTTGGCAGTGTGAATCTGGGTCATGTTCTCCAGCATCTTATTATCAAGTGAGTTTGGCATTACAATTCCAGCACTGTTGATGAGAAGGCTCAGCCCCAAGCCCCCCAGATGCTCCCCAACTCTGGCTGCAGCAGCCTTAATGCTGGTGGGGTCAGTGACTTCTGTAGAGCCGGCACAGGGGAGGTCAGGGCCCACATCCTTGTGGTGGCTCGGACCCCCCTCTGTCCCCCAGGGATAGCAGCACCCTGTGTCCCCAAAGGCACCAGCCCATCGGCACAGCTCCCTCCAGGCACTGGGTTCCCAGAGTGTGTGCAGCACCCAGGCACATGCCAGGGCTGTGGGGGACCATGGTGCTGGGCAGAGAAGGAAATGGGCAAAGGAACCCCACCTTGGGGCACCTACTGAGCAGGATAATGACCAGGTTGAGGTGCTTGAAAGCCAAATTCTGTAACCCCTGCAAGAAAGGGGACAGCGTGGACACAGAGAGGCAAGAGGGGCTGTGCAAAGACTCTGTCTTTCCCAGGCAAAGCCCATGTTGCTCTGGCTCTGTCCCTGCAGCACCTCTCAGCCAGCATCCTGCTCTGACTGCCCTGCTCCCATCAGTGTGGCTCCATGCCTCCCGCACGCACCACATGCCACTGCTTCATGCCCCACCCTGCTGTAGCAGACACAAGCACTTTGCATCAAGCCCTTGAGGAGATGGGGAGCAGCAAGATGCCACTTTTGTCCCCAGGAAGCCCTGTCCCCTCTGGCACATCCCACAGACATCTGGTCCCACAGCCATCCCAACCCAGCTGCCCTGTGCCATGGGTACTCCACTGCAGCTTGAGCCCTTTGCAAACCTTCTCCCTACACCAATCTGCTGCCCTGGCACCGAGTGCTCCCATCCCCCAGCACAAACCATTAGGTCCCAGCCCAGCCTAACCTGTGCTCGCTGTCCCTTAGGATCCCAACAAGCTGCAAAGACTCACTTCAGTGGATTTGGCATCCCCAGAAACTGCTGGACAAGCCCCATGTCAATTCCCCAGTTGGCCCCAGTCACCAGAACGGAGCGGACATGAAGCTTTCCCATATCACTTTTCGTCCCTTTGCTCCAGCTTACATTGTTTGCTCAGCTCCCTAATGCTTCTATATAGCATGTTCCACAGCCACCCCACCCACTCAGGGTTTGCGCACACGCTTGGCTCCAGGTACAACCTCTCCAGCTCATTGAACTCTCTGGGACACAGTTCCTGGCTGGGAACCAGCCCTCGCTACCAGTGGGCAAAAATCACTTCGCTTTTTCAGATAAACTCAGCTGACCTTGGGAAACCTGACCCCATAATCCAGAAGCTCTGGCCAGCCTGGCCAGGAGAAGCTGTTGTGGGTGAGGAGGGAGGGATCAGCATGTGGGAGGGGTGTGGGATGCCCCACAGCTCAGTTACACCTGAGTGCAGTCCTAAGTTGAGTGGTCACTCTGCCCAGAAGGCACGGATGACTCAGGTGCCTGGGACATTCTCCTGCAAAGAGAAATGCCTTGGTCAAAGCCTCATGGTCCACATCGGCCATAGGCGATGGACAGTCCTGCACTAGCACTAGTGAAGCCCAGTGCTGCCCAGTACCTCAAGTGAAGCATTACAGATTTGCAGAGTTGTGACAGGTGCGTGTGCACGTCATGTGTTCCCACTCCACTGCAAATGAAGACATCCCCAGAAACCTCTTGGTAACCCCCTTGCTTTCAAGTGCTGGGTCCCAGAGCCATTGCATGGGCTGCTGGTCAGCAACGGAGACAGTGACACTGCTGACATGTCACCTTCTCCCCTGGGATGTCTCTGCAGTAGCGTTAACCAGAGCCACTTCCTCCCAGTTGCAGTGCCAAGTGAACCCTCGTACACCAGCAGCAGCTGCTTTCCTCCTCCCCACTCCTGTCTGCTTTCTGGGGCTCAGCTGGCAGATGCCGTGGGGCAGACAGGTCCTCCCTGCAGCCCTGGGACGATCCTGCCCAGGGCACCCCCCTCAAACCCAGCCAGGGGAAATGCAGCCTGGGGTAAAGATGCCCATTTGCTGGTCCAGCTCTGCATCCTCAGTCCTACACTTGTTTCTGACTCGGTCCTGCTCTGAGTCTGCAGCATCCTCACCCACCTATTGCTGCTGCATTCACTTTCCCCCCAAACAAAACTCCTCTAAAGTATGGATGTGTCAAAGTATGGTCCCAGGGAACCCTCTGCACCTCAGGCTAGTCGCATGGTCACCATGGTGCCACCAAAACAGGCAGTCCTGCCCTCACTCACCTCCCCATCTCATATTTGGGCAGCTGACTCGAGGGCTCTATCAGGGGCCTGACCCACGGGTCCCTCTAGGTGCAACGGGGAGGGGAGGATGCTGCCACCAGCCCCACCCAAAGTAGGGATGAAGCCCCATTATGGTGGCGGTGTCCACCATGCCTCTTCTGTGGCTGAGGTGGCATGGTCCAGCTGCACAAGAGATCAAGCCTTCCATCCCTAGCCTGCCTTCTCTCCCCCAGGCACTGGCTCGGGCAGTCACAGTACACATTAATCCAGCACAAGACAGGTGAGTGGTTTTTATCAAAACAGCACAGACCACATCTAGACCTGGACATCACACTTTCAAGTATTCTTATCAATAGCAATCAGTTCTTTACCAGATATGTTAAAAATTAATTGCATGTATACAAAGCACGCTCCTTTTCCAAAGCCTGTTTACCAAATGGCAGTGTTTCAAGGAGATTTTCTGCAAGTAGAGGCATGCCACAAATCACAGGGGAAAAATTCTCTGATTTGTTTTTGCTAGGTTCCTAGCATTGAAATATCATCACCATACATCTGTATGAGAGAGAATTGAATTTTGCACATCCCACCACAGCATCTTAGTGTGAGATACTAAATCCCTTTGATATGCCTGCTCTGCCAGCTGGGCCTGGCATGCACGTCTCTCTCCAGCTCTAAGGGGCTTTGTAATTCCCCCTGTACCCTGGAAGCTGCAGAGTGGTGACAGCCCCAGACTTTTCTCTCCTTCCGTAGCAACCTTTGTCAGAAGATGTTCATTTGGTTTCACATCCTCTGAGTAAAATTTACCATTTTGTTTGCTTGGTGTAAATCCTGAGATAAAGCCCAGAGCACGTGACAGAAATGCACACAAACATACTGTGCTTTCTGGCATGGGAAACAAAAAAATAGTCTTTGTTGGCAAGTGATAGCCAGTGTTTCCCCTTCTGGACCTTGTGGAAAATGTTCCCTGCTAATGTATTTGTTTAGTTTCTCTGCTATTATTCATAAGACTTTGCATACAGGTATAATATCGGCATGTTAAGCACTCACACATTTCATTCACTTAGTAAGACAACCTCATGAGAACCTAGACTGGAGTTTTACCCCTCTCTCTGCTACGGCCTGTAGCTTTTCTTTCATAGCAATGCCTCTTTTTGTGGCCTGACGGTTCTTTCTGCACCAGCATTCCATGAACTGTTATTGCTTCGATGACCATCTAGTGCTGTGCTGTCCAGCTTCTAGGTAAGATATTCCTCTGCAAGAACATGACAGCAGCAATCAGCTCCTGCCCTCTCATGCATCTGCAGCTTGTATTTGGGAGCTGACCACAGATCTTCCCTCTTCACCCTTCCTCAACCCCATGAAGTCTCAGTCTCTCCTTAAGCTCCACTTGTTTAAAGCTTTTTTCCCATTTTCTTTCCTGAGGCCAGTCAGACCTTCTTCTGCATTTCTGATTCTCCACATTGGGCTGAGACTGGTTTTGTCTAACAAATTCTTGCTGCATATCAATGGTACAAAACCCTGGGTCTTCCAGCTGTCTCAGACTGATCTCTCATTGAAGACCCTGAAAATTCTCCCCGCCTCAGCACACCTCCCAGAGTGCAGGACTGGCTTTCTGGCTCTGATAGGTCTTTTCTATATTTTCTCTTTTTAATGTCCACAGACCACAGCTATACTTGCTGATACATGCCATTTGCACGAGAGCTCTGCTCCTCCAAACAGACTTCCATGGTTTTCTTCTTCTAGGTGGAAGATGAGGCCATCACCCACAGTCTGTTAGAAACCTCCACAATGCTTCAGAACCAGACAGCATCAGAAACAAAAAATTAACCTTTAAATCTCCTGCTTTTGCTGAGCCATCACATTTTTGTAGCCTTCCACTGTTTTGGAGTAATAACTTTATAATGTTGACTTTGCTCTGGGGCCCCATGCTGCATTGCTGATCATTAGAGTTTAAACAAGTGCCACTTCTCCAGGAGTCAGAGTCCAACCTGGTGCGAAGAGGCAGTGAAGAAAACAACCGGCCTTGCCTGGCTGACCACCCAGCCTCTCAAAAAGTGCTGCTGTTGTTCCCAAGGGACCTCAGACCAGCTCCCAAGAAGGGATTCAAATGGTTCATTCGCTCTGAAATTTTCTGCATGATCTAAACCTTAAGATGAGCATTAAGGTTTTTCTGTATGCCCCTCTCCCATAAAATCTCAGACAACCATGTTTCACATGCTTTCCATGTCACCAAGCTAGAGGGAGTCCATCAAAACTATCCTGCAGAGCTTTCCATCTCACCAAGTTAGAAAGAGTAAGAGACAGTTTTCCAAGACGCAGTCACACACCGCCTCCACTACCAGTTGCTGAAAGCTCAGGTGTCCTCACATTCACCTAGATGTTTGCACAAAGGGTAATGACAGTGTTGCTTACAGAAGTACTGAGAAATAGGCTTTTCTTCGCTAGCCAGGGGAAGGGTGCATGGCACAATTATCTTCAGTACATTTAATCTACCATGTAAGTGAGAATAAACTTGTTACTATTTATCAAGCCTACTTGCTCCATGGTGTATTCAGAGCTGTTTTGTGCCATGTAATCACATATTAGTCACTCGTTGAAGACTCAATAGATAGTGTTAAATGAACCACTAATTGAGTGGTGGGGTGAGACCTACCCAACCTTGTAACTCTCTGAAGCTGGGCAGGTCATGTCCACCCTCCCTGATTCATTTTCGTCTTGGCTGAAGAAAACTAGTGACACCCATTGTGAAGAGATCATGCAGCAAATAAGGGTGAGAGCCTGCACTTAAATGCAGGTCCCAAGCAAAGTGAGGATGCCCCCAGCAAGGCTTCTCATGGCCTTTTTTCATAGCTTTGTCATTTCCCAACGGACCAATCCAGGTTACACCTGCATTATATCAGAGCTGGCCTTGAGCCCAGGAACTCAAACTGCTGGCACCAGGGAAAGAAGTGCTCAGGACCCTGGCATAGTCTGAACATGAGAAGAAACCAAGGTTGGGGTAGGTTTCCAAGTAGCCTCTGCCCAGTGCAAAGGACAGCTACAGGAACTGCTGGGTTTCTTAAGATCCAGATGAACCTATGGGGAACCATAGGCCACTTGTGGCTACCTCACACAGGGAGTGAAGACATTCCTTCATTTCCAAGCTTATGGTTGTTTGGTTCTCTGGTCCAAATCCCAGAGAATCCCACTGTTGAAGAAACTTAGCTAACATTATATTTGGCCAAGATATTCTTTGTATGTGTTAGAACCAAAAGACACTAAACTATCTTTAATTGGAAGAACAGACATTCAGTATTGTGGGAGGAGGACTGAGAGACTGACAAAAGGGAAAGCTCCCACCTCAGGTGAAGTAAGTATCCTTTAACCAAAGACATCCGTGGGCAATTAGACTTTAAGGAGAATGACTAATCAGGGTGTCTTATGTACATTGCCAACTTGGTAAGAACTAAGTGCCCTTTGGGTGAACTATCCTTATTATAATACTAAAAACCACAACCACAGGCAAGAAAGCCCACTACTTAAATAAAGCTCCTTGCCCTCTGAGTGTGAGTAGTAAATTTAAAAGGAGCTGTACCTTTAAGATGAAGCAAGAAAGAAACTACCCAATGACCAGCTGGTGGACATGAATATTACATGTAACTAACACATTTAACTGTATAAATATATGCTGCGATTTTGATCTGGTGTGCTTGATTTGTGGGAAACCACCGAGCACCCAGGCTTGTGCAACCCTGAAATAAATAATCAACGTATCTCCTGAGTGTGATTATTGACTCATTGCACACCCGGCGACAAATATGCTTTTCAGACAACACCACCAAAGCCCCTGAGCCAGGGGTTTCTTCTAAGCAAAGCATTTCTGAAGGCCTTAAACCAGCCTATTGGAAATAGCAGGCATAGAGGCTTAGATGGAAGGTGGGCTGGATGATTAGTGCTGATGGGAGTGAAACATAATGCCAAGAGAATGCAGAAAATACCTCCACTCCCCACATTCATGCACCAGACCCATGAACAAATGGGTGGCACAGGATGGGGGGACTCTCTGCTTGTGGAAGAGAGCACAGAGGATCCAATTTTCCTTCAGTGCTGCTGGACTTGGGCAGGGCCGAGAGATACAGCTGCCCCCTGCCCAGAACAGCCATCCCCATCACAGCTAAGCTGGTGGTGGAAGCCTGTTCAGGCCCCACTACACTGCTGATCAGACAGTGGGATGAGAGGGAAGGAAAAACAACCAAGTCTCTTGCTTCCCCTTCCAACCTGACAGTTTAAAAAATGTTGGCCAATGTGCTTTTCACAGTCCAAGTATAGACATAGCACAACTGACTTGGACTGAGTTTCAGAGACCATGAGCTTGATTCAGTTGCCCAAAGACAGACAGTGGCTCAATGACCATGGAATTTCTGTAAGGTACTGGACTGTACGGGTCCTGGTTTCGGACTGTCAGGAAAGGTACATGGAGAAAACACTGACGCAGAGGCTACCCTGCATAGTCTTTGTCTATTAGCATCTCTCTAATGCTGAGAGATGTACAACAAGCTCCAGCTAGGTCACTGCACACTGGTTTCACAGGAACTGACTTCTCATTGCAAGGATGGAGAAATAAAAGCAAAGGTGGTTTGGGTGCTATTTACTCTGCCCTTGGCTTGTAAATGCCACACAACCATGTTCCCTGCTGGACTGCCCTCACGCAACCTGAGAAGGCTCCTGGACACGACTGATATCTGGTCTATCACCCAGGATTGAGTGGTATCAAGGATAACAGCAGAACCCACTGCAACTGCAGAGCCTCGAACCCTTGCAGAGACCTCAGCAAAGGGGATTTCTTCCAAGTGTATCTTTCCCAGAAGAGGATTTAAAATGTACAAACTCTCTATGCAACCTCACTTGAGCCCTATTGCCAGGGCCCACAGGAACATGGCAGATCACCACTGGCCTCTTTTCAGCCACGCTCTGAGGACAGTTGGCTGGGTTATTCTTCCTTCTTTGTCACGATGCCCTGAAGAGACACCTCAGAACCACCATGCAGGACAAATTTGTTCTCCCGCTATTAAATTTGTTAATGGGGATGCCTGAGAATGGGCTTTCGCATGACGTGGAGATATGCCTCATCCCATAAACACTAAGGCACAGGATAAGTGACCAGCTTGTGAGTGGTTTGGTTTGACATCCACATGTTGGAGTGAGAGAAGGAGGCAAGGCTAAAAAGAGCACTTTGTCACCTGATGGGTGGACACAGTGCTGGGAAAAAACCAACTTCTTTCCAGTCCATCTTTTTTACTAAAGCCAAAATATATGACCCTCCTCCTAAAACTGCTGCTCTGTGATGAGAGCCCAGCCTCTCAGCTGGTAGGACCTAGACATTTGACAGACACCCTAAGGAACACATCAATATGAGATATGGGGAAAAGTCATATGGCTGCACCTAAGACTTGTTCCTCTGTAGGGAACATCTCAGCTTCATGTCCTGTTTCTAAGGGATTCAGCAGGGTGGGACATTAGCTGAGAGGTTCAGGAGGACCATACCAGGGGCTGCTGCATGGAAAGGTGGCTCTCATAGTGCGCAGCAAGAAGTTTTTAGAGACACCAAAGCTGTGTCTGCAGGACCCCAGTACCCACCAAGGTTAGGCAGCAAACAAGTGGAAAATGCTCGTATTTTTACACTCAAGCACTCCAAAATTCGGTAATGTCAGAATGGGCCTTTACCAGGCAGGAGGAAGTTACCAAGGCCTGTTTGTTGTAGAGAAACTAAAGCACTTGGGTGAGCTTTTCGGTTTTTTGTTGCATTTCTCTTTATTACCTTCTGGAAGACTCACAAAATTTGACTAACAAGGTTTTCAAAAAACTTTATAATCCCCTGTTTTGTACATGGGGAACTGAAGCATAAAAGTGGGTCAAGCAATGTCCACATTGGGAAGTATCCAATTACACATGCTTAGAGCTTGCCTTTTTTCACAGTTCACATTTACATTCAGAACAGGCTCCTACTGACTTCAGCTGTGGCTGAACATTAACTCTTTTCTACACAGCCGATATAACTGTTGATCCCCCGGGATCTCAGGAATCCCAGGGAAGTGGATCCCCATTTCTGGGTCTCTTTGAAGCGAGCACCTAGAAGAGTTGGTTAACCTAATTTGCCTGCAGTGTGCAGGATCCATGTGGAATAGGTGGCCAAAAACCCAATTCCTCAGTCTGGTTCACTGTGACTGTTGGTTTGTACCCCTCTGTCCTCATTTGTTACATATCGGCCAATCTTTTCAGCAGATGGAGCAGCACTTCTGGTGACAGGTCACCTAATTAATGGCCTGAGCACAGAATGAGGCAGGAAAAGGAGAATGGAACCTTTAGTTCAAATATACGCTATAAGGAGGGTTTCTGCTTCTTAGTATTTATGGGCATAATCGAAGATTTATTCCTAGTAAAATCCAATTTCTGTATCACTGTTCAAAACCAGAAAGTTCTCAAAGCATTTTTATATACCAAGGCAAACTGGAGAGCAGAAGTGCAGCCGAGTAGTTGAGCTGGAGTAGAGCAGGACAAAGTTAGCACAAATCACCTGATGCTATCACCAGATTGATATGGTATCATTATTTATTTTCTGATTTATCAGTATCAGAGGCATTTTTGTCTACTGCTTATCAAAAAGAATGAAAATAAACAACAGAAATAATGAAGCTTATATAAATCAGAACTGCTCAGTCATTGCTTCACTGTTGAGCTCCTGGTTGTGTGCCCACCGTAATGGGATTTTAATGTTCTTTGTGCATCTGATTTTCCACATATAATTGAAAATAAAACATCAGCACCCACCTCGGGGCTGGCAGCAGAGCTGGTACTTGTGGGTCCCCTCCAGGCACAGTCCTCCAGCTGATGCTGATGGTCTCCTTTCTGTTTCCCTTCCCTTCGTGACCCATTTTCCCATACCTTGCTACCACCAAACCTTTCCCTTGCTTTACTCCTTTCCACAACTTTGGTCCAGCTGTTGAACCAGGTACGCAACATCCATCAACAAAAACAACAGGAAAAATCCCCCAACCCCCTCCATCCCCAAACTGCAGCCTACTTACCCAATCTAACACATCTGATCATCATGGAGAGAGCCAAATCAGGTGCATTTATTTCTGGGCAGGAAATAAAGAGCATCTGTGAAGGATTTGGTACATCCGTGATAAATGGGGTCAAGACTGGGATGGGATACGATATATAGCTCACATTGCTGTCCCAAAGGTGCTGAAGGCACCACCCCAGAAATACTGTAAGCTTTCTCTCCTGCACCCCAGCCTTGGGAAGAAATGGGGGTCCCCTCTCGTGTGTGTGTCTGCCAACCTAGAGCATCACTCCCAGAGTTGTTGCTCCTCCCCCCAGGGGTGCTGGGGTCCCCGGGATGGGGATGCTATTAGTGTGTTCGTACTGAATATTAGATGGGAAGAAGAAAGGAAAAAAAAACAAAAAACACGCAGGCCGAGACACCCGGGGGCTGAAGCGGCTCGCCCCGGGCCGGGGAGGCAGTACCGGGCAGGTCCCGCCCCGCGGGGCGGGCGGCAATGGCGGCGGTGCGGGCGCGGGCGGTGCTGCTCACCGGCTCCAACCGCGGTATCGGGCTGGAGCTGGTGAAGCAGCTCCTGGGGGCACCGCGACCTCCCGCCTGGATCTTCGCTACCTGCCGGGACCCCGAGGGGCCGCGGGCCCAGGTCAGTGCGGGGCGGGAGGCTGGGGGGTGTCGGCAGCACCCTTTGGCGGAGGCAGATGAGACTAGTTCCCCATTGGGTTAACTTCACCGGCTGCAATCGCGGGGGGCTTCATGTTTGTGCTGTGCCCTGCCTGGCGTTAAAGTCCTCCGAAGGTCCGCTGTGCAGCGGGTGAAGAATAAGCCGCGCCACCCCTAAAACCATGCCGCTGGGTTATCTGAGGCTGCCTTGGCTGCGCCCCAGCCGGCCCTCCCATGCCAGACCTTTGCCCATTCGCTGCGGGCACGGCGCCAGGTTGCACAGAGTTAGGGCTGAGCAGGGTTGGACTCGGTGGTTGCGGCTGGCTGAGCTGGTGTGAATTGCAGCGATGGTGCTCTGGCCAGTTCTCCGATGTGTTACTGGTCCCTGCAAAATCTGGGCGTTCGTTAACTGGTGGAGCCTGAAGGCTGCCGCGGGATTCTTCTTCCCCTGCTTTCCACTTCACTAAAACGGGAGAGACTCACATGTGCTGCTCCAGCAGGAAATCACAGGGGCAAAGCGTGACTGTGCTTGCAGCTTTCCTTAGGCTAAGCTTTGGTTTTCCTCTGCTTACTGTGACCCACTGAAATACCAGTGGGGAGATATTTGCTCTCTAATAGATCCTGCCTCCAACTGGTTTATTTGCTGCATCTTCTCGCAGCTTGGCTGTGTGCAGGGATCGTGCCTTAGGAAGTCCTTGAGATGCTCTTCATGTACTTGTTGCCAGTGTTATTCTGGTTCAGGAGTAATCACAGCACAGTGAGAATACACCCTGGTGCTAGCCCTGAGGTGCCCAGCTGCTGGCTGAGACAAAGCTGGCTCAGGTCTCTTGAGTTTTGCCCTGTTCTTCCCCTCACAACCTGCTGGATTTGGGCAATGATGAGCTCAGAGGACTTTTTGCAGGTCTGGACTGGAGCCAGTTTCCCCCAGGTGTACCACGCAAATCGCTCTCGACCATAAGATGCTTCTCTAAGCCTTGTCCAGCTGTGGTAGGGTGAGGGCAGCGTCTTCATGGTGCTGTTGCTGAAGTCCTTGACCACAGGAGACTGGACAGAGTGATTCTCCATCAGGCTGGTGCCACTGCAGGAGCCACATCGTTCCTCCTGCTCCTTTGTGCCTGGATCAGGTGTTGGGGTGGGTGAGGCTGGACTTACTGCTGGGATTGTGGGAGGCTGTAGAGGCTAGCAGCTGGGCAAAACAGGGGAGGAGAAACATTTTTTGGCCATCACAAACCATTTAGGTGTGTTTTCCATTATTTCCTGTGCCCAGGAAGAATGTGGGAACATGTGGCCTGGTGGGGAAGCCCAGAGGCAACGGAAGGTGGACCACAGCCAGTGTCAGCAGTTCTCCTGCTCCGTGTTGGTAGGATGAGTCCCAGGGGAAGTGTCCCTTCACAAGAAGCCACCAATTCATGTTTTCCCTGTAGCATTCTCTGTGGGCTGCTTTGTAAGAGGTTTTTAGTTCTAAAAGTAATAGTTTTGGACACATTAAGTATGGTGTTTTGGTTTCTGTCATCTAAAACCTGCTATAGTTGAAGAAAGCTCAAGGCAAATAGCTGCTAGGGGCCGTAAAGTTGAGTTGTAGCTTTTATTCCTTTTGGCTTCTGAATCCTCTGCATTTGGTGAAAATAATCAATAAAAATGTGCAAAGTGCTTCATTTCGCTTGAGTGGTTGAGACACCCTGTCCAGAGTAGAGTGGATCCTGGGATTGGTCTGTTTGGATCCAGATGTGACTTCCCCAAATGTCAAGAGTGATGTTGGCATTGACAGCCATTCCTCCTCCATCTCACTGCCAGCAGTCTCTGGGAGACATTTCTGGCCATATCCCCAGACAGTTTGCATTCTTTCCCGGGTGAGCTGATCCTTAGTAGTTTGCACTCATCCTTTGCGGTGGCTCTGGCTGGGCTGTGCACGTAGACCCTTTGGGAGAGTGGCCATAGTATCTTGCAGCTGTGGCTGTGTCATGCTCTGAGCGCATGTACATAGCTTTGTGGAGCCTAGGAGAAGCCTGAGAACCTAGGCAGGTGCCCAGTCTGGTGATTTGCTAGCGCTGAGTAACGTCTGGAAGATGTTTCCCTCAGGTTGGACCGTCGCTGGTGCCCCAGGATGATGCTTGGCATTGCCTCTGCCTTGCACTGATTGTTTCCATGTCTCTTTTTGTAGGAGCTGAGAGATCTGGCATCCAAACACCCAAATGTCATTCTTGTGAAGCTGGGTAGGTGTGCTCTGCCTCTGAGCTGGTAAATTTGTAGCTGCTGGCCACACTTGCTCTGTTTCGCCTTCTCTCCCTCCCTGCCTTCAGGCTCTACATAGGGATCCAGTTCTTCAGAGCTGCTTCAAGTCCTGCTGCCAAAAGCCCAGCTTCTCCAGACCTGTCTCAGCTCCAGTACCCCATTCCCTGGAGCCTCCTTGCCCCATGGCCGCAGGACCAGGAGGGTCTTGAGACCCATCCTGGGTGGCCTTCAGTTCCCACAGCTATGTAACAGTGTCCTTGCTCTGCTATGCAGCTGAGCTGCCTTGATCCCAAGTCCCAGGCAAGAGATAAGGAGGGCTCCGGGAGGAAGACAGCTCCTGTGGAAATGTGGTACAATCAGCCCAGAGCCTGGGCAGGAGGTGTAGGACCTTGCAGAACCATCCCACAGAAGGTCCCAGCAGAGCCCCCATGGGGACTGTGCCCCCCCACAGACTGCCCTGGGTTCTCCAGAGCTTGCTCAGCCGTAGACTTTGTCCACTGACAGGAGGCTGTGGCTGCTGGTGCCTGACACAGCATGAGAGTCACAGCAGCTTTGCCACCATAGGGCTGTCCCCAGAGTGGCTTTGGGCTGCCCCAGGGCAGGGTGCTTCAGCTTCTGGTAGTGGGGCACCCTGTGCATAGCGGAGGAGGCAGTTTTGGGATGGGTTGGGGCTTGTGGGTGCCGGGGTGCTCTGAGCTGGTTGCACAGCACCATCTGGTGCCCACGGATGGAAGGCCACACAGGTCGAGATGTATAGCTGTTCCTCAGCATCTTAACCTCCCTCTTCTCCCAGGCTCCCCGGGTGGACCGCATGGCTCTCAAACCCTGTTCCTTTCCACTGCAGATGTTGCGAATCCCTCAGCTATTACTGACGCAGCGAAGATCGTGGAGGGGAAGCTGAATGGCATGGGCTTGAATCTGCTAATAAACAATGCTGGCATCTATACCCCAACAGCATCGCTGGAGACGGTAGATGCTGAGGAGATGATAAGAACATACAAGACGAATGCGGTGGGGCCAATGCTGATGGCCCAGGTACGGATGAAGCTCTGTGTATGGAGCTCACCATGGAGCGACAATTTAGCCCAGCTTGAGGGTAGCTCGGGCTGCCTGTGGTCACAGTAGAGATCTCTGAGTGCTTTGCCAGGTTTTCTGGGGCTGCTCCCAGCCCAAGCCCTCTGTAGCCCCACAACTGGGAGCAGGCAGGGTCACTGCAGCAGAACACCTGGGCTCTCTTGGCTTCCTGCTGTTCCTCCTCATCCTCCCTGCTGGTAGGCAGGCTGGGTTGCAGTTGCCATAAGTGGGGCTGGCTCGAGGCACAGGAGTCCCACACGGTTGCTTCTCCCCAGGCATTCTTTCCCCTGTTGAAGAAGGCTGCCCGGGAGAGCACAGAAAAGGGACTGAGTTGCAACAAGGCAGCCATCATCAACATCTCCACCGTCATGGGGTCCATTGAGAAAACTCCTGAGTCCTTCTTCAAGCCTGTCATCTCCTACCGCTGCAGCAAGGTATGGAGACTAAGGATCTGCCCGAGCTCCCTGGGCATCTCCATGCCCAGCTGCTGCCCATCTAGGGGGGACACACATTATCTCTTGAAGACCTGGCATTGTTTTTTCTCCCTTGCCATGAGGCAGCTAGGGTGGGGGAGTCTGGTGCATAGAGCTTTCTACTGCCCACAGCTGATGCTTCCTTCCTCCCCCAGGCTGCCCTCAACATGCTTACCAAATGCCAGGCTCTGACTTATGGGGAAGCTGGGATCCTCTGCGTGGCGCTTCACCCCGGCTGGGTGAAAACTGACATGGGCAGCCAGGAGGTGGGTTTTGGCTGAGCAGGTCAAGGGTGGGACCCAGGCCTGCAAACTTGCAGTGGCACAGGAGGTGCCTGGGGGGGCCAGGATGGCTCTTGGGAGGAGGGATCCGTGTGAGAATGAGTTGCCTCTCAGGCTGCAAGTTGCCTGCATCTGCTCTGGGCCACTGCAGAACATGTGGGTGCTGCCCAGGAAATAGCATCAGCACATTTCCATGGTGAGCAGGAGGCCTGTTCAGGGGGTGAAAGGCTTTGGGCAGCCTGGAGATGTGCAGAGAACCTGAATCCAGCAGAGCAGGGAGGAGAGGAGCAGCACCATCCCATCCTGTGCCTCCTTCCTCAAAAAGCTGCAGGTCCATGAGGTCTCCACTCATCCTGCAGGATCCCTGTTTTGGGGTGGTCCCTGCAACCCTGGATTTTTGAGAAGGCTGCACATAGCATCCTGATTGCAGCAGGGATCTTTTACATGTCCTATTGGTTTAAGCCTGTAGCTGGCTTCCCAGCCCAAGCCACCGCCACCAAGGCATCAGTGAGCATGCGGATACCCAACCATCTTCCCATGTAATAGACCCATCCCACCTCCTATGTCTTGCTTCTCAGTGTGGGCGGAAGCACCCTTTCTGCTGATGCGCATGAGTGGATCAGGTGCTGGTGGATGGCTGGAAATGATGGTGGGGTCTCAGTCCTGATTCTCACTTGTGCCCATTGCAGGCTGACCTGACGGTGGACACAAGCGTGCGGGGGCTGCTGTCTGTACTGCCAATCCTCTCTGAGAAACACAATGGGACCCTGCTCAACTGGGAAGGTAAAGCTATTCCTTGGTGACAGCTCTGTCCCTGCAAGGTACCCCACAGTGCCAGGAGACTCTACGGGTGCCCTGGAGCACCAGGATGCTCAGCCCTCTCTAGTCTGCAAGGGATCTACTTGGGACTCCACCACTGGGTGTGCAGGGCAGCCTGTCATCCCTGCCTTCACATTGCTAATAAATCAAGTCAATTAGTACATGTGTCTTCTCCCAGCTGCAATGCTCCCACTGAGACTGTCTCTGCCCTGGCCTGGAGCTGGCCCCTGCAAAAAATAACCTGTCATTATTGCAGTCTGCCTGCCTTGCCTTTGGCTGCTCTGTGCCAGAGGAAGGTCCCAGGGGACATGTAACCAGCCTAAAGCCCTGCTGTCTTCCCTGGCTGCTGAATGTGCCTGGTCTGCCTGGTCTCTGCCATGCTTCCACCCAAAGCATGGTGTCTTTGCTGCAGACTTCTTGGGGGTACTTTGTGCTGGACGCAGTGTCCTTGAGAGCTGCCTTGAGGCTGGAATATGAGGACCAGTAGCACCACAGTCCAGGTCTGCAATCCCAGACAAGCCCTTCCCAGTGGAGTCCCAACTGGACACAGTACCCCTTGGGTGGGGGAAACCCAGCCCTATGAGGGAGCACATCGTGGGAATGGCACTTCTGCAGGATGGAGAGGCTGAGAACCTCTGGACTTCTGTGTGGATTGGGCAGCCCCAGGCTGCATAAATTTTCCTAGGATGTGGTAACACCCCCAAAGAAAAGGACTTTTGGTGGTGCTGGGTTTTCCCAGGAGGGTTCTGCCATTTCTGGGACGACCTTCTCCTTGAGGTGATATGGGGAAAAGGAGCCAAGGCTCCTTCAAAACCATGCCTAGTCTCAGGTGGGCAGAGCAACCTGGTGTGCAGGAGAGGCAAACCCACTGCTTCTTCCCTCAGAAGCCACCACCTCCTCTTTCTCATCTGGAGGATCAGCTGAAGCACCTCTGTCCCTCTGGGCCTGGCCTTTTCTGGGGTTGTACCTTTCCCCTGGAGCAAGGGCTTGCCAGGCAGCACCAGCTTTGCTGGGAATCTTGAGGCCATGCACCACTCTGCACAGGAGTCCCCTCATTTCCCAATCAAGAGCACAAATTCTGCAGTCCCCCCACCCAGGCTTCACCTGTCCAGGCAGCCAGAGCATTGGGGCAGTCCATGTGTCTGCCCCGCTGAGATGAGCTGTGCCTCAACAAGCTCCAACAAGCGCTGGTGTCCACAGCCCAGTGAGTCACAGGCACCAGTGAGTTTTAATTCCTCACCAGTTCCAGTTCCTCCCAAAGCAGTGGTATTTTGGTAGCTGAGACTTTTGAGAATCTGAGAAAGCGGACACCAGGGAGTATCTGCAATGTGGGTGCCAACCTAGCCTTGGAAACAGGGTGCCCATGGCTGGAGGCAGCAGCGCTGCCAGCGCTTGTAAGCTTGGACCCTGGCTCCTTGTACCCACTTCTTGGGGGTCCCAGGCAGCCCAGGTGCCCAGCCATGGATAGGAGGAGAGACAAGATGCCCCTGTGAAGTTCAGGGGTGCTGGGAGCGTCCGCAGAGGGAGAGGGGCTCCCTTACTCTGCAGGCAGTTTCCATATTGGATGGGCAGGTCCTTTCTGGAGCAATTGCAGGAGCTGGGACAACCTGGGTCCCACTTCTGTTCTGGAGCTGAGGCTCTGCTGCCCCATCCCTGGCATAGGGCTAATGGCAACCTGCACCTGCCAAAGGAAGCCAAGCCCCAGGGCTGTTTGGAGTTCGCCCATGTTTTCCATGCCCATGCTGTGCTTTCCAAGGCCCATGGGAGATGGCATTGCTAGCACTGCTGTGGGGACCTGTACTTACACGAGGCACCTACTGCTGCAGGGGTGCTCCCTTGCAGGGAGACAGTGGCCTTGGCTTTCTCCTCCTGCACTCAGCATCTGCCCAAGCAAACTGAGCCGTGCTGGGGATGGGGAGCAATGCTGCTGCCCCAGCTGAGGGCTGCTTCATCCTCAGGGAAGCTTTGAACCATCTGCGCTCTTCCCAGCACCTGATTTCCCATGCAAATGCTCACTCATCTTTGTTCTTTTCTTTCTCAGCTTATATCTGTGGCCAGAGGAGTCAGTGCCCACCTGGGCACCTACCTGGGCATTTGTCAGCGCTGTGATGGCAGCAGCAGGAGACAAATTCCTTGTGAGAAATTGCTGAGGGACAGGAGCATGGGTGAAGGGCCTGATCCTGCAGCTGTAGGGCTGTGCTCAGCCTAGCACTGGATCAGAGACATGTCCAAGCCTCCACCAAGCACCCTTTCTGCCCCTTGGCAGAAGTTCTCCTGCCGCAGTTGCTCCTCACAAGCCAGCTGGAGCCTGGCCAGTCACCATGGGCTGGCTCCATGGCCATCTATCTCCATGTTTCTCCCTTCTGCCCCATGTCATGTGCTGGATCCTGGGAGATAAGCAATGCCAGGTATCCCACCATCACTTGCGGGCAGCTTATAGTCACCCCCATCATCATTGCCAGGCCTGTGAGATGGATGCAGCTGCTCCCCTGGGAATATGGGGAGAAACAGGACTGCTGAAAGCTGGGACAAGCTCCATCAGCTTGGCTGATGGTCTGCAGTGCTGGTGACACAGGATGGCTGCCCACCTGCTATGGCAGCAGAGTTTTGGTTGAGCTTGGGAGGCTGACAAACCTGTGAGCATCTTTCTCTGGATCCCTGGGAACTGGGACTGCACAGTGTGGGAGGGTCACCTGGGATGTGGGTAGCCCTGGATGTGTGTTCCAAAGGTGGTGGGAGGAGGAATGGGAAGCTCTGCAGGTGAAGTCTACTCTGGCATTGCTAGAAGCCCAGCTGCTGGGGATGAGAACAAACCTGGAGGGGCTGTTGGATGTTGAAGCACCATAAGCATCAGCCTGTAGGAAGCCCAGCACAGCGATCTTCCCTTCGGGTGTTTGAACAACAGGCTAATTGCTGTGGAGAGCCAAGTGGCAGCAGGTCAGTTGATCCCATTTTCAAGCCAACAGGAAACTGGGCCAGTATGACCCACCTTGGACCTCTACATCTGGGAATTGCCCCTGGTGAGTGCTTTGCCATCACAAGTGAGGCCACCTATTTCCCAGGAGCCCATCCTTCCACCCTCTAAGACCAGGCTCATCCCAGGGAGCATAGGCTGGAGATCAGCTGCCAGGAACTGTGCCAGCCACAGTAACTTTATGGCCAGGGATGCCTGAGCACCTTAAGGTGCTTCAGGACACATGTTCCTTAAGAAGCCTCAGTGAGGGGACAGACAGGCAGGTCTCCATGCTCAAATGCTTGCCAAGTGGTGCTGGCTTTTCCTTTGCATGAGTTCCGGGTGTTTGTGTTCATGCAGCTGATTATCTCCCCATTTCCTCTCCTGCCTGATGTTTCCTGCCTAGCTTACTCCCTTTTGCTGGCTTTGCCCTTTGTGTCAGGCTTATGTCCCAGCTCTGGGCAGCATCAAGCCTCAGTGTCTCCCCTGCCCACCGTGATGGCAATGTGCAGCTCTGAGCACCGTGCCCTGTGTCCTTTCACTGGGCTGCAGCACAGTGCCCCAGGAGTCACTTGAAATGCCAGCTCCACCTGGCCATCTAGCAGCTCCTTGGGAGTATGGGCAAGGTGGGACAGAGTAAGGATGGTTTAGGATCCTTCTGCTTTTAGCAGCTGATCCATCTCTATTCTGAAGCTGGGGGGCAGGTGCCAACTGGACCAGTGCATTGCCTGTCCTATAACAGGCACATCACTGCCACGGGGCTGCTGGGTCCAGCAGTAGGGAAACCTGGACAACCCCTCGGAGACCCTTCATATAGGGGCACTGGAACCTGGCTGGGGGCATCCAGGGACCATGGGTGGGGAGGTGTCTCCCAGAGCAGTTCAGACTGCTCAGGGACCAGACCTCTGCTGGTCCCTGGGGGGTTGCAGTAGCATCTGGGGCCAAACACATCTCTGCTCTGGGGAGCCCAGGCTCTCAGTGCACATCTTGGTGGTGGGAAAGGCCCATATTTTCCAGGATATTCGACCAACCACCTTCTTTCAGACCAATAGCCACTGCCAAAGACTTGTTGCACCAGGAGCTGGGGGCAGACATGTCCATGGGTCAGGACAGGAGTGGGAAGGAATTGCAAGGATCAGTATAAGACCCAAGTTGAGAGGTAACCTCCCATGCCCAGGGGAGGAAACAGCAGCAGGCAGAGCCCCTGTGAAAGGCAAAGCCTGCTCCAGGAGGACTGGGGCAAAAGAGGAGACTGGGAACAGAAAAGGGCTGCTCCTGTGACAGAGATGCAGCTCTGGAAGTAGAGCAGGAGGCAGGTCACAAACAGCCAGCACATGAAGAAGCACTGGAACACCAGCAGAAGGATGGCCGGTGTGACCAGGGTGGCCGGTCGCAGCAGCTCCAGGTGCAGCAGACCTTCACTGACTGGGGAAGGTCTGGGAGCAGAGGCAACCAGAACTACAGGGACCTCAGCCAGTTGCTGGAGATCCCCTCAGCAGGAGTCTTCTTCCAGCCAAAACAGGTCTTTGTTCTGCCAAGGTGTGGGCAGTGTCCATGGTATGAGGGGACGGGGCAGCAGGATGGTTACGGTGGGGACCTCTCTGTGCCAGGTGGCACTGTGGTCCTGTGGCTCAGAGCTCAGGGTGACCATTGCCAGAGCCACCAGCAGTGGGGTAGACTGATGCTGGGAAGGCTGGATCATCTGAGGACCTGGAGCTCTCTGGTGGGTGTGATGCGGGGAGGGTACTGGGGCCCAAGGCTGCCATCAAAGTACCATGACCCAGCCTGGGCGCATGAAGAATGCGGCTCAGGAGGAAGCATGTCCTGGTCCTTGCAGCACAGGGCTGCCAAGGAAGCTAAGTGGGGCCAGCAGATAATGTGCTGATGCTTCCTCTGGCATGCCGCAGCTGTGGGGCCGGGATTGCTCTGGTGCTATCTGGCCCTGCAGAGGCCCACGCATCACTTCTCCCTCTGCTGTATTCTTGTTAAGCCTGGAGGAAGCAGCTCAGCAAGTTCCACCTCAAGCTTTTAACTCACTTCTGCCTGGCCTGCTGCTCTCTGCTCCAGTTAGCCAGAGCTGGGAAGACTCCACAGCTGCCCTGGGAGGACAGTTTGGTACGGTGCCTTGCTGCAGGCTTTACCTCCCTGGGCACCAGCGGCACTCCCCAACAGGTCTCCCCCAAGACATGTTGTCTCCCATTGGTCTCCCACAGCCACACTTGCAAAGGGTGGACTCTGTAATTGTCATCTCAGCGTGGAGAGAAGGTTCTGAAGGCTTCAGGTGTCGATGATTCCCTCCTTGCTCTCTCTTCCCCCTTTTAGCTGGTTGGATCTGCTGGAAGTCCCCCATGTCTGCTGGGGAGGACCATGGAGGCAGCAGCCTTACCAGCTTTGTACAGATTTAACCCAAATACCTAATTTGGATTGGAGGAAATCCATCTTGAGGAAGAAAATTGCAGCACTTCACCAGCTTTGTTTGAAGAGCTGGGGTTTAATTAAACGCCAGGGTCTCCAGAGGTGCTACCTGCTTCTCCCTGGGTAAGTGGAAATCAGATATATATCTCAGCAACCTTCTCCAGGTCACCTTCTTCTGCAACTGAACTCTGCCAAATTGATCCCCTGCTTCTCATCCGGCCCAGAGGGGACCTCAGTGTCCTGTCAGCACAGGCTGGGGCTGTGTCCTCCCTGGTGTTGGCCACCGTGGAACACCTTTCCCAAGCATTGGTGTCCATGCAGGAGCAGAGGCAGGTGACCCAGCTGTTCAGCCTGCCAGGGTGATGCAGAGATGCTCCATGCTCTCCTGCAAATACACCACGTATGTTGACGTGCCTGTTGCATGACCCAGTGCCCCATGTGCACCCCCAGCATAAACCAGTGGTTTGTCTGAGCCAGCCTGCTCCATGCCCTGGGGACCTGGCACAGCCACACACGTGGATCATCCAAAAAAACCAATGCTACCAGTTTGGGAGCTGTGGAAGCTGTGCTGCCACCTGAACTCAGCACAGGAGCGTGCACACATGGGTTGCAGTGAGGTGCTCGCCCTCCCTCCCACGGCTGGGCTTCTGCCCATGGCTTTGCCCCCAGCGGTGCCCATGAAAGGGGAGCGCTGCCAGAGTGGGTCCTTGGCTGTAGGATGCAGTCCTGCTTTAAAGGTTCCTGCTGGGCGCTTTGGTGCAAGTCAGGCTCTCCCTGCCCATCCCGCATCACTGGCTGGGCCTGAATTTCCAGCTGTTGCAGAACAAGTTCCCAGGAAGATGTGCCTGGAGGTGGTACTATGCCGAGCTGCCAGTGTGCCTCTCTGGTGTTGTGAGTGTGCACAGGGGGCCGTAAGACGGCAGATGGGGTTAAGCTGCCCAGGGCATGCCGTGGGCTGGGGCAGCCTCCCAGCATGTCACCACCCACATCTGTGCAAGCCCCACAAGTGGCCCAGGGACTTCAGGGATATCCCTGGAGATCAGCAGGTACCATCCCAGTCTCTCCAGCCACAGGGTCTGTGTCCCAGCCTTTGTGTGGGACACAGAGCAGCACGTCCTGGATGCCTACTCAGATCTCAGCCCTGCTCCCCTGGAGCATCTTTCCCTCCTTGTTGGCTCCAGGGAGAGGACTAAGCCCCAGTGATGGCAAGAACAAGATCTAAGCTCATTTTGATGAGCTCTCTCCCTGGTGTCCCTTTCCTCAGAGCCAGGGAAGTGACGCTGGGGAGGAACTTGGCTCCTCTTGTTTGTTATTACAGGATAAAGTTACTCTTTAAAGCAGAGCCAGTGCTGTCAGGGCTGCATACCATCCTGGAACATTGCTCCTTCCCAGCAGCTCCAACACGCTTCTTGTTATTATGCTTGCATGGAGCCAGCCTGCTCTCAGCCCCGGGCACAGTGAGGGGGACACAGATGGGGGGTGTCCAAAAAAGAGCCTCGAGGCTCTTTTCCAACCCTGGGAAATTTGGAAGCAAAGGGAAAAGGCCTCTCTCTGGAGACGGACAGCTCTCCTGGCTCTGTGATATGTGGGGCAGAAAGAGCAGAAAGCAAGGGCTAGGAGCAGTGGAAGGGCAGGGGGAGCTGGATGTGGCCAGGGTACACGGGTGTCTGCTGTCACCCCAGAGAAGGGCCAGGGATGCTGCCCTCACTGCAGCTCAGCTGGAGACCCTCTTGAGGGGACAGACTGCTGAGTCCCACCAGGGAAACTGCGCACAGGCAGGGTAGTGGCGTGCCACTGGCACCCATCTTGCCACCCCCCAAGTCCAGCACCAGCTTGGCAGGCAGCACTAGCTCCTGGGATGACACGGAAGGCGGGGCTGGCTTCCCCTTTGAGCTCCAGCCTCTGTCCCCCGTGGTCCCAAATCCAGGGGACCTCCTTTTTCTGTAAGTTGGCACCCCAGGAGATACCCCAGCACCCCAAGACTTTGGAGACATGGGGGTTCCTCAGCAGCACCCTGGCCATCTCACCCACACTAGACCCTCTGGAAGGAGCTGAGGGCTTGCTTAGGTCTTGACAACCCCCCTGCACTGAGCCATGATGTGCCTGTGGGGTGGAGGGGAAGGAAGCCGGCCTGGTGGAGCCAAGCCAAGGAGAGCTTCCTGGCAGTGAGCTCCAGCCTCCAGCGCTTTCCGTGCTGCTGCAGATGGCTCTGAGCAGGATGGAAAGGAGAGGGCTGTGTGAGCCCTTTCCAGCCGTTCCCCAGCCTTGTGCCAGTGGACCAGCTCCGAGGCTCTGACATTGCCGCCTCGGCAGGGTGTCAGAGGGAAGCCTGACTCATCCAGCAGGAGAATGAGACTTGCACATGTAAACAGAGCTGGCCCTGACGTGCCAGGGCATGTGACAGATACAGGAGAGACTGGCTGGAGCCACAGCCTGGGGCTGGTAGCATTGACACATGTGCTAGAGGTGTGTGAGAGGGGGCTTGGCCAGTGGAGAGGCAGAATCAGTCCACTACTGCCCTGTCCTAAGGCTCAGGGGAGTATCACTTGGGGTAGGGAGGATGGGGCAGGATCTGTGCTACCAGCATGTCCCCTCTCCGCTACCCCTGCCCCACCAGTGGCTCTGAGCAACTAGTTTTACCCCTGATCTGCCTATTTGGCTGCCACCACTTTCCTCCAGGGACACCCTTTCCAGCAGGGACCAATTCAGACCAGCAGCACAGGACATGCAGAAGAGGCACAGGATGAGGGCAAAGCTCCTGGGACACCATCTCGTGGTGCCAGCTTCAGGAGCAGAGTGCAGCTTGTGGTGATGGGAGGTCTCCCTGCATCTTCTCTTCTGCAGGGCTGGAGGAAGCATGGAAGTGCCAGGCTTGTGTGCACAGAAGGTCACCAGGAGCCTGTCCCCCTCCCTGGGGCCCAGGATCACTGGGAAACCTCCCAGTTGTCCAATGCACTCTCCAGCACGTGATTTCCCCTTGGGTTTATATGTGCTTTGCTGTGGGATCCAGGCTGGGAAATTATTACAGCCACTTCCTAGCCATGCTTACCCCACACAGCTGGTTTCATTTCCTTAATCCCCATCCCAGCATTTTCTTTGTTGTTTTCTTTGGAGGGGAGGGATCTTTTGTTGAAGCCTGGGGCTTGCTGCAGGGAGTGCTTCCATGCTTGGGTGCCAGCTAGCTGCCCCCGCACAGAGCCGCTCTGTGCTTTTGGGTGCAGGGGGCGCTGCTTGTGAGGGGACAGGGCCCCCGCCTCGGCAGTGCTCAGGACCACTGTGGAGCGGATCAGGGTACGCATAGGGTCTCCTGTGCATTTGCAAACAGCCCCACCAAATTTGCAAACTCAGCCCTTCCAAAGCACCTCATGCTCTGAATTGCCTTTTCCTCTTGCATTCCTTACAGCACTAGCGTGCCTGGCCTGAGCTTTGGGGCAAGGTATTCCTGCAGCAGCTGACTCAGTGGGCTGAGCTTTACCCAGCATGATGCTGAATCCTCAGGCTGCTGATGCTGGACTGTGGTCCAACCATGCCAGCCTCCCCACTGCTGGCCATGTGTGCTGAGCTGGGCTGGTTGCTGGGCTTGTCCATGATCTCAGCTTTCCTGCTCTGTGTTGGACGGTCCCTGAGGGGCTGCAGAAATCTTGTGAATCATGAATACTTTTGCAGTGATTACTCCAGGGTGTGCGTGAGATGGTTCATACCATGCTGAGGTGGGGACAGCTGTCTGGTGGCTGGAGGTGATGTGGTCCCAGGGGACAGTCAGCCTCCTAAGCTGAGCTGGGGCTGGGCTTGAAGATGCTGCCTACCACTTTCCTGGAATGTAGAAGGGAGTTAGGAAAGGGGACAGCTGCCTGGTGGCTGGAGAGTCTGGACTAGCCCATGGCATCCTTCTGGAGCTCCTTGCCCTCCTTGAACCATGCTGGGGTGAATGTGATGCAGTTGCAATCTGGATGTTCTGGCTTTGCTTCAAAGCCCAGGCTTGGGTGCTTGCTTGCCAGACAGAGTCTGGGAAAGCTGACCCGGTGCTGGCCAACACCAAGCAAGTTTGTGACTGCTCTGGGGATGTCCTCACCTCCCTTCTCCCAGCCTTACGGGCAGGCAAAGTGCTGGGACAGGCAGCTCTGCCCCACAGAGAGGGACAGGCTGGGTCAGGGCTGTGCCCCAGACAGCTGCTGCTGCACGCTGGCCCCAAGCGTGCTGGGGAAAGGTTCCAGCAGAGCTCAGAGGTCCTGCTGGCACAGCTTTTCCCACTGCCGGCCAGTTCCTGAGCACAGCCGAGGCTCTGGTGAGTCAGCTGGAGTGCCGGTTCACATTGCTCATGCTGCACCAGCGCCACCCTGGCTCTCTTAGCTTTTTCGCAGGTTGTGTTCCCCAAAAACAGACACCCAGAGGGATGAGGATCCCAGCACCAGGATGCTGAGATGCTCAGCTCCAAGCCTATGGCAGGCCCTGCCAAGCTGAGGCACCTCAGCTGCACTTGGGGTTGATGGCTGATCTCTGAGTGTGCTCAGCACGTGTGGCTGTCCCAGTGCAAGGCTTGAAGCTCTGGCCTGTGCTTACTGCCTTGCTCCAACGCTGAGCAGGAATGCTGAGCATGCAGCAGCTCCAGGGCAGCCGTGGAGGGAGGCAGGCCTGGATCCAAGAGCTGGCCTCCTGCCCTCTGGAGAGAGGGGAGAGGAAGATGTGGCTCCAGGCCCAGCCTGCAGCAAGAAGAGCAATTTGGACAGAGTCCCATGGTGCAGGGGTATGCCGATGGCTCAGACCTTTCTCTGCATCGCAGCAGGCAGATGTGGGCAGCTGGCACAGCTGATTGCTGAAGCTGCCAGGGAGAGGGGAATGTGCTTAGGGTGGTCCTGGGTTACCAGGCTCTAGAAAGCTGTGATCCTGTGCTGGGAGGTGATGGATGATGCCAGCTGGTGCTTAGGGTGCCCTTGCACTCACGGACTCCTGCCTGCACTAGCACCCAGCCGCCTAGTGTGGGCATGGACTGCCGGGAAGCCTCCTCCCATGGTCTGGGTCTAGGAGTATCCATACCCATGCTGGGAAGGTTAACACCTGCCTGCCAGTGGGCATCATCCCTCCTTAAAACCAGGAGGGAGGGCTTTGGAGAGCAGGCAGGCAGGAGGGTGCTGTGGGGACTCAGGTGCCGAGCCTGCCCTTGCTTTTGTTTGCAAAGCTGGTCCGCACCGAGCAAGCTCCTGGTGACCTAGAATAGCCCATGCAGTGCACCAACCTGAGCCTTGGCAAAGGGAGTGTTTAGCTCAGTGTACCCAGTCTGGCAGGGCAGGCAGGAGTGTGGTTGAGGGGAGGAGTGCTGCAGGCAGCCCTGTTGGCCCTGACTTTGGTGTGGTCCCCTCTCCTGATGTCTGCAGAGTGATACAGCTGCTCCCCATCCCAGCAGCAGCTGGGAATGGTGTTTTACCTTGCAATGGTTGTGCATAGGTAAGTGAAATGTGGTGGTGTGGGTCAGTCTGCCTCCAGACACCCCAAATTTTTACTGAGAGCGCTATCAAACCCTGGAACAGGCTTCCTGGGGAGGTGGTTGATGCCCCAAGCCTGCCAGTGTTTAAGAGGTGTTTGGCCAATACTCTTGATAACATGCTTTAAGTTTTGATCAGCACTGAAGTGATCACACAGTTGGACTAGATGATCCTTGTAGGCCCCTTCCAACAGAAAATTATTCTATTCTATTCTATTCTATTCTATTCTATTCTATTCTATTCTATTCTATTCTATTCTATTCTATTCTATTCTATTCTATTCTATTCTATTCTATTCTTCTATTCCATTCCACTCCATTCCACTCCATTCCAATGCTCAGTATCCAAAGACCCACCTTACTGTGAGGGAGCAGGTAGGTATTGCTGGAAGGTCTTTGAGAGGGTGACCCAAGCAACTCTGCACCAAGAGCTTCCTTTGAGTGCTGCATGGGGTCAGCTTCCCCACCTATTTTTTCAGGGGGAGCCCTGGCAGGGGTGTCGGCAGGGTGTCTGCACAGGGCAAGTTCCAAGAGCTCAGCAGAGCACCTCTGCTTGCACTTTGAATGTCCACACAACCTGCTGAGCCATGTTAGCAGAGGTTTCCTGCTTCCCCTAGCTAACCTCACTCCCCTGACCATGTGGCAAGACCTGGCTGCCCTTGGAGAGCTTTCAGGGGTGGGCAAGGTGGTGACACCATCCACAGGGTGTGGTGGGATCCAGCCCCCCACTTGATCTACATGGGATGTTGGATCAAGCAATGACAGCATGGCATGGTGGTGCTGACCACGCCAGGCACATGGTGGGCCGTCCTGGTGGGACAGGGACCGCATGGCACTGGGACCTGGGTTGACTGAGCAACTAGCTGGGTTAAGGGATCCATACATCCTCTCTGCCTGTCTGTGTCAGCCCTTTGGTTTGGCATTTCCCTGGTAGCCGCCAGACCTGCTGTCCTCTCTCCCATCTTTGCAGAGCTTCCCCTTCCGTGTAACCAGGCCAGGGGCGGACTGGGAGCTGGGATGTCCCAGTTCTCACCAGGTGTCCTTGGCAGCAGTGCTCTGCTCCTTGCTGCGGACCCAGGAGAGTGACAGTGGTGCAATGATTTCCTTGTCACTGATAATTGCCCTAGTCTGCTGAGCTCTGAGACATGGCAATGGTCTAATTAGTGCTTTTTCATCACAGGCCTGGCTGGAATGCTGTGTTGTGTTGTCCTTGCACGGAGGATATCTCACCAGGGCTGCAAAGGAATCAGTCCCATTTAAACTTGGGTCGATTCAATATGATCTAGGACAGGTAGGAAAAAGATGGGCTTGGGAGAGAGGAGAGGAGCAGGGTGCATCGCCCCAGAAGGCATGGTGCTGGTCCCTCCCTTCCATCTCCAGGGATGCTTAGAGGTGTCAGGGTTTAGGACCTGGGCTGGCAGGGCAGGGTCTGATCCAGGGCAGCTGTGATGCTCCATGAGGAAGCTAGCACCATGTAACCGCAGCATCTGTCAGGGTGGCAGCCTGTATTCACACCAGGGCTGCCTGTCCCTTAGCTGGGGACGCTGGGAGCACTCCTCTGCTCCTTCCCGGTGGAGGTTGGAGGCTGGTGGGGATGGGGAATGCAGGTTAGTGCCTATGCTTTGCTCTGCCAGAGTGGACTGTGGGGACACCTGATTGAGGCCTTTCAGTACCTAAAGGGGGACTATGGGAAGGATGGGGACAATCTCTTTAGCAAGGCCTGTTGTGACAGGACAAGGGGTAGTGGTTTTAAGCTAAAGGAGGGTAGATTTAGATTGGATATAAGGAAAAAAATTTCTACAATGAGGGTGGTGAAGTGCTGGCACAGGTTGCCCAGAGAGCTAGTGGAGGCCCCATCCCTAGAGACATTCAAGGTCAGGCTGAACGGGGCTCTGAGCAACCTGTTCTAGTTAAAGATGCCCGTGCTCACTGCAGGGGCTTGGACTAGACAGCCTCTTAATGCCCCTTCCAACCCAAAGCATTCTATGATTCTATGACTGGCTGCTCGGCAGAGGTCTGAGCATGGCTCCTGCTTCCCACAGTCGGGGTCGGGAGGTGTGTGTGGGCGGGGGAGAAGGCAGCGTGGGGCGCTGGGTACTGCAGAGGTGGGAGCAACGGTGCTCGGGCGCTGGTTCTGCCTCTGCCACCGACCCACTGCACCGCCTCGGCCGTGTCACTTCACTGCCCAGAGTTGCCGTCCCTGCTACCAGCTCATGGTCTTTCACGGAGAGCTGAAGCCCGGGAGGCTGTAGTGGCCCTCGAGGGGCGGGGGGGGGCTCCAGTCATTCCTTTCCTGGCAGGGACGGGCTGTGGGCGCTGTGCCGGAGAGCCCGGGTCCCAGCAAGCCGGGCTGATCCCAGCGCTCGGGGCAAGGGGAGCGCTGGCTGCAGAGCTGGGGAGCAGGGCGCGGGCATCCCGCTCCGGCCCTCGGTGGGCTTGACGGAGCCCCGCGGGACGCACCGGCGGGTCGGGCCGGGCCGGGCCGGCGGGGACGGGAGCCCAGCCCAGGGTGGCGGTGGCGGTGGCGGTGTCCTGGGGGAGGGAGGCGCTCCCGGCCGTGCAGCCGCCATTGGCGCTGGCCCTGCCGTGGTTTCCTGCAGGAATCACATGGCTCCCGCGTTTCCATGGAGAGAGCCGGGGTGGGCGCTGCCAAGAGCCTGCCCGAGCTCCCAGCTTTGCTCCCCGTCCATGGGACTGGAACAAAGGGGATGCACCCAGCCAGGCCCGCTCTCGCCCCGCGCGTCCTCCCCCGCCTCTCCTGGGACATGTGAGTGCCACCGGCACCCCCGCGACGCCGGTCACGCGTGGGGCGGGGGATAACGGGGGAGGGGGGTTGGTGGCTTTAGCAGGACCCACCTTTGGGGTGGGGGGTGGGAGGCACGTCGCCGCATGGGCACCCGAAGGGGTGCAGGGATGTGCTGGGTCGTGGAGGGGAGACGGGAAGGACGGCGAGGCGGCCGAGGGGCTCCGCTCCCCTGCCCCATCGCCCCGCGGCGGGGCCGGGGACGCCGGGAGAAGGAACCGCCTGACTGCGGGATACTGGGGGCTAACACCCCCCCCGCCCCCCCAAACCCCCCCAGTCCCCCCCTCCCAGCCCCTCCCCGGGGTGCGTGGGCTCCTCCGGCCGCCGTTTGGCTCCCGGGTTTGGGATGGAGCCGGTTGCGTGAGCCGCGCCCTCCCCGGCTTCCCCGGGGTGCCGGGGGCGAAGCTCCCTGTGTCCATGTCGGGCCCTCCCCGAGCTCCCCTGGGAGGCCAGAGCCATCGGTCCTGGAGAAGAGGCTGCACCCATCTCCCCCCCATCACACCCCGTCCACCCAAGCAGGACCCCGTGACGGGGCGGGGGGGGTGGTGGTGTCCCGAGGGACCTGGGTGCACCGTGTCAGCTGGGTGCTGCCTCCTCCTCCTCCTGGGTGAGGGAGCGAGGAATGCTCGGAGGAATTAATGAGACAGATCTCGCTTTGTTGCTGGCCCGATCCTCCTATCTCCCAGCCCTCCCCAGCCTGCCAAGAAGTGCTTGGGAAGGCCTCGCACCATTAACTCTTCCCCTGCTGCACCTCTGGCTGTCCCAGGGCTTGCAAACAGCCTCAGAGGGTTTTACCGTTGTCAGATTCCTGGAAGGGACTATTGAGGCCACCAGGAAGTCCTGGCCTTCCTATAAATCCCATGATGGCTGAGGACCTGTCTCCTGGCCAGTGGCTGAGGAGCAGCCTTGCAACGTACCCCGGGCAGGGCTGGGGCTTGAGGGTATGACGCTGCGCAAAATCAGGCAGCACAGGGCTTGCTGCAGCAGCATTGCCTGCTCTCAGCTGGTGGAGGTCCCCGATGCCTCGCCATGTTCCCCTGGGTGGAGAGGAGCTGCGGTGGGAGCTGGCATGGTGGTGGCCAAGCCCCTGTGGAGGACGCGACGTGATGTGGTTGAGCGTGGGAAAGCAGGCAGCAATGGGCAGCACAGGGATGGGGGATGCCAGGATAGGCAGCTGATGACGTGGGTGTTGGGGTGCAACTAGAGGGTAACTGTTGGTCTGCAGCAGGGATGGTAGTGGGGCATGGGGGGCATCTCTTCCCAACCCTGCCTGAGGCTCCTGGCCAGTGCTCCCACTTTGCCCAGGAATTTGCAGCCTGGGCTGCCTGGGGCGGCCATCATTTGGTGCCTGCTGCTACCCTGAGAGGAGCTGGGCAGGGGCATGGCGACATCCCCCAGGGATGCCATCATGCTGAGCTCCAGCCTGCGCCCGTAGCCGAGGCTTGGTGTGTGCCTTGGAGCTCCTGCTGTGGCTCTGACTTAAAGGACAGGACCTGGGAGACCTTTCATGGGCAGGGAGCTGGCATTTGAGGTCCCCAGGAGACGGCAAAGGCAGACCAAGCCCTGGATTTGCATGGGTTGAGGCCACTGCCAGACTGGGACTAGCTCTCCGCCTCGTGCTTTGGGCTATTTATAGGGCTGCCATTTATATCGCTTCTATTTCTGCTGCCGTGTGGGGATGGTGCAAGGAAGCAAGGGGGAAGGGTTTGAGTCTGCTGCCGACCCGGTGCCGGATGCAGGGTGCCCAGCCCCTTCGGCAAGGGATGCTACTTGCGGCGTTGGTGTCAGCCTGCCTGTGGTAGAGTCTGGCTTGGCACAAGGGATGGTCCTTCTCCAGCCCTAGGGGCATCAACCCTGCAGAAAAAACCCTGCATATGATCTGTGACGTTGGGTTGACAGAATTTTTTGGGGCTGGCTTTGTGGGTTTCTGCAAAAAATAAAATCAGAGGGGTTGGCTGTAGCACCGTGGTGGGGGTAACCACCCGCAGCTCTGGGACAGGGCTTTCCCAGACCAGGACTGGCTCTTGCCTGGCCGCAAGTCACTTGGTGACTCACTGTGGTTCTCCTTCAAGCCATGACAGTGGGTCTTCTTGCCAGAATTGTCACCTCCTGCCCCCTCCGAGGTCTCCCCCATGACCAGGAGCTCTGTGGCCCCTCACCAGGCCGGTGCCTATGTGCTGACACTCAGCTCCCCGCCTTCTTTTGGCCAGCTGTACCCTCTGCTTACTGTGCACCTGCAGAGGCTGGTGTGTGCCCTTTCGTGCCACGTTTCCAGCTGTGGTGACATTCCCAGCCATGCAAGGGTGTCCATGTCCAGGGAGTGCTTGTCTGGGAACAGCCTGAAGTAGCTGCTTCATCACCTTGGCCTTTTGGTGCTGGTGCAACCAGTGTGCTCCTGGGGTGGGTAGCTTCTCCAGGGACTGGGTGATGCTGGGTGGGCAGAGCCTCGGAGCTGGTGGTCCTGGGGCCAGCAGGGAGCAGCCAGGACCAGGATACCAGTCCTGTATCCTACTGAGGGCACGGAAATGGGAAGGTCTTCCCGGGATGTCTGGAGTTTTCTTCTGCCTGCATACAGAATGGCATGGCTGTACACGTGTGTCTGAGCATGGCTGCCCATGGAGGGATTTGTTTGTGTGTTCAGCTGTTGTGGCTGGGGTGTGGATGCTTGGGACAGCATCCCAGGCCTGGCGAGAGGAGGACGTGACAGGGACACCCCCAAAAAGGGTGTGGTTGGGGTGTTAATGCTCATGTCCCTGCTGCGTAGGAGGGGTGGAGGCAGCTGCCCTGGTTGTTTGTGGTGAGCATCCAGGGAAGTCCCCTGAGCTGGGGGAGGTGACCAGCAGCTGCTGGACTGTCCCCTTCCCTGTGCCCACTCCCTGTCCCTGGCCAGGCCAGGGACAGAGATTCATTTAACTCAGTTACCGCCCAGGCTCTGGTGGTGTTGGCTGAGCTCGTGTCCTTCCTCTGCCCTCCCTTGGCAAGGTGTCCCTGAGCTGGTGAGCCCTTTTGAGTGCTGTGCAGGGTGCCACAAGGTGCTCAGAGGAGGTATCTGGTGCCACATGCCCATGTCCTCCTGCAGCATCCTCTGCCACCTTTTGAATGCACAACCTCACCTCCTGCCTGCTCCTGGTGGTCTCCCCAAGGGTGATGCCCAGGATGGTGCTGTGCCATGCAGCTTGCCTGCACTGCCTGCATATCGGCTGCCCCACAGCCCTTTACAGGGCTGCAAGCACAGCTATGGAGAGGCAGGGTCACAGCCTGGCTGTCACCACTCTGGTAGGGAAGCCTGGATGTCCCTTCACTCTGTGTGGCACTGGGGAACACCTGCCCACAGCTCCCGGCAGCTTTAGCGTGGCTTTCTTGTTAACCTTTAATGAGAACAAACAAGTTGGCATGGGCTGTTGCTGCAGGCATGCTGCCTGGCCATGTGCCGGGCACCAGCTCTGCATGGCTGCCAGCACGGCGGAGGCTTTGCAGAAGGCTGGTCAGTCCCAGGGCGGTGCCAGGAGAGATGATTTCCTCTGGGGAGAAGCAGCAAGGGAGTGAAAAGACGGGGGTGGTCCCCTGCCCATGGCAGCCACCAGGTCAGGACTCTGCCCATTGGTGGGGAGAGCCGGGGGAACACATACTGACCAGGTGAGGTAGGAGAGCTGCTCTTCATGGAAGTTCTTGGAGGCTGGGGTGGAGATGGGTACCCCCTGCACTGTGCTTTGTGACGTGCTGGGCTGCCGGCTTCTCTCCATGCCCATGACACTGGCATGGAGGCTGCAGGCAGGTAGGTGACCAGATGCCTCTGTTTGCCAGTGCTGGGATAGGTTTTCCTCAGATGCTGCCTGGGGCCAGCCCAGTCTTACCAGCTCTTCCCTCAGCTGTCATCCCAATAGGGCTGGTGCCAGGCACCCACCCAGGCACCCACCTGAGCACCCAGCCGGGCACCCACGTGAGCACCAGGACAAGAGGGTGTCCTGGGATGCAGTGCTCTTTGGTGACACTGCTGCAAGCCCCAGCTCTGCAAGCCTGGCCGTGGCTGTCTCCGGAGCCACGTGCATGGGTGCTCATGGCAGGGAAGCCATGCCATCCTACAGGGGAACCCCAGATGCCTCTCCTCCTGTGTGGTGTGCTGGCCCCGTCCTGCACAGGGACCAGCTCTGGGCTGGGGAAGCAGCCCCACAGCTGGCTCACCCTCTAGGGAGGGGGTTAACTGTGTCCGGGGGCACCCCCCCCAAGACTCTGGCGCTGATGCTTTTCCTCCTGAACCTGGCCTGACCTCACTCTAAAAGCAGCAGCAAACAGGAAGGGAGCCTAGGAGGGAGGCGTCTCTTCCTGTGCTGGTGACGTGGTGACGGCAGGCAGCCAGTCCCAGCCTGGATGGGGCTAGCTGCTCCAGCCTCCTCCATTGGAGCTGGAGGGGGGACCAGGCCTCAGTTCCCCAGGACCAGGACCTGTACAAGGACCTACAGTGCTGGGGGTGGGGGTGATGCCTGTGCCACAGAGTCCCCTGGTTGTTTAGGGCACCCCCGTGCCCTAAAGAGGGAGTTGTGGGGCCGGGAGGTCCTGTCGGCTGCTGGGGTTGGCATGGAGGGCAGGTGGGTCTGTCTTGCTGCCCTGTGGCAGCTGGACCCCCTTGGTTTCCATGTGGGAACAGCACCCAGCATCTTTGGAGAGCCCTGCAAGGAAGCCCTGGCTGAAGCCAGCTCCTCTGAGCCTTTGGAGACCCAGAATACACAACCTGGGGGCATCTGAGCAAGGAAACCTTTTTCCCAGTGGCTGCTGGGTGTTGCAGGGTGCCCATGGACATACCACAGGGATGCATGCTGTGGGAAGCCAACAACAAAGCCACAGCAGTTTTATATATATATCTAAAAGCAATGTAGAAGGGAGCAGCAGGGCTGTCAGGACTGCTCCCCACAGTGGCATTAGTGTCGGCTGCCTGCTCTGCCCACAGCTTTGTGTCTCCTTACAGTGGAGCCAGGAGGGATGGGAGTGAGGAGCTGTGCCTGCAGCATCCCCCCCATCCCGGAGCAGGGACTGACAGCAGCTCAGGGCCAGCGGTGCATCTGACAGGGTGATGTTTGCTCCCTGGCTCGTGGCCTGCCCTGGGTGCCGGACAGAAGGGTGTCTCCAAGGGGAGCAGTCCCATGGGGGGCTGGCTGGCACAAGGCCAGCATGGCATGTGTTGCTGGTGGGGGACGCTTGTGGTGCCCGGTGCAGGCTGCAGCCCTGTTCTTCCCCCTGCTTTAAAACAACCTGGAATGGGGCTGGGGGGGGCAGTTTGCACTGCGATGATCTGCAGTGTGGTCCCCTCCCCTGTACCCGTGCCTCAGTTTCCCCAGGGGAGTAGTGGGGAGGGAAGGATGGGGATCGAGCCGTGCTGTGCTCCTGGAGCTGCTGGTGCTGGTGGGGCCCCTTCCTTCCAAGGGGGACAGGGATCCTCCCGTCTTCCATCCTGCTGTCCTTAGCCCTTGAGTCACGCTTGGGGCTGCGGTGCTGGGCAGTGATGTCAGCCCTCGGGCAGGGGAAGCGTGGGAGGAGACTGCTGCCTGGGGGGAGCCCTCCCAGCCCCGGCCCCCACACACGGGCAGTCAGACAGACGGCATGAGAGAACAACAGCCGCCCGGGACGCTGATCCCAGCCCGAGGGGGACACACTGCTGCAGCCTGCCATGAACGGCAAACTGAAAGGTACCAAGCGCTGGCAGCCCTGGGCCCCACCAGCAAACACCATTAATTTGGGGACCCCCAGCTGCTTGAGGCTCCTGGGGTGATGTGGCCAGGCTCATGGGGGGCTTTTCTGTGCAAGTGGCTTCCCTGAGAGGAGAGCTGTCCCTGCCAGGGGAGCCAGGGATGGGTACCCGCCACCTGCAAGGGACACGGTTGTCAATGTGGCGTGCAGCGACGGGGTGTCGGGATGGGGTGTCCGCGGCAGAATAGGACCTGCAGGGTGTCTGGCCTTGCTGTTGCCCATGCTGAGACCCGGGCTTGGCATCTCAAGGCAGGAAAGGGGCCACAGCTGCCCACCGGTCCCAGGTGATACGCCCCTGGAGCCATGGCAGCATGGCTTTCCTCAGCAAATCGATCTTCTCCCCCTTGTGCCCCACCACATCTTGTCTGTGGCTGTGCTAATGAGGACAAACAGAGCCCAGCTCCACGTTGAGCACCATGGCACCATGGCCTCATGGGACCTGGGCAGAACAGGGGGTCCTGGGGCTGCTCTCCTGCACAGGGACCATGTTGCCCATGCAGGATTTTGGGGGAAGCTACTGGTACCCAACAAAACATCCTGGAAATGAGCAGGTGGGGGTGAAGGTGGCATGTGGGATCTTCACAAGGTTATGGCAACCCCAGCAGGATCATGCCAGAGCCTGGTCTTCTGGTCAGCGCCTCTGAGAGGGATCACAGCCCACTCAGGAGCAGGATCTGATGCCCCTGGCCAGGCTGCAGTCCATCTAGCAGGGCATGGAGGTGATCCCCTGGGCTGCCAAAGCCATGGGGATCCTGGCTGGGTGCTCAGCCTGTGCTTTTGGTGGTGCGACCCACTTCACTGGGGCTATGGTGGTCCTGGGCTCATTCTCAGGAGCCCTAGGTTGGGCTTGAGCTCAGACAGGCACTGGGGAACCCCCCAGCCCCAGCAGTAGCCACCTCCCTGGGTCCCAATTTGGGGCATGCACCCCCCTCTGGCTGCGAACTGGAAACGCATGGGATGGGTGGTGGGGTGGGAGGCTGTGAGACCCCCTTGGGGAGCAGGCCATGAGTGTCTGCCTGTGCCGTGCCCTGCCCTTCCTCAGGGATACTCTGCAGGGTAAATAAGCACTTCCTCCAATTCTTCCCATTCGCAGCTCCTTCCCTTTCCTGCTGCCCTCCCACTCAGCCCAAGGGGCCAGCTGGCCTCCTGCAGCCGTGAGGGCGGATACTGCCACCGTGCCCCCACTGCCACAGGGCCGAGAGCACCCAGCCCCAACCAGCCCCCTGCTCACAGCACCTAGACCACCATCCCCTGCTGCAGCAGGGGCTGCAACCTTATGGCCGGGAGATTCTCTCCCAGGTGAGTCATGGGGAGCTGCGATGCTGTTCCCTGACTCATCTGACTCCCCAGTACCCCTCCTCGCCTAGTGTGGGTGGCACATGGAGGGGATCCTGCTTGCCCGGAGGAGAGGCAGAGTGTGGAGGTCAGGGAAGAGGTGGCTCCCAGGCTCCCTGTGACCAAGGCAGCATGGCGTCAGTCACCGGATGCTCCTGTCCTCTGTGCTGGGGCAGTGGGAGGGAAGAGCTGCTCCAGCCCACGCCGGAGCCGGCCAAGGGCTGCCTGGGGGTGGGGGGGGACAGCGGGCCGGGGTACATGCCTGGGTTAAGGCAGCAGGGATGCAGCTGTGCAAACAAGGGTGCAGCGGCTGGGCTGGAGGGAGCTGTGCCAACCGGCTGAGTTCACAGGCTCCTGAGGTTGTTCCTGCTGCGCACCCAAGGTTCACACAAGGGTGTCAGGGTGGGGGTGGTGTGCCACTGGTGTGGCCTGGCAGGACCCACCGCTTGCCACAGACACCGCAGGCAGGGTGGACTGGCCTGTGGCCACCATGCCATGCCCTTGTTGGGGGACACTGGTACGCTGCTGTGCCCAGGGAGGTGGCTGCAGTGCCATCAGCATGGGGACCACAGCCTAGCCCTGCCAGCCCCTCCTGGAGAAGCCCCTTGGGTGGCTCTGGGTGCTGCTCCCAGGGTCAGGGTTGCTGGAGGGTGCTGGGTCGGCCACCCTGGGCATTGCTGGCCTCCAGTAAGTGACATTACAGCAAATAGTGGTCAGAGCACTCCTAGCTCCCAGGACTGTGGGGCTGGGGATTCGGGGGGGAGCCAGTTTGGGGCGTCTGTGATGGGGCAGTGTTGATAAACCCGCCAGAGCGACCTGAGGCTGGTGTCTGAGTGTCGGAAACAGAAACCAGCTGGGACCAACCCAGCCGGTCGGACTGCCCCCTCCACCACTCAGACCAGCATTCTTGGGATCCCAATCATCTTCAGAGCACCAGCACCTTCAGAGCACCGGGTGTTGGGAGAGGCACGGAGGAGCTGGTGGCCAGGCTGGAGGGCCCTGGGGTGGGCTCCAGCACCCTCCCGCTGCACTGCCAGACCAGCTGCTCACACCTGGCTGCTCTGTCCTCTCAGCCACTGCCTGCAGGCAGCACTGGCTGGGGACAGACAGACAGACAAACTCCCAGGATTGTGTTTCCTACACCAGGAGAGCGCAGGCGGTCCGGCACAGGCACGGCAAGGTGAAAAGTTTGGTCGGGAGGTGGCTTTGTAGCACCGAAGCCCTAATTAAGGGGGGGGGGGCTGGCAAAGACTGGACCTTTGGGGCAGGACCTCTGTGGCTCCTTCTCAGGAGAGGGAGGGATGTGCTTGGGGCTCAGCGCGTGGCAGGGACATGAGGGTGCCGGTGCTCTGCCTGGTGCTGGCCTCCCAGTAAGCCTGGTGTGGGGCTCACTGCCCTGGGCAAGATGTGGCAGCTGGCTGCCCCTTCCAAGTGTGATCTGGGCTCTGCTCCCTGCTGGAGCTGGCGGTGCTGCTGCGGTACCAGGTACCTCTTATCTCGGTAATGTCAGGAATGCACCACGCTGGGGTTTTTCCCTCCACCCTGAGTCAAGCGTGCCAGGAGCAGAGACCCTGTACCCTGCCTGCCCTGCCTTGTGCAGGCAGCACTGCCCTCTGGCACTCGGCTTGCTGCCTGCGTGTGCCAGGCTCAAGCATCTTTGGGGCTCCTGAGGGATCACTCCTGCAGAACTGGAGCATGGTCTCCTCCTCCTTGAAGCGGGTTTGGGGTTCTGGCACAGGAACTAGGCTGCAGGGTGCCAGGCCTGGGGATGCAGGCTGCCATGGTGGACAGGCTGGCCCTGGTAGGACCTGGCAGTGCCCGGGGCGAGGTGCTGGGCTGGCTGACAGCAAGTGCTGGGGCTGCACCATCCTTTGCTTCTAACTCAGGTCTGCACCCATCCTGCCAGTGATCTGGCCTTGCGGCATGGTGCATCACAGGGGGTGTTTTGGGAAAAGCTGGGTCCCTGGGCTGGAGTGCAGGGTCCTATCAGCAGCCACCACTCTTGGCAGTGTTCCCTGTGCCGGTGAAGGAGCCTCAGATGCCTGGGAGCTTGACCCAGCAGTGCAGGTGGCTGCTGGAGCCTCTGAGATGCCTGGGCAAGTGGCTGGGGATTGCTCAGTCTCTCCTGGGGAGTTGTGCTGGGGCACTGCTTCCCCACGGCACCCCCACCATCCTTCCTCCCCTGCAACACCCCAGCATTCTTCTTCCCCTGGGACACCCCCAGCATCTTTCTGCCCCTGGGACACCCTCAACATCCTTCTCCCCTGTGATGCCCTTCCCAGTGTGGCTTCTGCCTCAGCGACTCTGCTTAGAGCCCTGCCATGCCCCCAGACGGCAGCGTGGGGTAGAGAAGGGTGGGCTGGTAGGGCTGTGCTCACCCTGTAGGAGCTGTGACCTGCCTCATGCATGGAGAGCCCCATCGTAGGGGTGGTCCCACTTTCCCTATAGATGAGCTGCTGGAACGCCCAGCTGGGGCAGAAAGCACCAGTGCCATGGGCCTTCCTCGCTCAGTGGGGAGCAGATTAAAGAGCCCAGGCCCTGCATGTCAGCCAGACTGCCAGGGATTATAGCTCCTCCTAATGAGCTTAATTGGGACAGCGTTGTCCTGGAAACTGAAGGGGCTAGCAACGATAATGGTGAGGTGGTGGGACCCATAGAACAGCTCTGTGGTCCTGGGCTGGGACCTGAGTGCCAAGGGGGATCCGGGTGGACCTGCTGCATCCCAGCTCCACTGGGACAGAGGTTATCAGCAGTGGCTGCCTTTGACTCCAAATGGCCCCAGCTCATCCCAGGCGCTGCAAATGCCTGGCCCCAGCCTGGTGTGCAGGGAGGTGATGGCATGGCTGCAGCACAGTGGGAAAGGCACCTTAAGTAAGCACCTTAAGGTGTAGGGAGGTGGCTCTGGCCTCATCTGCCAGTTGGGGGAACTGTGCATCCCTATGGCCCTGCCTGGCCTTCCCTGGCAGGGTATGCGACTGGTGGGAACTGTGTGGGCTCACCACTGGCAGCTCCTGGCTCCCCAGTCTGCAGCTCAGCTCTGGGAGCTGGCGGGGACAGATGGACCGAGCTGGCATCAGCAGTGCCTGGGATGAAGTGTGGCATCCAGCAGCCTTTGCCCTGCTTCTGCGGCTCCCCTGTGGTCTGGGGTCCTCCATGTGCCCAGCTGGCACTGCTGGGGGTGGCAGGGGCAGGAGGACCCCCAGCCTCCCCTGCTCTTGCCTTGTGCTTTGGGCTGCCTTTGCCAAGCCCTGGCCAGGGCTTCAGCAATGCTCCCTGTGACATGGAGTGACAGCTGAGTCTGGGACCCAAGGCTCAGAAATCTGTTCCATCCTAGCTGGCATCAACTGCACCAGCCACTGTGGGGACAGGCAGCAGTTTTGGAGCTCCTGGCACCACCTCTGGCACTGCCAGGAGCAGAGGGCAGGGCTGCGGCAGCTGTGGGGCTGGACACATGCTACCTACATGGACTTACCAGTGTCCAGCAGGGAATGACTTGGCCTTTCCTTCCCCGACAGAAATCTCCTGGCAAAGGCAGGGACTTTCCAAAGTGCTTTGTTGCCTTTGGGTTTCCCTCCTGGTTGCTGGAGTGAGCGGAAGTGAGCATGGAAACAGCAAAGGGCTGGGCGGCCGAGTCTGGCCCCACACCCTTCCTGCCTCTGCAGCAGGGTGGCACAAGTGACAGCGGGACATGGGACAAGTGGGGTTCAGGAGGAGGCAGCAAGGCTGGAGCACAGCAGAGAGTTTGCCATGGTCATGTCTGGGAAAGGCCACGGTGGGCATTGGGCATCAGCTCCATCCTGTGGCTTCCGTGGGGTGAAGCTGGGACACATCTGTCCACCTGTCCCTGCTGAGTGCTCATGGTGTCCAGAGCCCTTCTTCTTCCAAGGCAGAGCACCAGCACCATTGCTGGGGGCAGCATGGGACCTGAATCCCCGGTGCCACCAGGAGTGTCCCTGGGCTGAGAGGGAGGGAAAGCTCCCAGCCCGTGTGTACTTTAGCCTCCCTGGTCTGTGGATGCTGTTCCCATCCTGGTCTCCATGGCAGCCCTGCCTGCCTGTGTTTCTCCACCCTGTTTCTGGTGACCCTGCTGTCTCATGCCCCCCAGGGAGGCCCTCCAGGTCACACTCAACGATGTCACTGTCTGTGCGCCCACAACGCCGAGTCCTCGTCACCAAGATCAATAGGAGCCAGTCCTTTGCTGGAGTCAACTCAACGGCTGACCGGCCCTTCAGGTAGGAGATGGGTGCTTTTGCTGCCTGTGATGGGGGACGGGGATGGTGATGGGGACAGTCCTGGTTATGGTGGTGGGACCTGCTGTGCATCCTGAGGCATCTCCTGCAGGGACCTTTGTGGTACCCAGGGGATGTTGCACAGGGGGCTGCAGGGAGCATCAAGGCCAGATGGGAGACAGAGCCCATCACCCCAACCTTCCACTGTGCCATGTCCCAGGCTGGGTGAGGACCCTGCAGCCTGGTGGCTGCTGCCACCAGAGCATGGAGGGGTCAGGTGGAGCTCACACTTGTTCTTCAGCCAGCGCTTAAGAGCTTCCCTTATGTGGGAATGTGAGAATGATGACCATCTCATCATGTTTAATGGGTATGGTGAAGGAGCTGGGATGGCTTTGAAGCATTGTGTCTCGACAGCCTTGACATCCTGCGGCAGCCAGTTTTGGGGTTTGAGTGCTGGTGTGAATCAGGGTTTCCTTCCAGGTCACTTCAAACCTGTTGCTGAAAGGTTTTATTGGCTGCTCATCAGCTGTGTTGCAAGGAGCAGCCGTTCCCTACTCATCCTCTCTGGCCCCTAGGCACTGCTCATCCCTGCCACCCTCCTCTGCACCATCCTTAGCTCCTGGCTACCCTCTCGCAGGTGGTTCTCAGGCCATGGGCATGCCATGGGTTTGGGCTGCAGGACTAGAGCATTTTAATGCTCTTTATCTCTTTTCCTAGTACCTAGCCAGGCTCCTTTTACCAGTGCACCCACTGGTGCCAGGGGAGAGACATCTGTCCCCACTGGGGAAAGCAGTGCCAAGCTGCCTTGCCAGGCTATGGGCACCTTCACTGGGTAGGCACAAGCGCAGGTAGAGCCTCCCCATGCCTGGGAGCAGACCTTCAGCCCTGCTCGGCTCTTGTCCAGCCCCTGGGCCAAATTACACTTTCCAGGCCACCAGCACGTCACTGGATCTGGGGGTGCCAGAGGGGGCAGGGAAGAGGGAGGACTTTTGGATGTCCGCAGCCAAGTGGCTGGTGGGGAGATGCTTGTGGGAGATGGCTTCAGGAGCCCTGGAGGACAGGAATGAGGAGGGATGGTAAAAATCAAGTGCTTACCCGTTCCTCTGGCTTGGGAGGAGGCCAGGACATTAATTTCTCCCCACCAGTGATTCAGGGAAGTCTTTTGGCCACTGCTGCAAAGAGCAGCACAGGATGGGAAGTCCAGCCCAGGACTGGGAACCAAGGAGCCCAGAGTATCTTCTGGGCACTGGTGGCATGACAATGTGTTGGAAGGAGGAAGGGAAGAGCCAGTCTGAGTGGGGCGTTGCTCACTGGGCTGGGGAGCGACTCCGTTGCACAAGGCAGGAAGGGTGGTGTTGGGTCCTGGGCACTGGCTTGGCATCCTTTCGGGTCAGCCAAGGGAGGTCCCCAAGGTGGTGGTGGGGGGGCAGGTGGAGGCAACAGGCAGATGGCAGCTCCATACAGTGGGTTTGGTGACATCTGGAGAGGCATGGCATCAGTGAGGATGTCCTTGCCCCATGTCGCTGCACTGTGTGATGGGGTGACAGACCTGCTTGTCCCTAGGGTGCTCCCATGCTGCCACCTGCCTTGATCCCTGCCTGTCCCTGGGAGCACATGGTAGTAGGGCAGAAAGCCAGTGGTGGTATGTGTCACCCTGCCACAGCGCTCATACCACAGGGAGCATCTCCGTGCCCCTGGCAACCTGGGTGCTGGTGATGGAGCAGAGTGTGGCCCCTTTGGAGGGTGGCCAGGGCTGGAGATGTGCCCACAGGCACTCCAGGAGCACAGCTTGGCTCTGGCTGGAGCCAGCCCCTTTTGCCTTTGCTCCCTCCAACCAGTGCCTGGGACCCCTACACCTCTGCAGAGGCTACCCCATCGCTGCTGGGACAGGGTTCATTCCCTGCTCTCTACCACCAGCTTTATGGGTTTCTCCTTCCCATGGTTTTGGGGAAGCCAAATGCAGTAGGGGGGGCTGCAGGCATGTGGTGCAGGCAGCACTGCCCAGCCTCACAGCCCCATCTCACCCGGCCCCACTGGCTGGTTAGACTGGCTGTTGGGGAGCCCTGGGAGAGGCAGGCAGGTCTGGGTGGACGAGGCCTCCATCCTGGAGCTCCTTCTTGTCTTGAGACAGGGTGCCTGGCAGGCTGGATCACCCAGGCTGACCCCGGTGCTCTGTGCTGACCCCTGCTGCCCCGAGTTTGCCTGCCTCTCTCCCCAGGAACCTCTCGCCCTTCACCCCCACCGTCTCCCGCAAGACTGGCTCCAGGGTCAGTAGGATGTTCTCAATGTCCCACAAATCCCCACCACCCAAGGTGCCTCAGCCCAACCGCCTGGACGAGGTGTACGAAGCTCTCAAGAAAGGCCTGACGTAAGTGCTGGGGCTGCCCGTGGCCAGGTGATTGGAGGCAGGGAGCCCCTGAGGGGCATGGGGACAGCTTGCCATGGGTTGGGGTTGGCAGCTATCTGTTCTCACCAGGCAGGGACATGCCAAGTCTCCTAGGCACAGTGTCTGGGGGTCCTGCATCCCACCACATCCCATGTAGAGGCACAAGTGGGCTCCCTCACCTGGGTGCTGGAGCAGGGAGTGGGGATGCGGGGCCAGATGTGCTGGGTTGGTGTGGTCTGTGGGTGGCAGGAACCCTGGACACAGCATCCCAGCGTGACCCCCATGGTGTGGTTGCTCCCAGAGCCTATCTGGAGGTGCACCAGCTGGAACTGGAGAAGCTCAGCACCCAGATCCGCGAGTCCAAGAGGAATTCACGTCTGGTGAGTGTTGTTTGGGAAGAGCCTTATGGGAAGTGGTGATTTGGGCACGCGGCTGGGGTTGTGGGCACAGCTGGGGCAGCTCATGGTCCATCTGTGTCCCAGGTCAGAGCTTGCTTCTATGGGGACATTGGTGGCTACCCCAGGCTCTGGTGTTAGGCTGCACAGGGCTCCTGTCCTACTGTCATGCACTCTCCAGCCCTGGCTGGGTGCTGCATGTCCCCGCCAAAGTGCTATGGGTGGTGGGTGCAATGTGCTGGGTCTTCTTGGGTAGGCAGAGCTGGCTTTGTGCTGCATCTTATCTCTCTCCTCTCTCCTCCAGGGCTTTCTCTACGATCTGGATAAGGTAAGCGGGATCAGTACCCTGTCCCCCTTGTCTCCCCCTTTCTAGTGCCTGGGGTGTGCTACTGCCAGCCCCTCTCTGCTTGCACTGCCCTGCTGCCTGCCCCCTGTCTCTTGCATGGCAGAGTCCCTGCAGAGTGGGATCAGGGCTCTGCGGGCAGGGTGGGTCTGGGCAGGGGATGAAGCAGAGACAGGCAGGGGCTTGTAACCCACTTCTTGCTAACAAAAGCTGCTGTTGGTGATTGCTGAGCCTGAATTAGCCCTGAGGCTGGGAGAAGAGCACCATGGAGCCTGGTTTGTCTCCTGGGGGAACCCTCTGGAGCAGGGGAGGATGGAGGATGCTGCAGCATGTGGGTGCAAGCGCAGCCTCTGCTCCGCTCGCTGCCACCCTGCACCTCCCAGGCAGGCCTGGTGACCAGGACCCGTCCTAGATGCAGCATGAGCATGCAGCAGGGCACATCCTGACCTGCAGCTCCTCTGTGGAGGGGTTGGGCTGCTGCTTATGCCATCTCCTCTGCTTTTCCAGCAAGTGAAGTCAATTGAGCGCTTCCTGCGTCGCCTGGAGTTTCATGCTAGTAAGGTGAGAGCTCGGGACCTCGGGGGTCACCTGGGGCAACCTCAGTGCAGTGCTGGGATGGCTGTGCTATCCCCCACCCTGCCCTCACTGCAGCTTGGGCCTGTCCCTGCAGATAGATGAGCTCTATGAGGCTTATTGCATCCAGCGGCGGCTCCGTGATGGAGCCCACAACATGGTCAAGGCTTATAGCACGGGTTCACCAGGCAGCCGGGAAGCACGTGAGAGCCTGGCCGAGGCCAGCAAGGGCTACAAGGAGTACACAGAGGTGAGGCAACTGGCTGGGGTGGGCTGGCAGGGTGCTGGGTCCCATGGGTGGCTGCTGATGGGTGCTGTCTGTCCGTCTGTTCCCAGAACATGTGTCTGTTGGAGAATGAGCTGGAGAGCCAGCTGGGCGAATTCCACATCCGGATGAAAGGTAACGGCATCCTGCTCCATTCCTGGCCTCCTGCCTGCCTGCCTGCTGCCTACTGACGCCCCTCTGCCTTCTCTTGCAGGACTGGCAGGCTTTGCCCGGCTCTGTGCTGGTGACCAGTATGAGGTTGGTGGGACCATGTGGGTTGGGATCTGTTCTTCTCCTGCCCTGTGGTCCTTGGGGTGCCTGAGGGGCATAGGTGGCATGGAGGGCATGTTGCAGGGCAGCAGGTGGCGTGGGTCCCTGGACATGCCTGAGGATGCATGGGGACCACCCACCACCCCAGCGCTGTATCTACCCCACACCGTCTCTGCATCTCCAGATCTTCATGAAGTATGGACGGCAGCGGTGGAAGCTGCGGGGACGCATCGAGGTGAACAGCAAGCAGGTGTGGGACAGCGAGGAAATGGTTTTCCTGCCCCTTGTCACCGAGTTCCTCTCCATCAAGGTACAGTGCATAAGGGAGCAGGGACCGTGTGGTCCAGCTACCACCCTGCATCCTGGCAGGGCTTCCCTCATGGACCTCACCTAAATCTCACCCTCCCTGGGATGGGAGGAGGCCATCTGGTGGTGGTGGCGTCTTGGCACACAGCATGGATGCAAACAGCATGGATAAGATGAAGGCCATGGCTTCATCTCATCCTCTCTTCCCTCTCCTTCTCCAGGTGACGGAGCTAAAGAGCCTGGCCAACCATGTTGTGGTGGGCAATGTGTCCTGTGAGACCAAGGACCTCTTTGCGGCTCTGCCCCAGGTAGTGGCTGTGGATATCAATGACTTGGGCACCCTCAAACTCAGCCTGGAGGTGACCTGGAAGTAAGTATCTCAGCATTGTTGGTAGCACGTGGCAGCATCTCTCCCATCCCAAAACTGGGCTGCAATTATGGAAAACCAGAGCTGGACTGGATGGGGTCCTGGTATCCTGCTTGCTGCAGAGTAGGGTCGGCACCCCTCCAAGCTAGCGCAAACCCCTCACCTCCCTGCTTTCCTCCCCAGTCCCTTCGACAAGGACGATCAACCCTCAGCAGCCAGCACTGTCAACAAGGCCTCCACAGTGAACAAGAGGTTCTCCACCTACAACCAGAGCCCACCTGACACGCCGTCCCTGCGGGAACAGGCTTTCTATGTAAGTGTGGCGCTGGGCAGGGCTGCTCAGGAGGGGTGGCCCGTGGAGGGGTCCGCGCAGGGTTGTGCCCAGGCTACATCCAAGAGGGTGGCATGGCTCAGGCATTGGGGTGGGCAGCTCCTCTCCAGCCATCCAGCCACAGCTCCCCAGTACCGGCACCTGCTCCTCCCACGCTCACAGCTCCTCTTCTCTCTGCCCAAGAGCCCGGGGCGGGCGGCTGACAAGCATGGTTGGTCCTTGCTGGACATCTTTCGGGAGACACTCTTCAAGAAGCTGTCTCAGAGCTGCTCCTGCGGCGATGTCTCCTCGGCCGAGCTTGGGAGATGGCCGCAGCCGGGCCGTGTAAGTGTGAGGACTGGAGCTGGCCAGTACCTTAGCCCAGTGGTGTGGCCATCCCTCAGTAGCTGTAGCCGCTCCTTGTCTCCTACTCACTGGAGCTGGCCAGTACCTTAGCCCAGTGGTGTGGCCATCCCGCAGTAGCTGTAGCTGCTCCTTGTCTCCTACTCACTGGAGCTGGCCAGTACCTTAGCCCAGTGGTGTGGCCATCCTGCAGTAGCTGTAGCCGCTCCTTGTCTCCTACTCACTAGCCCTCGCTGATGCCCGGAGGCCTTATCCTGCCAGGCCATGGTCTGGCTGGTCCTGGGGAGACAGTCCCCAAGCTGGGGCAGCCTGGGCTCTACGGGCTGTCCCTACGCCTCTGTCCACACGCCCTCATGTGAGAGCCGGGCACTAGTGAGTAGGGAGCTTGTCCGTGTCCTTACACTGGTGGTGCTGGAGTGCTGTGCTGTGGCATTGGCGTGGCGCTGGTGTGGTGCTGGCATGACAGTGCTGGCGTGACAGTGCTGGCATGGCACTGGCATGAGGCTGTCATTGCGCTGGTGTGACGCTAACTTGGTGTTGGTGTGACACTGTTTCAGTGATGGTGAACCACTGGCATGACATTGGCGTGATGGCTGGTGCTGCCTGCCATGAGCTGGTGCTGGAGCTGTTGCCATTCTTGCAGCCATGGTGGGTGGTGTCCTCTGCTCCATGTGTTGCACCCAGTCATGGCCAAGCTGGAGCTGTCCACTATGCTGGGGAGCTGCTGGCACCCTGGGGCTCGGGCACGCATGGCTGGGCCTGGGGAGCCAGACTTCCCCCTGGCATGGTGTGGGGTGCCAGCCTCGAAGAGGCAGTCATGGTCTGCTGGGTCCTCGCTGCCCACCCTACTGTGCTGGCAGAACCAGGGCAGCATGGCAGCCTGCGCCAGGGGTTGCAGCATCCTCAGCTGTATCAGCCAGATCCTGCCCCCAGTTGATGAAAGGCAGCCAGAAGAGCAAGTTTAGCAGGAGAGTCTCATCTGACACCATTTTCCCTCCTCCTCAGAACATGCTGCGACGCCAGGAGGAACTGGAGAATGGCACAGCCTGGTCCATCTCCTCCGAGTCCTCGGACGACTCCTCCAGCCCCCAGCTGTCCGGCAGTGCCCGCCATGCCACACACAAGCCCATCGTGCAGCCCGAGGTGCAGGCCTCTGCCCCTGCCATCGAGATCTCCTTCTCCCAGCAGCCGGAGGAGGCTGAGGCCAGGCCCGGGGCCAGTAGCATCGTCGTGCCCCACACCGGGAGCCAGCCAGAGGATCCAGGCAGCCAAAAGAAGGAGGCAGTGGCCAACGGGCATGTGCCCTACTCCCGGACTCTGAGCCATATCAGTGAGGCCAGCGTGGATGCCACGATGGAGGCCAAGGCTGCAGAGAGCCCCTGGGAGCCTGCGCCCAGCCCAGAGGACATAGGGATGTGCGAGCAGGATGCAGACACCCTCCCCAGCACCTCGGTGGTAGCCACCATGGCAGGGCAGGACAGGAGCACCGAGGCCAAGCCCCGCGCCACCGTAGCATGGGCTGCCACCTGCGAGTTGCAGGTTGACAGGGCCAAGCTGGTGCAGAGCCAGGCACCGGCACAGGGTGGCTGTGGCACTGGCATCCCCACAGTGCTGGCACAAGCCTCTATGGAGGAGAGGCCTGTCCTGGCCCCGCCACTGCCTACCAGTGTCCCTGAGGTGCCACGGGGGAAGGTGGTGGATTCAGGTCTGGAGGAGGCCATCAGCCTCTTGGGCTCATCCCTGGATGACTATCGGGGGCAGTTCCCAGAGCTGCAGCCCCTTGAACGGGAGCTCAAGCACCTGGAGGAGATGCTGCTGGTGAGTGGCTCCCAGCAGTGCCTGGGAGTGAGGGGGACAGGGTCATCCCTACAGCAGTGCCCAGGGATGATGAGGATAGGGCTGTCCCAGCTGGTAGTGCCTGGAGACAATGGGGACAGGGTCATCCCTGATGGCAGTGCCTGGGGACAATGGGGATGGGGCCATCCCTTGTGGCAGTGCCTGGGGACAATGGGGATGGGGCCATCCCTTGTGGCAGTGCCTGGGGACAATGGGGACAGGGTCATCCCTTGTGGCAGTGCCTGGGGACAATGGGGATGGGGCCATCCCTTGTGGCAGTGCCTGGGGACAATGGGGACAGGGTCATCCCTGATGGCAGTGCCTGGGGACGATGGGGGTGGGGCTATCCCTTGTGGCAGTGCCCAGGGACAATGGCAATGGGGTCATCCCTGATGGTGGTGCCCGGGAATGAGGGTGGCAGTGCCCAGGGACAAAGGGAATGGGCCATCCCTGATGGCAGTGCCTGGGGACAGTGGGGATGGGGCCATCCCTGATGGCAATGCCCAGGGATGCAGGTGGCAGGGCTGTCTTGGCTGGCGAGCCAGGATCCAACCCCGCTGTGCCTTCCTCCACAGCACAAGCAGGGCATCTTCCTCAGCCGGGCCTCCAGCATCAGCCTGACAGTGGAGCATGCGCTGGAGAGCTTCAGCTTCCTCAACACCTCTGACATGGAGGACTCGGAGGGCTCTGAGGAGGAGCCTTTCCAAGATGAGAGGTGCACAGCAGGGCTCATGGGATGGGGTGTGGGGCAGGACGTGGCCCTGGGGCAGTTGGGATGAGGGGTGCCCAGCTCTGTCAGGGTGCCCAAGCACACTTAGACCAACCCATCACAGCTCAGGGTAGGTCCAGGTCAATAAGCAGCAGGATCTGGCCCTTCTGGTGGCAGAATGCTACCCCACATCTCTCCATAGGGCTGGGCTGGGAGGCAGTCCCTGTGCCCTGTGTTCCTGAGATCTGCTCCTTCACCGAGCCCTGACACCATGATACTGTAGGTCCTACAGAAACTGTCCAGTGTTGCTGCTATGGGTGGGGAAGGGTCGGATCCAGGTTTCCTGTGCTGACCCCCAGTCTTGGTCTCTCCCTGGCTTGCAGGAGGGCTGGCAGACCCCGGCACAGCAGGGCCCCAAGCACTGGCGAGACAGGGGCAGATGACACTGGCATGTGCAGCAGCTCCGAGGCCAGCACTGACCCCATGAGCACCGGCAACGAGTTCCTGGATAAGGCCCTGGTGCTTCACCTCAACAACTGTAACCGCTTGCTGCTGGTGAGGACAGGGGCCTGGGCATGGTGGCAGATGTCCTGGGGAGGGAAGCCCTGGAGTGGGCTGTGGGTCCCCTCTCGAGGGGTGTGGAGCAGCATGGAGGCTGTGGTGTGGGTGGTGAGCTCTGTCCCTGAGGTCCTCGGTTTGGCCATGCCTTGCAGAAGCTGGGCACCTTCGGTCCCCTGCGGTGCCAGGAGATGTATGCTCTGGACAGGCTGCTGCGGGAGGCGCAGGTGCTGGAGATTGTGTGCCAGCTAACAGAGGAGCGAGGGGGAGCCACCACCTCTGCTGCTGAAGGTAAAGACATGTGGCGAAGGGGACCATCCATGCTGCTCCGGGGGCTATGTGGGGACCTGGTCTCCTGTCATGGGCATGCTGGGCAGCAAGAGGCTGTGCCAGCCAGAGGGCCGGAGTCACCTGCCCACTGCTGCGGCCTGGGGAGGCTTGACAGCACTTGTCTCCACAGTGGTGCAGTTCTCGACACGGAAGGAGGGCGTGCTGCCCCTTTGGGACCGCTGTGTGGAGGTGCCCAACATCTATACCTGCCCCGTGGAGCGGTTCCTGCAGGTGCTCAGTGCCCAGTACACAGCAACCATCAGTGAGCAACACCCTGGCCTGGCTGATGCTGGTGAGCAGGCACCCAGGGGTGTTCAGGGGGAGTTGCCAGCCCCACTCGGTGACCATGAGTGGGGGCCTGTGGAGGCCTATGTGTGCCAGGAGCCCCACACTGGGGTGGCCACAAATGCTATACTCTCTGACCCTGGTCCTTTCCTGCAGTCTGTGTGAAACTGGTGGAGGATGTGCTGAATAGGCGTCTGCCCCGGCGGCCTGGCAGCACCCAGGGCGAGCAGGTCACCATCTTCCAGTACTGGAGCCACTTTGAGTCGCTCGGTGCCCTGGTGCTCGACACCTACATGATGGAGCTGGCAGAGGAAGGTGGGTGTGCTCCCTAGACCCTGGCATGGGATGCCAGAGCATGACCATAGGGGATCACCCTGCAGCACCACTATGACTGCCCTGGGGCATCATCCAGAGGCTCAGTCATCCTTGGGGTGGGCAAATAGGTCTGACATGGTGCACAGTCCACTCCCACGCTGCCTTCCTGAGCATCCTGGGTACTTGCTTTGGTTGCTGGCATCTTGGTTTGGGTGCCCCAGCAGCTACATGTGTTGGCACCCGGCATGGGACCACCTCTGCGCAGTGCAGGTGCAGGGTACCTAGGGATGGGTTCCCTATGATGGCAGGGGCGTGCGGGCACTGCCACTGGGCTCCCTGTGCCTTGGCTTAGCTGGTGGTTGCCCACAGCACTGCTGGCACAGAACCTCAACTCAGACGACCAGGATGTGGTGCTGCGTGCCCTGAAACGCATGCCTGAGGGCCGCCTGAAGAAGGAGGGACTGAAGGCACTGAGCCTCCTCCTCGTGGAGGGCAACAGCAAGGTGGTGAGCGCCGTGTCCGCCCAGCTCCGCAGCCTGGCAGAAAACCCTCGCTTCCACCAACGGGTATGTGCCAGGCAAGCCAGGGATGAGGTGGGCTGGTGCCACAGCCCCCAGGGTGCTGCCTCCCAGCTCTGCCACAGGCAGTGGCACTGAGCCCCCCAATCTCCCCCAGGCCCTCGTGTGCTACCTGGAGCAGCTGGAGGATGAGGAGGTGCAGACGCGCGTGGCAGGGTGTGCAGCGCTGGGCTGCCTGAAGGTGAGAGGGACACGGGGAGGAGGCAGCAGAGCTGCATCTTCCGGAGGAAGAAGAATCGCATATGGCCAGCAAGTCCGGACACACCTGCACATCCTCCTGCTCCCGGGAGAGAGGAGCTGGGGGTGCCCCAAATGTGCTGGAGAAGCAGGCAGGGGCAGGGCAGGAAGGGAAATGGGGAGGGAAGGGACAGGACAAGGGACTTTCCTGCGCCATGGAGCTGCAGCATGCTGTGCTGTCTTCCCCCCCTGCAGGCTGTGTCCCTGCTGCCAGCCCTGCAAGCCACGCTCAGCCCTTTGTCCTTTTCCCTCAGGCCAAGGAGAGCATTGAACAGCTGGTTTACCTGTGCCAAACCGACAAGGAGCCTGTGCGGGAGGCAGCCAAGCAGAGCCTGATGCTGTGTGGTGAGTGTCCCGCTGCTCCTCTTTGCTCCCTCCCCACCCATGGCATCCCGAGTGACATCTCCTGGTGCCAGCAGTGCCTGCAGGAAATGGGGGTCCCAGGCTGGTCTCTGCCTACTCCATGCACTCTGGCTCATCATGCCCCAACCTCTGCCAGACAAGAGCTAGCTGGCAGCAGGCAGCGAGGGTCAGGCATCCTGTGGCCACAGAGCACTAAGCCTGGTTGTTATTTATTATTTGCTAGATGGCACTGAGAGAACCATCTGAGTGGGTTTCTAGGCTTCCAGATCGTAGCAGCTGCTGCACAGGTTGGGACACGTGAGCCATCCTTGTCCCCCCATTCCTGCTCCTGCTGCTTTGCTCACGAATGTCTCCGTCTTAGAGCCTGTCAGCCACATCACGTTTTGGAGTCTGTGTGTCTTGGTTGTTCATAGAGCCCATCCCCATGTCACCCTGGCACATGTAGATGCCTTGTGTCCCATGTCCCAGCAGATTATCCATGTCACCATCTCTTGCTGGGGATGGCCATCGTGGGCAGATTTGTGTGTGTGTGCGCTAGGCAAAGATCTCGAAGCCAGCTTGTGCCATGGAAGCGTGCATTCCTGTGTGTGCCCAGGGGTCCTGGGGAAGCCCTTGGGATCCCAGTGCATGCAGATGTGCACACCTGTTTGAGATGCTGGAGCTGGCACAGCCCCAAGCCCTGGCCCTTTGCCCCAAGTTGGGCTCTCCATATGCCAGTGCTCCTGCAGCCCAATCGTGGGTGATCCTGCCCCGCGTGGGCATGGGTACGGCAGGCAGCTGAAGAACAGGATTTGCAACATCTGAATCAGGAGCTCTGGGGGGCGGTTTGAGCCAGATCCTGGCAGGGACCTGCCCAAGGGTGTGCTAAGGAGGAGGAGAGAGGTGCCCACTCTGTACCTGTAGAATGCTGGCTCAGCTCTGCCAGGCATTAGCCACGTTTCCCCAGAAAGGCCAGGGAAGGTGGCTGGGGATGGGCAGGAGACAGAACTTCTGTCGTTCGGTTCACTGACTGTGAGGTGTACTTGCAGGGGAAGATGGCAAATCAGCTCACCGGCGGCTGGAGGAGACCCTGGACAGCCTCCCGAGGATCTTTGCACCAGCCAGCATGGCCAGTACAGCTTTCTGAGACACCACGCAAACCCACCTGCCATCCCTTGAGGGCAAAGGCACTGCTGGGTCGCCCAGGCTTGCACGGACTGGGGCCGGTTGCGACCTGGCAGCTCCCGCTCTTGGCAGCACACCGCAGTATTACCCCCGCCGGCAGCTCGCCGTGGCCGCACACTGCCTTATGGAGCACCACTTCCCCTGCCTGCGGCCACTGGCCCCATGGGGTGCCACATACGTACCCCTGTAGGGCAGGGGAGGCTCACTGCACATCCCACCGTCTGATTGCTATTTAAAATACATGGGGAGCCCACCCTTCCTGCCCGCCTGTTGGCTACAGCTGCTGGGACTGGAGTGGCAGGGAGATATTCCAGCTTTCTCTGCCTCCTCTTGCCTTCCTCTTGCTCGAGGGCATGTGCCCTGTCCGGGAAGGACCTGCACTTTGGAAACTACACCGTTCCTTCCCAGGAGTTGCCTGGGCCCTGGGGACTGCTGCCCTTTGCCACCTGGAATCCCCGGGACTTAAATAAAATTAAATATGAGATATTAATATATTCTGCTGGCGTTTCTTCTTTCCAGCTCCATGTGCTCCTGTCCCTCCCCAGCCATGGCTGTAGGGAGCGTAGTGAGATGTGGCCCCAGCTCAGAGCCTTTCCTGGTCTGTTGGGAAGTGCCGTGGAGGCAGGGGCAGGAGAAGCGACAGAGGGACGGACAGACGGATGGACAGAAGCTGCCACCTTTTTTTTGTTTGTTTTATACAAAAGCAAAAAATTCTTTTCTATAATGTCTCTATAAATCTATATATAATGTAATTACAGAGAATGACTAATTTTGATTTTAAACCGGAAATAAAACCAAACCTTTAATGAGTGCCGGCATTGCTGTGCGGGTATTCCTTTGGCCCCGCTGCAGGGGCAGGGGAAATTGGGGCTCAGCGTAGCAGGTTGGAGGATGGCGAGGGGAGTCTCACAGGGCATAAATGTGGTTTCTGGCATCACCTGGGTGCAGCCCTCAGCCACCAGCAATCTCCAGCCTAAGCCAGTGGGGCTGCTGGGTGCCTTTCATGGCCACGTGTGCAGGGGAGCGGCACCCATCACCTAGCCCAGGGCACAGAAGTCTTGGCCCTCCTGGTTCAGCACAACTGGGGCAGAGAGGATTGCCCTGGCCATGTGTGGCACTGCCGCGTTTCACAGCATGCCTCATTGTCCTGCCTTCCAGCGATGCTGTTGCTGCAGGGACTGAAATGCCGTTTCCAACATTGTCTTTACAAATGTGTGGAGGAATGGTTCTGGACTGAGGAATAAAGCTGGGCTCAGCTGGGTGTCTCTCAGGTGCTTGGAAAGCTTGAGGATCAACACTGCGCCCATGGTGGCCTTGGTTTCACCAGGGCAGGTCTGTACTTTTCAGCAGCAGAAGGAGTTTTCACCTTCCCTGAGCTTTCCAAGAGTTGCTGAAATGTTGTCAGACTTCAGCTGCTGGGCACGGGAAGCATCACCCAAGGTGTCATGAGGTGGCCACATTGAGTTTACACGACAAGGGTGCCCAGCCCTGGTTTCTACTGTCTTCTGTACCCGTGGTGGGAACACACCATGGCACCCAACCCCAAGCAGGGGTCCAGAGAGTTGGGGATGGAGCTTGCCCAGCTGAACTGGTTTTTTGAACCCATCTCCATGGAGGTTTGGCACCTCTTGGTGCGGATCTCGTCACTGAGCCATGACAGATCAGACTCAGAGAATAGCTGAGGTGGGAAGGGACCTTTAGAAGTGCTCATCCATTCCCCACTGCTCAAAGCAGGGGCAGCTAGAGCTCAGGACCACATCTGGCTGGGTTTTGAATAACTCCAAGGATGGAGATGCCAGAGCCTCTCTGGCCAACCTGTGCCTCACAGAAAAAGCTTTTCCAAAGTTTAACTTGAATGCCTGTACTTCAGTTTCAGTTTGGCGCTTGGTCTTTTACTGGGCACCACTGAGGAGCATCTGCCTCTGTCTTCTTTACCTCCCACCAGCTATTAATAGATACGGATAAGAATCCCCCCAGCCTTCATTCTTCCAAGCTAAACAGTCCCAGCTCTCTCAGCTATTCCTTATACAACAGCTGCTCCAATCCCTTATTCATCTTTGTGGCCATTATGGTCCTGGGAAGGAAGTAGGTTAAAGCAGCAAAGACAGAGAGCCCCATGGCACCGACCCATGGTACTGCCAGCCACCCATGCCAGAGCAGGCTGTGATTGCATTGACACTGCCAGTGCTGGTGGAGCTGGGGATTTATGGCCCCAGGCCAAGCAGGGTCCGTCCATCAGCACTTCCTGTGGTTTCCAAGCAAATCCCAGCAGGTTACAGCCTCCACATCCTTTTTCCTTAGTGGAGGAGAGCTTTTTGGGCCACTTCAGGTAGAATGCCACACATTGCCAGATACGCAGGGCATGGCCAGCATGCAGGTCCATGCTCACACTGCATAGTACATCACAGTGCATGGGGTCTCCCCATTTGCATAACCGCCTTCATGTAACCACTTTTGGATGCAGTTTTATCTGCAGATGGGATTGTGGGAAGGGGGCAACGAGGGCACACTTCGCTGCATCACTGCTAGCTTAGCCTTCTTCCACCTGCCTTGGTGGCTGGACAGGGCCCAGGAGGGAAGCAGTGTTTCTCCCAAAGCACTGCATCACACTATCAGCCGCAGGCAGCAGGAGACGTGGGATGTGGGTCGCAGCTGGCACATATGTCTGTGGACAAGAGCACCCAAAAGGTGGAAAGCAGCCCAGCCATCTTATACATTTGGTTGGTTTCTTTTCACCCCTGAAAAAATACTGGAAATAAAAACCTGTACTCCAGTGGCCAGAGCCATGAATTCAATTCACTCACCTACGCGGGTGTCTTCCTTGCCCTGTCAAAACCTGGCCCCATCCCTGCAGCACAATACCAGCTTCCAAGATAAGCTACACCTTGGCTATAGAGAGATCAGAGCAGGAAAGCAGCCTTCTGTCAGAGCAGGCAGGGAGCTGCAGGTCAGGGCAAAGTGACTCTGCTCCTAGAACCGCAAGGAATAATCTCATTATGTATGTGGCTTTAAGAACATCTGGGGGAAAAAACCTAATCAGATTCATTTAGGAATCTATTGCCCAGCACCTTGCTCTGAATGGGTCTATGCCAGCATCGCCAAAGACCTCTGCCCATGGACACTGCCAGGCCACCTGGAATTGCAGGATTGCCATTTTAACTGGAATAAACTTCAGAAAAAAAGTCTTGGTTTTTGGATATCACTCACTTAAAACCATCACTGCAGTTTGCATCCTGCTTGGGATTTTTCATTTGAGGGCCAGGGAGGAGTAGGATGACCATCATAAGAGCCAGCTGTTTGAAAGGAGGCAGGGGACTCAATTTTCCCTCCAGGACTTAACGTCTCCCCCAGCCCTGTGCAGGAACCACACCGCTTCATGGAGTGAGCTCCCTGGGAGCCACTCTCACAGCACACGGGGACAGACACAGCATCACAAGAGCATGTTTTGCGGCAGCGTGTTTGCTATTTCAAAGAAGCCAGTGTGCCAGCATCACGTTTGTCAGCCAAATGTGTGTCAGCACTTAGAACATCGCCCTCTCGTATGGACATGCTTGTGCTCAGCAGCACTGACGACTGTTGCAGCTACTTGCTTTTCTTGTAGGAGCTGCAGCCTGTGGGAGGGTGTCTGTGTCATGGTTACATTACCCATGTGCTCCGGCATTGGAAAAACGTTCCTTTTCCCTATTTACTGCTGTCTTCCTTTTAATTAAAGGGGTGCATCTGAATTCTGGAGCACTTTGTGGTATCAGATTTTTACCTGCTGGTCTCAGGGTAGTGACCGAAGAGCCCCTGCAGATCATCAGCACAAAAGAACTGATCATCCACTGTACCCTCCCCTTGGATGGCATCAGAGCTGGTGCAGCTGCCCAGGTCGTGACACCGAAAGCACCCACCAGCCACAATGACCCCCAGCAGACACTGCCACTTTGGAGTGCCAAAAGCTCCCATCAGCCCTTGTGTAAGAAATTACTTAAATCTCGATGCCAGGTCATTTTTAGGGCATCGTAGTTTGGGAATCTCCAGTTCCAGCAGCCTCAACTTTGGACCTCTCACCTTATCCCAGGCTTGTATGAAATCATGTTTCTAAGGCATTCACTACAGCTCTTAGAAATTATTCGAACAGCTAAGTAGTCTGTGTTGAAGCACAGCAAAACAACAATCTCCTCATCATTGCTGATGTGTACCTCACAGGGCTGTCAGGCACATACGTATGGGCTTGTTGTCCAAGGGCCACTCCTAGGGCAACAGCTGGGACCTTATTTCATACAGACACCAAAGCATGCTCCAGGCAGTCTCCAAAACTTAATTTAAAGCCGTCTCTCAAACTCAACTACTGTCTTCCTCAGAGCTGAGTGAGGAGAGAGGTGGTGACCCCTGAGAACTGCTACAGCATGAGGCTGATGGAAGCACAGAGTTAGGAAGAGCAGGGAACAAGGTGGGTGAGGTCACCCAGGGCCTTGGCAAGGCAGTCAGGAGCTCCTTGGCTTCAGTTCTTGCCATTCTGCTTATGGGCAAGGCATCTCTGGGAAAGGCCTCACTCAGGCAACTTTTCTAGAGGGAGCATCTGCCTCCGGGTGTCTAATGTGGACAGGCTTGGAGGCTGATCTTCAGGAGAACTCACAATTAGGACTGAAGCTGGGGGCTTGAACCCTCTGCAAATCAGCTCCAAAGCACCTCCAAGTGAGAAAGCGGAGGTCAATAGGGTAGACCCCCAGCAGACGCTGAGACGTGGTTGGGGACACTGCTGGCAGGAGAAGCCCAGGAATACGTGTTTGCCAGAACAACTTCTGTTACCTAAGCAGCAGCATTCCCACTACAAAAGACAAGGACTGTCATAGCATGGCTACAAACAAAAGGCAGAGGGATCATTAGCACTTTTTTATTCCCAGCCCTGGATGAGTAAAGGAGCATAAGTGATGCCGTGAAAAGCTGAAATCAGGACTATCCCTATCAGAAGCAAATTTGCATATAGCCAGTGCTTCTCTCCATTTTGATTTGTGTCTGAAGTAAGCTCTGAGCTTAAAGCAGGATCCATGGCTACACAGGAAAGATATGCCATTCTCCCCAAAATTACAGGATGAGAACTGATAGGTTGACAGCTTAGAATAAATGTAAATTATTTTTTAAAAATTCACATTACAGAATCTCATTTCCCTAGAAATGTTCTTAGCAGATTCTTCATGCCATACTGGCTTAATTTCCTTTTACACCAACCTGTCTAGTGAATGAAGGGAAGGCAAGGGTTTTTTTGGATTTTAGCAAAGCTAAAATAGTCCAACAGGAGTTGGACTCAAAGATCCTTGTGGGGTCCTTCCAGCTGAGGATATTCTGTTTCTATGATTCAAGTTTCTCATGCAATGAAGACCCCAGAGGTCATGGTCATGGGCTACACCTTGTGACCTCTCATAATTAACAGTAATTTTTTGCTATTGCTTTGTAGCTGATTTTTTTTTTTCCTTCAGCCAAGGCTGAAGAAACAGAGCTACGTCCTCATGACTCAACACACCTCATCCCCTCTGGCCGCTCCATAAGCTACGGTTCTCCCGCTGTAAAAAAATAATGGACTTAGTCCCGTGTCATAATCCTCAGAAGGGAACTTGGTCCTGATCATCAATAGCCCTGAAAAGAGTATCAGTGCTCACAACACAGCCCACTGCTGCCAGCAGTGCTCTGCTTCTTTGCAAGGACTGGGTGAGCTTATGCAGCAGAAACCCATGAAGGAGGGTCAGGACCTGACCTCACTCACCACCACCTTTCAGCCAAACTCTCCCCTCACAGAGCACCAGCCTGGCAGAGCCTTCTCCTCTCCATGACATAGCTCAACAAGACACAAGCATTATTCAGACTAGGATTTAAGGGCACAGTTTACCGATGTTAATGTATGCTATGTATGTCTGATGGTTTTGTCAATTGCTGTTCAGGTTGGGGTATAGTTTTGGCTGTTGAACAGCTTTTACTCTGCCCTGCAGTGACATCTCAAGAGGCAAAAATATGGGGCAGGGTTTTTAATATCAGTTTCAACTGTAACAGTTTCATGACTCTTTAGTCTTACTACCACGGGTTTATGCTGAGGTTTCTTTGCATTTGGTCTTCTCTCTGAATTCCTGGCCTTATTGTCCTCCAGCGGCTGATAGGTGAGTAAAAGGAGCAAAAAAATGCAGCTTCCTTCCAATGCATTTTATTTTTGAACTGTTAATATTTTAACCCATTACTCTAGCTCCATTTCACGTGCTTTTATGGTAAGAAAATACAGAGAGGATGCAGCATGAGCTCATAGAATTCTCCCCTCCTCTCAGCTTGCCTGTCAACCAGCTACAGGTCTGCCACAACCCTACAAGAGATGAGAAAGTACGTTCAAGCCAGAAGATTCAGCAACACAGGAAACTGCAGAAAATGGAAGACATGCAAGCCCCGTGCTTTCTTATATTAATTCACACATCTCGTTACAGATGCCATGGCTGTTTCCACCTTTTGGGGGTGGAGGGGGAAAGTTGCAGACAGAAAGCACTGCAGCTGCTAACTTCTGATGAGCAGGACCCAACCTTGTTAACTTCTCTAGAAGCTCCCTGCTAAATACCTGGCACCGCATTCACCATTCCCACAGCGCTGAAACTAACTTGCGCAGTTTGTTCTACTCGATTATGAGCTTAGCAAGCCCAAGGTCCTTTAAAACCACCAGGCAAACACCATCTGATTCCAGTAACTTGCTGGCATTTATAAAATTGCCCTGCAACTTTCCTAGTGATTGATTCATGGCTGTATTGACTCCCAACTTAAGAAAAGCTTCAGCCTTTCAACCAGCAAAGCCCTCCTCAGCACAGCGGTGTGTGTGAATTTCAGCACAGGCTGTCAATGCAGCCTTATCCTCCTCATGCGCTGTGTCCCCTGCAGCTGAGGCACAGCCTCATGCTCTGGCGGGCCTGAAAGTTTCGCTTTGGTGAAAATGGGAAGCTTTAGTTTATGCCGGGCTTAGGGGACGCATGCAGAGCCACGACGGGGGTGTTTGAGGGCTCGGAGTGCTGCTCACAGGGCAGCAGCCGCCCCACCGGGGCTCCCACTGCACCCGCCAACTCTCCCCGGACCTCGCCCAGGCGGTGCCACCACCGGGCCACTTGCCACACCGGGAAACCCGGGAAGGCTCCGTTGGGGGAGGCGGGGCGGGAGCGAGTGCGGCGGACCGCACCAGAGCAAAGAACACCCCAGCTCTGCCAGCAGCCCGCCCTCCCCCACGACGGCGTGACGCACGCACGCACACGTGCATGCGTGCACTGGCGTGCACTGGCGTGCGCCGGCTTGACGCCCCACCCCGCCCCACGTTTGAAGTTGGCGCGCGCTTGGCGCCCCCTCCCCTCCCAGCCTGCCCCGCGCGGCCACTTCCTCGCGCGCCCTCCCTCCTGCTCTCCCTCCTCCCACCCCTCCCTCCCTCCCCTCCCCGCTCCGGCCGGCGGCCGCGGCAGCCGCGCTGGCGCAGGCGCACTCCCCCCCGCCCGCCGCCATTTTGTGTCCGAAGCGACTGTGGAACGATTAAACCGCGGGGCTGGTGCTGGGCGCTAGCGGCGGCCGCGGCGGGGCGTGCGGGGCGCGGCGGCTCCGCGGGGCCCGTGGGCGGCGCGGGGCGGCGGCGGGGCCCGGCGGCCGGAGCGAAGCTCGGCGGGGTGCGGGCGCAGGTAAGCGGTGGCGGGGGGTTTGCAGTCGCTTTCTCCGGCCTCTAGGTGTCACGATGGGGCTCCGGTTCGGCTGGGGCCCCGCAGCGGCCGCCGCCGGGGAAGCAGGGGGCTTTGTCTCCCTCTATCGTCCCCAGCGCGGCCGGCGCCTGCCTGCCACCGCCGCCATTCCCCACAGCGCGGCGCTGGGCTGCGGGCCCGCCCGGGCCTCCCTTTCCGCCCGCCCGGGCCGCCGCCGAGCCGCCAGCCCCGACTCCATTTTCTTTCCTTTGTCTTCTCCGCCGCGCCACCGGCGCTGATTACCGCCCCCTCGCCGACACCCCCCCCTTCTTCCCTTCCCCTCCCGTCCCTTCCTCCTCCCCTCCCCCGCCTTCCCCGCCCCGCCGAGCCGGGCCGGGCCCGCTCCCCACCCCGCCCCGCAGCCTCTTTCCCCCCCCCCCCCCCCCCCCCCGGGCCGCCGCCGTAACGCGAACCTCAGCGGGGTCGGCCCGGCGCCCTCCGCCCGCCGCCCGTGGCTTCCCTCGGTGTCCGGCCGGCTCCTGACCGCAGGGCGGTAGCGGCGGCGATGGCTGCGTGTCCCGCTCCTGCCGGCCGCCGCCTCGCTGCGCTGGCGTGTGCTGCGGAGTGAGAGGCGCTGCGAGGCGCAGAGCGGGACTCGAGCTCCCTCTGCAAGGCAGGCTGAGCAGCGCCATGCAGCACCGGGACGCGGGCACGGCTGGGGGGCGCCCGCTCTCGCCGCGCTGCCCGGCCGCCAACACCCCCCCGCCCTTCCCCGCCGCTCCCGGAGATGGGGTGCCCCGCCGCCTTCCCCTCCCCCCCCTCCACCGGGGTCCCCGCGGCGTGCTCGGGAGAGTAAGGGCGTAGCTGAGCTGCCACCGAGCCGGCGACAAGTTGTGTCACTTGCTTCGTCTTGGCCCGGGTTGCTGGCCTCCCCAGGCAGGCTCCAGGGCGGCCGCCCCTCCGCAGCTGGGCTCTTGCTTAGGAACGGAGCCCGCAAGCCCATGGCGAACGGCGGTGTTATTCCCTCTCTTGCGCGGGTTCTGCGGGGGGGGGGGGGAGCACAAAACCCGATTCTTTTTGTGGTGCAGAAGAGGAAATCGCACATGCTCTGTGTCTAAACAATTTGCGTTTTATTCTCTACATCAACTTTTATTTTTTTACTAAATATGTTTACAAGGCATCAGATTCTGCCTTGCCTTGGCTTCGTGAAATGACTTTGATGCAGGGGTTTTGTCATGTTACATGCATCCTTTTCTGTTCGGTGTAATCCTCGGGACTTGCCTGCTGGTGAGAATGAGCTCGCTTTCCTGTTTGTGACTTCCTATTTTTTTTACCCAGTCTTTCTTCCCCCTTAAATAAATGCATGGCTCTTCCTCACCTCCTGCCAGTTATTGAATCCTGGTAATAAACTCCAGAGGTGTTATTAGAAGCATCTGAAATACTGTTTACTGCTTCCAGTATTTGTGGTTTTTGTTTCAGTGGAGGAAACATGTAAATATTTCTCAGGTTCTTCAGCTTATTCTGCTTGTGCAGCGCCTGTTGAATTTGCAGGAGTCTGTTGGGTATAAGAAAAAAGCTCCATGTTGTATTCAAGCTGTTGTTCTTACTTAAGCCATACCTAACATTTTACTTTAGTACGGAAGGCATCATTAGGGCTGAAGGAAGGAGCAATTCGAGCCTAAGGGCAAAGCAATGCTTTCTTCTGTTTAGCTTGATAGATTTTTTTTTTCTTTCATTTTTTCTTTTGGATGTATAGGTCTAGCTCAATTTTAATGTACTCTGTACTTATAGTACACATGAGAAAGGTTGTTAGGATGCATGGAATGGCTTCATTAATGAAACTTTCTGGGCTATTTTTGAGGAATAATGTCTGAGCAAAAGGGAACTCAAAATCTTCACTATAGCTTCATGTGGCCCTAAAACTGAAACAATACAGCAAGTCTCACCCAATTCAGACAGAGCTTGGGCAGCTGTCACTGCAGCGTTAAGTTTGCTGGCAACTCATGCCTGCAGCATTATTGAGGGAAAGTGCTATTTCAATAACTGCTTTTTGTATCGGCAGGCTGTATCTTGAATATGAACCGTAGCTAATTTGTGTGTTTCATTACTGGCTCTTGTGGCTGCAGGTTGATACCTGCCTGATGTGGAACCATTGCTGTTTTGAAAAAGCCAGAAGCTGACCCATGTTATTCTTGTGTTTATTCAGCATTTGCCTGAAAAATCTTAATTATATGTGATTACTAACTTGCTTAGGATTTTCTGTATAGAGCCTACTCCGGAACTTAATTTCTTCTCTTCCCCTTAGTACTTCACATCCAAGAGCTCCTGCTTTTCTAACGAAGATTTTTGGAAGTCAGATATTGAGTGTTATTAGGCTTATCAGCTCTCTGACAAGAGCTGGCCTATTCCTTGCCCTTATCCCGCATACTTTGGCAGATTCTTCGTCACTTGTAACAGCAAGCAGTGTTGAGCTCTGAGCAGCTCTTCCTGCTCTGTCTGAACGTTTTTTTTGTACATTAGCTATTTCAGATACGTATATTGATTCTATTTGCATAAAACCTCACTGATTCTCCCATCCTGGCAATTCTTGCTTCTCTTAACCATTCTTTACCAGAGAGGGAACGCTTGAGTGAGTAGTAGAGCATTAGGGTCACAAATACTGCTTCTTCCCATGCTTGTACGTGCTCTAGAAATACATGTAGTAAGGAGCAGCCACTGCTGCTGCTTGCACACGTGAAGATGCACACTGACTGAAGTGCTGGTCTTCGGCTGCCACAGTGGAGCTGAAAGAAACCAAAGCTTTGACTTGGTGGTTGTTTTGTTTGTGTTAACTTACTGAAGTGTACTTAGGTGTTTGCTTAACTTTAAACTTCTGTTCATCCACTTGGCTTTAGTTCAGATACCTAGTTCAGTCTTTGTTGTACTAAACCTTGAAACTTCCATACAGTATCGAGCTCTACTGCTTCGCAATCATGTGCGGTTGTGGTCTTAGAGATGCACACAGATCCAGGAAATTCTCTTTTATTGTTTGAAGGTTATATTTACTGCTCTCAAATGGCTCAGGACCTGGCTTTTTTTTTCTGAAACTTAGAAAGTAGCTTTGTCCTGTCCTGAAACTGAAGATGTTGCTTTTTTTGTACTGAAGGATATTTTAATTTCATTTAAAACACCCTCTTCTACTGCTCCTCCCACTTCTCTCCGATAATCCATCATCTTCAGTAATTAAATGAGATGTGCTTATTCTTGACAGATATTTAATAAGAAAACTAAATAGCTGCTCACCTGAGTGATCTCTGTATTTTCTGATGAACAAAAATAACCTTGAAAAGAAAAGTAAAATAAACATGAGGTGGTAGGGAGTTTTGTGTTTCAGGTCATATTAATATTCAGGTAACTGTACCCTGCATGATTCGATTTTGGTGTCTAATATAAATTAAAGCTCAAGTGAGGTGTCCCTCATTTAGTATTATAAAAACTTGGGAACTATCATGTCTTAATGTCTTTCCAATATGGTTCTTAAGAGGTAAAAATACAGAAGTAGTACGGAGACATCTCTCAAGAATGCCGCAGTTATCATGTGTTACTTAGGGGACATACGTGATATAATGGATTCCTGAAGAATTATTCTTTAACTATCTCTTCAGACAAAGTTGAGTCACAGATGTTTACAGCTGTATTTCTTGTGTAAAAGTTTATTTTTTAGACACCCTTCAGTTTTAGCCCTCCCACTTTTTACTGTCACTTACCTGAGGATTTTAGTGTACTGTATTGAGTTGATCTTAAGAGGTATGTTTAAAATAACTTAAAAGCACAAGAAGTGCAATGATCAGTTAGGATGTGCTGACCAGGTAACACAGGGGAGGGCTGCTGTACTGGTAGCAGTGAAGCAAGCCATGCTACAGGCTATTTTCTTTCTACCCTGTAGCATGCCCAAATACGTATAATTTTGTCAGTTGGCTATCAGCATTGTCTGTTTGTCTGCTGTAGAAGCAAACCCATGAGGTTTCTAAAGCTTCATGGGTTTTGCTGAAAAGCTTCATTCAAATATAAAGTCTGGGTGAGGAGACTGTGAATGAAGCTCAGCTTGTACTGAAAAATCTTATTTTACCTTTCTTTTCTCCCCAGAATCTAAAAATTTCTGTTGGCATCACTGAACTTGTCAAATTCTAACAAAACAGAAGCCAAATCAGATTGTTTGGAGCGTGAAATACACCTTTGTATTTATTAATGTGCACCATGATTAGAAGCTTGTATGTCTCTCAAACATCAGCAGGTAAAGTAGCTATTGGTAAAGTAGAAGAGAAAGTAGCTTGGTCCAGCTATATAAAGAATATTGCTTGCCTTAATTGGGATGTCAAAGTAATCCTTATTCCCTCTTTCAGGTATTTAGAATTAGGTTGCTGTTCTGAAAGCTTCTGAAATTCCTCTGTTGTGTGTGTTTGGGTTTTTGTGGTTTTTTTTTCCTTTTAAATAAAAACCAAAACAAATCACAAACACAAGACAAAACATAAAAATACCCCCAAAAAATCACCACCAAAGTACATTGGGAGGTGAGAGAGATGTTTGTCTTGGCCAGTGTATTTTTTCCCACTTTTAACACTGCAATATCCCTAGCTGTAGTAATGGAATGAACACTGTATAGTTGATGCACTTCAGAACACTAGGGAAATTCCAGGAGGTTGGAAAATTGCTGATGTATCAGAATTAGAAGGAAATGGAGTGGATGAACGTGGCAGCTAGTAACGTAGTGCTGTGCAGAGACTCTTGAGCTACCTTGGGTGTTTGACTAATGCTGCATGATGTTAATATATAGATAGTTTACGTTATGACCAGCTCTCCCATTTGTTCTTGGCACAGAATTTAGTTAACAAGGAGAGAAAAGGATGTAATTAATCCTAGTAAATAAAGCTTCAAGGAAACTATGCTTGTTAGATTTATTATTTGACTTGTATCTCGCTTGATGTTGCGAACCTTACAGAGTATAAAAATTGGTACTAAATGCCATTCAGTTCAGGATAGTCTGGGGATGTACAAGACTGAATAGTTTCCATGGATGTTTAGCAAACACTGGTAATTGCTTGTCACAATTTGTTTTCATCACTGGTTCCGTTGGTGCAAAATGGCTGTTGATTTAAAACTTTTGCATGATAAAATTGTGGTTCACAGAAAGGCAAACAGCACTAAGGCAGCCATCATGATTGTCATGTGAAATAGATCCATTCAGATGTGTGTGCTCAGGCTGCTGTATGTAATGGTATACACCTGGGAACAAGGCAGTTCAGCTGAATTTAAATCAAGGCATGTGGTATCCTAGAAAGCAGTGGCTGAACTGCGTTTTGGAGTCATAGTGGATAAACAGCTTGAACGTGAGTTTCCAAGGTGATGCTGTGACCAAGAAGCTAAAGTAGTTCTCACATGCATAAATGGAATGGGTAGAGATACATTCTTGCCTGTGTGGGGTGGGCTGAAGTCATTACCAAAATACTGTGCACAGTTCTGGCATCAGCACTTAAACACAAAAACTACCGGCTGCAAGGAGGATTAACCTCCAATTTGATGGAGAGCTGATGTCTTGCAGTAGAGTGTTAAAAGTTTACTGTGCAGCTTCTCGGCAAAACTGAGAGGTAACTTGATCAGAGTCCTCGGGTATCCCCCGGCAAGATAGTACTGGATATTAGTGAGCTTTTTTAAATCTTGCTGACAAATGCAACAAGAATTAAAAGTGAATGTGATTAACAGTTGGATTATGATATGAAGAGCAGTCGTGTATTTCTTAATTTCATAACATCTTTGAATTGATTGTAGAAAAAATTCTAAAAAATGCTTCAGCCAGCTGCAAGGTACTCAACTTCTGTTTCATAAACATTTAGAGAACTGTCACTCATAAGAGGTCAGACTCCATGATCAAATGAGAGGTGATCATGCTAAAGAAGAAAGAGGGGGAGCAGCTCTTCTTTCACCAACTTCTGTCATTTTGAACAGAGGCAGGTTTAGGACTTTTTCTTAGAAATCTAGAAAGTTATCAAGCCAGTAAAATCTCCTGAACAGGAGGAAAGAAGCAGGTGTTGATATATATATAGGAGGTGTGTCAAAATAGCATCTCATCTATTTAGTCCAAACTTGTGACTGTAAAAAGTCCTTATCTGTGGCTATGGTATTAGTGAGCTGTTGGTAAGATAAATGTTACTACTTTGCTGCCAGGACGCACTGCTGGCTCATGTTCAGCTTGCTGTCTACCAAGTAGCCCTAGGACCTTGTCAGCAGTGCTGCTGTCCAGTCAGTCCCAAGCCTGTATTGCTAAAAGGGTTCATCCTTCCCCGTTTGTAGCATGGGAAATGCTCAGTGAGGGTGAAGCACCATGATTTTCATGGAATCCACTTCAGAAAATACAGCTTAGTAAAATTATTTATTTTATGGTATATAAAATTGTTTATTGAATCATAGTTTATATATTGCATTTGTGTATTTTGTGAAATTATTTTATAATGCAGTGATCCTTGTTTTAAAGGGGATGCGAGTAAAATACTGAAGTAATCGGGAATGAAACTAGGGAGGGTAAAGATCTGGAAGAAAGAGTAAACAACACTTAATAACTTTGAGCTATGATAATGCGTCATGCATGGAGACTTGACACAAGTGTTTGACACTTTCTGAGCTCTCCAGAACATTCCAGTGAGTAAATTGATGGTGGACTAAGCATCTCTAGGTGAAGATTACTGAAAGCTAAAAGTACTTTTCATGCATTACATATGTTAAAGGGGGAAGGGGGAAATGGAAGCTTGAGAACTGTCTCAGCTGCAGAGCTAACTTGCATATAATCCACATGCTCCTCTGGATGGTGATTTCAACAGAAGCGCCTGGTGATTGAGTTTGGCAATTCTGGTTTCTCCTGGCTGTATGAGAGAGGCAAATAGGGTAGCTTTGCTGCTACCACTTGTGTTCTTTGCAGAAATTCAGTCTGTGTCCAGTCTGAGTGCTATTCTGTAGTGTGGTTCCTAGTGCTCATACAAGGCCAACTTTGTAGGGGCATTTAGGGAAGTAAAAGTCATGGCTTCCGTGGAAAATTAAGTTGGCTTGTGTCAGGACTGTTGTGACCCCATCTCCTTCCATTTGTGTGCTGGAAATTGCATTGCCTAGCAATGAGTTGGTCAACTGGTCTTGCTTCCTGTGTGTGTCCATCTATCCCATCCCACCCCCACCCCACCCCCAAAAAAAAAAAAAAATGGGGGATAAGTGGATGTGGAAAACTGCAGCTCTGAGTTTGATTTAAGCCTTTGTGGAGCCATGGCTCGATATTTTGGGGTAAGTAGAAGTTTTCTGAAAAGGTAGTTGAGACTACAAATACTAATGGCAGCATTTGGATATTTGTAAACATTTTTTACTCTTTTGAAACAGCAGTAAACTTTGCTGTATGTTTAAAATCACTGTCAAGGGAATTGAATCCTCCCATTGTTTAATGATGAAAGAGACATCATTGCTCTGGACTGGCACCTGGAAGAGCTTTTCACTGCTGTGGAACCAGTAGTGATTTTTTTTTTTGGCCCAATGACTTCACCTTCTCTTATAGTTTCACTGTCTCCTTGTATTCGATTTGCAAAGCCATTTCCTTGAAAGGGTCTCTAATGTCCACAGACTTAAAATGAAAGCAGGAAATGCTACTGAATTAAAAATGTCCCCCTGTTTTGGCTTTCTTCTACGTGCTAAACTGTTTGCAGTGGAGGCATAATATAAACTTCAGTCTTGCTTTCCCAGTATGTACTGTGAGAGAACCCTTTAGAGGCACTTCAGGAGTTTTCAGATTACAGGTTGGAAAAATAAAATTTTTGAAGGCTAGTAGTTTCAGTCAAAGCTTATCAGATTATTAAAACCTTTTTTCTTTTCTTTTCTTTTCGGAGGATGGAAGAAGTTAGTGTTATCCAGCATTCCTGCTGAATATATAACTTACTGCCATTTCTGATCTTTGAAGAGAGATTTATCGCTTCCTGTGGCAATACTGAATACTCAAAAGGTACTCATTGATTACTTGATCCTTGCCTACCTTCCATATTAATGCACTCCTCTCCTTCCTGCTCAGGAATGACCACTGTTGACTCCTACCTACTTGGAGCTACTAGAGCATTATATGAGCCCAGAGTAGTTTATCCTTGGCTCCTGTAGTGTGTGTGGAAATAGTTTTGTCCTGTCAAAGCGGCTGCATCCTCTTCCTGTTCTACCAGCATTTTGACCTACATGAAGAAGAATTTGGCAGCTGCCATGACAGTATGGTGGAGCAGACTATCAAATATTCAAATGTCTGACTTGCCTGACATGACATCTGTAATGTTTTTGGAAACACCTGCTTTGAGTGGCTTGTGCAAACAAATCTTTAGAGATGTTTTCTCCAGCTCCACCAGGTTCAAAGAAGCGACATAGCAGTGCATGTTTGTCCTGCTCTGTTATCAGTCTGGTTAGAAGTACTTGATCCACTGCAATTGTTTACCACTTGTTTTTGTCCCAGAGCTGCCTTTTCAACCAGGCTGTCCTGTGCTGGCAGCCAGGGAGCCTCTTCAGCCACCTTCTGGCATTCGAGATATAACCTCTTGTTAAGATTCTGGAGAAAAGAGGACACAGTAGTCCTTCTTTCTTCAAAGACAGATTTTTCTTTTTTATTAGTTTGGACTTAGTCATTGTGGTCCTGGGTTGTCTCCTGCAAATTAGAAAAAAAAAAGGTCCTCTGCCAGTACTGCTTCCACCTGTTCTATCTGAAGTTCATGTAAGAGCCTTGTCCAATGTTGGTCTTTGTACAGCCCTTCTTTGACTTCGTATTTTATGTGGTTTTGTCTCTCTTAAACAATGATACAATAAGCCTGTGCTCTTCTAATGCTGCTTTAAATACTAGGCAGCTTTGTATATTCACCACTCTGAAAGTACAGGTCTCTCGTAGTTTGCTGAGAATGATTGTACTTTGCACATTAGCTAAAAAACTAGTCAGCCTTGATTTTGCGGAAGTGTTCCAGGTCCTCTAGAACTTGTGTGGAGGTGAATGCTGAGGCCAGTAGATCTCCGTGTCTTAAGAGCATCATAGTTATAACTGCATAGATGAAAAAATACCCTCACTGTTTTTGTTTGAAGTATAGCCTTCATTTTATATAGTGCCAGAGAATGGTAAAATCATTTAGGTTGGAATGGACTGCTTGTGATACCTTGGTTCAGCCCCTGCCTCAATGCAGGGCCAGCTTTGAAGTTAAATGAGGTTGTATTTAGCAAATATTTTCAATAGCTGAAAGATGAGAGTTTCCGGCAGCATCTCTGAGCAACCTGCTCCAATGTTTGACTGCTCTCAGTTGTTGCAACTTGCCTGTTGCATCTTGTCCTTGCACTGTGTTACCTCCAAGAGTGTGGTTTCATCTTGCCTTTGCTCTCCCATTAGGTATTTGAAGGTAGTTGAAGCAAGATCTCCCCTTAGCCTTCTCACAGCTAACTGTGTCAGTCTGCTTTTGTAAGTCTTGTACTCTAGCCACCTCATCCTTCTGGGAGCCCTCTTAATGGTCTCTTTCCAGTGTATGTCAGTGTAGTAAACTCAAAAATGGACATGTGGAGCACTTAAATTTCCAGCTTATCCCTGTTTTACTTCAAGTTTATGAAACCTTGCCCATATGTCAAAGATCTTATTGGAATGTAAATTCATGCAAGGTATTTTATGCCAGAAAATATGGTGGTTACTTTAATAGAAGTAGGCTATCTTTCCAGTAAAAGAGGGTAGGAGTGGCTTTTCTTCCCTCTGGGACATTACCATGGAGTGGATCAGAACAAGAACGCCTTGAATTTTTGAAGTATGTATGTTAGCAGTGCTGGGAAACTTTGCTCCTTGGGTTGTACATTAATAGGTGATGTTCCTTGAGCAGTGTCTGAGCTCCCTACTTCAAAACATCCCTTTTAAAAAACTCCAGGAAGCTGTTTTCTTAAGCAGAGTCAATACCTTGAGAAGAGTGATGGTTGTGCTTTGCGTTAACCTGCTATCAGTTGTAAACTGCAGATATCCCTGTAAACTATCCTGAATTTATGTTGTCCATAGTGTGGAAAAGAACTACAATTATTATTGTTTTGTTTCTCTTTTCCTCTACTAAGAGGACAGATCTCTCTACTGTTAAGTTAATCCTTCTGCCAAGCAGAAGGTTAGGTTTTGAGAATTGGAAGAAAACTATTTCTCACTTCAAAATTTCAGGAAAACCAACGTTAGGATAAAATAATAGCAGTAGATAAAAGGATGCTTCCATTCAATTAAATGTGCTCTGTTGAAGAGTCCTGGTGTGTTTCATCCAGTGACAAAACTTCTGAGATGATACAGTTCCATGTGGGAGGTGTTCACTTTGCATCAAGCATCTTCTGAATAGAGAAGTCCTTCACTCCTAAGGCTTTTCTGTGTTAATCACAAGTTTTTAAGTTTTAGGAAATAGCAGCATTCTCCAGGGTCACAAGTCAGGAATAAAACCTCAGCTCCTAACGGTAGCTATTTTATATGCCTACCACTGTGTGCAAGCTCTCATCAGCGTAGAACTTGGCAAGGATGCAGCTTGCGTCAGCAGACTTAATGTGCCCTTAGTGGAGCACACCCCATGTATCCTCTGAGCATCTCCCTTTCTGGTCAGTGAATGTATACAGCACATGTGACTTTTATAGAGCAAGTGTTAGGTAAAAAGAGATCAATTCCAAATGCTCTTTTAAAAGCATATAATCACTGAACATCCACAGCTCCAACAAACTTCTTATCAGTAGTGCTCTTTGAAGCTGATAAACAATTAAAAATATGCTTTCCAAGATAAAAATGCAGCCAGAACCCAGACTTAAGTACCTTCTACTAAATAAATGACAGACCAACTGGGGGAGGAAACGCTTAAATTCAGAGGGCATAGAACTAGTGTGAAACTCAACGTTGCTTGGCCTGCATCAGAGCGCAGCAAGGATACATGCCTTGCTTGAGAATTACTCCTGTGGAGTTGCTTACTGTTCCCAGGGTTTTTAGCATGTATGCACACCGAGGACTGAAAAGAATTACAGATGAGAAGTAATGTGCTGTCTTGTAAATATTTTAGTCCCATAAATGTGAATATTTTAAGCCCTTAATTGATTAGGGTAATGAAGCTAGCTTCGCAACTCTTCAACAAGCTGAGGCTGTTCTTCCTCACAGTAACAAGGTTTCGAAGTCTGTTAGAGCTGATTTTGTTACTTTATTGATAGTGTTACTTGCTGCATTGACAGTATGTAACAGGTTACACTTGCTCTAACTTACACCCCTTTAACAATAAAAACTGCTTTTGTGTTGTGATTTGGTATTCCACGGCACAGGAGGAAAAGGACACCTGAAGTAGGCATTACCACCTCTAAAATGTCATATTGCATTCTTAATTTGACATGAGGGATATAGAGTGTTAGGTTATAAGAACTGTAAATGCTAAAGAATTTGAGAAGAGGTAGAGAGAGGATTTTGAAATACATTCATTCTTCCTGGTGTAAAAAGTATTAAAGCCAATTAAAATACTCTTTTAGTTTTGGTCAAGGCTTTTTTTAAGCGAAGGGGTCCTCAAGCAGTTACCAATGCTGCTATTCTTAGAGGTGTGGGACTGCACATTTCTGTTAAACAAGCATTAAACATTCAGTGATTTCCCCTGCACCACCACCCCTTCTCTTGCCTTTCTTTTTTATGTAGTTTCACTAGTACGACTCATCTGTTCTGTTCCAGAGTGTGTTCTGACATCAAGAGCTGCATGAAGAATAGCAAGCATGAAGAGAACAAATCAGTCCAGGCAGAAGTGCAGAAGCGTCAAGAACATAAATGTAAATTAAGGGGTTTTAAAGCGCGGTATGCGTTCCATGCTGTAGTTTCCTGAACACTTAAAGCTTACACTATTCTGGAAGAAACCCTCTTGCTATGCTTATGTTTTGGCAGGCCTGAGTGTTTGGGCACACCAGAGACCTGGTCTGGATGGAAATAAGTATATTTTTGGCTGGGTGAGTTCTGGCCCGGATTAGTTGCCTGACCAGTTAGCTACAGTGTTAGAAATGCTTGCACTAACATGCGGAAGAGTTGGGGTGGTGTGGGTGGGAACGAGTGGTCAGTTTGAAGGCAGGGATGGCTTCTCTGATGGAGTCGGTATGTTTGAAAATGAGGCCTTAGTCCTGGTGGAATGCCCTCCAGGTCCTCCAAGGTCAAATGCCTTTGTGGGAATTTTCTTTTTTGCTTCATCTGCTTTGAAGGTTGGTTTTAAAGACACTTGTAGAGCTTGGTCTATAAGCATATTTGAAACACATGTCCAGATGAATTAGATGTGTGTATAAAATGGGTTAAACTGCTTAAGGCTTTAGCATGAGGACCACTATCTAGGGTTCACCCAGGTTTAATTCTGTTTACATCTGTTCCAACGTTTATGAATTCAGATGAACTTTTCTGTGATCTGCAATTCAAAAGCAAGGATGACTTAATTTAGGCTCCAGGAGTTTGTCTTATGTGTTTTCAAAACTCTTCTGGAATTTCCTGTCCCTGCTACAACAACAGTAAAGTACACCTCTACATTTAACAGCCTCTCATTAAGCTAACTAGCACTAACTTTAGTTTTCCTTATATGCAGCAGGGTGTCATTTGTGAGTTAACTAATAGTTCCTACATGGGCAGCTGTTGTTCATGGGGTAGGACCGAAGTTACCATCCTGGGGACGAGCGCTCCTGCTCCTCTGATTTGAAGCCTGAATTCCCTTGGCCAGGCAGAGTATTGCTACTTAATGAGTACTGGTGCAAAGATAAAAGCAATAGCTGTTTCCCCCAAAATTTGTGCTTGGATACTTGTTCATCTAGTGAAGCCTTAGAGAAAAACAAAAACCAAATACTTGAAGGTTATTATGAAGTCCCCAGAACACCATGAAACTCGTTGCACTGGTCTCTTTTCAGGTGTGGTAGTGTCTCGTGTTGCTGTTTTGACATCATGCAGTACTGCATCAGATGACCAAAGAATCCTGCTCTGGTCTGACTAATTTTGAAGAAACACCTTTTTTTGCTGTTAGCAGTTTGCTAACAGCCTAAACAAAAGCCTAAATGAACATGTGAAGGGACGAATGACCACAAATACTTGCTGATAAAACCATTAACCTTTTCCAGTATCTCCCTACAATGTTTGACTTTACTTTTTGTGGCAGCATATTTAACAGGCTGTTTTAACCTGAAATAGTTTTCTGTTTTTCTCAATTTATTACCTTCAAGTATTCAAGTGGTCTTTTGTGAGCTCTTTTGTCACCTTTATGTTATGAAGAACTGTAAAAGGGAGGGACTGATTAGTTTTATGATCCAGCATCAGATGAAAATTAATTCCTCTGTGACTGCTGCTTTTAAAGTGTAAATCTTTCTGTATTTTATACCTGATAAAATGGCATGTTTGTTCTTCTGAAAGGAACTGTCGAGTTAGCAAAATAAAACACCTTCCTTAATATATTAAAAAGGGAAATGTTTCCCCAAAATTATTGATATGGAAATGCTTAATTTACATTTCCCCACTTTCACTAGAGAATTCTGTGTGTGACTAAAGAACTAGGGTCATCTGGTGAGATTGTACTAGCAGTTATTGGAAGAAATAGGGGAAATTTAAAATTAAACTTTAAAAGAATGTTAGATAGGAAGGAGAAATTAAGGAAGAATTGAACAAGGTTTAAGAACAAGAATATTTACTAAAATTTTCCCTACTACCTTCTCAATAGAACTTTAATTCTCAAAATCTAAAGAAAAAACAAGGAAGAAGTTGTAATTCCAGAAATAAGGTTGAAACGCTTCTACCAGACTTTCTTCGTTAAAGCTTACCATTGCAAGTTAAAAGTTGGTTATAGCCTAAGTGACTTGAGTACATGTGGGCTTTGTTGTCAGTAGCTGCAGCGAATTCTTTTTCTTCACAATCCAAGTTTCAAGCAGTTGACATTATTGTGTTCTGCTTTCCTCACCATTGTAGGCTACAGCTTATTACAGCAGAATTAGCAGTATTAGCTCTGGAAGAGGCGTGATTCTGGGGCCTTTTGCCACTGCAAGGATTAAGAAGGGAGCTTGTTCTGTAAACAGCTGAGGAAAGATATGGAATTAAGTTTTTTTCTGTCTTGCTGGGGGACTATGTGTGCATAGACTCTGTTTTCATGTCTTCCCCCGAGTTCTTGATCCAAAGTAACAAGTTAATTTTATCCCAAGTAACTGCAGAAAACCACAGGTGTGTGCTGTTTGCTGACTGAAAAATAAGGGTCAGTGCTGACTGAAGGTTCTCATTGCTGTGAATTATTGTGCAAGGCATGATGGATGTTTGAAAGAGCTCTGCTAAGATCCCTGGGCAGGAGCAACTAGGAAGATCACTTTCGTAGGTTACAGAAGGAGAGGAAAAAAGAAAAGGTCAGGGAGAAGGCTGGAGGTAGTTGTAGAAATGTCACAGAATGCATTTTGATTTTACAGCAAACCAGCTGTGGGTAGTGAATGTCCTGTGGCCAGGGAGATGGCTTGGCTGTGCTCTTAGGAGTTTTTAAGGGTAAAAGTTAAAGATGACTTTTGATAACATCTGGCCAAAGCATGCTACCTTCACATAAGTGTAAGTGAAAGGTAACTTTGGTTCACAATTAACAACTAATTGAATAAAATAGTATTGTGGGGGTTCATCACAGTTAAATGCTATTGACTTTAAACAGGACAATGCCCACAAACTGCCTGTGACCCAGAGGGTTGCAGGATGCTTGAGAAAGTGATTTAACTGGAGTGTGTACTCAGTGGATGACAGGATGGCACAGAGTGGGGGTACGCAGCTCAGTGTAGCCACCTAGCTTCCAGGATGCAAAGTTCTTGGTGCTGTGGTTTGTTTAGAGCTTTAAGCTGGCATTGCTGCTTGAGATGGCCCTGGCACTCTTAACCTGCTCCCTTACCTCTGCCCAGGCATTTGTGTGGGGAATCAGATCAGGAACTGAACATGTTCTAACATAATTAACTGCTTTTCCCTGCATTAGTTTTCAGCTGGAATTAGTTCTTGATTGAGTTCATTATGGTGGGTGAATTATTCTGTCAATCTGAAGGAAGGGAAAAGGTGAGAGCAGCTTTTCTGACAGTAGCGCTGTGTTTTCCTGTTTTACAGGGGTTATGAAACCATTATGCCAGTTAAGAATCTGGTTTCCTCTCTGTTTTATGGGGAGAAAGGTGGGTTCCTTTAGACAGTTATTTAGTGTAGGGATCCACTTAAAAGCTTTGAATCGCTCTCTGGAAGAATGTACTCTTCTCCCTGCCCTATTTAGGGAGGCCAGCCTTCCAGCACAGACACCTCAGGTAACTGCCAGCAGGACTCCAGACACTATCAAAGAGGTCTATCTGCCTCCCATTCTTTTGCTGGGTCAGTACTTCAGGAAACCATCCTTCTACAACAAGATGTTTGCAACTGCAGCTGTCATTCTGTAGCTTTTTTTTACATATTTCTTGGGGCCTCTTCATGTTGACAGGCCCCTTTTTGTACATAGAAAAAGCACAAGCGTTTATTAACCCATGATGAAGTTCTATTGCTCTTCTGTTCTAGGTTTCTTAGTTTTTCTTTTCCTTACTCTCTCCAAGGTGCTAGAATATTTCTCAAAATAATTACCTAATGGTGGATTAATGGGGCTGCTTTTTTCTTAATTTAAAACTAATAGATGTTTGAGGTAGTACATCTGATTTTTTTTCAGTGCCAGTGTTGTACATGACAAGGAGGAAATGAGAAAGCAGCTGGAGATGGGCATAGCATAGCAGTCATAACCAGTGGATATGGAATTTAATGCAGTAAGCAAATGAAAGCTTTGTTTTCAGCATGAGAAAATTACTTAATAAAAGAAATTTATCCCAGTTCTTTAGTTTCTGCTGCTGGTAGTGAATCTGTCATGTTTTGCATGTGATAGCGCTGTGAAGATATCCCCTCCCAAGTTATTCACGCAGTGCTACCTGTTCCTTAAAGTCTTGTGAGCTTTGTCAAGTAGTTTCACGTTCCTAGGCTTATCTTTAAAAGAAAAAAGAGGGTAAAGTTGGTTCCCTCTTTTGCCTGTTCCTGAATAATTCAACACAAGATTGCTAAGTTTTTGTGCAACTTTCACTTATAATTGGATGCTTAAGTAACTCCACCCCTATTAATCTTCTATATTTCTGTGGGCAAATAGCAAAAGAAGTGGACAAGAGTCTGCTAGGAAATTTCAGCCTCTGTATATAATCTGAATTCTGGATGATCTGTGGGTCTTTGCCTTCATGCACAGCTAGCCTGTTTTGATCCAGCTGAGCCTCTTGAGTGTACTACCGTGGCTGAACTCCTCTTAGAACCACGTTGAGTTCAAGAGCTTTATAGCCATGGTTGTGAACTGCTGAGACCAAGCTAACAAACTTCTCTTGAGGGTGCGTGGCTCTACACAGAGCTCTTCAGGCATCTTCCCACCACTTTTCCAGTTATGTCAGGATTTTTTTATTCTACAAGATTTGGCATGCTTTTAAACAGAGAGGGGAGCTTTGAGAACAGTGCACATCCACCTAGTTCATATTCTGATTTGTTGCCCATGTAGGGGTGCTACTGATACGCCCAGGAGATTTGGAGCAACTGTAGTAAGAGCAGCACTAGGAAAGGCTATACTTAATGCTTTGTGTTTTCTAAAGCAAATAGACATACACAAAAAGCTGCATTCGTGCCATGTTCATCTCTTAATCGGGGAAGCCCTGCTGGAGGAAAAGCAAGGGCTGCCTGCATGTTAAACTGCCTTATCTTTGACTATGCTTAGTTGGGAGGCTTTTCAGAAGAAAGATATGGCTGTTTCACAATGGGGAAGGATGGGCCAAGCACTCCAGCAGTTACTTTGCACCTGTTAATGTCCTTAAATACTTATAGACATAGATATTGACTGTAAGCAGGAAAAAAACCAAAAAGCCTGTTTGTCCAATGTCCAAAAATGCTCTGTTGGATGTATTTTTTAACAAATCTTTCTCTAAGTTGCAGAAATACTGCATAAATATAGACTCTTCTGTGAACGTTTTGCTTATTCCTCTCTTCAGCTTTCGAAGTTCACAGACTATGCAGGAGAAACATAAGTCTCACATGTTTTAATATAATGCTTTATTTTCACTCCTGTATCAATTTTACTAAGCGGCTAATCCATAAGTGTCAAAGCCATGCAAATTTTGGAGTGGGGTGTGTTTGTGGATTGACTTGAGTTCAAAGTCTGAATGTGTTGCAGGGTGGGTTTTTTTTGCAGCAGCATAGCTGATGATATTTTAATTATTTTATGAATGCCAGATATTTATTGATAGCTAGCATTTGGCTTCATTGTTTCTATTGTTTGTTGTGTTTTTTTCAAGTGAACTGTATATTACAGCATTAAATGTACATCTGTCTCTGGGTTTGTATTGTCTGCATTGACATCTAGAGCAAGTTGTCTTTAATGCTTCAACAGTTAAGATTAATGCTGTTATAGGACTGCATTAATTGAGTGCTATGTCTCAGTCTTTTTGTGTTGATGTGGTGAGTTTGATCAGCCTTGCTGTACTGGAAGTTTTCTTAAATCGTGTTCCTGAATGTTGAGAGTTTATATCTTCTAGCTGAATGCTGTACTGGTTAAGCGTGAAGCTTTTGGAAGGGACCCAGAATGACAAAATGTTGTATTGTAGTTGGGCTGAGACTCTCCTGTGCTGCAGTTTGTAGGGCTGTTGGCATTAAATGACTTCTTTTTCAAGCAAGCTTTTGATCTATTTCACTGGAGTAAGGTGTCAGTTGTATCAAACGCATACCCCATCTTATTTCTGCTTGTTTCAGTTCTTCAGATGAGCTGCCCATCAGTTACTTGAGAAAGCTCAGGCCTATTGTTTGGATGGCACAACTTCTTACCAGGCAAATTGGATTGTGACAGTGCGTTGAATTGTTTAGTGACGCAGTGTCTCTCGTTTGAGTTGGTAGAGCCTGTTGAGCGAGCATGTATGTAAAGACTAGTTTGAGCTATTACATGGGAATTGTGGTTTTGATTTCAGATGTTCTCTGGTCTTCCTTGGTCACTCTCCTTATTTGGAAGCTCTTCTCTCTTGGTTTTTTTTTAGTTCTCATTTACCAAATAATTTTCTGTTAACCTGCTGCTTTGTTTTCCTTTTTAGATTCAGTCATTGTGGATCTAAGCTATTGGTATAAGGTACAGTAACTGGTAGGAAGAGAGCTGAAGATAAAAGCCAGAAATAAAAGGTTGGGAGAATGGTAAGACAAAATATATTCAGCAGTCTTTATTCCTAGTGTTCCACTGCTATAATGGTCTTAGTTGCAGCAAACAACACGTTCTCTGAAATGTTGGAAACTTTTTCTCAGAACCTGGCTGGATAATTTCTAGGAGTGTAAATCTAAAAAGTTGAGGAAGACCTGCTTTATTAAAATTAGCAGAAATGGAAAATCGTCAGCAAGCTGCAGGATCTCATCCAGCGAGTTGATGGTATCGTCTGGTGACTCCTCCAACAAATATAAAACTTTCCCCTAAAACCAACTTTGTGAAAAAGGAGGAGTAAGTTTAAAAAAAAAATGAAAGGAAAAAATGCTGGCAAATACTTGTGACAGAGTGATTGAGATGTGACATGGACAAGCAGCACAAAGCTCACCACAGCAGAGATCGAGTGTCTTTCCAGAGAACTTAATTAATAGGAAAGAGCCCATACATTTTTGCCTAGTCCCTTTTCATCTCAAGTTTAGCGGCCATCCTGTGCCCCCCTAGTTGTAGAAGTATTTTAATTTGAAAATCCACACTTTCTTGAGATGAAATCTTGGCAGATCAGCAAGATTTTTTAGCTGGCCAAGACATCAGTTGAGACTCCTGTATTTCTGTAGTACATTGTTAATATAACCTGGAGTGGTTTGTAGTTTCCTTAAAAATACTGTTAACATTTCCTCTGCTGGCAAGAACCTGGTTTAAAAACAGTGTCTTTCAGATTAATTTTTTGAGAGGAACAGACCGTAGTGCATAGCATGGAATAGGCAGGAGTAAATGCTTATCTGTGTGTTGAATTTTAGAGTACAGGAGGTCTGAGTCACAACGAACTAGAGGGCAGTGAAAGAGGATGTGGTAGGAGACGGTCCCGACTGTGTTGCTGCAGTGCATGTTGCTCACCGCTGGAGGACAGCCGTGCTTTGCCAGGCCCGCTGCTTTGGGGTCTGGCTCTTGCAGGAGGATGTTATGAGTAGTGACAGGTAACTCCAGGGTAAGAGATAAGCATCTCTAAAATAAGAGAGTGAGCTGGAAGAAATAGGGGTATCTTAGTTTCTTTACTGAATCGTTGTTAAGAGTCCTTCCACTTACTTCACACATGTGAACACCCTTCATTGTTAGCATACTTTGAACAAAGTCTTGCCTGCTGGTGTTTATTTGGTCTCAGTGTAAGCCTGCTTTCCTAGGCTGTCAAACCTTCCTGGCAAGATGAGCCATATGCCAAAGTCGTCAAGTATGAGCGATCTGTTCCTTTGTGGACACACGATTTTTTTGGTGTGCAAGTCTGGGAGATGAAGCTTTCCTACGGTCTGCTGGAGGACCTGCTTCTGCAGGATCCTAGAGGACACTGGTAAATCTTGGCCTGTTGGCTTGCTTTCAGGTGACTTAGTTTTGTTACCAGCTTCGATATTGGCAGTTAATGTGAAGGTCCTTATGAGAGCCCCACCTGAACTGCTCAGAGCTGCTTGTTTTTGTGTCAAGGTTTCTGACCTCTGCTCTGTTCCTCTATAAGGCACCAAAGTGGAATTGCATTAGGTTTGCAGATGGGCTTTTGTCATTTTTTTTTTTTTCCTTCCGTCTTAAATCTCATCCATCTAAATCCAGTTGGTGGGCAGTCACGAGCAGGGTTCCACAGGGCTCAGTTTTGAGGCCAGTCTTATTAAATATCTTTATCAGTGATCTGGATGAGGGGATTGAGTGCACCCTCAGTAAATTTGCAGATGACACCAAATTGAGTGGGAGTGTCAATCTCAAGGGTAGGAAGGCTCTGCAGAGGGATCCTAGACAGGCTGGATCAATGGGCCGAGGTCAGTTGTATGAGGTTTAACAAGGCCAAGTGCCGGGTCCTGCAGTGGGGTCACAATAACCCCATGCAACGCTACAGGCTTGGGGAAGAGTGACTGGAGAGCTGCCTGGCGGAGAAGGACCTGGGCATGTTGGTTGACAGCCGGCTGAACATGAGCCAGCAGTGTGCCCGGGTGGCCAAGGCGGCCAACAGCATCCTCACTTGTATCAGGAATAGCATGGCCAGCAGGAACAGGGCAGTGATCGTGCCCCTGTACTCAGCACTGAATACTGTGTTCAGCACCTTGAATACTGGGTTCAGTTTTGGACCTCTCAGTACAAGGTCATTGAGTTGCTGGAGTGTGTCCAGAGCAGGGCAACGAAGCTGGTGAAGGGTCTGGAGAGGTCTTATAAGGAAAGGTTGAGGGAGCTGGGGTCATTTAGTCTGGAGAAGGGGAGGCTGAGGGGAGACCTTATTGTTCTCTACAGCTACCTGAAAGGAGGTTGTAGTGAGGTGGGTGCTGGTCTCTTCTCCCAAGTCACTAGTGATGGGATGAGGTGAAATGGCCTCAAGCTGCGTCAGGGGAGGTTTAGATTGGATATTAGGAAAAATGTCTTTACTGAAAGAGTGGTCAGGCATTGGCACAGGCTGCTCAGAGAGGTGGTGGAGTTGCTATCCATGGTGGTATTTAAAAGATGTGTAGATGTGGCACTTCAGGGCATGGTTTAGGGGGCATGGTGGTGTTGGGTTGGGGGTTGGATTTGATGATCCTAGTGGTCTTTTCCAACGTTTATTATTCTATGATTACTGCCCCCTGAGCCTATTTACCACATTCTTATATTTTGTTTAGCTCTTTCCTTCCTTTTCTGTTAAGAGTCTTTTGGTCACCTAAAGAGGCTTCTTGTGTGTGTCTCTCTGCAAATACTTGATATAATTGAAAAACAATTTGCTCCAAGTGTTTCACAGTTGCTGTAGGCCAAAGACCAGTGCTCTGTTCTGATCACCTGCTGGCTAGTGTTAAATACTTGCATCATCTTGTGTACTTCAGCTGTTTGTCCATATGGATTTGCTCTGACTTGAAAAGCTGATGGGTGATAAAGGAAAGGAGAGGCTGGATTCCTGCAGGGAGTGTGCATGAAGCCATATGTCAGTAATTCTGGGTATCTGGTGCCCCCTGGAGACTGCTGCTGCCCACAGCATAATGAATATCAAGACTGCACATTAATACTGAACAGGCTGAAGAACAATATGAACTATATTGTTCTCAACGGAAGTGGAGGATACCAGAAAAGGCAGTAGAGTAAAAGCAATAAAAACAATTACATATCTTGTCATTCTTAAAGATAATGAAGACTAACAGCTGTGTTTCATGTCTGTGCATATAAGCCTGTGTATTTAAAAAATGAGTATGCAAGATTAAGTGTAGGTATTTGAAAGTAGCGTGATATGAGGGTTAAGTGTTAAGTTCACAGGCAGGTTAAATAGATTCTGTTAGCTAGTCTGAGGGCCACTCAATCTAATAGGAAAATGTTGAAGTCTCTTATCAAATCTGGAATTGGAATCAGAACTTCATCACTAGCTTTGTAAGGAAACTGGCATTTTTGTTACTTATTTCAACAGTAAAATTGACCATGGTACCTTTCTAACGCTTAAGTGAGGGGTAAAATAAATTGTATCCTGATGCAAGGAATGTATTTGACATGATTGTGGAATCTGCTTTCATTTTTCCAAATTAAACCGCCTGAAACAGGGTTAGGCTTAAAAAATACTACTTTACTATGATTTTCATTATTTTCATTTTGGGAAAAAGGCAGCTGCAAAAAGGTCACTTCTTTTAGCTGCTGTTACTCTTGAAACAACCTTCCTGCAGAATGCAAACAGAGGAATTCCATATTTGACACTGAGTGCACAGAAGAATGCTGGATGGTCTAGTCTGAGCAGGAAGAAAATCCCAATGTTACGCATGTAACCCTGAAAATAATGGCATACAGTTAAGGCCCACCAAAATGCTGAGCTTCAGTATTGTTGCTTGCTTATGATACGGGTAGATTTAACCCAGGTGCCATGAGAAAGCAGTAGAGTCCACTAGCTCTGAGTCCACATCATTTAAATTGAAGTAAAATTTTCTGAGCCTTGTTTGCCTGCTGCAGCTCATTCACACCAAAGGGGGCACCGGGCATCATCCTCTGCTCTGCTCGTGGGCCAGGTGATGTCCAGAAGTGGGAGCAGGAATTGAAATCCAGGCTGCTTGCAAAAAATATACTTGACTAACTTAATTATGTCCTTTCATTTTTGTTGTTCAGGTGAGATTTAAACATACAGGAAACAACAGTAGTTTGACACAAAACAAGTGAGGCTTAAGTTCTTGTCCTCAATTCTTAGTGCTTTTTCTTCTGGAAAAGTTCTGCAGTTCTCAAATATAATTCTTTCACGTTGGCTTTCTACTTTTAACAGTATATTATTTTTGTGCCTTTAAAATTTATAGCCAAAGCCTGCCTCTGGTATCGCTAAGCTATGTAAAGTGACTAAACAAGCTCAATAAGGAATAATACTGCCGTACATCTTTCCTGTGAGATTTGTGGTCTTTGAGAAATGGGAACATGCATATCACTTAATCTCTCCTCCTTGCTTTTCTTCCTTTCCAAGAAACCCATACAGTTGTCTCACTTCAGGCAGCGTTCTGTGATTGCCTTGGCTTACAGTGGCATTAGGCTAGTGGAGACTTACAGTTCTCAAATCCTGTTTTCTGAATATACTTTCAGTACATTGCTGCTGTTGAGCTGGTGGTTTTCAGTTAGGCCACTTGGCCCTCTGTGGGGTTTGTGCAGTTGTTAAAATACATTGGATGGTGTGCATCATTCATTCTCTTGTTTCTACAGCAGGAAGGTGAAATGGAAGGTGAGGCAGTTGAAGCTATTGTGGAGGAATCAGAAACTTTTATTAAGGGGAAAGAGAGAAAAACCTATCAAAGACGCCGTGAAGGTGGGCAGGAGGACGATGCTTGTCATATGCCACCAAATCAAGCAGATGGAGGTGAAGTAGTGCAGGATGTCAACAGTGGTGTGCAGATGGTGATGATGGAACAGCTGGATCCAACCCTTCTTCAAATGAAGACTGAAGTAATGGAAGGTGCAGTGCCTCAAGAAACAGAGGCCACAGTGGATGACACACAGATCATAACACTTCAGGTTGTTAATATGGAAGAGCAGCCTATAAACCTTGGTGAGCTTCAGCTGGTCCAAGTACCTGTACCAGTGACTGTACCCGTTGCCACCACGTCTGTGGAAGAACTTCAGGGAGCTTATGAAAATGAGGTTTCCAAAGGAGGCCTGCAAGAGGGAGAGCCCATGATCTGTCACACCCTCCCTTTACCAGAAGGCTTCCAAGTAGTGAAAGTGGGTGCAAATGGTGAGGTGGAGACACTGGAACAAGGTGAACTTCAGCCACAGGAAGATCCCAATTGGCAAAAAGATCCAGACTATCAGCCACCAGCCAAAAAAACAAAGAAAAACAAAAAGAGTAAGCTTCGCTACACCGAGGAAGGCAAAGATGTGGATGTCTCTGTGTATGACTTTGAAGAGGAGCAGCAGGAGGGTTTGTTGTCAGAGGTCAATGCAGAAAAGGTGGTGGGCAATATGAAACCACCTAAACCAACAAAAATTAAAAAGAAAGGTAAGCTCCCCATCTGCAAATTGATTTTGAAATTGGATTTGTTACGGTGGAACCTTGCAATGTGATCGAAGTGACTGAGTAGATGCAGGTGGGAGTAAAGCAGAAATGCCCAATGTCGCTTATGCTTTATATAAGAGCTCAGAATAGAGCTCAGCTCTATTGTTTCTTGGGCAAACCTCCTATCACCTCCTATAAAGGAGCTCATTTTCCTCAAGCATGATGCTGTGGTGTTAGTATTGCCATACAACTACAGTTGAAAAGATTCTTCTCTTTGTTGTAATACGTATGTAAGAATGTGTGTACATGTGGTTTACATCAGGAACCAACAGTATAATTAGTTCTGTGGGTTTTTCCTAACCAATTGCTGGGTAGGGTAGGTGGTGCAAAATACAACTTTTCTTAAAACTGTAAATTGAGGCACCCTTTTTAGAGTGGAGAAGGAACACTGAGTGCTGGCATACTAATGAAAACCGAAGCCAAGCCAGCCATAGGCAATGACTGTTTCTAAGGATTTAATGGTACATGATGTGTTCCTTGTAGTAGTTGTACCTCCAAGAATCTCTCCTTTTCCCTGCTATCTCTTACATTATGCAGTAGACCACAGTACTGTCAAGAGTAAAGATGATTTCCTTCATGGCTAGGTGTAAAGAAGACATTCCAGTGTGAACTGTGCAGTTACACTTGTCCACGTCGTTCCAACTTGGACCGCCACATGAAAAGCCACACTGATGAAAGACCACATAAGTGCCATCTCTGTGGCAGGGCTTTTCGGACAGTCACATTGCTGAGGAACCACCTCAACACTCACACAGGTACTCTTGCTTTTGCATACATTGTTTTTGTAGGATCTATTCTCTTTAGAATAGATAGAAAACCAGGGTGGATCTGTCTTCAATCTGTTTAATTCCACTTACCGAATAAACTAAAAAGAAAGAAACTATGCAGTGCTGTTGTTCATTTCTCATTTGAAGTCAGTTTTCTGCCTGGCCAGATCAGGTGCAAAGCTCATTGGTACATAGGTATAAGGCTGATCCTGGGCTTGATCTGAAATCACCTGAAGTTATAGAAAATGCTCCATTTGTCTTGTGCATTAGTTGTGTTCCAAGCTTTGTGTCACCACTGCTGCTTGCAGAAAAGTAAGATGAGAATGAGGCTGGAGTTAAACATAAGGGAGCTGAAAATAGCAAAAAGATCCCCAACCCAAAACGAACAAACACACCCACAAAAAAAACCCCACTACCACTAAAGAAAAGCCCTCATCAAACCCCAAGGAATAGATTATGAAGTGGACCAACAAAACTTATGGCTAGGAAGCGTAGCACACTTCTGTTTCTCCTTACAAGTTTCTGGTGTAGAACTATGAGGTGTTAAAAATGTGTAGACATGGCACTTCAGGGCATGGTTTAGGAGGCATGGTGGTGTTGGGTTGGGGGTTGGACTTAACGATCTTAGAGGTCTTTTCCTATCTTAATGATTCTATGATTCTAGGTACCTGAACTGTAATTAAGCTTTTTGTGACCTTTCTGCCAGGAAAAGAGTGTCACATCCCTAGTGTTTTCTACCTACCTACATTATGTCTAACTGGATGGTTTAAAATTTGTAAATAACCAAGTGATACAAAAAGAAGAGAGTTTGCTTCCTCATTGAAAGGTTATTAATTCTCTAAGATCTTCAGTCCATTAGTTATGTATACAAAAGTTGTGATGCCTGCACACTATTTGTTGCTCTAATCTTACAGAACATGAAAGCAATGTTGTTAAATCACTTTAAAAGAAAAAAATGTCCCATATTTTCTTTTGCCACTAAACCTGACTGTCATCATCTTCCTCTTCTGCTGTAAACGATTAGGTACTCGCCCTCACAAGTGCCCAGACTGCGACATGGCCTTTGTGACCAGTGGAGAGTTGGTTCGGCATCGCCGCTACAAACATACCCATGAGAAACCCTTCAAATGTTCAATGTGTGATTATGCTAGTGTGGAGGTATGTTAGTTAATTGTTACAGCACTGAATATTTCCTTGTATGCTTCAAAGCCTGTTTACAGTCTGTTATGAACTCTGTTCTTGTACATTTTCTCTTTGGCCATTTGTTTAAAAGGCTCTAAGCAAAAACGTTGCAAATCAGGTCTGCTCATAGAAGCAAATGGTGGGGCTTCCCTAGTTATTGAGAGAACAGTTTGAGAGCATGTATGCATAGAAATCCTAGGCGATATCCATTTCTTTTTTGGAGACAATAGTTGTTGTCATTGTTTCTTAAATTATTCGGCCTTTAAGATGATTGCAGTAATTGTAGTGTGCTCCACGTTGAAGGAGGCAGCCATCTTCTGCTGCAGTAGGGTGTACTTTCAGACTAGAGGTGCCCTCCCATTTTAGAAACATGCATTCTGCATGTTATCTGTTTATGCCATTAAGGTGACTGTAGCCAAAATTAATGAGCCTTTGCCTCAATATTGGTGAAAAGTAGCTTTGCTAATACTGGAGTGATTGACCAATTTGCTCAAGCAAATTAAGCTTCCTTGAGTGCACTCCCCTATGCAGTATTGCTACTTATGCTGCAGGACAGCTTCTATATTGCGATAGGAAATTTGATCAAGCTGATGAGCAATGTAATTGAAAAAAAAAAAAAAGGGGATGTCTGCAGTGGAAGAAGGCTACAGTGGGGAGAGGCTGAGTAGGGCCTTTTCGTCCTACCCACGCTGTGGCTGCAGTGCTGTAATTCCAGTCCCTGTGGTTTGCATGCTGAATAACTTGTGCTGCAGTGGTTTTCATGGTATGAATTAGGAAAGAATAACCAAGTTATTCCTTATGCGAGCTCGTGCTGTGTTTTATAGGCATAGGTTTGGTGATTAAACAGCATGGTCAGGCTGGAGTAGAAAAATGCCTTAACATCTGTGTTCATGCCTACCTTTAAGCTGGATTCATGCCTTCTAGAGAAGCACAAATCCAGCTTAATCTTCCTTCAAGAGAGGAAAGGAATTAAGCCACCCTGTTGATTGCAGGACTAGATTTTTGTTGTTCTTAGCAAGAAATTGATTTGTCTTCTCTCTCAAAGTAACTGGAGAGGACCCAAGAAAGCCCCCTGTGGAGAATAATATACTGTAGAGGGGACGGTAACCCCTGCAATGTTTCTTGCATCCATGCTTTCCCAGAACATTTTCTTGTGTTTCTTCAGGATACTTTCAAATTTTAGTGCGTTTTCAGATGCCGATATGGTCAATAATAGTAAGGTGAGCACAAGACTAAACTAGGCTGCACTGAAGGTAGGAACAAGCATCGAGCAAGACCAGGAATGAGGTTGGGAGGTGAAGTAGAATTGGCAGGAGCTAGTGGCTATGTGCAGTGTGAGAATGGGATTGGAACATGCTTGCTTGTTTCAGTGGCAAGTATAAATAAAACCAGACTACCATAACCTCTTAACTGCTTTCTTGTACTTTTGGCAATCTGACCTGCTCATCTATGCTAACTTCAGTCTTGCTGTTGACTTCCAGGTTAGCAAATTGAAACGGCACATTCGTTCTCACACTGGAGAGCGTCCGTTCCAGTGCAGCTTGTGCAGCTATGCCAGCAGGGATACCTACAAACTGAAGAGACACATGAGGACCCACTCTGGTATCAATGCTGTGTTTCTTTAGTGTGGGTTTTTTTATGTTTTAGTGTCAGCGCTGAGGCTGTGTACAGTGTGTGCTAACACTTAAACAGCAAAAAAAATACTATTTTGTAATTTAATGTAAAACCTTTATAGAACTCATAGTGATTTGTAAGCGCTAGTAAATTCATAACCTGATAGTAATTGCTGCATTGAGAAATGAGCTTGGAGGATTCTGATTTCCAGTTTGACTGTGAGCTGATAAAATACAGGCAATTCTAGTAGGGAGAGAAGAAACTTCTTCTGTTATCAGCGTTCCGCTTCCAGTTGAACTTTATAGACATTTGCAGTTTCATGCTTGAGTGTAATTACAAAAGCATCTCCTGCATGTTGGTTCGTAAAGAGCCTAAATTTTTTATTCAGTAGAAATAGGGTTGGATGTTACTGGAGTGCCAAATTAATCATACTGCTAAAATTGGAAGGGGAAAAAAAAATGCCCTTGCCTGTATTCATGAGCTTTCAGAACCCCCACCCCCCAAAAAAATCTGATGCCGCTTGCTGTCTTCTGGCAGCCTGTGTGCGTAGGTCTTCCATTCATCTCCAAGTAAGGATAACAATTTAACTCATTTGCTTAGCGGTTGGACTTGAGTCTCTTTGTAGAAAGACACATACCGGAGCTAAAACTTCTGGAGAAAGAGACATTATTGAGCTCTTTCTAGAGTTACTATTTCTATCAACTAGCTGTTGCAAGTTTCCTTGGAGGTGGTTTTGTTTGGTGAGATTTTTTTTAAATTAAAGTACTTGTGCTATTTTTCCCTTCTGCTACTGAAGGAGAGAAGCCATATGAATGTTACATCTGCCATGCTCGCTTCACTCAGAGTGGTACCATGAAGATGCACATTTTGCAGAAGCACACAGAGAACGTGGCCAAATTTCACTGTCCTCACTGTGATACTGTTATAGCGAGAAAGAGTGACTTGGGTATGTATCTCTCAAAAGTGGCCACTTAGTGAAGATTCTACAAAACGCTCCCCAGAATTAGAGTTCATAACACAGCTGCTGTCTCTTTTGGGTTTTTCAACCTAATAATTCTGGTAAATGTACAACATGAAGTACAGGCTTAGATGTGTGGCTGGTAATACACACTTCTAGCTTACAACAGCAGCTGCAAACTATAAGAATTTTCAGTTTCTCTTTGTTACTTGAAAATGTAGCATGTTTTACAAGCATACAAGGCAAGCTACTGTTTTCAGACCCACAGATGAAAGTCATTTATTGAACTTGGATTGCGATTACAACTGCATATCAACTGGAGTCTGAAAAACCAGACGATCACTTGGCTTGACCTCTTGCACATTGTAAGCCATTAAGTTTCATGCAGAGATATTTTCATCAAGCTAAAAGGTTTGAATTAGATAGACCAGATAATTTTCCAGGATGTGAAGCTGTGTGCTACAGAGGATAGGAGAGACTGAATTGTCACAAAAGCCCTGAGTCCTTGCAGTAGGAGAGTCTTGATCTATGAGCAGTACCCAGTGTGATTTCAGCAGGCAAGCTCTCTTATGTTCTACAAGAAGGTGAAAAAAAATCACGTCCAGAGCAGCCGAGGAGAAGGAAGAAGCCACGATTTGGCAGAACTTTGTCTGTAAACAAAGTATTGCCCAAGGATGGGAAGGCAGGCTGCCTTCCAGTAAAGACAAGTGTAAAGTGGCGCGGTGAGAGGCAGTTTGAGAGGATGGCAGTCAGTTGATGTGAGGAGCAAATGAGCTGATTTACAATGGTGAAAAACTGCTGTTATCTTTGAAGAATATTGTTCTAATAATGCTTTATCTATCCTAAGCTACCTTGTGCAGCTGTGGTATGCTCTTAGCTGGGGGATTTTAAAGAAGTTACTAAAACCTCTGTTGGGGATTATCTGCTGGTATCCCTGTTGCCTTCTAGCCCTGTCACTCTGACTTCTAATCCTGCAGAAAATCCTGTTTCTCCCAATGTATTACCTGGCTTCTGGCTGTATCCAGGCAATTCAGGGTAGTCTTAAACATAACAGTCCACAGACTCTTTAGTTTGACAATCATATGTTATCAAATGCAAGGGTACTCTCTCAGCACAGATTGTGACTAATAACGAAATCTAGATTACTGTGGAAGAATTTGGAGTTTTTCAGCAGTTTCAGTTTTTCAGTTTCTGTCTAGAAACTGTTCTGGTTGCTTTTAATTATGAGTCTTTTAGGTTTATAGTTGAATCCTAAATCAACTACTTCACTTTCTTTGGTTGAGCTCATGAGCATGTGGAAGGAAGATCGCTAAGGGGACTGTAGGCTAGTTTTCCATGCTTGGAAAGCCAGGATGACTAAAACCTCTGATTCTTTTGCTCCTAGGCGTCCATTTGCGAAAGCAGCATTCCTACATTGAACAGGGCAAGAAGTGTCGCTATTGTGATGCTGTGTTTCATGAGCGGTATGCCCTCATACAGCATCAAAAGTCTCACAAGAATGAGAAGCGCTTCAAGTGTGACCAGTGCGATTATGCATGCAGACAGGTAAGCTGGTGGGACTGGCACCCCTTATGAGTGTGAGAATGAACAGGATCTAAAAGTATGAGGTGGAAATGTTAGCTGTTAAGTTTGACCAGCTGTCAAGATCGATTAGCTCCCTAAATCTTTTGAAGGGTGTGAAGGAAAGTTCAGTGGCCTTCATTTCTTGGTGCAGTGCTCCCCTGTAGAGAAGTGGTTTCTAAGTCATAACTTTGATATATCTGTTGACAAAGGGATAAGAGTCCATACACGATGGAGGTAGCTAGGACTGAATATGCTATCAACCAAGATATTCTCACATTCCTGTGGAATCATCCATTCCTTGCTATTAACGATGAAGTTTTGGCATCCTTTTAGCTGAAAATTTGCTCTTCTGTATCCACGTGTCTGAGTTCTTGGGTTACTTTTCCTGTCTTGCTTGTCCCGGTCAGGAGCGGCACATGGTCATGCATAAACGGACCCATACTGGAGAAAAGCCTTATGCCTGTAGCCATTGTGATAAAACTTTCCGTCAGAAACAGCTCCTCGATATGCACTTCAAACGATATCACGATCCCAACTTTGTCCCTGCTGCCTTTGTCTGTTCCAAGTGTGGCAAAACATTCACTCGCAGGGTAAGGGAATATGCTGGTCTGAATTGTGGGGATTTGGGGTGGAATGCAGCTGTCAGCCAAGGGGAGGGGAACATGTTTACCGAGAAGGAAAGGTGGGTAAGATATGGGGCACAATACTGATCTTTTAAGTAGAGCACTTCTGTCGGAGAGGAAAAGAGAGGGGGGGAGACCTGGTATAATTAAGAGCTAGTACTAGCATGTTTTAGCGTTGACGACATGAGCAATGTGAAAATTTGACTTTATGAATAAAAGTTAATGAAACTTACCAATTTCCCCTGAATTGTCTTCCTTTAAAAAAAAACAAAAACAAAAAACCATGACACGTAAGTTACTAGAAATGTCTGAAAATACAGAGCCAGAACATCTAGTCTTTAATTCAATGCATGTTGTATTTTTTGTTGTGTTTTTTTTCTTTTCCACTGAGTAGAACACAATGGCCAGACATGCTGATAACTGCTCTGGCCTAGACGGTGGGGAAGGAGAAAATGGAGGAGAAACGAAGAAGGGCAAACGTGGCCGAAAGAGAAAGATGCGGTCTAAGAAAGAAGATTCCTCTGACAGTGGTAAAAAATAGCTCAGTACATTCTGAACATTACAGGCCTGTGATTCACTGTCTATGTTAGCTGTTAGTTTACCTGTTCTGCAGGTTTGTTCTGGGACTTCAAAGGCTTTTACCTAGTTGGCAAGCAGAAAATGGCAGTACATGGCCAAGTACAGAGTTGACTGCCTGTGAGGGATAGTATAGATTCTGCTGTCCTGGGCCTCTTCCAAGATAAGAGTAGTTGAAAAAACATGGTATGACACCCTTTGCCTAGGCTGTGCAGTTCCTGTCCTGCCTGCTCTTCTGTGTGTGAAATTCTCTGGTAGTGTTTTCAGTGTCCCGAAAGAAACTCTGTGGTTTTGTGGTGCGCTGCTATGAAATGCCACATTCTCCTGCTTCACTGCTGCTGGGTAGTATGTGGCATGTCCAGATGTCCCCACTGCTGAATAGCTTAACTACTTTGGTGGGGGAAGGCTGGCAGCATCCAAGAGAATGGTGGAGATAGTGCTGCAATCTATGGACTGTTGGGAAGGTCATGCTGAGACAATTAAAGGGTCAAGGAGGTGGTGGTGTCTTCCACTTCACAGGTGTGTTTGCGTGTATGCTGGTATTGAAAAGATGACATTTGAGGGGCTCTGACTTTCTGGACAATGTGTCAGAAAAGGGGTTAGGTGCAGTTTGTAATAGGGTGGCTACTGTCTGTAAGCTTTTGCAGAACAGGGAGATGCCAAAAGCCGTTGCAGCAGATAGTGATCACCTTCACTGCTGTATTATTTGTGAAGTAATAGTAATAGTCCTCCCTCCTGGTGGAGGGAAAACTTAATTATATCTTCAGCAGGAAAATCCAAGTAGAGTCTCAAGACCAACCAGTTCAAAGATGATTCTGCAAAAGCAGTGTTGCTGATTAGTCTTTTATCTGGAGTGCTTTAATTAATCAAGGGCTGTGGGTTGGGAGAACTGGGGTATTTCTGACTAGAGAATGTCTGAAATTCTTGTGGCAAACAGGTTTTATAGGATGAGTATTATCAAGTGGCTTGTGCAAGCCTTGATTGCAAAAACTCTGTAGAAATAAGTGCTTAAACTCATGCTTGTATAGATATTTGAAAAAGTGTTACAGTAAGTTGAATGAAGCATGTGTAACTTTATTGTTCATTTAAAATATGAAAAGATCATGGAGGCAGAGTAAAATAACTGCCTTGATGGAAGGTAGTTGAAAATGTGGGATTCTGGAGTATCTAATTTTTAATATCTGATTTGTAGGCTTCCTGGAAGTTTAACCTATTCTAAAATCCCAAATTTTATTTAGTCGATATGGTCTGGGTTCCAGATAGTTTCTGGGGAAGCCGGTCAAAAGTCATGCTTGTTAGGTGAACTGACAATGAGCATTGTATGATTGTGGCTCAGACTCCGTGACTGAGAGAATCCTTTCAGCCTCAGATGAGTTGACAAGTCTGCGTTGACTTTCTTAGTTGTTTGATAAATGTAAACAATTGACTAGTGTGAGCTGAGCAGTGGTAAGAAAGAGGTCCTAACCACATTCTCAGGAGAATTGCATTATTCCGCGTTTTTGTCTCTGGATCTGCATTGTCACGTGTTTCGGCAACTGTGTAGTATCTAAAAATGGTGAGCAAAGCTGTGACCAAACAGACCTGGCTTGTGCTAATGGGAAGAATACTAAATAGCAAACGATAGTTTTGTCTCCCATCTGGCCTGTCTGCCCAACATTACACAGACTGTTAGTTGATGGACATTGAATTGAGGGGGGAATGTAAAGAGCTCTAAAAAGCTGGGACCTGAGAAATCAAAAAAATGAAAGAAATTTGGCTTGGGTAATATTGCTTGAGTGACTGCATAAAAAATAATGCAGCAAATACATGCCTCAGTGTGCATAAGGGACAGTTCGTGTGGGTTTGGGTTTTTTCCCCTTTTAACTGGATAAATAGAAGTATGCCTTACACAATGGCCTTTTTGTTCATGAGTGAAGCCACTTTTCTATGCAGTGGATGCCCTTACAAATTAAGGGCAGTCATTTTGCTGTCCAAACAATATTATCTGATTCAATATCTCTTACTGCTTTTTGTCTGCTTTGGTTTTGCCTGGGGCATTCTGAACACGTCAATGGTGCTTACCTAGTAACTTCAAGGAGTGTTCTGAAGAATAAAATGTAGAGCAATAAACTCGGTTATCAACGAAGTTGCAAAAAACCCACAGCTTGCTGTGAGGACTGTTGGATTGGTATCACCTCCAAAATGCAGTGTGAGGTGCAAGGAGTTGATGTGAATGGGAGGTGCCATCATAAAGTCTTTGAGTAGACAGGGCCTCATAAAATATACTGTGTCAGACCAGTCCTGACTCTGAAGAGAGGTCTTGGGGAAAATTCTCTTAGTCATTAGTTGGTAAACTGAGTGTTGATGGCCCTGGAAAGCATGGTGGTCTGCAGGCCTGTGCTCACCCACAATGCTTAAGAACAGTTTTGTGCGGTTCTACCATATTCAACCTAATTTTGGGGTCTTGGACATAAGTCCCAGTGTCTGGGAACTGCTACCCTGGTTTCTCATCTACTTAACAGAGGAGGACTGAAGTATGGCATTGCTGTTTCTTGAGGGCTAGGAGACTTGGTCTTGGATCCCTCTTGAGCTCTAGTGTTTCACAGAGGTACTGTAGTAGCTGATCCTCTTCAGATCACCTCAGCCCCTCCCCTAAGCATCCCGTAAGCAGTCCTGTGTGATTCAAAACTGCCTTTCCCCTGTATCCCTGTTATATGTCCTGCCCCCAGCCAGCCATTCCCCCATACCCCTTAATCTGGAATGTGGTCTGGAGAGCTGTTCCTGATGACTTCTCCTGGTGGGTTTCACACCTGGGCACTGAGGCTGATGGCTCTCCTGGGAGTGGCCCGGACAAGATGTTTGTTCCTCAGAGGTCATGGGTTTGGGTTGCCACCTTCCATCATGCACCCCTGTGCTCCACTGGGTTGTGCTGGTGGGACTCTGGGGGGCTGATGGCTCCTTTTGATGGGCCTGGGAGTAGCCCAGCAGTTTATTATTTGGTCACCCTCCTGCCATTGTCTTGCTGAGCTCCTTTGTGGATATGCAGAAGAGCTTTTATCGCATAATCTAATGTAATTATGTGTTCTTTCGCTTTCTGAAGGAGAACTTGTTTTCTCTAATGTGAGGGTAACAGGCTAACAGTCCCTGTCACCTGCTTCTCAACAAAGGCCTTGTTTGCCTTCTTTCTCATCAGAGTTGACTCCTTCTGATGGTGGTTCTCTGTAGCGGGATGTGTCTCATTCTTTTTTAAACTGAACACTTACCTGATACAATGTTTCTTACAGAGGAAAATGCTGAACCAGATTTGGATGATAATGAAGATGAGGAGGAGACAGCAGTAGAAATTGAGGCTGAACCAGAAGTTGAGCAAGAGGCTCCTGCACCACCTCCCAGTAAGAAACGAAGAGGAAGACCACCAGGCAAAGCTGCCACCCAACCAAAACAATCCCAGCGTAAGTCACTAATTGAAGCTTCATTACACTGCTTGTTTAAGCTGCTTTTTCTTTGGATTTGGCAGTTCTTGTAGGAGAACTGCTCCCCTCAAGTGAGCTTATTTAAAAGATAGATAACTGTATGTGTCTCTTCTTTGCTAAGACCTTTTGTGGGAAATTTGCAAGGATTTCCTGGTGACAAGGGAACAAAGCTGCTTCAGGCCATGCTTAAAGAAGAGGACATTATTTTTTTTTCAACATTATTCTGTTTCATAGATGTGCAAACTGCTCACTTTTTTGCACTAGTTACGGTATCTCTGCTAAGGTACAGTTCCTGGTAAAGCAGCTGTTGGTACAGTCACCGTGGTACTCTTACCTACGTAGACTTCTGTCGGTATTACCACAAAAAAAAAAGTAGTTCTGAGCATAGCATCACTGGAGATGTCATTTCAACTCTGAAGATTCTTCTCTGTAAGAATAGACATTGGTAACTGTGCAAAGACTAAGTAAATAAATTCTAGGAACAAAGCAGGAAGGGCAAATTTGTTCCTTCGTGGGGTAATGGCGTCCCCAGTGGCTTGGCAGTCTGCTCAGTGCTACAAGTGTGGCCTGTGTCCTTCCTAGAATTACAGCCTGTGGAAACATTTTATGCTGAATTAATCACTAGTGTCACTGGATTCCCCTGAATTTGAAGTTGTGCCTTATGCCCATACATTGATACAGTCTTGTTTGATTACTCTATAAAATCCATTGTTTGAACAATGTCTTAATATCCAAAGGCTTACTGGAACTGTTGTAGTGGTAGCACATCTTCATACAGGGGCAGGGAAATAGATGCTTGATACTTGGGTGAATGAGGCAGGTTGAATCACTCCCCACTAATGTGGGGGTGTGAGTTGTAGGCCCCAGCTTCCCTCTCCATGGAAGAGTCTTAACTTTTCAGTAGATACTTACCTGGTGAGGTGTGCAGGCCAGCTCTGGAACCAGTAAAAAGGTCTGTTGTTTCCCCCCTCCCCCTTTGTTTTCTGCCCTTCTAGCTGCAGCAATCATTCAGGTTGAAGACCAGAACACTGGTGAAATTGAAAATATTATAGTTGAAGTAAAGAAAGAACCTGATGCAGAAACAGTAGAGGAAGAGGAGGAAGCTCAGCCTGCAGTAGTGGAAGCTCCCAATGGAGACCTCACTCCTGAGATGATTCTCAGTATGATGGACCGGTGATGGAGGAAGACCACACTGGCTGACTGAACTGGCCTGGGCTGTGTTTAAGCGGCTCAAATCTATTTTTCCTTTTACCTTTTTTCTTGGCTTTGGGAAATGCATCATTTTAGACCATTTTACCAAACATACTGGGAAATAAAACTTCAAAATGATGTTAGAATGTGATTTAACTAGAAGTTGCTGTTTTATGTTAGCATTACAGGATCATGGAACATTAGGAAATATTTTGGAGTCCTTGAGGGTTTCCTGTGAGATGCTTGATTTCGTTTTGCTCTGAACTGCATTGTAAAGCTGGTCCAAGGGCCATGTTTACATGCACCAAGTTTTAATATACAAAAGCGGGAGCCTTGGCCTAGAGTATGTGGTAAACCACTCCGGACTTGCCCTTCTGGTTCCCAGAGTCCTTGAGTCTCCTTCTCTCAGTAGTGTTTTTAACTGTAAATGCAGACTAGGGAGGGTTCTAGACTTTTAAAATGTTTCTGCTTTTCCCCACTGACTAGCTCTGGTTCTCCAAGTCGGCTGCACACGGTAGTTTTGGCATGCTCCAACTGGTTTCTGTCCTTAATATGCTTTGCTTTCTGCAAAGCATTTCTGTAATGGTCAAGCTTGTAAATAACTTTTTTTTACATTTTAATCTTTTTCCATTAATTAAAAGGTATGCAAAAATACAGTTTAAATAAACCCCAGTATTTTAATGCCTTTCAAACTAAGTGACGAGAATTGATAGTGTAAATGTTGGAAAAGCTGTTGATAACCAATCATGTAGAGAAGAGACGTACCCAGACTATTGCTTGCAGAACGAGAGAAACCCACATATGAAATCTGGTTTTGAGGCACACAAAACTGGCATTTGAAACAAGTATAATTAACCTTCTTTTTGAGTTATAATTTCACAACTACATTTCCTTTGCTCTATCTTGTAGTTGTATTTTGTGTTTATGAATCCTTTGTTAAGGCAGAAGTGGTGATTTATAAGTGGGTCACTGCAGCCCTCAAAACCTGGGCCAGGAAATTTTAATAGGTCAGTAATTATACAATTTTGGATCTCTGATAAAGACGAAAAGGAATAATGTGAAATACAAATGATGCCTGTATATGAACTGTCACATGTTAAAATATGTAAGCTTTTTATAGAGCCTCAGTCTTGCTGATTTCAAACAAATTTTTCTTCTATGTATCGCTTTTAAGAGAGCTATCAGTTTAGCTATCAGACTCTAGGTTGATGCATTTTTGTACTTAGCTGTACTGTGTGATATTTTTCATTATTTTAGGAAGCCAACATGGGAAAAAATACTGTTATAAAATATGTAATGGGGTTTGAAAGCTGGGAAGGAGAATATACTGCTGTACAGCTAATAAATAATAATGGATTAACATGTGTACTCGCTGGCTGCTTTCTTTGTGTGTATTATTGGTGTGACCTGGCGATGATATCCAGACTGAAGCCTCTCCTATGTGGATGCTACACACCTGTAACAGGGACCAACTCTTCTCTTGCTGCAGGTGTCCCTCTGCCCTGTGCCGAGTGCAAGGTAGCTCTTGGTCGTGTTAAATCACGGTGTGCTGCCCCGTCCCAGCCACAGGTGAATGTGCACATAAGCAAGGGTCATTACTGCTGTGAAGCCAGTGCGTGATCCCAGTTCCCTTACAGCAGCTCCACTGTGTAGCAAGGATCTAAGCTGCTTGTTCAGCTGGGGCTGCGTGGAGGAGTGGTCAGTAGAGAGGTGATGTAAAATATGCTGTCATCAGTGTGCCAAACATCAGCATTAGCAGCTTGAGGAAGAAGTAATGTGGGAGTAGTTGTTGGTTTTGTTTGTTTTGGCTGTGAGGTTTTCTTAAATTATTGTAGCTGATGGTTTAGGTAGCAGGAATATTATTTCCTTTTCATTCTGGGAAGTGGGCATATCTTCTCTTGGTTGCCTGTGAAAGCAGCTTTGAGAGCTGACTGAGAGTAAGCGGTCAGGTAGCTGCACGCTGTGTAAGTTCAGAACAGTACCTGTCCCACAGCTGACTTCAGGACAGGAGTTGCTGCAAATGGCACAATAGACTTATTTAAAGGAAATCTTAAAGCACAGGAGTTGCCAGAGTTCATTTTCACTAGATGTGTGGTGACTAGTTATCTCTGGTCTTGAGAGATGGTCCTTTTTAAACCTGCTAAGGAAAGCTGCCTGGAGGTTGATGCCTGAAATCCTGAGCAGGATGGAGGCTTGTTTTGGCAGGTGGGAGCAGTAACTGCAAGAGCTTCTGTGAGCAGGAGCCAGGTCTGCTGGATAAATCATCAAGTGTTTTCTCAGTTGGACAAGGAGCTGGTGTCCTCACAAGCCCAAAGATGCTTCAGAGGCAGCGCTCTAAAGGAGATGCAATTTGGTATAAGCCTAGAGCTAGGGAGGCTTTGGTGAGCTGGAAAGCTGAAGGCTGTCTCAGGATCTGTAAGAAGCACCACCATGAACTGAAACCCTGAGGCTGAACCCACCGCTGACAAGCGGGGCGTGAAAGATGTTGCAGTGGCTTTAACTGGTGAACCTTGATGGTGCCCCAAGGTGTCGTGTGTGCTCTAGTAGAGGTCTCCCTCAATCCACGTGAGCACTGCCGCAAGACCTCTGGGCGCAGCAGCTTATGCTGTCGTACCCAGGTCAGGGTGACCTCAAGGCACATGTTGCCAACTCTCCTGGAGTTTAGAGGAGCTGGAGGAAATGGCTGCATGTGAACAGCTTGATGCCAGGCTGAAAGGAAGAGCACCTGAGAGAGGTGTGTTTGCCCAAAGACTACAGGTATGGCTGTGATTCTAAGCAGTGCTTCTTTAGTTAATGCAATAGATGCCTGTAGTTGTGTGTAGAGTGGACCCGGTCATTTACTGTGGGCTGCTGTTTGAACTTTCTCCAGAGGCCAAGGTTTTAGTGGGGATGGGAACAGTCACCCTGTGGCCATCCTCCTTTTTTCCTTAGCCTGGTGTGTTACTTTGCAGTCTGCTCAGTTGACCCGGTTTCTTGGTGCTTGCTCAGTCAACACTCCTGCTATGCAGCCTGGTTTTCATCTGATTTCAGCTGGGTCTCCTGCCGTCAGCAGGTATCTCTGCTTGTGACCTCTTTTGCAGGCTTCTGGTTTGGCCTTGGTGGAGCTGCTTTGAAGAGACGCAGAGCAATGCCCCAGGCTGTTCCTGAGGATGCGCATCCAGGGCAGCATCTCAAGCCTGAATGTGGACAGAGCATCTTTGCTCAGTCCCAGTGCTGTTATCAAGGCTGGCAAAGGTGTGCCCTGTGTCCTGGACCATGAGTGAAAAGCCAGCGCTAGGATGGATCCAAGGAGCATCACAGCCTCTGCCAATTGCTTGGCCTGGTTGCCACCTCTGGTGCTTGGGCTGCTGTCCTGAGAGCATGATGGAGAATGGCGTCAGGACGGAGGGGGACTGAGACTAGCTCTATGTGACTGTTGCAGCCTGCCAAAAGCTCGTTTGGCTTCCAGAGGTTGCGGGCTCCCCAGGTTAGAGGGACCAACCCTTATGTTACTAAGCTGGGGTCTAAGTCCACTTCTTTAGCCAAGGGTGTCAGACTGAAGTTTTGCTGGTGCAAACCATGGGATGTTTTCTTCTGCCTCATTGGAGGAAAAGCTAATGACATCTTCTACTCTTTTGTCTTCACAGCATTGTAGCAGATGATTCTCCAGGTGAGAAGATGACAAATGTAGATCGGGACAGCTCAGGGAGACTAGGGCAGGGAGGCAGCTGGCGGTAGAGCCTCTAAGAGTTGGAGGCCCCGGGGACACCCTTGCAGAGCAGTTAGAGTTTCCCAAGCTGCCTGACTCCTGCAAGGCTCGTGGAAGGTAGGCAGAATCCAAACTGGTGCAGATGTGACCAGGCTTGTAGACTAAAATGTCCTACACTATCCTAAACTGTTGGTGGGAGCAGGGCAAGAGCTGCAGTGGATTTGCTGGTCTGAGCATGCATTTTAAGAGCAGACTGAAACGTGCCAGAGCTATGCAAAATCCAAGGAAGTCTTCAGCAGGGAGTCAGGCGTGGTAGGCAGCCAATGTGGATAAGCAGGAAGGGGAAAAGGAAGTGCACAGAAAGCAGAAGCGGGGACAGGCTACCCTGAAAGAGCAGACATTGCTTGAGTGTGTAGGGATGGAGCTGGGAGAGCCAAGAGTTGGACTTGTGAAGCACGTGAAAGACAAAGAACAGCTTCTATATTAAGAAGGGCTTCAGCAGGAGCAGGAAGGCATTGGAAAAATGCAGGCCTGCTCCTTAATGGAGCAGAGGACTTAGTGGCAAAGGACATGGAAAAGACCAAGGTACTCCGTGCTGCTCTTGCCTTCATTTTGGCTGGTGAGGTCTGTCTTCAGACCTCCCAGGGCCCAAGCCTAATGGCAGAGTCTAAAGGAAACATGTGAAGGTGCTGAGGAAACCAGCCAATGTCAGCGCACTCTCTCATCTTTGAAAAGTCCTGGTGATCTTGGGAGGTTCATGACACCTGGAAAAAGGCAAATGTCCCACCCATCCTCAATAAGGGTAAGAAGGAAGATCTGGGGAACTACCCCATTGCATTCTCCAAGGAGGTGGCTGGCTGTGTGGACAAGGGGAGAGCAGTGAATGTTCATCTGGACTTCAGCAAGGCTTTTGTCACGGTCTCCTGTAGCCTCCTTGTGGCAGAATTGAAGACATGGGGTCTGGAGAAGAGGATTACTGGGTGCATGGAAAATTGGCTGGGCTACTTAGTTCAGCATGGTCAGCAGCATGATGTCTAACTGGTGGTGGTTGCTCATGTTCCTCAGGCATCACCTGTAGGGCCAACTGGTCCTGTCTTGGCTCCCCAGTGCAAGAAACCAGTGAGAGGCTGGCATGAGCCCAGCAGACGCCCCCAGGATGGTTCCCACAGCAGCACAAGATGGGTGAGGAGAGGCTGTTGGAGACTGGTGTGACCAGCCTGGAGGAAAGTGAGGTGGGGACCTTACTGCTGTCTGCAGATAGTTGATGGGAGAGTGTGGAGAAGATAGGGAAGCTACCACTGTGAGAGCACACAGGACATGATCACTGGGAGGGCACCTGGGTGCCCATGTCAGCCCAGCACAGGAGCATCTGGGCTGAGAAGGGGAGCTGAGGGCAGAAAAAGGATGAAGTGGTGTTCTGGAGCCAGGGGAAGAGAGCTCCTACTACTACTACCCCCAGAGCGTGGTAAGTGCTTCAACTCCCCAAAGGTGATCTAGGGATGGAGAAGAGCACCAGGACCTCTTTCTAGGGAGGTTCTGGTACTCTAGGACAGCTGAAAATGCCCAGCGGGGAAGACAGGGGAGATGGGTTGCTCTGGACATCCTGACATACCTGGGCTTGTACAACAGGTAGGGAATGCCTGTGCACATGGATGTCTTCTTCTGCCCCGCTTCTGGGAAAGATGCTGAGCATCACTACAGCAGAATGTGTTCCAGCATGTGGGACCCAGTATTTTGGGGAATGAGCTTGGGATGTGGCTTACCTGGAGCTCCTTTGTGCTTCTAAGCTTCAATAGAAGCCATCTTCTGATGGGTGCAAGGGGACAGCTGCTCTCTCCATGCCCTGAATATCCTTCCATGCCCTGAATATCCTTCCATGACAAAAATGGGACCTGGTGCCCCTTCTGAGACATTCAGATACCAGTAGCCTGGTCTCCTGTCATCCTGGAAAAGCCAGATATCCAGCTAGGCCTGTCACTGGCGGACATTCTGTTGGGTGGTGAACACCTTGTGCCCTTCTTCTTCCTGGTGCTCATCTGCCTGCTGATATAGCTTGGGAGGCTCAAGGAAATGCCTCAGCAGAGGTTGGTGCCTGCCCTGAGCCATGTTCTCCCCAGCCACCTCCTTGAGAAGAGCTGCTGTGTGTTGTGGTTGGGCTCTATGGAGATGCCATCCCTGCAGGGAGATGACTTCCTGCCTCTCCTTTCATGCTGAAAGTGGTTTCAGAAGGGCTGCAGCCCCAGGTACATGCAGCAGGAGAGCAACATTGCCCAGACCTTCCAGGGATCACTTTGTCCTGAGTTATTCCAATTCTGGAAAAACTCCTCTGGGAGCCATTGTTTGGAGAGTGCAACTCAGGCAGCCTGGAGCTTCGTGGTTTGTCAAAAAGGACAATTTAGGGAGACAATGCAGCTGGCACCCTCCATCCCAGCTGATGCTGGTCATGGGGACCCAGGCTGCTGGCTGTGAGCAGCTCTGCTGGCTCCCTCAGCACCTTCTCTTGAGCCTCTTGTAGGGCCTGCTGAGCCAACACCAAGAAATGCTGGGTCCACTGAAGTCCTGCAGCACTGCACAGGGCACAGGACGGCTTTCTGCTCTGTCCTGGAGCACATCTGGCATTTTGCCTGGTCCAGAGCCTTCCCTGGGGGAGCAGAGTGGTTGATGTGCTCACTCCTGTTGCTTCAAGGAGGCCGTCTAGCATCAGCCTCTCATGCTTTCTTTGGGGCCACTGTTTTGTCGTTGTGGTGTGACACCTAGGGTATTTCTGCTCTGCAGAAGCCCTGCCTGCAGTACCCTGCAGTGGATGCCAGCACCCATCCCCATTAAATCTTCTCACAGATGCCTGGTGAAAGGTGGCAGGGGTGGGTTGTCCTCCCCGAGCCAGGAAGGGTGGAGCTGCTCGTTTTGTGCTCACCAGACATCTTCAGGCAGAAATACGTCCCCATGAACTACCCTGGGGGGCTGCAGGGCAGGAAGCTGTCATGGACCCTCACCCCTCAAGGCTGGAGCCATGGGGAGATGCTGCTTCTGCTACTGGCTGGGAGGCACTGGTGGGGCATCCTGCTCACCCAGGTGAAGCCACGTGGGAGGAGAAGGGCTGGGCAGGGATGCCCTCTCCTCCTGGCGAGGCCAGTTTGCCACGGGTGCTGTCGCTTTCATTTTTCTTCTCTTGCTCAGGCGCTAAATCTCGCCTGACGGGGCAGGAAGAGGCACTGAGTGCTGGGAGGGGGAGGAGGCGCTGAGGCGGCAGCGCTGCCGGTTGGTAACCTCAGCACTTCCTCCCAGTAGGGTGCCTTTCCTGCAGTGACCAAGGATGCAGCCCTGACACCTGCATCCCTGGGCAGGTGATCCTGTGATTCCAACCATGGCTGCATCCTCTAGAGGGATCTCCACTGAGCTGCAAGGTAAGCATTGTCCACTGCTGGGGCACCGATGCCACATGGAAAGCACTGGTTCAGGGCCTGTTCGGCCCTGGTTCGCTGTGCTGGGATTGGCAGAGCCGCTTTCGGGTTCCGCAGCAGCAGCAGCTGTGGTTCAGGGGGGTTTGAGCAGTGTCTGGGGTGTGAGGGCTGCTCTTGCCCTCAAAGCTGGCATGCTTGAGGATGCTGCTTGGGCCAAAAGCATCCCCAGGGAACAGGCTGGATCCTCAAGGACGTGGTTCTCCATGGATCCTGCTGTTCAGTTTGTGGGTACAGCGTGGTGCTGCTCACTCCCATGGGCTTGGGGTCCCCTGGCCAGCTGAAGGCCCTTGGCAGCTCCCCAGGGAAGCATGGCCCACAGGCTTGCCCCAACTCCCCAGCCATGCGGGGGATGCATGAAGTACCGCTGCTCCCAGCCTTCCCTCATTTGACTGAAGAAGCAAAAGGCTGCGGAGGTCTTGGGGTCCTGCAGCCTCCCCAGCTTGCAGTGGCATGGGAAGGAGAAGGGTTGCTGCACCCCCACAGCCCCAGGTCCTGGCTCTACTAGGATGGATCCCTGAGGACATGTGGCTCACGTCACTGGACCTGTGGGGCTCTTGACAGCCTCAGTAAGGGCCAGAACGAGTGGTGTCATTGCGAATACCTGGTTTGCTTTGCATGGCAATGGGCAGTTGTGGTTCTCATCCCACTCCTCTGAGTAAGAGGTGTGAAGCAGCAGACATGAGGAGGCAGTGCGGGGAGGCAATGCTCAAGGCAGTAGTGATGCTTGTACTGGTCCGTAGCAACTGTGGGAGCAACTGGTTTGCAAACATGAGGAGGTTCGCACACACAACCACCCAGGCACACTATGGCCAGGAGAGTTGCCAAAAAAATGCAAAAGCAGAACACATGCCTGGCTGCACCATGGGGAGGCAGGACTTGGGCGTTGAGTTACTCACCAGTGGTAAACTTGGGAGGGAGGAAAGGAAGGAGGGAAGAAAGAGAAACCAGGACCGTCTTGTCACTTGACGCCAGCTCCCAGTGAGCAAGGTAGCACATGCAGTGTAAACCAGTGACCCCCAAAGCCCTGTGCTTTGTGATGGCTGCAGCCTGGGCTGCAGAAGCCAATGAGGAGGTGGATTTGTCACCTGAGCCACAAACAAGAGCCAAAGCTGGTGAAGGAGCATGTGGCTTAGCTGAGAGAGCAACCAGGGTCTGACCATTGGGTGTCAACGATGAGGAGTTGATTCAGGTGGGGACATGAGGGATGGTGTCCCCAAAGGCAGCAGGGCATGTGAGAGTGGACCAGGGGTGGCTTCAGCCTCCTCACTTCATGGCAACATTGGTCTTTTCAGAGGGCATCACCGCCTTCCTGGGGACAAAGAAGGTCCTCCTGGTGATGAGCATCCAGCTGCAGGTGAAATCCAAGTACAACGACTATATCTTGGTATGTGCAGAGTCTGGCCTGGTTCCTGCTTTCCCAGTATCCTCAGGCAGCCATTTCATGGCCACAGTGGGGGACAGGGGTGGCCTGTGTGTCATCTCAGTCCCCTGTCACACCAATGTCCCCCTGCCTAGGTGCTGACCCCCTGGCGAGCCTATGTGCTGGCAGTAGTGCTGCCACCGGTGAGGGTAAGTGCCAGGGACCCTGCGCCGCAATACAGCCCAGTGGCTCCCGGGAGGGCATCACTCAGTTGCTTGGGGCACCAGGGTGGGTGTCGCATGGGACAGCCATAGGTCACCCAGGCCACCAGGTGTGGAGAAGCCCTCAGGAGCAGGAGGAGGGTGGGGTGAAGGGGAGGGGGTCTGGGACAGGGGCTGGTGAAGCCTGGGGCATATGGCCAGGCAGTGCCCAGGGTGTGGGGAATGGTGGGAGCCAGGGAGGCACCTTTGGCTCCCCCTTCTGCATCAGTGCTAGGGCTGATCCTGCTTCTCTCACCCACAGGTTCACAGCAGCTTCAGCTTCCTGGAGGTGAGGGAGATGACAGTGCGAGAGCCCAGCTTGGTGAGTGGCACCAACACCCACACCAAACCCAGCCCGGACACCCAGCCCTCCTTGTGGCCCCCCCACACCCACCCCTCCCAATGCAAACCCAGGCCTGGAGCCCACCACAGGATCTAGGGCAGTTCTGGTCCCCCATTGCATGTTGAGGGTCACCAATGATGATCTGAGAGAGCTCCACAGGGTATTTATCCCTTCACCACCTCTGAAGAAATCCTCTTACAGCCTTGCCCAGGGCATCACCCTGGGGGCTGGAGGTGCGGGAAGGCACCCGGGGTGCTGGGGGCAAGTATAGGTGCCTGTGCCTTTTGCTCTCCGGCAGCCACAGACAGTGCCTGGCTGTAGGACCTCCTGCTTGCCAGGGACAAGGTGACAAACGGCTTCTGGCTTACTGAGGCAAAGCCAAATTTAGCAGGAGGGTGTTTTAAACCCCGTTAATCCTCTTAGAGGTGTGCACGTAGGGCAGATACAGTATGGAGGAGAGAAGTGGGATGCCCTGGCTTGGATGTGTCGGCCGAAACAGGGCTGTGGTCCTCATTAACCTCTTGTCTGTCTCCTGCTCATTAAAGCATCATCAGTGACAACGGCCCCAGCCTCTAAACAGGGTTCCTGCTGCTCTGTAGGCTGTGTGGCTGAGCTCCAGGAGAGGAATAAAGAGGAGCTAGGCAGAGAGTGAGGGGTGCTGGGCATTGAAACCCTAGGATGGAGTAGGGTGAGACATCTGACTGGGATATGGAAAGCCCAGGGGTTATTAATGTGCAGGCAGGGCCAGACCCTGCTGCCTCCCGCAGCCCCGGGCACCGGCGGAAGCGCCATCCTCACATGATGCCAGCAGATAATTGTCCTCTCGCTCCCACGCCTCAATCAGCATGTAATTAAATCAGGGAGTGTGTTGCCATGGGATTTTGTTCTGGTTGGAACTGAAAGCTAAAAAAGCCTCAAAACCCGATTAGATAAATTCAGGGAGGAAACCTCCATCCTCCAGCTGCAGCAGGCAGAGTCAAGGCTACTCTCACCCCCACTGCTTTGGGCTGATTTTGCGTTAGCTTAGCTTGAATTCTGGGGAGGTTTATGCCTTATTCTGGCACATTATGATCTCTTTGATGTATTTTATCCTAAGTTCCTGGTGCTCACAGCCTCCCCTATGCCCACAGTGCTCCAGCTGGGTTTATAAGCAGTGTCTGGGTGTTCACAGCGAGGAGATGGTGGCTGTCACCGTTATGTCTGGGGGCTTGGGGACGCTCTGTGCTGCCAGCTCACCCAGGCATCTCCCATCCTTTGGACCCTGCAGGTTGTCATAGAAACAGATGCAGCATCTTATGCCTTCCGGTTCATGTCCTTTGATGATTTGGAGCAAGTTGTCATCCATGTCACCATGTCACTTAAGAAGGTTTTTCCAGACTCATCCCCTGGGTAAGGGTCTTCTGCTCCTCAGGTGTAGTTGTGTAGGTACAGTGCAACCTCTTTGCTCAGAAAAACCCCAAATATGGGATGGGTTCACAATTAACGCCTTTTAACAGGAGAAAACCACACTGATGGAGGCCAGACCCTGCTCCCTGATCACATTGGGAAGAATATTTCTGGCCTCACACACAAGGGCTGTAGCTAAGCATAAAGTGGTGGGGATGCTTTTCTCTCATCCCACCACCACGCCACCCCTCTGGTCCTTTCCCAGGACACTGCTCAAGAACTCCCCCCCCAACCTGTATGAGAGGATTCGGCGGATCACAGACTCGCTGGAGGAAATGCTGCAGAGCAGCCTTGGGCCCTGCGGTAAGCCCTTTTTTCACCCACACATCTCCCCCAGGGTGGGCCAGAAGGGTTGGAGCACCCTGGAGACCATCACAACCCAGCATCCATCAGTGGTAGCTCTGCTGGCAGGTGACCCAGGGTGGCATAGGTCAGAAGGAGCCCTGCTGGTGGGTCTGTTCTCCACCAGCCCACCCCATTCCACAGGGTAGGAGCAGGTTTGAGGGGATGTAGCTCCCAGAAAGGAGCAGAACAGCTGTGGGGCAAGGATGCTCAGTTTCCACCTGTGAGGACGTACAGTCGTGGATTCTTCTACCCACCTCATGTGGTATCCCTGCAGATCCAGGGGCTTTTCCTGTAGCCTGGTCTGGAGTAGGATATCTCCGTTATCATCATAGCGATGCACCTTGCCTGGTATCTATATGGATCAAGCAAAGCCGGCTGCAGCCCTTGGAGTTGTGTGATCTCTCTTGGGCTGGCAGTAGACCACACAGGACACACTGGCTCCTTTGGGGAGGGAAAGGAGAGCCTCCACCATCCTTCTGCTTTCTGCTCTCCCCAAAGGTTGTCTCCATGTTCCTGTGGGAAGGTCTGCCACCAAGACTGCCTTCTTTTTGCAGGGGGGTTTTCAGAGACCTACGCTGCTTTATGTGATTACAATGGCTTTGCCTTCCGCGAGGAGATCCAGTGGGTAAGCTGGTCTGTCCCATGGAGAAGACAACAAAGACAGCACACCACTTGGCAAGGCAGGGAAGCAGGATGCTTAAAGGGCTGCTGGGGTTGGGAGCATCTCAGGGACATCCCAGAGCTGGGAACTGCAATTTTGCCTGGCTTGGGTGCCCCCTGCTCCTTGGTGGGATGGAATCAAACTGCAGGTAGGGATGAGATGCCTTGGATCAGGTTTTTTCCCAGACTGTAACATAATAAGAGCCCCCTGGAAATCTGGGACTTTGCTGGGTGTCCCTAGTAGAGGACAACCCCACTGGGACCCAGCCACAGCAGGACCAGCTCTCCCCCTCTTCCTCTGGGACACTGACTCCAGCCCACCTCTCCCCACACCCTCATTCCCATGTGTTGCCTTCCTCTGGTCAGTCCCTGCAGAAGGAGTCCAAGTCCCACCAAGCCATCCCACCAATGTGGGACATGTGCCCTGCCAGCCACAGCACCAAGGGAGGTTTTAGGCTCAAGGTTTAAGCAAGGGGCTCCCAAGGGGAGGATCCCTGAGGGCTCAGATTCCTCCAGCAGTGTCAGGCACCCAAGCCCTCCTGAGGCTCAGGTGCTGAGCCTGACCCATGTGTTCATCCATCCGGACAGGATGTGGACAACATCTACCACAGCCAGGACTGCCGGGACTTCAACCTGCTGGATTTCAGCCACCTGGAGAGCCGGTAAGTCCCCTGGCCATGCCACATGCAGTGCTTCATGCCATGCCAGCGCTTGTCCTCATCCTCTCCTTCCACAGCAGGGGTGGCCTAACACACTCTGCTGCTCATGTTAGAAGCTTTTATTGCTTTACACGCTCCAAGGATGCCACATCTGCGGGCTGACACTCCCCCCGCACCAAACTTGATGAGCCCTATCCCATGGGGCAACAGCCCCAAGAGGCCAGGCAGCCTCCCCTGTTCATTTTTAACACTTTTTAAAACTGCTTGCGGAGGTGAAAACTGAACATCACAGCAACTTCTGGCAGCTCGTGGCTGTCAGGTGTTTCCCTATGCAAAGCAGCCAGCACTGCTCCCCTCGCATGTACAAATATATATAACAAATAGCTGTTATGGGCTTATAACCTCATAACAGAGCCATGAGCTCTGTCTGTGCCCAGAGCCATGCCCGTGGGGCTCAGCCACATCTCCATCCCGAGAAAGATGGAGTGAGGATTGAGCTGAAACTTGTTTCCACTCAAGCAAAACCTGTATTGTTCTCTACACGAGAGTTTAGGAATAAAAACCCAACAGAGTGTTTGACTGAAGCATGCAAACATTTTTATTAATTTTATTTTCCCTGAAGGAATAACCTGGGGAGGCTGAATTGTGTTTGTGAGTTGCTTTAAGTTCATGGACCCCAGTCCTGCTTCATTGAATGGTGTGTGGGGCACCCCAGGGTTGGGTGTCTTGGGGCACCCATTTAGGGCTAGGCTTGGCTCAGTCTGGCCCCCAACTCCTTCGTCCTTGTTACTCTGCAGAGATGTGGCACTGAGCGTTGCCGCCTTGTCCTTCAACCTGTGGTTCACCAAGCTCTCCTGCAAGGACTTCAGGCTGGTGAGTGCCGGCGCTGTGGTGCCGGGTGCACCAGAGATGGCTGGGTATCCAGAAAGGCTTTCTTCTCCCCTACCAGAACCAGGAAATTTCAGAGCAGCTGCTCTACATGCTCAGCAAGTCAGTGACACTGGAGGAGCTGGTGCTGGAAAACAGCGGCTTGAAAGCGTAAGCAAAGGCATTGCAGGGGTGATGAGTAGGGTCTTGGCAGCCTGGTGGTGCTCCCTTCACGTGCATGGAGTGGGGGTTCCATGGCCCCATGTGCCAACAGGGGTGTTGATGTCCCATCCCTTCCACAACATGAAGTTCACTGTTAGTAGCCTGGAGGCCAGTATCACACACCCTTGCAGAGGCTCTGCTTTCAGCTGGAGCTGGCTGTGCCATGTGGTCAGGTGCTGGTGGCACATCCCTGTAAGGCTACAGGGTTGGCAGCCATGCCTCCTGGAGGTGGCCGTAACTTGCTCAGACAGGTGGCCCTTCTCCCTGCAGTGACTTTGCGCAGAGGATGGCCCAGGCGCTCAGCAACCATCCTGACTCTGTCCTGCACACCATCAACCTTGCTGGCAACCAGCTGGAGGACAGAGGTACCCAACTCCTGGGCTAGTGTGAATTTCCACCTATGAAAACTGATGTTCAACTCTGGATCCCTCTGGCAGCTGCTCCCTGCCCGGGGGGCTGTAGCTCAAAGTGGGATGGACACCTGCCTACACTGGCACAGCCGCTCAGGGCTCTCTGCTCTTTCGTCAGGGATCATTGCCTTCAGCCGGCATGTGGAGAAGAGTCCCAAGGGTCTGCAGAGCCTCAGCTTGGCCAGGACCATGCTCACTGCCAAAGGTACAGCCCGGCATCCCACTCCCTGCCCGGCTGCCATTGGGAGGCTGGGCATGGTGGTGCCTGGGGACAAGCTGGGACCAAGTAGGTGGCTGGAGGGTCTCCAGGGACGTCCTGGAAAGGGCATCTTCAAGGATGCAATGTCCTGCTGCCCCAGCTGTAGGAAAGTGCCCCTTCCTCTGCACCATGGTCCTTCCTGGTGCAGGGGGCCCACGGGCATCCCTCTCTCCCCCTCTCCTTGAGTAGGGATGAGCACATTATGCAAGGCCCTCGCAGATAACAAAGCCAGCGGATCCTCCCTCCGGCATTTGGACCTCTCCGGAAACCCTGGTACCCTGGTTGGGGATGACATCAGCGTGAGTGCCCAGGCTGCAATGGGGTGACACCACCTGGGCTCTGTCCCAAGCATTGTTTGGATGGCTTTGGTCTCCTGGGGTGTGTGCCCTGCCTTGCAGCACCCCAGGGACAGGGAAGCCACTGCTGTGACACCTCTGTCCTACCCAGGGACAGTTGGGGGATGCACTGGAGACATTCCCATGTATGTCCTTGTGGGAGGGTGGGAGATGCCACCTGGAGCAAGGAGGCATCCAAGGAGTGAGCAGCACGGGCCTGGGTCCCTCTGTACAGGATTCCTCCCTGTGCTCAGCAGGAGGGAGGAGGCAGGCTGAAGCTGGGATTTCTGGACTGCAGGGTGCTGGGTGGAGGGGTGTCAGGGTCCTGGGCAAAGCCTCTGACCCCTCTGCCCACAGAACCTGCAGAGCCTCCTCCGCCAGTGCCAATCACTCTCCCACCTCAGCCTGGCTGGCACGGACTGCCCTTTGGATGCTGTGAGTACCTGCACAGGGGGTCCCAGCAACAAGCCCCTGCCCTCATCCCCCCTCCCAAAAGTGTCCTGTGCTGCTGTGGAGAGCTGCCATACTACCCTGGCTGGCCCAGGGCTGCAGGCATGTGTGGGTCAGTGGGCAGCCAGCCCAGTGATGCCCTGCTCTGTGCCCGCTGCCCAGGCGGGTTGGGGGACTTGGGGTTCAGCAAGAGGAATAAGGGACCCCCAGCATGGGGCAGACACCCTTAGCACCTCACACAGCTCATCCTATACCACCACCCACCCAACCCTGAGCTGTGTGAGGGGCTGCAGCACCGGCTGGGTGGTCCTTGACACAGCTCACAATCCCACACTAACAGCTTTTTGGAGCCCTGGTCCATGGATGCCACACCAGCCTCATCCATCTGGATCTCTCCAAAAACGTGTACTCCCACAAGTAAGCCCCCAGGATGGCAGCGAAAGAAGTGTGGTACCCAGGCAAGTGGCTGGTGCTGGGTAGCCATGATGCCATGTTGTGTCTGTCCTTTTCAGGAGGGTGAAAACCACCTCCCCTGACATCAAGGAGTTTTTCAGCCAGGCCTGTGCTCTCAGGCACGTCTCCCTGGCGGGTACCAAGCTACCAGCAGATACTGTAAGGTGAGGTGGGGCTGTGAGTACACCAAGGGAATGGATTTGAGGTGAGCATGGCCCAGGGTGAACCTTGCTCAGGGATTTGCATGTTGAGAGGGCTGATGGGGAGGATGGATGGGGCAGAGCTCTGGGAAAAGGTTGTCTTCTCCAGCACCCCACTCCCACTGCCTGGACTGTTGAGGGGGTGCTCCACGGCAGGTGCTGGTGCCTCTGTTGCTTGCACCGATGGGTGGCTTTGGTGACTTTTCCAGAGCATTGCTGCAAGGGCTGGCAGACAACAGTCACATCAGTGACCTGCACCTGGATCTTAGCAACTGTGAGGTGAGAGGCCAGCACCTATGGGGTGCTGTCAGTCCAGCCAGGGGGGTCCCATTGCGATGGTCAAGAGGGCTCACTCCCTGTGCGGGAAGGCCCGTGCCCTGTCCACCGTGGGGCTGGGGTGACCTTCCCGACAGCAGGATCTCATTTGTAGGGCTTGGCGCCTCCCCTTGTACTGATGTCTTGCTGTTTCTTCCAAGCTGAGATCAGCGGGGGCCCAAGTCATCCAGGATCTCATCCCTGTCGCCAGCTCCATCAGTGACCTGGACTTGTCTGACAATGGTAGGTTGCTTTTTCCCCTTGTGGGAGATGATCTTCTCCATTTGCAGATCCAGCAGCCACCACGGGCTGTTTGGCAGAGGCCAGCTCAGCCCCAACACCTCGTGAGCTTGTAGAGGAGTTCCCAGGGAGATGGGTAGGGTCTGCTGTGCTTGCCTGCCTCTTGTCTGTGCTTGCTAATGCAACATTAAACTGCACTTGTCACCTGTAAAAGTCCATCAGCAGCAGAAACTTCATCACTACCAGCTGTGTCCCATGGGGATGAAAGCACCCAACGGCCAGCAGTGGATTCCTGCCTGAGAAACTACTACCTCATCACGATTTTACGGCTTTTTATGCCTAAACCAAACCACCCCTCCACCTTTCCCAAGGCAGGCAGTCCTTACATGTGCTTTTCTCCCTCTGCTGATGTCCTTTCAGTGTGCCAGGCCTCTTCCATCACCTTCCAGCATTGCATCCTATGGTGGACAGCGGTGGCGACCATTGCCTCTTTCCTCATTGAGAGACAGCATCTCCAGCACAGGGTGTGGGGTGACTTCTTCATCCCCTCTTGCCTCAGGGCTTGACAAAAATTCCCATTTCACATCTTTCTTTGTACAAGTGTCTTCAGCTCACTGAATCTGAGCTAGTCTCACATTGCTAGCTCAGGGTTTGAAGCATTGAAATTGTCTCCTTGGGCTGAAACTCCTCCCACATCCCTGCAGGAGTTCGCAACCTCTGCTGCTAACCTTGTCCTGCCATGGCCTCCAAAGCCATGGGCAAGCAATACTAATTATCATGAACATCACCTCTGCCAGCTCAGTTTCACCTAAAAGGCCCCAAACCTTAAAGCAACCTTGCTAAGATCTTGTAGTAGACCATACAGCTCCTCAACAGCCAGAAGGCTCTGGGAATGCTGACACGATTTGGAGCCCTTCAAAAAACTGTTCAGGCCACCAGTGCTCCAAAATCTTGTTCTCTTACACAAAATCTCTAGTCAACCTTTGCCAAAATATGCTTCTGTATTTGGTTTTCCCAGTAGAGCATCTCTGTGCAGGAGGGACAGTCCTGTAGGTGGGTCTTGGTGCCTCTTGCCCTTGGCTGGCAGAGCAGCTGGGCAAGCAGATCCCTGCCCCAACCCTTCCTTGTGGGAAGGATGTCACCTTTGCTTGCCAAATTTCCCTGGGGATGCTGTAGCTGCAAGGATGGGAGTGCAAGCAGCTGCCTGCAAGCTGTGAGAACTCCTCCCATGTTGTCCAGGGTGGTGGGTGGTGGCAGAAAGCAAGCACCGTCTCTAGTTCCATAAGTGCTTCTCATGGCTCAGCACAGCCCTGGCACCCCCAATAGCAGGAGTCCCCAGAGAGGGTGCTCCTTCTCTGGGGTAATTCCTCAGGGGCCCTGGCTCTGCACAGGTCTTTGGTCTCCTTGGGGGAGCCATGAAGAGGAGAAAGATGCACAGGAGTTGCCCTGGGCATTTCTCCACCATCCCAGAGTAGCAGCTTGGTGGCTCTGTAGATCTCCTGTGAGGGACCACCTTGGTGTCACCTCTATGGACTCTTGGAGCATGCCAGTGGGTGTCTCCCATCTCTCGCAGGCTTTGACCCCGACATGGTGACGCTGGTGCTTTCCATCGGCAGAAGCAAGTCCATTAGGCATGTCTCGCTGGGGAAAAACTTCAACATCAAATCCAAGTAAGTGCAAAGCCACAGCACCCAGGCCAGGAGCCATCCTGCCACCATGCACCCACCTTGACTCTCCCTCCCCATCTAAAGCCTATGGGCTGGTTGGGAATGTCAGGGATCTTCTGCTGATCCTGCCTGCTTCAACCCAATGGGGAGCCTGGGGCAATGGGGGGGACCATCACCTGCTCCTGGCGCAGTCCCTATGGGACCACAGGTGCTGCAGGGACCGGCCACAGCCTCAGGCAAGACTGGGAGAGAGGACAGAGCTTGGCCAGCTGCCCCTTTGGTCCCAGGGGATGCACTGGGGATGCATGTGTAACCACTGCTACCTCTCCCGCAGGGAGGGGCTGTTGGACGTCCTGCACCGCATTGTCCAGCTCACTCAGGAGGATGACTGTGTAAGTCTGGCTTGCCCTCAACCACCACAACCATCCCACCCATGCTTTCAGTCACCCACTGCTACAACTGAGCAGCTTCTGTGCTGGGGTGTCATCCAAATCCCTCCCAGCACAGGCTGGGAGCAAACCTCCCTCTCTCCCACTGCCATTCAAATCCTTCCACTCTTATTTTCCTCCGTCTGAAGCAGATGCTCAGACAGAGAAGTGAGAACTGTTCCTGTTCATCTGTGAAAGCGGGAGCCTGTGTCTGGCTAAAGGCATGAAGGAGATACTTGGTGTAACCTGGCTGCAGCCCAGCTTTAAAAAAACCCAAACAAACACCAAAACCCTCTAACCTCTTTCCCCCTCACTGCCTGCCAGGCATCTGAGCTAAATCCAGGGTGTTGCCTAAGCACCCATTGACCTCCTGTTTCTTGGGGTTCAGCAGGACTTACGCTCTCGAAAACCAGCACCAGGTACCCACAGCAGCTGCCAGCTTGACAGGGATGGAGGCTGTGACTGCAGAAGTGACATACATCCTCATGTGTCCCAGCCACCTCTCCCCCTCCTTGTCCCCTTTCTAGCCTCTACAGTCCTTATCTGTGGCTGACTCACGCCTCAAACTGGGAACCAACGTTCTGCTGAGTGCCCTGGGTAGTAACACCAGCCTCATCTCTCTGGACATCAGTGGCAATGCCATGGGGGACACGGGAGCCAAGATGCTAGCGAAGGCCCTGCAGATCAACACAAAACTCAGGTAGCAGCAGGTTCATGTTGCCTTGTGGGTGCCCTTCCCACCTTGTGCTGGGTGGCCCTGTTACAGTGGTCCTGGCTGTGATGTTGATGCCATCGGAGGAGCCTTATTGTGGCTCCTGGTGACCATGGATGTGGCCCTGGACAACTTTTGGCACACGGTTGGATGCTGTGACAGGAAATGTGAATGGCAAGAAAGCCGCTCAATCCCTACCCCAGCACTTGCCAGATCTTTGCCAGGCTCCTGCACAGCCCGGGGTGCTGCAGCTGGACCTTTGAAGTCGCTGCCCTCACCCCACATTCTGACATCAGTTCCTAAAACGCCATTTTTTGACCACATTGTGCCTGAAAAGGCAAGGCAGGGGTGTCTGCAGGGGATGGGGAAGAATATTCCAGCCAGGGCTTTTCCTCTGAGGGATGTCTGCCACTGCCAGCAGGATGGTGCCTGACTGTGTCCTTCCTGCCCTTCACTCCCTCCAGGCACCCACATACTTTATGGCTCCTTGCCAAGTCCAAGTTTAGGTTTTGAACATTTAGATTCAGATTTTTAACCCCATTTCTAGGCTTTCTGGTGCCTGCCATCAGCCTAGGGCTCACTCTTCCTGGCACCCAGTGGGTGGGCACTGAGGCTGCACAGGTGCGGGCAGTGCTCACGTGTGTCCTTCTCTTTGCAGGACCGTGGTTTGGGACAGGAACAACACAACTGCCCAAGGGCTCCTGGAGGTGGCTCAAGCTTTGGAGAGGTAAGGAAGGAGCTGCTTGGTCCTCCTGGCTTCCTACTGCCATGCAAAAGAGACTCTGGTGCCAGGATGTCACTATCACCAGGGCCTCTTGTCCCCTTGAAGGAGCAGCTGCATCACACAGTTGCATACAGATCCCTAGGGAGTGGGTCCACAGCTTGGGCCTTGCAGCTAGCAAAGCAACCTGCCACCCATTTGGTGATGGTACCTTTGTTACCAACCTCAGGGTCTGCCTGGGCTCTGCATCCCAACGCAGCAGAGCTCTGTGTCACCAAGGCAGCCCCCAGTGAGCACAGGGGGATCTGCTGTGGGTGGAGACATGATGCTCCTCTTCTCCCTGCCCACAAAAGACGGGTAGAAGTTGTCCACCTGCTGGGCACACCATCAGGTTTGGTGTTTGGCCATGCAGGTTTTCTGGAGGTCTGAAGAGAGAGGGGTGAATGCAGGCCCTGAGTGGGTGGTTGCTGCCACCCCATCGGGGTTTGCTTAAGGCCAGAGTCTGGCCGTCCCCATCTCCAGGGATGGACCTTGGGGCAATGTCTGGGCTGCTGTTGGGTGGGCTCTGGACTGATGTTATGTCTGTGGGGAAACGCACAACGGGGATGAGCCCCACGAGGCTGATGAGGGGGTCCAGCAGCATCCACTCATCCCTGCACTGCCTCACAGGAATTACACACTCAAGTCGATGCCCTTGCCGATGTGCGACGTGGCGCAGGCGTACCGCAGCAACCCCGAGAGAACGGAGGAGGCGGTGCACAAGGTAGAATGATGTAGGCCAGGGGGTTACGGGGCTGGTTGCCACCAATGCTGGCTGCTCATGGCCTCTTGCCTTCTGCAGCTCCAGTCCTGCCTGACAAGGAACCAGCTGCGGCGCACACTGCCCACACAGACCTTCCGGCTGCAGCAGGGCATCCTCACCACCTCTTCCGAACAGGTTTGCTGGCCAAATTGCTGCATGGGGCTGCCCTCCCTTGCCCTGAACAACCCTGGCTAGCTCATGTGAGCTATTGCAAGCAGCACCAACCCCTTTTCACCTTTTCTGAGTGGAGGGCAGAGCAGTCCAGAGGGATGAGAGTGGGGCCAGGCAGAAACATTATCTTCAGTGAACCCTCCTGGTTGCATCCATGGGTTTCATGCATATGCAATGTTGGGATATCTCACTGCTATGCTACCCCATGCAGCATGTTCCCAGCTCCCTGCACGCGCTTGCAAGCAAATCCCCACCATGTGGCATCCCCTAATGTCAGGGATGCTCTGGGGGCTGTAACCTGCCTGTGCCCCTGCTTGCCCCATCGGGCAGTGCCAGCACATCCTTCTCTGGGAAAGCCACGGCAAGGAGGGGAACTGGCAGTGCTGCTCCAGCATCAGTGCGTGATGCAGCCTCTCTGCGCTCCAGATGGTGAACGAGATCTGCCTGAGTGTGCAGAAGCATGTTGACATCCTCAGCGCCTGCCCAGGCAGGGAGGCGGAGGCAGACATCCTCTGCGCAGAGGAGGCCATCAGGAATGCCAACCTCTCCGTCAGCGTGAGTCTATCACGTGGGGAAACCCCTCAACTCACCCAGCTTCAATTCAGGATCGAAGCAGGTTATTGATTAGTTAATGACATAATTAACTGGCAGTTGGGGAACACCAGAATCATCAATGCAACAGATGCATACGTTGCAAAGTGTTAAAGAACAGCTGTGAATTTCTGAACCCTTCTAGAACAAGTCCCAAAATGTTCTTAATCTCCCCCACACATGCATACAGGTGTCTGCACACCCCCCAGGAACTGGGGGTTACAAGTGCACCCCCTCTTCAGCAAGGGCACCCCCTGCTCATGCTCCCCTCCATGGGGGAGGTGGGTGCTTCAGCTTTGGGCAATCCATGAATGCCCACACATGTGAGAAACACTCCCTGCATCCTCAGGGTGTCTTTCCTTGGGGCACCCTCATCGCACCCTGTCTGGATGCAGGCCAGTGATGAGGATACTTCATCAGCCCATGATGAAGGCTACCATGTTGGCTGGGCAGCTCCTGGCATTGTCAGCCCTGGTTTGATCTTCCTGGTCCCACTTCTCTCTCCCCATCACACCTTTTCTTCCTTTTCCTCCACATCTCTTCAAAGCACCTCCTTTCCCTTTTTCTCAACTCTCCTGGCACACCCCCCTGGGTACTTAATCTGGCAGAGATAGGATTTAAGAGGACAGTGCTGATGGTGGAAAGGAGGTGGAATGGATGGGAAAGGATCTCCCCTGATGTGGACAGCAGCATGGCTGGGTACAGGGTGGGAAGGAGGGTCAGTGCGTGGTGGGGAGCAGTCACAGTTCTGGCTGGTGGGACACAGGGGCCACAAGGGATCAGGATGCCCAACCCTGGCCCAGTAAAGCCAGAAGGTCACTGGGTCTCCCCAGCTGATGCAGGCAATGCTTTTCCATGGGGCAGCCACAGATGCAGGCTGTGCATGGAAGGATGGAAAGCAAGGATCCATGCCATCTCTCTTCCCTTGGCAGATCCTGCCCCTATTGTATGAAGCGGGAAACACCCCATACCAGAACTGCAAGCTGCAGCACAAGCTGGAGTGTCTCACGGAGGAAGCAGCGCAGACCTGTGGCCGGGAGATCCAGGTGGGCATCTGTGGGGAGCTGCCAGCAGCTCAGGGTGCTCATCAGCCTCGGCCCAAGGATGAGGGACATGACATCTCCTGGAAACCACATGAATCCTGATAGAAAAGACACCAAAAACTTCCCTTTCCTCCCCAAACCTCAGGCAATCATGCAGGCAGTGCTGGACACAGCACACAACCTCTGCCCGGCCGTGGTGCAGAAGAGCGGGGTCAGGGACCAGCTGGTCAATGCCATGTCAGAACGAATCTACCTCCAGGACCACCTCAACCTCAGCGCTGTCCTGGACCAGATGATCACTGACATCTTCAGCAAGCTGAAGTGGGTGACATGCCATCCTTCTCATTTGGTAGCTGGCTCTCACCCATGGGGCCAGATGAGGATTTTGGGGGTTCCTTACTAACTGCTGCACTCCCCACGTGGTGGGGGTGTGCTGGGTCATGCTGCTGTGTTTTCCCAGCTGTGGCTTTGCTTCCCGCTCAGATCCAGTTCAGACGTACCCCTAGGGAACTGAGAAGCCCCATGGGGTGATGTTCCTGCAGTCACATCCCTGTGGTTGGCAGAGGGGAGACCTGAACATCGATGGGGGGAATATGCTTGGCATCCTCCATCCCAGCCAGTGCTTGTTCCCGTTCCTGCCCCAGCAGCATTCACCCAGCGAGCCAGAGCCCAGAGCATGCCCTGGGTGCCCCTCTGGGTGTCACAGCCGAGCACCCATATCCCCAGCACGGTTCTCCCTGCAGGGGCTGGGCCCATAGCTTGCAGGGGCTGTGGATGCTGGCCCTGACACCCCTCTCTGCTCCCAGTGAAATCAAGCTGTCAGTCACAGCCGCCATGGCCGACTGCATTGTGGATGCTGTGCTGGGAGAGCTGACCATTGCCCAGTGCAAGCTGGTGAGTACCAGGGGATGCCAGCCCCTGCAGAATGGGGAATTGGGGCTGGGATGCAGGATGGGAGTCTCGCTACCCTGGCATTGCCCAGGCACCAGCCAATGCTATGACCATGGATTTGCTGTCTGGGAAGCAGGACAATTCCAACCCATCCTGGTTTTCCTCCCAGGGAATCCTCTCCCAGTGTGGTCACAGCAGCATTAACGTCCTGAGCAAATTCCAGGAGCTGCTGCAGGGTCGGGGTGCTGGGGCGAAGCCAGGCACCAGCTGCTCATACACCGGGGCAGGCACGGGGCAGCTGCGCTGGGGCCAGCAGCCAGCTAATCAGGCCTAAATCCGCTTGCAAATCCCGGGTAGGGAGTGGAGCAGCACGGAGCATGCAGGGTGGCTGGGTGCGCTTCAGCCCCTGGGATACTTTAAGCACTTCCTAATGGTTTTAGGCAGAAAGCCTCCCCAGGCAGGGGCTCGACCTCTCGGTGCTGCTGCCAGAGCTGGCTGAGGATGATGCCGCCACACCAGTGAGGGGCAGGAATCCTCCAGACCTTGTTGCAGAGGAGGTAGGGTCCGACCCTGCTGCTGCTGCATGATACCCGCGCTATAACCATCTTTTATCCGCCTTACCGGATGATGCTGGGCTTAACACTGCAGCCTCTCTGGGTATGCGCACCCCCGGCACCCCCCCAGGGCATTGCTAAGGCAATTAGTACTGGGAAATGGGACCGTTAGCCCGGCTGGCCGTGCTGCCTGCCCTGCCCGCACTGGGAGTGTGTCCTTGCGGTGACCTGGGCTGGTCCTGGCCAAATACAGCCCTTCCAGCTGGCCTTTGCTCTGGGACCTGGGGTCCAGCACAGCACAGGATCCCAGCTGGCAAAGCATCTGATCCAGCATCATGGGTGGTTTCAGTGCTGAACCAAGATGTGGGGGTGCAGCACTGGGGATCTGGGGATTATGGAGGGATTGCACCCATCACTGGGCGAAGCCTGCCTGGCTCTGGCTGCTGCAGGATGCTGCTCACCACAGCCAGTTTGCCAACGCCAAAGCCACCACCATCCTGCTCTCCCTGCAGTACAAGATGGCCCTGCGGAGGAAAAACAAGCATTTCAGGAGTATTCGGCCCACGCCAACCGTGAGAAGTAAGGCTACCACACAGCTTTCCCTTTGCTATGGCTCGGTGTGTGCTGTGCCGCTTTTGCTGGGGCATGGCGGGGCAGGGGGCTCACAGTAGCAATCTTTGGGAGGCAGAGCCATCCATGATGATGCTGCAGGCTGTGGGCAGAGGCTGGCAGGGATCCAGCCCCTCCGGTGCCATGGCATGGATCTGATTGCAAAGCTCACCTTGAGCTTGCTCTTGTGCTGCTTTTGCAGGGCTGGCTAGCTCAGAACCCACAGGTAGCAGAGTAAAAGCCCTGAGCTCCCTTCCCATGCAGTCAGGCAGCAAAAGAGCTGCTCTTGTGCCATGGCATCTCCTCCACTATCTCAGGGACCACCCCAGGCATGGACGGACATCACCAACCCAACCAGCATCCCAGGGACCTGGCACAGGGGAGGGGATGTTGCCCATGGGTGCTCCTGGTGCTGAACTACCCCAGGCTTATCCACTACTGGTGTTGCCCCACGGAGCCCTGCATGCCTGTGGGGGGGCAGGATCCGGTGGGGCCTGGGGAAATGAGCAGCTGATGGGTGACTTCTGCTTTTCAGGGTTTTGGCTGTGATGCATATTTGGCTTTGGCTGAATCAGAGCTCATGCTGGGCCCCAGAGCCTGGCACCCAGGTGTCCCCAGGGGACCCCTGATATCCCCGAGCCCAGCAGCATTCCAACCTCTGATGTCCCCGATCCTAGCAGTATCCTGACTCCCATCCAGTGGGTAATGAGTGGGGCTGAGGAACTGCCTGCCGAGCAAAACAGGGTGTGTTTGTGGGTGCTGCTTGCTGGGCTGATGCTGGCAGACCTTGTGCCGTACACCTCCTGCTGGCTGTGGGGGTCAGCTCAGTCCCTGCCAGAGCATCCCCCCCACACCTCCCCATGCATGCAAACCTCTGGGGACCGTCGCAAGCTCTGGCTATGCCACAAAGCCACTGCCCCAGGAGTTGCCATCCAAGCTCTTGGTGGGCACAGCTGCACTCTCCTCCCCGCAGCTGTGGCATGGCACGGCGCAGCCAGCGCCGCACCAACCCTTTGTGCGTGGGCAAAGGTGACGGCAATGATGATGGGGAGGCCTGGTGAAGCTGTGTGCCAACCAGGGCCCTCTCGCCCCTCGTAGGTGTCTCGGAGCTGGAGCTGGCAGCGGGTAGGGACGCCAGCGGGCTCCGAGCTCACCGGGCGCCGCCGTCACTCAGCCCCGCCGCGCCGCCGGCACGCCCTGCCTCCACAAAGGATGCTGAGCCTGCGAGTGGCTTGCTCCCCTCCATGCAGCCTGCCACCGCCGCCACCACCGGATCCCTTATGGACCTGCCGACCGCCGGCGAGAAGCTGGAGCATTGCACCAAAGCCAGGCCCCGGCCCAACCGCCGGCACAAGCAACCGCCCAGCAAACCAAATGTAAGCAGGGGTGGTTGGCAGGGGAAGGGGGATGTATCTGGGGTTTTTTTTTCTGTTTTTTTCTCAATTGGGTGAATTATTGTAGTCAGTATTTGTTGCAAGGCAGCATAATGAGATGCGTGGAGCCGCGGCTGGTTTATTATCCCACATTTCAGCCGCTGCCAGAGCCCCCTCAGAGGAGGGGGGCAGCCCGAAAGGATGGGCAGAGGGGCTGGGGCGGGGGGGGTTGGGAAATAATCCATCCCTTTTCCTGCTGCCTGCTGGGAGATGCTGAGCAGTGGGAGCCAGCAGAGAGGCAGCAAGGAATGAAAAAATCTGCAGAGTTTGGGTGCAGAGGGATGGTGTGCTTGGCAATGGCTCCGGCTGCCTCTCTCCTCCTGTGCCCTGTTTGCTCTCCCCCCCCTCCAAAATCTATTGGCCCCGAAGTTCCAGCAGCCGCTGCAGCTCCCGGTGATACTGGTGGGGCTCTGCCAGCTGTGCAGGGTGGGTTTCACCTCCCCCCCACCGAAAGGGTGAGAGCCCCGTGGTCCTGCCTTTGCAGCCCCCCTACCCAAAGGAAAAGTAACTTTTGGGTGCAGTTGGCAGAGTCCGTCTCTGTTGCCATTCCTGCTGGCATCACTTTGTCCCCACACCACCGTGATGCAGCTGGATCCTTCCACCTGCCGGAAAGCCCTGGCTTGCACAGCCACGGTGATGCTTGCCCTTAGACTGTGGTGGAACCAGCACTGCCGTGGGGCTGGAGGAGACACAGGAGGTGTTTCCTGCAGGCAGGGCAGATGCTGGAGGCTGGCAGGGGTCAGGGAGAGCCTGGTGCCCTCACCTTGGCACATCTCTCTGCAGCAATATGGGCATGCTCATCACCCAGGGTTGGCCAAGCCTTGAGTGAGGACAGGCTTTGATGGATGTGATGTGGCAGGGAGAGCAGATCTTGGATGGCTAGAAAGGCTCCTGAGCGGCATCAATCCAGCTGTAATGAAAAGTTTTTGTGGATTGAAATGCCATCGATGGAGAAGCACCTCCCTCTCATTGATAGGAAGTCACTGATGCAGTGCCATGTGCCAGGGCAAGGAAGATGCTGTGGAGGAAGGCTTGGCCGTGGCATGGACTGCTTTGCCATGGGGATGAAGTGGGTGGCCTTCATGCAGACTGTGGTGGCATTCCAAGGTTGGACTTGAGGATGAGCACCAGCCTGAAGAATGCAGATCTGGGTCCATGCAGGTCACCCACTCCATAACCCACCAGCAGCATGGGTGTCCCTTCCTTGGAGCTCAAATGAAGGAAGCAGCCCTGCCAAAGGCTTCTCCCACAGGACAGCAGGGTCAGAGACCTGGCCCAGCTCTAGGAGGTCTTTAGCAGGTTTTGTCACTGTGTGTCACCAAGGAGGGTCAGAGGCACCTTACCTGTGGGTAAAGAACACGTACCTGAGCATGTACAGATTACATACCCCAGCAACTGTGCTTGGGAGCCACCAGTACCCCAGCTGTGGCACCCAGTGGGGTGCAGGGGGCTGGCAACCAAGCTGCCCTGCCTGCACAGGCAGGGCAAGGAGATGGCAGGAGCCCAGAGTGGACTGGAGCTCCCAGTGCCCCAGGGATGCAGCAGGATGAGAGCTGGGATGCAGCTGATAACACCATGGTCTGGCTTTTGTGTTGGATGTGAGACAGAGTGTGCCAGCACCCGTCCCACACAAGCACCCATTGTTAGGTGCACAAGCACAGGTGGTAAGTGTTTGTGTGGCGGGTATCTTTGCCCCACACCAGGCTGACAGCCACACTTGCTTGCAGGTGCAGCCCGTGGCCTGTGAGAACAGTGAAGACAGGAGCATCACCCGTGTGGATGAGGGCTTGGAGGACTTCTTTGCCAAAAGGCTCATCCCAGAGGAGCTGCCGTAAGGCCAGAGGGGTGCCCAGGGTCCCCTGCACCCACCCAGCAGCCCCAGGATTTCACCTACCCTGCAAACTCTGCTGGTCCCAGTGCCAGAGGGATGCTGGGGAAAACATCCCTTCTGACGTCAGGCACCCAGCTTTTGCACCCAGGGCATCGCCAAGGGCAAGACTGGTGGGAGAGGGCTGGGATGCTGCTATGGAGTGCAGAATACAGCCAGCACCCCGATCCCATGAGCCTGGGGAGGGGCTGTGGGGCCTGCCTTGTAGCGGGGAGGCAATGGGGCAGCACCCATAGGGTCCCACACTGGGAATAGCTGCCCTTGCCAGGACAGCATCATCTTGGGAGGGGTGTCTGGGATCTGGATACAACCCTTCAGGGTGGGCAGAGGGGAAAAAATTATCTATAGTCCCTCGGCAGCCTAGAGCTTACTTTTCCCAATGCTTATCTCTCCCCAGCCCCATGGCTCCAGAGACGTGCCCAGGATCAACCCCTCTGGCCCCCTCTGGCTCTCGCACCCTCAAGAAGAAAATTGGAAATCTTTTTGCCTTCAAGAAACCCAAATCCAGCCGGGGCTCGAGGTGTGAGAAGGAACCTGAGGGTGGCCCCACTGCCCCCAGGAGCAGGCGCTCAATGCTCAGTGACATTTTACGGGCCCCCAGCAAGGCGAGCGAAGCTGGCAAGCCACTGAGTAAATCAGAGGAAGGGGGGCTCGCTGCCGAGCCCCGGGCAGAGCCCGAGCACTGCCAGACCCCTGACTCTGCCCGCAGGCTCCGGCCCAAGTACTCACGGGAGGGCAAATCCCAGTCACTCATATTGCTGTCTGGGGAGGATGAGGATGCACTGGGGGTCAGGCATGACAAGGTAAGCACTGTCACTGTCACCCAGCCACCGCCACTGACCCTGCTGTTTGGCTTGCCCAGTGGGTGCTGCTCCCACCCAAGGCTGCTGGTGGTGGGGTCAGCCAGGCACCACAGGGGGACGTGAGGACTCCGGAGCAATGGCTGGGGACATCCCTGCTGGGTTGTGGCCGTGCCTCCATCTCACAGGGGCATGGCTGGGGTTGGGGACCTGGACGTGCTGCGGGCAGGTGGGTGCTATGGGTGCTGTGCTGGGTGCTGTGCTGGGTGCTGTGCCCCTGGCAGGGCTGTGTCTGTCCCACAGAAGAGGCACCTGGAGAAGAGTGAGGGGGAGCTGCCTGGCTCCTTCGAGCAGCGCATGCAGGTCATGCTCCACCGCATCGGTGTCACCAAAGGCCCGGCCGCTGAGGGCAAGAAGCAGCAGGTAGGGACTGGCTCTATTTTTCAGGACAGATCCTGCACCCAAAGGGGCCCCAGGCCGGGACTGGCAGCTCCCAGCTCTGTGCAGCCACTGCCCATGGCTTCTGTCCAGTCACCTGACCATCTGCAAGAGGACCAATACATGGGCCTCTAGGCACTGCATGGTGTCTGTTCCTCCTTCCCTGGCATGCACCCATCCCCTGCAGCCACCCCAAAGCCTGGCAGCATCCTGCTCTCTGCCACCCATCAGCCCTTCAGGTGCTGCCACCCTGAACACCCCAACCCTTACCAGGTTTCTTTCCCCTTGCAGAGCAAAGACAACGAGATCAAGAAAGCTGGCTCAGATGGTGAGGGGCTGCATCCTCCCACACACACGCCAATCCCCACCCCAGTTGGGCATCCACAGGGTGGGCATAGACAGGCCACCTCAGTCCCACCACATCCCCTCCTTACTGGGTGCTGGTGGCAAGGGACAGACCCCAGTGTGCTGATGCTGGCTGGTGCCTTGTGCTTGCAGGGGACATTGTGGACAGCTCTGCGGACTCACCCCCCTCCCTGAAGGCACGCACGCACTCAGTGTCCACAGGTGGGTCACTAGTGGGTGCCAAGGTGGTGGCACCATCCCCCAGGGCAGAGGGCTCTGTCCCCTTTACTAGCACCAAACAGCACTGCATGGGGACTGGAGCCAACAGGGACTGGTGGACATGGGCACCCAGGCAGGGTCCCACCCTCGGGAGGGTGCCCAACCCTGGTGATGGCAGATGGAAACCCAGCCCTTTGCCCCAGGTCCCCGGGGTGGCTGCAGGCTGGGTCCCAGCACCAAGAGCCAGCCCCTGAGGTCATCACTGCTGGGCACCCACAGCTCTGCCCTGCCTTCCCCACAGATCCACCCTTCCGCAGCCCAGCCACCGCGATGGAGCCCAGGACCTACCTGGCTGATCCCTGGCCAGCCTGGAAAGCCCTGGGGAGACAGTTGCCCGCCGAGCCACAGGGCACCAGCTCCAACCAGCCCCGGCGCTCCTTCATCCTGGCTGAACCAAGTGGGCTGCCAGAGCCTGGGGGCCGGGAGGACTGGAGCAGCAGCCTGCCACGGCCAGGGAGGAACACACCAGCGGTGCTGCCACGGAGGGTCAGCCACAGCGGGGAGGTGGGTGCTGGCAGCCCCCTGCACACACCACCTGACACCGAAGGTAGGATTACATGAGCTGCTGATGGGGTGCCCATCCCACTTGTGGCATGTTCCCAGACCCCCTTGGGAACGGAGGGCAGCAGAGACCCAAGCACCCAGCACTGGGTGCTGATGGGGGGCTGTCAGGAGATCGAGGGCGCTGTAGGCTCCCCCTGACAGCACCTCCCTGCTGCTTTTCCAGACAACCGGCTGACGCCGTGGCTGGCAGCATTGTGGGGGACCGGCCGCCGAGCTGTGTCTGTCCATGAGGAGCAGCTCAGGGAGCCCGAGTGCTCAGTGGAGCTGGGAGGTAAGTGAGGGCTGGAGTAGGACCCCAGTGCACCCCGTGCTGGAGGAGGCAGGCAGTGCATCCCATGTGCGTGGTGGTGCTGCCGCCTGTCTTAGCTGGCAGGTGGCCGCCTGTGGTGCCAGGGTGCTAGATGATGGTGTTGCCACACTAAGGAGATCCCGGGGGATGAACTTGGCACAGGGAGCAGCTCCAGCAGCAGTAGGGCTGCCTGGGCTTACAGGCAGAAAGGGGGCAGGAGCCAGGCGGCTGCGCCCCACCGTAACGCAGGGCTGGGTCGTGTTTCCCTCAGCAGACACTGTCCCCCTGCGCCTGCGGCGGTCGCCTGTGTTCAGACGGAGGACCAAGCATGACTCCTTCCCAGAGCCAGAGGGCAAGCCCAGACTGTCCTTGAGTGCTGCAGGTGAGATGTGATGCTCCCCTCCCTTGCACCCCATGCTAAAGCAGGTGTTGGGATATGGAGGATTACCCCAGTGCTCATGCCAGCACCTGTGACTGCTCTAGGTGCCACACCGCAGGACTGGCCCGGTGCTGGGCTGGAGGAGCTGCAGGCTGGAGTGGGCACCAAAGGCAAGGAGCCACAAGCCCTGACACAAACTGTTGTGAATGCACAAGGCTCAGCAGCCATAGACCAAAGACGCCCAGTACCAGGCCAGGGGGAGCCAGCCCTGGGAGAGTGAAGCCCCTGCATGCTGCTGCACTGTTCCCAATAAAACCCTGCAAGCAAGCACACGGTGCCGGGGTGATTGGCAGCTGAGGTGCAGAGAGCAGAAACGGTGCAGGTCTGCTCCGTACCACACTGGCATGGATGCGGCCATGGGGCCAGATAACGATGGCATCACCCACCATCCACTGTGGGGACAGCTGGGCCACCAGCATCACCCGGGAGGGCAGGGATGCCCAGGGACCGTGCAAGAACCCTCGGGGTGCACTGAGCAGCATCGCCTTCCCCAGATGGCCTCTGCCACCATGGGCTGCAGGGGGGAAGCTGGTGATTTTAGGCAGCAGCTGGGCAGGCAGCCAGCCATTTTTAGCAAGTGTTAGCAGGGCCCTTTCACCTCTCCAGCTCCTCACCCCATAAGGTACCGCTCTTTCCAGCCACCCCAAGACACAGGTTTCCATCAGTGGGACCACAACCCATGGCATTTCAGCACACACCTCTGCAGCCAAGCTCCAGCCATGCCTGCGCCAGCATCCCTGCAGCTCTCCCGATGTCACCAGCAATACCCCAACATCCAAGTGGCTTTCTCCTGTGTTGACCTCTGCTCCGGACCAAATGCATTCCTTACACGGATGTTTACGACAAAGCAGCAAGATGCTTTTTTTTTTTCCCCCTTTTTTTCTCAATACAAGAGCTGTGTATTTAAAAAATATACAATTTTTATTTTTAATTTCTACAGCATAACCCTGCGGAATATATTTTTTAATGAACAGTGCAGGACCTGACCTAAACCAATCAATAAAATGTCCAAACACCTGTGCTGCCTTTGGAGCAGGATCAGGTTGTGGGGCCTCTGCCATCACTGCCTCCCCCGCTACAGTGGCACAGGGTAACCTCTTGTCCCCATTCAATGGGGCCAGGGCATTTGGAAAAGATGGAGAGGGAGAGGTGGGAGAGGAATGCTGGCTCATGCACAGGCATCCCTGAATAAGTGGGTTTTTTCCCCCTCTCAGCACTGAGGGTGCTGGCCTTCAACAGGTCATGTCCCCAGCATCACTGAAGCCAGGGTCTCTGGAGCCAGGCCAACCTATCAGCAGTCTCCTTTAGGGATAGGGGTCCTGGTGTCCCCACCATCCCTCCCCTAACTGCTTTTCCCAGGCAACCCTAAATTGTTTTGGCTGAACCAGTGAAGAAGTGACGGACAGGCTAGGCTCAGGAGTCCACCTCCCTGTCTGTGAGTATCCAGCATGCCCACTTCAGCATCGCTTTCGAGATCCTGCAAAACCAGACCAGGGGAGCCAGGGTGAGAAAAGGATGCAGCTGGGGACATGCCATGCCATAATGAGGCAGGCTGGTGCTGAGGGGTAAGGCAGAGTTTGGGGACCTGCTGCAGCGATTCCTGCATCCCATGGGGCTGGCCATGGGGGGAACAAGGGACAGCCATACAAGGCCATCACTGCACTGACCTGACAGATCTTATCCTCTCGCAGAGCTCGGGGCTTGGTGCCTCGTATCTGTACTGGACCGGCTTCTCCTTCACATACTGCAGAAGGGAAGGGGAGGGTGAGGCTGGTCTGCCCCAGCTGCAAAGCCCAGAGCACAGCCCCACCAGAAGCCCCAGACCCTGATACACCTAGGAAAACTCTTGAGTCTCTCCTTCAATCTTTTCCGGCTCTTCCTATCTTATTGTATGCAGAGAGCTGGAAGATGACCCAGCAAGTGTTGGTTCCCATCCAGCTCGGGCTCAATCACTTCTTCACCCAGTGTCCCAGATCCTCCTTTGGGAGGGTTGGGGCCACCATCTATGTCAACACCTGCTTTCAACTTCCCACTGCACCAGCCAGGTGAGGAAAGGCCCTGGGGATGGACACCAGTGGGGGGGTGACACAGAGAGCCTCCTTGGGGACCACCCCCCATAGGACCCCACCAGCTGCTCATCTTTACCGGCTGCAGAGCTCTGTGCTGCTCTGGCCTGGAGCTGGTGCCGCTCACTGGGGATGCTTGCTCTGCCTCCTCCTCTTCCTCAGGGAGCTCCTTTCCATGCTGTAGCCCCGTCTCCTCCTTTCTGCTCTTCTTTGCCTGCTGTGTGCTCACGAGCTCCGTCCTGCCTGTGCCTCTCCCACTACCCCACAGGGCACCTCGGGGATGCTGCTGCCCACCGCGGGCCGGCTGCACCTGGCCGTCTCCTGCCAGCAGCTTCCTCTTGGCACCTGCAGCATCTCCTCCCTGGGTCCTGGCACGAGCCGGACTATGCTTCAACGTATCTGGAGGGAAAGCTGTGCCACTGGAGTCTGCCTGCTCCCTGTGAGGCATCCCTTCGGGCAGGGATTGCAAGCGGCTGTTGGGCAAGATGGGAAAAGCTGGAGAAAGAGATGGCAGGGTGGCCTGAGAGCCCCCCGACACCTGCGGGCCTTGAGCAGGGCAGGGGGCATCGCAGGCTGCCTCCACAGCTGACGTTGCCTGGGTGGTGCCAGTCTCTACCAGACTGGTATTGCCATAGGAGCAGAGCAGGGAGGGAGAGGAGGTCTGCACCGGCTCTCCCTGCGGTAAGCCCTCAGGAGAGTCCTGGCTGCACGGTTCCAGGAAGTCAGGGGTATTGCTGTCAGCAGCCACATCTTGCTGGGTCTTCAGTGAAGGTTCATGTTGAAAGGTCTTCTCTGGTAGGAGAAAATGCATGGTCAGCTTGGGCAGGGGGCAAGTGGCTGGTGGTGGGACCTGCCCCAGCATGTCAGGTTGGGGAGGAGAGCATTGGAGCTGGAACAACGCAGGCACAGGGCAATGGGAACACTACAGTGCTAATTTTTGGCCAGGGGAAAGCAAGCCAGCATCCAGGATGAGCTACATGGTCACCCACTGAGAAGAGAGGGGGTTGTCTCCTGCCAGTGATGGAGGCTGGATGCCATGGGGCATCTGGACTCACCATCTGAAGAGTTCAGGGTCAAAGATATCAGGGGGAGCCTGTTCCAGGGGTTATCCAGGGATCCCTCTGAGCTCGCTGACAAAGCTGTTGACTCAGCAGCTGCAACAATCAAATCAGGGGGTTGATTTTGGCAAAGAAAGCAGCTGCCCACTCCCAACCCTGTGGCAGCTACAAAGAACTGTGCATGAGGTCTTGGACAGACAGCACTCAAGGGGAGCTCTAAGAGCCCTTTCAGCTAAAACTGGGATGTAGTCCAGCCAGACTCTGTCCATGACCTCAGCCAGCCCCTGCAGCAGGCAGCAGAGAGGCAGATGCTGCCCAGAGAGCAGGGAGGTGGGGTGAAGACCATCTACACCCTGCACTGTCTACGACAGCAGTTCCCTTCATCTCCTCTACGTGTACCTTCTGCAGGTACTTCTGCAGCAAAGCTTGGAGACACCAAGCCCATACCAGTGCCAAACCAAAATCAGGCAAGAACCCACATTCAGGCCAGCAAATCAGGCTCTGTGATGACATCACGGGGACAAAATAATTTGTTGTGCTCCCAGCACCATGAACCGAAGCTGCTCAGCGTCAGGAGGCTGCAGGAATAGGACCATTCCCTGCCTGCTTAAGGCAGGGCTGGGAGTCCTGTTCTCCCAAAGAGCTGGCCATGCCAGAACCTCCTCTGCTCAATCCAAGGAGAAGATGCGCTGAGCCAACTTCAGAGGAAAACACTACAAGCCTGGATGGGATCTGGAGGTCCCACTACTCACAGCTGGCTTGGGATACAACACTCAGGTCGCCTGACACTGTCCTGTCATCGCCACTCTTCTCGGGAGCTGCTTCGCTTTTATCTGCAATGAAAGGGGCACTGCTGGTCGCATCCCAGCATGGTGTGCAGCCAGAGCAAAGGAGGTCTTCTCCCCATTCCAGGAAGACACTCACTTCACATGCTTGGGCACCAAACTGCCCACCTGCCTACCCTGCAGGTGAAGCTACTGCACTGACCTGCCTTGAAAGCATCGCAATCAACTGCCTCCTCCTCAGGAGGGATCACCAAGGTGTCGGCCAGGACCATGAAGATGTCCTCACCCTGCTGAAATGAGACACATTATGTGGTTTTCACTGGGTAGTCCCACTTGAGCTGCAGGAGCCCACCTGTAACTGGTAGTTGAACACCATCTCTCCATCAAACCTCCAGCTTTGCCCACTGCTCTTCCCCTTCCTTCTCCCACCCCTCCCAAGTAGGGTCCCCACCAAGAGCTGTCTCAGCAGCCAGACTGACCTCTTTCTTGCGCTCTGCCTCCCACTGGGTGACAGGAACCTCATTCTTCATCGTCGCTGGTGTCTCCTTGGGCATCCGTAAATCCAAGCATTCCTCAGCACTTTCCTTCAAAACCTCCAGCTGGTTCTGTCCTATGGCATCAATCAGCTGAGAGATGGATGGCTCTGGAGCAAGAACACAAGTGTTAGTGGAGAAGACGCCTTAATTCAGGCAAGCCTCACTTGCAAATGCTTTTACTCTGCTGCATGGCTGTCATGTGCCTTGAAACCTGTGGAAACAAAATTCTGCATTTCCTTTGCTACACAGGTCCTGGAGCAGCAGCATGAGCACAGGCATGCATTGGCTCACGCTGCTTTAGCTGTCAGCACCATTTTGTCCTGCTTTGGGCTTAGCAACGTTGCCTTGTGAGATCTGGTCATGTTTGTGCTACCTCTGCCTAACACAGACCAAGCTGAGAAGAGCCAGGAGCCCCACCAAGCACCCAGAGCATTGCGTACCCGCCCTGAAAACCCTTTACCTGAGCTGGGAGCGTTCTTCAGAGCGAGAGTCCTCCTGCAATGACCAAGGATAAGATAAAGCCTAGTTAGGACTGGGGCGCACACAGGCCAGCAGCCCTTTGCAGATCTTGGTCGCAGATCGGGCGGCTTGTGGAAGTAGTGGATTCTCCACTAGGTGCCAGATCCAGCCACTGCTCAGTATCCCAGAAATGCCCATCAGGGAGCCCTGTTCCCAGAGATGGACCAATGGAGACCCCTGAGGATCTCCAGAGTTGGTGCTCCAAGTGTGGAGTTAAGAATGAGCTGTGCAGGGCTTCACCCACCCAGCCATGCTGCCTACAGCTGGAAAAAACCAAGTTCCCCACAGGTGTAACCTCTCAGCTCTGCCAGCTCAGAGGAAGAGACTGGGTTGGAGAGCCCTCTCTGTCACTAGGATCTCATTTTGCATGATCTACTCAGCTCTCTCATATCCAGGGGCAGGGAGTCCCACAGGTTAACCAGGAGCTGCCATAACATGCGCCTGTGCTTGCCAGCCTGCTCTAGCCTCATGCAGAGCCTGCATGCCCTCATCATGGTGCCTGGAGGCATTCCCCAGCAATGGACAGCCCCATACTTACAGCCAGAGCTCCTTTATCTTCTGCTGCACAGAGGGCTCCTGGTTCCTGCAGCAACAAAGAAGCCAGTTACTGATTCCCTCCGCATTCCCACCTTCCTTCACAGCTTGTGATGGAGACAATTCCTCCTTCAAAGAGCAAAAAGTCTCCACCACAACCAGCTCACACCAGGTCTCCTAGAGTCAGTGCTGCTCTAGGGGTATGAGAAAGCCCTGCCAGACCAGAGCCCCCTGGCTGCCCCTTGGGCCGTACCCATCAGATGACTCCAACCTCTGCCTCTCCAACGGCAGCACAATGAACCGCTGCACCATGAGGTAAAACTCGCAGTCCTCCTGTGAGGAAAACAGAGCCCGTAAGGCACCTCTGCAGTCCCACCTCTGCTCCCACCTCCCCTGGGGCCAGTGAGCACCCACACACACACCCCAGCTTTGCCATCAACCCTCCAACCAAAGTGAGGGCCCCCTGCAAAGGACAACACCCTTCAGCGGAGGGTTTGTACCCTCCTGCACCAGCTGATGGCTCTTCAGGAGCCACAGGCTAGGCTGGGCCAGCCCGAGGCCACAGGACCGGGGGCTGGCAAGGGGCCAGCAGGCAGCTCTGCCACCAGTGGTCCATGCAGGTCTCCTGCAGCTCCACAGCAGCTGGAGGTAACAGCCAGCTGGCCCTGGGGCAGATGCAGCACATCTGCATGGAGGGCTCAGGCCAACCCCTGCCCCAGCGCGCACGCCAAGCCATTGACACTGCCACAGACACTCCCAGGAGCTGCACATGGAAGAAAAAAGAAAGGCCATCCCTCATCTACCTCCAGCTCCTGGGAGCAGCTCAAAGCAGGTAAGCATGCAGGAAGCAAGGCACAGTGAAGGGACAAGTTGCTCCTGCTCATCAGAGCCCTTACCAGTCTGGCTTCCTCTCGGAAACACACCGTGTACTTCTGCAAGACGATAATTCTGCAAATAAGGCTGGAGAGCCTGAGCTGCATGTGAGTGCTAGAAAAAGAGCAGAGCAGGAATGTCTTGATGAAGAACGGAGCTGGACCACCCAGACACATAGTGGGGCTCCCCAAACAGCTACACCAACCACATCAGGGCATGCTGGAACATGTCTCAGCATGAGCATCAAGGACCAAGGGCTCCTGGTTCCTCCAAATTATACTTGCTGCTTATCCTTGGCTTTGCTACCAGCATCCCACTACTCTAGGGTGTCCAAATGGGGAAACTGAGGAAAGCACTGAAGGAGCACTCCAAGCTATCATGGTTAATGCTCTGGCTCCTCCTTTCACAAAGCCCATGGGCTCTTTAGTCCTTTCTAATCACGTCTACATGGCATCGCAGCTTCTGCCATCGACCCCTGCCCATCCTAGCCAGCCAAAACTGGAGCACCAAGCACTGGCATTCCGGCTTTCTTCTCTTAGCAGCTCTTTCATGCAGATTTCCCACCCTGTGATTGCTTTAGCTAAACACAACCTGAAATAAGACCAGGCAGGAGCCCCACTACCAGCTGTGGAGAACCGCTGTCTCAGCCACAGCCAAGTCACGGTGGAACCCACTTTTCCTCTGCCTGCAGAGCTTCAGACGTAATGACCACACGGATGTAGTAGGACCCATCTGAGACCTGTAGGACGGCATCTTGGAGGACCCCAGGTTGGCCTGGAGCAGCTGAATCACTCAAAACCTATCAAGAGATTGAGGAGGGGAGGAAAAAAAAGTCTTAGACTTCCCAGTGAACAAGGACAGGACACCTGGCTGACAGCCTGGACTCTTAGGAGAGAAGGTCACCATTCACCATCAAGCCAGGTAGTAACACACTTACCCTAAGGCCGAGGGATCCCGGCAGGACCGAGCAGGCTCCACACCAAGAGAGAACAAGAGACATGCCACATTGTGCAAGACAGCAATTGAAGGCAAGGTGGGAGAGGTGCCACCACTAAGCATTTTTTTTTACCCAAATCAACAGCAGGAAACCAGGCAAAAGGGGTCTGGGCAGGCTTGGGACACATGCTCCTCTGCTAACCAGAGGGAGACAGAGAGCAGCAGTAACAAGCAGGATCATTACAGCTGTTCCCTTCTTCTGAATGAAGTCCCTGGTATAGCAACACTGAGCCTGTACTAAGCCATGTCCATGCTAGGTCAAAACAACCCCCGAGGGAAGCAATTAACTGTTCCTCCAAGTCTCATACCTGTCTGGTCCGTGGGCTGGGAGCTGTGGATCAGTCCTGGCCTGTCCTAATCCCTACAGCCCTACAGTGTGGTCTCACAAGTCATGCACATCGTTCACCTGACTGGTGATGTTGGACATGATGAACAAAGAGGAGACATGAAATCACATGTCCCACCGTACACAAAAGCCACCTGTATCTGACAAGAGGTGCACCCATGTCCTTTAATAGGTGCCCACCATGCTAAAAAGAAAAATTGTCATCACCTGGGACCTTCTGACAACACGAGTCTGCCAAACCTACTGCATAAATTCCCTGTACAAGCCAACAAGGCTTGATGCTGGGTTTAAGGATCCCCATGCTGCCAGGATCCTGCTCCCGTCAGCCGTGTCCCCTTGCCCTGGTGGGAGAAGCCCAGCATGCAGGTGTCTCAAGTCCCCACCATGTGCTCACACACTACAGACCACTCTTGACTCCCAGCAGAGGCAGAGTGGCTTAGGGCACAACAGAAGACAGTGAGCCGGGCTGCTCACAGGACTGGGTAAAAAACAAGACAAAGAAAAGGGTAGGTTTGGAAGTTATAGATCTGAAACAGAGACAAAGGTAGGCATAGCTGGAGCCTACCAGCTAGAGGTGAAAGGCTCTGCTGCTCAAGATACACTCCCAACCTTCATTCACTGTGGAGGACTCGGGTGGGGGTAGGTTGGAGGTGGTCACACTGAGGAAAATCTCCCCATTAACCTCTTGAACCCGCAGATGGATCCACTCATTCACTTCTGGGTCTTCGTCAGCCCAGGCACAAGAGATCTCCTGCCTGAGCGAGGGGACTGGGCCAAGAAGTAGGTAACCAGTGATTTCACCACCTCCATGTCTTCAGACAGGATGGGGAACAGGACTACAGGGTCTCCTCTCTCCCACTGTCATTCTTTTCTCCTCGTCTCATCTCTCCTTCCATTTCACAGAATCACAGAATGGTAGAGGTTGGAAGGGACCTCTGGAGATCATCTTGTCCAACCCCTCTGCTTGAGCAGGGACACCTAGAGCAGGGGGCACAGAAATGCATCCAGGCGGGTTTTGAACGTCTCCAGGGAAGGAGACTCCACAAGCTCTCTGGGAAGCCTGTTCCACTGCTCTGTCACCCTCACAGGAAAGAAGTTTTTTCTTGTATTGATGTGGAAAAATCACAACATCCATCTTTCTCCTTCCTTCTTCTGTTAGTAAGGAGATACCTGATTTGCCACAAACATCCCCAAAAGACAACAGGACATTGCTAACAGTGCTGTCGACCACGGTGGGATGCTGCTACAAGCACCCAAAGGCTGCGAGAGAACAGCAAAACCAGAGCACTGGAGCTGGGTCTCCCCAGCATCCAGGTGATGACCACAACCCATTACAAGGCAGAAACCACAGGCCATTGCCCATGTGTGTCTCACGCCTGCTTGTGCACCCAGTTGTCTCACAGTATCTTCACCCACTCCCTGCAAGTCCACAGCTAATTATCAGCAGCACTGACTCTGCTTGGTTGTTTCCCTCCTGCTTCGTTTCCACAGCCCATCAGGCCTCAAACAGGCAAGAGTCCCCTCGCTAAAGCTCTCTCCTGCCATGATTTGATAGATTAAATGTCAAAGACGTCACCAGCGCTGCACAAAAAGCTCTCTGGGAATATGCAGGAGCAGGTTTTGTGCCTCAGAGCCCCATGCCCTGAATGGGGCTCTCCCAGAAGAGGCAGCATCCATGGGAGGGCAAGCTCATGGTCCCAAGGCTCACCAGCAGACAGTAAAAGGCTCCAGACACCTCAGCAGCTCCTGCTTCTGCCTCGTGCTACTCACTGTCAGGACCACCCATCAAATGACATAGTACAAGGAAGGACAGGATGCAGAGAGGAGGAAGAGGAAAGCAAGGCAGACTGTGAGTGCAAAGCTAGGAGAGAACATGACTTTGGAGACTCTGGACAAGAGCAGGGCACACCTACCAGAGGTGCAAAAGTCAGCCAAGGCCACCAGAAATGGCCAAAGAAAAGTTCCCTTACCTCAAACAAACAAACAAAAATATCAGGGACTTTGAGGAGAAAGGGCCACCCACCCACAGCCAGTGAATTGGGAACTGCTGAACACTTCCAGAAATTTGGATTTCAAATGCTGTTGGAGCACTTTAGGACAGTACCCCTCGGTACCTACCCGCAGGACCTGCCCGGCCAGAAGATTCTCATTGGTATCCAGCTGCTCATAATTCACCAGGAGGTTCACAATCCAAGGCTGCAAGATGTAGACTTTAGGAGAAGACATGGTTTTGTTCTCATACACAAACCTACAGGACAAGAGACAAGGCACCAAATCAGAAGAGCAGGATGCTGCAAAGATCCGGCACCCCAGGAACAGTTTTACACTCCCAACACAGCCACAACCTCAGGGGCTGGCTCAAATTCAGCCCAAATCCACTTGCTTCTCCGCAAGGACAGCCATCCTAAGGGAGCCTTGCTGAGGAAGATGCGTTGCTGGGCAAACGCAGGTCCGGCAGCATCCCACTCCTGCCATGGAGATGGGACACCAGCAGGCTTCGGAGCTTCGCGTGTGGGCTGGGGCAGGCCTTTTGCAACACTCCCGCGCAGTTCAGGGCATTTTTTTTCCCACCTCTTCCTATATTGTTTATTATCCTCCCAATAGTTATTTTTCCTGCGCCCAGGACTTAACCATCACTCTCTTAACTGCAAAAGGGGGAAGGGGTCTCTCTTTGCTGGATGAGGGCCACGCAGCAGGGCTGGGGCAGGCAGAGTTAGGGGCGGGCAGGGTTGGGGACAGGCAGGGGTCGGGGACAGGCAGGGGTCGGGGACAGGCAGGGCTGCCGTGCCCGCCAACCCCGCCCCCCCCCCCTCACCTGGGCCCCAGGGCCGGCCCCCCCGGCGGCTCCCGCCGGCCCCGCTGCTCCCCCGCGCCCGCCCCGCCGGGACAAGCGGCCGCCACCGCCGCCACCGCCGCCACGGCCCCGCGCAGCGAGGCGAGGCGGGGCCGCGGCACAGGAAGAGGAAACGGGGACGGGATGGCCAGGATCCGGGGCGGAGCGGCTGGCGGAGCGCGGCCCCGGCCCCAGTCTCGTCCCCGTTCCCATTCGCATCCCCAATCCCATACCCATCCACATCCCCAACCTCGTCCCCATCCGCATCCCGAGCCTCAACCCCATCCCCAGCTGATCTCCATCCCTGTCCCCATCCACATTCCCAACCCCTTCCCCATCTGCATCCCTGGCCACAGCCACAGCCCACTCCAGGCTCCTTTCTCCCCTCCAGGCTTTTCCTGAGCACTCACACGCTTTTCCTCATTGTTTGGCCGACTTTCTGTTACCACTTCCCATTCAGTGGTTCACACGTAATGACAAAGCATCGCTGAAACTCTACTTTGTTTTCGTGTTGTTTCCTTTGGTTTTGACCCCAATAGCTCCAATCGACGCCAGGTTCTCCACTGGTGGTTGCCCATGGGAAGAAGCATCCTTCCACAATGGGCTTGTGTACACTTTGCCTCCTCTTGAGGCATTAAAGCTGCTTATCTGCTCAAATCCAGCAAGCAAACCAGGAAATGTACAGGCACATGCTGAAGGGATGGCAAACACCTCCTCTTGTGCAGGTCAGGGATGAAATCAAGCCATGTAAGTCGTAGCTCGGTCCAGCCAGCGTCTTTTCATCCCCAGGCCAGAGACTGTGGCTGCATTGGTGGGCTTGAGTGAGTGTGGTAAAATGCCACAACAAGACTGATGAGTGCTACACAGAAGAGTAGACTGCAGGGTTTGTTTTTAAAGAAAAAAGCTAATTTATTGGGACCTATACATAAGGCTGTACATGCGTGGATCAAATCTCTTAAACCAGACGGTTACTGTCGAGTTGCAAAGGTCCTTGTAGCAGCTTCTCCAGCTGGAGCAGGTGAGATTCCCCAAGCTTTCACCCACCTGGTCCTGCATAATCACCTGCCTGATCTGTTGTTATTAATTATCTTAAACTACCTACAAAACATCTCCTAACTATCTTACATATATGTTCTGCTATTACAAATTGTCTGTGCAACAGTTTGGTCAACGCTGCAGGACCAACCTGGGGAGGCCATGGGATGCCCAGATCCTCCCCACAGTGTGTTCATCAGCACATGGAGACATGCAGGTGGTGCTTCTCCACTGACTTGAGGCACAGCAGGAGCTCCTGGGGGATCTTCAGGCCTGTCCCAAAGCTCCCGTATCCACCGGTCAGGGTTTTCTTTGGAAGGCAGCTGGGAGTTCAGTCCATCAGTCGGTCCAGTGCCTTGCTGTTGCAGGAACAAGCTGGGGAGTACCTGGATCACCCTGAGACTGGATGTCCATCATGTGCTGTGTGTGCATCCAGGCACAGCCCTGATTCCTGGCTACACCAGTTATACCCAGGGGACAAAACTGAATTTTAACCTTCTATCACATGTACAACTTAAATACTATAGCTGGTGTTAGAGCAGACTCTTAGGAGGGGGTTGCTCTGGGTAGCACTGGAGGGTTTCCAAGTGGTCCTGGAGGATTTCTAGGTTTTCCAGCCTGTTGTGGTGGCCAAGGGACACTCACCTGTCCCAGCTGCTCCATCCCTGACCCAAATGCACAAATTAAGGCCAACAAACTGCACTGTGCAGGATCAGCGAGTCTACCCTTGCCTGCCTGACCTTGGGCAAGGGGAGGGACAGAGCCTTGTGTCCCATGACGGGGGGTGGCAGTGGGAGAGGATATCTCAGCACAGGAACGCACGCCCGGAAAACCATCGAAAACCAGGAATGCACTGGAAAACAATAGAGCAGGGAAAGTACAAAGAGCAGTTTTCCAGACATCCAGCCCAGGGCATTCCCTGCCTGGGCAGGACACTCGGCTCCCCTTGCATCATTCCTTGGCTGACAGGAAGGCTGGATCGTGGCTATGGGCCACAGCCAGGAGATGTGGGGGAAGGCAGAGAATTTGCTAGAGCCAGCAACTGATGCAAGCCCTCAGGGGGAAATGGGAGATAACTGAGTAGCAAAAGGCACCTGCAGAATCAGGGTGACAGGAGTGCAGTGGCAGACAGAGCAGCATGGCAGGGCTTCATGTCCACTCCCTTCTGGTGACTGAGGCCAACCAGGGAATCAGCCTGGGGCTCGTCCAGCAGTTCCTGGGGATGCCAAACCCACCCAAGTGGGTCTTTGCAGCTTGTCAAGACCCCAAGAGACAATGAGCACAGGCGAGGCTGGGCTGGGATGCAGTGGGTTGTGCTGGGGGATGGGAGCACTTGGTGCCAGGGCAGCAGGTTGGTGCAGGGAGGAGGTTTGCAAAGGGCTCAAGCTGCATCCAGGTGCCTGCAGCACAGAGCAGCTGGGTTAGGATGGCTGTGGGACCAGCTGTGCATGGGATGTGCGGAAGGGACAGTAGCACGTGGTGTGTGCTGGAGGCACAGAGCCCCATCTGACGGGAGCAGGGCAGACAGAGCAGTGTGGTGGGGGTGAGGCAGTGCAGGCACAGAGCAGGATTTGCCTGGGAAAGGCTGAGCCTCTGTGTAGCCAGTCCAGTGTCACCATGCCCATGCAGTCCCCTCTCTTGATGGAGTTACAGAATTCGGCCTCCAGACACCCCAACCTGGTCATCGTCCCACTCAGTAGGTACTCCGAGGTGGGGGTCTGTCACCCCAGTTCTCCTGGCATGTGCCCAGGTGCTGCGCTCACCCTGGTAGCCCAGTGCCAGGAGCTGTGCTGACAGGTCAGTGCCTGTGGGGACACCAAGCGCTGCCATCCCTCTTGCTGCTCACAGCCAGCCCCAAGGGCATGTCCCTGGGGAGACACAGGGAGTTCCCATTCCCCGGCACCATGTGGGGTGAGCCACCATGGGTCTGCTGACCTCCCCTGTGCCGGCTCTGCAGAAGTTACCGACCCCACCAGCATCAAGGTGGCTGCAGCCAGAATCGGGGAGCACCTGGGGGCTTGGGGCTGAATGTCCTCATCAACAATGCTGCAATTGCCACATTGAACTCACCTGATACCGAGATGCTGGAGGACATGTCCCAGGTTTATACCATCAACACAGTTAGGCCCCTGCTGCTGAGCCAGGTGAGACCCTCACCTGAGCTGAGTTGTCCTGGGGGGCATGAAGGGCCAGTGGGAGAGGGGCCCTGCCTCTGCTGCAGCGCGGATGGGCTCTTGCCTGACAAGAAGCTCATGGAGCCATGGGCTGGAGTTCAGGAGCTGGAACCTCCTGGGCTGGGACAGTGGGAAGACAAGGGAGGATGCTGCAGTACTGGTGTCAATGTTGCCTGCTGTGGAAAAACCTGGTCCTCTCGCCTGTGCCACATCCAGGTGTGCCTCATCTCTTCTTTCTCCTTGCAGGCATCCCTTGCTGAAGAAGGCGGCCCAGGGGAGCCTGGGCTTAGCGCTGAGCTGAAGCAGCCATCATCAACGTGTCCAGCTCTGCAGGCTCCATCGCTTCTCCCTCTGTTTGGGATCTGATGCAAGCTGTCTTGAACCACTGCAGCAAGGTACAGCCATGCCATACTGAGCATAGATTTGCCCTGCCCTGCCTGGCCCAGCCATGGGGTCTGCACTTGTCCCCTTGCAGCCACCCTTCCCCTCCCACTGCCATCCCCGCCCTGTCTCCCCATAGGCTGCTCTGAACATGCTGACCAAGTGCCAGTCCCTGGGGTACCAGGAACATGGCATCCTCTGTGCTGCTCTCCACCCTGGCTGTGTGCCCACCAACATGGGGAGCTCAGCCAGACACGGTAGGAGTTTCACCACGGTGGGTCCATCTGAGCCCCTGTGCTGATTTTCCATGGGAGGGAGTTGCTGCCCTGAGCCCCTGAGCACGGCCTCCCCGCCTGCCCCATCGCTGCCTGGGCAGCTCCCCCTGCCCCGGCCCCACGTGGCTGGTGCCCCTATCCCCTCTGCCCAGGGCTAGCAGCTTTCCCCTTACCCCTGACCAGCTCCTTGCCCTGGCCCCAGCTGCTCCAGGGTAGCACCTTAGCCAGGCTTTGGGCACAGGTTGCCTCTCCCCCTCTGCCCCTGCAGCCCCCTGTGATAGTGGACACCAGCGTGCAAGGGATGCTGAAAGTGCTGTCCTCCCTCTCCAAGAAGGACACCTGCACCTTCCCGGACTGGGAAGAGAAGGTCGTGGCCTGGTGGGATGCCAGCCCAGCCTCCCAGCAGAGGGGCCCTGTGCCACTGTTCCCACCTGCCCCAAGTCCTCAGTAAATATCTGCCCAAGAACCACCAGCTCTGCTGTGCATTCCTGCTCCTTATCCTAGGGTGTGGCGGTACCCACAGCCACCCACACAGTCCACACTGTCTCTGGGATCTGCACAAGTGACAGCCCATGGGTCCCATGGCACCACGACTGCCCTATGTCCCCTCCAGGAGGCACCAGAGCTGGGGCAGAGCCCGTCTCCTGGGAGGAGAGAGATCTCCTGAGCATCTGCAGGGCTGGCGAACATCCCAAGCACCCACAAGGCTGGCTTTCCCCCTGCCTGACTGCAGGGCAACCCCAGGGCTGCGCTCAGCCTGGGCTGCCCGAAGGGCTGAGGGTTGCAGGGACTGGCTGCCCTCTCCTCTCAGTTGGTTGTCGGCAGGACAGACAGACACACAGCACTCACACAGTACATGGGGCGTGGGTGCCAAGCTCAGCCAGGAGGTTTGAGGCTCGTGGTGTGGAGATGGAGCAGAGAGGCATCAGCTCCTGGCATTTGTGGAGGTGAGGTGTACAAGGGAGATGCAGGGCTGTGCACGGGGTGAGGAAGGGGGAGAGAAGTTGCTTCCTGTGCCCTTCCCCTCTCCCTGGCAGTCAGAAGAGGCTGAGGGCAAGCAGGGTGACCATGCAGAGGGGTGAGCCAGCAAGTGGGCGGCTGCAGCACGGGCAAGAGGTGCCATTTGCCTGTCCATCACCAGGGCAGGCTGTTCCCTTCCCAGTCCAGGAAGGCTCCAGAGGTGTCCTGCGAGAGGCTGGCCAGCATGGTCAGGATGCCCCTCACACTGTGCTCCACTGTCAGCAGTGCCTGCAGAAGAGACAAGGCACAGTGTCAGTGCCATGGGCTGAGGCTGGCACAGAAAGAAGCCAGGCTTGGGCAGACCAGAGGGTGCACGGCCTGGGCAGCAGCACCCAGGGTGTTCATGGGGGCATTTTTCCTTACTGCTGCCTGCCCTGCTCTCTGCACTTGGCACGTGACAGCTTGCTGCCTGCTCCCTGCCTGTTCCACCCCAGCAGATGGTCCTGGCAGCCCACAGCATCACACAACATCTTGTGCCCCAAGTGCCCCTGCCCTCCCTGAGAGGTGGGGCTACAGCGGGGGTCCTGCTGACCTTCCCCTGCACAGCCCAGTGCCTTCTCCGTCCCCATATCAGTCTTCACCCAGCCAGGATGGATGGCCATGCACAAGATGCCCTTGTCTTGGAGCTCTGCAGCCATGCACCTTGTCACCATGTTCTGGGCAGCCTGGAAGAGGCACCACCATGCCAGCACAACTCGGGGCACAGGCAGGCAGGAGGGGGCATGTTTCCCAGCCGGAAAATGGCTGTGGAGGTCAGAAATGGGATGTTTCCCTAGGGTAAAATATCAGCACAACCCTCCTGAAAGTCTCAGTCCCACATGCTGCTGGTTTCCATCTCTGTGCTTACACTTGGGAGAACCAGGCAGGGGGTGGGTGGCCTTGGGCAGGTGGGTACCCCCATGGGCTCCCCTCTATGGGCACGGTGCACAGCAGAGCATCTCCAGCACCTCCTCTGGCACCTCACCTGGCTGGCATGGTACGGGTACGTGGGAGGCTCTGGCACCCCAAGACACAGCCCGATGGATCCCAGCTTAGTGGAGACATTTATGACGGCAGCCCTGGTGCAGCTCAGCCCCTCCTTCCCTGTGCCCTTCGATTCCTTCTCCAGGAGTGGCAGAAATTCCTTACAAAGACACCGGCACTCTGTTAATACATGACAGGCCACAAGCTTGAGGACTGCCCTGGAGGTCTCTGTTGCAGACTGTGGACAAGCAGCTGGACAGACACCCGTGGCAGAAGGGCAGTGGATGAGGAGGATGCCCTGAGGACAGGACTAGCTCCAGCCTTTCCCTTCCCCAGGGAAGGAGTGAGCTGGCACAGCCAGCATGGGGCAAGCAGGAGCTCCAGCTGGGGAGAAGCGAAGCATGGGAGATGCTGGGGCTGGGCTGAGCTGCCTCCCAGCTCCTCTGGCTGGGCAGAGGAGACCTGTGGTCCTGGTCTTGCCCCCACCAGTCTGTCTCTTTCAAGAGAGCCAGAACCCACCCAGCTGAGGGCAGCTTTGCTTTGGGGAACACCTCCCCAAGCAGGAGAAACCCGAAAGGTCCACAAGTACCTTGGTGACCTAGAGTGGCCCAACCACATAGGTAACAAACACAGAGAGCATCTCCTGTGAATCCAGGGAGCGCAGCATGGCGTGCAAGCTGATGCCTGTGTTGTTGATGAGCAGGTTCAAGCCCTGGTCCTTCAGATGAGACCCCACAGCCCATACAGCCCCTTGGATGCTGGGCAAGTTCACTCTTTCTGCTGAGGCAAAAAACAAAGTGGAGGAGAGCTCAAGCGGGTCACACAGCATCCACTGGAAAGCGAGTTGTGGCTGGAATGGCTCTCTTTAAACCAGCATTATGCAAAAAGAAAGGACCAGGTTTAGCAGGTCAGGGTGTTAAACACATCAAAATGAGCAGTAGTTTGTCCTCACCTCTTGGTTTTGCAGCCTTAGTTGAATTAAACCACAGTTCTGCTCCTTTTTGGTCATATGGAGGCTACTGTTAAGAAGAACTTAGCTCTATTTGCTTTCTGTATTCAAGGAATTGATTGCACAAGGGATGCTTGGTCTTTGCACACTGAGGATCCCAGTTTTATTTCTACCAGGAGCCCATGCAGTCGGATGGGCACATTTTATGGAGACACAATCTTTGAGGAAACAACTCAACTACACTCTTGAGTCCTTCCGTATTGCACAGCAGCTATAGGGCCTGTTAACATTGGGGAGACGCACTCATGTTGTTGTTGAATTACGTGAAGACCTTTTCTGGTTGATATCCATTCTGACTGAGCATTTAGAGCTATCTTTGCCTTTTTAACAATTTGTGCTTAAACTGATCTTCCACAGCACAACTTCCCATAGCTTTACAGCCATTTGTATGCAAAAATCCTTCATTTGTTCTTTTCTTTTTCTTGTGCTGAGATTTTTTTTGCTTCACATTGTTACCAAGGTGGATTTGGAGCTGACAGATGAGCTGAGGTCAGTACAGGTAATAAAAGATTTGGGATATAACCCGCAGTATTTGTTTGTAGGCTCTGAGTCTGAACCTCCCCATCTCTACAGAGGCTCCAGCCAGGCTGTGGGGACAACCCCTCTCAAGGAACCAGAAAAAACTGACCTCCCTGAAATTGTGCTAACAGGGCTAAGAATTTCCAGTGCCTTTTTTGTCACTTAAATATTGGTATCTCTTTGAAAATCTGCCATGATTTAATGGCAGGATTTTTTGGCTAAAGCGATAGGAGTAGTATTTTTTATGTTCAGCTTTTGGGTTTGCTTGTTAGGATGTGCATCCCCTACCGGGTGCTTGCCCCACTGAAGCGTCCATTGTTGATTTAAAAGGGGTTATTATCTAAACACCTTCAGGATCTGAAATGGGACAGTTAGGCTAACATTAAACTTCATATATTGCCTTTTAATATCCCAAATACACCACCAAGGCCTTAAGAACCATGAACGTTCATGCATACGGGCATGTTGGAGTGTGCCTTTGCTCCCCACACATGTTTCTGCACCCATTTTTTGCAGGTGCTAATCTGGAGAGTCTGCTGGGTAGGGGGGATCGCAGAGCTAGATTTCTTTTTTGCAATACTTTGTCCCACACTGTGTTTCTGTTCTCATGCTTCAACAAGACTGACTTAGCAAAGGTTTGTAAGGCTGAAGATTCTCTTCTCGGAGTATTTCATACACTGATGAGCAGCAGAACAATCCTTTATGCTGGCATTTATAACTAGTCTAGTGGCCATATGGTGATAAGCAAGTATTTGAGTGGCCCAGGACTTGTACCATCTTGCCACCTTGCAGCACAGATCTTCGTAGAGGAGTCATGATAACATTTTGGGGCAATTTGATGAGATAATCTGCTGTGGGGCTGCCATGCATGAGGGGGTGGAGCCTTGGGATTCGAGAGGACGTGCATGGCCAGCTGCAGGACGTATCATGGGGTGCTTTTTAGTGACTTCTCTTTGGATAATGACTGGACAGAGTTCAAGTTCATCACTCCACTACATGTGAGGGATCTTTTAGTCACTTTGGTGAATGATTAATTGCTCTGTTTGGACTAGCCAAGTCATTGCTCCAAGGGGCCAGGCATGTCAGGCCACCAGTTTCTAGTGCTAGGCCAGACACATTTGTTGAAGGAACAAACTCTTGTCTCCTTGAAAAAAATAAGAGCATAAGGATAGAAAAGGACAAAAGAGATAATGAAAGGAAGCAACAGGTTTTATGCATTTTGGAGTTAACTGCTACCTTTCCCTTCTGAATAGTGCATTCCTGTTACTGGTTTGAAGCTAACCTTTCCTTAAGATGGAGAAAGACAGCCTGAAGCAGATTCTCCTTTTTAAAAATACCTTGGTGCCATTGTATTTTTCATAGCTTTTTAGCTTATTTTGGGACTTTGTCGATAGTCTGGGTTTTGGGGTGTATGTGTTTTAGTAAAGGTTGTTTATTTAGCAGCCAGCCCCTTGAGATGTCCCTTTTTATGTTTGCCATGCTGGTGAGCAAAGTAAGCATGCTTTTCCCATCATGTACTGCTGGTTGGGGGTCGCGAGTAAATTTAAAGATGCTATTTTATCACAGAGAAGGTGTTCTACTTTAATAATCTATTCAATAGTAAGAAAGAGATTTGCTGCCTCTTTTTAGTAAAGCCTCACTTCAGGAATGACTTCTTTGCCAAGAAATGCTAAAAATTTACTTGAACTTTTTATGTGATTTTTAACAAATAAATAGGTAGGTAGAAACTGACATAGTCTTTGCATCGCCTTGATTCAGTTTTATTATTATTGGCTTCAAGGAAAGACTCAAACTTATTTAGAAGCTCTGGTTGCTTCCCACCTTACTTACAATGGTGATGGCAATTCTGGTGCAAACCCTTCCTTAAAGCACCTCTTTTGGGTCTGGATGGGTTTTTTACCAACCCTTCTTTAAAAAAAGAGAGACTGCAAGCACCCCTGCTCTCTCAGACATCACTGTCTGCCTCAAGACACATCTGCAGGAAACCATGTTCCTCAGCCTGGTGCTCCTTATCTCCGCATGCTTCACCCCATGCTGTCCTCTCCAGCGAGCACCCATCCCTGCCTAGCACCCTGGAAGCTTCCTGCCTGTGAATACCCCAACTTTGGCAGCACCAAGTGATGCCCTGGCTGCTCTCCCTTTTCTCCTCCAAGTCCCTGTGTTGTCCAGGTCTGTTTGCCACCTTCTCCTGCTGCTCACCAGCACTGCTGACAAAGGCCACTGAATCTGGCCTGCCTCCACAGGAACTGGGAAAGGATATCCTCCCAGTCCAGGCTGTTGGACATCCAGAACTGGAGCATGCCTCCAGGTCTGAGCATCAACCTTGGATACCACCACTACCACAAGGCCAGATTTCTCATATGCATCCTTTTTGCCTATTTTTCTCCCTTTTTATCAGCAGCAAAGGAAATGCTGACTATGGCCACCTCCAAACAGACCCCAAACCAACCCTCCTTCTTAGGAACCATCCAATAAATTTGCCTGCTATGCCCTACCTTGTTTTGCCTTTCGAACCTGCATATCACAGCTGAAAACTTGGGCATGCTGTTTCGCATTTTTGGGAACAGAGGTTGTGCCTTTCCCATGAAACTTGCGCAGCTGAGGCATCCAGACGCATCTCTGCCTGCCTCCAAAGCCAGTTTGGCCACTTCCAGCCAGAGGACAGGTCTGCTTGGAGAGGGAAGTCTGTCTGGATGTGTGCCCATCCCTCCCTGCCTGGCAGGGCTGGAGCTGCCTGGCTGCCAGCTTTAAGGCAGGCTGCCCAACAAAGCTGCCCTCGGTCCCGTCCCTGAAGTGAGCAGAGGGCTTAGAAGCAATGCTGGATGCAAGGAGGGAGATTGCTCCATACCTAAATGGACCAGTTTGATGCTGGGGTGCTGGGCAGCTAATTTTTGCAGGGCCTAGAAACAAAGTCGTAGAGCAAGGGAGGAGATCAGGAGTCACCAGCTGCACAGCCAGGTCTCCTACCCCTGCTCCCAGGTAACCCCAGCTGGAGCTGGGACAGGGTGACTTTGTTTTTTCTAGGGAAGGTGTGCGGGGCTGTTCCCAGTGGATGGGGCATGGTGGCATCCCTGCAGCTGGCAGGAAAAGGGGTGCCACTGGGCTCAGGTACTGCCCCCCGTCCTGGGTGACCCCAGCATGGAGAATGGGTTGGCTGGCCATTGGCACAGGCAGGAGCGAGTGCCGAGGACATAGGCACTACGTCTGCCGCTCCAGCCTCATTCCACCTGCTGGGTCAGGCACTGCCATAACCACAGGGCTGGAGGGTTATGAGACCCTGCTGGAGCACTCCTGCCTCCACTGCCAGACCATCCAGTCAGGGCCAGATCCAGCAGAGAGCCGGCAGAGCTGCTGGGACCACAAATTCCCTTTGCCTGCCTGGCTCGGGACCATCCCTGTGCTCTGCACTTGCACTGACCTTTCCTCTCAGACCCTCGGGGTCACAGCAGGTGGCAAAGATGTGCTGGAGGGGCCAGAGGCTGGTGGTGAGCTGCCTCACGAGCTCCAGCCCAATGCCCCGGTTGGACCCTGTCAGTAGGACGCTCTGAGCCAGTGCAGCCATCTCCATGGCCTCCGTGCCAGGTGGTGAAACACGGCAGGACTACTGCCTGCTCAGTGTGAAGTGGAACCAGGCACAGCCCAGGATGTGGGTCTGGGCACCCATGGCGATGGAGATGGTGCTGGCAGCAGCCCTGGCCCTCACCTGCCCAGGCAGAGCCAGGGTCCCAGGGTGGATGCCACCCCAGGATGGCTCCCCATCATTTCGGCACATGGGGCTGCATTTTTCCTGTATTACCCAGTTCCCCACTGCTTCACTCTAAAGCCCCAACTCCCAGAGTCCCTGTAACTGCAGGAGAAGGGTGACCTCTACCACGAGCTTGGAAGAACACTTGGAAACATCACCAGGAAAAGGAAAACAGGTTCAAATCTGGCTGTGACCAGTGATCTCCCAGTTTGGGGGGTGAATTTGGGATGGTTGAACCCAGGAATGCTAATCCAAAGCCCAGCCTGGGAAGTGCAGAGAGGGCATGTCTAACACTGCAAGCTCAACTCATGACAATGCTTTCACTCAGAGCACGCTGCAGCCCTGTCCACCCGCTGCTGGGACACCCAGCTCACAGCATCACCATTCTCCTTGATGGAAGACAATGCTGGTTGCTTATCAGGCCAAGAGGTGCCTGCAAAGCTCCTGCAGCCCAGACCAGCCTGTGGTCATGGATTTTTAGGAGGCAGAAGTGAGCAAGGTGCTAAAAGAAACAAAAAGCTGCCATGTAAAAAGCCTCAGCTGAAAGGGAAGAATTGGGGCAACCTGAATTTAAGGTGGGGGAGAAAATAAAAAGAGGAAAGTAGCGGGGATGGGTCCGTCACATCTGGATGTGCCTAAAGGGACACACCTCCTGCCCAGCCTCGTCCAGCCTGGCGGAGGGGACAGAGCTGACTATTCTCCAAGTATTTGAGTGGTTCCAGGTCTGGCAATCACCAAAGAAATACATGAGCCAGCAGCTGGGAGATGGTGAAGGGGTTGCAAGTTTGGAAGATGTGCTTTCAGGTGACAGAGAGCATGGAGAGGAGGAAGCCATTATGTTTCCTTCCATCTTGGTGGATGTACTATGGCCCCCATGAAAGGTAAGCGTGCTGGGTGTGGATTTGGATGGTGTTAGACTCAGACCCACTGTAGCAGGCATTTTTGAGGTTGTAATCACCCACACAAGCAATTGCGCTACACAGACTTGCCTTGCTCCTGGCTATCTGCCAGCAGCATCCAGAGTAGAGCTCCCATCAGGAACCAACAGGACTGGAGTTTCCTCTGCTTCCTCTTTTTCTTCCAGGCTTCTTGGGAAGGAAAGAACAGACACAAGTGAAAAGGGCTGCAGGACCAGGAATGGTGGGAATGGCCCCAGGACAGCACTGAGCTGGTGAAGGTAAGCAGCAAGCAGCTTTTGGAAATGGCAAAACCATGGCAACTGAGGCCAAGGACAGCAGCACAGACATGCTTATGGCTCATGAGTATGGGACTAGGAGGGATGCTCTGGGGAAGATATGAGATCTATAAGATCCCAATGCTGTAGAGGCACCTTGAGCCCATTCAGGTTGGAGATGGCCTGGGAGGACTCTGTTCCAAGCCCCATCAGGAGGAGCAGGGTCAGCAGTGACTTCAGATCAGGTTGCCCAGGGCTTGAACCAGACCTCAAAAACCTCCAGGGACCCTGCAGTCTCCCTGGATCCCCGTTTCAATGCTTGACTGTGCTCACAGTGAATTTTTTGTCAGCATGGCACCTCTCCTGTGTACGTGCCGTACCTCTTGGCCTTGGACTGCATGCCCCCACCCTGCCAACTATCCAACTGCATGGCCGGACCATGTTTATCTCTTAGCCGCTTCCTTGCCCCCTCAGACCCATGCAAAGGCCTTGCAGCCATTACATCCCCCAGCAGGGAAGCTGGCAGGACTTTAGTCACTGCTCCAGCAGCCTCCTCGCCCACCATCCCCAGCCAACTCCCTCTCCCTCACATATAATCACAGAATGTCCTGAGCTGGAAGGGACGCACAAGGATCATCGAGTCCAACTCCCTTCCCTGCACAGGACAACCCCAGATTCACACCATGTCTCTGAGGGCATTGTCCAAGTGCTTCTTGAATATCGCCAGGCTTGGCACTGTCCATGACTGCCTCCCTGGGGAGCCTGTTCCAGGGCTCCACCACCCTCTGGGTGAAGGACCTTTTCCTAATATCCAACCTAACCCTCCCCTGGCACATCTTCCTGCCATTCCCTTGGGTCCTGTCATTGGTCACCAGGGGGAAAAGATCAGCGCCTGCCCCTCCTCCTCCCCTTGTGAGGAAGCTGTAGACCTCGATGAGGTCTGCCCTCAGTCTCCTCTTGTCCAGGCTGAACAAACCAAGTGACTTCACCCGCTCCTCATATGGCTTCCCCTCTAAACCCTTCACCAACTTCGTGGCCCTCCTCTGGACACTCTCTATTAGCTTTATATCCTTAATGTACTGTGGCACCTCAAACTGCACACAGCACTCGAGGTGAGGCTGCACCAGCGTGGTGCAGAGTAGAGCAGGACAATCTCCTCCCTCGACCGGCTGCAATGCAGCAGTTCATGCACCCCCGGACACGGATGGCCCTCTTATCCCATCCACATCCCATGCTTGGCCTGAGCCTTTTGCTCTCTCCACAGCAGCAGCTGAGGCCTCAGGCCGGGCAGGCAGGAAGGCTGCCCCAGGAGGGCCGAGGGCTTACGGTACTGCAGCATCATTGGGCCGACAGTGAGAAGGGGTGGGGGCTGGAGCGCCTGTACTGTTTCAGACCCCCCCGCCCAGCCCAGCCCCGCCCCGCCCCGGCGCACTCCTGGCACTCCTAAAATGTCGGGTCCCTGCCCAGCTTCACTCCGGCCTCGTCACGTGGCCGCCGTGTCCCGTCATTGCATCAGCCAGCGGGCGGTCCCTCCCCAAGGCCGTCCGAGGGGAGGGGGCGGGGATAACCCGGAGTGATGCCACCAGCAGCCAATCGAAAGCTGGCGTTGCGCCGGGGAGGGGCGGAGCGGAGCGGAGCGGGCGCTGCGGCGGCGCCCGTGGTGCGGAGCGAGGGGCGGCGGTCGGGCAGGTAGGGCCTGAGGAGCTGCTGTGGGGGGATTGCTGGCTGCCACCGACCTTCGGGGGTTGCCTCCACGGGCGGCTGCCTCCTCTGACGGTCTCCTCCGAGGGGAGGCGGCCTGGCAGGACAGGGGGCTGGGGCGGGCGGGCGGCGCGGGGGCCACCGCTGATCTCCTCAGCCGGGGCATCGGCGAGACGCCTGTCTGCCGGCTCTGCGGCGGCTCCCGCAGGGCTGCCGGCATCCGCTGTGTCCCCGCCTCTCCTTGAGCGCTTGAGACCGGGTGGTGTCAGGGCAGACGCGCCACCGCCGCTGCGCCGAGCCCTCCGGCCCCCCTGGAGCCCTCTGTCCCTCCTCCAGCGATTCGCTGGGGTTCCTGTGAGAAATTATCGTCCTTCTGCGCCGGAGCAGGCCGCTGGGAGCTTGGCCCGCTAGAGAACTGCGTTGTGCTCCATTGGCAGAGGACAGCGTTATGTACCCGTTAGGATATAACGGAGGTGCTCACCTCCAAACTGGCACCCACCACTGGTGTGCATACGATGGTGTGGTTGCTTGCGGGGAAGGTTTCCAGGCGTCCCTGGAGCTGACCCTGCTTTGAGCAGGGAGATTGGATAAAGTGATATTCAGAGGTCATTTCCAAACTCAGCCATTCTGTGATCCTATGATTTAATCACCCTGAATGTTTTTAAGTGTTAGCAATCCTCCCCCTCCCCTGTGTCCCTGGTAAGGCAGGTGTAATTTCTTAATATGTTCAGTATGCCGGTGAACTCAGTATTTTAAAAACACATGTTTTTAAAGAACAAGTAACTTGAACTCAAGCTCTAGAAATCAGGGAGGTTGGAGAGAGGAAGTTTGGGTTTGGACCAGCACCATTTGGGGAAGATGGATGGTTAAACTGAGGAGTCCATGAGAGTAGTCATCAGTGTGGTGAGACCCTTTCAGGAGATGGAAGCAGTGATCCTGGTGTTATTGCTTGAGCTGACACCATGTAAGAGCCTTGGTTGTTGTTTCTTCAGACTGCACCAAGGCCTCGCCGCTTTCCCTTACGCTTGCTTTGGACAGCTGTGACTTGCAGTTTCAAGATGGAAGCTACACTAATGGCTAGCCAGATCCGGCAACGATTTATTGACTTCTTCAAGGAAAACGAGCACACCTATGTGCACTCATCTTCTACAATCCCCCTGGATGACCCCACGCTGCTCTTTGCTAATGCTGGTATGAATCAGGTAGGATTCCCACTCTAATACTTTGGTCCTTGTGAACATATCCTGTAGCAGTTGAAACCTGTGAAGGTGTTTGCAGAGCTGTTTGTGTGGAAAATTATTGTTGTTTTCTCTATCTTCCTTCTGGTCATAAAGAGGTGGTTGGTGTGTCTGCTGGAGTCCTCTGTGCTCTGGCAAAATTGGCAAGAGCACTGGGAAAGGTTCCTGCGTCTGCTGGGCTGACTGTACAGCAATGGGAGCGCTGCCAGTCTCCCTTCCTTGACCCTTTGTACCTCAGCTAGTCCTGGCACAAATGACTAACGGCATCTTTAAAGAGTGGTTGGGGTTGGGCTACTGAAAGGGCTCTGGTAGAGATCAGCACACAGTTTTCACTGACTTTTCTTCTGGTCAGCTGGGAATCTGGCTATTTCCAGTCCCTTTAGAAGTCCTGGGATTTGGTAGGCTTCAGGAACACGCGCATGAGTAGGAGTGCTAAGTTATAGGAATTGCTGCAGCCTCCTCGCATGCAGGAGACAGCAGGCTTGTTGTTTCTGAAAGCTGCCTTGGGTACATCCAGGCTAGTGGTATCATGATATAGATAACACTGTTGCTTGCAACATTGAAAACAGGCTTTTAGTGCTTTTCTTGATTGCCCTTTTTCTTTCCTCTCAGTTCAAGCCCATCTTCCTCAATACTATTGACCCCTCGCACCCGCTCGCTAAACTGAACAGAGCCACCAACACTCAGAAGTGCATCCGAGCAGGGGGCAAGCACAATGACCTGGACGACGTCGGGAAAGATGTCTACCACCACACCTTCTTTGAGATGTTGGGGTCCTGGTCCTTTGGGGATTATTTCAAGGTAATATAGGCTAGGTGCAGCTCTCAATCTCTTGCACAAAGTTACCTGTCTCTATGAACTCAGCAGAGTAATTGCCAAGAGGAAGGACAATATCTTGGCACAAAGTGGTTCCTAAGGCGCGTGTGGCTCCTTTGGAATAAATGAGCTTGGAAGCTGCCTGGAACTTGCAGATGTCTTGACATTATTTAAGGTTTACAAAGCTGATTATATTAACTCTGTCAGTTTGGAGTCTTCAGACAGGTTTTAGTGGCTGTCCTGGAGCTGTGGGGAGTTGCATGTGCTGTTCAACTATAACTGACCTCAAACAGAGGTGATTATAAAGTAGCAACATGCTTTCCCAAGTGTCTTGCTAGTGTAGAATTCATATTCGCAAAGGTGATGTTAAGGATACAGGATAACAGCAGAATTCAAAGGCTTTTTTGGGGCAGCACACGTGCTAGGAGTTAACTTGGCTGCATCTGGAAAGCCATATGAGATGTTTCTTGTGCCCTGTTCCCTGTATATACTGGTTTGCCTATTTCTTATGCAAAAAGTCTGAAAGTGTTTGGCTGTTTCTTTGTAGAGAGCTGCTGATACCTACAATAGCCAGTACTATGTATGTGCAGGTGCTGCATGTTGAAGAGAAACTCTGCATTCACTTGTTGGCCTCATCTTTCCTTCTGCAGGAACTTGCTTGTAAACTGGCACTGGACCTTCTCACCAAGGAGTTTGGCATCCCTGTTGAAAGACTCTATGTCACTTACTTTGGTGGAAATGAGGCTGCAGGACTGCAACCAGACCTGGAGTGCAAGCAGATATGGTTGAATTTGGGGTAAGGCCTTCAAGAGAGGAAAGTGCATGTTTTGAGGAGCGATAGTCATTCAGAGAACGATGGCATGTGTTATGTGGCAGAGCACATATAACAGGAGGTTTTGGGAAAATGGAAGTGTCGCAAATAATGTTTGCAGGGTGGTGGAGCTGCAAAGCCAAAGGGAAGTACTGGTATTGGGTAGAAGAGACAGAGAGCTTTTGTTTCAAAAATCTCTTGTGTAAGCTTAAGAACATAAGAAGTGTCCTGCTGGGTCAGATTAATGCTCTGTCTAGCCCAATGTGCTGCCTCTGACACCAGCTGAGAAGACGCTCTTCAGAGAAAGCAGGCAAGCCTGACTGTGGCCTGCACTCTGTTTTCCTCCTCACCTCCCAGCATCCATAGTCACTGCATTAGTTTGTTAGAGCGTGATCCACCTTTTCCCTTTAGCCTCTGTTTGGGGCCCTGCTCCTTCAGAGTATGTCTGATTCTGTTTTGAACCTGTTGCATTTTTCTAAATCTCAGTTGTAATCTCCCATCCAGCCTTGCCCTCTCCAAAATGAAGAGTCCTAATCTTTTCTATACTATCTGTGTAAGGCAGATGTTCCACCCCTAGGTAGTTTTTGTTGCTCTCCTCTATACGTTTGTTACTTCTACCTCACCCTCCTGGAGGTGAGGAAGCGAGAACTGCACTCAACACTCAAGCTGTGGGTAGGCCAAAGCTTGATGTAGCGATGAAGTGATGCCTTTGGTCTTGTGGCTGTAGTCCCCTCTGAAACCTGCCACTGGCCTTGTGACACACCTCTACACTGTGGGACCAAACCCACCTCATGGGTATTAATGTTGGAGACCCACCTGTTGTCTTGTTGGTGACTTCGCTGAGGTGTTGTGAAGGCCTCTGCCTCCATCTGGGGCCAGTGCCAGCTGTTGATGCTCGCCTGATCCTCCTCACCAGGGAACCTGGGTGGTAGGATCCTGAAAGTTAGGCTCTTGGATTGATCTGTCTCAGGACCCTGATGATTCATCTGCTCACCCAGGGAATTAGTGAGCTGAGATTTCTCTGGAATAGTCCTTGGTTGAGGGAATTCTTGCCTGCTGTGAGTCTCTGTTGCTCAATAAGAGTTTCTTGTTACAGCCTGGCTCAGGGAAGGATTCTGCCTGGCAGTATGAAGGATAACTTCTGGGAAATGGGAGACACAGGCCCCTGTGGCCCTTGCAGTGAGATCCACTATGACCGTATCGGGGACAGAGATGCTTCCCACCTGGTCAATCAGGACGACCCCAATGTACTGGAGATCTGGAATCTGGTGTTCATACAGTTCAACAGGTGAGCCAGACATGTTTCCCTCCCCAGGCTGCTCCAGCTCAGTGTGGGAGGTTGCTTGGTTTGTATACTCTTTTAACTGCCCCTGGCTTGCTCGCCATTCCCTCTTGTCCAGGAGCTGTGCACTTTGTGATGCTCTGTCCTCTGACCCACCTGTACAGAAAAGGTCTGTCACACTGGCTTTGGGGACAGACTGGAAGTATTTTCTCAGTTCATCTGCCAGTAGTTCAGTAGGGAGTAAGTGGCATCCCGCTCTGGGTCTAAGTTGTTCTTGAGGGTCTTGTTAACTATATTTTGTCAAAGTTGTCCTTTGTGTGGCCTGTGTATGAGCCTGTGTCATAAATCTGATTGGATGAAATCTCATGGAGATGGGGCTGCCTCTGCAAAGCCTCCATCTGTAACAGCTCATCTTTCTTTTTGTGGCTGGACAGGGAAGCTGATGGGACACTGAAACCTCTTCCTAAGAAAAGTATTGATACTGGTATGGGCCTGGAGAGGCTGGTCTCTGTGCTGCAGAACAAGATGTCCAACTATGACACCGACCTTTTCCTTCCTTACTTTGAAGCCATCCAGAAGGTACAAAGTGGGGAGTCTGGGTCTGGGCCTGACCCAGCTGCATCCATTGCCTGAATCCCTGGGGAGATGCATGGGGCTGGTCAGACAGGGCAGTTACATCTGCAGGTCTCTGCTTTCCCAGCTGCTGCAAGCCCTGCAGGTTTGTACTTTGCTGAGGGTAGGAACACAGGCTGGCACAGTAATTGCTGCCATGGGGCATGTTTCCAGGGCAAAACATGGGACAATGAGCAGTGCAGCTTTCCCAGGTGTTTCCTGTGAACTGTCCTATTGACGCACTCCTTGGCTCTCTCCAAGAGGGAAATGCCTTGCTGTCCCTTATGGCCAAGGGCCATCTTTTGCCATGTGGTAGAGAGCATGTGGTGCTGATGACTCAGAATCAGAGTTTGTCCTTCAGCCTCCCACCTGGAACATGCTGATCTGTAGAAAATCCCCTGAGAGAGGAGATCTTTGCTATAAACCATGACAGTCACTTGCAGAACCTGTGTGCTGTTGCTGCATCTTCCTGGGTGGGGCCTTGTTAGCAGTGCTGGGAACTCTGTGTGCAAGTCCAAGCCTCTGTGGAAGGGGCAGAGCTTCCTGGCTGCGGATCATATTGGAAAAAGAATGCAGGGGAAAGAGCCCAGGCTCCTGCTGTCCCTGAGAGGGATGAGGTACAGAGCTCCAGAGCTGGAATTAGAGGGCTGCCTTTTTTTGATGTTAAAGCCACTGGCTGGACACAGCCCATGTGTCCTTGTCTGGTTTCCTGCAGTGTGGTGGGAGCCTGGCTGTAGAGACTGTGTCCATGGTCACAGGCTTACACCATGTGCAAGTACTGCTTTGTTATAGTGTTGTCTTTCTCTTGGGTGTGGACAAAAACACCGCAAAAGAGGGAAGATGGGACCCCCTCCCATGTGACAGAATTTAAAGTTTCTTGGCTGGGCAGGTTATGCCAGGCCAGAGTCTATGGCTGCAGGCACTGGGATGGGGCTGGCTTCTGAGGTGCTTCCCTGTTGTTCTGCTGTGTGGCTGTTCCCTGCTGTCTGTAATCCTCCCCTTTGCCCACCACCTTCTCCCTGCACAGGGCACAGGCGCCAGGCCGTACATGGGGCGGGTCGGTGCTGAGGATGCCGATGGTATAGACATGGCCTACCGTGTGCTGGCTGACCATGCCAGGACCATCACGCTGGCCCTTTCTGATGGGGGCAGACCTGACAACACTGGCAGAGGGTAAGAAGGTAGCTGCCACAATCCTGCTCCCATTCTCTTCAGCACGTCTTCCCTGCGGGGTCTGGGATCTCACGTGTCTCTGGGACATCTTTGAATTCATCATTAAAGTAGTGGATAGCAGAGTGTTTGCTCAGTATATTTGACGCTTGAACTCCTGTAGCAAGGTCTGCCCAAAAAGCCAAGACACACAGGTCTAAGGGTTCTTGTGAGTACCAGTCCTACTGTGTCAGCCCCCAAAAAGGATCACTGTGGGCAGACAGGCACAAAACCCTGCTTGGTGCAGTACTGCTGTCAAAAAAAGCAAGTTTGGGCTGGGGGGGGCTGCGTTGTGGGTGCCACTGGACTCACAGGACTGACTCTTAACCACACAGTGAGTCTGAGTCACAGAGCTGGGACCTGGCACCTCACCTCTGGCTTGCTGCTGGTGTGAGCAGCTACCTGAGAGAAAATGCAGGGAGAGAAACCTGGGTTATTGGTCCTGGGAGTGGGTGCTGGCAGGTGGATGCTGGTGGATCCCCTGAGAACAGCTCAGAGGTGTAACATTTGCATGAGGGGCTCTGCTATTCCCTAGGTATGTGCTGAGGCGGATTCTCCGACGGGCTGTGCGCTACTCCCATGAAAAGCTCAATGCCCCCAAGGGTTTCTTTGCTACTCTGGTTGATGTGGTGGTCCAGTCACTGGTAAGTTCTTCTGCTCCACTGTATCTACTGAGGTCTTCCTCTGCTGAAGTTTGCAGATCACCATGCTGAGGGACTAATCTTCTTGGGTCTGCAGGGAGATGCCTTTCCTGAGCTGAAGAAGGACCCAGATATGGTGAAGGACATTATCAATGAAGAAGAGGATCAGTTCCTGAAAACACTCAGCAGGGGACGTCGCATTCTGGACAGGAAGATCCAGAGCCTGGGAGACAGTAAAACCATCCCTGGTAAGGCCGTGACTTCCATCTGGATGCGCTAAAAGGCATTTATCATCGGGGTCTGAGTTAGGGCACAGCTGGGCTGGGAACTGAGAGGTGTTGGAAGGTGTGATGGGATGGAATTGGAGTCCAAAGACTGTTGCTCAGATGTGGGTCACCCCTCTCTCTGGGCTGTGTTCACTTGCTTAGGTTTCTGAGCTGCCCAGAAACAACATGATAGTGTGATCTCTGCGCTGTCAGCAAGGAGCCTTTTTGAGGTTCAGCAGGCCTGTTCCCTGTCCTGCAATAGCACTGAGCCAGTTGGGTGGGACAGAGCCAGTCAGAGAGCAGGGAAAGGAGCAGTGTCTCACAGTACAGGAGTGCCAACTGCTCTGCTTTTTCTCTGGAGGTGATACTGCCTGGCTGCTGTATGACACCTACGGTTTTCCTGTTGATCTCACTGGGCTAATTGCAGAGGAGAAGGGCCTTGTTGTGGACATGGAGGCCTTTGAAGAAGAGCGGAAAAATGCACAGGTAGGTAACAGCTCCAGGGGGAGCTGGTCTGAGAGTGGGCACGGAGAATTCCCTTCCTTGTAGTTTGCAGTCATGAGTCTGGTCCTTTCTTACCGGGTCTGCTCACATGCCGCATGCCCCAGTGCCCTCTGGGAAAGACCAGGTTCTTTGTTACAACAGCACTGCAGTTGTAGGACATGTTTGTTCTGTGAGCTGGGGCTCGTTTTGCTCACTAATGCTGTGAGGTCTGGGGCCTTGAGCTCAGCCTTCAGACAGAGTTGGTGGAATGCTGGGGGCACCTCCCCACTGTCCTGTTCTGGTTAGGGAAGTTCGGGACTTCCCTGTCCAGTGTCCAGGCGTGTCTGCAGCTTGGGTGCCTCTCCCAGCAGTTTGCTGCAGCAGCAGAGAGTGGCATTGACAAGCTGGCTGGCTACTTGCCTTGCCCTTGCTGGGCTCCGACCTGCTGTTGATAGGGCTGGGAACAGCCTGCTCTGAAGTCAGAAAAGATGGGAGCATGCCAGCTGCTGGCACATGGCTTCCCAGAGCAAAGCTCTGAACTGAGTTGCTCTCAGGGATTTGAGGTGTGCGATGAGGCTGGTGTACACAGACCAGTGCTTGGGTGGGTTTTCTCAAACATTGTTGCTTGCTGTTGACAGCTCAAATCCCAAGGGAAGGGTGCTGGTGGAGAGGACCTACTCATGTTGGACATCTATGCCATCGAAGAGCTAAGGGCCCAAGGACTGGAGGTGACTGACGACTCGCCAAAATATAGCTATGCTTCAGATCAGAGTGGTGTCTATGGTATGAAAAAACCATTCTCAGAATCATCCTCTGCTGCCAAACCTTCCCTAGCATGTACCTCAGCAAGATCCCCTCTAGGGTCACCTTTCCTGGGACACGGAGGTGGGTTTGGGAATGTGCACAAGTGAATTGCCTACTTTTAACAAATTGAGCAGGGTAAGAGAAGGCAGACTGTTCAAGGGCTGCTGTGCTCTTCAGGTCTGTTGTTGCCAACTTAAGGGAATTTCTGTTCCCTGCAGCTTTGTGTCTCCACACTCTTATGTTTGTGTTTCCTAGCTGCTTCTTTGCCAGTGCCACCAGAGACTGGTTTCTGCTTGGTCTGTTAGAGAGTCCTTGGCCCACTTTTTTTGGCTCTTGCTGCTAGTTTTTCAATTTGTTGGAGATTCAGGAGGCCCCAGGCAGCATATGTGGCTGACTTTTACTGTATAGGTGTGGAAGGAGGTGACAGTCCCTGCCTTGGAGATCACCGAATGAAATTCCCTTCAATCCAACTAACTATTGCCCTAGTTCTTTCTCCTTACCCCCTGCAACTGTAGCTGTCATGAACTCCTGGAGTAGCTGGGAAGTGTTGCTATTAAGTTCTGCTCCTACAAAGTTTTCCTGTTTTACTGATACTGTCTGTCATCCGGTGACAGATTTTGGGAGCCTCGTGGCCACAGTGAAAGCCATCCGCAGGGAGAAGAAGTTTGTGGAGGAGGTATCCACTGGCCAGGAGTGTGGGATAGTGCTGGACCAGACCTGCTTCTACGCCGAGCAGGGTGGGCAGATCTATGACGAGGGCTACATGGTCAAGGACGACGACGGCAGGGAGGATGTGAGTGGGCCTGAGAGTCTTTTGCTAGACTCAGTCTGACCCAGGGCCTGGGCGTGTGTGTGCAGAGAAGGAGAAGGGGCCAAGTAAGATCCAGCGATTTCCTGTCCACGGCAGGTGTCAGGCATTGCACAGGTTTCCTTTTCAGGCATGCAGCATGGCACAGTTGTGCTGGAGTTTGTTCCCCTTCCTTCTTGGGGAACCAAGCTCTGTGCTGCAGCATCGGGCTGCCAGCAGAACATGAGTACCTGTTGGGGTGGTGCTGGGATTGCTGTGCAGGACAGTGCTTTTGAGCCATGATGGGGAGCTGAATTGGGGAACAATTTCAGCTCTGCTGTGCCCTGTAACCATGCCCCATCTTCCTTCTCTTCTCTGCTTTGTGGCCCTGTGTGCTGTGCTTGGGGACACTTAGCTTTCTTGTATTGCATTTACCGGTCTGGCTCTCAGCTAAGACCATTCCAGCTGCAGCTCAGACTTCTGGCTGGACTGTCTGTCTCCCCTTGGCCTCTCACCCTGCTCACTGGGTACATTTCCCTCTTTGTACAGAAAACAGAATTCACGGTGAAGAACGTGCAGGTCCGTGGAGGCTATGTGCTTCACATAGGAACTCTATATGGAAGCTTGAAAGTAGGAGATCAGGTCCACCTGTCTATCGATGAGGTAAGTTAAGACATGGCATAACAGATGTCCTCATCTCTTTTCCCTGGATTTTGTCTCCTTCCTTTCCATCGATACCACTTGGGTGGCCTCAAGTTTGGGGCCTGCTCTCCCCGTGGCACACGATGCCAGCAAGCAGTGTGGCCCTTCCAGTCTGTGTGACTCAAGGCCTCTCCTGCCTGGCACTGGGCTTTCTCCTATCACGAGGCAGATAACACCCTGCTGGCTCAGAGCCATGCTCTCTGGGTTTTGCTGACCAGCAGCAGAAGCACATTTTGGGTCACAGCTGGGAGGTGGAGCAGGTACAGTGCCCCACTGTGTTGTAGTTGACAGTGGAGAGCCTGGGCCATCTGCTCCACTCCAGATATTGCTCCAGTGGGCTCAGCCTGCTGAGCAAATGCTGGGTTGAGCCTCATCTGCAAAATGCATTTCCCTTCCCTATAATGGCAGCATCTTTGGAGCAAGAGGGAAGGCTCTCATCTTGCAGTACTTTTCCTTGTTGAGTGTCTGTGACCTGGTTTGTCCTTGGCCTCTCTCCAGATAGGCCTAACAAGGGGACTGCCAGGGAAAAGTCATGCACAAATTTTAAGGGAACATCCTGCTCCCTTAGCTGTGGCTCCAAGGCAGGAAGTGTGCTAAGTTCTTTCTGGTCTCCTGAACTAGTTTAGGTTTCTGTTGGAGCAGCATGTTAACCTCCACTTCTGCTGCTAGAGGCGATCTTGACTCCGCAGTGTGGGACCCCATCTAACAATGGCTTCTTCCACCAGGCTAGGCGGAGGCCAGTCATGAGCAACCACACAGCCACCCACATCCTCAACTTCGCCCTGCGCTCAGTGTTGGGGGAAGCTGACCAGAGAGGGTCGCTGGTCGCACCGGACAGGCTGCGGTTCGACTTCACAGCCAAGGGAGCCTTGTCTACCCAGGAAATCAAGAAAGTCGAAGGGATCGCCAACCAGATGATTGAGGAGGCAAAGGTGGTATGGCTGACGGGTTGGATATACTTGGGGAAAAAAAAATACCTTGAGTCAAGTTTTTGGATGATCTGGAGTGCTGGAAGTTTGGCCCAGTGGGAGTCTTCTGAGCTGCTAATGCAGTACGGTGCACAGGTTGGCATCACAGAGTATTTTGAATGGTAAGAAGACTCCATGTGGATTGCTCCGTTCATTGGTACCGAGCCCTCTCTAGGCTTGGAGTGTTTCTATGCCTGCTGTAGTATCACATTAGCTACAAGAGCTGAGAAGGTTGGCATAGTAGTTTTGCAGGCCTGGCTGGATTTACAGTGTAGACCCAGATGCTTCAATGATGTGTCCTTAACAGTGAGAGAGTTGCTCTCTCTGGTGCCAGCCCTGTGTTAGACCCCGAGAGGACCCTGTGCTCTGCTCAGGAGTCTGTGGTTAGAAACCATTTGAATGTACAGGAGCATGGTGGGTCTGAGCAGGCAGTGGTATCAGGAATTTTGAAGATGGGACATCTGACAATGACTTTAGGATCCCTGCAGCTCAACAAATGCCAGCACAGGTGAGACACATAATTTCCCTTTTAGGATCTTCTGGAGGAAGTCAGGATTCCCTGGGAATGCAGGCCCTCAGTCACAGCAGACAGGACCAGCTCTTACCACCATCCCTTTCCTGTCCTCTGCAGACTGTATACACCAGGGACTGCCCTCTCGCAGCAGCCAAAGCTATCCAAGGACTGCGGGCAGTCTTTGACGAGACCTACCCTGATCCTGTCCGTGTGGTCTCGATTGGCATCCCCGTGGAGGAGCTGCTGACTGACCCCTCTGGCCCTGCAGGCTCCATCACTTCTGTTGAGTTCTGTGGAGGGACGTGAGTATCTGGAGAGGCCAGGGAAGGCAGCAGGGTGGCTGGAAAGGAGTCCCTGGGGAGTCTGAGCTCTGTTGTGAGTGCTGAGGGCATATGCTGGGCATGATGAGGGCAGAGCTGGAGGTGGTGGTGATGATGCACCTTTGTGTTCCCAGTCCTGAGTCAAGCTGCATTTCAAATCAGCCTTTGCAGGCAGAGAATTGCCATACATTTGCCTATATGCTGTCCCTGCCCACACGCATAGTCTCTGATGGTGCTGGGAGCTTAGCCCTTGCCACCCTTTCCTCATTCATTTGCTTTTAGTGGCTAGGTTGGCTTTTCTGCCTGTCTCCACGCTTGGATCTCCCTGGTGGGGTGGTTTTCTTGTTTCCATGCTGATTCCTGCTGAGATGAGAGGCAAACTTCTAACTCTGTCTTGTCTTCTGGGCTCTTTCCAAAGGCATTTGCAGAACTCCAGCCATGCTGGCCCCTTTGTGATTGTTTCAGAAGAAGCAATTGCTAAAGGCATCCGGAGGATAGTTGCAGTCACCGGCGCCGAAGCTCGGAAGGTGAGGGGAGGCAGGAGAGATCCTATAAAATGCATGCCCTGTGGGAAACCATTGGCATGTGCATGCACAGATATTAAACCTGTGCCAAGGTCCTTTTCATTTATGTTTGCCCAGCGTCCCTCAGCACCAAGGAGAATTGGTGTGAGTGCCTGAGGGACTTGTGGCTTGGGCTCCACCAGTGCAGAGCAGAGAAGGGTGCTGCTGTTAGCAAAGGCTGTGCTGGAGGCCCCTGGATGTGCTACAGCCAGAGGGGGGAGCTGTGAGGGAAGTGGGGGAAGCCTTGGCTGTAGCTGTTGTGTTAAGAAGGGCCTGGAGTGGGTCCTCAAGGTGGCTGTGGGTTTAGCTCAGGTTGCTTTGCAGGAAGGGCCGCTGATCTAGAGCTCTCGGCAGCTGGCAAGATCAGCAGGAGTTGTGCAGCCTGAAAATCCAGTCCTGTGCTGCAGGAGGCAGGTGACTCTGGTCCTGGGCTAGCCTGGGCCAGTGCTTCCTAGAGTGGGAGAAGGGGCTTGGGGAAGAGATGGTTTTCTCTTTTTGGAGGATCTTGTCATTCCTTCTGGCAAAAAAAGAGTCTGGGGGCCTGTCTGCCAGCATCACACCCAGTTTCTGGTCAAGTGCTGCCTGTTTTGGCTCTGCTGCTTCCAAAGGAGTTGCTGAACTCCATCTGGGGGCTGCAGTATTCTTCACCCCTTCTCATGGTGGTGGCCTAGAGCCCAGCCTGCTAAAGCTCCCTGCATGACTTCACTTGGATTTTGTTCTGCTAGGCCCTCAGGAAAGTTGACAGCCTCAGGAAACTGTTGTCAGCCCTGGAGGCCAAGGTGAAGGTCCAGACAGCTCCCAACAAGGATGTGCAGAAGGAGATTGCGGATCTCAGTGAGGTGAGGATGGTAGCAGTGCGCTGCCTTCCCAAAGTGAGTGGGACCTTGATTTCCAGCACTGAGTGGTATGCATGAGGCCCAGGTTCAGCTTCCTGCTCCTGTTTGAACAGAGGTGCTAGCCCTGCATCCTGTGGGTGCTACAGCTGGCACCTCATGCCTGAGCTGTCGGGCACTGGGAGAGGAAGGGAGGTTTGTGAGTGTGGTACAGCATCCCCTGCCTCCTGACGTAGTCTCTAGTACCTCTAACCCTCTCCACCCACTTCTATTTTGCAGACACTGGCCACTGCTGTTATCCCACAGTGGCAGAAAGATGAACTGAGAGAGGCTGTTAAAGCACTGAAGAAAGTTATGGATGACCTGGACCGAGCAAGCAAAGCTGACATCCAGAAACGAGTGAGCCCTGGGTGGGAATGAAAGGCAGTGTGGGAAGGCTGCAGGGACTCCCTTGAGAGCCCCACCTGTGTCCAGTGTGGAAGGAAGCTAATCTGTGGGGATGCCCCTCGCTCTGTTCAGCCTTCTAGCCTCCCTGCTCCCTCCCAGGGAATGGCTACCTCCATGCCTGTTCCTTGGGATGAAGCACTGGCAGCATATCTTGGAAGGTGGGGTTTTCCTGCCCTAACGGTTCCCCTGGGCACATGGTATGGGTGGTGTGTGTTGGTTTTTTTTCTTTTTTTCCTCCTGGATCCTGTTGGATTTTCCTGGAGGAAGAATCACGCACAGCACTGCTGCTGCCTTGCAGGCCACACACCCACCTGCCAACATGTTTTGTTCCTGGCTTGCTCTGGGCTGTACCATGGGTCTTGGGGCACCTTGGGGGCCTCTGCACCTGTAGGGAAGCTCTACCCGGGTGGTTCTTGTGTTCATATGCAATGTATGCACTCTGGTGTCTGACCACCATTGTCCTCAGGTGCTGGAGAAGACCAAGCAAGTCATTGAGAGTCACCCTAACCAGCCATTGGTCATCATGGAAATGGAAAATGGAGCCTCAGCAAAGGTATGGCAAGGCCTGGTCTCCTTGACAACCTTCCTTGTGCCTGAGGAGCAGCTGGGTGGTCATCTGGGGAGGTGATGCTGTCTCTCTTTGCCACCTGCCAGCCCTCAGCAGCAGCTAGTGAAGAGGGGAGGACCGCTGCAATGCTCTCTGTGTCCCACCTCCTAGCCTAACCACATGGGTTTGGAGGGGCGGGGGGGTCCTGACCATTTGCTGAGCACCCAGACCTTGTGGTGGATAGGGACCCTGATAGAAATCACGTTGTGTCCCAGATAAGACTCATCCAGGAGCAGTCACAACACTAAAATGCAGGTTAAGGAACTCTGAACAGCAGCTCTGCCAAGCCACAGAAGTCATGATGCTTGTGGCCATTGCACATCAGCTCTGGGAATGGTGTCCTGGGCTGCGTGTGTGGGCAAGGCTCTGCCAGAGAGCTGCTCCCCAGCTCCTGAGCTCTGTCTGCTGCAGCAAGGTTCAAATTCTTCTCTGGCCAGGGCTAAAACTGTTCCATCCCTCCTCCATGCACAAGTTAAGTTTCTCTCTGAGAAATTTCAGTTGTGAATAAAAGCTCCCTTGTGCATGCTGGGCCACAGTGCTGAGCCCAGCAAGCGCCAGGCAGCGGGGGCTGATCATGCCCTAAGGTTGGGCCAGTCAGGTTTTAATGCTCGATTTAAATTTTCACTCTGGGAGTCTCGGAGCTGACCCTGCTTACAGACGCCTGCTCGCTCTCTGTGGCTGTCCCCATCTCCGCAACGCCAGTGCTCCTGCTTGCAGCACGTGCCAACACAATGTTCTTCCTAGCAGAAGGGTGCATCCAAGGGATGGTGGTGCCAGCAGCCCGGGGAGCTGCATATTCCCTATCCAGCTAGAGCAGCACCCCTTTGCTCGCTGGAGGGCCTCCTCCGAGAGTGGTGTGCTACATTGTACTGTCTGCGCGAGCAAAGGATGACAGTCTCCTTGGGAATAACAGGATGTGTGGCAGTCTCCCTGGTTTCTCCAGTGTGCCTGCTGTGTCTGATAACCCTTGCAGGTTCGTCACACTGCAGTTGAGTCCTCCCGACTTGCTGCACAACAGCTGGGAGCTCACATTGCAGGGCAGAGTGTTTTGTCCTCCAGCCAGTACACTCAGGCAAAGGTTCACTTGCTTTGGGGCTGCATAGCCACTAATTCTGCCAGTTCCCAGATAACTGAAGGTGGGGAAATAAAAGCAGCTCCTCACTCCTGCCTCCTTGCAGCTGTGAGGCGGCACAGCCAGGACTTGTGTCCCATGCAAGGCTTCTGCACAGCTGGGGATGTGAAGATGGCTCGTGTTTGGAGAAGGAGCGCTGCAGGATGCTGCTGGCTGGTTTAACACAAGTCCAGATCCCTGAGGGCTCCATGGGTGCTGCAGAGGCTGGAGCTGGGCTGGTTGCGAGGTGGGGGAAGGTGTGCTGCAATGACTTTGTTGTCCTACAGGCTCTGAACGAATCTCTCAAGCTCTTCAAGGCTTACTCCCCCCAGACTGCCACCATGCTCTTTGCTGTAGATAACGAAGCTGGCAGAATCACCTGCCTGTGTCAAGTACCTCAGGTAACACCAAATCTGTGCAGCTGCCTTTTTCTGAGTGTCAGTGGAGGATCTGCAGCCTCCAGGCTGTAACTATTAATACTACAGGGCCAAAACTCATTTGGGTTGGCAAGAGCTGTGACCCTTGTGCTTTGGGTTATTATCAGGCTGTAGAGGGGTTAAAGAGGCATTGTGCTCTGCAAACGGGAGGGGGAAGAGCCAGGATTCTGCAGTTGTAGGCATGGGGCGAGACAGCCTGCTCATACCTGCTGGCCTTGTTCTCTAGATGTACTGGGGAGGGCTTTGTCCTCTTGTACCATCGTCATGGACCCTCTTCCCTTGCCATTGGCTCGGTTGAGGTCAAGCTGCCTCTATTTTTGTTTCTTTTCCTACCCAGGAGACCGCAAACAAGGGCCTGAAGGCCAGCCAGTGGGTGCAGGAGGTGTCTGCCTTGATGGACGGCAAAGGTGGGGGGAAGGATGTCTCTGCACAAGCGACAGGCAAAAACGTGGGCTGCCTGCAGGAAGCCCTGAAACTGGCCACGGACTTTGCCAGGCTCCGGCTGGGCGAGCTGAAGAACTGATTGGGGGGGGGGTGGGGGTGTCACACCGCCCTCCCGCCCGTCCGTCCCCAGCCTGCTGCTGAGCCACCACCCGCCCTTCCTACGAATAAAGGCTGCCTGCCCTGCGCGTTGCCCCCTGGGCTCTGCTTAACGGGGGCGGGCCGGGCTAGGCTCCTCCTCCTGCCTGCTGCGGCGAGCATGCCGCTGGATCACCGGCGTGTGCGGGGCCCGGAGGAGTCGCAGCCGCCGGAGGTGTGGGCAGCGGCCGGGGGAGCTGGGGAGGAAGAGGACGGGGAGGGGGATGCGGCACCGCGGGACCCCTGCGCCTTGCGACCGCTCTTCGCCCGGGCCGGACTGCTGAGCCAGGCTGAAGGCTCGGCCTACGTGGAGCTGGGCGGCGGCACTAAGGTGCTGTGCGCCGCCTGGGGCCCGCGGGAAGCGGCTGAGCCCGGCCTGCCGGCGGGAGGAGGAGGATGGCTGCTCTGCGAGTTCCGCCGGGCCCCCTTCGCCGGACGCGGGGCTCGGTGGCGACCAGGTTCGGTGACGGAGCGGGAGGCCGAGCGGGAAGCGGCGGCGGCGTTGCGGGAAGCGCTGGAACCGGCGGTGAGGTTGGCCCGGTATCCGCGGGCTCGCTTAGCCGTCAGCGCCCTGCTCTTGCAGGATGGTGGCTCGGCCTTGGCCGCTGCCATCAGCGCTGCAGCCTTGGCCTTGGCCGATGCTGGGGTGGAGATGTACGACCTGGCGGTGGGTTGTGCCCTGTGCCGGTCCCCCGGTCCCACTGCCCCTTGGATGCTGCAGCCCGGAGAGCCTGAAGAACGCAGCGCTGTTGCTCGACTCACCGTGGCTCTTCTACCCGCCCTTAACCAGGTGTCGGTGGTGGTGGGTGGCGGGCAGGGCAGCTCTCCTGATGCCTGGGCGCAGGCGCTGCGCCTTGGCCTCGACGGCTGCCATCGTCTCTACCCCGTCCTGCGGCAGAGCCTGCTGCGGGCTGCCCGACGCCGCGATGCTGCTGCCGCCACCACTGCCTGAACGCCAATGATGCCCTGAGTGCCCCTGTCTGGGGATGGGGTTGTTTCCCAGAGCCTATCCAAGTGGACCTCAGTGCTGTTGGGGACCCCTGGAGCCTGCCTGAGCCACACCTCACACTGCCTGAGACATCCTGGAGCTTGCTTGAGCCAGCCCTTGTGCTGCTGGAGACCCCCCCAGAGCTGCCCACACAGCTGGAGGCCCAAGATACCTGCCCGAGGACACTATATCCTGCCTTCCCCCACTGCTGGAGAGCCCCCAAAGCAGCCCCCACACTGCTGGAGCATCCAAGTGTGCCAGAGGAGCCCCCGTGTTGCAGGAGACCCCTCTGAGTGGCCCTGCAGGACCTCACACGCTGCTGGAGCCACCCCCAAGAACAGCTTCCTTACTGCTTCAGCTGACAGACCCTGCCTGAGACCTCCCTCCAAGCAGCTGCCTGCGCTGCAGGACCCCACAGCCCATCCTCGGGTGGCCCCAGCACCAGGATGGTGACCCTCACATCGAGCTGCCCAGCATGACCATCCACACAGGCAGGGTCCAGGCAGCACCCAGCAGAAACCATGTCACTGCACAGACTGAATCCCTTGGACCTTGTGCCCAGGCAGCGCTTCAGGGTGGCAGAGATGTGTTTTGTTGGGTTCTCTTTATAATAAACCAGGTTTTCCAGGCAATTCTTCTGCCTGCGTGGCTCTGCCAGTGCCTCTGCCAGCCCTAATGGTGACTGACTGCCAGGCATCGGGGTTGCCCATCTGCTCCCACTGTCCTTCCTCAAGAGGTGTGGAATGAGCCAGGCACTGCCTTGGGGTCTGGATCTTCCTGGGAATGGAGGGGAGCTGGTCCTGTCCAGCTGCACCATGCCAGGCTGGTAGGTAATATTCTGGGTAAAGGCGGTGATTAATGTTTCTGTTGAGAAACAGGGCAGAGCTATGCTCCTCCCACCTCTCGGCTGAGTTGCAGGGAAGGCAGCATCCTAGAAAGCCCCCAGAGCCTAGGGCTGTGTCAGGCAGCACACAAAATTGGGTACAAAAATTACACATGCACTTCAGATGGTTAAAAACTGCATTGGAGTTGAATAACCAGAGAAAAGAAATACAAATTATTTTTCTTTCCAACACAATACACTCTTTTACCAGAGCAAATTAGAAATACAGAACAAGTTCCTACCAGCGAGAGAAGGATGACCTAGAAATGAGGGACACTAAACCAGCAGCGCTGGGGAGCACAGCGGGGTGACCACAACTTCCTTGGGCGCAGGTGAGGAGCCTTGGCAAAGCTGCCTGTGGGAGTCCTGCTGACCACAATGTGATGCACGGCCAAGAATAATGCACAGTAAACCAGAAAGGAAAACCCATTTGTGAGCAGGGGTGACTAAGGTTTGCATCACCCTGCTTCTGGCCCTGGAGATGGCTTTGGAGCTGGGCTCAGCAGAATCCCTCCATCCCAAAATGCCACAAAAGCCTCTTGGAGCTGTCTCAGGGTGGTCCCTCCTTCCCACAGCATCATGATGGAAGGCTGAGCAGCTCCAAAAGCCTTCCTGGGCTGTACCCATGCCTGCTGAACCTTGCTGAACCAATTCCTGGGGGGTCTGAAGCATGGAGGCAGTGGGTGGGCTTGCAGGACAGGGGAGGTTGGGATGCAACCTGTGCCGTAGGGGCTGGGAGTCCCAGGGTGCCTTCTCTGCACCCCATAGCACCCTACAGGTGGGGAGATGCTTGCACACAAGGCAGACAGGATTTGGGATGTTCCTCTAGGATATGGTCCTTTTTTTTTGCTCCTCCCCTCCCTCCCCAGCCACATCTGCTTATCCCTAGGTCTGAAAACAAGAGGAAAAAGAAAACAAGCACACTCAAACACAAAGACTTCTCTCGCCACGGCTGGCCAGCGTCTCACAGGGGCAGGACGCAGGGCTGCCGGCGCTGGCGGCAGGGGATGGCCGTGCCGAGAGCAGGTGCCTCGCATCGTGCGTGGCACTAGCTGGAAGCCTCAAAAGAAATACGAACACAAGACGGGAAGGGCTGGCCATGCCAGGAGGCTGTGGCATCCCAGTCTGTCTACTGGCTCCCCTCAGGGTCCGACATGTGGTTTTTCACCTGCAAGCAGAAAAGCACAGGATGGCCATCCTCTGATGTTAGTTCCCAGAGCCTGGCTGGGTCAAACCCAGCGCCCTGCCTGACACAGGGACCCCTGGGGTCCTGCGCTCAGCTGGGGGATGCGCATGCAGGAGCAGCAGCTTTGATAAAGGGTATTTCTAATCCAAGGGGGTTTTTGCAGCCTGTGCTGCTGCAGTAATGCATGCCCAGGGGTTTCCTGCAGAGTGCTTCAGGCTATCCCAGAGGTGAAGGCAGTTGTAGCCCTGGCACGCAGCCAGGACGGCTTGGGGGAGACTGATGGAGCATCTCCTCTGCTCCAGGCATCCCCACCAGGACCCACAAAGGCAGCAAGTGGGGATGAATTTTAGGAAAGCAGAGAGCCTGGTGCAGGATCTGGACCTCCTCTTACCGTCTCCTCCGTGTCTGTGCTCTCCTCAGTGCTGTCGATGTTGCGCAGGTCGCTGTGCCCATCAGCTCCCATCCCCTCCTTCCCCTGGGGCTCCCGTGACCCCTCTCCTGCTGGGGACAGCGACTCTGCTCCCACCTCTACCCTGTTCTTCTCGCTTTCCTTGGAGCCTGCAAAAGACAGAAATTTGGGGTACCTGTGCAAACATCAGCCCTGTCCTCGCAGGGTCCCCGTGTGCCAAAGGGCCGGACTCTGCCCTGCCAGCACGGGGAAGGGGGAGGATGTGGGGAATTTACCCAGTGGGCTCAGGGTACCCAGCTCCCTCCTGGGCATGCAGCAGGGGACCCCTTACGTCTGGCTCAGGGCCCAGGTTCGGATGCACCCACAGGCTGCCTGGCACAGACACATGGGTGTCAGAGGGTCTATGGCCCATTCCCTCACCTGCGAGACGCTCTCTCCGCTGGTCCATGCGGTCCAGGCTCTCCAGCAGACTGTCCACCTGCGCCTTGATCTGGCTTAGCTCCCCCTTGATGGAGTGCAGCTCTTCGGCCCGCACTGCAGGGAGAGGAGACATTAGGATTCCACCCTTGCAGACTGCCTGCCCGGAGCTGGGGGAAACACGCTGTCCTGGACAGCCACCTCCAGAGCATCCTCCTCTATGGAGCATCCTCTCCAGGGCATCCTTTCCACCAGGCATCCTTGGGGAATGGGGATGCATCCAGGGGACAGCCACCAGCCCAGCGCAGTCCAGGCTGTGTCTGCTGGAGCTGGGGACTTGTAGCAACAGGGTGAGCACTGAGCAGGACCTTCAGGCACCGGCACTGCTCTAATGCGTCAAGATGCAAGGGCCGAGCCTCCTTTTCCTCCCAGCCCCATCACACTTACACTTTGTCCGTCCTGCCGTGGAACTGGTGCTGCTCCTTGCCCCAGGCTGGGGGGTTGGGCTGCTCTTGCTTCCTGCTCCCACATGAGTTCGTCTGGCCTTGACAGGGATGCGGTTAATGAGGGGGGGGATCTTCTGGTACTCGTACACCCTGCAAGGGCACAAGAGCACGGTGGCATGAGCACAGCCCTGGAGGTGCAGCAGCAGCCCCTGCCAGCCAGGAGAGCATTTCTTGGGTTCCCTCCACAGCGAAGGACCCCCAACCTGGGCAGTGCCCAGCCCACACGCTGCCCCTGCCCTGGGAGGCCCCCGTCCCTGGGAAGCTGGAACATACATGCCCCTCAAAGAGGGCAACACCACTGAGCCTTTCCCAGAGGCCAAGGGACAGATGCCCAGGGACACCCTGCTTTTCGCCTTCAGCAGTGGTGAGACCTCACGTCAAACCCAGGTGTGCTCAGCCCACCCTGCTCCTGGGATGCTGCACTCACCGGTACGGGAAGTCATCCCTGTAGAGGTCATAGTCCAGGTCACAGTTACTGCTGCAGCAGGGGGAGAGAGGAGAACAAATCACTCACTCTGCGGGGCCACAGATGCCGTGGAGCAGCCACAACTAGGCATAGCAGGGCACCCACCCAGCATCCATCCCCAGGGAATGGGAGGCATCCCAGAGGGTACCACATAAGCTACCTGGGCTGCAGCACAGCCCAAGGAGGTGGCTGTGCCCTGGCAGGGACTTGTCCTGGAGCCAAGCAACGGTGTTGAGGGGGATGGAGAGAGCCCCCAGGGCAGCATCAGCAGCCTCTGCTCTCAGGAAGCTGCATTTAGAGCATCCTGATGTTAAATTTCATGGTCCCTGGCTCCATGCACATGCTGCTGGCTCGCTCGGCTCCAAATTAAGAAGCGATCTGTCAACAGATCGCCTCCAATGCGGGCAGCTGACATGCTGGTAATAAATCATGCGCTGTGGACCAGGAGCGGGGTGGGGGGGGAGGAGGAGGAAAGATGCTGAAGCTCATTTTGCTGCTTCAGCTCTTACAGAGTCAGGGAGCGTAGGATTAAACCTAACCCGAGGGGAGACAAAGCTGTGCTCAGAGCATTGCTGGGAGCGGGGAGCCTTCCCCAGCCATGCTACCAGGAATGGGGGGACCAGAACAAGGTCTCCCAGGGCTCCCAGTTTTGCTGCAGATGAGCTTGTCACCATGGGAGCGATGCTGGAGCTTGGGGGGGGGGGCTGAAGGGTTCCTGGTGGGGGCTAATGGGCAATCTGGGCTGGCCCAGCCCAGGAGGCAGCTTGCAGCCTGTCACAGGGCAAAGGCACGCCCAGCCCTGCTGCAACCCTGCCTTTGGGTGGGATTAGTCAAGAATAATCTGCACAGGGTGCAGCCCCCAGGCACCTTGTAAGGGTAGCTGGCACACCAGGGTGCCAGGACCTGCCGTTTCCTGTTCTTTGCACCTGGGGAAATTTTGGGAGCTTTCAGTCCAGCCTCTCTGCCTTCCAAGTTGCCATCACTGTGACAGGGACAGCAAGCCCTTTACATCCTCACCTCCCTCCCATCACCCAGGGAGGAAGGTCACAACCTGCCTTGGGGAAGAGGGGAATGGGCAGCCAGAGAGGAGTCCCAAACGACACATGGGGCATAGGGAAGGTGCCAGCACTGATGGCTGCTGCTGCCTGCAGCCACTGCCGAGAGAGCAGGGATGTGACAGGCCACATCCCGCCATGGGAGCACCAGTGGCTCTGCAGAAGACCTGGTCTTGGGGTCTGGCACCCAGCTGGGGCCACAGCAAGGGTTTTCCTGGCTCAGCTTTTTGCTCAGAGCATCCCCCGGGAAGAGCAAAAGCAGCAGCTGCCACGCTCCAGTGGCCCAAGGGGACTGGCGGTCCCTGCCCTGCCAGCGCTGCATCCCTCCGGCACCATGGCAACGGGCAAAGCAATTAGTTCAATCAGGGCGTTTGCAAAAAGCTCTCTAACAAGACAGACAGAGCCCAGCTCTGGTCCCCTCCTCACCACACACCTGCAGAGCCAGGGAGACAAAAGCACACAGGGATGGGGACCTGCTCTTCTGCCTCCATCACCATCATCTACTGTCATCACCAGGACCATCACCACCCCTGTGTGCCTCTGCAGGGGTGTCTGTCCCCTGAGGAACAGCATTTAAAGGCCAGAACTGCAACCAACATCAACACCTATAAAAGGTGTGGAGGCCACAGGGCTCTGCTCTTCTCCTGGCACCTTTGGATGGGGGAAGGGGGATCTTCACACCCCACTGGCAACACAACCAGGCAGGACTTGACAAGGACTCCAGCCGCCATCAGTGCAGCCAGGTGATGCTCTGAGACCCCCACTGAGATTGGGCAGGGACATCGCACGGACCCATGTCCGCCACTGCAGGCAGGCAGCTGGAATAGCCCGAGGACTGAGTGATGGAGAGCAGGGGGAGGAAGAGGGGCCAAGTGTGGGACAGTCCCCTGCCCAAACTGGCCCCCCTGGTGCAGCCCCTGTCCCACGCGCCAGCACTCACTGGTACAGGCTGCTGCCATGCTGCCGCTTCTGGCCCAGCCTGGCCCGGCTTGGCTTGGGTTCCCTGGCCATGTCCAAATCTGAGGGGAGAGAGAGGAGGAGAATGAGCGCTGGGAAGAAAAGGGGATGCCAACATGCTACCTCACATGGACACGTCTCCAGCACCAGCTTCCTGGGGTGTCCCAGCCACACTCCTCTCCTGGCTAGAGGCATCCCACTCCAGAGCATCCACAGGATGAGCCCAAGGCCAGCAGCTCTCTCTAGATTTAAGCTTTTGGAGATGGACAGGAGCAGTCCAGGGTTGTGTTGGGACATGGAACTGCTCTGCCAGCAGCATCTTCCCACAGGTGCCCCACACACATTGCCCCATCCCCACAAGCCCATGCCCATCCAAAGCCAGGCAGGCTCCAATTGGGGCAGCAGAAAGCACCTCTGACGATGGAAGTAATTAACCCCCAGAGACACTTCCCACCACTGTGGTGGATCTGCCTTCACTACCCTTCCTGCCAGGCAGTGTGGCCATTTTTTGGAGAGACACAGGCCAGCAGGACACCGGCAAGTGCTGCCTACCACGGATGGGTGCTGGGGATGCCCTGCACCCAGCCGCTTCATGCTCCCAAAGGCTGCTGAGACACATGCAATGCCGAGATGTGGGGCAGAGATGCCTCCAGACACGCAACTTGGCGATGCCACATCACATCTTCCTGGTGATGCTCTTCACCCCTTCTTTAGGATTTCACAGCCAGTGTCCATATAGAAGCTGTCTTGAATCTATTTTCTCAATATATGTTTAAGGGCCACTGATGGAAAGCTTTACTAACATCTTCAAATATTTCATTTTGTAATTTTGGGGGGCTCCAAAACCTCTCTGGCTCCTGGGGTAGAAGCCAGTGGGTGAGATGTTGACCTCTCCCTCTTGCATGCTCCCCCTTGGCCATGGTAATCATTACCAGCTGTCACACGGGTGACATTGTGGATGCCACTGCACCAGGGAGCCCTGAGTTGAAGCTTCCCAAGTCCTCTGGGAACCCACCAACTCATCAGAGAGGACTAGACCTGCCCAGGAGCATGGACACTGACCATGGGTCCCCTCCAGCCCCACATCCACTCTAGCAGGGTCTCTCCATCTCTGCAGAGGAGAGATCATCCGAGCAAGATCCGAGCAGAAGGGAACTGGCAACTTGCTTGCTTTCCAGGCTGTCACCTTGTGTGACGAAGTCTGCAGGCTGGCTCTGACCTCAGGGCAAGCTAGGGAAGGTGCTCCACTCATCCTGCATGTGGGTAACGCTGGTACCCGTTTTCTGTGGGTGCAGCCAGCATCCCTGGGGAGGGCCAAGCTCACTGCTCAGGGCTGGAATGCACCATTGACATCCCTCCCTGCAGCCCATCACAGCCACCTGGCAGAGACAATCGCTCCCCTCCACGCTGGTGGGCCAGAGACCTCAGAGCCCCAACCAGGGACCCCAGCCATGTCCAGGCATCCTGTCACAGGCCGCTTGCACGAGGGGACTATCCTGCTGGGACAGGGGGTCCAGGCCAGCAGAGCTCCATCAGCTGGGGCCGTCGGCCCTGCACCTGGGCTCCCTTCCCTGTAATGGCAGTGGGGGCATCCCCGTACCGGGAGAACATCCCTGCCCTGGGGGTAATGGTATTGGACATCCCAGCACCAGGAGGACATCCCTGTCCTGGGGGGCTAGTGGTATGGGGGGCATCCCCGTGCCGGGAGGACATCCCAGCCCTTGGGAGGGACTGGTACGGGGGTGGGGGGCAGCTCGGTACCGGGAGGACATGCCTGTCCGGCGGGAGGGACTGGTCCAAAGGAAAAGGACGCAACCCGGCACCGGGAGGTGGCCCTGCCCGGGGTGGGAGGCCACGGGGCGGGGTGGGGGGACACACACGTACGTGCACCAGAAGGTTGGCTACAGGGGGGCACCCCTGCCCCAGGTAGTGCTGCCGGGGCGGGGCGAGCATCCCGGTGCCGGAGCATCTATCGGAGGGGGTGTGGGGTGGGAAGAAGGCCGATCCCGGGGGGGGGACCCGGGGGACATACAGAGATATCTGGGTCGATACTCACATCTCCAGCCCGCGTCCCCGCTGCCGAAAAGCGTCATCCCCCCGGCGGCCCCGGCAGCCCCGCAGCCCCCGCAGCCCCGCCGCTCCGGCCCGACCGCGCCGCCACCGGGCCCTACCACCGCCGCCCGGGAAGGGGGGACCACGGGCGGCACCACCGCGGCACGGCGGGGGGGGGCACGCCACGCCACACCCGTAGCCCCCCACCCCACCCCAGACACAGCCCTGCTTTATTGTAGCATCCCTGCCGGCAGCGCTGGGCCTTGGGCTCTCCCTTCTCCCTGGGCTGTACGGACGTGGCTGCTGTGCCGGACCATCCTCATCCTCACCCTCCTTGTGCTCCTTCCCCCATCTCCCAGTCCCCTCCAACCCATTGGACCCTGTCCCCCCGCCCGACGGCACCCCGGGTTGCACCCCGGCTTTGGCCAGCTCGCCCCAGGCTGTGAGCCCAGCCTTGCTGGCAGCACCACAGCTCATGCCGTCTCTTCACTGAGCCCAGGCCGTGGCACAACCAACCTGCCCATGACACCCTGGCTGGGGGACAGTTTAATTTCCACCCCAGCCCTGTGCTGGAGCAGGCTGTTGGGAAGAGAGGAGGGCAGCCGAGTGAGGCGGCTCCCCAGGTCTGCGGCGGGGAGGTCCCTGCAGGGTGCCAGCTTCAGGGCGGCAGTTGTGTGTCCCCTCCAGAGGCACCCAACACCCACCAGCATGGGGGTGGGGGGGTGTACAGTTTTGCACCCAGCACGTGGGGTGCCATAGCAGGGGCCATCCTGGGGCTGGAAGAAGCAACTCTTGGCCAATGACACCCCTCCAAAACATCCCCAGGGTGCTGGAGCCACGAGCTCGGCCAGGAGTGAGGCTGGTCCTGGTGCCTCCAACCCCAGCACCTCCTCCAGGGACACCACCCGGAGGTACCGCCCAGTGTGGGCAGGACACAGACCATGGTGGAGAGAGTCTGATGGGTCTGTGGGAGGAAAAGGAGACAAATCTCTCTTCCCAAGGGAGAGAGGGTCTTTATTAATCACCCAGCAGATGGTGAAGGACTGGGTGATGGTGAGGAATGGGGTGATGGTGAAGGACCAGGTGATGGTGAGGAAACCATGGTGCCAGACTGGGGCGTTCCCACCCAGGTCAGGACGATGGATCGAAGCTGAGCCCAGCCTTCACCCTGAGCTGTGCTAAAGTCTGCACCCCCTAGAAGCCCCGCTTTGGCCCCTCGTTGCATTGGAACTACAGCCTGGATGCAGCCCAGCTGCCAATTTAGGAGGAGGATGCTGTCAGACCCAGCTGTTGCAGGGGTATCTCCCTGCCCTGGGGGCTGTCGTGGTGTGATGGCAACAGGGGAAGGTGAGGGGCAGAGGAGGACACTGTTTTAGGGATGCTGATGTAGAATATGCACCCTTCTCACTAGGTCCCAGCACCATGGGTCCCCTCAGCCACCCGTCCCCTGCATGGGGGAGCTGGGGGGGGTCCTCCTGAGCCATGGGCTGGGCTTTGCACAACAGTGGGATCCTCCTGATCTGTGCTCCGGGCTTTGCACAGCACTGGGGTCCTCCTGAGCCATGGGCTGGGCTTGACATAGCACTGGGGGCCTCCTGAGCCACGGGCTCAGCACAGCAGCCAGCGCTTGGCCAGTGCCCGGGGCTGCTGGCTCAGGGGTCCCGCTGCCACAGGGAGATGTGCTCCTGGGCTGCGATGGGATGCAGAGAGTCAGTGTCCCCAGCACCATGGAGGACCCAGGGGTCTGGGCATGGCTGGCAGCAGGACACAGACCTGGTAGAGCCGGGAGCTGGCACTCCTGGGCTCAGCACACCCAGGAAGGTGTGGGAGGGCTCCTGGCTGCTCACTTACCGAACTGGCAGATGTACCGGTTTCGGGTTTTGCAACGCTGGTCGTTCCAGTTGAAGGCAGCTGACGCTTGCATCTCCACGCAATTCCCAAACCTGTGCCCCGGCAGGAGGGTGGTGAAGCCAGCCAGCATGGTGGCACAGTGGTGATGCTGTGCAGAGGTTGGGTGTCACCTGGATCCAGCGGGCACTTACCCCTGGTTGTCCGGCTGCCCGAAAGCAAAGCTGGTGAAGGAGGATGGCTCACCCACGTCCCAGCGGAAGGAAGCCTTGGATGTCTTGTAGGTAAGACCTGGGGGAGTGGGAGGTGGGGTGGCACATCCGCCCGCACCCTGGGCACCCTGCGCCCTGCCCACCCTGCGCCCTGCCTGCCGCCATCACTCACCAATCCAGAAATTCCCAGTCTCAAAATCTGTGACTGTCACCCTGTTACTGGTCTCCAAGCGGCTGAGGTAGAAAGCCAGGATGTCCTGGACCTTCTGGTTTCCAATCTGGGCCAGCATCGCCCCTTTCTCCTGCAGGGAAGGGAGCAAGTCAGCCCCAAATACATGGGCTGGACCCGTGCCAGGCAGTGGAGATGCACAGGCGGAATATGAGCACAGGTGGCATTTTTCAGCTGCAAAGGATGCCTGGAGCATCCCAGGGGCTCACCTGGCACTTTATTTTGGCTCCATAGTAGGTGTCAGCCTCAGGGGACACCATGAAGCAGTTGCCATCTATCTGCACGTCGCAGGTGTGGAAAGGGAACTGAATCTTTGCTGAGGACACAGGCATGTACGGGTGGGTCCCTGTGCTGGCAGAGCCGGGCCCACTGGAAGGCCCTTAGCCCCACTCCAGGGGTCCCTGCCTGCAGATCCTTGCTGCCACCCTGAAGCAGTGCAGGTGGGTGCAGACTCACTGCCACACTCGGCTCCACCATAGCCCACGTCGCAGAGGCAGGAGCACTCCTCCTTCCTGAACTTCCCATGGAGGCACTGCCCACTGCACCTCACTGCAGGCAAGATGCTGTGTTAGCCGGCGGGGGCTCAGCAGGTTGCGCTGCACACTGGGGCGCTGTACTGAGCTGACCATGCTTTCACTGGCCATGCACATGCATGCACTGAGCTGACCTGGTGCATGCACGTGCTGCACCACTGTGCATGCAGGCACCAAGCAGACCATGAATGCTGCATGGCCATGCCCATGCATGCATTCCACTGGACTTGCACCTACGTGCACTGGACCTGCGCCTGCATAAATTGCACCAACCCTCCACACACATGCACTGCAGCAGCCATGTATATGCATGCAGTACACTGACCCTACATGTGCATGCAGTGCACACTCCACGCACACACATGTACTGCACCTACCCTGTGCATGCCTATGTTGCACCCGCTGCACACGCGCATGCACTGCACCTACACTGTGCACACATGCGCTGCGTTGGCCGTGCACACACATGCACTGCACCAACCCTATGCATGCATGCACTGCAGTGGACATGCACATGCATCTCTAGAGGCGAGGGAAGGCAGGGGTTGTGCGGGTGCCCCTCTCACCTTGGCAGTACCTGCCCGTGTAGCCAGGGGGACAGAAGCACTGGCAGCTGCTCATGTCGAGGTGCCCGCTGTTCCTGCAGCTCATGCGACAGGGGTTCCTGGGCACCTCTGGGCACAGCAGAGAGGTGGCATGGGCATCGACGGCTGCGGCGTGGCCAGGGGCCCCGCAGGGGCCGGGTGGGACTGTGGAGACTCACCGCAGAGCCCGCCTCTGTGGTCCCAGGACTTGAAGCAGCCGGAGAGGCCGGCGGTGCAGAGGGAGCACCAGGGCCCCTGCTGGTAGGGCGGGACAGGGGTCCCCGCCACCTCCCAGTTGCCCCTGTTGCCGCAAGCAGCTGGAAGCCACTGCCCCGCCCACACAGCGAAGCCACGCCCCTCTATGGAGCAAGGCCCCGCCCACGCACAAGCCACACCCACTTCCACAACACAGTCCGTCCACATTTCACAGCCCCGCCTACTTCCAAAACACAGGCCCGCCCGCAGTCCCAGTCCCCACCCACCGCCAGGGTAAAGCCCCGCCCGCCCCTCAACACAACCACGTAGGCCAGCCCACGCCCCCACCCGGACACACTCCTGTGGAGATCCCGCCCCATGGACACCCCACCCACACCTCCCAGCCCCGCCCACTCCTGCCAAAGCCCCGCCCTCTGCGTTCAGCCCTGCCCCTTCCTGCGCAGTGCCCGCCCCCGGCAGCCCCGTACCCTGGGGAGTAGGCGCAGGCGAAGGCCTCCTTGGAAGCGTGGCTGCCGGCGCAGAGGTGACGGCCGCAGCCCAGCCGTCCCGCCGTGGCCCACACCAGCTGCAACACAGCGTGTGTCACCACAGTCCCTGGGCTTTCAGACCCCCCTTGAACCCCTCCTCTATGTCCCTCCTGTTCTCCCCACACCCACCTGGGTGTAATGGTGGCAGGTGGCATTGCTGGTGCAGCGCCCCGTCCCATAATCGTAGCGTTGGCCTTCGGCAAACCAGTGCTCCAGCACGGCCCCGAAGCCGCCGGCACCTGCTGGCAGCAGGGCCTCACTCCAGCCCAGCTGTGGGGCCGGTGGTGGAGCAGGGCCCTGCAGGCAGCTGGCCGCACGTGCCCCCGCCAGCCGCCCCAGCTCCTCGCTCCACTCCTGTGGGGGTGCGGCCGGTGCCATGAGCCACTGAGGGTCTCTGGGGACAGCCCCGATGGGGGATTGCTGGGGAATCACCCAGGGGATGTTTGGGACCACCAAGGGGGTCTGTTCAGGGGACGATTAGGGTGTGTCACAGAGTGAACACGAGGGATGCTGCAAGGGACCCCAGGGGACCAGCCCTGCCCTTGGTGTGTGCCGCTGTGTGTTCAGGGGTCACTGAGGGCCATCACAGGCCATGGAGAACCCCATGGGTGTCCCCAGGGAACCTGTCCTGTCCTTGGTGTGTGCTGGGTCTGGCAGTGCCGGTGGCATGTCCTTCCCCAGGGGCCCCCACACAGGCCAGCTCTTCTGCTTCATTAGCTTGTTAACCAGCTACCACGTGGCACCCACGGGCTGCCCCCTTCCCCTGCCATGGGGCGGGAGGTGGATGGGACATCCAAGGCGGGGTGGGACCCAGGGGGGCTCACCAGCTTCTGCATGTTGGCGGCAGGGGGCTGCACTTTGCTCCTCAGCTTGTTGTGCAGTGAGAGCACCAGGAATGTCTCCTTCATGCTGAGAGCTGGGGGGGACAGCAGGGGATGAGGATGGGGCCGAGGGGGTCGTGGGGTGCGGGTGCCTTCCCCATATCCCTGGCTGCAGCTGGACCCTTTGGAGGGGGAGCGTGGGGGTGGCTGATGGCCCCCCCAAGGGTCCGGCTGCAGCCAGGGATACGGGGAAGGCACCCAGGTCTCCATGGAGACTCGAGGGGAAAGAAGAAAGCGCTTTTGGGCTGGGAGCACAAAAGGGGCAGGGGCCAGGGGGGTTCAGTCCGCTGAGCCCCTGTCTCACACGGGTGGGCTGAGACTGCCAGGAATGTACCCACTGATGCCCCCCCGCCTCTGTCCTGCCAGATCCCAGACCCCACCACACCAGATGCATTGCTACCCCCCCCGACCAGCCCCATGCCCCCCCCCAAGGCCAATCCCATCCCCAGCTCCATCTCATCATCAGCTATGTTTCCCCCCTCCCAGCTCCATCCCATTCCATCCCCAGCCCCCATCATCCACTGAGACCTCCAGGTGCCCATCACCCACCCAGCCCCATGCTCTGGCCCCATGGGACAGTACTGGCTCAGGGTGCACCCACCACCCCCAAACCAGCTGTCCCTCAGCCCTGCTGCTGGCAGCAGACCACCCCAGCCCCTCTCCCTATTACCTCCCGGAGCCAGCGCAGACAACTTCTTCAGAGCTTTTTCTTCCCTCCCCGTCTCACCCACCCTCCATGCCAGGAGGTTGCAAACCAACAGCACCAAGAGCTTCATGCAGGTGGCTGGGGTTGGGGGAGGACCAGACCCCCACGTCTCCAGAGGGCAGATCTGGGAGAGATGAGCCGCCCCACAGCAGCCCTGGCGTCGGGGCGAGCTTGGCCGTGCGCTCCTGCGTGCTTGTGTGTGCTTGTGTGTGTCTGGTTGCAGGATTTGATCCTATTCAGGACTCCAGACAGGCACCACTGGTCAGCTCGAACAAAAGGTTGACGGGTGAGTAATAGCTCTGTCAAAACAGTTGCTTGCTGGCGCAAACGCAGCAGACAACTCCCGGGGCCCCAGGCTGCAGCCCTACTGGGATGCCCCGCAGCAGGGTTGTCCGCCCGTGTTCTGCCCCAGCCCCTCTTCTGAGCCAGGGTTGGGATGGAAAGGCAGGCAGGAGCGGGGTCCCAAGTGGCACCCACTTTGGGGCACTGGGAGATTGGATGCCAAGGGGCTGGGACAGCTAAGGGGGCCCCTGCTGCCAGTTTTCATCCTGCTCCATGAATTAAACATGCTGGGGAGGTAACACACACTGCCTCAGGCACAAAGCCAAATACTCACTCTGGTGAGCTGGGCAGTGTGGTTATGGGGTGGGATGATGTGAGGGCTGGGGGGCTGGCAGCAGGAGAGATGCTGGGCTGAGCGGGACACATCTCAGCAGGCGCTTGGTGAAGGGCAGGGGTCCTGGAGCCCCCGCAGCTCAGGGGGCTCAGTAGAACCGCAATGGCTCTGCCCCAGCATAGCGCTCACAGCACCCATGTCGGGGGGCTTGGGGTGCTCCCCTGGCACAGGGCAGATGTGTGGGCTCCAGACACCCATGCCTGGGCGTGGCTGAGGGACAGGAACAGGTACCATCATGCCCCTTCCTCTGGGTGGTCAGAGGCAGGAGGGACCAGGAACATCCTGATGTCGGGCTGAGCCAGATGACAGCTGAAATCCAGCTCTGAATGCCTTCAGTTCCCTCACCCTGAGCCTAACCCTAACCATAACCCTGGCCTGAATGCCAGACCTAATGCTAATGCCAACCCCAACCCTCATCCAAACTGTCCTATTCATATGGACCTGAACCCTTGGCACTGCTCCTAACACTAACTTTAAGCCTAACCCTAATGTGAAACCTGAGCTTAGCCCTAACCATGAGTCTAATGCTAACCCCAACTCTAAACTTAACCCCAACCCTAACCCTAAAGCTAACCTCAACCCTAATCCTAATGCTGATTAACCCTGGCCCTAACGTTAAAGCTGACCTAATTCTGACCTGCACCCCAACTCTCGGCTGCAGAGCCCTGGGGTCCCCGTCTAAGGTCCAGCTGTGGTTGAGCTCACCCCAGCAAAGCCATACTGAGGCTGCTGAGTCCACAGCACTGCCGGGCTGCCCTCCTTGGTAGCCCCAGCCCCGCCAGAGAGACAGACCCCAGCACCGACCCCAGCAAAGCCATCCCTTCCCCTGGGAGACTTTCCCATGCTTAGCAAATGCATGGGATTAGCCTCATCCTGCACCCCCACGTGCCTGGGTGCCCTGGAGCCGTGGCTCGCCATGTGGGGAGCCCAGCACTGCCGGTGCCGTGACAGCCACTGCCTGGCCCTGGCATCTGCTGGCCCTGTGACAGGAAAGGCCCCAAAGCCTCTGATTTGTGGAGAGGGAAGGGAAGGGAAGGGAAGGGAAGGGAAGGGAAGGGAAGGGAAGGGAAGGGAAGGGAAGGGAAGGGAAGGGAAGGGAAGGGAAGGGAAGGGAAGGGAAGGGAAGGGAAGGGAAGGGAAGGGAAGGGAAGGGAAGGGAAGGGAGAGGCTGCACCAGTGCCAAGGGGAAACTTTCCTATGTCTCAGCCTCAGCCAGGGGAAAAACCAACAAACACACGGGCACTGCTCCTCACCCTGCTGCCAGCCTGGCTGGCCTTGGGCATCATGCAACTGCCCCTCAGCAGCACCCAGGTAAGGACCCTTGTGTGTCCCCCTCCAGCCCCCTTGCAGACTCCCCACTGAGGTGTTCTCAGCACCCACCTCTCACACCGCAGCACCCTGGCACAGCACTGGGATGGGGCGTACGGCATGGCCATGGCACCTGCAGGACTGCCTAGGGCCAGAGGGGATGGTCATAGGGCTTTTCCCCTGCAGCAGCGAGACAAGGCTAAATCCACCTGGTGCAAATGAGCTGCTCCTCAGCACCCAAGTGCCAGGAGCAGATAGTGAGGCAGGGGCACACCCTGCACTGGGATGGAGAGGAAGGAGCTCTGCCCAGGACAGGGCATCCAAACCAACCCAAAGATGCTGCCTGCTTGGGAGGGTATCCTCGGGCTGTGGCATGGTGTTGGGGGAGCCCAGCGGATGACAGGGATGTTCTTGCATCCCCCCAGGAGTGCCTAAGACAGCATCAGGTGCTCAGCACAGTGCAGCAGACGCAGAAGCTGCTGGCGGCACAGGAGGCTGCCTACCTGCAGGGCACATGAGGTCTCCAGCAGCAGCTCTCCATCCTCCATGAGCCGCCTCCGGAGACAGGCCACCAAACGCAACGGTAACCCCAGCTGGGTCACCACTGTGGGGGTGATGTCCCCAGTGGTCCAGCTTGGACCCTGGACTTCCGGCGAGCAGCCTGGGCAAGGGATGCCCAGCTTCTCACCAGGACTGGCATTATCTCCAGCTTGATGATGTCTGTCCTCACCCTTGTCTGTCTGCAGAGATTTGTCCACAGCTGGCAGTGTCCCTGAATGGACAGATGCTGGGACAGAGCATGTGGGTGGGCCATGACGTTCACTTCATCTGCGACCCTGGCTTCCGACTGGTGGGCTCGGAGACATCCACCTGCTGGCACAACCGCATGTGGAGCAGCACCCAGCCCTTCTGCAGAAGTGAAGTGGAGCAGGGTTGGGGTGCCATGGGCTCAGCCCTGCCCAGGGGCTCCTCCCATCACCCCGAGCTACTGGGTTCCATTGCTCTGCTCCCCTGGCTGCAGGGAGAGCTGCCCAGAGGCTGCAGCAATGGGCACCGAGGCTGGGCAGCAGGCTGGGGTGAGGACACGCTTCTCCAGCTGGTGTTCATGAGCTCCTTCTCCCTAGGTATTGATGACTGCTCCAGCAACCCATGTGCCAACAGTGGGACCTGTGTGGATGGCAACCAGAGCTACATGTGCCTCTGCCCCCATGGTTGGTCAGGCCCCAGCTGCCAGAGCCCCATCTATGCCTGTAGGTGCCTGGGTTTGGGCTGCAGAGAATAGGATGCTCATGGGGACAGCACCTAGCCACACTGTGCCCATCTCCCTCTTCCCTGGCAGCTGCCTGGGACCTCAGCCCCCATCCATCTCCCCATGCCCCCCACCCCCGCAAGGACTCCCGCTCTCCCCCGCAGACTGGGTGACGCTGAGCAATGCCTCCTTCAGCCACCAGCCCCACTGTGCTGAGGGCCATCCAGGCTCCCACCGCTGCAGCTGTGATGCCGGCTTCCAGATGCAAGCTGGTGGCATGTGCCCCGGTAAAAGAGGGGTGAGAATGGCAGAGGCAGGGGAAACTGAGGCTCTGCATTGACGGGAGCCCCATCCATACCCTGCTCTGTCTCCCCAGACATGGACAAGTGCCAGCTCTTCCAATCCAACCTCCATACCCAGCTTTGCCTCCACAACTGCGTCAACCTCCCTGGCTCCTACCGCTGCCTCTGCCCCCCTGGCTACCTGCTCCATGCTGACTGCAACGCCTGCGAGGGTAAGAGCAGTGAGTGCAAGGCAGGGAGCATCCCGCGGAACCAGGGATGTGGCAGGGAGCAGCAGAGACAGCCCCGCTCACCACATGTCATCACCACAGAGGTGAATGAGTGTGCTGGGAAGCAGCACAACTGCACCTAGGGTGACCTCTGCATCAACACCTTTGGGGGCCACTGCTGCGTGCGCCCCAAGTGCTCCCCACGGTGCCACAACACCAGCTACATCAAGACCTCCTCCTCATGAGTACCATGCATGGCTTGGGCTGCATCATGCTCTATTCCCCAGGTAATGTGTCCTGTGGTGCCCTGGGGACAAAATTGTGTCACCCAGGGGCAGCAGAGAGAGTGCCAGCCAGCACTGGTAGCAAAGTGCTACATAGGGTACCTGGGTGTGCTCAGCATGCTCCCCGATGGTCTTGGGATGCCAGTGGCTGAGGGTGCAGGTGGGAGCACCCCAATACACAGTGGCTTTATGCAGGACCCTGGACCCCAGAGCCCCAGCCTGGGGGAACAACACCGTTTCCCTTCTGCTGCATGTCCACATGGTGCCGTCAGCTGCCATCCAGCAGGCAAACCCCTCCTGGTCCTGCTTTTGAGACTAAACCACTTTGTGGCTGAGCACAAGCCACCCAAGTGGAGGAGCATTCCTGCTCCGGACAAGTTCCTCTGCGGGAGGCACATCTGAGCCTGGATCCATCCCTGGCCTCAAGCTGGGACTGTGGTAACCCCTGTCCCAGCCTCAGAGTGTGACCCAGAGCTGTGTCCCTGCAAGGCATGCTGTTTGCCTGGCAGAGACAGGGACGGGGCAGAGGTCTGATGCTGGGCACACTTGGTTATGGCTGTCTTGTGTTGCTCTGCCACAGGACTGGCAGTGGGGCTGAATATGCTGCCTGCAGCTTGGGCTAGGCTTGTTTGCGAGGATGCAGGCAGCTCCCCGAGAGCCAAACCATGTCATTGAGTGGTGGTACCTCTTCTCTCCTGTCAGCCAGTGCGAGAGGAACCCCCTGCCCCATGGAAAGCTGAGCCTGCCACCTGGCTGCCACCTCCATCTCCTTCCACTACCTGCCACTCCAGGCCAACCACACTGTACCCCATGCCCTCTTCAAGATGTCTACTACCTGCTTCGTGGGTGACAGCCTGTGCTTCACCACCATGGGCGGCCAGGGCCAGGGTGTCTTCACTGTGCAGCGCTCCGACCGGCAGATGGGAAAGCTGGTGCTCAACAGCCCTGTGGTAGGGCCAGCCACACTGGAGGTGGAGCTGGAGATGAGTGAGTTATCCAGCAAGGTCTTCCTGGGCAAGCACATCTTCAAGGTCACAGTATTTGTGTCCCCATATGAGTTTTGATCCCCTTTGGAGGTGGGTGTGGGGCCAAGCCAGGGTCTCTCCTGGCGAGTGATGGAATGGGTTCAGCTAAGTGGTCTCAGTTCTTTTCCCATTGGAGATGTCCCTCTCCCATAATGCTTGCTCATGGCTGGTAGGGCAAAGCCACCACAGCAGAAATGGTGCCTGTCGCAAAGGCTGCAAGGAAAACCCTGATGTCAATGGGGGCATCAGCCTGGTGGTGCCTGCCTCTGCCAGCCCCCCTCCTCTCTGCCTGCATGGCACATGGAGTGGCATGGCAGAGTGAGCTGATGGCATGTGGCATGCAGGTCTGGCTCCTTGTATCTTGTAACCCCTAATAAAAGAATAGTTGCTGTAAGGAAGGGTGTCCTCCTTGCTCTATGCCTGCTGTGTAGGAGCAGCCCCATGCTCCAGGGGCAAGGCTCCTGGGGAGAGCTGGGGACTGTGGTCACAGCAGGGTCCCCTTGCAGAGCTCGGGGTGCCAGTAGAGCCGTCAAGCTCGCCCAGGATCACATAGCGTCTATGTCCCTGCCAGCACCACTGTTCCTGGGGACCACACTGAAAAGCCCCCAGTGCAGAACTGGGAGATGGTCTGAACATGCTGCCCTGCATGTCCTGCACAATCAAGGCTTGTCCCCACCTTTGGCAGGTGCCTGGAAAGCACAGTGGGTCTCTCTGGCACCAGGTGAGCAGGGGACAGCGACCGGGGGGTGTGCTTCCTTGCAGCCAGGAGACTTGTCTCTGTTCTGACAGGAGCCAACTGCATGGGCAAAGTGGCAGCTCTGCAGTTCATCAAGCACTCCAGCTATTCCCCTGCTCCCAACTCAAGGAGGGTGGCCAGTGAGGACAACAGAGGTGCAGCTCCCCACAATCCTTGGTCACCCCCTGCCACCTCCAGCACAGCCAGACCCCTGTGCAGGGAGAGCCACCAGCAGCTGGAGGTTGAAAAGGTGATGAGGGCCTTTGGGGACAGCAAGCAAAGGATGTGCTGCCCCCAGGACACCCTTCCCTCCATACACAGAAGCCTTCTTAGGTGAGTGTCCTGCCGGCCCCTCACACAAAGCAGCTGCTGTGCACAGAACGCAGGCAGCTCATAAAGACCTCCTTATGCACCCGCGGCCAGGCCTGCCACCAGCTCTGTTCACCAGCTCCCAGGGCTCAGCATGGGTGCTTTGCTGGAGGAGGGGGAAAAGCCTCCCTGGGGGCAGCGGAGACACGGGCTGGGCTGGTGGGTCTGGCCATGTTGTGTCCCAAAAATCCGCAGCTGGCCTTGCTGACTGAGGAGAGATGCTGGGATGCAAAGTAGAGAATTACAAGCGTAAATATTTATTCCTGCACATGAGCTGTACCAGCCAAACTGGGCACCCCAAATGTGGTTTTGCACAGGTTTCTTATGCCCTTCAAACCTTCAGGTACAACATGACTTGGACTAATCATTAACACCCACATTGCTGATTACTAATCATAGCAAAACTTTGCCAAGCAACAGTATTTTTCCAGCATTGTGGAGATTGTCTATTGATCCAGACATCCCTGGAGTCAGTCTTGCTGGAGTTCCTGATCTATGCTGCCAGATGAAGCTGGGAGGATTTCAAAGCTGTGTCAGAGGGACTGAGATGCTGGCGTAACTTTGGATGCTCAGGGGTATCCTTATCCTTCATGGACAGCTCTAAGCTTCCATGAAGCAAAGTATTTCCAGGGCTGGGCTGCCCTTTAGTTTGTTTGACTTAAGCGAAAACAATACCAAAGTCTCTGGTAAAATTCTGCTACCTCGTTATATCACAGTGTATAATCTGCACTAATAATATATTAACAGAGTTAATGCATTATCACGAAGACCTTTGCTGGACCCACAGGCCGTGGGTGTGGGACCCTCCCACAGCCCGCGGGCGTATCGCACCCGCCGTTTTTTGTCGCCTGCGCCCCGCCGTAGCCCCGTCCGTTGCCGTGGCGACGGGTACAGCGGCCTGGTCCCGCTAGAGGCGCCGGCCGCTGCCGCACCGGCCTCAGCCGGAGGCCCCCCTGCCCGCCGGGGCATGAGGCGGGCACGGGGCCGCTCTCAGCCGCTTCTGCGGGGAGAAGGTGAGGAAAGGGCGGCGGCTGAGCAGCGGGAGGGGTCTGCCCGGTCCTCCACAGAGCGGTTGTCCGGGACCTCTCTCGCGTGCCCCGGCCCGGCCCCCCGTGCCTGCCCATCGGTTCCCGGGCGATGCCGGTGCCCCAGTGCGGCTGGCTGCACGCTCCCTCCCGCTGCCCAGCGCTTGGCTCTCCGGTGGCTGAACATCCCAAGAGCTGAACCTGACAACTCCCGGCTGACTTATAGTTAGTGTAGTTAACAATCAGCATCAACTCAGTTACCTCTCTACGGTGACAGAGTAAGCCCCGATGGTGACTTCGTGCCCGGTTCTTTTATATTCAATGTTTTGTGTAGCTGGGTAGAATGGAGTGCCACAGTGTAGGGCCTCTTGATGGGAAGGGGAGATGCTGTATCCTCGAGCCTCTTCACATACAGCTTTGTTTTTCATCAGTATTAGTGGAGAATCAGTCCATCAGCCACAGGAGAAGCCATCGAGTTGTAAGGGAAAGGCAAGAGGAACTTCGCTTCTGAAACGGGATGGATGAAGTGTTACATGCAGCTTGCTTCCTTCCTGAGAGTCTGTTACAGACAGACAGTGCCGTGGGTTGACCACAGCCTTAGGGATAATTCAGCCAGGAGGTAGCTTACACTAGCTTTAGATGCAGTTCACCATGTAAAAAATTCTGTGAAATTGTACCACAACTTTTGACACTGAATAACATAATGTTAAAACCATCTAGTGTTACAAAACAGCAAAATCTTGCAGCAAAACAGGGATTCCAGGGTCTGGGTGGGCCTGGCTCCCCCAGCTAGGGTCTGACTGGGAGAAAGGAGAAGCCTGGGAATTTCTTCAAATAATCTGAGTGCTTTTTGTAACTCAAAGTGATGTGCAAGCAAGTTTTCAACAACCTAATAAGAAAAGCACCACATGATTAGTAACTATTTCTCATCATTGGTGAGCCAGTTGCCATATAGCAATTTAAACTATGAATGCAGGCAGATACTGCTAATTTCTTCAAAGACTGAAGTTAGGAATTGTTTTTTTCCAGCCTGCTGTTGATAAGACTGGGCTGATGAGCAGAAATGGCATTCTTTTGTATTCTTACCCACTGCTTCTCTACCAGTTGACCCCAAAAGAGATTTCCAGCCCTTTGCGTGGGACTGATGCAGGACCATTGGTGTGCCAAGATCGTCCTGCTCACTCTTTCAGCACATTTGCATGCTTGCTGTCTTCTAGCCCTTTGGCATTTTTCTGGTACTGCAACCCTTATCAAAAATACCACAAGTGAGCTAGAGACTTCCTCCTTTTCTTTTGGCACACTCGTGTGCAAGTTAATTGGACTAGCAGAAGTTGCTTACTCCTGTTAGAAGTTAACTGAACATCCTCTTTCGTTACTAAGAAACAGTGAGCATGGTGCAGAGATACCTCAAGCCAGCTCAGGTCCAGCAGAGCTTCTTAGTGTGGTTTTGCAATGCTACTCCTGACCTGCTGCCTGTATGGTACTCCTGGTCTCTGTTGCACCCAAGTTTTCTGTGAAGCAGAGCAGCCCAACTCTCTGTTGTTAAAAGCTCAACCTGGCTCCATGGGAAGTGAAAAGCAACAACTAATCAACACAAGTTGAAAAAAAGGATAAATCACTTCTGAGCTTGTAGCTTTTGTGCAAACAAGAATCATAAATATCAGGAACTTTCCAGGTTATGGTTGGTAACTCATCCTTGCATTTAAATCTTGCTTTCTTCTGCCAGGAGTCCTGGCATTGTAAGACAGCTGAATATTCAAGCTGCTTCCTGCATGGATGTCCTGCATACATAACTTTCTGTTCTGTTCTTCTAGCAACAGTATGCTTTATACTTGTGTTGAAGAGTAACTCCTGCTTCTTTTCCCCCTTTTGTCATTGCATTATCAGTTCACTTTTTCAGTTTCTAGTCTTTCCACTTCCTTTGTTGCTGACAAAGGAGTCCCTGTTTTCTTAGATGCTGCCTAGAGCTAAATTGCAGTTCCAGACCATGTGCTCCAGTGGGGTCACCCGCTCCCACTACACTTCTCTGCACTAGCTGGAAGTAAAAGATGGCATAGCCGAAGCAGGTGAAAGCATTTGTTCTGCCATCATCCACAACGGCATTCCCACATGAATGCATCCCCAGACCACAGCATATCATACTCCATCTCTGGACTGCCCCCAAAACACCCTCTTTGCTCTTTTTACTCAATTTAGGTCTAGAGCCATTCAAAGACTCTGAAAACCTGCAAGTTTCCCTTAGCTGAAAGTTTGGGGTATTGTTTCATGCAGACATCAGCACTTGCTTTTAGAGTGTGTAATTGGTTTTCCCCTTTTGTTATGGTCAATCACAAATACCCTGTGCAGAGGGAAGTCTCTCCTCAGATGTGTCATCATTTTAGTCCCTCCAACTTTATGTCTACCTTGGAGCATACCTCCAGGACTGGGGCTCAGTCACAATATTTTCATATCACATATTTTTTGTTTTCCATTTTTGATTTCTGTAGATGAATATCTGCAATAAACCTCCTAATAAGACAGCTCCAGAGAATTTTGGCGAAGCTGTTCCTGAGGTGCAAGTCCAACGCGCTCGAAGGAATGGCTGGAGCTGGCCTCTGCACCTTTTCCAGATTATTGCCTGGTTGCTGTACCTCTTCTTTGCACTGGTTGGCTTTGGAATCCTGGTTCCTCTCCTGCCCCGCCACTGGCTGCCCGCTGGCTATATCGTATCCTTTGGTCAAGAGCAGAACATGGACTGTAATAAACGATCAGTGGGATTTTTAAAAAATAATTGTTAGGTAGCATAGAAAGCATAGGAGAAAGCCGCTGAGCCAGAACCTTTTTCTGAACTATAGCCATAATCTTGATTTTCTCCTGACTATAAAAAACAGTTATTTTGAGATCCTCTCTGCCCTTCACCTTTAGGTAGGTCACTAACGTTCTGCTTGTCTCCTTCATTACTCTTTTAAGGTTACTATCTTTGACTCTGAGGCTCTTCTGCTGTCTACTTCTGCCTATGTGTCTCCTTCACTTTATATTGTTCTTCTACAAGTGTGCTGCAAAGTTTGAGGGAAGTTGTACTAAAAAAGCCTCTCCTGAAACATCCTTGCCGCAATGGGCAGCCACACCTCCCTGTGCTGACTGAGTCTTGAAAGGCAGCTTAATATGTTTGTGATTACACAGTGTGGTTGCTTGTGATAGCTGGCCGTTGATCTTCTCCCAGGGCCCTCTCCTGTCCTGTGTAGAAAGTCTGTGAGTGAAAGACAACGTGGTGTAGTGTGAGCCTCACAGGAGAGGTCTGTCGTGGGACACTCCTGAGCAGCAGTTTAATGCACGTCTAACTGTCCTCTAAATGTGGGCAGCATTAGAAGATGAGGTGCTGATATTGTGAAAGCATCTTGTCTTGTGTGCACTGCCCAGCAAAGCCTAGCTCAGCCCAGCCCGATGTGTTTTCCACCTCCTGTCCTCAACCCATCTCCCTTAGAGCTGTGCATGCTTGCTACTCCTGTAGCTGGGAAGGAGAGGGACTAGAGATGGGGTGTGCTGGGGAGGAATCCCAGTGCTCCCGGTGCCACCTTGTACTGTCACCTGTGCCCAGGGAAAGAACTTCCTCAAGGCCAGACCCTGGCTCCTGGTGGACTAGATTGTCTGGGGAGTGACAGACTGGAAGAGAGTATCCTGAGATTTGAATTTAGTATAGAACAAACTGGTGAGGGTTTATAATTTGAGCATTTGCTTTTGTCATCTCTGGTAACGTCTTCCCGGTGAAAATAAAATTGTCTGCTTCCTTAGGAGAACCAGATAACCAAGAGATATTATATAGAGAATCTTGGGAAAAGTTGTGAAGAGGTGGGATACGCACTTACATAATTTATACTTGTGATTTATGTATGTCCATAGAACCTTTGATATGTTTGGGATGCTTTTGCTTATCATTGTTTTACACCTGCATGATTTAGGCATTAATATCATTAGCTCACAGTGGTCTTACATCTACTCTTACCCAAATCCTTGATATTATCACGGTCCAGACCTCATGAATTTGTCTACCAGATATCTTCATAACTCAATCTAAAGTCACGGTAATTCAACAGATCAATGTATCCCAAAGTTTTATTACCAGTTAATAAAGCACTAATGTCTCTTCTGTGTCAAAGGCAAATCCCTTCCCATTCTGCTACACCAGTCATCACAGCTCCAGTCAGCTAGACCTCTCAGAGACTTCCTTTTTTTCCTTACTATGCTGCTCCAATCTCCATAAGCCTTAGTATGATCAATGATGTGCGCATCTGGGTGTATAACAAATAAACTGGAAGGTTAATTTCTGCACACATGCTCATTTAGTTGCAGTATATTGAGAAGCAAACTCTCAAGTACAGTGGTACTCCAGGTGTGCAGGGTTGCTGCTTTGTATTTGTATAGTCTTACATATTTGTACATTCTTTCCAAGTATCGGCAGTTACTTCAGCTGTCTGATCAGAAGTACTGCTAAAGCGTAATTGCTCTGACTTGCTACTGCGTGTAGAATCCAAGCAGGTAATATTTCAAGAAACAATGACAAATCCTGGATGCTGTCTGTCTGTAAATTGTGTAGAAGTCTGCTTTAAAGGGGTGATCCTCTTCCTTGGGATTCTAACTAAGGAAAAGGAAAGCAGGGTGATCAGTACTGGTTCCTTGATGTGACTTTTTTTTCTTTCTTGGAAGTTTGGTCTTGTGAAGGGGCGTGTGCACGGCCTTAACTGACTGCTCCTTTCCAAGGAGTCTGTATGGACTAAGAAACAGGGACCTGTGTCGACAATCTGCATGTGGGTTCAGATTCTGGTAAGTAAAGGTAATTTTTAAAGCCTCCTCTGCTAGGAAGGACATTTCTGGGAGGCAGAATAGTACATAAGGAGGCTTGTTCCTGTAGATTTCTTTGTCATTTTCCAGAGAACATTTATTACAGCGCAAACATCTCTGTTGTTAAAGCTCAGATTAATGTGCTGCAATCCATTATATAGTGATTTCTAATTCTAAGCCATATATTTCTCATCTGTGTGGGCTTTGTGTATTAAGGATAAAACTATATGTGTTAAATCACTCATACAATCCTTAACTGTGTACTTCAGTGTCCAGGAGTGTTTTTTATCTACCATTTAGTTGTTCATCTTACTGCAGTCTCTGTTGATCCTGCGGATGCAAATGTGCGGGAAAAAAACTATCTAGGGCCTCTGGCCACCTTCAATCGTAATCAACATGCACACGTCATTGAAAACCACCATTGCCATGTCTGTGATGTAGATGTGTAAGTATTTTCTCTTTTCCTTCTACTGCTCTGCCTGCTTTACCATTGCACTTCACCATTAGTCTTTAATGTTAGACCATAAGATTGAAATTGAGCCCCTGAAGCTCTACAGTACAAGTTAAACTTCATCCTGTGGCAGGGTTCAGTTAGTGGGGTAGGTGTCTGCTGTCAGATGTGCACATGGTTCTGTGTTTTATTTAATTGCTCACGTTGTGTGGAGAGGACTGTACTGTTCCATGTTATCTGGTGTTTGACCTAACAATGTGTTTAACTCATGCATGTGTGCTTCTATCTAGCTAGATGCTAACATGGTAGTAGGCACTGCTTGGAGGGCAGACATTCATGTCAAGCTTTGTAGAACTGCTGAAGGGTTTCAGATAAGAAATCAATTATCTCCAAATTGGGAATCATGCAGCCCATTGAAAGGCAAATTTTGCAGCGTTTGGGATTGTGGTCCAACAATGGCTGATACGTTTGGGTGTTGAAGTACTCCTGATGTAGAAGGTTTTCTCCCTATTACCAGGATCTCTACTGCTGTACCCCCCTGTATTTGTGTCACTAGAAAGTCACGGTAATAATCTGGTGCTGCCATACTAATGCCACCTTTTCTTTGGCAGGAGTGCCAAGTCAAAGCACTGTGGAACTTGCAACAAGTGTGTGTGTGGCTTTGATCACCACTGCAAATGGCTCAATAACTGTGTGGGAGAGAGGAATTACTGGTAAGAGCCTGGCATTGTGGCAGGAGCGCAACACTGCGTCAATAATGTCGCCCCTTCTCTTCCCAAGATTCTCCTGCATCTCAGTCCAGTCTGTACTCAGCCACACAGAACCACTTTTCTTTCAAACCCCTGAATAAAATCAGTCACAAGAAAACTGGATGGAAAATGCAAGCATGATTATGATATTCAGATAACCAGGGATAAAACTACACTTAGATTTTTGTAGCTGAAGATCTACGAGTAAAAACAGAGAACGTAATCTATTATTTGGTGTTAGGAAAAGCTTATAGCATGTTAATTGCGTGTCCTTCATGCTTCTGAGAGCTGGAGTGGGAATAAAATGATGATGGTACTGTTCCCATCTCTGAAACAACCTGCATCCAGACGGCACACTTCCCCTATGAGACTTGCCAATTGGCAGGAGTTACAGCAGCATATAGGCACCTCTAAACTGCGCCAGGTTTAAGATAAAGAATAAGGACGCTATCACTGATTGTTGCTTCTCAGTTTACTTTCCTGCACTAAAACCACATGGAAAGCAAGGAGTCATTACTGCTGGGTGCCATGTTACACTGCCTCCAGGTTTTGTGCAGGGAGCTCTTTGTCTGCCCTAGATATACTTGACTGTTTTGTAACCACTGTTGCTCTGAAGGGTCACAGTTTAGTCCCTCAGGGTAACAGATCGGAAGTAAGACTGTTAAAACCAGTATCTATCATAAGTGTCAGAAAGTGTCACAGTAATTTGGGATAGCTGAATATATCTCTGCCTTTATTAGAGGTTGGGATTTTGAATTGTGTGTGCGATGTTATTGAAGCCACTCAGACTTCTCAACTTCTTCGCAGGCTCTTTTTGAATAGCGTGCTATCTGCCATTCTGGGTCTTGGGCTTCTGCTGCTCGTCGCTTGCTACGTCTTTGTGGAGTTCTTCATTGACCCCATGATGCTTCGCTCCGACCGGCACTTTGATGGTACGAGCAGTGCTTCAGTTGAGCATCCTGTGAATCAGCCAGAGTATCTCAATATGGGATGGGATTCTGTGGGCTCTCCCACTGAGGAGGAACTCCATTCCTTACTCCTTCAATTTTATATTTCTGCAAGAGTGTCTCTGCTCAGCTGGACGGAATGTCTTTCCTTCCATTGCTGACTAACTGCTCTTCCTAAAGGCCTCGCAGACACAAAGTTCTTATGCCTCCAGTGTGTAATGGGTCTGCAGCTGCTTTTGAGTTAACATTTTCCAACTGTAAACTTTAGTTAGAGGTATTTAATACCTGGACAATCTACTTACCTCCAACTCTATGTTTTGCAGCTCTAAAGAACCACACGGACTGCTGGTTTGTGTTTCTTCCTGCAGCTCCTGTTGAGACTCAGGCATCTGCCGTTTTGGTCACGGCTGGGATTTTTATTCTTCTGAGCCTAATGACTGTGATCCTGCTAGGCCATCTCTTGACCTTTCACATCTATCTTAGTAGGTATTATGTTCCCATCCTTTGCATCCCCATTTCATTTTCTGTTAGCTTCTTCTATTCATTCTGCATTCATTGTGTGTTCACCCATACCATAAATATCCACACGTTGTGCAAGATTGCCATTGAAAGGTTAGAAAATTTGGGTTTAACATTATACTTCTGATTTTCCCCCAGTACCAGATAGACTTATCAGTGCATGTGCAATATGGGGCTTGCATTGGACTTGTGCATGCATGTGTCTAAGCTATGCTATCCTGGAACTGAAAGGACACAGGAGAGCAGTAGAGGGGCCAGGTGGGATGAACTGGTTAATTTCAGCTCAGTCCCAGCAATGGCAGATTCAGATTGGCCCCTCATTTATGAGGCTTTTATGAGTCTCTTCACTGTGCTCCCCAGTACTTATGTTGTGTGAGAGAGCCTGTTTCTCCATTACCCCAGAGAAATGTGGATGATATTGATCTAAATTTCTAACAGGAGGCCTGATGTCCAGGTCAGGGTCCCTTTATGGATGTTGTACCCTATCGGCACAAAATGACTTGTGGAACTCAGAAGAGGCGGCTTTCAGAAAGTCTCCTCATTAGGTCTTCTACTTGTTGCTCTATCAAGAAGTGATATTTATGTTTGGTTATGTACAGATGAGTGTCAAAAACCTTTTTTCAGCTGTGATCTAAAATGAAGCCAATGCTATTCAGCTGCCTGGTGTAAGTCATGATGAGAAAAGATCTTACACTTGCAGTAGTTGGTGGTGCTGAAAGTAGGGAAGAAGTAATGTGATGGAAGAGAAATGAAGACAGCGGTTACAGAGGATTTTTGTATGGATTTTTAGGTTGTCAGTTAACAGCGGTGCAGATGCCAATGCAAACTAGGTCAGCACAAACCAGTGCAGCTCCAGAAGCAAAATAGTTGCAGTGCTGAAGTGTAGCATTTGATGGATGAGTGTTCCTCAGTTGGCATTAACTTTACAGCCAGTGAGGTCAATGACTGTTGTTTTCCTTTTAGGGCCTCTTTGAGCTTAACTTAAATTTGGTCATGCTGCAATTTTGCATTCTTAGTGGATCTGAAAGTTGACTTTACTGGCTTAATGGCGATGCCTGGAGATTTCAAAGGTCGATCTAGCACTATAAAAATCTAGACTAAAAGCCTAACAAAGCTGGGGCCGCTCCAGGAAGATTTATTTTGGATGAAAAAGAAAGGACTATTCAGTTGAGTACTGAGTGGTATTTATCCTGTCTTTGTGAACAACTTCCACAAGAGGGTGCTCCCTCCTTGGGATAAGGACAGGCTTTTTCTTGTCAAACGGAAATGTGCCTGTGTTACACTAGTTCTGCTCCGGGTTTAGGGGATTTTTTTGTTGCTGTTGGGGTGATTTTTTTTTCCCTTTTCAGAATAAATTATGTGCCAAATTAACTTTTATTTCTGGCCCAATTTTAAATCTTTATGACTTACATGGAAACAGAATTTAATGTTAATTTTTGTTAACATTTTATTATATGAAAATCTGCTACCCTGTTGAAACTGGTTCCAGCTGCGCAGAAGAGTGGTCTGTGAGTCCTTGCTTAAAAGGAGCGATGTTACCATATTGAAACCTATATTTTGCGTTATATATGAGTGTGCATTATGCTTACGACTGGGATTCAGGGAGATGGATAAAGTATGTCTGGTTTAAATTCCTCTTAGGTCACACCTGTAATTGTCAATAGTCTCATCTGAATGTGCTAGGGTAGACAGTGTTGGAATGAACTGTCTAGTCTGTTTTGGGACTAGAAATGCAGTTTACCAATTAAAACGTAATTACTGTTCATCAGTAATTTTTTTTAATAATTAAATTACAGAAAGAAAATAGTACCCCTGTGAGCAGTAATTCCTTAATGCTTCACATAACAAAACCTGGCTTAAGTCAGGTATGACTCTGAAAATTTTAGAATCTAGTTTTGTTACAAGCATAGTGAAATTTTCAGAATTACTGTTCTGATTTTAATTACTCACTGCTATCACTCAAAAGGAAGGAAGTAGGTTATTCTCAAAATAGTAGGCCCATGTATTCAAAATCACCAGTCTTGATTGAGTCTCAGTTCTAGAGGCATTCAGTGAAGCATGGCACTTCAGAAGTTTGGAGGAAGAATATTTTTTTCCTTCAATACTGAGAGGCCAATAGTAAGAAGAATAAAAAGAAAAAATAGTAGGGAACATAAGAAGGGAATATAGGAAATGATATGGGGCTCTTCACAGGCTATGATTATATATTGCACAGGATGTGCTGCAGTGTTATCTGGCCAGACAAATACAGTATTTTTTAAGTAAATAGCTCTGTTAAATTATTTTCAGAGTTCCACTGATATGTATTCAGAAAACAATGAACTCTGAACTAAAAATGGTTTATAGCCCTTTGCTTATGAAGCAATATTCTGTCTCTCAAGTAGAGCATACGGCACCATTCTAGCAGCATTTTCCAGCACCCCGCACTGTCCCGGTTAAGTGCATTCACTAATCACTTGGCTGCAGACTCTCATTGATTTTTATGCTCTGTCTTCCTGGCCAAATGGATCTCAAATTCTTATTTCTTCATAAGGTCATTGTTTTAACAGGAGGAGCACCTTCTCCTCTGCTCTCTCCCACTTCCCTGTGAAGTAGTCCTGTCTTTAGGGCATGATTTTGAGAAGTAAGATGTTACGGAAACAAATGTCTTGAGGCAGAGGAAGGATTTTAGTCTAGATGTCCCACATCCTAGGCATCTCCTTTAACTGCTATGCTTCTTTAAAAAGGAGAATGACTACCAGCCTGTGCACTAAAAACCTTCAGCATCCATTTCTGGGTTTTGTGCTCTAAAAATACTTACCATAACAGGGTCATTATGGGTGGAATATATGAGTTTTGGATCCTCATAACATTTTGGGTCTGATGAAGAAACCAAGCTGCTCAGAAATGTCCCATGGTTTTGGTCATTCATGGAAGCAGGTGTGTTTGTGGGGGGGAGCCCTTAAGAGCACATATGCTCAGGCACATATAAACTCTGAACACATCTATTTGGCACCAGGCAGGTTGGGCATTTAATGCTCACTGTTCTGGACATTAAGTGTCTCAATCTCCTCTATGGGACCCACTACCATGCTGAATTTCTCTTCTCCATTTAGCATCACGTACCTTCTGACTACTCCCTGAGCTTTCTGTGTGATACAGATCTTACCATTATTTGGTATGGATAATGGATTTGCTCTGAAATGAGCTGAACAAATTACTCCAGTACAGAAGGCTGTACCATATGTATGAGGCTTTAGAATAGTGGGGCTATGAGAAAGTGTGTTGATGACAATAAAGGATATAGTAAGGTATACAGTGCAAAGGTAGTTTTTGCTTAGAGTATCAGTCTTTTTGTGTTTATAGTTACTCTTTGATTGTATAGTTATTCAGACTGTTTGTATAAGTGTGATCAGGGAGTGGCCTTTCCTGCACTGACAGCTCTCTCTCTTTCCTCCCAGTGTGGAACAAATTGACTACATATGAGTACATCCTGCAGCAGCGTCCCCAGCAAGAGGCGAAAGAGGTAGCCAAGCAACTGGAGTCTTGTCCCGCCCAAGTGAGACCCAGTCAGGTACTCGTCATACTTTGAGTCCATTTCTCAAAAATAGCCTTGCTTGTCCGCAGTGTAAAGTCTGCTTCGCTTCTGTGAGCTCCAAATTTTAGAGGCGGTTGCCAACGATAAGACTTTAGAGGTACTTGGTGGAGTTGAGTAGGATGTGAGAGAGTGTAAGGCCTGTAATTCGATGAACACTTTAGGCCTAAGCAAGTACTGGTTTCAAAGGAATCAATCCCACCCACTCTCTTCCTCCACCACTTGTTTTGCGCCCTGTGCTAACTATTCTCTTCTGCCAGCACAGCTGTTCATTACAGTCATGCAGCAAACAGGGTAGTGGAACTCATCTGAGTAAGAAATAACTTTCTTTAAAAAACAGTTGAGTTCGTGTTAGCTGGCCCAGCTCCCCCGTTCGGTTCACCAAGCAGGCACGTAAATGCCTGTGTCAGCATGAACAAGGATGACCGAAGAGTGGGAAGTGTCCTGTCACTAAAAAGGACAGGACCATCTGTTTGGGTGGCAGTGCACATCTTGCTGGTCTATGCAAGCAGTATTGCAGGTCATGACTGAAGGTGAGACAGGCTCTAAGGCTGGAGAAACTGAGGCTAATCATTGAGCAGCTAATAATTCCAAATAGTTTAACCATCCTGAAAAGAAAAAGGACACCAATAGTGTTCAGAAAAAACCCAGATACCTACTTTTCTTTGAACTGAGTCTACATAGTAATAAGGGTCCTTGTGATTACCGTGATGTTGATCTGTATCTCTGTAGGAGGACTTCTACAAGCTGTTTAATGCTATTATGCTCTGCAGTGGCATATATATTCCACGGTGAATTGAGAGGTTCAGTGTAATTTATTTTGCTGCAAGGCAGCTCTATCCCTGCAGTTACTCAAAATTTGACTGGACAAATTTTGTACTGGCTTTGACTTCTGACTTCCAGAAATTCTTCCTAGTCTAAATTATTCTGCGATTTTGTGAGCCTGTGTAACTCCACCTAGCTTTACGCAAGTAAGTTACCTACTATACAACCAGTTTTATATTTCATATGAAATTAATTAAATCTGAGCTCAATCCATGTATTTTGTGTAGAGATACTAGGTTCATTCATAGTTTTTCCCTATCAAAGCAAAGGGGAAATTGAGCTAATTCTCTTTTGCCTAATATGGAGACCCCAGCTTTTCATAAGCATTTTTTACTGCCTTGGAAAAGTTGAACTTTCAGTTTAAACAGAGGTTTCCATAACAACAAAAATATTTGGCACTTTGTCTCATAGACCTTTGCTTGCTGTGAACATTAAAACAATAATAAAGCATTAGCTCTAATAATTTCCTAGTTACTGAATTTTGATTGATGCTGAAAATATATTTGAACAGGGGTGGACTCTGTTCGTGTGCACATTTGGGACATAGCCATTCAATGATGTCCTCCTGTCAGCACTGGTGCTTATCTAGATATGTGTGAATATGGTTAATTTGAAGCAACAAGCCTGGAAGAAGCAGGCTGAAAAGGAGCGCTTGTGTTTCAGGATTGCAGTTAGTACCTCCGGGAACAAGAAAGACTGGATGACGCCCAGTAACATTGTTAAGAAAAATGTTAACCCACCAGATTTTCCCTGTTTCTTACATAGCAACCAGAGATAAACACAAACAAATAGATTGGAGTAGGAGTACACCAAGTGAGTTGCCTTTTGTAAGCTGTGTTGATTACAGCCTTCTTTAGCTTGAACACAGAAATCCTTTGTAACTGATCCAAGATGTTGCAAGCATAAGATGGAAATCATCCTCTTCCCACTTTTGTCTTAACTGTTCATTCATTTTAGGGAGTAAGAAGAAACATGCAGTTCCCCTTTAATCCTTGTTTTTGAACCGTATTCAAGCTTGGGTGTTGGTTTTGGCTTCAGTTTTCCATGTTTGTCTGTGGTTAAGTCTTCAGCTATGTTCAGGTTAAAGCATTCTTATGTGCTTATAGAATCCTTCTCAGAACATGCACAAAGTAGAAGCCCTAATTTTGCACACTTGAGTGCTTCAGATGTCAAAAAAAAATGCAAACAGTTGGACATAGACAGCCTTTGCCTCTATTATTATACCCAAAACAGCATGTGCAAGTAAGTTTTTTCTGCAGGCAGTTGCATAGCAGTCCAAAGAAATACAAACCAAATCAAACCCAATGCTTTAATGCATAATTGCATTTGTACCAGGGAGCTGGCATTCATAGTGAGGCCAGGATGTGATTTTTTTCACATTTCTAAAGTTTTGAACTTGTTTCAGACACTGATTCAGTTTGGTGAGGTTTTACTCAGCTTCCTCACATTTTCAATATTACTTCTCTCTTCCAATGTCTGGTTAAGATGAACCTAGTCTTAACTCTCAGCATCACCGCTTGCAACAGACCCACTTTCCCTGGGGCAAGAACCATTTTTTCCTGCTCAGTTCTGCCTCCCCTCCCGCCAGACAATGTTTCAGGGCACTGGCTGTCACTGAAGTGGATGGTAAGAGCAGCTGCAGCAGGCAAGGGAGCTGAATTTGTCCTGAAATTGTAACCATGAAACTTGGGGTGGACACAGCTGGTATTCATCCTCCAGAGGAGGTCTAAGCGTGACCAGGATTTGCAGGGTGGCAATGAACTTGGGCAGTCTGTCAACTGAGCAGTCCATTTTCAGCAAGAGTAAGAGCTGAATCCTAGCAACCCAACTGCAAAGGGTGGCTTCGTCTTGCTGTTGCGGTTGAAGGGTGCTGGCTGTCCTGCTAATGACTGTGGGAGCGGAGGGAGGCTGGGATCTGCGCTGTGGCTGTAGTTTTTGTCACACTGAGAGAACATTGTATTTTCTACTGATCAAGCCTTCTTCCATCTGTTTCTGCTAGTCAGCTCTAATGGTTTACTTTCTTTTATGTGGCTGCTTTGGTTATACATAATTTAAGAAGGCTGAAATGAACAAAATGTGTTTTAAAAAGCTTTCATTCCCTGCTTGGAAAGAGTTGTTTGTGCTAGTCTTAAGATGTATCCTTCATTAATCTCCTATGAAATGCCAGTCCTGCAGTCCTGTTTGTATGTTGTGGACATTGAGCCCTGATTGTTTTCAGTTACTCTGTGCCATCTTAGGAGAATATTTCCTGCTGCAGCTCATTTCAGCCACGGTGTGCTTTCCTCTGAAAAGATCTACATCTCCCTGCCTTTATGCTTATAGTGACACAAGATTGTGTCTGGTCTCCTTCATTTGTGACACACAGGTGCCTGAAGCTTAAATGTAAGTATTAAGAATTTGGCCCCTAAGGAGATTTGAGGAAACATTTATGTACACTTGGTGTTCAGTCAATGATGAGCAATAATCTGACTAGAGTTACAAGTTCTATTTGAAATATATGTGGTTAGTATCTGCAGATTATTAATCCTGTTCTTAGAGAAACCCTGTCTACAATAGTCCCAAATAGCATAATTCTCAAATCAGAAAGTTCTAATGTTTGGGACTGCTAAACCAAATCCCTTCAAATTTGATGTTACCACCTATAAAACAGCTGCAAATTCCATTCCACCTCTTTTTTTTCCTTTACAAGACCAATTAAACTCAGAGCATTTTACAAAAGGCAACAAACAGGTCTGAAGTCTTCCCAATTTGGCAACTCCCTTATCTAACAATCACATGAGGACTGAGACTCCAGTCATTGATGCCAAGATGTTCAAAAGCAACTAGTAATTTTGGAAGTATCTCTTCTGGCACGTAAAGAAGCCTGGCCGAAGTTGTTCAGACCAGTGTGCTGGCTCTGACACTGGCCAATTGTGGATGCTGAGAAAGAGAGCAGGAGTTGTAGTCACCAGTACCCTCTCCGAGCACTTGGCAATATGTGTTAAGGGCTTTTGGAGCACAGAGCTTTGAACAGGTTTGTGTTTGCTGGTTTCTCACACAACGTTTTCTCATTTCTTCTTGAATCCATGTAACATTTCACACCTATGGCAGCGAGTGCTACAGCTTATTTCCATGCAGTGTGAAAAATGCAGCCTCTCTTCTGTTTCTTTTGAAACTATTACCTGATTTTTTTTTATTTGATGCTCCCTAAATGTTGTGTTAGAGAGATGGTAAACAACTATTCCTCATTTGCTTTCTGCACACGTATCTGCCCTGAGTATTTCCTCTCCTGACTGAAGAGCCCTGGCCCTTTAGCTGTTTCTTGTACAGGAATGGCTCCAGACCTTTCACTGGTCCTGTCACTCTTCTCTGTACCTTCTTTCACACCTTCTGTGGGGGAAGATGCTGGAACACTACAGAGAATCCAGTGTCCAAGCTGCCAAGGAATTTATTCAGTAACATGAAAATATTTTCTGGGTTTTTTTTGTGCCTTTCCTCTTCATTCCTATAATTTGAAATGATTTCTTGGCTGCCACTGAATGTGCAGCTCCATGAATTCTTTTCTAGTTCAGAGACCGTTGCTTTGTATGTAAAGTTAACACTACTTTTTCCAGGTGCATCACCTTTACCTCTTTACATCTAGCAATATTGGGTTTTGTGTATCATTTTATCACCCCCTAATTCAATATTGGAAGAATCTTCTGCAGCTCTTTGCCGTTGGCTTTAATTTTTATTGCCTTACATAAAGGAGTATCATCACCAGACTTCATCTCACTGTTCTGCTCTTCTGTTGATTGTTTATATATCTCTTGAAGTGTGGAGACCCTGGGTCTCTCAGGAACCCATTTGTCAGATGTCCAACTTTGACTTCATTTTCTCAAGTTTGCTGATCAGGCTGTTCAGACGAATAGGTCTTCATGAGTTTGATTAAGCTCTTTTGGAAGCTAATGCCTTTCGAATTAAAATCTCTCTGTCTTTACCACCCGAAAGTTGCCTTAAAATGCATGTATGTCTTTACAGTCATTGAGCACTAAAATGGTTAAGATGAAATGTCTTGCTAATTATTCAAGTTTAAGAGCAGCTGAAAAGTAGTGTCAGGGTTCTCCTGACCACAGTTTATCCTTTTTGACAAAGGAGCTTCATACCCTGTGTCATTTGTTACTCTGGCCATCTTAACGACGTCCTTTTGAGGGAGAACTGGGAACCCTTTTCTGTAATACAGCAACTGGGATTTAGGAAACTTATTCGTTGAGTCTTCTTATGTGTTTATGAAAGTATGCAATTTTAAAGTCCAGGGTGGCATTACTTTGAATTCATTTATACCCAGGGCAAATGAGCAATATATTGTGTTCTTTTAAAAAAAAAACCAGCCGTTACTAGCCATACAGGATTCACACAAGAAACAGAAAATACATTATGTTTTTCCTGTACGTTGCATGCTTTCATTTTCCTCACCTCCATTTTGAATTTAAAAGAAGTTTTTTGCATTCACTGCTTAGCTCCTATGATTGAACTGTATGGAGGCTTTAAGTGATATTTTGAATGTGGTCCCAAGAAATTATTAAGCTGCTCTCCATAAGTGTGATTTGGTTTTGAGCCACATGAAATACTGGCTGGACTACATGAATGAATCGGGGACTTCTAATTGTCTCACCCTTGGTTTTCCATCTTCTTAAGCGGTAGACTCATGCCGCTGTGCTAGCTGTAAGGACAGAAAATGTCTAGCATGTGGCTGAGGAAGGAGGAGGAAGACATCTCTGTAGTGAAAATCCCTCTTCTCCACTCTGTGTCCATATTGGTCTGAAAATGTTAATTCTTTTTTTTTTTTTTCCAGCAAGCAGACTTTTTTCCAGGTAACCCTGGCTATACAGAGCCTGGTATTCAAGCAGAGGAATTCTCAACAGCAACTTCAGGAAAAGGGTGAGTAAAATCATAGATAGGAGTCTCCCAGCAGCATGTATGGTGAATGAGAAGTTGTCATCAAAGTCACTGACGGACCCTAAGACAAAAGCACTTAGGAGGATAGGGAGCACCAATGTTTTGACCAAGGCAGGGTGAAATCTTTGAGTTTCAGGAGGGTAAATACCGTCAGGAGTACTTGCTTCTCCTCACCTGGGAAAATACCTTTCCTAGAATACTCTGTTTAGTCTGTTTTATATTAAAATTACTTTAAAGCTGCCTGATTTGTCCTGTAATTCCAATATCGAGTTCATTATAGTTATATGATTTCAGGTTCTTCAGACATGAATTACAACAGCAAAGTTTATAACACAGACAAGCACTCATGGGAAAACAGCATCCTTGTCTCTTAATTAATCCTTGCCTATTAACTCATGTCATTGAGGAAGGGAGAAAAAAACCCTTTGTATTTTGCACAGTTGTGCAGGAAAAGTTACCCTGCAGTCTTGCTGGGAATGCTGTGCAAGGCAGGGGATGCTTCAGTCGGGCTGATGTGTATGTGCAAGCAAACTGGGCGTCAGAGTTAAGTCACGTCTAACAGAAACATCTTGCATATGTGTGTGTTTTAGCTTTTCAAAGCTCTTTGTCCGCAAAGATGAAGCTGATTCCCAGCAGAGCTCTTCTCCTGACCTCCCATCTCTTCGCTTTGCAGTCCCTTCTCAGGTAAGCAGGAGGCTTGCTACATACCATAACCCCTGTAGCTGATAATTCACCAAGTTGCATGGGTGCACACTTAACAGTAGTGTGGACTGTGGTTACCTCCTCCATACACATGCTCTCCCTGTCCTCAGCATGTATGTGCAGGTGTGGCTGTGCCCTGCAGTCACTACCTCCAAGCGATACTCTCCTGCCTCAGCTCACACATGTGATCAGATATATTCTGCAGTTCCCTCATAAGCTCGCAGCTCAGCTGTGATAACAGCTGTAATACTACGTCTTGCTGCTCCAGTGCAGTTCAGTGACTATATCTTTACTACTGCGTTGAAGTAACAAGCTGTGCATGTTTCTGTAGAGCAAAATCCAACAGTTTATACATTCAAATATGGAAGTTAAAGCATCTGTCCAGAAAAAGATGGTGTGTGTAGATATGAATCTTGAGTGTATGAAACAGCTGTCCAAAGTCATATCCCAAGGTTGCAGGTTCTGTGCTCTTGATATTCATGTACCTACATGAGGATGCTCTCCTCCCTTGCTCAAATAGCAGGTGGTGGTGCTCTCCCCTTTTCTCCAGGCTTATTCAGCAAAGTCTTGTCATCTAGATGATAAGAAAAAATACTTGTATTTTGGACAAGAGCTATCTCTCTCTTGGAATATCCTGTGCTTTGTGGCTTTTGGTCCTCTCTTCTAGTTTGACTCTAGAAATGCATTTGTCCACCAGTCTCTCATACATCCTCCAGCTGTATGAGACAACAGCTTGAAGGTACCTACACACAGAGAATCGCTGTATGCAGACAATGCGTGTGTTCATTAAATACCTGTTCTCTGTCATTGCTTTCTAGTAACTCAGTCTTAAACTATGATATTCTTGGTCTGTCATCATATCTAATGCTCAGTATTAAAAATAGGAGGAATTAAAAAGAGGTATGAATTAAAAAAAACCGAGTGCCTCATTACTTTGGGCTGATGAAGTGACTTCCCTTCTCTTGGACCTCGCTTTCACAGCAACAGAAAAAAAGAAGAAAGAAGACGCATAAAGTTTCTTCCTCAGCAGTGGACAGCAAATCTAAAATGTACACTAGACCTTGGCCCTCTTTCCCAGATTCCCAGTCAGGTGAGAGTGCACCAGTCAGCTTCTCTGTTTCTGGACTTGATTTCTAGTTGCTGGCACACAAAAACGAAGTGTGTCATGAACACCCAGCACTGGCAGAAAGTTAACTTGCCTAAGAAGGGAAAATGAGTGCTTCTGGGTTCTTGGAGATACTCTAAGATGGTCAGACTTGGGGACATTTTCATATCTAATTTTGCATAAAGATATGTATGTTTTTCTTTAACACTAGTGGATCCACCATGTCAGAGTTTCTGGGCTTGTTGATGTCTTTGTGGGCCTGAGGGTTCTCTCTCTTCTTAAGCTTTCTTCTCCCTTTCTTTCCATCTGTAGAGTTCCCAGCTGTGGCTGCTGCCACCTCATCTTCCCACAGCCTTCGCCTCTTAGTGCCAGCTTTTCCTCTGAGAGCTGCTGTGCTCCCTAGCAGCATCGGACTCATCCAGGCAGCAGGACCCCCAGCTGATTTTCGCTCAGAGTCTGCTGAGTCCATGGATGAGATTCCTGTGGCTCAGACTCGCCTTGGGAGCATGGCCCTTCATAGGCCTCTAAAGAATAACTTGAGCAACACTCAACACTATCCCTTGTCCACAGACAATCCCAGAGGTGACAGGAAGAAAAATCAGTATTCTGGGCATAAGGTGAAAAAGAAAAGCTGCCAGCAAGACAGATGCATGGAACAAGACCTGGAACTTTTTTCTAAGATTCCTGCTGTGTTTGTAAGTAAGAGCAGTGGAGAACCTCATGTCTCTCAGCCCCAGCCCACTGAGAGCACATCCGAGCCTCACCACAGAAAATGCACCAGCAAGCAGCATGTGGGCAGACATGATCCATGCTTTAAGGACATAAAGACAAATACCACAGTGGCCTAGTGATCAGCGTTCCAAAGCCATAGCCTTTGAGGACAAGGCAAGAGGTTCTCTTTCTATTTGTATGTTGCTGTTCAAAGATCTTGACTACAGTGACTCATCTTTTTGTCTGGAGGCAGCGGCATCCCCTTACCTGATGCTGTCCATCTTCCAGCAGAACTGGCTGAGAGGCAGTAAAAACCCCGCTGCATCCTTGTTTCTGGCTGCTGCCTCTTCCTAAGCCAGGAGTGCCCTCGAGCCCAATTCCACTCTCCATGTTGAGGGGGAATAGTTTCCCCTGATAGGGATGTGCCCAGGGCTGCCACATGTTAAGGACTGAAGCATTCGTACTCCATAGAGTGCTGAGGGAACTCCCCCCTGCTCTGTGTGCTTGCTATCAGACTGCAGTGAGACATTTCTCATGTGTGACCAAAGGCAAGAGGCAATAAGGTGGCAAACCTGAGGTAGGTGGGATGCTAGAGAGAACTGAAGTAGAGTGCTTTCCATAGGAAGGGACTGCACCCTCCTGGCCCTCTGCATGTTAGTATTGCAGTAACTTTCTGGGAGAGTGCGTGGGGAAGAATGAGGCTGCATCTCTGCTGTTCCCTGCACCCTGAAAACTAAATTTACCATCTGCCTACACCCTGTCAGTCTTTGGATCATGTGCTAGGACTTCAGCAGGTGGTCAGGGAGTAACCTCAGGATTGCCCTGTCCCTATACTGCTTTCTACTGTGCACCCTCAAGCCAAGTTCACCAGCATGTGTTATGTAAGGCAGTGTAGTGTGACCTGCTCCACCTTCCAGCAGCCTAGGGTGCCCCACAGTGCAGCTTTCTCATCAGAAGCTCTGGGATACAGCAGGTCCTGAAACCTTTACATTTCCTGGGCTGACATTTCCAGATCCACGTTAGTCCACAGCTAAGCCTGGTGTTTCTGAAGAAAAGTCCCGCACCAGACACTGGGCCAGGTAGCCAGTGCCTCGTGTCACAGCACCCTGTGCTGGTGGTGAGAAGCAGAGCCGTTTGGGCTGCCACGCTACAGCACCTCGGCTTTCCCTGCCCTCTTGGCTTCCCCAGGCAGTGTGCCCCGCTTCAAATTCCTGGCTCAGCTCTGAGGCCGGGGCTGCCAGCAAGCCCAGATCTGCCCAGCAGCCAGCTAACCTCAGAGCCTGGGATAGCAGCTACACACACATCCCAGTGGGCCTTGCCGCCGGTATGGATGTGCCTGACACAGTTTGTCATTTGAGAGCTGCAGCACCTGCGCAGCCCCTGCCTCCCCGGCATGGCCGGTGCCCTGAGCAGCTGGCTTGGCTGGTTGCACCATTTCTGGACAGGGCCCTGGCGCTGCACGTTGCTGACGTGTGTGAACACATAGGTGCACCAGCAGAGGAGAGGAATCCTGGGAAGCCTTTATCACCTTAGCAAGTGTTTTGATCCATGGAAACCACAAACAACCCTTTCTCCACACTACAGTGGGTGCAGGTTGGGAAAGGACAAGACAAAGCATGGTCCTATGTGAGTCGAGCTAAGCTGTTCCTCCCCTTGCCTAGCTCAGTCTGCAAGCATTCATCAGAAATGGTTCAGAACAGGACAGGATATCTGGGTACAAATGCTCTTTGGGCACAGCCAACATGGGACTGGCAGGCTGGACTCCCAGCTTTGATGTATGCACTTCCCAGCCCAGCTGTTGCCTCTCATCCCAGTGCTTACCTTGGCTTCTGTGCTGCTCTGAGGTGCACACGAAGTCCACTTCCCCTGGAGCTTTAGGCCCAGACAATTTTCCTTTTGGAGAGCTCGTTTCAGTAGAGAGAGGCAGGAAGGCACCTGCTGTATGTTGGAAGCCTCTGCCCATTCCAGTAGCACTCCTGAATGCCAGCAGCTGGCCCAGCTCCCTTGGGAAGCACCCCAGGACTATCGCCTGGCCAACACCATGCTGTGTGGGGCTCATGCAGCAGACATCTCAAGTAGTGCCTGCCTTCACGGAGAAGGCAAAGTGCTGCAGCTGCTCCTGAAAACACATGATCCTTGCAGAGCTGAAGCTGGACTAGGGAAGTCCTCCCTTTGCTGAAGGATTTGTGGGGTAAGTGCGGTTCATAGACAGGACCATCCAGGCTGAGCACTCCCTGGAACAGTCCTTGGGAAATTCTGGCAAGGTGGCGTAGATACGATCACTGACTTCAGGCTTCTTTAAAGGGCTGTCTTACCATTCTTCTCTGTTGTCTGATTTTTGACCCTTGAAAGAACTGGAATGAGGAGCTTTGACTCTCCATCCAATCATGTGAGCCATTGATCAGCAAAATTGAAGTCTCATGTGGCTGTTGAAGTCATTATGTCTAAATCTGCAGGGAGAGTTGGCCCGTGGTCACATTCCGTGCAGCTTCCCTTGCTGCTGCAGCCAGTGGTACCCGCTGGCAGTGTGACCCTTTGGAAAAGCAGGCGTGTGTGGGACAAATCCTCGTGGACCAGCAGGCATGGCACTGCTTGTCTGCAGAGACCAGGGCATCTGCTCGCTGATGGACCCTGGTTAAAGGCCTTCCAGTTATTTCTCCTCATGTCTGCTATGGTCCAAGGGAACTACACCCTGCAGTAATGCTGGGCTCAGGGTTTTCAAAGGCCAGCTGTTCCTCCACCCAGAAAGCATTGGTAATTTCTCTCCAGCAGGTGCCCCTGAGCAGACCTCATGTGTTTTCTTACCTTTTGTCCATGCAGAACCTGTCCCAAAGTCATGTATGGAGCTCTTTAGTAGCTCTGTCCACAATAAAATTTTCTATGCCCTTTGCTAAATAGTTTCCTCCTTTTTTGCAGTTATTCATTTATTTGCCCAGTTGATGCACCCTCTCCCAGCCTTTCCCTGCACCTGTGCTACCCCAGCTGGGCTTAGCACCTTAGCCTATGTGTGGGTGACAGCTGTCCCCTCTCCATGGGTCTCCATGGTCTCCAGGAGTCTCCTTCCCTGAGGGGCAGGGGATAGACCACCTTCTCCAGGAGGTACGTAACCCCAGCCTGGTTTCTGTGCTGCAGCAGGGCAAGCACCAGAAGGAGGAGGCCGGGCCAGCTGCACACCGTGCTGCAGGAAGGCTGCTGCACCCTTTGCGGTGAGCGGAGCTGGCCTTCCTGGTCCAAGGAAAAAGGTCCAGCATATCCCAAGGTTGCAGGTTCTGAGCGCAAGCTGGGAAGGAAGGGGATGTCCTACACTTCCAGCAGTTTGCTGGGACATGACCCTCTCCAGGAGCACGGGGCTCACCCTCAGGTTTACCATTTAGTTGTTCTCCCCTTCCCAGGCTGTGCTCACCTGCTCCTTGTCCTACTGAGAACGGCCTGTAAGTCCCAAATTCCCCTGCCATGCACACAGACACCCACCTGAGAAGGGTCTCTGCCTCCAGAGTCCCCAACAACCAGTACAGAGCCCCGCATGCTCCTGGGCTGTACTGGTTCTGTCCTGCCCTGTAGACTTCCCTGCAAAAAGCAGGAGCCCATGCTTTTTGTTAGAGGCCAACAGGGTGCCCTGGGGACCCTGATTTGGGAGGTAGAGAAGACATCCTTCTGCTGCCTTCAGCTGAGACATGGAACATTTTCTCCACCACATCAAGTGCTGGAGGAGGCAGAATAAATCAAGGCTGCAAAATGTGCAATGCCTTGTCCATGCGTTGGGGCAGCTGGATGCTGAGCGAAGAGCCAGGCCCCAGCAGGACAGGCTCCCAGTGCTGCCAGCATCCGACTCTGATCTCCTGAACCTCCTGGGCGGCAGGCAGGATTGCGTGTGCCATGTGGTGTTTGATTTTGGCCGGGTTTTGTGTTTTCACTACAACCACATTAAAGGAGGACTGTTGAAAATGTGGAAAGAGTGAAAATGGTGAGGCTGAAATGGTTTTATCTCCTGGGAGCATGGTTCTCTGCCCCAGATCAGTCCCCAGCAAGGACAAACCTTTGCCAAGTGCAGCTGAGCATCTTAGCTGAGCTGCTTCATGCCAGGAGGGCCTTTTGCAGGTGCCACTTTGCAATAGACACATGTGCTCAGGACCCCAGCTTTGGGTGCTGTGTGTGGTATCCCAAAATGTCGTGGAAGTTTTCCATGGCAGGGAGCTGATGCCTTTCCAGGATGGTCATAGCAGGGGCAGGAACAGCCCGGGCTTGCTCCTTCCCCACCTTGTTTCTGTCCTCTTGGGACCTTAATGCTGAGACCTGTGGGTTCAGGTGCTGAGGGTGTTTCTGCTGCCCAGGCAAGGTTCCCGGCAGCTGCACTGGGTGAGGAAGCTCCATAGTACACCTGAAAAGGTGAAAGCAGAACTCCCAATGCCTTCAGCTCCCCATTGCTGCAGAAACATTGAGGTCTGGCATTCCTGAGCACCTTCTCCAGCACTAAATAAAAGGTTTTTTGCCAGGGCACCCTGGACCGGCTATTCCCACCACGAGCCACTGTGGCTTTTCATCAGGAACAAGCAATGCATTTGCAGGATGGTGACAGTTTACCACAGTCCTATAAAATCCTAAATCCCAATCCCTGGCCGCTTGCCAGCGGCTGTGCCAGGCCTTGCAGTATGTTCCTCTCTCAGCCTTGGCATAGGATATATGCCCTGCTTGCTTTCATGTTTGGGTGTGACTCAAGCCTCTTAGCTTTCTCATTGAAGTCAAGGGAACCTTCCTTTGGGAAATTATTTTTGCTGAGTTGTTCCTGGGCTCTGTTTTTGACATGTCCTGAGATCATCTCAAGGGACTGCCTTGAATTTGAAGACGGTGAGAAGGAACCTCCTGCCAGAGAAGGGTGCATTATCCCCCTGTGCCGTGCATCGCAGCCGGGACCCTGGCTCAAGCCGCAGACCCCCCCTTGGCTCTGCAAACTACTGGCACACCCGGTACGCACGCACACATACACACACGCTGCGATCGTGCCTCATCAGCCGCAGCTAAGACCTGTTAATCCCTTGTGGACATGCTGTTGCTGCGGTTACCATATACATATTGCACAATCTCCGCAACACTTCCCTCTGTTTTGTAGCAACTTGTGCTAGAGAAGCGGCATTTGCACATAACCTCATCCCACCCTAGATGCAGCCAAGCCAGCAACTCATTTCTGAAACAAGATGACCCTGGGGAGCCCGTGGTGCCCAGCCCCAGGGGAGGTGAGAGGCAAAGAAGACAGAGGGTGAGCGCAGAGGGTGCGTCGCGGTTGCACTTGTGCTCGCTCTTGTTTGAGCTCTGAGCTGCACCCTGGAGCACTCCAGGACTCTGTGTGAAGGTAGTGAGGCAGTCATGGTTTTAGCAGGGTCAAACCCAGCATCCAAAGCCGTGTCTTGGTGACACTGAGCTGTGAGCCTCAGTGTGTCTTGGCTAAGCGCTGGAGGTATGTGGCTCATTAAGCTCCCCAGGGCAGGAGACAGTCTGGGAACATCCTGACCTTTATTGGAAACTGCAAGAAGGGAAAGGTCCATGTCCATGCTCCTCCACCACATCACAGGACCTGTGCAACCTCCTCCTCGGCTCCTGCCCGCGCCACGGGCTCCAGACCAAGTCACAGCCTCCTCCCGGGCTTCCTTTTCCGGGCTGCATGAGGAACAGCGGGAGCCAGCCAAGGACTGTGCTCCGTCCCAACAGGGTTGTCTTGGTGACAGCAAATGCACAACAAACCCCGGCCCTTAGGAACCGAAACCTGACCTGCTCAACCCGACCCTGTGGGGCAGCTTGCCAGCTCTGGCTTGGTGCCCCCCTGCTTGTCCAGCTCTCCCCATGTGCCGCCTCTCAACTCTTCAGGCTCTGCAGCCCTGGGGCTGGCTGGAGCTCTGGCAGAATAGCTGCCGACGTGCCCAGCCCTGGCTGAGTTCCTGCCTGCTGCCATCTCTGTGAATCCGGGCTTTTGTGCTGCCTGCTGCTGCCAAGCGCTGCCAGAGCTGCTGCAGGCTGGATGCTCCAGCCGGCAGTACCTGGGCTCCACTCTGGAGCTGTCAGCTGTAAGCAGAGCCAAAGACACCTGCTTCGGTGGGGAGTTGCAGGGCAAGCTGAGAACAAAGCTGTGCCTTCAGCAAGACTTAAATCACCCTCTTCAATATGGCAGCCCCAGTTATTGCCCTCTCCTTAAAGCAAGGAGCAGGCAAGCAGCTCTTCCCCAGTTTCTGTGGGGTGGGATGACAGCCCTAGGTCCTCACTGGCCTGGCTGGAGGTTGGTTTAAATTCCCACTTCACAGCCACCGTAACCTCTGAGTCTCTGCACTTTGGGACCTTCTTTCATATTTTATAAAGAGCTGGAAGCATGTGTGCTCAGGACAGAGTCCTCCTGGTGCCACCTCCTCCGTGCAGCACCCAGGGTTTCTGGCTGTGTCTGAGCTCTACCAGGACACGCCAGACAGAGGAGAAACACTCATTGGTGAGGTCTGCCTGGACTCTGGCATCAGGCTGGTCCAGCCCTACTAGGTGAGCCTCCACACCTGTCCTGTCCACCCTTGGCTGTCCCCCCCGGAGTGTCCTTGCCACCTGGCAGGCATGGGTTGACACGCTGCATCTGTGAAACAGTAGCTCCTGCTGATAGAGGGGTCACAAGGCTGGTTGGGGGACATGACAAAGTGGGGTCCTTCATGCACCGTGACTGTCTGGGGCTACCCAAATTGGCCAAGTTCTGTGGCATGCCTGCATCCTCCGACACCAGCCCTGGCACCCACCTCTGAGGCAGGAGGTAACACTAGTGATCCCAAATCACAGACTTGTAGAGTTGCCTGGTGGTCTCCTCTGGAAGTCTCCAGACCCTGCTCCAAGCCAGCATCAGTATGAACGGGTTGTTCAGGGCTTTGTCCAGTCAAGAGTTGGCTGCAAGGTCCCAGTAGAGACCATATGCCCCTCAGCCAAGAGGGGGAGATTGTCATAGGGGCTGTACCCCAAAGGAAAGGGCTCTGGGTGCAAGAGCAGAACCGATTCCCCTGCAGCAGCCCAGGCCGTGTTTGTCCTTGCCCTGCAGCTCCTCTGCACAGGAGCCAGGGCAGACAGGGACTGCCAAAGACTGCCTGTGTTGTTCGAGCCACTGCCCAGCTCTCCAAGCTGCTGATTTCCCTGCAGGACCCTGCATGGCAGCAGCAAACCACACGCTGTGTCCCCTTGGTGCAAACAACTCCTAGTGATGCTGTGACCAGCTGTGCGTGATGCCCTGTGCCCACAGGAGCAAGGCTGGGGAGTGCCAGGGGAGCACTGAGGTTGGAGGGGACTCTGGGTGAACAGCAGAGGTGGGGCTGTGAGTAAGTGATGTGAGTTGTGTCAGGACTCTATAGCAACCATAATATTTGGGTCCTGCCGGGAGCCCCACATGTGGTCGGTCAGGCTCTGGGTGAGGGAAGCCAGCAACCACGATGGGCAGCACTGGCATGTGGCTGGCTGTCCCCAGGGTTGCACCGTGGGTGTCCCACCAGGACATGCAGAGGGGACAGGCACTCGCCACAGTGCCCAGCACACCAGGACAGTTGACAATCATCCCCACAGCCTGGGCAGTGGCCTTCGGTCCATGGTGTCACCCACTGAGAGGGGCCAGTTTACACTGGCCATGTGGGGCAGGGGACAGGGCTGCAGAGCACAGAGGGGCTGCCGGGGTGCAGCCTGCAGTGGCAGGGTGGTGGAGGAACTTTGTGGGGTGGTGGAAGAACCTTGAGGGGTGATGGAGGGGCCTTGTGGGGGTGGTGGAGCGGCCTCAGAGGGTGATGGAGTGGTCTTTGTGGGGTGAGTGGAGGAACCTCGTGGAGTGGCAGAGGGGCCTTGTGGGGTGGTGCTGGGGCCTCGTGAGGTATTGGAGGGGCCTTGTGGGGTGAAGGAAAGACTTTGTGGGGTGATGGTGGGGCCTCGTGGCATGGCAGAGGGCATCCCAGAGGGAGTCCGTGCCGGCTGCCCCGGGCTCCGTCTCCCCGCCCCGAGGGCGCTCCCCGGCCGTGCCGCGGCCCAGGGGAGGCGGGCGGGGGCGGCCCGCGGCCCCTCCCGTCTCCATGGCGGTGCCTTAAACAGGCGGCGGCGGCCGCCCCCCTCCCCCCCCCGCCTCAGAGCGCGGCGCCGGGAGGTGAGTGACTGAGCGCGGCCGCGGCGGAGCCGGGACCTGCTCCCAAACCCCTCGCCCTGGGGCGCGGCGGCAGCGGACCCCCCCCGGACCCCTCCGCGCTCCGGCCACTGCCCATCCCGGTGCTCGGGGCGACCGAGCGGCTCCGCGGGGCGGGGGCCGCCGTGCCCCCATACCTCCCCAACCGCCGGCGGCGACCCCCGGGCGGGGAGGGCCCCGGCTCGGGGCCGCGGGGCCGCGCGGAGGGGGAGGGGCGGGGCCCGGGGCGGTGGGTGCCCCGCAGGAGCTCGGGGACAGGCGGGATCAGGCGGGGACCAGCGGCCGCTCCTTCCTGGCGACGGTTGCCAGGCAACGCCGCTCCTCCCTAGCGACCGTCGCCAGGCAGCGCGAAGGCCGGAGGCGCCGCAGCCGAACTCACTGCTCCTTCGTGCCGCTCTGCGGGTCTCGCCAAGGCCCCGGGAGCCCATCCTGGACCCCCCGCCCGGGTGCTGGACGAGGTGCCCACTCTGCGCCTCGGGGTGTCGGGGCCACGTCCGGGCACTACTTGGCCTGCCTCTGGCTGAGATGCTGCGGTCGCCTGGCACGTGGCAAGGGTGCTTGAGCTGGCAGGGCGAGGCTGGTGAGGCGATGGCAGGCAGGGAGCCAGGGTGGCTAGCAGCCACAGCACTGCAGGACCTGGGGCGGAGAAGGACGTGGGGGTGCTGGTTGACAGCTGGCTCAACATGAGCTGGCAGTGTGCTCAGGCGGCCAAGAAGGCCAATGGCATCCTGGCTTGTATCAGGAATAGCATGGCCAGCAGGAGCAGGGAGGTGATCGTGCCCCTGTCCTCGGCACTGGTGAGGCCGCACCTTGCGGACTGTGTTCAGTTTTGGGCCCTCGCTACAAGAGGGACATTGAGGTGCTGGAGTGTGTCCAGAGAAGGGCAATGAAGCTGGTGAAGGGTCTGGAGAACAAGTCTGATGAGGACCGGCTGAGGGAACTGGGGCTGTTTAGCCTGGAGAAGAGGAGGCTGAGGGGAGACCTTATCGCTCTCTACAACTACCTGAAAGGAGGTTGTAGCGAGGTGGGTGCTGGTCTCTTCTCCCAAGTCACTAGTGATAGAACGAGAGGAAATGGCGTCAAGCTGCGTCAGGGGATGTTTAGATTGGATATTAGGAAAAATGTCTTTACTGAAAGAGTGGTCAGGCATTGGCACAGGCTGCCCGGAGAGGTGGTGGAGGTACCATCCTTGGAGGTGTTCAAAAAACACGTAGATGTGGCACTTCAGGGCATGGTTTAGGGGGCATTGTAGTGTTGGATTGGGGGTTGGACTTGATCATAGAGGTCTTTTCCAACCTTAATTTTCAACCTTAAAATTCCAACGAAAATTCCAACCTACGATTCTATGATCTGCGACTTGGCACCCCAGCGCTGCTGGCTGCGCAGCACAGTGTTTTGCCCAGCTCTGGGGGGCAGGTGGCAGAGATGGGGTGCTGCCAGCTCCATGCAGGACTACGTGGCTGTTGGAAGAGCCAGCGGGCAGGGGAGAGGTGTGCTGGAGGCAGGCAGCAATGCCGTTTCTCATGCTCGGCGAGCAGGAGGAAGGCAACCGCATTGCGTCATTCCCAGCAAGTGCTCCCGAGGGGATGGGCTGATGTGTTCACTCCTCACCAGCCCCTGGAGCTGACAGCCTCGCTGCTGACCGCTCTCAGCTGGGATACTCCATCCCCCAAGTCACATCTTGGCTGTTGGCCTCGGGGCTTGTCAGAGACTGCTGCCAGCCCTCACCCCGTGTGTGCAGGCTCTGCCAACGCCCTGCTGCTGCCGCAGTCCCTCCGCCCTCACCAACCCTCCTCCTCCTGCCCTCGTGGACCTGAGAGCAGAGCCAGCTGAGCTCTGTCAGTGCTGCCAGCTGGAGCCTGGGCAGTAACGGGCCCCTCTGCCCCCATCCTGCAGTCCCATGGCCGGGAGCACTGAGATGGCGTCCTTGGAAGAGAGCTTTCGCAAATTCGCTATCTATGGCGACACCAAGGCTACGGGGCAAGAAATGAATGGGAAGAACTGGGCCAAGCTGTGCAAAGACTGCAAAGTCACTGATGGCAAAAGCATCACCAGCACCGATGTGGACATTGTTTTCTCCAAGGTGAAGTAAGTGACTTGGCTTTTTGGGGCCTCCAGCTGCTCGGAGGCTGGGGATGTCCTTGCAGTGCAGGCAGGGTGGCAGTGCCAGGGTGTGGTGGTCCTGGGGAGGTGTGGTACCCTGGCTGCATGCCCAGGCTGACCATTCCCGTGTTGCACTCTGTGTGGAGCAGCGGGTGCTGCCCTGAGGTGTCCTGCCTTCAGGGAGTTTATGTGGCTGCTTTTGCAAGGCCTGATAATAACTTAATCCAAATTTTGGGGGTGGGAGGCTGATTTTGGCATAGGCATCAAGGTGAGCCTGGCCAGTTCTGCCACGTTCACGTCTAGCAAGAAGGTCCAGCAGGGAGCAGAGGAGGGTGCTCAGTGTGTCACGTGTACACACTGAGTGGCACAGCCCACCACTGGGCCTGGCCAGCCCACACCTGAGCTTGGCAAGGACCCTGCTTTTTGCTCCTTACAGTGGCAGCTGAAGAGCTGAAGGCACCTGGGGCTGCTTTTGGGGTCCCCAAGGACACACTGACACCTGATGCTCTGCACCAGGGTGCAAGAGCAAGGATGGGTGGAGAACCTGCTGCCTCTGCACCCTCTGTCTGGGCATCCTCTTGTTCCCTGGTGTGGCCAGGAAAGTCTGAGCCCTGGGAGGTTTTTGGCACATAAGAGGGCAGGTTGCTGCGCTGCCTTGAAGATGAGGAATGAGGGCTCGTGGGACAGATGCTCTGTGCATGTCCTGCTGAATCTGACCAGAGAAGGACTGATGCATGCCAGGGGAAAAATGGTACTGGACATCCTGTGCAGGCTGGGAGCAGCGAGAATGGATGTGAGCCCCCTCCTGCCACTAGCACCCAAGTCCCAGGGCAATTCCATGAAGGGCTGAATTTTTTAGCATCAAGGACTTTAACAGCATATGGCTGAAAAGCTCCTGGAGCTCAGCACCAGCTGTGCCCAGCCTGGCCCGTTCAGCCACGAGTGCTCTGGCCGTAGCTGCACTTCAGAGGTGGGCGAGGGGCCTGAGGCTGGTGGAGGACAAAGCTGGGGTCTCCCTGATGCAGCTCATCCTGCGCTGTAGGAGGAGCAACCTGAGGGCATGCTTATGGCAGCCTGGGTTTTGTGCTTGCAGAGGGAAGACAGCCCGTGTCATCAACTATGAGGAGTTCAAGAAGGCACTGGAGGAGCTGGCCCCCAAGAGATTTAAGGACAAGAGCAAAGAGGAGGCATATGAAGCCATCTGCCAGCTGGTGGCAGGGAAGGAGCCCATTAATGTGGGCGTCACAGTGAGTGAAGAGCCCTCAGGAACAGGAGGGCTGGTCAGGAGGGGAGGACAGAGCTCTGCCTGCAGCAAAGCAGAGTCATTTTCTGGGGGACCGCATGGCCTTGGGTGGGCAGGCGATTGCAAAGGGCTGTTGGGCACAGGGGGCACGGCAGGGTCCTCAGTGGGTGTCAGGAGCTTGTGTGGGGCAAGGGATGAAGGGGATGGGGCATGTTCTTGACTTGCATTGCCTGTCTCCCCACTGCAGAAAGCCAAGACAGTGGGGGCCGTGGAGAGGCTGACAGACACCTCCAAGTACACGGGCTCCCACAAGGAGCGCTTTGATGAGAGTGGCAAAGGGAAGGGCAAGAGCGGGCGGGAGAACATCGTGGACACCAGTGGCTACGTCAGTGCATACAAGAACGCGGGCACCTACGACGCCAAAGTGAAAAAGTAGGGATGGGTGCTTGTGGCACCCACCGCCCCAGTCCCTGCATGTCAGCCGTGGGGCCGGCACTCACATCAGCCTTGGGACATGCTCGTGTGACGTGGGGCCTGGAAGGCTTTGCTGGAGCCAGCCCCAGGCCGGCGGGATGTCAGCTGCCTGGCACTGATGTGATTGGGAAGTTGCCGGGCTGCGTGCTCCACTCCAGCATTCTGTCTGACCCCCTCACTGTGCTGTGATGCGACACCCCCCTCCTGCCTCTCCTGTCCCCCCCATGCTGTCACCCCTAGCCCCCCGCCACTGGCAGCACCCACTGTACTAACAGCACTGCACCTCAGGGCTCCCCTGCCCTGCTGGCACCCAAACCTTCCCTACCTCAGCCCTGGCTTTCGGGGCACCCTTCCCGCCAGTCCCACTGGAGACTACAGCCTGCCTTCCCTGCAGACCTCCCGAGGACCTGCCTTAACCCTGCACCAGTTATACCACAGCCACCACCTCCCTTCCCCACTGGTGCCCTCGCCTGTGCAGTGCCCTCGCCGTAGGACTGCCCAGCTTTGCTGCTTGCCTGGCATTGCAGAAGGCTCAGACCCTGTGGTGCCATTAGTGCTGGTGCTGCCATGATGCTCCCAGTCCGGCCCTGGGATGCACCCTGGGAGAGCTTGGTGTTGCCTGGGTGTTGGCAAAGGTCTCTGACCTAAACCTCCATGACCTCCCGCTGCCTTTGTGAAGCCCAAACCAAAGGATGCTGCAGACCCGCACTGTAACCTGGCTCTGCAATAAAACCCCATCCGCACTGATGCCCCTGGTCTGGTTGTGTTCAGCGGGTCTGAGCAGTGAGAGCCCCTTTGCCCGCTCACCCACCCAGGCAGTGGGAGGGTCAGCTGGTCATGCCTCCCCAGGACAGCCACGCCGTGGGCTCAGCCCTGGCTGCCGGTGGTTTTGGCAACTCCTGGCTGGCCCTGAGTTGCCTGAGCAACTGCAGGCACACAAACACGAGCGCCTGGCTCCTGTTCCTGCTCTGTTTGCAACCAAACACACGAGCTCCTGGTAACGATCCCTGGGAACAGGCTGGGCTCCGGGATGGGACAGCAGCTTCAGAATGGGGTGGCTGCTGCTGCAGGTGGCTGGGTGAACAGGGCTGGATACAGGTGCTGCCACCCTGATCGCTGGCACAGGCGGAGCCTGCTGCAATGCTGCCTGGGTGGCAGTGCCAGGCTTTCCAGCCTGACCCACCTCTGTGGTCATCGGTTTGGAGCCAGACTCCCTAAATAACCCACAGGGGTTATTTTGCAAGTGCCTCAGCTGTGGTACCGGCACTGCTCAGGCCGCAAGGGATGTGCTGGGGTCATGCATGTGGCTTGGGTGGGCTTGCTGCCTGCCATTGCACAGCCCTGCACCTTCTGCATCCTAGACACCTGCTTTTTAAAATGTATGAGAAGGAAGAGGTTGTCCTCTTCTGGGCTGGTTTCAGCCTCACCCTCAGTGAGGGTCTACCGGTAAGTGTCAACCAGTGGCAGGCTGCAGGTGAGGGCTGGGGAGATATTAGCACTCCTTTCAGCAGGCCAGAGGGAGTCCTACAGCTGCCTGTGCCGCTGAATGCTCTTTCTGGGACCCAGTGTTCTTCCCTTGAAAAGCTGTTGCTGATGGGGGCTTTCACCCTCTCCTAACTCCATTGTCCAGCTGCAAAAATAAGGTGCAGAATTCTCAGGGCAAGACTGTTCTGCGTTGCCTCCTGGTCCATGGAGGTGCCGTGCAAAGCCCCATCCTTGTGTGCAGACTTGGAGGCTTTGCAAAGGAAGAACATTTTTGTGCAGAGTGAGCAGGCCAGGCCCAATGGGACTCATCCCCTGCCTGTATGTGGCACTGATCAGGACCTGGTGGTGGAGCAAAAAGGACAGGGTACCCATGTCAGGTCAGCTCTGAAGGGGAGTTGTGGGTGCTGACATGCTTTTGATACTGGAAAATGATGCCCAGAAAGGGGATTTCTGCCAGGTTTAAAGCTTGCATGTGGCAAGAGCAGCTCTGACATCCCCACGTCCAACAGTAGAGCATGGCATTCAGGAGCAGCAGTCGTTCCTCCCCCAGCTGCTCACCCCACCTCTGCTCTGGGGACCTCAGCAGCTCAGCTGTCCACCTAGCAGCTGCTGAATGCCCACGGTTTGTGAGCCAGCAAGGAGGGCAGATGGGTACTCACTTGACATTATCTCCCTAAGTTCATCTAGACGCAAAGGGAGTTGAGCTGCTCCTCAGGTGACAGAACAGCCAGGGTAGGACTGCAGAACCTCCCCCTGGACAGCCAGCTCAGCTGAGCCTTACCATCAGGTGATTGCATCCTGCTCTGAATCCTGAACAGAGGCAGCTTCTTTGCAGCCTGTGAAGCCACGGCAGAGGTCACACAATGGCTAGTAGTTCTCACCCACTGCCAAACTACTCAGCCTAAAGGTGCTCCTTACGTGCTCCAGCTCCTCTTCAAGTTCACCCTCACTCACTCACTCCACAGCTTACACAGGACTATCCCCCTCCGACCTTCTTCTTGTTCCCAAGGAGGCAGCTCCAGTACATGCTGTTCCCTGCATGGGGACAGAGCTGGGTGGTCAGGGTAGCAATGGCCAGACCATTGGCATTGTCTAGTCTGGTATCCTGGTCCTGCCAAACCAACCCCAGGAGAACTAGTGTTGTCCAAGACCCAACAGTGTCTAATGGCTACGAAGTACCTAAGATCAACCTGAAAAGAAGCCAGTTTTCCCTTGAAGTGATAGGAACAACTTCCTGGGAACAACAAGGTGTTGGTTTGGGTCTTCACCAAAAATGGAAAACTTTCTAAATACCAGTGTAGTCATCTCCTGGGGAGCTGTTGGCTGTATATGTGTGTACAAGGCTCGCCCCGTTCATCCTTGCAGGAAGGTGTGAAGGTCCTTTAGAAAAAACATCTGAAGTACTGTGGCTGTGATCTGCATTACAGATACATCATGCAGCCCTTATGCATGGTCGAAGCCAGGTGGAGACACGGCCTCACAGGGAGGTAAGTGTAAGGAATATGGCCTTTAAACATCAGTCCTCATGACTAATGTGGATGGGAAAGAGGAGTTTCCAGGACAGTTGGCACTGGAACACAGAACAGAGAGGCCAAGTTGGGTGCTTATCCCTTGAGAAGACCATAACCTGAAGGAAACGCCATGGGACCAGCAGCTCCGGCTGTTTATCCAGTGAAGCCTGAAGTGGTGCCACAGGTTGCTGAAACAGCAGAGACTTTAAAATACTAGCTGCAGAACTACCTTCTGTGAGAAGAATTGACACAGCCCAGAAAAAAAGGGCTTGCAGCCATTTCCCCTGTGCTAATGAATTTGCTCTGGCCAACCATTTGCTCTGAGGTTGGCTCCACACCAGCTCAAGAAACACATTTTGCAGCCAGTGTGTAATTCCCTCACATCCAGTGGGTGGAAGGTGTCTTAGCCAGTATTTATGTTGTTTGCATTGATCCAAGCCCCAGACATCAAGCTTTTTTCTCCTTCCCATTTGTTCCTTCCCCTTGGCCACTCTCTGGCCCCGCTCCTGCAGCGGAGGGACATGCCAGACCTTGCCCCCCAACCCTGCCACCACACACTCACCTGCCCCACCATTTTGGACAGACGCAGACCCTCTGACAGGCTGATGTCCCAGCTTATCAGTGAGATGTACAACCCAGAAGGCTCAGCTGAGCTGTTATGATGAATTTAGTTGTAAAATGTGTTCTCTGCCCTCAAGGTCACTTCCCTAGAGAGTTTCTAAAACCATCTGGGGTCATGTCTGATGTGCTTCACACTTTGACAGCAAGTTTTGTGCCTCGGTTGAGGGATCTGACTCCTCTGAGAGGTCATTTTTCTCTGGGATGAGTGGTTCGACCAGAGATGCTGACAAGGACTGATCGCTCTGTTCCTCGAAGGCATAGATTCATTCCTAGACGAGCGAGACAGTGGTTGCCACTAAACCCAGCAAGGTTTTACCCTTTCTGTCCCTGTGTAGGAGTACCAGGAAGATGTTCTTCCAAAAAACTGCTTCTTCAGCAAGCATCCCTCTGCAGAGCATATTGTGCTGTACAATGCAGATCCTTGGTCTCACGTCAGGCAAAACAGCTTCCCTATCGAGTTGTACCTGCACTGTCGTCTTCAGTACTTTTCCATTTCACTGCTAGTCTGATGGACAATGTTTTCCAAAATACACAGACTAGGCTGTAAATCGTGTTCGGGCGAGATTCAGAGAGCAGCTTGTATCCTGGTGGGTCAGGCACTTGATCAGAGATACATATCTAAATCTGGGCTAGATTTTCAAATCCTTGCTGTCAGTGCCCTGAGATACTGGTTTGAGTGTGAATATTACATGCAGTACTTCATTTGCCAGCTATATGTTGCCAGCACCATGCTGGAATATTGATTCAGTACCATTTTAGAAGGAATTCAATTAACTCAATGACCATCTTCCCAGCATAGTATGGTTTCAGATAAAATATTATTATACAGGAGTCATCCTCACTTTTTGTTAATATAATAACTGAGGCAGAAGTATAAGAAAACAGGGGAAGATAGAAGCAGGAAGATTCAGTGAAATAAAAAAAAACCCAAACGAAAACAAACCACCAAGGACTAGGTTGACCAGCTTTAAATACAACATGAGCTTTCATGCAAGATAAAACTGAACGCAATCCATATTTAATGTCTATTTTGTTCCCTGTACAGAGGGCAATTGCATAATTGCTCTCAGCTGCAGTACTGACCAGAGCCATGTGCTGATGGTACTGGTGCAGTTTGTCGTAGTGGGGGTGATGTCTCATGACCTGTGCATTTCTCAGCTAGAAGAGGTGTTCTGCGAACAGTGTGGCTGCTCTCCTTAGCCAACTGCTGCAGCAGGATGGTTTGTGGACGCTAAAGACCTGGGCAAGATTGTTGCAGAAAAAAAATTAAATTGTGAACATGCACTCAGGAGAGTGAGCCTGCTATAAAGATTTTTTTTCCCCAAAACTTAGGCAGTAATTTCCATTTATTCAAAATCACATTTTAAAATGTTTGTACTTAGAGCTCTAGGTTTGTAGCTCAGAGCTCTTTATTTCAAGATGACTACAACTACAGCTATGATTCATTTTAAGATTTCAGGCATAGCTGGCTTACAATGGTTAATAACCAATAGAAACCATTCCAAGAGATTGATAGCATGTGCTAAGACAGCTGGAAGCACATCATTGGAGTGCTATGATTCCAAAAGGCAAGTATCCTCTCTCTCATTTTGATCTGAGATACTTTTTCTAAAAAAAGCAGTTTCATCAGATCCAGAATATTCCTGACTTTCCACTTACCGAACTGGCATTTTCGTATCTTGGCTTGAAAGTCTATAACCAGTTCCAGCCTCCTGAAGCATACAATGTGTGCTAATGATCACCAAAATAGCTCGCTCATGTGTCAAAACCCTGAATTCATCCATTTGCCAAGAGTGCAGGGGTATCACAAGAAGTATATGTGACTTCGGTGGGGGACAGGGTACCACCTCCTGCTGTGACGGGCAAGCTGTGTACCCTGCCTGAGACTGGTCCATACCTGTTTGTCCTGCAGAAGAGCCCCAGTCTCCTGAAGTCTGGTAAGTTGTTTTATTTCCAGTCTTAGAAACTCCACCTGGGAACTCAGCTGGTCATTCTTCCAAAGCAAATCATCTAAAGAAAACACAGGGAGAAGGTTGAGCTTGCAAGTACTGCCATACCAAGCATCTTTCTAACAGGCAGGGCTGTTCTGAGAGACAAAAGGGTACTGTGGGATCCAGCGGCTGGAGGTTACACTCAACAAAACATCTCTAGAGCAGCCTGTGAGAGGATGTGAAACATTCTTTGTTACCCAAAGACTTTAAAACTCAGGGCTATAGGAGTGGCTAAAGCTCATCCCACAGTTCAGTGCTACCTTCCTGACTCTGCAGCACCCAGGGCACAGAACCGTGCGGCTTCTGCTCCTTGGCCATCAACCTGGTGAGGCTATCTCAGCTTAAATCTCTCCTGTTACTTTTTATACTGGCCATTGAAGTCTGCTGGACAAATGGGGATGAAGGTTTGGACCACTGTCAGTTTGCCTGTCTGAGGGCAAGGGCAGACTGAAAATACCTGATAACCACATTCAGTTTGTAGAGAAGCTTGCTTTGGTCCTTCAGCAGTCCAGGTATCCATCCTATTATGTTACAGCTTCCTTATCACCTTACAGTAATCTTGTTTTTGCTGTACAGTGAATCAAACAAAGCACCTAGAAAAGGCATATACAGCATGGCTGGCACTGGCATAAAATGAGTATGGCTGCATTGCATCAGCTCTTGTGGGCCTTCAAAAGCCACATCAGCCACCATTTACTTGTTGCACAGGCAGCCATAAAGGAATTGGACTGTTTTTGTCCTACTGTATGCCGGTGTTTAGTTTCTTGAGGTGCAGTAACTAGAAGCAGCAGCCTGATCCATCCCTTGCAATGTGGAAGCTAATACAGAGCTCTCTTCCAGCCCTTCAACCAGCTGCTGCATTGGATAATCCATTTGTGATGAGACAAGACAAAAGAAAATAAAACAAAAATCCCCCAAATCACAAAGGGTCACAAATATTAAGAAAAATTCATCACTTTTCTACAGTTTTTCCAGTGCCTGGTAAGTCCCTGGGAGCCCTTCCAAAGATGCTGGTGAGCCCTCTGAAGAGGGATAAATGACAATGAGTGTAACATGGTGTGACTTTAAGCAAACCCTTATGTCACTGTTTTAAAGTATTTGTTTGAAACACACTTCTGAAGGAAAAAGACATTTTCAAAACATTCCTGCATAGATGTGCAAAAAAATAACCTAAACAAACAGTAAAATCCAAAACACAAAAAGATATTTAAGCACTTTGGCAGGGAGTTTAGATGATGTCAGAAAACAAATCTAAACAGAAATGTTTCTATGGATTTTTTTTTTTTTAGACCTAATTGGAAACAGATTTTAGCTTTGGATTTAAACATTTCCCTGCAACATCTGCAATGCTATCCCTATATTATGCATTTCAGTATCAAGGAGCACGAGTATGAAGCTATTGAGCAGAGGAGGGAAAGAGCCAGCCTCCTCCTGCTCACATTATTGCCAAAGGTTTAGCCAGTGGTCTTGGGAAAGTCATGCAAGCTGCATCTCCTGGGGTTTTTACACAGTAGACTTCAAGATAAATTACAAAATCAAGAAACCCCGCCCTTTGCCACCAATCTCTGCCTTTCTGCCCTCTTAAATCCAGCATTTCTTGCTCCACTGAGACACAGCTTTGAGAATAGTGAGGAGCTCAGCGTGGGTTAACATCACAACTGGATGAGCTTGGGCTCTTCTCCAGGTGGACCTTGTAGACTTTGAACTCCTGTCATGGTGGGTATCTCATTCAACCCAACCATCTCATTTCCTGACTCAGTGTGTTAGAGTAAGACACGCCAAGAAAAGATGACCAGTTTTCCACTGGATCAAGAGTCTGATCTGATGTGAAGCACCCCACAGCCCTGTGTTTGTTAAATCCAACCTAAGAAAGTGAGCAGGAGCACAGCTGGAGGCAGCATAGGGGACCAGGACCTGTGACAGGCTGCAGTGCGATCACATAGAATAAAACATGAAACCACAGACCAAATGCATGTGCAATGTCTGAGAAACACAGAAATTTGAACAACTGTGTCACTTGGCTCTGAAGATCATCCAGAGGATGACAAGTATTGCTACAAGTCTTGCTGTGGAGTTGACAGAACCACGTGTTTCCAGGGTTGGACATGAGACAAAATCAGTATGAACAAGACAGTGGAGGCTGGCAGATGAGTGTTTGCTGTTTGCTTGTTTTCCCAGGAACAAGGAGAGGCCAGCTGACAGCTGAAGAGCTCCTCTGCATGGCAGCTGCCTGGCCAGCATGGATGGGCGGCAGGGGATTTCAATGGGAAACACTTAGCTGAATATAGATAAAAATCCATAGGTGCCATCTAAAGATGTGACCAGTCTGACAGCAAAGTTTTTGAACTGTCAATGGGTTCATGCTGCACAGGCTGGAGAGGACAACAGTGACCAGCCATTTGTTCATACAGTATTTAATTCTTGATTGTATAATAAAATTATCCTTGCTTTATATTTTATTTTTCAGAAAACAAACTCTCCCCTTTTCCCCCTTATTCCAAAATATAGTCTGGCAGCCCTTGCTTCACCCTCTCTAATAGATCTGCCCTCTAAAAATATCCAAGGTCGCTGCAATATTGCCATGAAATTTTTTGCAGGCAAGCCTACCAGGAGAGGATGGCAGAGAAACCAGCAACTCCAAAATCAAAAACCTGCATTAGTAGCAGTCTCTTATTTTATGGTGAGTCATTCAGTAGCAGTAACTACAGGATTACCACCATTATTTTGTTGACTTGCTGGCTCAATTAATCTATGTCCTAATGATGGGAAGTTTACAAAGCTTAAACTGTGAGTACTGGAACTGGGAGCAAGTGCAAGGTCCTGCACCTGGCGAGGAACAGCCCCATGCACCAGTACAGGTTGGGGGCTGACCTACTGGAAAGCAGCTCTGTTGAGAAGGACCTGGGAGTGCTGGTGAACAACAAGCTGACCACGAGCCAACAATGTGCCCTTGTGGCCAAGAAGGCCAATGGTATCCATCCTGGGCTGCATTAAAAGGAGTGTGGCTAGTTTGTTCATTGTTTAGAGATAGTAGAATCTATATAATTATCCATAGCCCTACAAATAATTTCTTTAGGAGTATGACTCACCTGTATCTTCTATAAAGGACTGGGCTATTGTAAGAAACAAAATTCTTCATGTTGAAGCCCTTTTCACAGTTAGATTTTTTTTAACAATTTCTTTTGAATGCAAATGTATTTTGAGTTTCCTAAAACAGTGTCCCAGGACTGACTTACTATAAATAGTAATGTGAACTGTACGTTAAAAAACTTTCCCAGATTTTTGTTTCCACACTAAGGTAAGGTGTGAGCTGAACCCAGACTAAAATATATCCAAAGCTGTTACATTATAGAATCATAGAATGCTTTGGGTTGGAAGGGACCTTTAAAGGCTGTCTAGTCCAAGCCCCCTGCAGTGAGCAGGGACATCAACTAGATCAGGTTGCTCAGAGCCCCGTCCAGCCTGACCTTGAATGTCTCTAGGGATGGGGCCTCCGCTAGCTCTCTGGGCATCCTGTTTCAGTGCTTCACCAGCCTCATTGTAAAAATTTTTTCTTTATATCCAGCCTAAATCTACCCTTCTTTAGTTTAAAACCATTACCCCTTGTCCTGTCACAACAGGCTCTGCTAAAGAGATTGGCCCCATCCTTCCTATAGTCCCCCCTTTAAGTACTGAAAGGCTGCAATAAGGTCTCCCTGCAGCCTTCTCTTCTGCAGGATGAACAACCTCAACTCTCTCAGTCTGTCCTCATAGGAGAGGTGCTCCAGTCCTTGGATCATTTTTGTGGCCTCCTCTGGACCCACTCCAACAGTTCCATGTCCTTGTGTTGACAGCTCCAGAGCTGGACACAGCACTCCAGGTGGGGTCTGAGCAGAGCAGAGGGGCAGAATCCCCTCCCTCGACCTCCTGCCCACACTTCTTTTGATGCAGCCCAGGATACGGTTGGCCCTCTGGGCTGTGAGCACACATTGCTGGCTCATGTCCAGCTTTTTGTCCACCAGTACCCCCAGGTCCTTCACTGCAGGGCTGCTCTCCATCCCTTCATCCCCCAGCCTGCACTGATATTGGGGGTTGCCCTGACCCAGATGCAGGACCCTGCACTTGGCCTTGTTGAACCTCATGAGGTTCTCACAGGCCCACCTTTCCAGCTTGTCCAGGTCCCTCTGGATGACATCCCATCCTTCTGGTGTGTCAACTGCACAGCTCAGCTTGGTTTCATCTGCAAACTTGCTGAGGGTGGTCATGATCCCTCTATGTCATTCATGAAAATGTTAAACAACACTGGTCCCAGTATGGACCCCTGAGGGACAGCACTTGTCACCAGTCTCCATCAGGACATCAAGCTGTTGACCACTACCCTCTGGATGCAACCATCCAACCAATTCTTCATCCACTAAACAGTCCCCCCATCAAATTCATATATTCCCAATTTAGAGAGAAGGATGCTGTGGGGGACTGTGTCAAAGGCCTTACAGAAGTCCAGACAGATGACAGCTGTAGCTGTTCCCTTGTCCACTGATGCATCCACTCCATCACAGAAGGCCACTAGGTTGGTCAGGCAGGACTTGCCCTTGGTGAAGCCATGCTGGCTGTCTTGAATCACCACCCTGTCCTCCATGTGCTTTAGCACAGCTTCTAAGAGGATCCATTCCATGATCTTCCCAGGCAAAGAGGTGAGGCTGACAAGTTGGTAGTTCCCCAGGTCCTCCTTTCTACCGTTTTTAAAGATGGGCACAATGTTTCCCATTATATCTGCTCTCTGTGCATAATTGCTCTTTGAGGCTTGTACCTGCCATGATACTGTCATCTTCAAAGGAAATAATGAAGTGGGGCTCCTTGCAAGGATGGAAAATGGTGCAGGCTGCCCTGGAATTCCACTAGCTTTATACTTCCTGACAAGCTGAGTCTTCTCTTTCAAAGACCTTTCATATATCCCCCTTATTTCCAATACTTTAGAAGTAAATAATTTCTTTCTGTGGCAATGCCACAGTATACTTAGATTCACTTATCTTAGGGGACATAAATGTGCCTGCTCAGTAGAGCGAACATCGCTATGCTAATGCATAAAGCTTTCTTGCTATCATTATTTCTTAACCTACCGAGGAGAAGTGATTTCGCTGCAGCATGGAGGGACCAAGGTGCCTGCTATTGTGCCGTTACATCCTGACTTGCCTTTTGCTCGCAGCTGCCTATGACCCCTAAACAAAACACAAGACTTCCAGCTCTGTGTGCATAGAGTACACTCAATTACTTCGCTATTTCAAAGAATTATTTGCACTATTTGGATGTAAAATCCCATATCATATTACCTTGATATCTCTAACAAAATAATTACTACTTGTAGTTTAGTTGTCACCTTTCCATTTGTTACTCCATCTCTAGACGCAGGCTGGACAGCGGAAGTATCCGTATGCTCTCTCCTTTAGATTGTGAAAGTTTATGTAGGAAGTAACTGGTACAAAACTTACTTACAGACTTTATTGAAGGTATGGGTTAATTGTCTTTGCATCACCTTCATATGACCCTTCCTAGACAGAATTTATAATTCTCCAGACTATAATCTATATTTCTAGTAAGAAGATATTGTAGAATGGTTTTGACTTGCAAACTTGGAATTAACAGAGCTTCACATGTAGTCTGGGCATTTTATACCAAGGGAAGTATGTTCAAGTACCTGAGGGAGATAAATCTTGGACTTCCCAAGAAAGTACTTTCTGGGCTAATAATGTCTTTTGACTAATAATATAAATATGCTTGATGGAACTGGTTAAATCCTTTTACTGAGAAAGGACTACGCCTGTTTGCATTGGTTTCTCTCTATAAGTAACACCAGAAGTCTGATCTTAATGTATTTTTATGTCTGTAGTACCCAGAGCTGCTGTCAAATCACAAGAAAGTCTGTTGGATCATGTATGGTCAAAGTCTTATCCATGGAGACGGGCAAATGTTTTGGCATGTCCTCAACTTCCTAAGACTTGGGAAATTGGTTTTGCCAGCTGAATTTAAGTAAGCAGAGTGAATTCATGTGCTTCTTTCATATTATTAGGTCGCTCTAGGGGAAGCAAGCATGGGGATTTGTCTTCTGATTTTTGTAGAAATATTATCCAAAAGAATTAAGACTTTTCAAAAGAAAAACTATAACTAAAAGAAAACTAAAAATAGTCCTGAAGTCCTGATTCTATCTAAACATCATTAATTGGGATTTAGAGATAGTAAGACATGTTTTTGTTTCAGTGCATATGCCTTTATTCTAATGATTGATATGCCAGACACTTGTACTGCAGGGTATATCACAGAATGGTGCATTGTTTGCACACATTTAGCAAAAAAGAAAATGTTTTTCTTGAGGAGGTCATTGCATCCCTCTTCAGATTTTTCTCTTTTTATATGGCAGGGACAGCAGAGTCTGGCTAGTCCAGCTGAAAAGTACTCCATCTGCCCCCTCTACTGGTATCTCTGTTCCAATGCTGAAAAACAGATCTTCCAAAACTGCAGTGGCACAGGAATGGAGGATCACGGGCTGTCTAGAGAGGGGAGGGGACTGTCCCTCCAGATGCATATCAGTCTTTTAGGTCTCTAAGTTTTATCAATCATCAGAAATTGAGATGGCTCAGAACACCAGTCTTTTAAAGATAGTCCTTCAATGTGTTTCATTTGCCCCTGAGGTTGCTCATAACTGGCCCTGTGATGCTATGACTTCTTGTATCAGTTTCCCTCCTTCTGTTTTACATGTAACCACACACTACAATTTTGCATTCAACAATAAAGGTCTGCCTGGCATCAGAAGGTCTTTTGGTCTTTTCAGTTCTTGAAGGCCTTGTTTGTTGGATCGTTTATAGCAGGCAGAATATCCACTACAGATCACCAGCTGATGTGGTAATTTTTAGCATATTTAGCTGTTTCCAGGAGGCATATGTCTCTTCATTCTTTTCCCCAAAGTCAATAGAAATGTTACATCAGTGACTTCTTTGATATAATAACCACTGGTTGCTTGCACACCTGGCATGAAAGGCATAGGCAGCATGTCAGACACTACAGTTATCTCTATACAAGGAAACTAAGTGTGTCTGGGAATGTTTCTGGTCACTGAGGCCAGCTGCCTTTCTGCTCGTGATCCGCTTTAACCTCCCAGAGGTGGTGCTTTCACTCCTCCTGTCCACCGCAGACAGTTCCAGGAACATCTGAATGGCCAAACCATGCCTGGGAATTGTCAGAGAGAGGGGAAATTGGGCAGGACCAAGCATGGTGCTAAAAGCTTCCTAGCAGAGATAATCAGGTCTTAGGGCTAAGAGTATTTCTGGGAATGTTCAGTTTCCTAGTAGCTCATTGAACCCATGAAACCCTCTTTATGGGATTCCCTATGGAAAATGCCACAGCAAATTTTCCACATGGGAAAAGTGACATGAGTGTCATAAAGCACAGTAGGATTCCTGCTTCTCAGAATATGGTTTTATCATAAATACCCACAGTTAATTAAAGGAGAAAAAAAAAGCATGGAGAGAGGTTTTCATTTTGTTAGTAGGACAGTAGCTAGAAAAAGGATTGAAAACAGCAAGTTTGACAAAGATTCAGAGGGTGCTGCTGAACACCTCTGGTTTAGGAGCTCATTTATTTTGGTTGCACCTTTTCAAAAGTGTGTCATCTGTTTTGGGATTCCTGGCGTAAAATTCAGACTCTGTGGAAGTCAGTGGTAGTCAATGGAAAGATTTCTATCAATTTCAAGAAAAACCGGATATTTTTTCCCCTCTCTGTTTGGATGCCAGATGTGAAACAGAAGAAAAAAGATTGGTTTGGGTGTTTTTAAATATTGAAAATTATAGGCTATTTGTCTGTCAGTTAAAAGAAAAATCAATTTAGTGAATGAATCTTTCATTTCATGTAGTGACTGCCTGAGCTGCCAAAATTAATAATATCTATTTGGAAAAGATAACATGAGAAGATTTTTATAGTGATTTTACAGTTCAGTTTATTTACAACTGTCGTGGTTTAGCGGCAACTCAGCCCCACACAGCCGCTCGGTCACTCCCCCACCGGTGAGATGGGGGAGAGAATCAGAAGGGTAACTCTCGTGGGTTGGGATAAGAACAGTTTAATAATTAAAATTAAAAACAACAACAACAAAAATGCAATGGAAAGGGAAACAACAAGAGGAGCGAAACCCGGGGTGGGGGGAAACGAACCGCCAAAAAAAAAACGCACCCGCCACAACCGCCCGCCGACCCGGCACCGCCCCGAGCCGCGGCTGCCCCCCCTTCATGTACTGGTCATGGTGTCACGTGGTATGGAATGAACCTGCCATTGGCCAGTCGGGGTCAGCCGCCCCCACCATGGCCCCGCCCCTCCCAGCCGCCCCCGCCGCCACGCGGCAGAGCGCGGGAAGCTGGAAAGGTCCCCGACCCCCACAGTGAGGAGAATTAACCCCTTCTCAGCCAAAACCAGCGCAACAGCTTACAGAGAATGGCCTCTATTTTGCCAAGAAGCAGAGGAGTACCAGATCCCTTCTCTTTTAGAGGCACTTTAGCACTCTGATGCACACAGGTAGATAAAAATTCTCTTCTTTCTTTTTCTTTTCTGTGGTATAATGTCTGTTCATCTCGCCTAGCAGTGTTTGTCCTTTGAAAGGAGCACAATTTTCTCATTTCCTTCTGAAACACAGACACTGGAGGATGAGCAACTTCACTGTCTTTTGGGCCATATTTTATTTCATCAGTTATCTGGGTACTGGAACAGTAACAGAATAGCCTTTAGCTCTCCGGTAACCAAGGTAAAAGGCAACTGAGATACCTCCCAAAGCCAGATATTGAGAATAGTTCGATGCAGGCTGGAAACCATTGTACGGAGAGATTGGACTGAGCAGGGACATGCTGATTTATTAGCTTTGGCTCAGCCTTAGCTTTGCCAAGCCCCAGCTGGTTTCTGCAGACCCACTGGAGGAGTCACCAGCACTGAAGAGTGTAGAATGGCGTATCTTTGTGCAGGATCACAGAAAAAGATTGAGACCGGCTGGAATTTAAATCTAGACAAATTAATGTTGAAAATAAGCCATAACTTTTCGTATATTAATTCATCACTTAACATTTTCTCAGAGACTTACTTCTCCATTGCTGACAACTTTAATAAGGTTGGATGTTTTTCTAAAAGATATTTTGCTATTAAAACAGCATTTGGTGTTACTGGAGACGAGGCCTTATCATCACAGCGGTTTTCTTTGGCCTTATGAAAACTGTGAATCTGCAAACACTAGTGTTTTCTTCTCTACTGTGCTCATTGGAGGGAAGGACAAAAATGTTAAAATGTAGGCCTTTTGGAAAGTCCACAGAACAGACACGTTTCAAGTCCTGAATGCGGAGCACTTTAGAAGATGACCTGGCAGGGCCCTTCTCTTCAGTATTTTTCTAAGAGAGCTCTAGAAATGAGTGGATTCTTACTTAGGCTGCTCACAGGCCATTTAAGCACTACAAAGTCAAAATATATCCATTAAAAACATCCCAGAAGATCGTGAGTCTCTGTAGCTGGTTCTGAAATGCCAATGCTATGGGCTGGTTGCATCAGGATTTCCAACCTCGTCTTACTGCCACGAGCAGTGGTAGGACATGCTAGTGGCAACTACGAGTACCCACCAATGGTGACAGCAGTTCAAGGATTTTGTTGTAGATCTCTTTGAAGAAGAAATCCTAAATGTCATTCCCCCACTTCCCCATTCCAGTGCAGGAGCCTAACCTCATGTTCCTATACCTGTAGGGCAAGAGGAGGATGTCAGAGGAACTCTGAAGTGCTCTGCATGTAAATGACAAGGATTTTGGTTTCCCTAGGAGGTTTTAGCTAAGGACTAGTGCTACTCTAACATAGACTCTTCCACTGCTCTCTGGTACTTTCCCATCAGGGAAGGTGTCAGCGTCTCTATCATATACACTAAAGGCCTATGTCAAGGTAAAACAATTGGGGATTGGTGCCTAGAGTTCGTTGCTAGATCATCAGTCAGCTCCGTAGGCAATCTTAGTAAATCTCTGTCTATAGGAGACAGAGACCAGCAGCTACTCAGTGCTTCCGGAGTTGTTTCACCTTTTCCGAAACTGCCGTGCAGCTCAGGCAGTCGCTGTCAGGAGCTGTGTTTCTTAAGTGGGCTTAAAATTAAGTTTTGAAAACATGATGTAGATGGGTGACCTGAAGCTGAATAGCTTGCCCCCCAAAGGGTCTAGAACCTCTTTACAAAAAAAGAGAGAAATTGCCAAATCTGATGTCAGGTAGACTTGGCTTCCAAAAATCCATCGGTCAAGGTTCTGTGGGTGCTGGAAGAGAGACAAGAACTCGCTTTTGTTTCCTGTGCATCTGCAGCACCACATTTCAGAAATTTTCATCACAGATGGGCGATGAAAACTCCTGGTCCTTTGCTGCCCCTGTATTGTGTACTAGTGATAATTGTGAACTCCTTCCATTCCCCAGTAGTTTAAAAGTAACTCATAACGATGAATATGCTGTACACAGATCCACTGGTGACTGGAAGTCCTGGAAGCTCCTTTTACAGATTGACTGGTTGTTGTCCCTGGAAAAAGTTATGTAATCATTGTCATTATTCATTTTCTAGATTATGAATCCAAAACACTGAATTGCACAATGAAGTTTATTTTCCATGTAGGAGATTAGGTACTGTATCGTGGAATGAAGGGCACGAGTTCAGCAAAAACCCAGAAGAAGTAAGATTTGGTTTTCAGACTATATTGCCATAAAGCACTTCTAAAAGCAATCTGAACTAGAAAAGTGCCAAATTTAAATTCTGTGATACCATTTAGTATTTCTTTGCTTTCCAAAATAATCTACAAAATGAGTCTTTGAAATCTCTCTCTAAAAAAAATTAAAATTTTCATTTTAAAAAGGCAGGCTTTGAGCATTAAAAGAGAGTGGAGAACAGCAATACGCATACCATAAAATCATGAGAGACCTCATTCTATGACAAGGTATTTAGGTGGAGATCCACGCTTGATTCCCCAGCGGATTTCAAGGCAGGGTGCTTTGGCACTGCCTGAGTGCTGGGCTTTTATTTCTGGTTTTAGCCAATGACCATACACTGTAAAGTGAGACAGTCCAAAGCATAAGGTCAAGATCCTCTAGTCTGTGTTAGCTTGGTCTAAACCCCATAAGCCTACACTCCCTTAGGTTCTCCTCTTGGCCTTGTGATTCGCAGTCACGGTTACTTAGGGAGTCCCAGTCCCCAAGGGTGGGAAGTGTTTTTGTGCAGGCTTCAGTGTGGCTTGGGAACTGGGGCAGTCCACTGGGTCATGGGAGGTAGGGGTTGTGACCTCCCCGGGCAAGGAGGCCCTAGAAGCCAGCTTTCCTGGTTCCCTTGTAGGAAAGACAGGAGCAGCAAGCTTAAGCAGCACACTCGGGCAAGATAGTGTCCTGCGGAAACTTTACAGTCTTTGAAGTCAGAAGGGAGAAAAGGGACTTTCTGCTCAAGTCTTTGAATACTTTTAGTCCTTGGTTGGGCACCAGCAGCTGAAAGTTGCCTTCAGTCTACTAGAGAAGGGCGAAATGCAGGTGCTGCCTCTATCACATTTACATGCTGATGTCAAACTGCTCCACCCTGTAGCTTAACGCTGGTGTTAGCACAGTGGAGTGGTTGCACAGCTTGCTTTGACTTGCCAAACGATCTTTCTCATATAGAATGTGCTGCTGTCAGTTCAGATAATAAAAATTATCTTAGTTGTAGTGGTAGCGGGGATGTCGAGGTGCTGCTGCCTGTGTGCCTTGGCCACACCAGTGTCTATCTTCAGGTTTAGCAAAATCCAGTGCTAGGAACTGAGGTGATTCAGGATAGCATAACATCAGCGCTGAGTTCTCAGGGCAGAGTTTGGAGTGCCTTAGGGCACTGTATCCCCCTGGAAGTGAGAAGGCATTTTTCCAGGAATAAGAACTCAATCCTTAAATGCTTGTATTTTAATGAGTAAAATACATCAGTTATTAGGAACGGCAAAATTTACACTTTGTTTCATATAAATTAGAAATAACAACATTTCATTGTATTTTTAGGTGTACTCATGTACAGCTGTGGATTCCAGTAAACACTGTATTAATACATGGAGTAATATAAAAGATCTGAAGGGAAAGCAAGGTACCTGTGGGGAGAAGACAAAGTATTCCAGAATGGTTTCACAGGTGAGAGGGAGAAAGCAGAGGAATATACTTGGAGGGTATGACGCATCCTTGGACAGCCTGGTAAACTCCAGCTATTACAAGCAGTTGGTAAGCCCTCCAAGGAAGAGAGGAATGAGAAGCAGTTTAGCAAAGAAAGTAGAAGGTAAAGACTCAACAAGTCACATCCAGAAATTAATTTCCCTCATAAAGGAATGGGATGTGGTAAGCTCCAAGAGGTGTGATTTTCAGCACGTGAGAACATCTGATGGTCGTATCACACACAGCATATCTCAGTGCAGCGTTCCTGAAAAGGACAGGGGTGTCAAAGCTCCTATTGCCTCTTCTCCTGGGAAAATAAACTTTAGAATTCAAGGAAGCAATCATGTTACCCAAAACGAAGTCAGGGCTGAAGCAAAGCAGCCAGTGCAATATGTGTCCACACTGAGTTTGCCGGTTACTCCAAGTGCTGGAACGTATCAATTCAGCACCATAAAAACTACTCCTGCAGTAGGAAACAATGCAGAGAATATAAACGGGGACCAGGCAGAAGGTAAATGACTGCTTTGCGGTTGTTGGTTTCAAGAATGATGGGAGTAATTAACTAAAGGCCTTGTATAACTAAGATGCTTTGATCACGCTGTTGAATTTCAGTGACAGCCTCAACCTTTTTTTGTTCTGCGTGTAGAAAGTTTTCCCAGTGAAGGAAGAGACAAGACCTTGCAAATGAAACTTCTCCATCGAAAAGACAGTAAGTTGCTTGCCAGCTGCTAAACAAGGGCTGGTTTTACTGCTTGCCTATGCCGAGTTTAATACTAAAAGTGTCTTTGCCAAAAAGGTGGAGCTGCTTTTAGAGTCACCAGCATTAAAGAGTTGTTATTTTACTGTCTCCTTGTTCCTCTGCCATTACAGCTGGGCAAGGAACAGTGAAGCTGGTTTGCTCTGCTTAGGTTATCTGGTTAGTTACAGAAATCCGTAATTTAGCAAAAAGACTGAAAGATTTTTTTATGCTAAAAACAGAAGTTTCCACGGGCATGTGTAGGAGTTAAAAAGATTTGCCTCCTTAGCCAAGTTATTAAATGCAAACTCAAGAAACCTCAGTGGAAAGTCTCAGCCCAGGGCTAGTTCTGACACCCTGAGAAGGGTGTGAGTTGCCCTGTGCTGCTTCCACCGTGGGTAACGTGGCAGGTTTTCACAGAACTGTTGGCAAAGCAAAACATATTAATAATGATTGTGGATGTTTTTGTTACTATAGCCAGATTATTATTTTCATAGAAATAAAACCTCTTTCATATCCCATGAAAGAATCCCAGACTGAGTTAAGCTCGGGTTCCGTTAAGCAGTATGTAATCATTACTCTGTCTGGATTTTCCATGTGAAAGAGGGACGTAGAGAAGACCTGTGATGTGATACCAAAGACTGCAAATTATTTGCTGTAAAGGTTGTCATTTACTGCCTGGTGATGTTTCACCTTAGCTGGCAAACCACCACACAGAATAAAGACAGACCGAGGTGTGACTGTAAAAAGAAGGTGACAATTTTGTGGTCATAGTTACAAATGTGTTTACCCCATTACTACTGACTCAGACCTTGCTGTAAATCTCAATCTGTGTTCATTTACAGAAACAAGGGCCAGCAAACAAACCAAGGTTGTTCTGGCAGACTGCAGAAATGCAGGACTGATCCTTAAAGTTGACCATCCTCTGGTTTTAGGCAGTGATGTCTTTTGCACAAGCAATGAAGAGAGTGTTCTTTATAGCGCGCTGCCAGGTGGCAGCCAGCTGGACGCTCCAAACACTCAAGCACTGTCCAAAAGTAAGGAATGGTAAATAGCTCTAGGATCTTGCCGCGGAGTTTTCAGTATGAAATCCATTATCTCTGTCATGGTTTGTTGTCAGTTCTGACTAAAATCATAGAACCATAGAATCATAAAGTTTGGAAAAGACCTCCAAGATCATCAAGTCCAACCCCCAACCCAAGACCACCAGGCCTCCTAAACCATGTCCCAAAGTGCCAAGTCCACACGTTTTTCGAATGCCTCCAGGGATGGCAACTCTACCACCTCTCTGGGCAGCCTGTGCCAATGCCTGACCACTCTATCAGTAAAGACATTTTTCCTAATATCCAGTCTAAACCTCCCCAATGCAGCTTAAGGCCATTCCTTCTCATCCTATCGCTAGTGATGTGGGAGAAGAGACCAACACCCACATCACTATGGCCTCCTTTCAGGTAGTTGAGTAGCTGAGGTTATCACAGACAGACCACTGCTTACATCTAATTCTTCAAAATAGCTGGGCAGCAGCTGCCTAACCTAGCAGGTGCCGTGACTATTTACTGGTGAAGCTCTGTAATGCACCAGGAAAGATGCAATGCTCTGAAATCTATAATCAGTTTTTATCCAGGCAAACTCTTACTCTGAACTCAGGTTTGAACACTGACTGTCAGGACTCAGCTGCAGTAAAACCTTGGGCAGGAAAGGCATTAAAGAGGCTGAAGGCTGGATAACTGAAATGGTGATGGCTGAAACCACAGCCCTTATTTTTTTAATGCATTTGTGTTCTTTCAACTGGTCCTTGTAGAGATAGTTTTTGTTAGCTTTGCTCTCTCACTCGAGGAGCTATTCTACGCCAGGAAGTGCCACTTTTTCCTGACCGATGTCACCCTGGACTCAGCAAGGCAGAAGGATCCCAAAGAAATCACAGCCAAAGTCGGGACCCTTGTGAACAGGCTTTGGGTGGGTACATGTTCCCATCAGCCCAGAGGAGCCGTGCTTGCTCAGCTGCCCTGGGTCATGTGTAGGCTGGTGGGAGTTAGAAACTTGGCTCTTCGTGTTCACCACCAACTGCCCAGCTGCTGTGGGAGCCACCAGCATCATGGCGCTGGGCTGAGGGATGGCTTCAGTCAGGATCGGGCTGGGGAGCATGGGGTGCTCAGCGCCCGGTGCTGGGCACGTGGCAGCAGCAGGGTGCTGGGAGTCTTTCCAGGTCCCTTTTTTAAAACCAAGGGTAACCCCTTCCCTGAAGCAGAAGACTGGAGAGCCAGCCTCTGGCAGTCTAACAACCAAGGCTAGACTTAGTCTGAGATTAAGGCTCAACCTTGGAGTGGTGCAGAGGTTTAGCCTCTGTCGCTCCTGCAGCAATTAAGAAATAAACGCGGCATGTCCTGCCCCCCCCCCCCCCCCGCCCAGCATCACTGCAACGTAATTTCACTTGCAACGTGAGCGTGGCTGCCCGGCGGAAGCTGGGCACTTGCATACGCACCCGCCCGTTGATGTGACCCCCATCCTGTTCCCTATTTCAGACTCGGCCGATCACACCCAGGGAGTTTGTTGCCGATTTACTGAACACAAAGTATTTCAAAGGCGACCGAAAAGTTCATGAAGAGCTACTTCAGTGGGTGGAAGTAAGTAGCATTTGCCACCAGGTGACGCTGTACAGCCGAGCCTGTCTTCCTTCCAAAGGCTGTTGGCTTGCTGGCCAAACTGGTTCACCGTCCCATTTTGTTTGCACAGTGAGTTAGGGGGTGTGGGGCGGGGCGCGGGGAAAGGATATTTTACAGCACAAATTGACTGGTGTCACGTATAGTCTTAACAGAAGTTTAAAGCTGTGCTGCTAATTTAGATTGCCCGCGGAAGAGCAGGCAGAGGGCTTCTAGGGTTTTGATGAAATGAAAGGAGGGGGTGACGCTGCTGTTCTGCAGGTGGGTGATTTAACGTCAGCCTTGGTTTTGTGCTTTTTCAGTTTACCCTGCCCTTTGCGTGGAAGTACAGCCACTGCCTTGCCGTACTGATCCAGAGGGGGTTTGCTAGATCAGGCTCATACTTTGCCTTAGAAATATAAGTTCACAAAAGGTTAATAAAAATTTGTCCCAGCTACTTTTTTGAAATGTTTTCCTTTTCTTGTGGCAGGTGAGGAGGGTACACACCTTATCTACCGGGTAGGGAAAAGTCTTTTTGCTCAGCCTTCTTTTAACAGGGACTTTGTTTAGTCAGGTGTGTTTGTAGCAGCCTTCTGCTTTCGGCACAGGAGGAGTGGGCGTATTAGGTCTTTATTAGTGACACGTGGGATTTATTTAGCAGAAGATGTTGCTTTCACAAGGCTGCAGCTCTGGCCCCCAGGCCCCCGTAGGGCTGCGGCCCCGCTCTGCCTCCGTGGGTGGCTGTGCTGGTTCCCCATCGGTCTTGCTCCTGGCTGGGGCTGCAGATAAGCCATCAGGTGAGGCCCTGGCACCCAGCATTAGAAAATGCTGAGCCAAAACTTGCCCCTCACTGGGGCTTTATTTATCCACAATGAACAAAAGAATCCCCTCTTTCTGCTAACAGATTTGTTATTTGCCCAATAAAATTTGGATAATAATCAGAGGTCTAGAGTGATTACTTCATGTTTTAAGCACGTTGTACAGATGTGGCACTGTGCTATTCCTCTGATAGCAAATCACTTCCGCAGCTCTGGGGAGCAGGTGACGCTTCTCAGCATGTGAACTCGAGCGAGTCACCCTCGCTTTGATCCCATCCAACAATCTGATTAAAAATAACATAATTTCAGTCTCCCACCAGTATTTTGAGTATTTGGATGCCCCAGGCAAAACAATGTGCCTGTTTCCTCTTCTGCAGCCCAGCCTCCCAAGCTGAAATCAAGATACAACGTGAACAAGGTTCATATAAAGAAAATAACCTTTATTAGACAAATCAATCAAACCCTGAAAAAACAGTGTCAGGTAAACATTACTAAAGGGTTTTCCAGCAATGCAGAAACCTTTGAAACGGAGAAATTCAGGAAGTTTTATGTTCCTCTTGTTGCATTAGTAAGTTCTCTCCCTCCTATGACACCAGCCAGTGCTGCCTTGGAAGCCCAAAAAATCTTGCATTAACTGAGCAAATATTTTAAAATAGTAATTTCTAAAATCTTCCCTGTGCAACTGTTTCCCACACAATTTTGTACAAAGGTGTCAAACTGTTCTCTTTGCTGTCTAAAAAACCCCCAAGGTTTAAAAAACATCCAGCTTATTAAAAACAAACAAGAGGTTTATGTACAGTACAGCAATTTCCAGTGGGGAAAAGAGAGGGTCTATACCTTGAGAGTAACTCTGGTGGCTGGGGTTTAATGTTGGAGACCACAGCACTCCGTTACAGGAGGCAGCTCCTCCGTCCCAGCAGTGATGGGGAGAAAAACCACAGTTAAATAAATTACTGCTCCATCTTCTTCCTCAGGCTACACGTGCCACCACTGCTCTCCCACCCAGGGGCGCCCAATTTATAGCGCTTCATAAAGCAGGAGTAAAGAGGAGCTTGGCAGCAAGTAACTGCAGTTTCCAAAAATGTTGATTTTCATTTCCTCTGAGAAGAGGGAGAAGGTGTCCCAGCCCTGTAGTGAGCTGTGATGTTACTCCTGACTAGGCAGCCTTGGAACACAGGGCACATTTGTCCTCCAGTTACGCTGTGTGACTTCAAACAACACCTGTTTACGGTTCAGCACTATAATCAACCCACTATACTCAAAACCTGTTGGTCTCAGATGCCATCACCTTCCAAAGCTCCTCAGACAAGCCGGGACCAGAGAGAGGGGCTGAGACAGAGGCAAAGGAAGCAGCCAGTCCCTGTCCCCCCAAACCCTGGGGCACAGCCAGGACGCCCCGTGCGACTGGAACCAGCAGGGGGCGAGACCTGCCACCATGACAGCAGCGACGTGGGGTAAAGGGCTTGGATTAGAGCCAGGAAATCTAGTGATTTGTGCCTTCTGACCGCCCGCCAGCCAGCTCCCTCCTTGGCACTCCTAGTGACATCTCTGCTGGCTGCTCAGGGCTCCCTGCTCCGCCTTGGCCTTCCCACTGGCATCAGGGAAGTCTCCACATGCTGCCGCCTGGGATCTTCCCCCTCTCCCGAGAACGAACTCGGGTTGTACAGTTACTGCAGAAATTGCACAGGGAGACTGGAAGTGCTGATGGATGGTTAAGACAGAGAGAAGCTCAGCATTGAGGCAGTGGAAGAATTATCTGAAGAAACAATTCACTATAACAACGAAATTGCTTTTATTAAAACGGAAGTGTTAAGCCAGGAAAATAAATTATTGCTATGACAGACATATTTAGAACATAAGGAAGGACTTTAAATCTGGAGCTCCAGGTCAATATAACCCTGAAACAGAAAGTTACACTACTCTTAAATACCTCAGTTTCTCTTCATGCCCTTCCAAAAACTTTATAAAATGTGCAGCTTAGAGAATAGTAACAGAGTCACTTGTAACAAAAATCTGTACAGCTCATAGCTTTAAAAATAATACTTTTTTTCTTGTTTGCCTTTTTCCCCCCCCCAAACTGCTATGTTACTTATTACTCATAAATACAGGGCTAACAAGTTTTGAACGCCCAAGGTCCCATCCAACACCAAAGCTATTACGTGTCATTGACAGAAACCGTCCCGGGACTTCCCCCCAGGCACAGGTCAGGTTTTTGGACTGTTTGAAAGAGCCTGATTATGTGTTTTAAAAAAAATATCTTCATAGGTGAAGACTGTCTCCTCCTGCAGGTCAGAGGCCTGGGGTCTTCAGCGAGTTTGAAATGGCACTCAAACCTGGAACACAGCACCGTGCAATGGTTAGGCCAGCTGCACTCCTGGGAAGTGGCAGGAGCCCACAGGTCCCTCTGTCCTGGCCAGCAGCCATTTTGCAACACACTTGAAAACCACAATTTGTCAGAGCTGCATTTCCGTTGGGAAAGAACATTTTTACCGGAAGGGCCTGGCAGGAGAAGTGCGGCTCTTCCCCCCCATGCAGAGGGCTGCCTCCGCACCTCAGGACTCACCCAAAGGCTAAGTGTGCTGCTGTCCAAGCAGCAGCGGGCCGGGCCGGGCCAGGTCGGCAAACCCCGCTGCTTCTGTGGCCACTTCAAAGGTCTTGTCTGTGACCCTTCCCCCCTTCCCCCCAGCCCAGAAGGGGCTCTGAATCTTAAATTTTAACCCTGGCTGGTTCTGTTTAGCTAGTTCTAAACGCCTGCACCTACAGATCACAAGCCGTGGGCCCACATGCTTGTAATGCCCCCACGGTGCCAAAGCTACGAGCCATCTGCCACCCTGTGCCTTGACCACTAACACCCTAATCCTGCCTCTCCCATGTTCCTGCCACTTTGCTCCCTGTGAAAAAGGAGGCTCAGTCCTGAGGATGGAGAAGAAAAGGCTGAGCCAAAAGCAGGCTGCGTGGGGCGCGACATAACTCTCCAAGGGCTGCCACCCACACGTAGGAAGCCCTGCTTGGCTGTGTGTCTTGCCAGGGCTCATTCTTCCTGAGATCAACAGTGATTTCCTCACAGACAAGGCATCCTCCAGAAATCAGCAAGTACAGGAGCAACATCTGGCAGCTCCCTGAGGACACCCTGACCATAACCAGGAGGTTCCTCTGCCTGGAGATGTGTGGTTTCCTTCGGAGGTTCAAAGGAAACTGTGGGATAAATCCAGCTTGGGAGAATATCATGGATTCCCTGAGGCAGGTTGGAGGGACTAAGAGCAGGATTTTGGCAAACAGCCACAAGAAACAGATTAGTGGTTAGACAGCTGGGCAGCATTTGGAGGGAAGCAGCTCATCTGAATGCTGGTGATGGGGTGGTGGTCAAGCCTCTACTACCCAAGAGTGATTTTCCTTGTTTTGCTTCTGCTCCTTCAAACCAGGGAGGCACTAGACCAGCTGTTTAAGGTGAGGGCTCTGTGGGAGCTGGTCTTCTCTAACCCGATGAATCAGAGCCTCAGACTGGTAAGGAACGTGTGCAGAAAACTTCTCACCGAGAGGCAGAGGGGGGGAGTTCTAACTCAGAGCTACTGACAAATCTGACCAGCACTCAGAGCTGCTGGAAAATCCCTCTCAGGGGCTACTTACAACAACTCCACTTCCTTAGGCAGTATACGTGTGCAGAGAGGCTCACACTACTGTCGAGGGACTTATGGTGACCTGGCCTGCTTTCTGCAGAGGAGAGAAGCCAGCATTAGTACAGGATTAGATGACAACAGCATCAGGACACAATCTAGTGGGAAGGGAAGCACCTCAGAACTCTCAGGAACACGAGAGGAGACACAGTGGCATCTCAGAGTGACAGGCACCCGCTCCTCCATCTCATCGCTCCCCCAAAAAGGCCCAAATCTCCCAGGAAAGGAGCCTAGCGGCATCTGCAGCAAAGCTCCATCCATCCCAGGAGGTAACATATGTACCCCAGCCTGTGCCAGCATTAAAGCTCCTGCGTGTGCAGCATCCCCTCCTGGTGCAGCCTCCAGCACCGCAGGTCCTTTCCAGTGCATCGCCTTGGGGATCTTGGCCACCGCAGGGGAGGCTCTTACAACAGAGGGACTTTCACCTGTCCCAGAGGCGGCAAGTCTCCGCAAGAGGAAAAGGTCACTTCCCCACAGTGACTCCTAGCCCAAAAGCAGCATCTTCAGTCCCCCCACAAGGGGCAGTGGCTTGAACTGGGGAGGCAGTTGAAGGAACAGGCAAAGTGAAGAGAGTATTTTGGCTGCTTGCACTTACTGCAGAAATGTACTGGCTGTTTGTGAACCTGGGTTTCTCCTCCATTGCAGAGCTGTGTTGTGAGCCTAGGGGCATGTAGAGGGGTGAGCCCACATCTTCACAGAAGCTCTCCTGTGGGATGCTGGAGACGCAGCCACTGTCAGAGCCACTGGAGCCGCTGCCTGACATGCAGTGCGATGACTCTGAGCTCTCTGTTGCTGAGGGAAAAGAGGAAGGTCACTCTGATGACCACAAATTTGCCCTACATGACCTGTGCCATGTACACTTGATAATGTACCTCTTTGCAGAGCCACTGGCCACACAAGCCCACAGATAAGGTACACTCCTGTTGGGGCCTCTTTAAAGCCATAGGCAACAAAACAACTCAAGGAAGTGTAGCAAATGATGCCGGAGATTGGTATAGACTGGCCAGTGAAGTTCACACAGGGGAAGCCAAGGGGTCACTGGACCAGGGTGGCAAGAGCAAGGGGCAGAGTGCCTTGTACCAGAAGAGCAGGCAGGCAGAGACACGAGCAGTGGTCTCCAAGGCCACAGAAGCCCCAGTGACTGGCACCAAGCCTACCACTGGGATGGTTGCAGACTGGTGACCTCTGCCTCTGGGCTAACTGTGCCCATGAAAGGTGAGACAGAGCTAGTGTGGAAGGGCAGGGCCCTCCTTGCCCAGGTTTGGCTCTGGGGCAGGGACTGCCATGACCCCCGGTGAGCCTGGTCTGGCCACATGGCGCAGAGCAAGGTGTGGGGATGAGCCCCCACATCCCAGGGTGCGCTGCAGAGCAACAGGCTCGTACGTACTCAGTGACGGCTGGCTGCTCGTCTCGTGCTCCAGCTCATCTTCCTCGATGCAGGTGCCGATGTCGAAGGGGCGGCTGGGGGCCAGGACGCCTGGCAGCAGAGCTTGGTCCAGGTACATGTGGAGGTTGAGAGGCCCCAGCAAGGAGGAGGAAGAGGAAGGGCTGTATGCAGTGGGGGTGCTGCCAGCGGAGAGCTGCACCTGCGTTCTCTTGTACGGGTTCGAATGGTCAAACAGAGACACTGCGATTGATGCTCTTGTCCTGGCACCTGCCAGAGAACAGACCAAAAAAAGCCCTGAGCACCAGTCCTGCCTAGCTCACGTGGAGCAAGGGCGCAGGCACAGCTGGCACTCACCTCTGCCTTTCATGATGTAATCAATAGCACGGTCATTGATAGCTGCCTCGCTGGGTTTGATATCCAGGAACGGCTTGTTGCCCACACCCATGGAGACCATCTCCTGCATACGAATTTCTGGAGGGGAAGAGACCCACAGCCACACCATGAGGTTGCTCCAATCTGCCCCACGGGTGCTATGTGGCCCCAGGCTAGAGCACTCCTGGGCCAGGCTGCTCTTGAACTACTGAGATTAGATCTCTCCTCCCCTTGCTCCCCAGTCCTGAGGAGTCTCCACAGGCAAGCAATCATGCCCTGCTCTGGCCAAGTAGCTCAGTGCCATGCCACCTACAAGAGTCCTGTCAAGCGGAAGCATGGGGCAGAAAAGAGGGACTCAGCCAGACAGCTGCCACTCCAGTAGTGGCCTAGATCGTGGGGAGAGCAGTGAGCCTTTCAGGAGCACAGCCTATGCTCACAGGGCAGGGAATCCTGTGCTAATATCTCCCATTTCTCTCCCAAAATCCAGGTGGGTGTGTATAGTCACACAGAGCATGGACTGGTCAAGTTCCCTGGGGATGAGGGACAGGGAAGGGAAATGCCCAGCCAAGTCCAGCACATGCTCCTGAGGCTGCATGCTGGCACACAGCTGCTTCCTGCACAGAACTGCCTGGTAACAGGCTCCAAACCTACGACAGCACAAGCTGAACAGGGCTCCCACACCTTTTGCGGCACAGATGCCCTGGGAAGGAATCACACCTTTATTGCGGGCTGCCTGCTGCCACAGGATCTTGGCAATGTCACTGGTCCAGGCCTGCTTAGTCTCAGCTGAGCTGGCCTGGAGGATGTAGGTGTCGCTGGACTTTCGCCTTCGGAACCAGATCTCAAAGCGCAGGCCACTGTCTCCAGAGTTCTCGGTCAGACCGATGTCTGCAGTCTGCCAGAAGGAAGGGCAAAGCATCAACTGGGGCTCCACCAGGAGCAGAAAGGGTAAACTCTGCCTGCACCCCATGCCAGAGCTACCCCCAGCTTGGCAGACCCAACGGGAAGGAGCCTGAGGGTCTGGACAGGAGCAGGTACAATATGGACACAGCTGAGCAGAGACAGCCCAGGCAATTCCTGGTGCTTCATCCAGAGTCAGCACCACCTCCTTGCCAACCCCCCCCCGCCCCGCTTTTCCCTCACATTCTGCATCTTTCTGAAGACCTTGGCCCCACATCTCATAGCAGAGAGGTGGCCCGGGCATTAACATGTGAAGTATCCCCTTCTGGCTTGGAGAAGGCTTAGCAGTGGTGGGAGCAGCTCTTCTGCTGAAGGTACTCCTGCTCCCACTCCCCATTTCAGAGCCACATGTCCCTGGGGAAATCAGCCATGGACACCTCCTGCACAAGAGGTAGCTTCAGGGCTGCCCTTACCTTGAAGGAGCGCTTGTAGATATACACATCAAAGCCACCCTCGATCCTCTTGGGCTTGCTGAACAGGATCAGGTCCTCAAAGAGGAAGACATGTCGCTGGCACTTCCTACGGCCCAGCCAGATGGTGAACTCATCCTGCCGCACCAGCTGCCCCTGCTCCTTCAGGTTCACCTAGACACAGGGAACATCCTGGTTAAGACCCCAGCAGGATCAGCACCAGACAACCGCAGACCTGGACGTGCAGAGCAGGGTCCCATATGGCTGCGGCCCAAGTGGTGAAGAAGTGGCAGCTACCTGTCATGTTAGGAGGGCTCTTAAAGAGATAGCTGCATGGCGCTGCTAAAGGCCACATCAGGCTGAAACAAGTGGTCCAGAGCTCAGGGGAGAGCTGCATCCCTCTCCTAGGCATCGCACAGAGATGACCCTCTGCAGATCTGTGACAAACCTCTGGCATAGCAACTGGAGGCAGCAGCCACAGCATTATTTTAGAGGAAGAAGAGTGCTGAAGAGGAAAGGAGTCTCATCATACTGCCAGGAGCACATCTGGGTCAGGAGGCCAGTCTCTCAGTTCTTCCTGTCCCAGATCCATCTTTCTCCACCCTGAGCCCTGTGGTTTCTCCTCCTCCAGTGCTGCACTTCACATGCTTCTCTTTCAAGTCCCACCGAGCTGATTTTGGCCTACCCCCTGGCATCAGCATCAGCTTGAATTCCTTCTTGCAAACTGCCTGGCCCTCTTATCACCACATCAAAAGAGATGGAAGGGCCCAAGGCAGCCTGCAGGATGCCACCTGCAAGGGCTGCCAGGCTGCCTCATGTCACCAGTAAGCAACTGGGAGAATATTTATGACAAGCAGCTCACCCAGCCCAAGTAACAGCATCCAGGCTGTCTGTCCTAGCAGATCAATGAGACCTCCAATCCCTGCTGCTCCCTTGCCCTGTGCCTCAGCAGTCATGCTATGCTGTGCTGGCAGACAGCACCCTGATCGCTGTGGGAATTTGCGGGGAGGCTCACCATACGATCCAAAGACCCCAAGTCTAGAGAAGGGGAAGAAGTATGGCTCTGCCCTCCCGGGCAGGGGGGGACACTGGAACGTACATCACAGTCACGGATGGCATCCATGGCCAGCAGGTCATTTCCGTGCCGGAGCTGAAACTTCACCATCTCCTCAGCCGCACGGAGGTAGCCCAGCTCCTGCTCTTGCGCCTCACTGCACTCCTTGATCAGGTCCTTCAGGAGCAGGGCGTATTTGCTCATCCGCTGGATGGGTTTCAGCAGGTAGGAGGCCAGGTCCATCTTATCCCCAAGCTGCACCTGCTTGAACTGAGAAACGTAGCAGAGAGTAAAGTCACCAGCTTCCTGTGGAGAGCCCCGTGCCCCCAGGCAGGCACTGACAACCACAGCTTTCCTAACTGGGGTGCTCTGTTCGCTCTGCAGGGAAATGCAAGGCCATAGGGCCAATGCTGGTGTGTGCTGGGCTCCTTTCCAAAGCACTCACTGCACCTCTGCCTGTCCCCCCACATACACTGGCGCAGAGAGCTCTGCCAGGAAAGCAGAGGTTGTGTTGAGCATGCCTCAAGCAGGACAGTTGGGCTTGTTTAAACAGATCAGTGACCCAAACACCAAGAGCAATCATGATGTAGGTAGTGGAATTTACCTTGAAGAAGGTATTCCCATGACTGGCCAGCAGCGAGTCTGACTTTGGCTTGTTCTTGCTGTACAATGCATACATCCCAAACTGGTCTTTCTGCAAAAAGAGATCCCCACATGAGACCAACACACACCCAGGACAGTGACAGCCACGCCTGGGGTTGGTTACTTCAGTACTTCAGCCTCTCCAGGCTGCACCAACGCCTCCTGCTACATGAAGAATGACTTTGCTTCAAGTTTATTAGAAGCCAGGGAATGGTCTTATCTTCCTGCTCCTACAGTAGCTAGGACTTCTTAATCCATTGTCCTGCTACATCTTGCCCCTTATATACCCCCAGACGACTCCATTCACCTGGTAGCAGCAAACATGCATGAGGCAGCTGAGCTTAAGACCGATGCCACATGTTTCTCCCTATCAGCCCTTTTCAACAAGAGCAGCAGGCCTGTACCCCTCCACTCCTTAAAGTCCTTCTGCACTGGCACCACAGACAGAAGACAGGGTAAGGGATAGCCCTGCAGAAGCAGGTGGGTTTTAAGGAGCAGAAATTTTCCTTCCCTGGCAATGTCTCTCGGTAGCAAAGAACAACAGAAAAGGCAAAGAGCATCTCCTGCTGCTTAGCCTTGCAGAGCCATCCTAGTCCAATCTATCATTTGAGCTCGCAGGGGTCAAACCAACCCAGAACAGGGTAGTCCTCCCACTCCCAAAGAGCCACGGCGCACTAACATGCAGGCAAGCAGCCAAATATATAGGCACTGCTGGGCCTAGGAGCCAAGCATGTGTGCAGAGGAGCCCGATCCCAGAGGGAAGGTGCTGATGCCTTACGTGTCGGAGGAAGCAGTGGCTGACCCGCAGTGGGTGGTTGCAGCAGCTCTCAAGCTCTCGCAGGAAGTACTGGCTGTGGAAGTCATAGAGTTTCTCCAGGTTCCCAAAAATGACACTGCGCTTCCCACGCAGGTCCTGGGGGAGGTCAAGGCGCTCCATCTCAGGGAAGTAGCTATCGATGATGTAGCAAAGCGACCTCACGTATTCCCGCTCCGTGGTTACCATCTCATCAATGATGTGCCGCAGCTTGCTGGAATAGGAAACCTTGAAGGGACCCAGACTGCAGCAGGGCTGCAGCAGTCTAAGAGTGCTTGCAAAGCACTGGGCTATACCTAGAGAAGCTCTCCCTAAGACCCAATGCAGAAATGAGATGATCCCTTAGCACCATCCAAGCTCAGATTCCTAACTACCTGTGACAGACCTGACCCAGAGCACTGACAAGGCCCGTGGCTGATCCAAGGAACTCTGTTGGGTTTTCTGTTCAGGAAGGGTGAGCCCCAGGTTGGCTGTGGTCCTGAGCCAACCTCAGCCAGACACACACCCCTGGTCCCACCAAGCCCCTGCTCTGGACTCAACAGGCTGCTCCACAAATGCCTGTCCTCCCAAAACAACAGGGAAAGCAGAAGTCATGGTAAGTTCTATGAGGAGGAGTCAGCTGCCGACTGGATGCTGTGGGAGGCAATGTTAACCCTGGGAGAACACGAGCTCTGGACCCAGGTGCTGTTGGGCTTGTCCGAGTAAAAATAAGAGTGGGAAACAAACCTTTTACCACTTCACCAGCAAACAGTTCCTAGCACTGGTTGCTCCACACATCTCTGACAGCATGACTCTTAGGTACTCGAGGTTTCCACTGAGAGGCAGTGCAGCACCAAACATAACTACCCCAATGTGTGCATGCCTTCCCTGCCTCTCAGCTCTCCCCAAGCCAACTCCTCTGGCTGTTCAGAAGACAGAACGGCAGGACTGCCTCAGCACCCATGGATGGGAAGGCTGCTGCATCGCTCCCTTGAGAAGCCTCGCATATGTGTGTTCATCCCCTGCCATGAGCTTTCTTGACACACGCTAGGATATCAGAGGCCCCTTCATTTCAGTGTCCCCCGCCATCCTATCCAGAGCAGAAGCAGTGGAGGAGCTCTGTGGTCCCCTCCCACATCCAGCTCTCATTTCTCATCTCTGCCACACACACCCCCTTTTTTTTTTTTTTTTTTAAAAACCTTGTCCCTTGAGAGCAGCTGAAAGACCTGCCTGGTAACAACCTTTCAAGAACAGCTCACATCCCTGGGTTCTGCATAGCCTAGGCACATTGCAGCATGACAACAAAGTTAAGTAGAGATCCTCAAGGATAGAAAAGAGAACAAAAGCCAGCTGTTGATCGCCTAGAGATCTCAGCCCCAAAAGGCAAATACACCTCCACCTGTTATCTGTCTGCCCTGTACCCACTGCAAAGTAACTGTCACTGCAGAGCTCTTCACATCTTTGCTGGCTGCCTTTTCACCACCCTGAGGACTGGAGCACTGGGTGTCACAGCCACTTACCTGCCCCAGCTCTTGGCTTCTGACACGGAGAGGCAGCCCCTCTGTCCCTCCAGCAGGCAGTCCGCAGCCCAGCTGTGAGCTGCTTGCTGTCGCAGCGCAAAAGTCCTGTCCACCAGCTCAGTGCTGCTCACCTCCAGTCCCTTAATAAAGACGCCGGTGTTGCCATATCTGGCCGGCTCGCTCAGTGTCCTCTGGCAGCCTGACCACAGGCTCTCACCGCAGGGGAGGTCAAAGCTTTGGGCCTTCCGGAGTACCCTCCTGGGAGGTGGCTTCCCAGAGGCTGGCGTGGAAGTGCAGGATGGCTTCACCTCCAGGGTTTCTAATAGGCTCTCCAGGTTTGGCTTTTCTTCAGCCAACTTTGGACTCTGGGAGGCCTCGCTGGCAAAGGAAACTCTGCTTGAGTGAGGACCAGGGCTAAGAGCAGCTTGGCAGGCAAATTCTTCCCCAGCACTGACATCGCCAGGGCAGCTCACAGAGGGCGAGGCAGCTTTCTCCTTAGTCCACGCCGAAGAGCGGTTGGGCCTGCTGCAGCAGTAGGATGCACTGCAAGTCCTGTCCCAGTGGGACCCAGAGGTGGCCCCCTCAGAGTGCCTCCGGTGGGACAGACCACCAGCCTCACTGTTGGCCCAGGACTGCTCCCCCGCAGCTGGTTTATGGTCTGACAGCAGAGACCTCCTTGTTCTCAAGGCTGCTTCGAGTTTCTTTTCAAAAACCAGCTTGGTCTCCTGACATTTGGACCATGCAAATTTCCACTGCTTGAGTCCCTTGTCACTCTTCAGCTCACAGGCCAGCTCCTTCATCTCCTGGAACCGGGCATCGCTGATGTCTGGGTGCTGCCCCTTGTAACTCTCCAGGCACTTGATCACACCTGCACAGTGTTCGGAAGAGCTGCAGTCCTCCATGCTGATGCAGGCAAGGTGTCGCATCCCTTCCAAGGCCCACTCATACGCCTGCAGAGAGAGAGAACAAAACACAACAGCCAGTCAGAGGGATTTGGGGAAGAATAACCCTAATTCGGTGCCTAAAGCCCAAGACAAGAGAAAGGATCAGTGTGTGGCCACCACAGTTCCTTGAGTGTGAAAGGAGGTGGGGCTGCTATTGTCAATGGAGCTTAACAATTCAGCAAAACAAACAGCTCCTTATGCAGAGGCTTCAGCTGTGCTGGCTGCTCTGCCACAGCTCCACCTCCCCGCCAGGTCCCTGTGACACTGGGCACCCACTCTGCTGGGCACATTTGTCTTCACTGGGCAGGGGGGCCCAGGAGAAGCTGTTGCCAAGACCGCAGGAATTCACACCTCAGTGTGGCCCTTGTCAGTATAAAATCTGGAACTTGCCCTCCTCCTTTGCCCAGCCATCCTCACCGTTACCACACAGGACGAGGTTGAGGGGGCATCAATAAGCTGCAGGGAACGGGACTGCTGTTCCCCATGCCATTTCCCCAGAACTGACAGCACTTAGAGGCCTGTAGCTCGATCAGAGCACAGCTCTGTGGATCACCCCAAGTGCTCTGACCCATACTTGCAGCAAGAATCTGAGACTGTGCAAGCCCAGTTGCAGCTTGTGTATTTTCTGTGCCTGTTGGCACCCGTGTGGTGTGCTGTGGCCTGCCTACCTGCCTGGCTTTGATTGCAAGCGCACTACATGTTTGTGCTGGTTACTCGAATACCAAGCTCAGCAGTTTATTTCTAAAGCTCCAGGAATGCTGGAAGCAGTTTCACGGGGCTTAACTTTAGCAGTGGTGCATATGCTGGCCTTGCTAAAACAGCTTTGCTGTATCAGTCAAACGAGGAGCAGGACAAAATGTGGTCCAACGTGATGGACGCAAGGTAAGCACGTCTTACCACCACCACAGGAAAGGGGCTAATGAAGGACCATGCGCTGAGACCTGTCCGTCATTGATAAAAGTGAGAGGAAAGGCAAACATCTGAGTTAATCGGGCTCATAAGCCATCACTTGCTCTATAAAGCAGGGGTGATGATAAGGTTTAACTTACTAGCAGTGAATAAGATGTGACCAGCTACCATAGGCCTGGCCAGGGAACTTTCCTGCTCATCAGTGAAAACAAAGTTATTTGTTAGAATCAGATGCACAAGGCAGGCAAAACGTCCACGACAGGCCTCCCTGGCACCTTCAACTAACTGCCCAAGACATTGGGTGTGTGGAAACACTGCAGGCTGCCCCTGAAGTGAACCAGACCATCTCTAGCACTTGACCTGTCAGGCCCTATGTACCTGCTATGTTTCTGCAGAGAAGCAACACTCATGCTTAGCACCAGCAGAAAAATGACAAGCTTTAGACCATTTTCCACCAGCTGAACAGCCTTACTGTGACAGTCTTCATTCAGAGAGCTTAAAGCACTTCTTTTTTATGCAGAATAGAGCCTTTGACACTAAGAAAAACCACCCAAGATTTATGCAGGCATGGAGCAGACACTTCATCCCCATCAGGGATGTGGCGGTCAAACAGACCAGGTGCCAGGCTCCTCTCTGTTGGTGACAGAGGCAGATAGGGCAGGAGGTGATTCATTCAGGTGCCTACCCCCTGGATGGGGACAGTGATAAGAGCCAAGTACTGCTGCTTGTACGAGCTGAATGCCAGCACATGAAGGGTAGCCTGCAGACTGAGCAGAGTCATTCCAGGGACAGCTGCCACAGGAACTCCCACAGCCATCCACATTGCTCTTTTGAGCTGCAGCTGCACAGCCTGCGTGCAGGCAGCCCCATTACTCATGCGGAGCAAGAAGCTGCTTCAGAAACACTAGCAGCTGCTTGGGGAAAACGCTTCTTGAACAGCATTATGCAACCGCAGTACAGGACAACCAAAAAAGCAGCAGTCCCCTCTCCTTCCATCACCCTGCACAGCGCAGCAACAAGCCCCTGACCTGCCTCTCTCTTGATCCAAGCTTTATGCTCTAGACTTGCTGCTGGGGGCTAGGAAGAGCATGCAGAGGCAGAGGACATGCCAGACCCTGGTAAGAATCTGCGTTTAATCCTTGATGCAGACGATCTTTTATTCCCCGGAGGCAGAAGCACATCAAGGTGAGGTGAAAGGCCGAGTGCAGCAGAGCCCAACAGATCCGCATGGCAGTGACAGATGGCCTATTTTGCTGTTTCTTTGAGCTGCACCCTCCAGCTGTACACAGACCAACACCAGTCCCTTCCAGCTCTGCCCTGAGCAACGGCTGCGGAGGTCAGCGGGTGATCCTGACTGAAGGCTGCTTGCTGGCTCCCTTTCACTCACTGCTAGGAAAAGCTAAGCTCAAAAGGCACACGGGGCTCTGAAAGAGGGTGCCGAAAGCAATGCATGCAGGAGAGGCACAGTCAGCAGGCTAGCCTGGCCTTTACAGCAGCCAGTTGGGAAGGCAGCCACCCTGTGAAGGCCTTCTCTGAGGCTAGGGACCTCACTTCCATGCACAGATGAGGGGGTGGGGGGAGAAAGAGAAAAAGAAGAGAGGCTTCTTTTATTTCTAGGAAACTCCACAGATCTGCATGGGGCCACAGTGAGGAGGAATCAGGGCTGCAAACCACACAGGGAGGCGGCCCCGCCACCTCTCACCTTCATACGGTATCTGGCTGTTCTTGGCGAGGACTCCAAGGGCTGCACAGAAATGACTCTAAATCTCGACGGTGTTTCTTCCATCCCCAGTGCCTGTTGCAGGCCAGTGAATAGCTCAGCTTTGTTCCGTTCACAATGGGAGCAGGCCTCCACACCCTGTGACTTGCTTGGTAACATACTAAGTGGCCACCAAGGCTTTCTCCAATCACATCATCCGGTTCAACTGCCCCTTTTAGCACATGAAATGGCAGCCCTCTCCAGGGGCTAAGCATGCCCTGGCACCCAGGAGTGAACAGCCTCATGCAGGCAGGTCCAGTAAGGTTACAATCCATGCTCAGCCAAGCCAGGATACTTCCCTCCAGCCGTGGGGCTTGTAGGGAGCAGGCAGCCCTACCGCTTCTCTGCAAAGCTGCAAGAGCTGCTCATATATAAGAGGAGGCATCTGTGTGCAGGGAGCTGAATCTTCCCAACGGTGTCTGGAACCAGGCAGGAAGGAGCCTGTACCTCAGCTTTTGATCTTTACAGACCAGGTCGTTACTGAAACTCTCAATTACAGGATTAAAGACAAATGTGCTTCCTGCATACACTGGGCTGACCTATCCAGCAGCTGTGTGCACGGTCAGCAACAGGTTGGTCCTGCCAGGCTGCCTTGGGGGAGGCAGGGACTTCTGGGGCCCTGCCATGCTGTAAGGAAAAGCCAGGGACTTCACTAGAGCATGGTGCAACCCTCAACCCCATCTCCCTGCGCTGGTCCCTGCTCATCTCACCATGGGCAAGGCTTGTAATGCATCGACAGAAACACCTGGAGGCCGTTGTCTTTGGCACCTCTGAAGTGCCACCTGCAAATACAGGCCAAGAGAAGCTGCTTGGCCCTGGCTCAGGGCACATTGCTAGCACTGCATAGAAAGCCTTCCAGGGGTCCCAGAATCTCACCTGAGCCACCACTCAGATATTACACCTCCCCAACCCAAACCTATCACAAACCCACCAGATTCCTCTCATATTCAAGGTCCAGTGATCTCTAAGACACCTCTTCTGGGTAGCCAAGACAGGAGACAGACACTGTGCATCTGCAGACATAAAATAGAAGGAGCAATTTCAAGGGGGCCTGCCTTTGTCCAAACCTTCTCTTTCATTTCTTCCTGTGCTGAGACAATGGATATAACTGTATTTTAATTGTCACGTAGAAAACTGGGTGTCTGAATAGGCAGAGGTAGATGGAGTAGGCAGATCACAAACCCTCCAACTTTCTGCAGAAGAAAAATGCACCTAGGTGGGTGACTAACTCCGCTGCTACAAGGTTTCCTTTTGAATCTGAGGTGACTGCACAGGGGAGCTGAGATAGGCGTGATGAAAAGCCAAGATATTGATCCTGATGGGAGCAACAATACAGGCAGGGACACAATACAGCGGTGGGTAATACGACTGAAGCACAGGCCAAGCCCCCCATCCTTCTGCGGTGATGTCCTACGACTGCAAGCCCCCGATCCCTTGCTTTCCACAACACAGAGAGAGGAAAGCAGCACAACAGCTGGGAACATTGCCAAGGACAGTGAAAAAGAAACCAACATAATCAAACAAGCCCTGATCCAGCACGCATGCAGCTCCTGTACGCAGGCTGTGCTCCACTCTGCTGTTTGTTATTGAGACACAACTAATCACACGTCTTTGTGGCAAGAAACAACTGCACAACTCCCCATTTAACAAGACCTCCTCTCACCACCGCTATGTTCATTCTAAGTGCCTTTAACCTGAGCCGTGAGTTTGGAGAGCAAGATAAGGTTGGCTTGCAGCAAAGGAGACAGAACTGGCACAGCCAGAAAAGGTCAAAGCATCATAGGTACCGTTGTGAACTGAACCAAGCACTTCCCAAGAGCTATACACGGTGCCATGTAGGCACTGACTCCTGGCAGCTGCCCTGCTCTGCCGGCAGCCCGAGGTCTTGGCACTGAACCCTGCAGGGCTGAGACTCCGGTCACAGCAAGAGTGACAGGGCACTTACCAGAACTCAAGTCCAAAGTGAATGCTGCTCTCTTGCACAAAAAAAAAAATGCCTGCTCCCAGGTGTGCTCCTCTCATTACTGATGCTCATTTGGGCTTATTCCCTCGAAAGTCTAACATGGGTTTAGGCTGCTTCAGGAACCGACTCCTGCTCACATCGATGTGTCCCTTGTCACAGGCTGCTGCACACACACTGTTAGCAGGCTCCTGTGGCTGGAGACTGCCTTGTATGCCAACAGCTCAGAAGGACCACAATTAAAAAGCCATTTTACATCGAAATATATTGAAAACAAAATTATCCAGGCTAAAACCTTACTGTCACAAAAGCTGTCAGCTGGCAAACAGTGACAAGCCTGTTTCTCTGGTAACTCAGAGACCAAGGAGCTATAGCAGAAAGTGGTCAGCTCACTCCTTGCTTGGATGTGCTCTGGGCTTTCCTCAGGCTCCCACCCACCAATACTAACAGTGCCCATGAAGGAAGGGGGAGGGGGAGAGCAAGACTTCAGGACCTGCAGATGTCCCCCCCAGCAATTTGATTTATCAGTTAAAAATAGAGCTCATCCTACCTTCTTATCTGTTCAGAGGGGATCCATACCCTGGCAGCACATTACCATCCCCTATGGCTGGACTGAGACAGGGCCACTGCTTCAGTGCATCATCTCAGCTCCGGCTATTCACAAGCAAATGCTGCTAGCCTAAATACCAGATTGAGGAGCCCTGGTAACCAGAGACAAGGCAGAGGGGGAAAGGGGCCATGCTTCACACGAGAACTACTGAAGTGTGCAGACAACACCCCGACTGGGTGCAGGCCAGATCCCCTTTCTTTCACAGGAAAAAAAAACAGGGAGAGAAAACATCCCAACTGATCCCAAATTGAAACAAAATTCAATGCAAGCCATGACACAAGAGCTTGGGAGAAAACAGCGATCCTTCCTAGAGATCACGATCCATTTTCCACATCTCTAAAAGCCAAAGCCCCTGCTCACTTCTAGCAAGATTTGTCGCTCTATAAGCAGGCAGCTGCACTTTGGACATACAAGTAACAATGTCATTTCAGAGCATAAGCATTTCAGCAAAGCCACCAAGTTGGATGTAATCTCCTCTACACAGAGGTTTGCTGTGACTCTCTTCCCTACCCTGTAGCATTTGACTTTTCCAAACTGCACTTGAAGCCCTGCCTGGGATTCATTAGCAGCAGAAACCAAACTAATCAAAACCATGTCCTACATGGGATGTAGCTGGTACAAGCTCAGCTTTAAACAACAAGGACTCATCCTCTTGAAATAAAAAGCTAAACCATTTCTGAGTTGCTTTGTAGCTCACAGTGCCTCTCCTCCTCCCTCCAAGGGAGGACAGACCACTAAAATCACCAGTTCACCTAAAACTAGCTGCTAATGAAAACAAACTTTAAATCCTGTATTTGCATTTGTGCCTGTTACCAAGTGCTAGAATGCTGTACAAACACTGCAGGAGGGCAAAGGATGAGGGACGAGTGCATACAAACTCCTTGGATTTAAGCATGAGACAGAAAAACAGGTAGATCCCCACAGCTGGGCAGGAAGAAAAAACAAGGGGTCAGAGAAGCAACACCAGGCACGGTTGGTCTGCGCACGCCGAAGCCCAAGCACCATTAAAGGGTGCTCGTTAGAGCAACATACTTGGAAATCCTTTTGCAGCAGAGTCTGGGTGAACACAAAGAGAGCTCAAAAATCCCTTAATTTCCCCTCTGGGCAGCCAGGCTTAACAAGTCCAGGACAGCCTAATTACAGGAGAATATAATTAGAAAAAATAGGATTGCACATGATTTCTGCTCTCTTGACGACTGCACGAGGACCCAAAGGGCAAATGTGGCTTGTTGTGCTGGAGCTGGCGTGCAGGACGCGTGCTTTCCCTTCTTTTCGCTAACTGCTGCAGCTGCCAAGCAACACCTAGGGTAGCACCATTAGGAACAGGCTGACTCCACTGATGAATCACAACAAGCCACAATAATCCCTGCTTCGGTACAATTCAGAGCCTCCACAGAGCAGCCTGTGCCAGTTTCACTGTATGTCTATATACAGACACACACGTATGTTTATATAACACACATATGTATGTATATGCATATGTATGTATAAAATGACTGCCTAGGAAGCTGGGCAGCAATTGTCTAAGATTTGCCCTCCCCACAGCCTCCACTGCTCTGCAGCTGAAGAAAACCTGCCAAGAGCCAATGATGTGCAATTTCCCCTCAGTTTTTCCTTTTTGCTCCACAGCACCTCATGACTTTGCATCCTTGGGTAGATTCTGCACTGATTTTTCTCCCCCTATTTTTCTGTCCAGCCAAGGGGATTTTACCAACATCTAAAAGCTCCTGAGTCCAGAGGACCAGGGGCTAAGTATCCTCCCAGTAAAATCAGAACCTTTAATGTTTGCCTTTGCTGCAAACCAGCCTTTTCAAGTTTGAGGCACTGCCCATCTTTTCATCTGCTTTGCGCACTCAAGCAAAGCTTTGTTTGTCAATGAAATTCTGCTCACAACCCCATCTTACCAGAATAAAAGCAGATGCTGTTTCCCTGCCTCGGTGAATATTATCCTCCCTCCTTTCTGAAACTTCATCAGTTACGAACCCAAACTGCATGCTGAAATCTGCTTTGGCCACTGTCCTCCTCTCCAGCTGTCCCTAACAACCTGGATCTGGTGGCTGGTCCTTCATTTGGCTACAGCCTGCACCGGTCACTACAGAGTCATGAAACCATCTCAAGATTGACTTGAAAGAAGTTACACATGTTGAGTGTAACTCACTGATGACTGGGAAAGCAGAACGCACGAAGCAAGTGCGTGTGTTTGTGAATGTACGACCACTGTCTAGAGGAGGAGGAGGAAAAGGGCAGCATGATTTCAAGCTTCTTCTAGTGAAGGGGAAAACTCCCTTCTTCAGAAGGCACCAAGAGCCTCATGTTACCAGCCAGACTCAAGGCGAAGCCACAGCAAGGTGTATGAATCACCAGAGCTGGCAACTTGCACAACAGCAACAAATCACTCTGTTCAGAGGCTGATGACACCTCCAGAGGTTTGGTGTTTGTTGGTGAGTTTTTTTTCTTTTTTTTCTTTTTTTTTTTTTCTTTTTTTTACATGCTTTGCTTTTACATCTGTCCTGACAGCCACATCGTTATGCTGTACAAATACCCTGCTGTAACAGTACACTGCAGGCCAGTGCCAACAGACTGGGTTGTGGTAGGTGTCTCCTGTCTGCTCCGCACTGACTCCCTTCTAATGAGGTCCCCTGTGCCCAGCTGGGGATTGGGAAACTTCCAGTATGTCCTTGGGCTTGGATGGGGAAGTGTGGATGCCTTCTCTGTATTCTTCAATTCATATCTTTCCCCCTGTGACAAGCTGAGCAAAACTCTGCTTCATTACTCAATGATGTGCTGAGATCTCTTTGCACTGCACTGTGGGCATTTGTGCCTTGGGAGGTGTGGAGCTGAAACTGAACCCAGCACCCAGCACATCTGCTGGGCCTCCCTTCTTCAGGGTAGCTGGCAAAGCTTGAAATAGCTCCCTGGTTTAAGAGCATGCTAAGATGTACTCAGAGGATACAAGCCCCCGCAGAGCAGCCAAAGGAGCCTGGTCAGAGGCAGGGAGTGCTTGGGAGAACCCTGACCATATGTCCAAGGCTTTGATATGCAGATGGAAGCCATTGTGAGCTTCAGCCCCATCTGTACACTGAGAGGAGCTTCATGTCCAGATTGCTTGAACAGATCTATTTAACTCCCGTGACTAAAGGGAATTCCAGCTTCCAGAAGGATCCATGGATCCAGATGGATGCCAGCACTCAAACATTCAGAAAATCTGTCACCCTGCTCAGCTCCTATCCCAAGATCAGAGTGAAAAACACCCACCTACACCTAACATGTTGCACACATGCACAAGGCTGGGCTCAGCTGAGGTAAGATCTGATACTAGCAGAGGTCTTTCACCTCAGATGCAATGTGCTCCCCTTGCAGCTCAGCTGCAACAAGAGCAGCAAACCTGCCAGGAGGAAATTCTGCTTCCCTGCCATTAGTGACTGGTTACCAGTGTCATGATCCTGCAGGAGATCTGATTCCACCTGACGCAGAGGATGGGAGCCCCAAACTTTTAGACCACTGTCAGTTTATGCTCATGAACAGCCAAGGACATGATGGAATATTTACCCAGAGGTGTTTTGACAACCAAGGATGAAGGCAGCAGGTCAGGCATTGTCCCCTGCATACACAGCAGCAGAACATGTTGGCACTCCTGGGATCAGGGAAGGCATTTGAGGGGTAAGCAGCCTATATCCCAAAAGATACCATGCGCTGGCTCCCCCAGCCTCTTCTTCCTCCTGTGCCCTCCAGCAAGGTGGAAGATTTGGCCAGCACAGTAGGAGGGAAAAGGACCCCAGACAGATCAAGGCTTTGTCCCCCCTGTGCATGCCACAAACATATCACATGGACCTCATCCCACACTAAAGCAGAGCCTGAGGTGCTGGGACAGGTGCTCAAAAGCATCTCAACCCAAGAACACCTCACCTTCAACAGCAAATTGTGCTTGGATTTAGCACATGAAAAACCCTAATTAATTCACTGCTGCCCTTTAACACTGAGGGAAAAAATGTATGCACCAGTTTCACACCCATGTTGTGCAACCAGAAAGGAGCAGCGAGTGCTGGTGCTAACTACCATTTACTACACCTACTGTCACAGAGCTTGAGGGAGCTAGAGGCAGGGCTGTGATGCCAATTTGGCAATAAAGTCATTGATGAAACACAGGAGAAAATAGACTGAGCACCAGTAGATCTCACAGTGAATTACTGGAGAATTCATAAAACAGAACAGTTTTCAAATCACTGATTTTGCAATACGGGAAAATACCAGGGAGCTGTAAACTGCAGCAGATCAGATGTAAATGATCAGGATTTCTTGTTTGTGCAAGAGGACTATCTCAAACTCCAAGGCAAAGCAGAAACTTTCTGATACATGAATATCTTTTGATGGGAAAGTAAACATTAGAGGCTTGTTAACCTAGCAAGACAACTTCTCCAGCAAAAACCTGGTGGGAAAGAGAAGGGAGAGATTTCACTCATTAACCTTGCATGAACTCTGCCAGAGGATTGATTTTCTAACCTCAAGGCTCATTCCCCCAACTGCTTCAGGCTGCGCATGAAAAAGGACACCCCTGAAACAGGAGAGCAAATCAGACTACATGTCTGTCTAGGGGCATGACTTTACAAGTGTAACTGAGGAAGGAGAGAAGAGAGAGAGAGATGAGACAGCTGCTGCCAGACAATGCTGAAGCCAGACAAAAGTGGCTTCCCCTAAAACAGTTTCACAGCATCAGGGAAGTAGAGTTTACATTTTTCTGTTGTGATACTCTGATCCTCCCTCATCTTCAGTACTTGCACTAGTGGCCAGATGAAAGCTGTTATTTGGCAATTTCATGCAGCCCATCCCCAGAAAAGCAAAGCCAATCTCTGCACAGAGGTAGAGAGAACAGTGCATGTTGAGCCTCTCCCAGGACTTCATTATAAGCCACAGCAAAAACCTCATTCGCTCAGAGATGCTGGGGGCAAAGCCATGTTCTGACCTGCACGGGACTGCTGGCAAGGGACAAGCATCATGGCACAGCAACCTGCACCTCTGTTTATAATAGGTACATCACAGTAAGGACACCTCAAATGCTTCTTTTTCCACTTTGGTGCGAAGTTCAGCTCTCCAAATCTCCCAAGCACATTCCCAGAGCAGGGAAGCATAATGCCCTTTCAGTAAAATTAACTCTCAACCTGGGCCAAACAGCCAGAGAGAAAAAAATCACACTTTTAGGTCCCAGCTACCAGGATCCTTTCCAGCCTCCCACAGACCAGCATTCACAAACCCTTCTTTCCTCATCAAAGGCTAAGCAAAAAGAAACATCAATAATTTATTGCCTGAAAGGAAGTTGAATTTTTTTTCCTCAGAACCATAGTCTGTGACATTATATCTCGTACATCATCAGAAACCAAACACCACAGAAAGCAAGATATCAGCAGGTCACTGCTCTGAATCTTTTGGGAAGAAGTGGGAGGTAACAACATCTGTGGAAGTCAGCTAATTTATTATCTTCTAGATTTCTGCTGTCAGATCTAAGACCAGATCTATCTCTCAGAGCTGGGAGCACTGTGCCAGCAGGTCTCAGTCACCCACAGGACAGGAGCCCGGCAAACCTTGGAACAATCTAGGAGAGTAGCTGTCCACAAACTTTACAGAGTCCAGGCAGATCAAAAGGTACCAGCTGCCCTGCACATACATCCAGCTAGTCTGCAGGCACATAATACCAGTGACAACTTCTAGCTGCAGTTATATTATGCCCACTGAAATGACCATGCAACAACCTCCAATAAAGAGGGAGAGGTACTGCTGCATTACAGACAGCGCAACCCTGGGATTCGGAGGAACCAAAGATGCACACAGCCCACAGGGTTCTGTCTGAGCGCACAGAAGACTCACACAAAGCACACTGATTCATGCTGGATGCATACAGACACGCACAAGCAACCGAGTGAAAAGCCTTCTCTGCATTGTTTCCAAACAATCTCAGTACAACACACACGTCAGCTGGGGTGCCGGACACTTGGTACTTACAAGAGGGTTTGCTGTGCCTATCTGCTGCTGGAGTCAGGACAGGGTGTATCTGACTCGGAAGGAAGGTGCATGGAGATGTGCAGAGAGACTCTCCTACCAGCAGGGCCTGGATGGATGGGCAGAAGGGCCCCAGCCCCTCTTTGGGCCCCAGAGCCAGCAACACTTGTTCAGGGGACAGAGCGCAAAAAGGCTGGCATTCCTACAGCACCACGGACAATGGGGAAGCATGAGGAGGCGCTGCCATAATCAAATGCAGGCCAGCTGGCCCTCCCCCAGGAAGGACAGGCACCTCCTTCACTTGCCAAAGGCTTTGTTTTCTAAGCCACAAAGAACAATGTGACTGAGGAGGAGAGCCAGAGAGGAGGAAAGCAGAGGAGAACCCACTGTGGGGGCAGATCCACACATGAATATAGGTAATCACTCTGCAAGAGATGTCAACACAGATGGCAAGGGGTTGGGAAACACTCTCCCCACCCAAGCAGAGCTCTGAAGCAGCAGCTCCTTGCACGCAGCAGAAAGAAGCTGGAGATGGCTGGAGATCACTACTGAGGAACCAGAATCAGCACAGACTGACAGCCAGGGGTCCTTTGAGAGAAGGGATCCAAGGGTGGCAGCCAGAGAATGCCAATGAAGGAATGGCTCATGGAACAGAGCCCACAGAACTCCCAACAATGGAAATGCTACCATTTCTCAACCATCCTCAGCCCAACAATCCTGAGCACCAGGCCTCCAAACACCTCCCCAAAGAAAGCAAATGCAAGGCAAAGGCCCAAGCTGCAACAGGCTCCCAGGCCATGGCAGAGCAACGCCCGTACTTTTGCTGAGCACAAGCATCTTGCACAATCATCCTGACATCCTGGCAGGAAAGAGCCCCTGGGACTGCCTCAGGTCCTCCTGTAATGATACAGACAGTTCAGCTGTGAAGCTCTGGGCACCACACCACCACATGGCTGCAGGGTATGCAGGTGCTGAGATGGTATGATGGGACTCTGCCCTTTCCAGCTGGGTCAGTGCTTTCTTCCAACACAGTGACTTTTGCCAGCAAGCATCACGCGCCTTCGCTACTGACATTCTGCAGGACTGGTTGTCATCCAGGGCTGGCAGAGACCACGCTGTGTGCTCTGGCTCATTAGCCGTGTCACTGAGGGTTAGGCAGCTGTGGTCCTGACAGGGCATGCAGCTCTCACATAGGCTATTTCAGGCCTGTGGGCACAGGCAGCTGGGCACTTTGCTCATGATGAAGTCAAGAGCACCTGGGAATACAAGAGTGGCCTGGGAAATAATTTCATCCAAAGAAAGCTTGAGAAAGATAAAAATGTGAAGGCTAAAAAGGTAAGCAAGGAGAAGGAGACTTGCTTTAGCTCCTCCTGGTCATGTGCCTATGGCAGTGTTACTGTGAAGCCAGGATAGGCAGTGAGTGAAGGTTACTGGGGACCACCCTTGCAGGCACCCCAGAACAAAGCAGACATCAGTGCTTTTGGTACAACGTGCACACCTTTGCTTGCTCAGCTTCCCAGTTTTCCTCCAAAGCACTCTGTAGTGCCAGTTCCCAACACAGTCTTGGAACTGAGTAAACAAGAGAGAGCGGCCAAACCAGGCTTAAAGCCACAGGAAGATGGCAGGTCCCTGAGCATGCCAGCACTGAGTCTGTGGTACTGAAAATCAGTCCTCCACCTGCAGTCAGAGACGGAGAAGGCAGCTTCCTTCGCTTCTCCTGCCCCAGCCCAGATATCACCCAGCCCTTGTCAGGCACAGGGAGCTCCTGCCACAAAGGAAACTGGGACAAATGGAAACATCCAGCTTGGCACCAGTCATGGCTTTGGGGAGGGAACCCTGCCAGCCAATGTGCAAGCTCCATGTGGTCTGGCCCAGCTCAGCCTGCCTCATCACAGGGAGCTCTGACAGACCATCAGGAACTGCCAAGCAATGAAAAACACAGTACGGCATCTTGATGGACCATATGGGGTCATGCTGTCCTGTCCAATGGCCTGTCCAGCAGCCACAGCCAGTGCCCTACAAAACACTTGTCCACCACATGCAGAGGAAGGGCCAGGAGAATGGAGCCACCCATTCCTAGTAGGCAGCGAGGTACGTGAGGGATGAATACCATGATCCCTGTGGCAGGTGCTCCACTCCCTTGACACATGCCGAGATGTTTGGAGATATGAACTTGCCAGCTTATTACCATAGCGTACATTACTTATGCATCCCTCAGGCTCCTTTCCTCAAATCCTGGGGTCTGGCATGCTGCAGGCTTTTTACAAGAAGGAAAAAAACCAAGGACATTGCTTAGTTTAGACTCCTGCTGTTGATATCCCTCAGATATTAGGGAAGAGAGAAGGGCATTAGGCAGGCAATGACAAGATCACTGCAGTAAGGTCAAAGCAGCTCAGTATCAGAAGAGAGTGAAATCAGTTTTGATAAAAATCTGCTTTCCCCCCACCTCCTAGACCACACCACTGACTGCTTTGGGAAGGCAGAAAGCATTCCGGAGATCAAGATCAAAATAACCGGCACTGAAAGAACTTTCATGATGTGCAGCAATTTCTGCACTTATCCTACAGCTGCAGGATGTATCCCCTCCACATGCCTGGTTTCAGTTGGCCACCAGTTCACAATACACACGTGTTGTATTTACACCAGCAGCATTGTTTATAGTTCTACTGAAACCAGAGGGATCAAAATCCTCCTCCCTCATTAAGCAAGACACCTCTCCTTCACACCAAAGCAGTGCGCAAACACGCTGTACCCCTATCATTCAGTTTTCACTGGGGCTGTGCAGCATGAAAGGCACAACTGAGAGGGATGCTGCTGCTGTCACCAAGGGCTGCATGCCCTGGTTGTCACCTACCAACAAGAAGCTGTATGACCAGTGCTATGAAGCCATAAGAAAAGAAATGGCCCATCTTTGAGGTCTGTGTAACATTTGTGCCCCTGGGAATGGCCCAGGCTTTGAAAGGTTTTGAAGCTGTGGAAGAACACCCATTGCTGTTGAGTCATGTCTGACTACCCTAGCAGCCCAAGAGCTACTATCCCTATATAGCTCCATGCCCGAACAAAGAATGGAGGAGCCATCATGTGCCACACTCCACATCTGCGCTCCAGAGGTCTCCAACTTTGGCTGGGTAGGTTCATATACGACCGACATTTGGCTTGGCCGCAGGCTTGCCAAGATGCCAGGCAAGACCTGGCACCTTCGTTTATCAGAAGAAATATGATAACAATCATACTTGCCATGATGGCAACAGGTGTTCAGTGACCAGAGCAGCCCCTGAACGTGTGTGCTCAGTGACCAAGGAGAGCACAGGTTCTTGCCATTCTCCTATGGCACAGAAGGAACTTTTCTCTTCCTGGGGAGGGCAGGAGGGGGGCACAAAATATTACACATTCCCACAGCAAGAAAGTCCTCCACCTGCACACCAAACTGCATAGATGAGCTAGAGCAGACCTGCAGATCATCACCAAACTCACTCAGTCCTCACGTGTCCCAACAGCAGTGTTCTGGGCTGCCTTCTCCACTTTCCTGCCTTGCACAGAATACTTCTTGATGTTTTCATGTTTAGCTAAATTTCCTCCCCTCTCCTTGAGCAATTCTGGCTGCCAAAGCAGCTCAGAGACAGTAACTAAGTGGCACCTACATCTGGTACAGCTTAACTTCCAGTGTCTACTCTTTTCTGGAATTTGAGAATTTTCAATACCCAATGTTTGTACAAGCGTGGAATAAATCAAGCACAAGCTCCCTGGCCTTCGGTGTTTGCCAAAGCTGTATTTTAAAATGCACTTAGAAAACCCTACTGTTTATTCATCTGCAACTTTAGAAATTAAAGGACACCAAATCCAACTGCAGGTCTGCTGAACAGGTGCATCTGCATTAAACCAAACAGGTGAAGAGGGCAGGCGCTCAGCACCATCACCACATGCATCCTCTCCTCCTGCTTCCCAGATGCCTGGGCCAACCCAGTCCCCTTGGGTCCCTCAGCCACACTGCCCAGCACCCCGTTCTGGTGCTCCCTCTCCTCACACAAGCCTGGATAAGAGAGGGACTGGGCTATGTTTAGTACTACATAGCAGAGCGCTACTTCTGATGTGTCAACAGGCTGAATGAACAAAACGCAGGCAGCCTACCCTGGCCTGCTGGACAAGACTGGACACAAGCAGACAATCTTTTGGCCCTTAGCATCCATGCCAGCACTGCCATGATTCTTCTTGTCCACTGTGGCCATGAGAGTGGCCTACAAGCTACACCTCAGACAGCAGAAGACCTCTATTCTTAACAGATGTGGCCATTTTCTTGAATACACACCCACCCCTTCTTCCACATACTGACTTGAAAATAATTGCTGCAGATACATGAGCATGAAGGGGCTTTTGCAGATCACAGATCCAGTTCCTTGTTGGTGTGCACGCACTACATTTCACATCTTTCATAAACAACCAAGCTCTGGACTGAGCCTGAGCAGGCTTTTTACACCCTCCTCCATGCAGCAGATGCCTTGTCTTACCTTGTCAAAGAATTCATATAGCCTGACTGTCTCACAGATTCGATGCCTGTTTTCATCCAGTTGAGCGCAGAACTCTTCCAGTTGATCTTTGTAGGTCTGTAGCTTTACCCTGTAAGAACGTACATCCACAGAGGAAAAGTCTTCCCATCGATCCATCTTCTTTAGTGCTTCCTGTCCCCTTCTGCAATATTCCTGAAAGTAAAATGCAATGCAAATGAGGATAGAGACCTGACATGGACAGTACATAGTCTTCAAGGTCATTAGGACTGATTAGACTGGTTTTTAAGGTTCAAATCACATGACCAGGGGTATACTTGTTTACAGCAGAATTCTAGAGAGTCTTGACCTCTGTTGTGATTTATATGAGCCACACAGCAACTTGTAGAGCCTACACAGTAAGGCCACAGGTCAATTAGAATAAAAAAGACGACAGTGTTACAAGCACATCATGGGATTAACAAAAAAAAAAAAAAAAAAAATCCATCTTCCATCGCAGTAGTTATTTTCCTCAAGACTGGCAAATACCATGTACTGAGAGGATGAGGTGGTAGCTTTGTCTACAAGAGAAGAACAGGGAAGCCAAGTAGTTAAAAGGAATGACATACACCTTGGTGATGAACCGTCTACCAATGCCATCTTAGCATCATGGGTTTGGCTGAGCATGTATAAGAGATATCCTGCCAGCTCAGACTATGGACAATATGTTTTTCCCATCAGACAACACTTACACTGGCAATAAGGTCAAACTCCCTGAAACGCTTTTGTGCTTGAAGCAGCATCTCCAAAGAATCATCCAGGTTGATCGTTTCTTTTAGCCGTTTTCTGCCAACATTCTCGATCCAACTGCTGACCTAGGAGAAAAAGGAAAAGCTCCACTATTAGTCACACTGTGCTACTCTCCAAGGTAGGCCTTTATGTGGAAAGAGCAAGGAATTGCTCTCATAAGGCTGATCATTTCATTAGTGGAAAAACTGTGCGCATACACTTCTCCCCCTATCCTGGCATTTCAGCCTGAGCCTCCTGCTAGTTTTCCACTTCAGGTTACTGACTAATTGCAAAACTCTGCTATTGCTCACTAGCCTTAGGCATCAACAGGGCAAGTAGCTGCTTGGGCTCTGTTTTGGGTGAGCCATGGTCTAACGCAAGCCCTGCAACCTGTGGACTGGCCTCATATTCCTATTATTGTTACCCTCAAGTGGGATAAGTATCTCCCCGCTGCCAGATTTCCTACACCACTTCCCTCTTCTGACTGGCAGGACATGAAGTACATCAGAGTGAACATACTGATGGATCCTCCCCATCTGCAATGTTTCACAGTTCTCTAGGACTCTCAGCTACTGGTTTTCTGAAGGCACCTCGCAACAAAGCTGTGCAGTAACTGCAGGTTCCTTGACAGAGAGCAGCTGCTGCCACAGTTAAAAGCCTATATCCTCAAACATGGGTCGAGGACTAACTACTAAGATTGTCCTAAAAGCAAAGCAGTCACAGGAGGCCAGGCAGGATAACACAGCATCTCCATTAACTGTAGGTTTTAAAAACAGGCTAGTAAACTTGTCTGAATGCTTCAGGCATAGCTGCACCTGGGGAAAGGGACAGATTAAATGCTTCCTAATGCCCACGCATCCTGTTTTCCTGTATCATCTCAATCCATATCCCAACTCAACCCCACAGTCAAGGACAAACTCCTAGTCTTCTGGACTGAGAGAGGGTCCATGCCCATGGAACAAGCCCACCAGCAAGAGGAGGAGATGGGTTCTGAGGTTGTGACCTATATTGCAAGGAGGCACACTGCTGGTGCCTAGGGCTCCTAGGCAGGCTTAAAAGCAGGAGCAGCTGCTGCCCGAAATACATCATTGCACATCGTCAATTGTAATCAGTATCATTGGTGAGCTGCAAGGAAAGTAGGCTTGGTGCAGTCAGTTTTGTTCAATTCGATCAAAACAAGTTCAGCTTAAAGCAGGGACAGGTTGCAGAGCCTGCCTTTGTGCCTTTTTTGATTTCTGTATAGTATTAAGAACCTGCATGTTTAAGGGAGTCTGCATTAAGTTCTTGCATCACCCTTGTTGCCCTGAACACACAGTGCACAGCCTCCTGTGTCTGCCTCCAAATGGGAAGTCATTAAAACTCTTGGATCTACCTTGGCCTGTGAAAACAACAGGTAGGCTAATGCCTCCTCTGCAAATCCAGTTCTCTCCAGATGAGAAGAGCCCAGAATCCTAGAAGCACAACAGTGAAACTAGTCATAGTCTCAGTCTTTAAGGATGCAGCTTCCAAAGGTGAGCTCCAAACAGCACACAACCCTTCACACACACAGGGTAATAACTGATATAAAAAAAATCCTTCTTCTAGTTGATGAGTGGTAGAAAGTGAGACTATGTGACACCACAATCTCAAGGTAGAGTTCAGGCTCCAGGAGCACACCTGGGTTCTGCAACACTGAAAGAACTGATCAGATCTTGCAGGACACTCCAACAGCCTGAGCTACTTTATGACCTTTTAAGGTTCTCTTATCTACACGGTTACAGGTTTCAAAGGTCTTTCTGAAAACCAGTGCCTGTTTGCTTCAGTTATCCCACAGCTGTAAAAAGTTTCAATGAGCACCATGTGATGGGGAATTTTAAGCTCCCACAGAAGTGCAGGGGGGTTTGAGCATGACTCTTGGGCTAAGGACAAAACGCTGTTCCCCTGCCTGGAGACTGTATGTAGGGCTGCACCCATAGGCAAAAGGAGCATGCCTGAGGCTTATCAGATAGCAGGAACCTAAGCACTGAACAGTTCACAGCATAGATTAGCAGCTAGCGTGGGGTACCCTATGTGTGGCTCATTCAGCAGCACGATATAAGCAAACCCTGAAGGACCTACGGCCCAGACAGGACACGCAGACTCATCAGCTTGTTGCCATCACTCTGCTGCTTCTCAAAGCAGAGCACGAAGAATGGCAGCTCATCAGTCTTGCTGGGAGGGTTCTTTTGCTGACCAATGTGAAAAGACACCCCACCTCCAAGTGTACTGCCAACCAATGAGCCACTACACTGTGGTCTTTAAGTATGAAAAAACATCACAGATGTTTATGGGGTTTCACTGATCCACACCTAGAAAACAGCTAGAAGACTTTTACTTGGCATCAAGAGATACCAGGTAGAGTGGTTTTCAGCACATCTGAAAACATATCGCAACGTTCAGTTGTTTGGGTGTTCTTTTTAAGGGTCTACAGGCATCATTCTACACCTTCACACAAGAGATCAACAGGCCCAGTACCTGCTGTAGGATGTACAGTCAGAGGGTGGCAGCAGGCAGTCACTGGAACTGACAAACAGGCCTTACCTCCTTAAAACATTCTTCCACGTTCTCAAACTCCATCACCAGCTCCAGTTCCTGGATGCGTTTGTTCGACAGCATCACCAGTCGGTGAACGCCCTCATCAACTCGATTATAAAGCACGCTGGCAGCATCAAGTGCGTCTCTGGAAGGGGACACAAGTCTGGTCAGGGGTCTTGCATTAGGTCTTTCCCCCAGCACTTCATGCAAACATGACCAGGCTAACAGCAGAGCTTCAGTCATCCTCCCTGTGGGACCCGTAGTGGCTGTCTCCGTGTGGAAAACAGAAGGAGAATGCTGCTGCTCCCTGCACATTCCTGTGATTCACCACGCTGATCCTAATGCGGACAATCTGGCAGGAAGGACAAGAGCATCTCCCCCCACCCAGGCTCCTTGCAAAACTTAGTGTACTTGTCAACCTGTCACTTTCGGATAGGATATTCAGCTTTTCATAAACACAGATTATTCCATCAGTGGGCTTTCACAAAACACAGGCTCAGGTAGTCTATGTCTAAAACCACCATCTGATTTTAATTTAAATGAGTAAATAAGCAATCACTATGAAGAAGATATCTCCTAAACGAGAACAACAGTACAAAGCACTTGATGCCCCACTCACTCTTCGTAATTTCCACTAGCCAAACAAATATACAAAGTGTATGGCACCCCAGCACCAAGATAAACTGAATTTTACAATGTTGTGCTGGAAAGATTCAAAGACAGAGCTTCCCATCTTCCGCATGCAGCTGTGCTGACTGAAGCCCAACAGGCAACACCAGACAGCACTCTCCCTACTGGCCTGGACACAGCAGAAGGTAACCTCCTCTGTGCACAGGCAGGGATGGAGGGGTTCAGGCTGGAGCCCAGTGTCCTTGGATGCTGGAGCCAGGGACTGAGCGCACCATTTAATCCTGGCATGATGACTAATGTTAGCAGGTTCCTTTCAGGTGTGCGCAGCACCTCTCCACCACAAGTTTGACCAAATTAGAGCCAGGATCCTGAATAGCATTCAAGCTTATTCTTTCTTTGTGTCCTTGAACTTCTCATATTTCTTCTGCTTCTAAAATTCCCCTCTTCCAAGTATGGACTCAACAGACACCTTCAACAAAAACAGTAGAGCCTTCTTCAGCTGTGCACTCTACACTGGCATGTTCAGCTGCCTGAGCATCTCCCATACTCACCCTAAACCAGCTTTCACTTTGCAATTGTCTTACAACTTTCTGGCCTATGAAAGCATGGTGCTTTTATCATATTATTAAAATTATCCAAAGCACTAATGAAATAGGCAGTTAATAAACTCTGAAAGCTTTGCTAATGGGAATTCGTAAAAGCAATTCAGCATTCACATCTATTTCTGTCTTAGATTATAGGTATCTTGAACCTACGAAATGCAACTGAATATGAAGATTTAGTGGTAACCATGCTGCAGTTTTTAGACAGTACATAACTGACATGAGGTAGTACAATATGTCTGGACAACTAGCTCTGCATAGCAGAAGTCCACAGGATGTTTCCATTCAGAATTCCACCCAGTGTGCAACAGCCAACTTCTCAAACCTCAGGCTTTTAGATACTGTTGTTTTTCCTCTTCAAAATGCCATTAGGCTCAATGAATTTCTCCAAAGTGCGGCCAAAAAAAAAAAAAACCCAAACAAATTGTTTCTGGACTAAAATCAGTGCTACTGCAGTGCAGAGGAGACAGGTTCTCTACAGACAATCTGCAAGCTTCAATGGAAAGATCCACGCTGTACTGCTGCTCCCGCATTTCCCAAAACCACCATAAACAAACAGTCATGATACGAGCCTTCTGTTTTGTAATCCTTTCCCAGGGATGGACCCAGATCCAACCCAGGAGATTTGCAGCAGCAGAGCCATAACCACTGTCCAAGCTGAGCTCTGGAAAGCGTGTTTACAGAGCAGGTTGTGAAGGCCAGTTCCTGTCAGCAGCAGTGACACAGCTAGGACAGTTAATGAGAAACAGTTTGGAAGATCACTGGAAGTTGTATTTGGTAACAACATTAATGCTGTTGGGTTTCGTGCAGCACAGCGTTATCTGTCAGGTCCTAGCTTCTGAATAAGGCTCCAGCATACTGATGGCCAGACAGACACCCTTCGGTCTCAGCCCCACAGGTCTGAAGTCCCTGCTGGCATGAATGCTCTCAACCACTCAGGACAGCACACCGATACAGCAAATGCTCTTCCTCCCACTGGCAGACAAGGAAGCACCAATAACTTTAGGTATTACAGGCTGATATATGCAAACATTTGCAATTATCCTCTCATGAGGCAAAACATTTTCCAACCTTTCTCTGAGCTCCCAAGGAAATCATTCTGGTATTGGTGCTACTTCTTTGATGGCACTCATCAACAAGCTAGACTGACCTTCTAAGACCTTTCTGTAATGGAAGCCCTCATGTCCACCCAAGCCGATGATAAAGCAAGCATGCGTGGTTTCAATGCTTAACAAGCTATTGCAAGATGGTAACCTTATGGTGTAGCAACTTGGAACAAGAGTTCCAGCTCTTGCATTGGTTCACCTAGCACAGAATGTGATCTGATATAGGGAAAGGGAGCAAGGGAGTCCCGCTCCACTCCTTTCCATCCCTGATGGAAGAAACAGGACTCCAGTTGTCTCAAATTTGAGTAGTTTTCCTTGACAGGAGTCAGTCACAACCTGGGCTGCAAGGCTCTAGATACTAAAGATCCCACATAGCAGACAGCACATTTCCCAAAGTTACAAAAACATAGGCTCTCCTGAAAACAACACTGCATATACATATAAAAATAACAGCAATAGGCCTATCACAAGCTCACTGTGTGAATCCACCGTGCCGTTGTGGACAACACCAGTCTCTTGGAGCATACTTGAGACCAGTATTGGCCTTATGACAAGCAAACCAGGGAAAGTAAGGCTCAAAAATGCACTAATAAAATACTCCTGCTGGCCCACGCACTGAGCCCCAAAGAGTCCACTTCAGGAAAAGGGGCTCGAGTGAACTGCTTGCTGCTGAGCTGAAGAACTGAAAAAAGTCCACCCTAAACAGCACTCTCCTGGCCGCACACATGTTCCTTCCAGAGAAGGAATTATCCCAGATTATTGGCAATACTAGAAAATAAAGAGCCAAACTCTCAGGATCTCAGTAAGACCAAGCCTTTGTTGAATTTGCAGAAAGTGGTAGGGAAGAACCAAGTTAGAGCCCCCTAGAGCCCCCAGTTTAGAAGTGAGCATTCAGCCCTATGTGCCATTGGATGTGATCCATGTCCTGGCAAACAATGTGGCAGCTACACACATCTACAGATAGTCGGTCATCTGCCCTCTATCTCTGCCAATTCAATGGTAGTAAAACTGACATCCTGTTACTGAATGCATACATGGAAAACCTCTGTGCTACTGATCCACAGGCATCTCAAACTTACCTAGAGTCAGTCTAGGATGCATTTGCGAGTTTATACTAGAAGCAGGGAGTGGACAGAGAATTCATTTCAAGTAAGAGGGCTGGAAATTAGCTCGTTTTCATTTTAAGTGGGGCTGTTTAGAGCCTGTATCATTATGCAAGATCCCTTACTCTTGTAATTTAAGTAATTTTGTTTTCTGTGCATGCTTGCAGCAGGCCATTGATACAGTTACCAGGGCACAACCCAACACCCTAAGGCTACCCCTCCCCTTGGTCCTGCCAGTGGTTTGCCAAGTGACTGCACACAAGTGTGCAGGGGAAAAAAAAAAGTTTCCAAATGACTCCTCTGGGCTCAAAGGCCCAGAGGGACTTCAGGTGTGGCCTTACACCATCCTTCTGCCTCTTCCTCAGCTGAGTTCCTCCAGCATCCCAACACCTCGGTCCTTAGTTTTAAGGTCCAGCCACGCTGTTTTCACACATTCTGCCTCGCTTGGCAGGCATTCATTAAAACCTCAACATCTAGTTGTTGGTCTCCTGTTGCATCTCCAAGATAACTCCATTCCTATGTTGTCAGTTCTTGACAGTTCACTTTTACCAGCCTGACAGGCTCTCTGACTAACACCCATCATCTACTCTTACACAGAGGAAAATGTAACACTTTCCACCCTGTAGTATAAAGTAGGTAGGCAAACCAAGCCAAACAAAGAAATTGCTCACAGTCCATGGGAAAGTCTGTTCTTTCTATTCACTTTGGCACTTCCAGTGCTCACAGAAAGCATCCACTGGGCATTAAGTGTGTTCTCCCAAATCTATGTACATCTTTTTACCTTTCTATACACATGCATCCATTTGCTGATACACATCTTACAAATTTGTTCCTAAATCATTTCTAGTGCACTAGTAAACTCACCAATACCCTGCAACAGGGAGTGTCATGGGAAAATGATACTTTGCATAAACAATTATTTCTTTTTCAGAGTCAGACTTGGCAGTTTTTAATTCCTGTCCTTCACTGCTTTCAAGGCAGCTTGGAGTAAACAAACGAAATATTGAAAATTTGGTTGAGGAAGAAGTAGTGACTTCCATCCTGCCACACGAAGGGAAACACCTGGTTGTTAAGCACCTTGAAGACATTTTAACAGAAGCCTGAGCAACTCAGAGGAAGAAAAGCACAAAGTTGTTTGAAGTCAGTGGAAAGTCTTGTCTAAGCTTAGATTTGTTTGGATGCATTGCAATTTCCCTGCACATATGAGTGTGGTAATAAGAATCTTTCACTACATTCTTCCATGGTCAAATCATCCAAAGTAATTTTGCAATAGTGCAGAGTAAATATAATTTATAGCAAAAAGGAGTAACTTTATGTCAATTTATGTTTCCCCAAATCCTGGTTTCATTGGGCAATTATCGTTTCAGTGGAAAAGGTTCAAAATGTCTTCAGTTTTCTGGAGAAGTGCCATGCAGTTGTATAATGGTAGGGTAATTTTAAACCTATAATTTAGAAAGACCATTTCTGTCTGAATCCATCCTTCAAAAAAAGCCTTGGAGAGTTCACTTTAGTTTTCAAAGCAAAATACCCCATTTGTTTTCGAAGATAGGTGGCCACAGAAGAGGCATCCAGCAGACTTGCAAAAGCAGGTGCTACATGAGGCATGCCTGCTGATGCCAGCGAGATGCAAATAGAAGAGTGCTGGGAGGGAAGCAGCAGAACCATTACTATTCTGCAACTTACTGCCTGTCCCTTGAAAAACTGCTCCAGCCAACAGCAAGAGGAACAGCTAAAATGAAGTCTAAAACCAGAGCTCATCCTCTGACTAACCTTGGTCTATTTTAAAATGGCAAAAGTTCGTGGATGGAGGGAACACACAACACACTGTCTTTTTCTAGCATATTTGATGGTTTTTAGGTAAGTATATTACAGCTAAATTGTCCTGGAAAATCAGATATCCCTTATCATTCTGTAATTTAGAAGAAACATAGCCAGATACTAGAACATTAGCCTCATCTAGTCTTCCATCAGGGAAGCTGAGCACCAGGGGTGGATGTTTCTACAGGTTTGGATCTGGCAACTAAGAGATTTAAAGGATGGCTTGGTCCAAGGGCATTGCCTGGGTCATTTGTGCTCTGCTACCTTGACTACAAATCATTTGCACATCCTGAGCAATGCTTCAGAAGAAATCCTTCCAGCTTTGCAGGGGAAAGTCCTGTGTGCCTGAGGGCTGTTTTGCAGGACAATAAGCACATTAAAGCTTTTCTCAGTCATACATTTTGGTAGCAACCTACCCGATTGCCATATATGTAACAAAAAGGAGGTCAACCTCAAATGCACACTCCTGCTCTTCAAGCTGAAAACTTGACATGAAGTTGAGATTAAAATTCAAACTGGCCATGGTGAACCTAACATAGATATTGCTATATAAACTGTAATTATTCTCTATAGCACATGAATAGCCACGGTGGTTTTAACAACCTAATAAAAGTATTTGAGGAATTGGGTACAGTTTTTAGAAGCCCAAGGTGTCCTTAGAAAGGCACAGAGGTCAAATACCAAGTTTGGGCTGCCTGTGGGATTCCTGCCATTCACAATGTGAACAGTAGATCTAGCCGAAACCACAGACCTGACTGAATCCCTCCCTCACTAGGTTACCTGACACGCACACACACTGGGAGCGACCCATCCAATTAATACAGCACACCACAGACCATAACTGCCAAGAGAATTCTCTTCTGGAACACAGTTCATTTAAACATGTTTTTAGCAGAAATATACTCTGAAGTCCCTTTAAAAGCAAAGGGATCAATGCATACAGTTAAACAAGTGTCCACATGTGGTCCCAAGCTGCAACCTTTGATTCTTTCCCCAGCCTGGCTTGCATTCAGTTGCAATAAAACTGTGTTCAGACTCTGGTTGATTTAAAATCCTGGTAAGATCCATAAAACTGACTGAGAAAAAAAAAAAAAAACAAACCCCAAACATTATAAGAAATCCCAACCCAATAAGTAGCCTACTTATGGGGAAAGCTCATCCCACAGTGGAGCCTGAGATAGGATGTGGAAGCAGTGGTCTGGGAACACCAAGCATGAAGCTGTGGTTTTCTATTGGCTGTAAAAAGTGCCTGCCTCCAAACCTTGTCCCATGTACATGAACCTATTTATGTTTATGCTTGTTATCTAGGTTGACTGCACTAATGTTCGAGTTAGGACCACCAGGGTTTCAAGATGCCCTACTCCAATATACACCCACTGCTATTTAAAGCCACATATCTATTTCCCTGGTACACCCTCCTTTTGCACACTTCCAGCATTTATGATGCATATAATAGCGGTGACCGTGCTATTAACTACCCCAGCAATAGAAACATCTACCCCAACCCAGCTGTATAAAAAAAAAAATGGTGTTTGTGGGATGGTCTGGTCTGGGCTGAGCCAGGAACTTCAGGCGGTTCAGCTAACATCCTATACTGGAAACTTTTTGCAATTTTTTCCGTAATGTTTTTAAACAATTACCTAATGCCCTGTTGGCATGACAAACATTGCAAACAAGAACAAGGAAAACTGGAGTCTTCTGGGTAAATTCCCACTGAATCCAGGAAGATTTAGGACATAAGACAATGGAAAACAAACAGCAGAAAGGGAGCTGAGTGGGATCATCTCATGAAAAGCCTAAAAGAACAATGAAAACTTACCTAGATAGAGCTCTGCAAACTCTCACCTCTCTTCAAATGCCACAACTGGCTCCACACAGCACTTCATACACTCAGAACAACAACGGCTCCATGCTCCTTTATGTGCAGAGCAACGAGGTTTGTTTAATGCAAGCGTAAGTGGTTTTTACCAGGTTAAAACCACCATGCAAACAGAGGGAACAGGTTAGACTGTAAAGAAAATGAATACCAAGCAGCATGATATGTGTTTGGACAGAAATGTCGCCCTGCGCTCCTCCCTCCACCTGACAAACAAATAAGACCATGGAGGAGCACTGCCACCCATGTACTGCTAAAGGCCAAAGGTTTAGTGTTATTCAGCAACTTTTGTGTCACCAGCAACAGCGCAGCAGTGTCTCACAGTAGAAAGCTGCCAATCTTTGAGGCCAGGATTTAAGCACAGTTTTTCATCTCATTTCAAGGTATAATAAGAGCTTGTCCTAACCAAGAGATAAAGGTTTTGGGATTAGGTCCCCAGGAGAAACATGCAAAGGGCCCCTGTTAATGGAAGATGCACCTCGCAGACCAAGTCAGAAGCGTGCCCTATGGAAAGTGGTAGCGTGAGACATTCCCAAAGCTCCCAGAGGGGGAGGAAGATGAGGAAGTGCTAGTTAAGCAAACCAGGAAATGGCATCAGTGAAAGGGACACAAGCACTGCCATCTTTTGAAGCACATGCAAACACACAGAGTAGCGACCATCAAACTGGGCACAGCACAGACAGAAACAAATACATCTCTCAAGTGGAAAGAGGATGATAGAAGACAGTAATACCTCCAGGAAGGATTTATCCCATGTAGGTTGCCTGGCCATGACCACCAGCATATATGCAACAGCTGTCAGCTTGCAGGCACACACCTTTTACCTTCTAAACCAAGAATGCCAGCCATCCCATGCGCAGTCCCTCAGCAGGCCCCTGAGAACTTGTACATTATCCAAGTTTACTTCTGCTGAAAGGAGATTGTACCCCTCCTTGCAGAGTGGCATGCGACCTTGGAGCATCCCAGGAGTTGCTACTAACAGGAGCCTTGCTAAAGAACCAGAAACATGAGCTCGTACAGCACCACACAGCTATAACCTAGTGCTTCATCAACAGCAGAGATCCCTATATTAACTGGTCACAGCTTCAATCAGACCTAGTGCCTCAACACTGCGTATGGAAGCCAGGCTCAAGAGCTACAGAGGCTGTTAGCTGTAAGACAACCCTCTTTGTTGCTGTAAATGAGTCAGGTCCAGCATCAGGAACCTGGCAGATGCTGCTCAGGAAGTCTGCTCCGCACTGCCCATTACCTCTGCTCAGCTCAGGTCCGCACCCAGGGCTTCCAACCAGATCACCAAACCACACTAAAAATAGCCAGCTCACAAAACCAGCTCTTGGCTCTAGCCACTCCACCCTCAAAGTACAGAGACTAACTATACTGTCTTCTGCAAACAAAAGGAGAATTCACTCCTCCATCTATTTATAAGCTGCTTATTCACAGCTTGCAAGCACAAGTTCTTTATAGATGAGGAGCTTAGGGGAAAGAGAGTATGCTTTTTCTGGTTCAATGTTCCACAGAGCCCGGCACCCAACTTGGTCATTCCTTCACCATCTGAGGTTCTTCCTCTTTCTTTCAGCTCTCACATCTAGTCTAGTGGCTATCTGGCCTGCCAACATGCAGAACATGATGCAATCCCACTCCCGTGCCACATTGAGAATGCAGGCTTGCTGGTAGAGCCAGGCATACACCAGGTGTATTCTGGTTCAACTAGTATAAGGAATCTTTATATTAATATAAAATTTTTCTATCTTCTTTGCTCTGCTTCTGACTCATAGCATATCTAGAAGACCAAAGTCATCACCGGACACCTTGTCTAGGCAAGCGTTCCCAGCTCTTGGCTATGCTGCAAAAGCAGCAATAACGAGAACAACAACGGAAAATGTTGGGCTAAAGACCAGATACAGTCTCCCTGCCTTGCTGTCCAGACCCACACAAATGCCTCACTTTATAAGAGCTCCCACTGCTGCTGCCTGGCTCCTGGCAGCTTCTCCAGGCTTATGATGGAAGTGTCAGAGAAGTCTCTGAAATCCACCACGAAATAAGCAATCCATTAGTTCACCTTCCACAACTGGCTTAGTGAGTTGCCTGCAAGCCACAGGCTCGTTGATGAATACAGTAGATATCCAGAAGCCAAAGATAACACCTGCTAACTAACTATGTTATTAAAAAGACAATGTTTATTAAAGATTTCCTGTCCAAAAGTGCAAAAATAAGTATTAGTAACATCAAAGTGATGGATGTCTCTACAGCATTTGTCCACACTTACCCACAGGAACTTCAGCTAGGCTAATGGCTCTGCATTTCAAACCCCAGAAAGACTGGGACAGCAAAACCTGGAAGCTTTCAGCTAACAGACCTAGAGAAACACTGAGCCTTCAGCACAACAGATGGTGTGAAGGCAAATGTGCTGGCTTTAAACCCAGCCAGCTCCATCAACAACTAATAAGTGGCAGAGCCACCTTCAGCAGTTCACCTGCACCTTTGGGTGGCCAGCCTGTGCTGAAGCTATCATTACAGCACTTAAAGAGGCACCACAGAGATACTGGCTCATCAGTACCACACCCACACCAACCCTATGCCAAATTCAGCCTGGTCTTCCTGGAGGTGGGAGAATGGTGTGGGACCAGCTGAGCACACCACATCCTCTCAGCCAACTCCCTGTGGTGGGCTGCCTGCAGGATGTATATTCTGGTAACAGAGCTCCTCCTTTCTAAGCCAGGAAAAGACTGAGATCCAGAAAGACTGCTTGGAGAGGTCTGTCTTTCCCTTTGCAGATAAGTAGCTGGATAGGCAATGCTATCTTTTACAAGAGTACTTGGTGGAGAAAAAAGAGAATGGAGTCTCTTGGTCAGCTCACATTGGGAACAGAGAGTGAGTGGAGTTACCCATCAAAGTCACTGCTGTGGTGCTACAACATCTCTCAGGGTGGGACCATCCAGGAGGGACTCCTGAAGGCTCCTAAAGCATCTGTCAGATAGGGATGTACCACAAAGCATCTCTCCTGCATGACCACATCTCTGATGGGATGACTTCAATTCCTGCACGAAAAGAGCTGTGTCACTGGCTTAGCAAATCCTTGCAAAGCCTGGGTCCAACCTGAGCAATTAGATCCCACTACTCTGCGTTGTGAAACACTCCAAAGGGCATTTCAGCTCTCCAGGAGGGCAGAGCAGGGAAACATGCCAAAACCAGCCTCCCAAGGGAAGAGTTTCATTACTAAAGAAAGACTAAAGCAAGCCTTGTTTGCTGTGTGCTCCTGAAAGGTATTTGGCAGATAACATCTGACTGCACAGAGCACAAGCCTGCTTCCTTGCCCATTTTAGCATACTATCTCTAACCTGCAGTCAAGCATTTTCAGATGGGTTTGTCCATCTCTATTCTTACCACCTCCTGGTATTCTTTTCGGCACATAAAGCCACAAACTAGCAAGAATGTCAGCTCTAAGAGCTGGCAAAACATATCCCCTGAAAAAAAAAAAAAGGCAAGTGAATCTCTTGCTTGTTTAATCCCAAGGTGACAGTGCAGCTGGGCTTGTCCTCTTTATGCCTCTTAGGAAAAATAGTGGGTTTTACCTAATTCTGCACTTTGGGTTGACATATTTGAATTAGGTGGAGCTAAGAGTCCAGAAAACTGCTCTTAATTTTGTTTTTCCTCTATTTATATGCAATTCTTATGCAATTTTTGCACATTTTGACAGTTACCTGTTCACAGCTAACCTGAACTTCTGACTAAGAAGTCTTAGAAGTCACAACACTGTGCTTGATCAGGCTTTTACACCCCAAGAGAGAAGAAAAAACTAAAACATTGGGACATGTGATTAAAACAAGAGCAAAAAGGTGGCTCAGAAGGGTAAAGCCCTTTGACTTGCTTTTGTAAATAATTTGATTTCAAGTATTGGGGGAGGGGGTGTGGAATTAAAGACTTGTTAAGCATTGATCAAGGTTTTCAAAGTTCGGAAAAGCAGTACAACAGGCCCTGCTGACTGCATAGACGCAACCAGTCCTGTTCCATTTTCACACATCACCAGTCAAAAAAATCTAATATTGGACCCAAATATATCAATGGCTACTCCATGCCAGCTTAGTAGGCCAGCTACAGTATTTTGTCCCTACCCTGCTTTGATCCTATCTATTAAAGAAGCCTTTGAAAATCATAACCATAGGAGCCTTCACAGGGTTAGAAGAGCTCAGACCTTTAATATCTGCACACCAGTTTGGAGAGAAGGAACAAGTGCAGAGCCATGGAGGATCTAAAGCCAACACTATCTTACATAGAGTTCTCTAGCCAAATGATAGAGCTTCTTCCCTATTTAAAAGGATCCTGGAACAGGGAAGAGTGGACTACTTTAGTCCTCTGTCCAGAGTTACATGACAAGCAGGCATTTCCTCAATTAAAATACGCATGGATTTTAGTTTCTGCAACTGCTCCACAGGCTAGAAGAGGACGACTAACTTTCTCCCACTATATTTATTTATGCTCCTCAGGTTGGAGAGAGCCGTGTACATTTGACCACAGCATACACTCTCCATTTATACTGGCAGGTGATGAATATAACCTGAATCAAACAGAGAACACTACACACCCTCAGCACACGCTCAAACATTGTGCAATCAAAGAATTATGTATGTATCCCCCACCCCTGCCCTCGACAAGGTAAATCAAAGCAGTTAATTATCCTTAGGGGCTCTGTCGTATCAGGCTTCAAAGTTGATAATTTCCCTGCACAAGAACACAGGCTTAGCTTAAAACTAAAAAGCATGCACATTCTCCCCATTGTCCCAAGACTGTAAAGTTGCTGTGTGTTGCTTAAAATAAAACACAAAGCAAAACCAAAACACAACGACCCGCATTATCTGTGCTTCTCACATCATGTCAGAATGAAAAGGCTATACTGTATTATTTCCACCCAAAATTGCATCAAGGGTACTTCACCAGTTCATCAAGAAAGTTGTGTCTGCAGGGCCTGCCAGAGCTGCTGACAGGAGTCACAGCCAGCAGGGAAAAAGAAGTGGCTACACCTGTCCTCATGCTCCCCTCTCACTCAGCACCAAAATGCTGACCCCCATCTCCTGGTTATAGGTAGTAACTTGCACTGTCATCCACTTGCTGAACTTTCAAAGAGAAATATTGTTCTTTTCCCAGTGTTAGGGTGAGATACCCTACAAGCTATTTTGTTATCTTCTTTCCTTTCCCGCCCCTGCCCTCCCTTAAAACCTCCCAGCTTGTGATGGCAACAGAGAGTTTAACCAGAGCAAGGCTACAGATGCATGGACTCATTCCTGCCATCCCCTACACCCCTATCTACCCATGTGCCAGCATTTCTCTCACACTTGGGCTAGAAGCTCCTGGTTGCAAGGACCGTCTTTGTCCCTTGCTGTTTGCACAGCACATAGCACAGAGGCCTTCACACACTGATAGGCTTCAGGTGTTTTAACAGTACAAACAGGAGTTTTGCAGTGCCTTGGGGATTTCAAACAGCCGGCCTCTCTCAGTCCCCACTTCTCATACCAATTCTGCAAATGGGCAGTGAATGTTTGTGCAAACCACACCGATGTGCGAGGAGATCAGAGCTTGCTTCAGCCAGAAAGCATTCCTTGCAGTTAAGGTCCTTGGAAATTCCATTGCATAAGGAGTGCCCTGGTAAATCACACAGTGATAATGGCTTGAACCTAAACATTCATCACTGGCATCATCAGTTAAGACTTGTGTTTTAGGGGTGCACAAAATATCCAGCCCTCTCTTATCTACAGAAGATAAGTCTCATTTGCCTTGGAAATGGAACTTCAACCATCTAAGTGAATCCACCCAGAGAAGTTTTTGGACTGCGGAACAAGCAGTCAGGATAAGAGTAAAACTCATTATGATTTTTGCCTTTGCTGTTTTCAACAAAAGTCCTCACTCCACAAAGCTGCTCTCTAGCCTGCACCAATGACAGGTCATCTCACAGAGACTCCCAGTGCCTGCTTTTTGCTCATCTCCATCTCCTCTCCTCCCACTCCTGGGGCTCACCTGTAGTCATGGGTGAGCGTGACACAAGACTCCTCCTTCCTCAGTCTGGCCAGGAGCGCTCCACCCTCCATCTGCAGCCTGACCAGCCGTGCATCTTCAAGAACGTTCTTCATCAACTGCCTGTAATTCCTGAGCAGCACAGCTGCCTCCTGGAGGGATCACAAGAGTGAGATCAGCAGTTACTGCAACCTACATGCAATGAGGGAACAGGCAAAAACCAGCACCCAACCCAAAACACACGCAAACCCCATCTCACCTTGGCCCACTCTAGGAAAGAGGGAGGCTGGTTCCCACAGCTGTTTCTCTCAAGCCTGCCAAGTCCAAAGTGATAAACAGCACTCCTCTTGCTCTCAATACGTTCACCCCACAAGGCTAAAATTGTAACCCAATTCCTATTGTTGTCATACTCCATTTGCTGGGCCTGGAAAGAACAAGCTTTCCAGCCTCATTTTCCATTCACAACTAGCTCCTACTGTTCTTAGAGCCTGGACCTCCACGGCTCCAAGCTGTGGGACAAGATGCTCCTGAAGGCTTTGTAGATATACACATGTATGGAGGAAGACCCAGAGAGGCCACTATGATATGTATCTTCCATTGCTTTACTGTTGGGACCCTCAGGGCAGAGCTGGCAGCAATTTCCTACCATGTCAAGGGTACAGCAGCTTCTCAAGAGTGGGGGAATATGTTTGCAACAAAACAGGCTTGGTCTTTGTACCCTCCTCCTCTTGCCCACTTCCAAACTTCTGGAAGCAGCAAAGCTGGAACTACAGTACAGCCTTTGCCTGGTGAGCATGGTCTACGTTGTCACTTAACTTTATTGCAGGCCATTCAAGCCCATCTGGTGTGGCACAGCCTGAAGCAGCTGCTCAGTACTACAGACACCACAGCTAGTACCAGCTACAGAGCTGTGGAGCTGCTAAGCGTGCACTCCAATGCTGCAGCAAGCACCCATCACCAACAAGCATAGCTGAAGATATCATCTCCTGGGTGACACTGATGGATCAGGGAACCAGCTTCTACACCCAGTGGGGGCTCTATCACTTCACTTGGATTAGCTTCTACTAGTCCTGTTCTGACAGCTCCGCAGTGACACACAGCACTCAAAACTCCACTACTACAGCTTGCAAATACAAAGCTACAGCTTTTCTACAGCTATCCAGCCTTCTGCTCTCTTCTGTTTCAGACCCACCTCTGATAGGAGGTGAGGGACATGCTTACCTCAGCTCTTTCTGGTAATTTTCCAGATTCCACTTTATGAATAGCTCCCTGGAGGAAGGCACAAGCACCTTGGCATCCTTGTAGCAAATGTTCCAGCTTCTACAAGAAAAAAGGACCAAGGCAGGGATTGTTGTCTCATGGCTAACAGGAAAGCTGTCTTTTCAGCTTGCAGAAGGTTTAAAGTACAGAAATCAAGAGAGGATCAAACACGTTAACCCAAGTTTTCAATTATACCATTTGGTGAGGCTTCATCAGCAAAGAGAGGCATCACACTATACCAAGGCCTCTAAGCAGACCTTAGAAACTTGCATGCTCATGGCTTCTATGGGTCATGCTTTACAGGAAAGAGAATGAGTCCACTTATGTCCCACAGTCTTCTACTATTAGTATTTCTTGTAACTTTCCACTAAGATGAATCACTATGCATGAATTCTAGAGGAACAAAACCTAGAACAAGCAGCTGGAATTTCTCTACTTTAAATAATTTCTCTTTATATTAAAAGCAGTGTAAATTAGAGATTAGGAAACTGGCAAGCTTCCACAATTAAGTACCTTAAACTACTGAAAAAATCTGAAATCCCTCCTCTCTTCTGGTTTTAAAAACAAAACCAAACAAACCTAACATTTCACAGGGGTTCATGAGACAGTACTTTTCCTAAAAGTCAGTAATATAAAGCCTAAATACTGTCAGATGCCACTGAAATCAGAGAAGGGAGAAGCAGCTATTCCAAAACAACCACACTCAAAACAAAAAAGCAGCTGTGTGAAGCTCTACTGAACTGAACTCCCTCCTCCCTGGAGTGCTGGAACAGCCTCAGCAGTGACAGATTAGCAGGCAGGATGCAGGTGAGATCACTGGGAGAGGAAATAAACACTATTTGCCACATAGCTGCAGATCTAAAGGGGTTGAGCATATGGGTCATTATCACACACAGTACATTGTATAAATAGGCAACCCATAAAGATTGATTCCTACACTAACTCCCTTTGGTAACTTCTGCATGTTTGTGTCTTGCATCTTAACAAGAAGCAGTCTCCTTCCTTCACACTCCTTCCTTCAAGAGTTATGCTCCTGCACAGACAGAGGACCTCAGCTCTCATGCTTTTCTCAACTCTGCCCAGAAAACTAATCCATAACCTCTTGCAAAGCTTCTCTGCTTCCTCACTGACAAATATACCTCAAATTCAGTCCTAGGCGCCGACATTAGATTTCTCTACCTCTACTACATCAGCACGGGTTCATACTACTATTTTTAGATACAAGTTTAAAAAAAGGGTTCTAAAGTAAGTTGGAAAAGATAAGTTAACATTTAGCACATGCTAATCCTAACTACTGAAGCTTGCCGCCACCAGCATAGTGGCATTGTCAATGATATCTTAACCTGCTTCAAACGCTGCAGTGTGGCACACAGCACTCTGGGCAGTGAGGTCAGAGCCAAAAGACCACTGAATCTTTTGGAAGCAGAGGTGATGGTTCTGTCATCCACCATGGTGAGCAAGTCAAACAACATGAAGACAGCCAATTTTTGTGCAGGTTTACAGAGATTTAATCCTGCCTAGTCTCAGCATGCCAAATATCTCTCAATACAGCTTTTAGAGATTCAACAAGTCCATGATCTACAGGACTTATGCTCCCTCCACAGCATGAGTGTCCACAGAGTTGCATATTGGTGCCACAGATACTACTCTTGCAGACTTCTGGCAGTCTGCACATACCATGCTGCATGGCCAGCAACATCTGCAGTCCTGACACAGATCATCAGTGTGTGCTGCATTGGTGGCTGCAGCACTTTCTTACTGGTGCCTGCAGCACCCTTTGTCAAGGCTACCTTCTTTGTAAACTGTATCAGGATGCTGCAGCTTCACCCCTTCTATCTCTGAGGCTTAACTTGGGTCAGCTCAAACATTTCCACAGGGTGGTCATCCTCCCTACATCTTAGGCAGGTTCTAATCCACACCTGGGTACAGTTCCACGACTCTTGAGAGGAGTGCAAAGGCCAAAAAGGATCACAGTACCTCAGTACTGTGCCTCAGCAAAGTATACTCAAAACAGCCAGACAACAGAGAGAAGGAACAGATTGCTGGTACTGCCTCGTACTGTTATCTTACTCCTAAGACTCACTGAACTGCGTATTTCTTTTGATTCCTTGCTTCATGTGGCCAGCTCTCAAAGAGGAATACAATGCTGCCCCACGCTGAAACATCATTATATTTTTAGTTTAGGTGCTTTTTAAAGAGCTCAAATTTGATGACAACTTTGGTAAATAAGTAAATTATATCTAAAGGAGGAAAAAAGATGTTCCTAAAAGGATCTCATTATCAGGAACTTCCAAATTTTAGCCCTGCCAGGATTGCAGTTTTTACTAAGGACCTCTTAGCCTGGTCTGGGGAACCTGCTCCAAAACCAGCTGGATCTAACTAGTTTTATTATGCTCGAGTTCTTGACTGTGAGTTCAAAGGCAACATGCTACTAACACCTTTTCCTGAGATTAGCATAAGAAGTGTCTGCCCTTAAGCCTCAGAGTAGAACCAGAAGAGAAGTGCCACTGTCTATCACAACAAAACAGAATTCTGTTTCTTCCTTCCCTCCAAAATATGATCAAATCTGAATTAATGCAGTTCAAGCAGATGGGCTAAACTAAGTTTAGTTCCTGCAGTCATGCTAATAGGTCACAGTGTGCATCAATTCTATGAAGACAGTATTAGTATTCTTTTGATAACAGATTCATTTACATACAAAGCTATTACAGGAACCACTGCCTTTTAATGCTTGTAGGTTCAGCTGTTGACAAGCTCCTCTTGCTTCAACTCTGTTACCATGCCACTTCTTCTCTCAGATACCAAAGAACACAAGACATCCTACTCACCATGCGGAAGCTTAACCAGTCCCGGTGGCAATAAGGGAAGGTCCCATCCAGTTCTATAGGGAGCTGTGAGCTGTCTATGTGCTTATGGAGGGATTTCATGGAGGTGAGAAGTTCAAACTGCACAGAAATAGAAGAAATAAGAGCACATTTGCATTAGGGTGTGAGTATTGAGCAGAGGCAGTTTAACGAAAGACAGCACCCTTTATTTCTTTATCTATCTTGCACAGAAACGAAGTACACAGCGTATGCTCCAATATAACTACAGTATGAAGGGGGGAAAAAAATCAATTCAATCTTAGAGCAGCCTGCTATACAGCTTAGTGGGTGAACCTTGAAGGAGTGCAGGCCACAACACGCTGTTTCACCAAGCAGAACATCTGTGATGGAAATCTGACAGTAGCCAGCCCTCTCCGGAGCCAGTACCTTCTAGTATAAGCAGAGCAACTCCCTCATATGTTCCCATGTTGTGCTGAGATTTGTATTCATTTAGAAAGACTGAGAGGTTAAATCCAGCCCCCAGCTTCCCCATCTCACTTCCTGGAAAAAATAGCCTAACAGAGCAGTGTCTGCCCTATCCCTCAACTCTCCACTCATCACAGCAGCTATCTGCTCCAAGTGTTTCCTGGATCATGACGCAGAACTTGCCTTTTGTGAGTCTGTAAGACTTCAGAGCATTTTTATACTCACAAGAGAAACAGAAAAGTGCTCCTGCAGGTACATGGAGGCCAGCCCAGACACCAGGAACTCAGGTGGAAACATTTAACCCCTCCCCCACACTAAAGTTTCCACCTCCTTACAAAATACTGATGATGCTTCCAATTCCTCCCGCATGCCCGTGTCTTTGTTAGCCTTTGCTCTGTCCCTCCTACACACTTTGGATTTGCTCGATGTGTTTAATGTCTTCTATAGCTCTCCCTGCATGCACATGCCTGCAGCCCCCTTTCTCATTTCAAATCCCTCTGCATGGGGGCAATGAGGAAATGGACTAAGAGCATTTGTTATTCTTCAGCCTTTCAGGGCAGCACACCACACACAGAGCAAAACTGATGCTATCCACAGTATCTTCATCCACAGGAGCCAAAAGGGAGGTCCTGGCCTGCTCTGAAGTCTATGGGGTTTTGGCAGGCACAGAATTTCAGTCCACTCTTGTAGCCTGTAACAGTCTTAGAGCAGAGAGAGATGACTAAGATGCAGTCTGATGCTCTGTTATTCACTAACCACAGACAAGAGTGGCTGAGAATCTACATTTCTTATACAGCCATGGAATACCAAGGCAGATTTACATCCAGTGGGAGTGTTAAGTGATGTCATGATGATTTTCCCTCCTCCATTAGCGCCTCCTGTTAGTCTCCCCAGACATTTCAGCTGCAAAGAGAACCTCACACACATTGACACCTCTTCTTCCCCCTCTTGCAGAAGTCTTAGCCACCGATAGCAGCAGCTATGAGGAGAGGAAGCATGAGGTATCCAAGATGCAGGAGGGCAACAAGTACCTTCAAAGGATGCAGTTCAGGATTTAGCCTAATGTGATCTCTTCCTGACCAAGGGCTTCCTCCCTTGTTAAGAGGAGAATGTGAAAAGCATCTCTATTACTATTAATTGTTCAGGGCTGCTCCATACAGCTATCCATGCTCCCAACAAACCCCCTGTGCCTTGAATGCCACAGCAGACTGACATAATTATGGCGCAAATGTCACTGATGGACTTGGCAATAAACACAGCATGACAGAGATATGTTCAGCTCACAAACTTTACAACCCTATAAATACCATACCCACAATAGACCACAACCATAAAATACAGAGAACAACTAGAGAGATTTCATCTGAGGATAACCATACATCAGTGGACAGAGACCTCGCTGTTCAGAGTGTTAAATAGAGGATATCAAGAGCTCCCCAGCAACCCCTGCGTAAATGGTTCCATTACCTGTCCTGCTGGTGGCTTCTCCATCCGAAAAGTCAGGTCTCTTTCAACCAGAATCAGTACTCCATGAATACAATGTGGATCCATGTCCTACAACAGAACAGAGCGCAAATCCATTACCTATCTGCCTGGGATGCTAGGGAGAATGTACCATACCAGGTTTGCACAAGAGATTGCAATTTATCCTTCAAAGGCAGTTACGAAGCCTAGAATGTAAGTCACCAGGTATAGGGAAAGCCATTCTACACAGCATCAAGGCTACGTCGTTAAGGTAGCTTGCTTCAGATCAACCAGTCCTGCAGTATTTACGGAAGCAATGAAAAAGGTCAGGTCTGGGCTGCACTAAAAAACCCCTGCCTTCTACACAGGGAAGTTGGGGGGGGGGGGTGGGGGGTGTGTGTGTGGAAAAAATCCCAACACAAAGCCAAACAGAACCATATTCAATGTCCAAGTTTTTTCTTGATAACTTTCCTGGTCACTCCTAACTGAAAGGAAGTTATTTTCCCCACAGTGCCAAAATCATTGTCTTGTCTTTACTTACTGCCAACTCACAATCAAGGACTTGCATCCTGTTGCTACTGTTAAACCAATATAAATTCCATATACAGCAGCTGTAGTTCAAATGTGATCCAGGAGCAGCTCTCCAATTACAGAAGCACTCTACAGGGAAGTGAGAAACAGGCATAGAGAGCAACAGCAGGAAGAGGGAAACGTAGTAGAAAGATCCAGATCATGGAGACAGGGACCACTAAATACATGATGCCTGGATCTGGACAGCAAGAAGAACAGCTATTTGAGCTGTCATTCCACATGGTTAAGAGAGAGCCATCCCATCCAGAAGTATCCTAGATGGGCTTTGCCTCTGCAAACATCTTGGAAACCATCAAGCAACAAATCCTTTCCCGTACAGCTCAAGCTGCAAAGCACCTGCCACATAGCAGGCCACGACAGCAAGTGAACCCTGTTCAAATAAATCGCTCTAGCAGTCTTTAAGGTTAAATATCCAACATGAATGGCAGAGCCAGAGTAGAGAACCAAGTGCACCAGCAAAGACTGAGCCACCTAACCCAACACTGAGCCCACTACAGCAATTAAGAAACAACGCCAGCACAAGGAGACCCAATTCTGCAAGCGAAAGCAGCAGCACATTCCAGAGCAGAGGAAAAGACCTTGCTCTCTTCTAGTCCTAAAACAGGATCCCTTTGAACTGGCAGAAAAAAAATCCCAGCTGAAACACCTCCCAAAACAGTGAGGGGTTTCTCAGTCTTGTCAAATACCTTTCTCCAAAGCAAATAATTCATGCTTGCACTGTTATCTGCACACTGATCAAAAGGCCAAAAAGAATTTATTGCATAATTAGGCTGTATTAGGTAAATACTAAAGCTCATCTGAAGAGAGGCTGGGGAGGTATTACAGCTGTATCAGCCGCTCTGAATTTGTCTGCCAGAAAGTACTGAAGGATGTAGACTAGCCACAGTTTCAAGGCAGTTCATGGCACTACATAAATTTATTCTTTCACAACCCCTCTTCTACTCCAGCAGTCATGAGACATGCAATGTGAGTGAGGCATAAAGGTAGTGATGGTGTAACATGAGGTTACAACAGCAGCCAAAACTCTCGCTTGTTTGTCACTGCCGAAAATAGAGACTGCAAAACCATTCACAGATAAAGCTGTCAGGAGAGAAGTTCAAAGTTTTCCAATCCAAGAATTAGTCATATTTCGAAATAAATCAATTCTTTTTCACCACATTTTTTTCTTTAAACAGCTGAAGATAAGTCAGTCTCATCCATCACTGATGGAGCAATCCAAACAGGATAAAATGGTTTACAGGAGTGCCTCAGGAGGTAGGCAGAGCTGGAAGCAGTAGGATGCTGCTCAAGGAAGCTTTCCTGCAGCTTTCCACACAATCTCTTACCACCTTTGCTAACAAAACCAGCTATCTGGAAGCAAAGAAAGAGTCCCACACACATAAGTGAACTCCTCACCTCCCAACACAGGCACAGTGTGGACGGCATAGAATAGAGGGGCATCAACAAGCGCTCAGAGAGCACTAGGGTAAGTACCCATCCCTTTACTACTCTTCTTTAAAAGGAGAATTAGGTACTTTCTTCCATCTTTCTCAGACTGAAGTTTCAGTCTTCTGGCTTCCTGACCCAAATGGAAGTCCACAGCCAGACTTAACATCCCTGGCACAGTTTGAAGCACAGGGCTGCCAGGAACGCCTGTGCAGATGGGACAGTACGCAAATACTATGTTCAATCTCAAAGTGACCACTTTGAGCAGTAGGAGGTCCCTGGTCTTCAACATCAGACAAAGGTCCTCTGTATTTCTGCAGTAACAGGGCATGTAAATACACCCACTGAACAGAAAGTTTGCACAGAAATTTCCTGCTTTGAACTGCTACTGTATCGCTGTCTTCATAAACAGACTCTTCCCTTCCCAATCCAACACACAGATGCAGCAGATTACAGGATTAAGAGTGTGCACTGATATGCAAAACTCAAAAGAATCTCACTCTATAAAGACTCAGGCAGAAGGAAATCCCAGATACCTGTTTACTGAAGGCCAGTGCACACATTCCACTGTGCATGCCCTGCCTGTGCATTGACCAAGGGATTGGCCCAGCACTGCTGAGCAGCGAAGTTCCTCTGAACAGGCCCCCCAGCACAGAGCTTACAGGTGACCTGTGACCAAATATCATAGCAGCATTTACCTCTGCAAAAACCCTTGCTCCAAAGCATCATTATAAAGCTTCCCACAGGAACAAGCATCGTCTATTCTTGCAGCACATACACACTGCACATTTCCCTTCACCTCCACGCAGAGCTGCCAGTGTTCCTCCTTGCTCCTTCCTGTGTTAGCTCTGCTGCAGCTCTTTATTCTGCCCCTGCTCCCAGTGCTGTCTGGGACAGAAGAATTTCCCAGCCACACATAGTCTAAAAAGGAAGGGAGAAGAAAGTCTTGCAGAACACAACTCATTCCCACCCTGAAGGCAGAGTGGATGAGAAGCTTTCACCAGTTTACTAGGTGACTCTAGACAGAGCAGCTGACAGCCTCCCAGTGCTGTAGGGAAAGCTACCTGCAAGTACCGGAAGTTGTCTATTAGCACTTAAAAAGTCTGTTCACGCATTTATTCCAGAAAGATGGAAGAGTGGAGTAAGCATTTCCTCAGACTGACAGATCTTGATGCAGAAACCTGTGGGATCAAAGTCTTCCCAGGGGGTTCTCTAGGGTTAACAGATCCAAGCATTGCAGCAGGAAGGGACTCTGCATTAGGTCATCCGACCTGTGCTTACCCACTGTGAAGCAGTGCTCCCCCACTGCTCAAGAGGAGAACGTTCCTCAGAAATTGAACAAGCAACACTGCATCTCAGCACTTAACAGATTCCACCCACACTATCATAGTAAGCTTCACAAAAGCCATGTAAATAGAATCCTGTTGAAGTGGAGAGCGGAACCGCAGAGACATGAGCTCCAGAGACAGTCTGCCAGAGATAAGAGACATTGGGATATGTGTTAGGGATTTCGGAAAGGACCCCAAGGAGTAATCTGTTTTGTGACCTTACAGGCACAACATACAGTCTATGCTTCTGTAGCCACCCGCCAGCAAACCTTGCTGCACTCTAGAAAGCCTAGCTTGCCTCACTGTAGTCACAGTCAGTTTTCTGTAGTTCTCTTTCCTTGTTTCAAAGCAGACAAGAATACTGCCGTGGGATCATGGAGGTAAATGCTACACATCTCCAAAAGGCTCAGAGGAGCCAGGCAATTATTCCTGTGCCAAAACCAGATGATGAGCAAGCTGAACAGGTCTTGTTTACGGAGTCTGCAGAACAGTCAGGGTAAGGACAGAAAAACCACAAGCAGAGTAATCGGCCTCTGTCAGTCACTGTTACCTGGAGAACACACTCAATTCCAGCTATCTGTCTTGCAGCACATTAATCCCTGTAAACTAACTGTTGCACCACCCTGATAAGGAGGTGCTCAGAGCCAAACAGTCATCACAGCAGGATATTACAGAGGCACTGCAAAAAACTTTCCCCTCCCTCCTTTTTTCAGAGTAGTGAACTTCAGGTTAGAATGGCTTCATTCCTGCCATGCTTGTATGAGACTGGGGACCCAAAACCCACATTGTGTCTCAACGTGCTGCCAATTTTCAAATCATCCCACTAAGACAGGACCATGCAACTATGGGCAACAAAACACTCAAAAGCTTTAGGAAGCCCACTGACATGTGGGCACAGCATGAAGGAAAAAACTTGCTCGTTACCTCTGCAGAACTGAGCAGGGTACCAGATTACTCCTTCACCACAGGGAATGAGTACCTGGATAGAGCTCACAGCTCCACCCAGCCCAGGAAGCAGGAGGCCAGTCCTCTGACTCAGCCCCAGCTCTCAGATGTGGCACTGAAGCACATAAATCACAGACACCCCAGAGTCGTTAAAACATTGCCCTGTTCCAGTTTGCAGAGTTTGATTCCTAAGAGACCTAAGCCCTGATTTAAAAGGAACACCTGCTTAAACAAGATTAGTCATAGCTACAACCCAGCACCTCCTTGGCTCTCTAACAACAGTATGTAGGTTCTCTCTGGGAGCGGGGCAACACAATCCACTTGCTTTCCAAGTGACTGATATGAAAGCCTTTGACCCGAAGCAATACAGAGTTACAGCATGTCCGATTCCAATCATTCACCGACAGCCACATCAACAGCTGCATGCGCTCTTCCACCTGGCATGACAAGCAGTGTCCTTCCCCTCCCTCTGCAGCAGGCAGAGGCCTCTCTTCCCTGCTTCTCCACGGTGGGCAAAAATCCCTACTTACTTCACACAACCTCTCCAAGCAGGGCATAACCTCTCCAAGCCTGATAATTCATAACAGTGTTGGGTACAAGATGTTCTCAGCACAGAGACAGAAGCAAAATTTGGAGGGGTGCAGAGAGGTGTTCTCCTCTAACTCAGACTTGCTTAGATTTTTTGCTTTGTCTTCCATCCGGGAAGTCCAGGTCATCCTCCTAAAACAGGGCTAGGTATGTAACTCCACTTCCCAATGCCAACTGAAAGCCAGGTGGCAGATGGAGACATAAGCACCAGATGGAGATGTAACATCCAACTAAGATGGCAAGCCAACTAGTGTTCCTTTGGCCCAAGCTCTAGGCTCACCTGCAATATGCTGAATGCCTTGAAGAGAGCAGGAACCGGTGAACAGCGACGAGCATCCACAAGAACAGTTAGACCCAAAGCCTGACATTCTGGTCTGGAAGGACAGCGAAAAAGAGGTCACATTTGTAGCCAATGAAAATCAACAACACTGGAAAAAGAACCCGTAGGCATGACAGAGTGAAAAAAACCAGTACATTACGACATTGTAAGGACAGGGAGCTAACTGGCCACCTTCTCCTAAGGAAAATATATACATGAAAACCACCACTTGGATTGCTTAGTTTTCACCTTTGCTACTTCCACTTGAACCTCCCATTTCCCCAGTCCCTGGGATACATCTCACTGATGGCAAAGGTGCTGATACCCACTCTGAGTAATCGACAAAGGAAAACCAGTCCCTTCTAACTGCGTTCAGGGACAAGCTTGGCCTTAGTCACACTGCTTCACAAGAACAGCCATTCTGGATCAGAACCAAAGCCTACCTTGCCCAGAATCAGATTTGAAAGGAGAAGCATAAGAAACAAAGCAGGAGAAGCAGATGCTTTCTCCTGGGTTAAGCCTGTTCCCTTTACCAAACATTTAAAGGCTTAAAAAAATTTTTGAAAAAATCACTAACAGACAGTTAGCTTTATCTCTTATTAATTTAATAATTTAAAAGTTAAATGAAGTCTTGGTAGAGCGTGAGATGAGCTGGGGGGGAAAGTCTGTCATAGTGAAGGGAAGAGTAGCTGCAGCACAGGCTGCAGACTCCCGCAAACCATTGTCAGCCAGACGTCAAGGCAGATTTTCTCAACCCTTGCAGATCCTCCCTCCCTCTCAGCTTGGAGGCCTGGCCCTAAAACATCATATCACAACACTATCATGGAGTTGCTGCATGACTGCCCCATCATAGCTCACAAATCCCATTTTCTGAGCTAGTGAAGAATAGCAAGAACAGCTTGGATTCATGGCAACACATGAAAACATTCATTACATACCTAACTCTATCACACCATTTGCACAAGGCACATATAGAATAGCCAAAGTGCTTACAGAGCACCAGTGGGTTCACCCTAGGAGGAGATCCCCAGTTTTGGGACTGTCTGGACCGGGTTCCTAGGCCAGTAAAGTCAGCCTGTTCCCCTCACTGCCTCAGCTTCCACCCCCGCCAAAAGGCAAAGTGGACACGGCAGCAGCTGTCCACCCTGTCAGCCCAAGAGTGTCACAAACCTTGGGATGCTATGCAAGTACAGAAGAAGGCGTACAAGCTCAGTGGTATTGCAGTGGGGGTTTAACCAGGCTGTGTTCCTTGTTGTTATTATGGCCACTGCACGTCCTGATTTATCTCTGGTACCTGTAAAAAGAAGAAGGAAAATAAGTCACACAAGGAAGTCACCAGAGCCTGTTTCCAGGTGTGTATGCCTCACATTCCCCTACTACCACCCCACCACCCTCCTGGAAATGTTCCACAGAACTCGATGTAGCATATGTTGCAGTTTGCAGTAGGCTATAAACACACTCCAAATTAGGCAAATACTCCCCAGAGTGAAGTAGCTGAGCTCTGCTTGTCTTTCTCTCACAGTAGCATTAAAATTTGGACTGCTTTCTTCTACCCAAACACACGTTCTTCATAAAATATGGCTGAAGTTGGCTAAAGATAACCCAACCTTGTGAACAAAGTAGGAACGTCATAAACTCAAGATAAATAATCTCACCTCCACTTATGCTACAATATTCACATTGCTGTCAGACAATGCAGACAGGTTTACAGAACAAAATACGCTACCGCATGAGACTGCGCATGCACACATCAGGCTGAGCCTAGCACTTAACCAGATATTTCCTCCCAGGAGAAAAGCCCTGGAGCACGAGCCTGGAGCCTCCTCAGAGGCTGCAGAATGGACAGCCCAGGAGCACACTCTTGCCTGCCTGCAGCTGTGAGAAGGGCAGAGTCACTGCCAGGCTTTCATTAGTTTCAGGGCTGCCTCAGTGCCTAGGGAATAGATAAGGCACAGTATGGGCAACACAGCTGGGTTGTGATATGTTGAGGATGGAGAAACCCCTCTGTGTCAGTTCACTGTGACAACAGTTCTCTGCCCCCTGGCTTTCCAAAAGCCCAAAGACAGCGGTATCACAGGAACCAAGTCTGCTCTATGAGTTCCCAAAACTAAATGATGGTCTGGCTTTGGGTTCTAGATACAACATGCACCAAGAACTGAAGGGAAGGACATAACAGTGCCATTTCTGGAATTAGGTCCAGCCTCTTCTCCAGATGCAAAGGAGAGGTAAAGAGCAGAAGGACACAATACTTCAGAGACCCAGAGCCACCATTCAAAAGTACACAGTGCCTGTGGAGTGAGAGCCTGCTCAAGCAACCAGCACCCTGCACTCACGCACGTCACCAGGAAGGTAAGTGATTTGGAGAACAGTAGGGACTACACCTCTATTGTATAAAAGTAATTCACAAGAACAGGAGCCATTTCCTGTCATACAAATTGTATGAGAGTTTTAAAAAAAATCCCAAGCACAATACAAAACCAGAGGCTTCAAGAAAGCTATGTCTGTCTCTTCTGAACTTTATTGCTACTAGAGGAGATACTGACCTGGACCACCTCCCTCCCCATCCCAGGGGCAAGCATGTGAGTTGACAGGTAGAACGGATACAGATGGACAGCCCCAAGCACAGAAAACTGCCCTGGTGTGATCTCAATCTGTCTCTAGGACGTGACTTGAGTGAGGGCCACAGACACAGATGGGCATCATTTAGAAACAAGTCTTTCTCCCTTCTAGGGACCAGAACTGTGACACAGGCTTTCTCCTGCTAACAGCAGAGACAAAAGTCTTTCATCATCTGTATGATTCAGGAGTTCTATTACTCCTGAAATACTATATTCTGGACACTGTATAATCAAAGAGCCACAGGGAAATTAGAAAAAGATTATTAACATCCCCTTAGCTTATGAAACAAGGTATCATCAGAAAATCAAAAAAAAAAAAAAAAGCAAAGCACTCAATTACTGGAAAAATGGCTTGACACCAGGCTCGGTAAGAACTTCTTACTCTGAAGCAACATCTTTTGTCCGTGAGGGAAGCTGGGCATCACCAGAAGTTGATTAGACCTTGAACTTCCAGACAGGAGCCTGGGAATTGCCTGACCAGGTCAAAAAAGCAACTGCAGCTGCCTGGGCTAGGTCTCCAACAGTGGCATAACCAGATGATTCAAGAGCAGAACACAGAATTGAAACTCTCCTGAAAGGAGAGATCCTTCCTAACTCTATCAGCTACTAGTTTATTAAATAGCTCTTATTCACTGTTCATTATAGAAGCATTCCTTTCTATTATATCAGTACCAATGTCTAACATAAAGCATTGAACTGAGTGGTGAGTGCATTCTCTCACATGTGAGGATTGCCCACTGAAATCCAAAAGGAGACTCACAAAAGAAGAGATGTCAGTCAAATCCGATACTGCTTCTACAGAAAATATGATTCCTCCCTTAGATGAAGACTCCCTTGGAAGCTGTATCAAACCCAAACCTTGTTGTTCAATGCATTTCAAGGGCACATCCCTTAATCCCATATTCAAATGCATTCACCTTGTTTAACAGTTGTATGTTATGATAAGAATCTGTGACAAAGGAAACAACTGGAACATTAGATCAGAGTCAAGCTTCTACAATAGCATCGACTATGAGCTTCTCTCTTGGCCATTTTACACACCCTAAAACATCCAACCTGATCATCAGATGAGAACAAATTCCAAAGGAGGCTTTCTAAACGGTTTACCCACAAATGCAAAGTTACACATTTGAATGTACCATAACTCTGCCCTGGATTTGGTTTCTCATATCACCTTTTTCCAGAAGACTGGAAAAGTTTCATTTCCCTTTCCTCCTTCCCTCCTCACAAAGGTGTTTTCACCACATTCTCAATCACCTTGCGAGATAACTTTCCAGTCTCTTCCCATAAGATGTCCAATTCAGTCACAAGAAAGGGCTGTCACCTTTTCTGCACCACCTCCAATATTCAGCATTTCCTTTTAGAGCAAAGGGCATCAGAACAGCCCAAACTATTTGAGAGGCATCACCAACAAGTACAGAGAGGTAAAAATCACTTTCTTAACCTGGCTAGTCATCCCTTTTCCTTTACACATCTGAGGTCAATATTGGTCTCAGCCCCAGCACAAAGTGGGAAATCACTACACTACCTTTCTGCTCTCCTTCCCAATTTCTCTGCACTGCACAGGTCCACCTGACCTCTTCTCTGCCCTCTGGCCAGTTTTCAACTCATATGTAGCTCCTGAGCTGATCAAATGTAGCTATCTTCCTGCCCTACACCGGACAACCCTCTCACTGGCTGTGGAAGGAAGCAAGCCCACAGAGGCTGCTTATGCAGACACTGCCAAACAGCTGTTTTGCTCTGGAAAGGTAGATCTCACTTCCTCTGCTTTACTTCATATTTGGTTAAACACAAAGACCTCTTGTGTGGGCCCTGCACACCAAGCAATCCTGGCTGCTCTAACAGTCTCAGCTTTGTTTACCACTTTGCCAATATTTGTCCCATGCAGGAGTTTTATCTGCAGCAATTTGATACTTGTGCCATATCAGATGCAAACACTGAATAATATTTGACCTACAACTGATCTTGGCAGAACAATTCTGGGAAGTCCTCCTTTGATAGCTAGTTTTGTCATCTGCTATTTAGCTACACTATCGTTCATCTCACATGTTACTCATCTGCACGTCATTGGGATATTCCTTTCAACACTGTGTGTCATGAAATCAAATGTTTTCTAAAAATCTGTTATATCTAGGCAGCTACATTTAATCAACCAAACTTCTAATTACCAAGAATAAAACTGGTTTTACAAGAACACTGTCAAATAGCATCTTCTACACTCCTATCCTTTAATTATCTACCAAGTGAATCAAGTTCCTATTGTTTCGACCAGGTCTGATGTCAGGCCCACCAACCCATCATTAGCTGCACCCTCACTTTTGTCTTTTTGAACTATTGGTATGAGCCCACAGATTTGGCATTTCTGACTCACACACGTTTGGTTAACATTTTGAGACTCCTGGGAGCAAGTTAACATTACTTTCATGAGAGGGAGGTTCTACTTCCTGTCCTTCCCATCCAGAAACTTTAGAGAATTCAAGAATCATTGCTTCTGGAGAGGTTTGGGGTAAAAGAAACAGAATTGGCACCAGTCTGCAGCACCGCAAACAGGCTCGTCTCCCTTGCCCTCCTACACACCACACTTCGCAGACACATTCTGGCTCAGCTACTCACCAGGTAGGCAGGCGACTCCACTCCTGAGCACTTCTGGGTTCACATCCTTGACAATGGTAGGTGCAGACCGACCACCCCAGGCAGTCCCAGAAGCTGGGGATGTTGGGGGAGTACTAGCTGTTGGGGTTTCCTCCAGGGCACTGACTTTACTCACTGGCTTCAACACATCTGTGCCAGCTGCTTCTTTCCTCGTCTCTGCCCCTTCTGACACCATCCCTGTAAGACAAGCAGCAGTCAGAAGGTAGAGCAGAGCTCCACCCAAAAGGTCCCTTGTAAGTCCCAGACTGGGGAAGGACATGCCCCCAGCCCCAGCACTCTGCAGCTCCTCCAGTCCTCATGCCAGTAGCACATATGTTCTGAAACTGGTTATAACATTAATACTACTGTAATTCTAAAAAAATAAACCAATTTATTGTGAAGTTTGCAAGTTACAAAAACTCAATTCAGATCAGGATTACTGTAGCCAAAGTAATATTTCAAGGTAACATATCAAACAGTACATGTCTGCTCACAGCCTGAAAGTCTGGCGCGGTGCAAGTCCCTGGCTGAGCTCCAGCAGCTGAGCATGCTGAATTGATAAACCAGCTTCTGACAGGGAGAGCTGCTCCATCAGAGCAGAATTACTCCCCCAACACCACTTTCAGATTAGTTCCTGAAAATATGAAGTCAACTCAAGGCTGACAAATCAGTTGGAAATTAGCCAGAGACCTTCTTCTGCTCGTCCAGACTTTTTAAATTAACAGTTAATGTGAAAGTCAGAAACCTATTTTAAAACCCTGAACAGGATGATTACACCAGTCAGCTGTTTGAGAGCTGGAGAAAACGTTTCCTTTGCCTGACACCTCAGCTCTAAAGCACAAGTTTTCCGAATCAGTTAATTCTAAAATTATCTTAGCTACTACATAGTTTTATGAAGTTTCAATTTTCATGTAAAAGTAGCCAGAGAGAAGTAAGAAATATACCTACTGTATAAGAAGTGTTACTCCCCATTTCCCAAAATTTTAAGAATTAGAAGCCAGTGATACATCTTCAACAATACACATTTAGCATCCTAAGTACACAGCGAGGTGATCCCACTTTGGCACAAAGATATACAAAAGAAAAGGCTATACTTCACTGCAAATCCTGGTACTTCAATATCTACCAACAAAAAAAAAAACCAACCTCTCTTTAGGAAAATAAAAGAGTGGAGTATTTATTTGCTTGCTATGAAGTCAGACATTTTAATTGCTATTTAAAATTGATTTCTCCTACCTTCCTGCTGCATCAACAATGCTGACACTTGACTTGGTTTATTTACTAACAGATTCCAATACTTCATTAAAGACCAGGACAAAGAACAAAGCATTCCTTGAAGTGGCTTTTAATACAAGTTTTAGCAGTGAAGGAGATTTACAGGTTGAGGCTCAGCCCAAACTGCTTTCAAAGTTGCTAAAGTGGGTGAGAGAAGTGCCCTGAGCGGGATGGCTCACTGAGGAAAATTATCTGACAGCGAGGGAAAACTAGGAGGGGCTCCAGAGCTCTGCACCATTGAGACCATGATGGAGTAGGTGCTCATTACTCTTTGGTAACACTCGTCTTGAGGGAGCACCCCTGGGACCCAGCTTGGCAGCTGCTGCATTTGACCACATAAGCTGCTGTGATGGCTTCAGGGCTCTGCGCAGTTCTGGGACCCAGCAGAGCTCAGTTCCATTCCTAGTACTACCTCAGCCTCCGCGTTCCAGTGATGCAAGAGGTCATTCACCTTGGATGACACTGCTACATCTTCCTGAAACAGCATTTTAGAGGGGCACTGATCTCTTGTAGATGGGGTATCCTGAAGATCGGAAGTCATGTAAGTTGTGCCCCAAAGGTTTCACATTAAGGGCTGAGACTCTCTAGGAGAAGACAGAATCATAGAATCATCTTCTCAAGGAGCTGTAAGGCCTGGCAACAAGCAGAACCACACAGTTTGTAGCAGAGGAATCTGCATTAAATGAAGAAAGCCTGCAAAGAGGACCAAAAGGTGGCATTTAAAGATGACAACAAAGGGAACATAGCTACACGAAAGGCATCATACCAGGGCAAAGAAGAGACATAATAAATGTACGTGGCAGCCCTGCCTTGGGTATCTCTTAGGAATGAGGCAGCAGCTCCCAAAAGCTAGAAGAGAGAAGCATTTTGCTCAGCCCACCAGACACGGTCTTGGTACCAGAGCTTTTCAGCCTCAGGGAAACCTTGCTGGAGTTGTGTGGCCTCCAGACTACATACATCTCACCCAGAGAAACCTCTTCCCTAAGCTTCTCAGGCTGTGTTCAGATCTGCAGACCCCACCTCTCACTGAACAGGCCCAAGCACACTATTTGTTATTTGCAATCCAGGGTGGAGGCACTTAAAGCGGAAATTGTAGAATGCGGAGGATTACATCAAAAAGCAAATTGAGAACTGGGACATCTGAATTTGCCGTGTTTGCAGGTTCCACCTTTCCCTGAGGTTAAGGAAGTGGTAGAGGAGAATTTGCTTGTATGCATTTCAAAGAGACATTAGCATTCTTCCTGCAAACTGCTCCGGCACCAGTATCATCTATGCTAACACCACGTAGTAACAGGGAGCGGGAACAGAACGCCCTAACAGGTGCTTCTGAATATGCCCCAGTGTGGCTTTCCAGTCTATTTCTTGACTATCAAGATATCTTCTACCCCCAAAACATAGGAACTCTTTCCAGAGCTGCAAAGTTTCAAAATTCACTTTCACTTAAAGTTAGTCATTAGGGAAAAAAAGCAGTCAGATTTTCTGTGAATGGAACCAGTGTAAATTTTAAGCCACCAACTCAAAAAGCTCACATTTGACTCAAAATCTTTCTAAGTTAGATCACATCTGTGCAGAAAATAAGCTCAGTTTGTGACTGGGAGTGGGAGACAGTTAAGGGACAAGGAAAAAATCTGCAGGCTCAGCAAACTCAGATGCCCCAGTTCTGAATGTGTATTTTGATATAATCTACAATGTCTGCCATAACAAGAAAGCTCCTCCACCTCACAGAGAAGAAATCGTGTCTGCCTATTACTATGGAGGTGTGAACTGTAGATCTCAATTGGCCCAGTAAAGCTTAAGCTTTGTTGTTATTTATAGTTCAGGCAAGATACCCGCAGTTTCCAATCCAAGTAGCAAAATGACCTCAACAAGAGACAGTTACAGACAATTTAACTTGCTTACAGACTGACTGGCTGGAACATAAATATCCATTTGTACAACTGAGAGTAGGACATTAGCTTCACTTTGTAATTTTATCTCTGAATTATCGTATTATTATCTTTCTAAGGGTTTAATGGGGCTAGATAAGGGGTGGCTTATTTGGATCTCAAAGCAATCAAATGTAATTGAATGGATTAAGCTTATTACAGTACCAGCTATAGCGTTTAAGAAATACTCCCGGCCTTAACAGATATTTAAGCTGTCCTATGCCTTAAAGAAATTGGTTCATCAATTTGGGGGAGGGGGTTCTGATGATTTAGGTTGTTTCTTCTGCTTTACAAACTCTGAGGTAACAGGGGCTTTTTTAACTGCAATGCCAAAGTTTATCATCAAAGTTGGGCCATGAACACGTCCCTTATTTCAGCCAAACCCCCAGAAACATTTACATTGTCTTTCATTAAAACCAAACTCCACACATACCACAGAGGGGTCTGACGTTGCTGAAATCTGCAGCAGCGGCCAAGACTCATCCTACAGAGCAGCAAGAACTTCACACTTCTCTCATACATGAGCTGGACCTGGCTAATTTTAGACAAAAGAGATGGGAACACCAAACAAGCAGCCACTAGAGTCATGAGGAAAGCCTAGACCCAACACTCAACACAAGCCTAGGTTTTTGGAGGTCCAGTCCTGTGTAAACATGAAGTCAAGCCAGGTTCAGCTTGATCAGGGGAATGGATAGCCACCATGTGGTTATTTACTGGCACACATCCCCCAAGAGCTACAGGTAGGCAGAAGGTGACCTCTTTTTCTCTGCTCATGGTGGTACTGCTCAGGGAGACACACACTTCAGAAAAGGAAACTTTTGAGCTTTCCCCTCCATTTCACAGAAAAGAAATGCTTGTCACTCCAAAAGTATCAGAAATGCCTGACAACAGTGGGCTTACCTAATTACGGAATTTAAATATTTTGGTGCAGGTGTTAATGAAATTTCATTTTAATCAATGGACACTTTAGCTCCATTAGGAGGTTGCATTAAGGCATCAGGTAAAATGTGACTTTTAGACACTTGAGCAAGTAGCTGTGTTTGCAGCCAAACGGAGTCGTGCCGCAGCCATGATGTAGGCTCCTATCTGCACAATTTAGGACCAGCACAAGCGTTACACTGGCAGCCCGTCCCAGGACAACCAACTCTTGATCTGTTCCCCCACAGAGTCAGATGTGCTCTAGCAATGCGGGTCTGTACCTCCAACCCTTTCAAAAGTCCTCACTCCAATATTTCAAGCCAGGTAATTTTCCTAGGCAGGGGTCTCGGGGAATGAGAGCTGTTGAACTGGAATGGCTTGTTTCTGCAACCCGCACCACACACAGACTCACTTCTCGATGTGATCTGCATATCTAGCTACAGCCTTCCAGACTCAGCAGAGCTAACTAAGCAAAGCCAACATCATGCCCATCCGGTTACATACTGCCTGCCTACAGTCAGTGCAAAAGGCAGAAAGACTGGATTGCTTCTTCAATTCCTTCTGAAGGAGCACAGCTCCAGCACGGGAACCCAGGCATCAAGAAGCCTGGGCAATGCCTGCTTGAACATACTGAGTCAAAGTTACATGCTTAATTTCTCTGTGCTCTCCCACTCAAGTTAAACAGCTCCTACTTGAAACATAACCAAGCCAAAGAAAGCATGCCAGAGGGTAAGGCAGGGAAGAGGGGGGAATCCCTCAACTCTGCAGTTTGCTTCTTAAATCAGTTACCAGCACACATTTGTTGATCTTCAGGTATCGTTACACAGCTAATATTTTACTGTGGCATCCACTGCTTCTTCCTCTTGCCACAACTATCTTCCTAAAGCCAATTTTCAACTATGAAAGACTTGTACAGTTAGACATTCTTTTCTTGCATATTCCTATTGCATGCATTCATAATGTGCACATGATGAATGTAATGAGTGGGGTCACCAGCAATCAGATTAACTGAAATTAGAGGTCTCTTACACTGGAACTTTGTTCTGTACCAATGTAAATTTGCAAAAGAACTACTAAACAAAATACCTAAAATAAGCCCACCTGTGAAGAGAAAGCTAATTTCCAGCCACAAAATTTAAAACTTAATCACTTTCCTGTAGTTTGTGCTGTTACCCCAAAGCCTCCCAGCGGACGTACTTGTCAGCAGTACCTCTTGAGAGCTTTGCTTTCGATCCATGTTATTAAACAGATAACCACACAAACATCCAATCGCTGTACCTTTCGGAGATGATGCCCCAGAAGCTGCCTCTGGGTGGGAGTGCAGAGTGCTGGGCTCTGCACACCCCTTGGTGGGTCCTGAAGACAGTGGTCCAACCTCCAGTTCCTCTTCAATGGATTCCAGTGTTTTTAAGGCTGTAGTCTTTGACTTTTCCTCATAAGAAAAACTTCCCTGGTTCTCCTCCCCTCCCTGCAAGTCATGTCCTACAACACACTCTGGGTTCAGCACAGAGTTCTCTTCACTTTTACGGCCCTGGTTTGCTGCTTGTCTTTGTGATTCCTCACATCTCTCTCCAGACCTCTGGGGTCTGAACTGACTTGAGTCTTCTGCTTGTGCATCAGCGCCCATCAAAGAGTCACTGTTATTTAATTGTTCTGCGGTCTGATCATCCTCTGCTGGCAGAGCAGTTTGGAGTGGTATGGCTTCTTCAGCTTTCTTATGCTGACATGCAGAGACCTCTTGCTCTTCACCATCTGACGAGAGTCCATCTGCAGGAGCTTTGAGAGAACAGTGACTATGACTAGTCTGATATTCATTTACAGTCAATATTTGTTCACTCTCTTTGACTTCCTCAGGGCTGTCCCTTCTTCCCAGCTCAAATTCATCTACTTCTCCTTGGTTCTGTTCTGGAGGATTTAATGGAGAACTAAGATTTGCTTCCTGATCACTGCAGCAAGCACTGACTGCTCCTACATCTGCCATGTTCCCTGAAGGAGAGCCTCTCTCCACACCTACATCTGAACTCTCAGGCGCAATAAGCAATGTAGTGGCCTGGACTTGCACAACACTTTCACTGACACTCTTGCAAGAAACATCAGAACCTTCCTTCAGTGTGCAAAGCGGTCCTGAAGCTTCCAGGACAGACACTGGACAGGGATCCATCTGTGTCACCGCATTTTGACCCTCAGTGAGTGGTTCTCCATGTCCTCTCAGTGTCACCTCCTCTTTAGCAGGCGGAGCAGCAGCATCTAGAATTGCTTCTGCACTCTGCTCTGATGTTTCAACACCAAGATTTCCACTAGGACCACCACTTTCTCCTTCCACGTTTCCAGGAGCACCAGGCATTTGTGCTTTGCAGTTGACACCATCGCCAGCACACACGTCGCTGTAGCTGCACAGTGCATATCGCCAGTCGATTGAGTGTTTGTTGTGGGTCTCCTGCTCTGCACATGAATCTTCTGCACTGCAGGCAGGAGACTCAGTCACAGGAAGGCTATTCCCCATGTTTCTAGGACCACCTGATATCAGCTGACCTTCTGGAGACAGTTCTCCATGTGCCATCATTTTGTTGCTTTCTAATGGAATTACATTTTTGAGAACTTCTGTAGAAGTCCTCAGAGCGTCCACCTGACAGTGCTCTTTCTGCATAAGTGCTGACTGAATTAAGTTCTTGGAGTAGGTACTGTCTTGAATGACAATAAACCTGTGCTTGCCTTTAGATGCATTCACTTGTGTTCTGGGCTGAGTTAGATAATTTAAAGCTAGTGACTGGGTTAAAGAGCCTGTTTGTGGCCCAAACCTGGGCAGTGAAACTTCTGTCAGCTCAATGTACTCCCCTTCAAGGTCACTTTTCAAGTTCTCTTGAGGCACAGGGCTTGTACACACACCATTGACAAGAGCTTCGCTCAACTGCGGAGCTGTGCTGCTAGTGACCAGGTTGGCTCTATTTGGACTTTGTTCCTGGAGATACCGAGATCCTAGGTCTGGTGAACTGCACTCAGCATGGTCCATGGGGAGGCACAGAATTGAAGGTTCCTCTGTTATTTCTGGAGAGATGATATTGTTTTCAATTATTTTTGGTTTACTTATAAATTCAGGTTTAACCACTTTATCCCAGGGGACACGAAATATTTTATCATCAGTGGTTAGTAAACAATTTTCCAGTGCTATACCCATCCGCTCTCCATTGATAGTACTCAACCATTCCAGAGTAAAAATAGAGGTATAGGAAACTTCTGGAATCACGACTTCCTCTACATTATGATTGTCTTTTGCCAAACATTTCAGTACAATTCGCGGAGACTTTTTGAGATAGGGGACCACCTGCAGGTAGAAGTCACCAGGCTTCAAGATCCGCCAGTCAATGGAAGCCAGCTGGACTACAATCTTCTCGTGAATACACAGGGGCCAGCCCTCATGGCGAAACAGCAAGCCACAGTATTGAACCTATGGAGAAAAGAGAAAGTGTTTTCAGCATCAGGAACAGATCTCAGCTCAAGCTTTTGGACAGGAGAGATCAATGCTTCTCCTTCACAGCTGTTACAATAGAACAGTTTAGGGTCTTTGGTTATTGGTGTAAGGAAGTTTTCCATACTGAGGTCTTCTCTTTATAAAGCGGAAACAACAAAAGCTATGAACACAAAACACCACTATCTCAGGATCTGAATATGAACCAACCAGCTGCCAGAAGTGTTAGCCCTGTTTTAAAGCTGGGTCAGCACAGACAGGCAGAGGTCTAAGCCCCAGAACCCCAGGGGAGAGAAATCAGGAGGCCTCACCCGCCAGTGCTCAAGCCAGAAGACCCTGTCTCTACCTCATTTCTGACTCAATAGGGCCAACTGGACTAAGAAAGTGAAAATTCAGACTGCACAACATCCCTAACCAAGTGCCATTAGAGAAACACAGGCAGTCTGCTTACAACTCACAGCCAAAACTCACTGTCCTCAACTAAAGACTGTCTAGTCTTAACAGAGAAGGTGGCCAAAATCTATGCATCATTCCCAGAGCATCCACAGTAAGCTCTAGATTATACCAACTACACTTGGTACCAACTGCCAGAATGAGGTTGTGGATGCAGAAACCTCCTCAGACAGGATGCCACTAGTCTGCCTGGCACCACAAAGTGTCTTTTGTCTGGTGAAGCAGTGTTGGGTCTTTAGACTGAGGTCTGCTGGAAGAGAGGTAATGAAGAGCTTTGCTGATGAGGGAAGGCAGAATAAGATACCAAGGTCTGTCTGAGGACTTGTTTTTGTTCCCTAATGTGGTCTGCTGGAGTATGCAGCATGTCCCATCTAACTTTGGTTAAGCCAAATTGAAGAGCATGGAGCCAGGTTAAAAAAAAAAAAAAAAAAAAAACACCAAAAAAACCCCACTCATCTGGTGCTATCCAGAGCCTATACAAGTCAGGTAGGGACATGTTACATGGGATGCAGCAGTAAGGAATGGCAACCTACCAATGAACAGAAGGAGATACTGCTAAGTCAAAGTGGGAGAAAGGAGGCAGCAAGTGAGGAAAGTATAGCAGGACCACAGAGAAAGCAAGCAGCAAGTCCCATCAGCAAGCTGTGAGGAACTACGCTTAGCATAACAGGGACCTCCTCATTCCCAAAACATAGGAGCACTCAGGACAAGTCTCACAGCTTTATAACAACCTCAAAAAAAGTAAATGACAAGGGCTTTGAGATGATTCACCTGTATCGGATGCAATACTTAAATTAGAAAGCTGTTATCTGAAAGCCCAAAGTCTTTAGCATTGGCAGCATTAGACTCCAGACATTTTAGCTTGTTTCTCTTACATGGTCACACAGAAGTCTTGTTAGAGAAAGCAATTTATAAAAATGCTGCATTCTGCAGGCCAAACAGATGAAAGAAAAAAATAAAAAGCTTTAATTCAAACATTTTGCCATATAGCAGAGAAACCACAGAACTGGAAGCAACCTCCTGGATCCTCACACACCTTGAAACAATAGGTAATAGCATTAAGTAATTTCTTTCCTATGTTCATCAAGCTTTACCTTCATCCCGGCCGGGTTTCTTATCCTCACTGCACCTGATGCAAAGTTGCTCAGAGGCTTGGAAGCCCAAATCATCCTTCAGATTCAATAACTACTCCTCCTCAACCCTGGAGCTTATTCTCTGGATGTGCTCCCATTGCTTAAAATTATTAAGCCACGTCACATCATCTTAACAGGTACCCCCGATCATCTCTTAGGCCTGCCTGAAGCACCTCCTTGGTGATGCCTTTCTTTTCCTCTTTAAAAACAAATGAAAAACCAAAACACACACACTTATTCATTGTGCAAAGCATTGCAAAATACTGCGTGTAATGGCACCAACACTTCCCAACTCTGCTAGAAGCATCTCTTAAAGCTAAGATCACACTTGGCTCCCAGTCATGCCCCCATGGTAACCCAGGCACCTGCTAGATTTTCTCACCAAACTGATGAACCCCAGCTCACAACAGAAATTCTGCCTATTATTTTGTGGAGGCACATGTTTGCACTCTGAATCTACTGTTACAAAAACAGAAGTACAAGGTTTTAGAGCTCATCTTGGGTAATACACTTATCACCCTCCTCCTCCTTTATGTTATTGTTCACACCTCCCAGACTGGTTTCATCACAAATGCCTGTAATATGCATACTCTTACTTTTTATGTCAAGGTCATGGATGAGAAGTAATATGTGTCTCATGACTCCTGTCTCCAAGTCAGTTTTCACTGCAGTACAAACACCCTCCCTTTCACCAGTTTGTTACCCATCTTGCAATACTTGCATAAACCTCCATCCCTTTGACACAGTAATTAATTTTCCATATGACTCCATAATAAATCCTTTATGGAAGAGATCAGACAACAAAACTTTTCTCTCTAGGGAGAACTGGTTTTTGAAAACGGCCAGTCCTATGCTGCCTGCCATGGAGCACATCACATGAACAAATGTTATCCAGTTTTTAATGGGTCAGTTAATTTAGTCTTTGCTCCGTGCGTGTTGTTGTATGCTCAGCTCATTCTCTCTATTTTGTTTCTAGCCCTGACTTAACAGATTCAATCAAAATCCCTGTTATCACACATTGAGCATTACATGGTAACTTCTTCCATATTCCAGGATGGAGAACAGCCTGTCCCTTTTCTTTAACAGGGTCCATTCCAGATCTACTTTAGTCACAGCAGTTTTATTTCTGTTCACTCAGCGCAGCTGCCTTACTGTTGTGCCACTACTAAACTGAATCTTACTTTAGTTGTCATGTGTTTGAAGAATCGTACTAATATTATCTTTATATTCTAACCTTGAGCACAGAGCAACCGCCCCCTCCCTTTCTTTAATAATTTAGAATTTTAAAGGCCTAAAATCTAAGACACAGTTGCCTGTATTCCCTCCAAGGCACAGAGAGCTAAGCTTTTCAGTCTGTTCTTGTGCTTTCTGACCTCTAAGACACAGATCCCTCTACACCAACTATTCTCTTTCTTGCACAGCATGGAGGAATTCAGCAAACCAAGACCACCTCTTACAGCACACAGTGTGCAGAAGTTGCTACTGGCTTCAGCAAGTCTCAGGCCATACGTACTTCACTGACTTTTCCATCAAGCTCAAGACTGACCCAGCACCTCTGTCAATACAGCTTATATCTCTTGCAGTAAGTACCCAAGCCAAATATTTTGTACACAAGGTTTTAAACCAAAGCTAATGTGCTACTTTCCACAAGAGACTACACAATTACACCCTATACCAGACCACATCAACCCTTCTTCTGTCATTAGAATATTCCCTAGTAGGGAATATTTAAGGCCATCTGTACCAAAGGCCTTTGGGAGGGAAGAAGAGGCAGGCAAAAAAAAAAAACAACCCACAGTTCCCAAACCACTACAAATATTTTATGACTGAAAAGTGAGAATCACCATCAGCAGTAACATAAACACAAAGCTCAATTCCATCTGCACGTACCTGCCACAGTGTTTCTGTTAAAACCTGCATGCAAAGTAACCTATTTGGGGGGTTTGGGATTTTTTAATGTACAAATGGCCAACCTCACCGCTTAAATGACCTCTGCCTACTGACTGACAAGCAGAAGAAAACTCAGCAATAAGATCACCAAAACCAAAATACAGAACACATTGAAGCTTCTGGACAACCCTACAAAGCCACAGTCTAAACTGCAGCAAGAGCAAGAGTAATGTCCAAGCAGAAATGTAAGTCCTTTAACAGCCTAAACATTTTAGTTTTAGAACTTTAGAAGTGGAGCATCCTCCTGCTGTTCCTGTTCCAAAAAAGCACTTTCAAAGGGAAGATTACATGAATAGACTTATTTCAGTTGTTTCAACATTTCACTTTGAGGCTCAAGTATTTGCTCTTCTTGCATCCAATCGCTACAGAGCCAAACCAGCCTCATCAGAGGAGTGCCAGGAACAGACTCTATGCCTAGCGGTTGCAGTGAGGAATAAAGCTGCCTCTGAAGAAAGAGCCAGGCACCAACAACAAAGATGGAACAAAGGTGGTAGCTCCTAGAGCTATGGGGATGGCCAGGCTGGAACAGAAAAACAGTCCATTTAGCTCAGGATGTCATCAGAAGGCCAGGGGCAAAATCTGGTTTCTGACTCTGTGCTGCACACACCTCTCCAGCCCCTGAGAATCACATACAGGCCATTGATTTTAATACACCAAGCTGAAGCCTGTGACCTTATCTAACACTTCATGAAGCCACTTATACTTTTGTCACTGCAGAGGCTGGAAAAAAAAAAAAAAAAAAAAAAAACAACCAACCCACCTCTCAAGGATTCCTGCAGTAGCCATTTGGACAGGAGCTACTTTTTATTACTTTAGTGGGTTTAGGAAAAGCTCACATGGCCAAGCTGAACTACAGACTAGGGGGGAAACGTTGCTTTTGTTTAGACTCTCTAAAAAACAGACAAACTTTTAAAGAACCAGACATATTAAGTGAAGACAAAAGAAGGGGCTCACAGGGGCATCCAGCTGTGCTCTTTCAGAGGCCTGTGCCTGCACTCTGCCTCTTGCTGTCCATTCTCCCAGACATTTCACACCTCAGCAAAAGCCCCCAATGCTAAGCCCTGTGCAGCCTCTCACTGGAGGTGGCTGTCACACCACCCCCACCAGCCGGGCACCTTATGGATCCTAGGCAGGCCAGGGAATGCCAGGCAGGCTCCAAGTCCTCCCCCATTTCTGGGCCGGTGACAGAAGGGTGGTTCCAAGCACGGCTCCTGCCCCTGCCACACGTCCCAAACAGTGCTGCATGTGCAGGGCAGCCCCACCATACTGCTTACCCCCTCCAACAGGGCACTTCAGCCACCACCAGCCCCCTTGCCTCCATGTGCCCCAGCCCCATATTCCAGGCAGTCCCTGAGCCCCCCCAAGTGACCCCCGCCCTCATCTTTTCCGCCTCAGGGACCTCCCCCGGAGCCCACCGCCCTCACCTCTCCCGCCTCACAGGGTCCCCTGGCTCAGACAAGACCACCATGCCCATCAAGGCAGCCCCATGCTCCTATTGGCTGCTGCAGCCCCAGTTGTCCTCCCATTGGCTGCTGGGCAGCACAAGGCCCTCCCTGCCACCACACCCCTGTCCCCCAGGGGCCTCGGCCCTGAGGGCGGCTATGTCCTGTGGCGAGCGCGTGGCCCCACCGGCCCCTGCCCGGCCGCCCCATGGAAGAGCCCCCTCCTGCCCAGCAGATTCCCTTGCTAGCACCCTTCCTGGCGCTGCTGCTGCCCAAACAGCTCCCCTTAGGGAGAGCAGTGCTGTGGGCCCAGCTCCCCGCAAGCTATGGGGGGCAGAGGGCCGTGCCAAGCGGCGGACCCTGCTTGCAAGCCGGACTGCCTGCCTTCCCACCCCTCCACCTCACCTGCCCAGGGCACCACTGGGGACTTGCGAGCTGCTGAGATAACAGGGAGTGGGGAAATTGCTACCTCACCTCCTTCAGTGGGGGAGGCGGTTTGGGGAAAGCCGTGAAACGTCTTGCAATAATTACCAGTTCATACAAACTAAAAGCCTTCTGTTTCTTTAAAGGGGAAAAACCACTCTATGCACCATCACATTAGAAACTGCAGCTAGATAAACCGATGGAATAATTCCTATTCCAGTGTTCAGGGTGAGAGAGCACAGCTCCCCAAATTCCTTAGATTCTCCTCACAAAGACATGGCTGGCACCAAGCTGGTGACACCAGTGGGACAAACACTGCACAAGAACACTTTCAAGGTGACTAGCTCCCAGGGGATGTATGTGATGGGTGTTTCCCCCCAGCATTTCACCTCCTTGAGAAAAACAAGTAACCCTTTCAGCTTATATTTAATATTTGTCCTCCTCCCAGAAGTCCCTTGCCCTCCACCATGAGGAACGAACCCTAGTTTTAGGTTGTTGGAGGTGGTTGGTTTCTCCACCCGGCCTCCGTCTTGCAAACTTTGAGCCAAGTTTGTGATGGAGGCGTTTGACTCATCATTTCTAACATTTATGACTCCCAACAGTAAAGCACGTTAATCCTGGACTCGTTCTGGCAGCAAATGTAACGTGACTCCTCGGGGCTACCAAGCTACCATTTCAGCAACCATCAAAGGGGAGATAGAGTTCTGGGAAAAACACTGACTGGCAGCATTTTGCCCCGCATGTCCTCCTGGCAGTGGCAGGAGTCCAACAGCTTCATCCAAAGGGCCAGGGAGTGGCTGGGGTTAGAAGCCACCCGAGTCAACCATATCCAGCAAACGCTTTGTTAAACCTCTTCCTCTGAATCCCTTAAGCCTCCTGTTCGGTGTTCCTGGTTATGGAAAGCAAAGGCACTGCTCCACATCTGATCTCTGCACAGTTAAGCTTCAATAGTAATTTCTCAACTGTTTCTTAATTGTTTGCCTGCCCTCCCACCTAGGCTGCTGTACATACAGCACTTCTTGCCAGCCGTTTTACATACGAGAGTAGAAAGAAAGCTCTCCAAGAAAGCCTTCACAGGCCTTAGAGAGCATGATGTACTCACACAGGCATCCTGCTGAATGCACTGCAGGATGTGCTTGGCTGGAATCAGGAAGTCTATGAGGTAGCGCAGTCCATCTCCACGGTACGTCTTGTCCACCACATCAAAAACTTGGCACAGAACGGTGGCTGCTGTAGCCTCAAACGGAGGGTAGAGTGCTGATAACGTACTCTGGATGCAACCGTCCAGTGACTCCGAGTCCTGCCAAGAGAGAAAACATTAGCGGTACCACAGCACGATATGCCCAAGTGCCCTGATGAGCCCTACACCCAGGAGCGCAGCCATCTCTGAATGCAGGAGGAGAGAGGATCAAAGGAGCAAACTGCTGTCCTTTCTAGTTTCTTTTGGCACTGCTTATTCCAGGTAAACAAAAAAAAAAACGCTCTCCAAAACGCGAGTGGAGCGCTCACAGAGCGCTGCACACAGCGGCGAGGTTTCCCAGCTTTTGCTTACGCAGCAAGTCCTTCTCCCTGACTGCACTGGGTGGGGCCGCTATTAAACCATTACCGCAGCACGTGAGTGCGTGCGAGCAAGTGAGAGTATCATGGGGTGGACAGACTGGCAGGCCTCATGTTTCAGATACCCAGGGCTGGAGGTGCCAGCCAGCACAGGGGTATATTAAAGCCCAGTGTTACACTCCTCAATGAGCTAAGGGGAGTTGCAGGGGCAACAGTTGGGCTGAAGCTCCTCAGTCTGCTGCACCCTGAAGTCCCTGCAGAGGATAAGCTGCTGGAACTGTTTGGTACTGGCAAAAGTCGCTCGCCAGTGCAATTCCTCATTATTCAAAGCTGTTTGCCTCTCATGAAAGGCTCGCTCCAAGAGCCAGGAATTCTCTGCAGTGAGAGATGCCTCACAACAAGATCTGCAGACTGCGTGTGAACAGGGTTGCCTTTGGTGCCTGAGCCTGCTCATCAATACGTAGCATGCCCATTTCCTGCTGGGGATCAGAGGCGATGGCTTCCCTACTTCCACCTTCATTCAGGAGAACCTGCCAGCCAGAGCCTGCCCACAGTGTTAAGACCAGTTCCAGTGCTACAGGCCAAATTTTGATCTATTACATGGGTGTAAATCAAGAGAGCTTGCCAAAAAATAATAATTAAAAAAAACCCACCTGTACCCATCTGGAGAGAGGATCAGAATCTCCTCTTCCCTTTCTATTTTAGAGGGAACCCCTCTGGCTACTTTACAGCCAGTGGGAATGAGTTTTGCTACAAAACCAAATGCAAGTTTACTCAGGTGTCTGGCCAGATCCTCATCTGATCTAAATCCACCTCCCTTCACTAGAGACACAAAAAGCATTTCGGCCGCTGGCCCAGAAGCCCTATAGCCTCCTGCAGAACAGGAACAGCTGCATGGACATGCCTGAAAACATACCTCAGTCCCACAGCAAGATTGGGAAAGTAAGTTAAACAAAGCAGTGCCACAACAGCTTGCACTGCCACCAGGGAACAGGAAGATGAAGGGATCGAGAGGAAGCAAACCATGTTGCTGATTTCCACTCTGAGGGAGCATGTGTTCATCACTCCAGATACTTCTACTGGCTTAAGAAAATGCAACAAGTCTCAGAGGAAGCCTGAATCAGCCTACAGCCAGAGCAAAGATTATGCTTCTCACAAAAAGCTGTCCCATCTCTTGCAGCTACCCAGCTCAGCAATCTTTAAATTCCTCCTTTAGAGGGTTGGGTGTTTTAAGCACGATATAAACTCCCTGCTCTGTTGTGAAGCCTTCCTGTAGGACAGCCTGCGGCATTGCACAGGAGAGATGAGGACACCCACGCAATGTGTCCACGACCCCTGCCTGCACCAAGCTGCGGGAACACGGGTGACAGGCAAACCACACACTGCCTGTGGCATAGCACTGCTCCATTACTTTTTCCGCTGTTTCTCCTAACGTCAGCAACAAGCAAGGCTAAATGGCAGCAGCCTAAAGTGTTTGCAACTCTTCTGAGAGACCGGCTGCCTCCTGCAATACCCCTCAAGGTCAGTGCAACCATATAAAGAGAGGTTAAGGAGCTATTTTTCATATTCTTAACCCAAGGACTCAAGAAGCAGGAGGCCTATATGCGTGCTTCCACACGTTGAACGCCAGGACCAAGCATTTAACCTTAATCCCAAATGGGCTGTTTTAAACAAGCTTCTTTCCACCCAGAAAAGAACGATATAAAACCCCAGCTTTTATTCCATTAATTGAAATGGAAAGCCTGGAAATTCCCAGGAACTTCTTTCTCTGCAGCAACAGGTCTTCAGAGAAAAACTTCCAGACTGTGGAGGTCAAGAGAAAACTGCCAAGAACTGACAGCCTGCAGGTCTCCACACAGTTCTGGTCAAGACCACCCTCAAGCAGGGTGCGAGGGGAGGACTCAGCAGAGTTCAAGAAATATAAGAAGAGAAAGCAGACCAAAAGGAACTGTGGGATGAGTTGTACAGACCCAAAAGGACAGCCTAAATAAGAAGTCTTCTTTTTCCATGGTATCCTGGACCTGCTAAAAGAGGCATGGAAAGGGCTGTAGGGTAGGGAAATGGGTACCAAGCCCAACATGAAGCCTCTCAAAATTGGATGTATTAACAATATTGCTAATTATTGATATAACACACTAAACATCACACATCATTCCTCTTCCGCGCTCTTGTGAAGTGACAGAGAGGCCAAGTGCAGCCAGCTGAAGGCAAGCACAGCTCCAGTAACTTCTGCTGATACCAACCTGTCTTAGCAAACATCTGTGCCCTTGTCAGGTAAACCCAGCCTTCGCACAGGCGCTCTCCCACCCAGCACCAGCCACCACAGAGCCGAGCCAAATGCTTGGACACACTATCACAGTAGCGTTACTGCTGAGTGTTTGAAAGCAATTTCCCTCTGACCCACCACAGCTTCAAAACCTCAGTCAAAACCAGCTGGTGGGAGTTCTGTGCTGTCTGCTGCCCCCATGCCTCTTCCCCTGCTTGAGCAAAGTTCTTTCCAATATCAATCCTCCCCCCAAAAAAAAAATTTGTTACATTTTCTATTGCAAATAAAACAAAGAAGTCAAAATATTTGCACGAGTCAGTGCATTGCTCTAAGGTTCTCACACCAATCCTGCTGCCTTAGCAAAGCCTTCACAAGACAATTATTAACATTGGCACCGAATCAAAAATCCTTTATATGGTTAAAATAAACCAAGTCATATATTATCCTTCCATTAGTAAAATACAGAATAACCATAGCCTGTAGCCATTGCAGAGTTCAGTGCTAACAGTGCACTCCTTAGCAGGGAGGCTGTATCTCTCACTGGCTAGACTATACCACAGAACCATGAGAGCTGTGCAGGCTTTGAAAGGACAGCAAAAAGATTTCAACTGCTACCATTTCATAGAAAGATATGTTTTCACCAATCTCTGCTAATTCCACATGAAAAGCCCCAAACAGGGGAGTGAATTCCCACATCCCATCGTGCTGCATGTGATTGTAGCACCAGCATTCTTGGGCAGCTACAGAACAAGGGTTGATGCAGTCTCCATTTGCCACAGATTAAGATGGAGGCCACACCAGTTTTCAGTGCTCCCACCCCACCCAGGGTGGTCTCCCAGGGATAGGTCTTGCCCAGGTGGAGGGTGAAGCACGGCATCCTGCACTCCAGAGGCTGATAAACCTGAAGTCTAGAGCCCATCCTACCTATGAACCACATTCCTTATCTCAAGCAGGGCACGCAACCCCCAGCAGGCATGAGGAGAAACCTCTGTGAACCAGGATGAGGGGACAGTGCACACAGAGGAGGAGAACAAACTAAATCAGCAAAGATCCAAGGAGAGGGCACTCCTGGCCTGGCACACTTTCACTTCAGCCAGCCCACAGCAGCCCCTGACAGCTGGCAGAGCCCAGCACAGGAGTTTCCTGGAGAAAGCAGCCTCCTGCAGGGACTGCAAGTTTCACGCCTCCCTGCCTCCAACAGTATTGCCACATCCCCCTCATGGGAAAGGTCCTGGACACTTGCTCCTTTTCAGCCACCCAGCACAAAGGCAAACTGGAGTGCTGTCCAACCAAGCCAGAGAGCATCTCCCCAAGCAAAATGTGTCTTGGGACTCAAAGGCTTCTTTGTGAACAGCACGGGAGGACCTATGAACTCCAGCTCACTGCCACCACTCTGCCACACACTCACCACACCTCCCAAAATGCTTTTAAAATAACTCCTCTATAAATCAAGTCACTAAATAAAGCCCAGGTTAAGGTCATGTCTGGCCATACTGGCTTTCACTGCTCCTCAGCTGGAAGCCAGCTGCCTGCCGGTGTGGGAGCTAGAGCACAGCAAGGGAAGAGGAAAGCAGCATGTGCAGATGGGATAAGCTCTGTGTGCAGAGCTGTTCGATGGAAACAACCTAGTGTGGTCCCACACAGGAGGGGAGCAGAGAGAGCCCAGGAGGGCTTCACAGCTGGCAGAGGGCTTGGGTCTGAGTGGGTGCAGAAATGAGCAGGGTGGCCCCCCCATTATAATGGGAGCCATAGATGATGTGAAATTAATAGAGGGATAAAGACTGCTGTGGCAAAGCTCTGCTTCTTAACCCTAAGAATCCTTCTCCCCATCACAAAGTGCAGCAAGAACCAGGAGTCAGGGAGAGGTGAGGTCACAAGTGCCTGGGCAGAAGCCCCAAGCCAGGACTAAAAAGCAGGCAGCATGAAGAAGAGCCCAGGATCAGTTCCAGCCCCGCTCAGGGGACACGTCTACCTCTCCTGGTGCAAGCAGCCGCTGCAGGATGAGAGAGGAGCCTGCTACGAGGCATCTAGAGTAACCAGGACCTTCTTGGGCTTTTCTAGGTGCACTGATTGAATTTTCTGCCTACCTTTGCGGGCACAGATTGCTACGTAGCAGCTCCAGCTACTGGGAACTCCTGCCATGCTACATTTCTTTCTGACTCAGGACTCAACTTCTTCCTCTTTGGAACCTGCTGCTCACCCATTAAGGCTGAACCCTGGAGAACCTCCTAAGGGTTTGGAGAACAGGAAGTCAGCCTGCCCAGGGAGCAGAGAGAAGGTCCCCAGGGTAATGCACCTTGTGCAGCATCAGAACACCTGCGCTCTCCCAGCAAGCGCCTGGGACAGCAACTCAAGTGGCTCAGGACAACACAAGTTGGTGCTGAGGAAAGGGAAAGGGCTGCAAAGCTGCTGGACCCACCTGGGCCCACAAAGCCTTGACAGGGTTTTCCCTACAACTCACCCAAGCACCTTGCTAAGAAGTCAGTGTCTTGTTCAAAAATATTTTGTCTACAAAAAGTTGAGTCTTGGTCAAGGAGAACACGAAGAGGAAGCACAGATATTCCCTGCTGACAGTCCAGATGCTGTCTGAAGACTCCTGAAGACCATCAGTACGGTGAGGCTGGACTAACTGTTTGACTAACCCATGACTTAAGGCAAACAACACTCATTTCTAGTGGGCCGGCCGGCCCATGTAACACGCTGAGGATTCACCTTGCAGCAGGAATTTAGCTAAAGGGTCTGCAGCTCTGCTTTGAGAAACCTAGACTTCCAAAGTATGAAACTACATATCCCAACGTGCCCCAGTTAAATCCAGTGCTTGCTGTGGCTTGGCAGAAAGGAGTATAGCTGGGTGGTGGAGCAGAGCCCAGAGAGGCCATGAGCACAGCGAACGGTACCCATGGTACGCCCAGCTCTGAGTCACTGAGCGCCTCAACTCCCGCTCAGTAGGGAGGCCTTGCTAGGAGGTCCCACAGCTTTCCCCTCCTTCTGCTGCTGCCTGAAGCCTGGCCACGTCCTGCATGCACTCATTTTCTCCTCTTTTGCCCAGGTAACAACAGACTGTGCGAAGGCAGGACAGAGAAGACCAGAGCTTGCAAAGGCTGGGGGGAAGAGATGACCCAACCCTCCCACACCCCAGAACTGGAAAGTAAAAATAACAGAGAAACTGGGAAGGGGCAGAGCTCCAAGAATCGCAGCGCAGCGCCTGCCCATGGCCCCCAGCCAGCTTTGGGACTGGGGGAAAAGGAACACACAGCAGGGGCTGAGCAGGGCCAGGTTAGCCAGTCCCTCCGCCACCAAAGGCTGCCGTGCTGTGCCACTTGGCTGGGGCTGCTCAGCTCTCAGCTGACGTGAGAAACCTCATTTCCAGTAAAAACAGACCTCTGGGCTTTCCACAAAGCCTTTCCACTTTCTGACACAAAGCTGAAAGCCAGGCTGCTTTGCCTTTTAAAACAAGACATTTCTCCATTCAAAGAGGTCCTTGGCTAAAAACAAGACTTGTTTTTCTGACAAAATTTGAGATTTCCCACTCCATTTCTGCAGGGAGGAGAACCCTCCCCACCCCATTTCCTGAGCCACTCTAATCACAGCGGCAATGAGTTCAAGAGACAAAAATCTTCCCAGAGCAAGTGCCAGCTCCCCCCTCTGCTGCTAACTCCGAGGCTCAGAGGGAGGCTGGGAGGAGGGCGTCTGCCTTCGGCACCCTGCCTGTCTCTGGATGTTTTCGCTAAAATAACGTACTATTAATTGGTGCAGCTATAGAGGTAGGCATTCACACTGCTGTTAATTACACTACCTTCCTTTGAGATAACCAGGAATGGCTCTACCTGCTCTTTGGGCTATTGTTTCAGGCTTTTCAGGGAGAAAAGCACAGCACCCAGTTCCACTTGGGAGGAAAGTGTTTGCAGTCTCACCTAGGCCAGCTTTGCTCATGGGCTGTACCTCTGAAAGCGAGCTGCCTTCTACATGCCACTGTGGGATCCTTTGCACGGGGCTCAGCTGTAGCCTAGCTCTGCTCCCCTGCCACTGGGGCAAGCAGGACAGCTCTGCAGCCTGTGGATAAACCAGGTCCTACAGCCTTGCAGGGAGTGGTGCTCCGCAGATGGAGCTCACAGAATCATTTCCAGATGCCTCCCTAAATTCCCCCAGCCCTTCTCTGGGTTGACGCAGCTGAGGCAGCCAAAGCAGCTCCTACTGGGCAGCGTGCGGGATTATCATTCCAGGCACTGCAGGAAAACAAGCACTTGGAAGCGATTAACTCATGATCTCTCATTTAATTAAACAAAGGGAAATAATACGTATCTGCTTCTCAGCTCAGAGGTACTGCTTCAGCGTGTGCTGTAGGTCTGGGCACGTTGAGCCACTGAAGGGCAGGCCTAAAAAGCTGGGCGACCCCCCTGCCAGCCCAGGGCTGGTTTGTTTTCACTCAAGAGGGACATCCCAGATTGCTTTGAAAGCAAAGCATGACCTCCTGCGAGCCTCAAGCTTTGGAGCTAGCACACAGCTGTATCAATGCTGTCTGTGTGCCAGGGCTAAATGCAGGCAGTAGTAGAGGGTGGAGGCAACCTGGTACAGGCAGCCACATCCATGGCTCCATAGCATGCTTCAGGTGGCCAAACGCAGACATTGATATATGGCAACATGACCAGCAACAGTCATCTGTGCCTGCTCCCCAGCCCGAGAGCCCTGTAGCCCAGCAGGATGTTTACGTGGGTCTGATCCAGCAACACAAGAAGCAAACCTGCTCTTAACATACCCAAACTCCCATATTATTCCTTGCCAAAGACATATCCTGGTTCAGTCCTTCAGGGAGGAAAGCCTGTGCACCTGGAGAAGCAGGGCCTTCCCCAGCCTTTTGCTTACCCATGGAAGCCAGATATATGTAGCAGCTTGCACAGCAAGCTCTGCCATTCGACTATTGCCTGACCAAACCCTGCTCCCCAAAGGAAATGGCATCACGTGCATTCAAACACAGCAGTCCAGCACCTCTTCCCATCGCAGCTCTATATTCACATTACTCCTCTCTACCCTTTCCTTTAGGTTTTTGTAGTCCAGGTTCTCTGGAGTAGGGCCTGTGGCTTTCTTCTTCGCCTGTGCAACACCCAACACATCAGAATTGCTGCTGACAACTACTGAACAGATTAGAGAGGCCAAACGGGGATGAAACACTGACCGACAATCCAGGAAAGTCCTCTTATAGCCAGAGAGGTGCAGAACTGAGAAATGGAGATTAGCCTTTTCTCCTGAGGACGTGTCCTGCTGTAACAGAACTCTCAATGAACTGAGCAGAAGGTAGGTCTTATCCAGAGCAAGGAATGAGCCCCTGCTCCCAAAGGCCTGTTACTGTCTATTAGCAATAGATCAGGGAAATTATACAGGTGTTTAAAGGGCATGTGAGAGGACGAACCAAAGCCCTGTCCTTAAACAGACATCTTCCAGCTGAAACAAGGGCCTGTAAGTAGGTGAGAAAAGCTGTGTATGAAACACCGTCCTACAGCTGGAGACCAGCTTATTTTTGTTTACTTTAATCAAAGGATTAAGTCCTTAATCTGAAATAACTGTCTAAGCGCAGATTTTTTTTTATTTTTAAAATATCATTGGCATAGATCTAACCATGGAATTAATTAACAAAGCTGTACTCAGTGTGATGCAAAGCTTTGGGTACTTTTTAAAACACCCTTTGCAGCAACAGACTCATGCTGGAAGAGCATAAGCACATGGCGGCTATGGTTTCATTGCTCAGTGTTAGCTGCATATGCCTTCCCACCTCCTTGAGACCTCCCAGGGCAGAGCTGCCCCCCTTTTTGCTCCCACTACCAGGCTGCACAGGCTGCCCTGGCTTGGTCACTAACAGTCTGGCCGTGGCACCATGTGCCATGGTCCGACCAGGGACCTCCATGTTCAAAGTGTCATGTCTGTACAACAGGCTCAGACAAGGCTTGCTAAATCCAGTTAGATATCACAGATAGAGCCAAGAATTTCCCAGGCCACTGCTACACAAGACAAGTCCTGGGATGCTACAGCAGAATCCCTTTCTTTACAGGGCTCTTTTTGCAAATTAACTAAAAATCTTTCTCTTTGATATCTGAGCTCATTCATCTATTAATTACAGTATTTGCTCCACTCTCAACTTCAGACATTGGCATCCATCTTGCAAACCAACCTGAGCAGTAACATCTTGTACCCCTTACCAGTTGTGCCTAACACCTATCAAATAACAGGGTGTTCTAAGCAGATGAAAGATTTGCGTACACCAGCCAGCTATAAAATACCCTGGGTAAGCTCTTAGCCAAAAGAGGTCAGCTCATTTTAACACATTTTAGTCAGAGGCATTAGGCCATAGCCAACACCTTGTGTGCAGAGACCCATCTGGGGGCATCTTACAACAGATGGGCAGCCTCCTGTGCTCAAAGAGATGATAATCCTTCAGCAGGACAGCTGACAAGTGCCAGAAATGATCTTCACAGGGTCAGCATTTAGGTTATTACTTATGGGCCAGCTTTGCACACGTTCTGAGCTCAAGGCTGTAGCCGGACCAGGTTCAGCTCCCACCCCTTCCTCTGCAAGGTGCACAAACTGCTGCACAGACTCCCATGGGGACTGGGGGATTCTCCATCTCTTGCAACCTCCGTAATTGAGCATGGATGCCACTAAGAAAAGATTGTATTTTAGTTAAAGGAGAGCTCCCAGACTCAATGTGGGAGCTAGGTAATGCTCTGTGGTCCCAGTATCCTGTAACAGATGAGCCATAGTTCCTTCTGGCCTTAAACACTCTGTTTTACCACGTGCTTATGAAATACAAGTCCTGCTACATTAACAGGGAACAGAAACTGCTCTGAAGCCAAGTGGCAATTCCAGGAGGGGCTGGCTGATTGCATGAGAAAACAGTAAGTGCACAAGGACCTTTCCTCAAAGCAGCACATCCCTGCACACCTTTGATATGAGAAAGCAGCTGGCAGCAGCGATCAGATGCCGCCTCTGAGGAAGGATGAGCCAGAAGGACAGAGCAGGCAGCCCAGAGATGGCCATGGCTATATCAGCTTAGTCCTGGGCCACCGCAAGAAGCATCAGTCTGTGCTACACAGGGAGAAGCACTCCTGGTCAGAGGGACCCGGATTTGCTCCAAGAGTCTCTGAGCTCGCTGGGGAACATACACACATGCTCAAGCTCTCCCGCACCTGAGCAGCCAAGCCTGGGACTTGCAGTCAGATGAAAACATTTCCCCTATATTCAGACACAGTGCTAAATGCATGCCTCCTGGAAAGCTAAGTAAATCAGTCATAAATTCAGGGCATTGCTTTTACTAAACTCCTGAGTTAGAAAGGAATAAACTCAGACTTTTCAAACTACTCTGTTTTCTGTTTGGAAAAAAAAAAAAAAGCTACAAACAGTCTCACATGTCCCATTATTTCCATACATATCAAAGGAGGGTGGAGATTTAACTAGCGATTTCTAAAAGACGTCTTTGTGCACAGAAGGGATGTATGCCAAAACGTGGGTGGTTGTAAGCCCAAACACAAAGGAGAATACATCCACAGGCATTTTTTCCCCCTTGATCCATTAACGGGTCTGCATACCAGCCTCCTGAGCATCTGAGAAGGACCTTGTTCAAAAGGTAAATGTATTCAGAAAGATGACAACAGACAGCAAATAATCCACATCCTTTAACCACGTTGGAGACTCAGCAGCACAATTTTTTTGTTGGGAGCCACTGAGATTTGACAGGCAGCCTCAGGGAAGGTATCATTCTGATGGAACCTGCTCAGGAAGCCTCACAACTCCATCTCCTGTGAACACTGCCACACCTAACGCAGGCTGCGAAGCTCAAGGTGGACACCTAGCTCAGAACATCAGAACTCCTGCAGCTTTTCTTCCCTGTACCATGCAAACCAACAGCCAGCCAGCCACAGCCTCGCATCCCATTGCAGGTGACCATAAGGCCCCATGGACCCTCCCCTCTACTGCATCCACTGATGTTCAGGAGGAGCACAAGCAAGTCTTCAGCTGGTCCCCGCTGATCTTCTGCTAAGCCATTTGATTCCATTCATATCAAAGGCTGGTTGCCCCAGCTGGAGCAAGGGCTCATCCTGGGCATCCCAGACTGATGGCAGGATGGTAAGTTTGAGCAGACAAAGATTTTCAGATTCATTCTGTGCTGCTTTGGTATTGGAAGTTTCAACTTGGTGTCCATAGTTGTAAAAAACATTACAAAAAAAAAAAAAAAAGATACATATGAAACCAGCCAGAAGCACTTACCACAATAAAGGCCCCATTTTTTTCCCTTCACTTTTTAATGAAAGAGTAGGATAGCCAACAGAGATGAGGCACTCTGTGCATCAGAGATATTAGCATGGTCAAACCTTCAGAGTCAACAAGGGCACATCCATTCACTTCTCTGAGTTGCAAACCAGGTATCACGAGTGGCGTAGAACGCACAGCACAGAGTATCCCACCACCAGGAGTGGGCAGCTCACCCTAGCAGGCTATCCTTGCTTCTTATTGCTCTTCAGCCAGTAACACATCCGATTCTGGTGCTACTACTCACTTTTTCAGACCTTGGCTACACTGAGCTCTGCAGGACAGGAACAAGGGGGTCCTGCATGTGAGAGAGAGAGAAAGAGAGGAATAGGAGCAAAAGGTGCTCTGATGTTGAGTGCCCACAGGTGGGTTGAGTTTATAGCTTCTGCAGAAGACACCTTGACTGTTAGTAACAAAGAGCTGAAAAAGCTCTGTTAAAAAGGGGCCTGTAGCCCCTGTATCTGTGACTTCCACCCACACTCAGCACTGATACTCAGTTTTAGACTGTGCTCACAGTCTATAGGATGGTTCAGTTTTGCACAGCTGTTGCAGACAGGCTTGTGCTTGAGGTAAAGCTAGAAAATTAGGCTCTGGGAGCTGAGAGGCCATAACTCTGCTCTTGTACTTAGAGGCAGACATGCTGGCTGGCTCTCTTTTCTGAAGCAGCAGCCACAAGATGCTCATGAGGCTCTCATGTTGTGATCTCTTCTGCTAACTTCCCACTAAGGAGCAGGGTGTGCCATCAGGGCTAAGTGCAGATGGGGGTAGATGGCCAGGGGCACAGCCAGAGGTGGTTATGCTGCAGGATGCAGATTTTCAGAAAGTAAGTGCCAACACTCAGCATACAGGGCTCCTTGGACACCTGCAGCATCTCACCATAAATCCTTGCTGTTTCCATTCCCACCTAGTACTAGAACACATATGGTGAATGTTGGGCAGCAGTGCATGGATGCAGCTGTCCTGTCACCTGCATTTAGCCACTATTTTCATTGCTACAATGAACAGCATGTTCACCTGCCCAGCGTTTTTGGAAAGAAGCTGGGCATTAAGCGCAAGTTGTCATCCTTATTACTCCAGAGAAGATGCTTTCAAACCACTTCCATGTGCTCAGGATTATGTCTCTGGGCTTCGTCTGTGTTCCAACATCTTGCTCATGGCTTTGGCACAGAAAGAAAGATCCCCAATGCTTAAAGCTCTTTGTGATTCCCAGACTCATTTCCCTCCCACCCCAGGAGAAGACATAACCAGAGGATAAAAGAAAGACTATATTTTCTGCTGAAACCCATCCTCTCTCCTGCCCACACAGAGGTGCCACCTGAACTTCTCTGTAGGAAGACACCATCAATTGCACGCTGTTTGTGATACACACAGGCCCTGCTCTACACATCTACATGATGACTAGACTTGGAGCATGCCACCATATGAGAGGAGCGGCCCAGACAAGTCCAAGACACACAGTTGCAGGACCCTTGCTGGGTCCACAGTGCCCCAGCTACCCTGGAAAAGCAGCAGCAACCACCCTAGCAAGGGTGAAAAAGCAGCCCTGGGCTCTCTAGCCGGCTGCTGCAGCTTGAGCAATTTCCCAAAGAGGCAGCTATCCTTCACAACCTGGGGACAGAGGCTGGGAACCAGACCCCCACACAGTGTAGTGGAGGAGCAGGGCTGTTGCTCGCTTTGCCTCCAGTCAACCCACCCAAGAGCACAGGGTTTTGCACCTGCTTGGATGAAAACTATTCCTCATGTGGCATGGACTGTGGTCCAGCCGTACACCTTGACCATCTCCTGTGCCCCATCTAGCAGCAGGCACCAGGCAAGGTGAAGATCACTCCCTCTCCAACAGAGGGGAAATCACTACCGGGGAAAAAGGGCAGATCCCCAGCCACAAAAGCCCTGATGGGATGAGGAGGGTAGACAGAGCACAGCCAGGCTCCTGCCTTGCTCACACTATGGGGTTTTCACAGCTGCAAAAGTCAGTTGTAGTGGGCAACTTTGGCCTAAGGTACCGTATACATTTGGTGCTTTAGGCATCCTCCAGCCACAACAACCCTATGTACCCATACATGTACCACACCATTTATAATACTGAAGCATGACAGACACCCCATGAAGAGGAATCACCTGCTTCACACAGAACAGGGCAGCCAGCAGTTGCACCATGCCAGACACCCATCAGGAGCCAAGCCTCAGAGTCCTGTGGACTGCCAGAGGCAAGGGGCAAGTCTCATGCAGGCCAACAGACTGACCCATGTTTACATAGATCCAAATCTTTTGCCTGCAGGGTTTGGTCGATTCACCAGGACACCAAAACCAAGACAAACAGAACAGCTTGGAGCTATAGTCACAACTCAGCCACTCACAGATCACACCTCCCAAAAGGCAGACTGGTCTACCATGATGCTGAGAATGAACACCTACCATGGACCACAGGAAACTGCAGTTCGGACAGTGCCCATTGCTGTGTCTGTGGCAGCTTGGTCTCTAGTTCCAGCTCCTTGCAGCTGCCTAGCCTGAACTCAGCACCCTGAGAGGCACATGATCCCTCCTCAGCAATGATGCATGGTCCTTGCACACCCACAACCCAACTGTTGCACCTGGGCTTGCCGTGACACTGCTCCATGCAAAGATCCCTGCTTCAGACACCTTTTGCATCACACATTAGAACAAGGTGAAGGACCCAAACTGGGGATGAAGCACTTAGGAATCAGAAAGTCACCTCCAGCTTGCAAGAGCAGAGTAGCAGCAGGCAGCCTCTTCCCTCAAGTCTCCCAGAGCAGAGTTTCACAAGCAGTGCTCCAGCCTCCATGGCAAAATGAAGCCCATGGGACTGCAAGGGATGGCACCAACCCTGCACAACCCCAAACAGTGCTCTCCTTTAATTTCAACTTTATACCAGAAGCAGCATAGAACAAAAATTGCCAGGAACACACTAGGCATGGAGCAAGGGAAAGAGCTCTCCTGACTGGGCTGGGGAAGTCCAAGCAAGATGCCTGCGGCATGGGAGAGGAGAGCACACCACAGCTCTGACACAGGCATGTGAGGGTACAGAGAACTACGGGGTCCTTGACAGAGGAGCTGGAGGGTGGCAAAGGGAAGAGTCATGGGTCCGTGAGCTTAGCTCAGGCTGCAGAGCCAAAAGTTGGGCAACTCTTCCTTCAATGAAAGGCAAGCTTCTCCAAGCCCAGGAACTGCTTTTAAGAAGGAGCACGTCACTGCCAGGCACAGCAGCAACAGAAGCTGCTTGTCCCCCCCACGGACTTTGTTCCCTCTGCTGTGGAGGGGCAGCCCATGACACAGAAGGACACGTCCAGGAGATTTAGGGCTGCTGGACACATAGATTGCAGCCTGAGCCCAGGAACAAGCCATCAGAAGCCAGACTGATGCTCAGTGGAATCTCGCCACAGGGTTAAGCGATCCCTCTAGCCTCCAGCACCCCAGGGCTGGGCACCTCTGTTTGCAGGGCAGTGCCGGGGGGGCTGGGCAGAGGACTACCCTGCAGCCACTCCCAGGTAGATGGGGTGCTATTCTGCCCAGCTGGGCTCACCAGTCTCTCCCCTCCCCAAATAAGGATGCCCACGTGCAGAACTTGACACTGAAAGGGAGAGATCCCCAGCCCAGCTCCCAGGGTTTCTCTGAACCCCTGGATGTCCACCCTGAGCAGGAGAAAAGCAGCCTATGCTCTCCCCTTCCCCAGGCTCTGCAAGGGGACAGCACCCACAGCCCAGGAGCCCAACTGGCAAAGAGCGAGGGCAGGGGGAGAGCCTAGCACCTGGTCAGCCCGAAAGACAGGGCCCTGCCTGACCTGCCCTGTCCCAGTCCCTTGCTCCAGGGCTGTGCCCCCACTAGGGACCCCACAGGGGACCAGCCCTGTGCCCCTGCAGCCACCGTTCAGGGCTGGCACCCCAGGGTATAGCATCACATCTGAGTAACAGGAAGTTCCAGAAAAGCAGTTTCCTATTTCCAGCTAGCGGCGGTACTTCCCCGCTCCCAGCTAGCGCCATACACTGGCTCCAGGCAGGCTGCCGCGATAGCGGCTCCATCCCGTGCAGCCCTGCTTGTGCCCAGGGCGAAAGCCCTTCGCAGAGATTTCCTTACCATGTTCCCGGCCTCCTTTATTCCCCCTCACTTCCAAAGGCAGTGTTTTTTCTCTTTTTCCTCCATGTGTGCGACGAGGCGTCTCCTCTCCTGTCCGACGTGAACCACTGAAGCACTTTTAGTTCTGGACTGTAATCCAAGCCCTCACCGCCCCCAGCACAGCTCCAACTAATCTAACTCATGACACTACCGGGGCTGAGCAGGGGACCTTGAAGGTTTCTCTGACAGCCAACTCCAGTGCTAGACGGCAGAGGGGCATAGCGAGCACAGGGTGCCGCCTTCCCCAGCCCTGTGGGGACCTTATGAAGACAGACAGAGCCAGCAACACTCTCAGGCTGCTTACTATGGAATCACTGCTATCTGCGTCCCTCAGAGCACGCCTGGCCCTTTGCACAGACCTGCTTAATGCAGATGCTCCGTGGCAGGGAACTGACTTCACCCGTGAAGATCTGAATAGCTGCTAGAGGAGAACAAGCCCACGGCAGGCATCCCAAGAAGGTCTCCAGCTTCCCAAAGCGGTTTCCAGCAAAGCCCTCTCCCCACCTCCTCTTGGCTTGGTTTTCTCTAAGTCCAGAGAAGTTTCTCCGCTCTGAGAGATCCTGAGGTAGCACTGCAGGTTAAGCAAAATGCCAAGAAACGCAGAAAGTGTGCTCTGAAATATTGTTTTTCTAACTTCTAGAAGGAAAACAGAGAGGCAGTGATTGCTTCAGGCAACAGCAACAAACTGCATTGGTGTCAGGCGAGAGATGTGGAGACCTCACCCCCTCCCAAAGGAGGAAGTAATTTAACATGGCAAGTTTCTCCACCCCTCGATTAATTGTTTAAGATGGCCAGGGGCCAAAATACTGCCCAAGCAGTGGGGAAGGTCACCAAACAGGCAGGCAGCAGCTTACAGAAGTGACAACGGGAAAAGGGCAGAGCCACAGAGGCAGAGAGGGAGGGAAGAGTCAGGTGCCGCAGGGCATCCCAGGATCTGCTGACACACAAAGTCTTTGTGTAATGGGAAGCGGGGTGGGAAGTGACACATACAGGCAAAGCCCCAGAGCCCTGGACACAAGATGCAGGGCCTGGCAGAAGGACTTCGGACTGGAAGCTGCCTCCCCAGCCTTGGCCAAACAGTGCATGGTCTCATCAGCCTTGATGGGGACGGACCCTCCATAAAGGGGGCCACGGTGCTGATACCTGGCTGTCCCTGCTTCTGGGAGAGGTCACATCCCATGAGGAAAGGTGACTCAGGCAGGACATGAGGACCTACAGCAGGAGGGAAGATGTCCCCTCCATGGACAAGCTCAGTAGAGGAACACAGGGTACTTGCCTGCTGAAGCTGGAGTGATGGCTACCAGACATATCTGCTGCCTGGGCTCAAGGGGAGGCCCCCCAGCCTTCCCAAGCCCTGCTCCACAGGGCCAGCAGCAGAGCCCACGCAGGCTGGTCTGGCTCAAGAACACCTCCGGATACTCCTCTGCAGGGAGGACTGCCAACAGTTGGCCCTAAAACCCATTGCATGTGATGGCCTCATGGCATGTTTTCAGACATAACCAGCAAACAAGGCTTCGAGCAGTCCCAAAGCCAACCCTTCAATACACCAGATGCTTGATGTGCTGTTGAGTTTCCTATGGGCAGCAAGGATGGATGACAGTCCCTGCAGGGATGCACTTTGCTTTCCTTAAGCAGAAAGAGATGCCCTCCTAAAAGGAGATGCTACACTGACAGTAGACCAGAGCTGAGCAGCTGCCTCGCTGTTCAGTGCTTGTCTTTCAAGCAGTCCTTGCTTGCAGAGGCTTCCCCATGGCCTCTGACAGCCTTCTCCGTACAGCAGCGGGGCACTGCCTGCAGCGCACCTTAGAGGTGAGAACCTCCAGCCCATGTCAGCTGAGATCTGTTGATAATCCCAAGCTATGTGAAGGAGAGCATCCCTGCTAATGCAAAGGGTATTAACAACCCAGCACAGGCACCACCTGGTTGTTGTCATCCACAACAACTAAAAGGAAATTGTGATCTTGTCTGTGGATGCAGGAGAGCCTTTCCTTTCCCCTCATATTCGTAGCAGGAGGAACCTGGCATACTTCCCCAGCAGAGCCGCTTCCTCACCCCTTCAGGTGGCTTGCACAGACCTGGGAGTACAAGGTTGCCTTCTCTTTTAGCTCTGAGTTAGCAGGTAAGACACTGTCAAGTCACCTAATTCCAGCTCCTTGAAGGCCAAAGAGAAAAGCAGCACTTTCAGGGGCTGGTGTAGGAGTTTGCAGCATCCCCACGAACAGATGGGGTGGGCACTGTGTAAGCACACAGAGCCCATATCTGGTTCCCAACCCATTTTCCACCTCTGTGACCAGGGACAGAGCCAGCGCTCCCCAGACCATACAGCCAACACTCACTATCCAGGTCCTTCTCAAACTTTATAACCATTAGCACACACTTTTTGCAGTGCAGTGGCCAGCTCAGTTGTGGAGATGACAACGGGAAGGTTTCCACAAGTTCCCAACCCAACACCACACAGGACAATGCAGGAAAGTTGATTGCTGTAGGTATACAGTTATAGAAGCAGAAGGGGAATGGGCTAACACAAAAGCAGCTTAGAGCCCGACCTCGCACCTCCTCCCTTTTCTACACTGCCCCCAAAGCTCAGGAGCACCTTCCCCCGCCAAGGACTTCCAGGCTGAAGAGCCCAAGTTTAGCTCACCCCCATCCCAGTCAGAGGCAGTGACGTGATTTCCTGTGCTGTGGCACTGCACTAAGGGGAACATTGCACTGCTGTTTACTCATGGCTGGATATAGCTTTTTTTTTTTTTAAATATCACAAAGCAGACTTTCCCTCCTCTCCTGCATTGTAGATCTATTTCCCACACAAGCACATGGGAGACAGCTGTAGCCAGCACTTCAGTGGGTGTTAAAAAGCCCCTCTTGACTGAGGCTGGCAACAATGCCGCACTTGTTCCCCAACACAGTCTCCCACTGTCTCCTTGCAGGAACAGCTCCTTGCTTTTGCATGAGGCCTGTACTTTCCTCAGGGTTGGTTTGATTGCTGAAGCCAGTGCAATAGGCTGCTGGCAGAGGCTAGGGTGCTCCAGCTTCACATTCAGCAGACCCTGGTCCTTTGCATGGACGGATGGGCAATTCTACCCTCAGTGAAATACTTTGGTACCCACCTGTGGCAGCAGCCAACTACTGCTAAGCACAACTTGTCCCAGAGGTGAAATACGGCAAAAGGCAAACGCTGACATCAGGAAGGACAGGGAGCCAAACTTTGAAGGCTGTGGGGCCTCCCCAGAGTCGAAAGAGGATGGGGTGGGAGAAGGGTCAGTACATCAACTATTCTGAAGTGTCAGGGGTTGTTAACTTCAGACCCACGCCTCTTTTCCCTGCTCTGTCCCCTTCCCCTTTGGTGGATCTGGTCTCTGGAGCTGTAGCGTTTCTCAGGTGCCTGCCAAAGTAGTACCCAGAACACCATAAGAGCTGGTAGAGAGTGCAGGCAGAGGTAGGAGGCAGGCAAGGGACCACTGCCTTTGAGTCACTGCTACCAGAGCTCTGCTTATTTTCAGTTGCGCAAATCAGGGAAAGCTCAATGCTTTTACGAATAGGACTTAGCTGTGCTGGAAGAAACACAGGACAGACGTTTTAGATGCCAGATAAGGACATCTTCTGACCTAGGGAAAGTTGTGCAATATGCATGCTAGCTAGACGATTGCGCTACAGCAGCCAACAGCTTTTTGGAAAACACCCCCACGCATTCCACATTAGCTTGATCACTGGTGTAGCCCTCAGCACAGCATAGGGAACTTCCTATATCCGTAGGGGCTTCTGAGGGAAAGGAGAGTCCAGGATCAGGCTGGGGCAGAGAAGCACTCTGGGCCCTACAGCCCCTGCCAACCCACTGATAAGTGGATGCCTCTGAATTTACTTCTGGGCATCTCCTCATCACCAGACTGGGGCTTTCCACCAGCTCCCATGTCCACGCACATGGCTATGCAGGCGTCCCATGGATTAAGCTGTGCCCTGAAAGTACACATTCCAGAAAGGTACATTACAATCCCACCAAGCTACCAACTGTGAACCCCATTCCCCTTCCACTTGGCAGCTTATAAAAACATGGGAAGCCACCAAGAAGCAGCATTAGACCCCACTTAGCACAAGCAGGTGCCTTAAGACCAGTGATAGATGTTTGCTTGTAAAGGTTTTGTCAAATAAAAGCAACAAGTGCTGCAGCAGGCAGAGCTGCAAGCGGCCCTCTGTACCAATGTTTCAGGAAAGAACTAGTTCTCTCTGCATTAGGAAGACAAGAGTAGGTTGCATGCAGTTTAATAATATTTAAACCTTTATTTCTGATCACAAGTAAAGCAGGCCTTGGCTTCACAAAAGCACATCTTGGTTTAACTAATTAATTTGATAATCCCCTATTTGCAACCCTCAGGAGACATTCAGCTTCTAAAGCAAGTAATTACCACTAAGTGGCAACCTCTTTGTGAGGCCCAGTCTGATTAAGGAAAAAATTTCTTAAGCCAGATATATAATCATGGTGTGATTTCCCAGAAGGACTGGAGGACAGACTACATAACAACAGCTGGTCACGCTTGCCATTTGAAAGAACAGGAGCAACTCAATTACTAAGTCTTCAGCTACACTTCAAGATGTTGGTCAGTGCCATGTGCAAACCTGGTGTGCACATCGTGAGGCTTTACAGGAGATGTTTTATAGGTACACAAGTCAGGAAGGTCCCACTTAGGGCTCTCAAATACCCATGTGTGCCAGAGAGTGAGGGGAAATAAAAACAATTCACATCAGGCCTGTTGCAGCACATATGCAAGCTCATAGTGCACAGTCCCACAGGGAAGCAATCCAAGCAGGGGAATGCCAGCCTTATACCATCGCTGCACAGATAGAAAGGCACACCTTGATGACACACATTGTCTTCCCAGACAAGCCAGTTGGACTCAATACATGCAGAGCACTTGCTAGTCTAATGCCTGCTCCAGGCATCCCCAAGTGCCCAGGGTATTAGCTCAGCAACAGCCCAGCACTAGCATTGATCACTGCCAGAGCCCACAGGACAAAGTCCTGCTTCTGCATACTCCCAAGACACCTGTCTCGAGCTGAGCAGCTTTGGGCTTCTTTACCTTTGAGCTGTTCTTTCGAGTGGGACACAGATGCCCCCCAGGCCTTGGGAAGTGGCCATGCTGCATGCCATTCTTGGGTTAATTCCTCTACAACAACATCCTCCAGAGAATTCTTATGTGAAAGTCAGGAACGCACCCAGTGTGGGTAGGAGCAAGGCTTGGATGGAAACTAGGCCTCTTGGCCTGATCAGGCACCTTCCCAACAGGCATATTTTCTCTACAGCGCACACCCCCCCCCCAAGATGTTTCCCTGCTGTGGTAGACTCCCTTGCCTGGGTGCTGGGTCTCAGCATCCCAGTGTTCTGGTCACTAGGCAGGTGCACTGGTTGGCAGGATACTAACACCCTGGAGAGAAGATCTCAGACTCCCCTGAGAGCCTGGAACAGAAACCTGTAGGCTACAGAACCTGGCAGGGACACACCTCTGTGGAGAGAAGACCCAGTTAGAAGAGCTTAAATCCTTTAAGAGGAGCTGCTTGTTTGTCTCCCTGGAATTCAGGTACTGCCTCCTTTTCCTGAGGACAAAATGCTCTCAGCTTAGAAATCCACCTGTGGTTTCAAGACCTCTGCTTCAAAACTCACCACAGTCTCTGGTTATAGAAGGACACATTGGCTTTTTCTGAAGAGCAGCCTAAAACTGACCCATCTCTCTCTAGATCCCACTTATTTAATGGCATAAGACAGTCATCTGTTTACCTTCCCTGCTGGCAGTGATGTTGCATACTATTTAGTCCCCACAGCACATGTTTACTGTACTCTCCAAGGCAGCATGCTCACCACTAAGCTAGAGGAGGCAGGCACCAGCAGACACCTATGTCCTTCCTGCCCCAGCCCGGCAGCCACCTCCCTAGCCCCTCTCCCACAGACGCAGGGAATGTGGAGCACAGGGTCTCACAGCTACTGCAAACGCCATCCTCAGTTGCAGCTACCAGGGCCTGCTCCTCTTTCCAGGTCTGCTTGAAAAAGCAAGGGTTGCAGACACCCCCTCTTCATGCCTCTGCATCACAAGGAGCCCCCCTCTTATGTCCCTGCTCTGTGCCCAGCTCACACCTGAGCAACCAGCACCCACAAGATACCTGCCCAGCCCACACCAAAAGAAGCAGACACAGCCCTCAGTGGATGCTCCAAGTAGGTACTAAGCACCAACCACCACCAGACAAGGGCTGGGACACACTTCTGAGCTGGAGACCCATCCCTTCTCTTCCCAAAAGCAACCTAAATCCAACTATGCCCTGCTAGGAGGGAGGGCCGACAGCTCTAACCACCCCACTCCAGGGGAGTGGGGACCCCCTCTCTGACCACAGCTTGCAGAGCCAGGGCCAGCAACCAGGTCCTACCTGGGGTGGCAGCCAGGGACCACAGAACCTCCTTCACTCTGCTCCAGGGGCTCTGATCCCCCTGATTGCTATTCCCCCCAGATGCACACTCTGAAAAGCCCCCATCCAGCTCCCCCAACCCCTTGCAAACCCCACACTTACAGCCAGCACTTGCAGAGCCTGCACCCAGCAGATCCCAGTAGATCCTGCAAACCATTCTCCCATGGCAAAGTCCTTCCAGAGAGAAGGAAAGCCCTCACCTGCCTGCAGTTTACTCCTCCAGATCAGGCAGGCAGGCAGAAAAGCAGCTGGGTTAGCTCAGCACTCACTGGGGCAGAGCTATAGCCCCAAGGTGCAGCTCCAGATATAAGCACGCAATCAGTGCCTTATACAGCTGCATGGGTGTTCCCTAGGACCAGCTCTCATGTTGCCTGTAGTAGCTAGGCTGTGTTGCTCACTGAACTCAGGCAGTCCCTGTGGGTTCTCCAGGTGCTTCTCAAAGTACTCTTAATCCTGCTGGTATTTCCAGCAAGGGAATGGCAACCTGCTCAGAGCTGGGTGACAGTCTCCCCTGGTGCAGTCATGGGCTTTGCTCCTGTCCGGCCTTGCCCAGCTGGTAGTAAAGGGGAAAGATCTGATTCCTCCATCTTGGTCTCAACACAGCAGCTCTGCAAGGCTTCAGGCTGAGGTTCAAGTCAGTCTGCAGAAGGCAAACAGTAGTCTGGGGTCTGGGTCTTCTCCCCAGGGGAGTTTGGAACCAGCTCTGCTGACTGCAGATCCAGAGCAGAGGAGATGATGGGAAAACTCCTTGGATGCCACTGGGAAGGGCTGATTTGACAGAGATAGAAGCAGTCTGCCATGGGACATCCTTATCTGGCTATTAGAAGAGTGAACCTTGGGGAATGCCTGCTGTAGCAGGGATGTCAGGCATGAAGGCAGAGTGGGGAGGACACAGCCTGTTCCTGGAGGAGGTGGTCTGATGGAGATCATGGGTCCTATACCAGGGACCCTTCACTCACAGTGTCGGTCTGAGGGAGAGGACCCCATGCTGGGCAGGAGTATGTGACAAGCATACTGTGAGTGTGGCATCAGTCGGGGTGGGGTCCTCATATCCATGGCACCAGGGCAGGAGAGCACCAGCAGGAAATAGTGGGATTTAATCCTGTCAGCAGCAATACCACTGTGTCTCCTAAAGGAGATCAGCAGCTTCCTCTTTAGACAGATGAAGGCAGAGGGCTTGTGCCTCTTGCCACCGATCTCTCCTGCTTTCTTCTCACTCACCCTTCTTCCATCACTGCTGCCAGATTAAGATGGGGTAAGACCAGCTACAGAGCAAGCGTGGCAAGGGACCAGGAGCCTCTGACCTCTCTAGCATTCATAGAGCATCTGTGCTGGCCCCGTTGTTACAGTGGGGCTACATGCCTCTGGAGGAGCCCGGCAGCAAGGGGGATGAGCAGGTGGGGTTGATATTCCAGCTATCCCTGGAATATCCTCTCCAGCTACCCTATTCCAGGTATTCCTGGAGTATTCCTTTGGTTTCGGGTCCTACTTTGTCCATGACAAGGCAGCCCCTGCCTGCCTTTTCTGCCGGGTGAGATGAAGGTGTCCAAGGAAGACCACAAGCTGATGGAGAGCACCAGCGGGCTCAGCACAGAGGGGGTGTCCTCCAACAGGCAGGGGCAGGCAGCTGCCTGCACCTCACAACCAACCATCGGGACAGCGGGATGTTGAAGGGAACTGCTCGCCACGCGCATGCCTGGTCCCCAAACACACTGAAAGAGACCCGGAACTACCACATATATATTATATTTCTTTCCACTTCGTGGCAACGCGACGGTTTTGGCGGGGAGGCAAGCTTTGGCTGGTCCCGGAGGGGCCGGGAGCGGCGCTGGAAAACCTGCCAGAACCGCGGCCGCCATCTTGGCAGCGGGCGAGGCCTCGGGGCGGGGGCGACACCTGGCGGCCACGCTGGGCGGCGCGGCTGCGGCCTCCTGGCTCCCCCGGCCCCGCTACCGCAGGAGCCCGGCAGGCCCAGCCCGCCCCGGCCGGGGGTAACGAGCTCCACTGTGGGGCGGCACCTCCGCCAGCATAGCCGGGCGCCAGCCCCACGGGGTCACAGCCAGCGCCGACCCCTCTCCCACCCCACAAACCCTCTGTGTGGCCCCCTCGTCGGGGTGTGTTGGGGGGAAGATGCTCCCCTCACGCTCCTTCCTCCGAGGCAAGATGCTTTTGGCTCCCCCAGGTCTGAGGGGGCAGGCACGGGTCCCCCGATTTCTAGCAGTTTTGGGGCACTCTGGTTGCCTTTGGTCAAGCGACACCCGACCTGGAGCTGGATTTGTAGACAAATCCAGGCACGTGAGGTAGCTGCTAGACTTTCTTCACTCTTTATTGCACTCTTTAGTCTCTGTAATTTCCTGTTTGCTTCAAAAGCTATTTTTGCTAAGGGGGGGGGGGGGAATCACACATATATAACAATTCTGCCTGTTCCCTAGCAGGAGAAAACAAAGATCGGAGTGAGCCTACCAAGGGTCACTGGTTAAATATCTGCCAGCAGCCTGGCTAAGCTGCTTGATCAACTGCCCTTCAGCCCCGGCAAACACAAGCTCGCACTCCATCAGCCAGCCCTGCACCACAACATGTGAAAACATAATAGTTCTTGGCCTTCGTAGTTGTTTTCTTGCCCCCACCCCATCTTTTTGGGATACCTTTTCAAAGCTTTTGCCAGCTTTCTCCATAAAGAGGCGTGAGTAGGGATGCCTACTGAAAATACATGTATCTACATGCATGTATGTGGTAGACAAGAGACTATCCTGGCCCTGAGAGGTGAGGCATTCTGAGAAAGCAGGCAGGACCCTAAATGTCCAGGAGAACTCTGGAGGGATGACCCCTGCGTAAGTGATGCTCACGTGGCCCCAGCACCAGCCTTGCTTAGAGGAGGGCTCTCAGGGCAGGTCTGAGCCCACAACTCATCCAGCTGCCTGTGACAGCCTCAACACCCCAAAACCACCGGGGACCTGCACACAGTGAGGCCCCAGGTGCGTGCACAGCCCAGAAACCACCTTCCCCCCAGCCAGCCAAGGAGCCAAAGCGAAGGTTTAACTGGCTTTCTGACTTTAACACCATGGGCTTAGCTGGGCTCTGGGAGGCAAAATTGTGCATAGGCAGGGATTGCCCTGCATTACTGTGAGAGAGGAAAGCACAAATGCAGGAGACCTTCCATAGAGCCTGGTCTCTACGAGTAAGTACCCTGTGGCCTTTCCAAGCCCTTCTTCATGGGTTGCCCGCAGGCTCAGGACAACCTGTGGTCTGATGTCGACCAGACCAACTGGGCTGGTGGCCACCTCCCCAGAGTGTCCTCAGCACCCTCCCTCTCCAACTAACCCACCACAGGTTTCATTTACCTTCAGGACAGCCTGGCTGCACAGCACTTGATGCCAGGAGAAGGCGATGCGAGAGGAGCCCAGGTGGCTTCTTCAGGGACCTTTGCCTTCCCCAGGGCTGCAAGGAACAGCTTTGTCCAGCTGTGGGGAGGATCACAACTCTAGGATCTGGGGTACTCATAAAATCAAAGCCCCCACCATGTCGACATCCATCCTGGCTGTTCTGCAAGCGTCTCAGGGAGCAGCAGCCTGGCCACACAGACCTCCAGGGCAGGGAGTCTCACAGCCACGTTTGCTCCTCCAGGCAAAAGCAGAGAAATCTGAACCACAAAAGGGGGTGTGGATCACCCCACCCAGCTCCTGCTGACCTGAAGATCCCACTGATCTTGTCTGTCCTCAGCCTGTCCACACTGCATCTTGTTTCCCCACGCAGCCAGGGTGTGGGGAAAGGCTCCTGGCCAGCCCTGCAGCCTGGAGGGTGGCACAGCCGTTGGAGAGGGTCCCCAGCTCTGCGGGGAGCCTGTGGACACTCACTGCCAGCAGACGGCAAGGAGGCACGGGTGAGCCGAGGGGCTGGTTTGACACGCACCAGAGAGGTGCAGTGCACAGCACAAAGACTCTCCCATCCTGGCCGCTCTGCCCTGGAACGCATCATGGGAACTGCTGCCCAGTGCAAATCTGTTCCTCATTATCTGCCCTGGCTGCCGACTGATCCCAGCTCCATCACCAGCCACTCACTGCACGGCCCCAGCCAGCTTGCATCCCATCAGCTGAGCAACTTCTGCGTGACCTCACCAGCCAGTGCTGCAGAGCAGTCTGGGACCAGAGCTGGCATCCACGCCTCCAGAGGTAATTCTGGAGTGAAAATGAATCGTTCCCTCCATCAACAGGCAGAGGAGGCTTCCAGTGAAAGCAGGGAGCAGGGATAGCTGCTTCACATCCGAAGAGTGGGAAGGCAAAGGCAGGAGAACTCAGGAGAGGTGTTCATTCTGATCATATCCAGGTGAGATGTATGCCTGGACTGACAGACAGGAGCAGGGAGGAGTAAACACGGACTGAAGTGTTTCCAAAACATGTGTACGCAGATATGATCAGAACGAACTCCTGAATTCTCCTGCATTTACGTTCCCACTGTTCTCTGTGAAAACGTGAGCATGGGCAAAGCCTCTGACATGCTTTGTGCTTGCTGGGGCCAAGTGGGAGGTGAGAAGCTGGGCTTCCATTCACTAGCTTTCCACCATTTGTTCCTGTACAGGCCATCATGAAAACATCACACAAGGGTGTCAGAAGTGCTCCAGGAATAGAGCAGAATGAAAAATCATCTAAGGTTGCCCATGAGTCAACAGCACCCTTGCTGCAATGGAGAATGTGAAGCTGGCAGGTTTAAGAAAATTATTATTCCTCTTGGTACCTGTGTACTTGGTACCTGAGAGACACAACTGTGTACTAGCTCCAACTTGGAGCTCCCCAGAACAACACAGATAGATATATGTATCAGATAGAACCAGCTTTAGGAAGACAAAGCAAAGGGGGGAGCTACCTACAGGGGGACACAGAGAAACCAGAGCCCAGCTCTTCTCAGAGGCACACGTGGAAGGACAAGAGGCAACAGGGATGAGTTGCACCAGCGGAAATTCTTGCCGGGCATAAGGAGAAAGTCATTCTGCACAGGAGTGGTGCAGCCACGGTGTGGCTCTGGGACAGGGTGACATTTCCATCCTCGGGGACTTTCCAAACCCAATGGGACAGAGCTCTTGAGCTACCTGCTGTAGCTTTGCCATCAGCCCTGGACAGAGCCAGCATTGCACCGCAGACCTCCCGAGCCCCTTCCAGCCTAAAATTTACTTGATGCTCCAACAAATTGTGCAATGGTGAGGTGGTGATTTTAAGACGACTGCGCAATGCTGCTACTTGGCTGACTTGGGAGATGGCCAACGCCAATCCATCACGAACAGCTTTGCTCTTCCATCTGGCTGATGCCCCTGTTACCAGAGCTGCCTTACATCCTCTGCTGACTTCACAAGTTCTGGTACCAAGGAGAAACTGGAGCTGCTGAGCTTTGGAGAAAGTAAATCACTGTGGAAAAAATGTGCAGATCTAATAGCAGGCTCCAAGGCGAAGCCTGCGTGCAAAATGACAGGTCTGTGATGGGCAGGCAGCTCCAGGATGGGGTTGCTTATAATAACAGTCAGAGGTTGTACATTCTGGGTTACAGTCAGACAAGCAGCTCCTTTGGTTATGCCTTACTCTGTCCTGGAGAAGCAGAGGTTTGGGCACATGTGTTCATGGTTTGGCCCGGGTCTTGGGTTTTTCCACTGAAGCACTTTAGTATTTTTAGGCTGAAAGATACAGCTTGGTGCTATGCTGGAAGGGTTGGAGCAGTCCTGTGCAGGAAGGATGCTGCCTGCTATGTCTCTCTGTAAAGTGAAATACAGAGAGTGGAGTTTGAGAATAAAAACTGATAAACCCCTGTAGGGAAGGGTGCAGTAGGAGCCACCATCCCTGATCACATGGCTGGGGTCAAGGGTGGGAAGAGGAAGCTCCAAGCTCACCAGCTGCTGGCTGGTGGCACGATGAGCCTGCACACACATTAGCTGCTAGGCTCAGATTCCCAGAGCCGAGATGTCTGCTTTTCCTCCTCTGAGGACCTGAATGCTGCAGACCCACCACTTCCAGGAAAACAACCTGGCCCACACAACCTGGTGCACTGCCAAGGCAATCGTGTCTGCAGGAAACGCTGGCACTGAGGTCCAGTATGCAGAGCATGGCCCAGCCAGCATCTCTGGGTCGGTGGGGTGCCAGGCAGATGGAAATGTCAGGAGGAACAAGAGGTTCCAGAGGGACTAGTACAAAGCTCTTGGGGCTAGGAGCTGTATAGGGACCCTGCCAAAAAGGACCTGGGCATGATGGTAGATGCCAGGTTGAATACAAGCCAAACTTCGATCTTGTGAATCAAGTAAACCACATTTACCCTCCTTTGGGAAAAGTGGAGCCAGCAGATCAAGGGAAGAGCAAAGCCAGCACACACCAATGCAGGGAGGTTCCTGTGATCCAGAATACCCTGAAACAGGCCTGTCTGAACCATATTTTTGGCAAAGAAAGAGAAAGCATGGACATGGAAAGATCTGGGCTCCCAGCACTCTGCTGCTGCGCAGGCAGCCATGACACCGGGCAGCAAGGGACTGGCTGCCTGCTGGTCTCTTGCTGGCTGCTCCCCAAGGCGTAGCCTAATGCTGGCTGCAGGCAAGCTTCTGTTTGGAAAGAATTTCACATTTTCCGCAAACATTATCAAAACTAGGAAATCCAGTTAGGCACATCGAGTCTGCAAGGGAGGCTGCGGCCTTGGGTGGAGAAGAGCAGAGAGGCACAGGGATGAGGTGCTTGCAAGGGAGAACTGAACCAAGAGCTGCAGGAACCAGGAATTGCAGAGGGTCCCACACAGCAAGGAGACTAGACCACAATGCCTGCTCCAACTCTGATTTATTGAACATTACAAAATACTCTGCATATAACAATGCACATTAAAACAATATTCTTGCAAATAAGATATTAAGTCTTGAGTCATTTGTGGTGCCCATGGCTACAGAAAACACTGACCCAGCTAGAGATTTAGTATGGCCCAATATCAGAAATCAAAACCAGAATAAGGCATACCAGAAATGCAAAACTATATAAAAACCTTTTAAAAACTTCATGCTCATCCGGTGGGACAGGTACGAAGCAGAACTGCCTTTGCTGAGCCTTGCTAACAGTAGTAGGGGGTACAACCAGCTCACTTGCCCCATGTTGGGTTTACTCACCCAGTGCATCTAAATGTCCCCCTGGCATTTGCTGTCTCAGCGCACCTGTGTAGCTGGATTAGTTATTTACCTGCTTTGGGGCATTAAGAGCCCAAGTCCCCATTCATCCCTAAGAGGAACATCCCCAGCCATCCCGTGTTGCCTGTACCCAGCTGCTGTGCTGAGCTTTTGCATGCTGAGCCATTCTTGAGGAGAAATTCTTGGCCCTTGAGGTCACACCAGGAATAATTCCTGTGAGGGCCATAGCCACCAGCTCCCACCACCCTCTCAGGAGGCAGCAGGGGTGGCTGCGAGGCAGGTGGTGGGGACAGATCTCTGAAGATGCACTCAGCTCTCACCCATCACCCCTGTTCCTGATCTTCATTCATACCTGCTGCTTGCTCCACTCCTCACACCGTGACCAGCCCTCCCACCTGATGGGCCCCCAGGCAACTGGAGGGACTGGGACATGGACAAGATGAGTGCAAAGGATGCTGTGCAAGGCAGCTGCCTCCTAGCAAAGCCAGAAAACTGAACACCACAGCTATTGGGAACACATCCAGACAAGAGGTGCGAGGCTGGCACAGCAGGTTGGGTGCTGGAGGAGTCCCTGTGCATACAGGTTCACAAGTCCAGCTCCTGCTGGAGCCAAACCCCAGGAGCACTGCTCCCAGTCCTGAGAAGGTCATGGCCTTGCCTCTGCAGTACCTCCATAACCTGGGGAACACAGAGCTGCCGTGGCAAGGAGCTCATCTCCGGCCTCCCGGCTGAGCTCTATGCATGCTGTGAGGAACCAGCACTGCAGCTGCCTTGAAGTCAACGGCTCAGTCGCTGGGTGTGGATGGGCACTGGACATCGCTCCCAGCCCTCTCTCTCCCTGGAAGTCTCCTACTCACAGCCAGGCTGGAGATCAGCTCGTGCTCCCATACCCGTGAGCAGCCACAGCCTACAAGCCAGCACTCCTACACCTGAGGGCAGCAGAGCCACAACGGGATTGAGTCTGGCTGGGATCCCAGCCCTGGGAGGGACTTCTCTGGCCTCCCAGCACTGCAAAGATGTGTAGAGACCAGAGAGAAAGAAAGAGATTTGGGGTCTGTGCTGCCCTGGGTGGGCAGGGGCTGGTACCTGCTATTGCAGCCTGAAGCCCAATTATTGACCAGTTTTGCATCAGTAGGTGCATGGGCAAAGCCCACCTTGGAGTGCAGCTCTGGGAGTACTGGGCTCTCCTACCACTCCTGGAGTTTATGGAGACACACACAAGCTTTACAATGCAAGAAGCAGAGTGGTCAGCAGGTCGCAGCCTGTCCGCAGCCCCCAGCCCCTTCCTCATCTGCAGTCTGCCTCAGAGGTGGCTCGCTCTGTTAAACATCAGCCATCTGGACTCTGTGGCAGGCAGGATCCTGCCCTGCTCCTCTGTGGCCATCAAAGGCTGCAGCTCCTGCTGCTCAACACCATCTGGGCTGCTGTCACTCTGCGACCGGCTGCTCTTAGAGATGTGGCTGGGGAACTGGAAGCAGGAACTCTGCTCTGGCATTGCCTGGCTCACAGACTGGGGTTGCTCCTCCAGCACAGGGCAGGCAAATCTCCTATGCTGAGGTCCGCTCTCAATGCCTGGGGGAGAAGCGATGCTCTCCAGGGAGGAGATGCTTTGGTTCCATGCCTTCTGCATATCTACTGGCACGATTTTGGTGGTCTCCGAGGAGATGTAAACAGCCAGATCAGCCTGGTCTCCTTTCCACGGCAGCTCCTTCTCTGCCAACGTGGGTGATGGCGGGATGATGCAGGGACTGGGGCAGACATCCAGGCTGCCTGAGGATGCAGAAGGAGAGACAGTGAGAGGGATCTTGCACAGCTCTTGCTCTCTCCCTGGGCCCTGCAAACATTGCAGAACCAACCACTACTGGATGGCCAGCTGGCCCAGGGATGCAGGAGCCACCAGAGAGGCTCTGCTGTGCCTCCAGAGCCATAGAGAAAAGTGATTCTCCCATTCATGTCCTGCTGACTTTGGTTTTGCCCAGGCCAAGGCAACTTTGTTCCTTAGGTGGAGGAAGCACAAGCTACCCAACAGCAGCTGCCTTGGCATGCGACCATCGGTGCCTACCAGGAGTTGTCTTTCCCTGCAGGACCTCATTGGTGGCTCGAGCAATGAATACAATCCCTTCATCATCCTCTCTCTCTGTCTCCGAGCTATCGCTCTCCTCCTCCTCTGAGCTGACCATCACCAGGACAGGAGCTGCAGCCAGATGGAAGGAGTTAGTTTGGAGGATGGGACACACTGTGGGGAAAGGACTGCACCCATGGGAGGACTTGGTGGTAGCACAACCCTGGGTGCTGTCATGCCACCAAGCTGGCAGTGGGAAGGCACAGCAGGCTGCGCCCATCCCACCCCAACAGGTCCCCTTACCAGGACCTACAACATCACTTGCCACTGGCTTTACCTGCCTCCTGCCAGGGGACGTTTCTGTGCGTCTTCCCATTGGGTGCATCACTGGTCAGAGATATGTTCTTCTGCGAAGGAAGAGGGACTGGCTGGGACCTGCCTTGTGCAAACCTCTAACCCTGACCCAGGCAGCCCTGCAAGCCAGGGTAACCCTGGGACACAGACTCTGACTCCAGCTAGATGGCAGCTGGCAGTCAGTGGTTCCTAGTGCTTAGGTGTTGCATCTTCATGGCCCTACAATAAACAGCTCAGCTACAATGGCTACAAGAGCCTCCAAACAAGGGAAGACACCTAAGGCCCAGTTTAAGGTGCAGTGCCACACTTCTGAGCCTGGATCTGGGCTGACGTTCAGGCTACTTCATGCTGAGCGCTCTTGAAAAACAAATGTGGGGCTCCTCCAGGGCTCAGGACTGCTTTGCCCAGGGAAGAGCGACCGCATGGCAGCACTGGCATGGTGAGGACATGTGGACATGCGAGACCCATTTGCTCACACGCAGCATATGCAGGACTGACATGAGGTGAGCTGTTCTCCACACTGGCCCTGGAGCTGCCAACACCCTGCAGCACTTCAACTAACCCCCAAAGGACCTCACTGTCTGCAGCCTCAGGGAGGCCACATCTCAGAGCTAGTAACCGTGCAGGAGTTTGCGGAGCACTTGCCTTTTTCCTGCCCTTTTCCTTCAGCCTGGCCTTGCTCTTGGAGGAGCAGACATTGTGCTTTGTGGACTTGAAGGTTTCCAGCCGCCTCTTCATGTTCTGCCGGAAGATTTCTTTATCTTGGCGCTCTTGTTTATCTGGAGAGATGAAGTGACGGCTGTAGCTGGCCTTGTACTGGCCGAGGGAGAGGCAAAGAGACACAGGGTGAGCAGCTGGCCCCATAGAGCATCCTCCATCCCTGCTCCTCTTGTGGGTGCTGCTACCCTCAGGGTGAGCTGCACACCACAGCCAGGGAATGCTCACCCGCCGGCGGGGCTTGTAGAGGCTTCCTCGTAGCACGTGGTGCATGGCAGCATCTTCCTTGTCCCGGCGGCTTCGCACAGTGTCAATCACCTGCAAGTCCAGGCATGCGCCGCTCCCGCTCTCCCTCCTTGGGGGGGAATGGAGATGCTGGGCCCCATGCCTGCATCCTGCCAGCCCCCTGCCAGCACTGGCACAACCCACCCCCAGGAAGGGGGCAGATGCAGGGGTCCAGCAAGGTCTGCCCAGGGGCTCAGAGGGATGCTCGTACTCACAGGAGGTTTGTGACCGATGACTCTGACATGGATGTGCGGCTGGGCATGGAGGGCAGTGCCAGCTTGGCAGCTGAGAGCACGTGACCACCCTGGGAGGTGGGAGGGCAAAGCTGGCATCAGGGCAGTGGGGACCCAGCCAAGCCAGGGGGGTCCCTGCTGCCTGGCCAGAGGAAACATGCATGGCCATGTGCAGGGTGGACCACCGCCCAGGCCTGCTGGCTCCTATCGGGGCCGTCCCACCACCTGGCCCCCACCTGGTCGACAAAGCTGATAGCATCACGGATGTTCAGCTTGTAATAAACATCCCAGATCTCATCCCGCAGCCTGTAGGCAGATTTCCGCATCAGGAGCTGGCTCAGGTACTTCTTGTCAAACTGTTCCCACCTGCCACAAGATGAAGGCACATGCAGTTTAGCTCCCACGGGGTACCACAGCCATGGACCCCCTACGCACATAAGGTTGAGAGTGTCCAAAGTATGGTGAAAGTCATCTGGGCATGCAGTAACCAGGCTGTGCCCAGGGACATGCTGCCAGGGAGGGCAGGAGGGGAGGGGACACACTGACCCTTCATCCCTGCCCAAGGGGAAGCCCAAGACCAGCGGGTCTGTGGCAGGCAATGGGAGGGGGACTGGGGCCAGTGCGGCTGCACCACTGGAGCACTTCCCCTCCAGGAAACAGGCTTTTTACATCCTTTTCCTGTTGCCGTGCTGCAGATAAAGTCTGGGCAGTGTTTAACGGGGCTCTTCCCTCCTCAGCGCCCAGTGCAGCTCCGCCCATGGGGAGGCACAGGGCCATCGGCATTGCCACAGACACCCCACAGCCCCCAGCAGCTCCAGCACGGGCAAGCAATTCCAGCTCTTGCAGCTTCCCCAGCCGCACCTGCCTGACCTCTCTCTGGGATGCTTTTGGGAGCTTGGTCTGCTGCACAGCAGTAGCCAGACAGTCCCTTTCCAGATAGACTGATGGATAGACATACAGCCTTCCTGGTCTTGCTGCCCTGCCTAAAGCAGGGGTGCCCTGCAGCAGGGACCCTGCAATGTTCCCATGGCTGGCATGCATCCACCATCCACTCGATGGCTGATGGAGGCTCCTGGCTAAGACACTCACTTGTCCCGCCAGTAATGGTAGCCATGATGCCCCACAATGTCCTCCACTGCTGCCAGGATGTGGTCAAAGGCCTTGAGCAAGGAGAAGAGGGTGAGAGCAGTGGCGAGGCTGCAGGTGCCCCAGGGGTGCCAAGGCCATGCATCGCTGTCGCCCAGCCCTGGTGGTGCAGGGAGCCAGGCAGCCTCTGGCACCAGCACCTACGTGCTCATGCAGCTCCTCATTCAGTGTGGGCTTGTGGTGGTCACTGCGCTTCACCTTCAGCCACGTCACCAGGGGTTTGATGGTGAGGCCCTGGAACGGCAGGAGAAGGCAAGGGAAAGACTGGGAGGGTGAGAGGGTGCATGGCTGGGGCAGAGGCAGCAGAAGCAGCATGAAGTGACTGGGGACAGCAACAGTGCTGGCTGTGTGTGTCCCCACCAACCCACACCCTGCGCCTGGGACCTGGGCAATGGTCCTGTGTCCCAGCAGGCAGTGATCACGTACCCCCCCAGTCCACCTTCCCCTAGGCTCACATCCATCTGCCATGTGGCTCCCCTTCTCAGGGCGCAGGAACCCCAGAGCCATGGGCCATCAGCAGCTTTCTAAAAGAACAGCCTGGCCAGGCACACCCCATTGCTGCTCTTGGAACAAGTTCCAGAACAAGAGGCCAAGAGGGAAACAACGTGGACCATGGCCCCACCCCTGCAAAAGCCACCAGGGTGGTCCTGCATGCTAGCCTAATGAAGGATGGGGTGCCAGGAGGCACCTAGGACCAACCGTGACTTGAAAAGAGCTACTTGCCCCAAGCACATGTCCCCAGGCACCTGCCTGGACCCCCAGGACAGCTCTGGGCAAGAGAGCAGCACTGAAGGAGGGCACAGTGCCCCATCCTCACCTGCACAATGACAGTGAAGAACACTACCACAATGGTTGTTGCCACAAAGTAGTCCTTGGCTTTCACCTTTTCCCTGTCCAGCAGGATGACCAGGGCGAAGGCCACAGCTCCACGGAGGCCACCGTATGACATGACCACCTGGTCGATCCTGTCCAGGGGGATGAGGCGGAAGCGGTTGAGCACGCAGGTCTGGAGGACAACACCTAGGGAAGAAGGAGAAGGAGAGCTTGGGATGCCGGCAGAGCCCTGCTTGCTCCTGGAGACAGGGCAAAGCCCAGGCCAGGAGCTGTGGCTGGTCCCATTCCCCAGCCTTTCTTGGTGGAAAGGCATGAAAAGAGCTGGGTCAGTGGGACAGACTGACCCACAGCTCTGAAGAGCAGGATAAAGAACAGAGTGCCCAGCACCAGTGCTGTGTCCCATGCCCACTTGGAGGTGTCCACAGCCGAGATGCCCAGAAACATGAAGATGATGGTCTCTGAGCTGCTGGCCAGTGTCTTCATGGTGTACTTGACCGTAGTGCGGGATTTCTGGGAGATGTTGGCTTCCACATACTTCTTGCAGCAGATCCCACAGAAGGTGACTCTGCAGAGGGGCAGAAGGAACCAGCATGACCCTATGGTGGGATGAGTAATGGGTCTGCTCACCACCTCTTGCTGCTCAGCACTGCATCCCGATTTCCTGGACCCACTCTGGGGGACACTCCGGTACTCACGCCAGGATGGAGGAGAGTGAGACCATCTCAGCTGCAAGGTATGCGACATAGGCCAGGAGGAAGACGAAGAGTGGCTCGATGATGCGCACGCGCTTGGTGAACCGCGTGATCAGGGCCAGAAGGAAGGCAAAGAGCAGCCCCACAGCCGTGCCCCCCAGGCTCACCAGAAAGAAGGAGGCTGGTGAGGGGAGAAGACTCAGTTGCACCTTAAGCAAGCAAGCCCAGCTCCTGTGCCCCACAGCCATGCCATGCTGGGCTGGCCAAACCCGACATTCCTACCTGGTTCCCCACCAAAGCATCCCATGATGACAGCTGATGTGTGACCCCTGGGTTGGAGATGACAGGGCTGTGGTGCTCAGTGCCCACCCCACAGCATGACAGCACCCATGCTTGCCCCACACACTTCACCCCGGAGGAAGAGACGGAGGGGCTGGTGGGGCACATACTCACCTACCCCCTTCATGTAGTCCGTGGCATGGATCTGTGCTGGGCCCAGCTCCACAAAAGAATTGAAGACCTTGTACAGCACCTGCAGGCAAGGCAAATCCCTTGGGGAAGGCAGGGTATTGTCCTGCCTTGAGAGGGGCAGCACCTGTGGGCAGGACGGACCCTGCGGAAGAGGCATCACCTGCCCCAAATCAGCCAAGCAACAGAGCTCATCTCTTCAGGCAAGGTCCCCCAGGGCCAGGAGAGAGGAGAGACCCAGAGAGCATGGCAAGAGTCTGCCCCTGGCTTGGGGATGTCACCTGCATCCTCTGCCCATCCTGCGGGATGCCAGTGCCCTGGCCCACATTGGGCTCCACTTTTGGGCCCCCCAAGCTCCAACTCACCACGGTGACAGCGTCATTCAGGAGTGACTCGCCGAACACAATGATGAAGAGGGTCTCGTTTACATGGACCTCTTCAAAGACAGCCAGCACTGCCACGGGATCCACAGCTGAGATGAGGCTGCCGAAGAGCAGGAAATCCATCAGCCCAGCTTCGACACCTGGATCTGCTAGGACAGAAGGACGAAACTCAGGCAGACCATCTGCCTCAGAGTCCCTTTCACCAGGCTGAATCAAGCCTGTCCCTCATCTTGCTCCCAGCAACTTGGCCACAGCATCCCAACTGGAGTGCAGCGGGCTGAGCCAGGGAGCGCTTCCAAACCTCCAGGGTCCCCCAGGTGAAGCAGAGTTCAGCATGTTCTTGCTGCAGCATGAAGGAAGCAGGGCTTGGACATCCCCCCCTGGCACCCAGGTGCATTGCTGCCCCTCTGGCAGGTAGGCACCAAAGGAGGCTCAGCAGCCCCACCTCAGGTCCAGGCATCAAGTGGTTCCTCCAGGCTCAGGAGACTCGAAACACAGCCCAGGTCAGCCAGGGCCAGTGGCTACAACCACAGACAGGGAACATGGCAGTAAGCCAGCAAAGCTAGCCAAGGTCAGTGACAAAAATAGCAAAGACATGAGTCAGCTCAGTGCCGAGCAGGGCTCATTTGTCCTGCACACTTGACAGTCCTGCCAGAGCACCATTCCCAGAATGCCAGGACCCTACTCCTGCCATACTTCCTGGGAATCCATGGCAGGGCTGGGCAGTGGGCTTTGAACTTGGGGGTGCTTTGCACCCTCTGACCCATCTTTTGGGGATGTGGTCTAAGCTGGGCAGCCCTATGCACCCACCCATGAGCCCAGCCCGGTGAAGCCCCCAGAGCGCAGAGCCAGTGGTGAAGGAGTTCCAGAGTGTGCCCACCACCGCGTAGGTGAGGATGGCACCAATGTTGTCGAAGAACAGCCGGCTGGGCATGAAGTAGCCCGAGTCTAGGACAATGGGGGGCAGAAGGAAGAGGAAGAACATGTTGGGCTCCAGCTGATACTCGGCTTTCTTCGCCACGGCCAACACAATGCCCCCCAGGCCCAGCCCCAGCAGGATGAGGAGACAGCTCTCTGGGACGATGGATGTCACCTTCCTTGACAGGTGGAAAACTAGAAGGAAAGGAAGAATGAGAGCATCAGCCAAACAGGCACATGGACAGAGCATCCCAGATCCCCAGGCTCCACAGAAGGGTTGGCTGATGCATGATGGACCCTGGGAAGGACAAGGGAGCACCTAAGGCTGCTTCGTGGCCATGTGTGCACAGAAGACCACCCAGCTAGCTTCCAAGTCAGGATTTCAGGCCCCTGACTCTTTGAGATCTCCCTCTCCTCCTCAGCCACTGTCTAGTAAGCCAAGCAGCCAGGCATTTTGCTTTTCTCGGCCTGTGGCATCACACTTAAAGGATAAAAGCAGCCAGTGACCACGTTCACAGTGTCACAAGCAATGCTGGTTGTTGTTCGAGCAAAGCCATCCTGGTTCACTGGGACAGAGACGAGGATGCTCAGTGCTGGTAACAGGGTGACCTTGTCTGCAGCCGTCTGAGCAAGCAGACGGAGCAGCATGCAAACCACTGCAGCGCAAACCGGTCGGCCAGTCTCTGTGCCAGCACACAACCTCCCTCAGTACCAGCTGAGCTACCTGCACGGAAAAACCAGGTGCACAGGAGCTGTAGATTTAGAGATGCTTTGAATAATCAGTTTATTCCACATGAGGTTTGGGGCAAATCCTAAACTGTGATGGAACAGGATATATTTTTTAAAGCAAGCAGAGTAGGCCCTTGGTGTTCATCCATCAGCAATGTGGCAATGAGCCTGCAGCTCAGGCACAAGCCAGTGGACGTCACGCCATCCAGCATAGGGGACTCACTCCTCCAGGCAGCCTTGTCCCCATGGCCAGGGCATCCTGGGTAATCCCAAATCATTCTAGCTTCCAGGTAGTCAGCTCCCCATGCCTGCAGATTTCTCCTCCCTAGCGCAGGTTGCTGCGTTTTTGCTACCCACAAAGGGCAGTGCTTGGGGAAAGGCTGTCGAGGGTCACATCAGTTTTGCCCCCTCATCGTTCTGCCATCGCTTGTAACATCCAGCCCAGCTCTGTAGCATGACTTGGCCATCAGATGAAGAAACCTCCTGGGGAGCAGGTTCCCCCAGGCACTTCCAGAGCCACCTCTGTCCTTGAGCACACAGCAGGTACAAGGGACATCAGAGCAGCCTCTGAGCCATCACTTTGCTGCAAGCCCAGCCCTGCTGTCAACCCAAAACCCAGTCCCTAAAGCCCTTTAGCTGGATTAAAGGTGTCCATTGCTTGTGTGAAGCCATCCACCAGAAGGAAAGCTCTGCTGTGGTCACACACAGATCCTAGGCTTTTTACCTCCTTGGGAACCCCCATGGACAGACCATAACGTCTTCCTAGCCTGGAGTGCTAAACTCCAGTGGCACAAACCTGGAGAGAAGCCCAGGAAAAGGCTGTGTTTCATCAGTAGGTTTCCATGTGTCTATGCCCTTAACATTCTCCTCTGAACCTGTCCCAGTCCTCCTCTATCCTTTCAGGTACAGACCCCAGTGTCCCTGAGAGGCAGACACCCTGGGCACTGAGGTCGTGGCCTCCTGATGTTCTTCCTTTCCCCTTTCCTAACACCTCTTCGTCGTTTTGCTTTTCTTCGCTGCAGCTGAGCACTGAATTAGAGGAGATAACTTAGTGTCAAAGATCTGGTCCTAAGCAGAGACAACACCTGTGACCCCACCACCAAACGTGCAAGCTAAGGGCCATTTTTCCTCTTATTGAGACCTTCACGGCAACCTGCGCTGCTCCTTGGCACAGTAAGCCTTGGCCATGCCATCCTGGCAATCCCTGGCACTGCTCCCCTGCCATAACACCCCAGGAACACTGCCACAGACAGCAAGGGCAGAGTGGAGAGCACCAGGGTGGTGTGATCTGCAGTTCCATCACCAGCCACCTCAAGGGGAAAGAGCCACAGACCAGCCAGTGCCAAGTCTCTTCCATAGCCCTGCAGCCAGGCACCCCAGCCACAGAGCCTGGGGCACCCACCCTCAGACCCAGCCACCTCCGCTCGCTGCCAGGGGCTACGATTCAGCCATGGAGGCAGTGGCGATATGGATGCTACAGCCCTCCAAGCAAACCCACAGCCTGGAGAAGGGCTGGCTGAGCTCCAGCCCAGGCGAATTCCTGCTAAATGACCGCACAAGCTGCGGCAGAGTCCTGTTCACCCCACGCAAGCCCAGCAACACAGCACCGGTGGGCGAATGGCACTCATTCAGTGCTTGCGGCAGGCTGCAAAACCGCTTCCCGCCCACGGGAACAAAGCTCTGAAGTTTTCAAGAAGGGAACAAGGCATCCAGCCCCTTTCTGCACACTCAGGAGCACTGCCAAGATCCCCGCTCCGGCAACCCATCTGCATTCCCTGTGCTACAGAGGTATGCCCTGGTTGGCTGGAGAGACCCAGGAGAGCCCTCAGGGATGCTATGGAGACATGGCTTCTGGTTGTTATCCTCATTCTTCTCCCCGAGCCAAAACCTTGGGCAAAAAAGGGTGCAGCATCTATGGGAAAGACCCTGCTTGTCCAAAAATTCCCTGGCTGAGGGGGGATGCTGCCACCCTCATGAGCAAATGACAGCACATGAGCTCCTCTGTGCTGTGGGGAGCAGCCAGCGGGGACAGGTGGAACGAGGTCTAATTTTACACGTGCTAGTCAAGAATTTCAGCATTAAAGGTTCCCACAGCAACAGTAACTTAGCCACATGTGAATTAACTTCAGAGCCATAATCCACACTCAGGCATCCATAATTTGTCATTGGGAGGACTCAGGGCCAAAACCCGCTTCGTTCCTTCAGTGCTTGGGAAATGGCGAAACACCTAAACCAAGACACAAGCAGCTGGGGTCAGAAGTGATGGTGCAAGGAGAGAGGGTTGCAACCCATAGGGATGCTGCTGGGTAGAAAAACATCCATCTGCTGGCAAAGCCAAGCCCACAGGGCAGCTGTTGTGAGGAGCAGGTTTGGGGCAATGCTCCTTACTGGTCCTTAATTTCCCTCTTCCCCACATGCCGTTCAAGCAGATCTGTGCTCTGACCAAGTACAAAAAAGGCAGCAAAGCCCGGACGATGCCTTGCTGTGCAGGAAGTCAACACCCAAGCCAGTTTTCCCCGCCCCGGGTGTTTGCTGGCTTGGGGCACCCCAGCATCGTGACCGCCTCCGAGAACAGAGCCCACAGTGTCATTTCCCCATCACCCAGGCACGGGGCCACTTCCTCCCCTGCAGTCACAGGGCTGTGAGCTGGCAGCCCAGCGCCACCACCACAACAGTTCCTCTGCGCCAGCCTACGCCCAGCGTCCACGGCTGCCGCAGCCAGTGCTGCCCCCTCCCTCCACTCCCCAACATCCTTCACCCCTGGCTCCATCTCCTCCGTGGGCTCCCATGTGCCCTGGAGACCGCGCATGCATGGGGTCACATGCCACCTCTGGGGACAGCCCTGCCAGGGTGCTGCCCACAGCCCTGCCTCCAGGTTGTCACTCCTTGCTCTGGGCTGTGAGTACCCATCGGACCCATCCAATGCGCTGAGCAAGACAGCCCGGAACTACCCACCATCTGGGTTGTACCTCCCAGATGGAGAGGGAAGGTGGCCATCAGCTTGTTTCAGGCCTGGAAGAGCATGGCAGAGCTACGGGCTTGGGAATGACCCCAGCTCAGGCCCCCCTGCACCCACCAGCACTACCAGGGCAAAGGGGAGTACATCAAGGATGCTCTGCAAAGGGAGCAGATCCAGGGAGATGTTTGAGAGAAGAAAATAAAAGCCAGAGAAAGGAATCGTCTCTCTGATCTTCTGCAGGTAGGAGTGACGTGCTCGGCAGCTGGAGGTGGCGCAGCTGCAGACAGAGGGTTGTATTTTTAAGTTCATGATGCCTTTTAATTCATTCCTCACAATGCTTTAGGTCTCCCTTGCATGAAGGCCAAGGAGGGAGAGGAGCGCAAGGTCCACAGCAGTGGTTTGAATTATGTTTGGGACCAGCAGAGGCCAGCTGGTGGTCACAGGTGTAGCTGTCCCCTGGGTACTGGGAGCTGCTGCTGGTCCCTGGCTGCTCAGAGACTCCCCTGCCTAACTCTGAACCTACATTTCTTGAGCCTGATCCAATCTAAGAGTGTGCCCGTGCCCCCGCCCCCGCCATGGCAACTGTGCCCACAGCGGGGCCCCCGAGGAGGAAACCTGCCTCAAGGTCATGGTCTCATCTCCTGGGCCCAGCACAGCAGGCAGGGACACCGTGTGGGACCAGCACCTAGGCACCCTGCTCAGCACCCACAGGCAGGCGTCCCCTCCCCAGCACCCAGGGTGCTCCGCGGGGCACAGCCCTGCAGCCGCTCACACACATCCTCCTGGTACCTTCCCACACAGCCTCTTGCAGCAGAGCTTCCCCCCGGCTGCCTGGTCCTGTGCTGGAGGACGCGGTGCCGGGTCGTGCCAGCCACCACGGCGCAGCTGCAGACGGCGACCAGCCGGGCTCTGGCAATTTGTCCCCATGCCCCGTGTCCTGGTGTGCGGTGGCACCCTTTGCCCCGGATGCCCCCACGCCCACGGTGGATGCCGCATCCCACCCTGCCTGCCCCGGGGGTGGGCGCAGCTGCTCCCGGGGAACCGGGGAAGAGGCCGGGGTGGGGGGGACACACGCCACTCACCGATCTTGGCCAGGCTGGCCACCAGGATCCAGGCGGCCACCAGGCAGGGCGCCTGGACCTCCCGCCACTGCCACCGCAGCAGCTCGGCCCCCGCCGGGGCGGCGGGGCCGGGGGAGGCCGCCGGGGGCTGCATGGCCCCTCGCCGTTCCCCGCCGCTCCGCCGCGCTCCCGGCCCCCGCCCGCGTCACGCGCACGTGGGGCCGCCCCACGCCACGCCACGGGCTCCGCCCGCCGCTCCTCGCCCCGCCCGGGCCCCGGGTTCCCCCTCCCCGGTGCTCCCCCGGGCTCCCCTGCACGGTGCCCGGCACGGCCCTGCACACCCGGTGCACCCCCCTCCACCCCAGCCTACCTGCCCGGTGCCCTCATCACCTGTGCCCTCCCCTGTTGCCTCTGCACCTGCCCGGGTGGCCCCTGCCCCATGCTAGTCCCCCTGCCCCGGTGCCACCTGCATTGCCTTGGTCCCCTGTGCCCTCGCTCTGCCCGTGTCCCCTCACCCTGGCTGACTCCTCCTGCACCCACCAGATTCCCAGTCCCCCTCCCAGCCCAGCCCCTTCTGCTGCCAGCCAAGACCACCCATCCCTACCCCAGCCACCGCCTGAGCACCAGGCTGGCAGTGCGCCAGGGGGGCCCATGGTTCCTGGGGCCCCCTCACCTCTGCAGCTCCTCTCAGACACCCCTAAAAGCTCCCACTCGCCTGCTGACCCTGGGCCATCCCCCTTCCTCTGGGATGTGTCCCATCTCACACATCTTATCCCTGTGGCTCCAAGATCCTGAGGCCCCCTGTCCTGGGCGGGCAGTGAGGGGTGCCCAGGCAGCCCAGGGCGTGGGGGTGCTGCCTGGCAGGGGCCAAGAAGGGATGCTAGCAGAGTGCTGCATGGAAAGCCAGCTCTGAGCTGTGTCTGTATGGCCTCGGAGCCAGGACAGAAGGACTACTTGGCCAGGCCGAACCCTCTGGCTGGTACTGCCTTTGGCACCCTCGGATGCCGGGTGCCAGGCACAGCCTGCTGGCTGGAGGGGAATGGGCTGGAGGACGCCTCCCCGGCAGCCTCGGCAGTGTCACCTCTTCCCCTAAATGTGCTGCAAGTGCTTGCCAGTGGAAGAAAACAGCTGGGGAAGGCAGCCTGCTGCTGCCACCCGCTGCCAGCCGGCTCCTGCCAGGAAAGGCAGCACAGAAATGGCCTCACAAGTGCTGCCGCTGAGAAGAGGCTGCTTCTTGCTTCCCTTTTAGGGTGTCAAAGGTGTAATTAAATCCCCCCCTTTGCTTTGCCTCCCCAGGCTGGTTGTGCCCTGCCGCCCCGGCCTTGTGGACTCAGCCCATGCCACTGCTTGGGCGTCTCTGCTGAGCTCCCCCCAATCTGCTCACACCTCACTCCTACTGGGAGCCCCGGCTGGAGCCAGGAGCGAGGGGAAGGCTCCCTGCCCACTGCTCCATCACGTCAGGCCGTCGTCATGGCCCAGGTAATGGGTCAAAAAGAAAGTAAAATTGTCTTTGCCTTACTGGGTTGTGCTCAGCATGCCCAGTTGACTCTTCGTGCCAAGTTCAAGACGGATGAGACCTTCCCGTGTCCCATTGCTGGTGAAACTGCCTTCCCCCCGGCTGTCCTTTGCATGCTTCTTTCCAAGCCCGCCTTAGCCGCGGAGTTGAACACTACATGATTCATCAAGGACACCCTCATTAGCATCAACACCTCGGATGCGTAGCGCCCTCGTTAGCATCAACACCAGCCTCGGGGGCTGCCCCGCTGACGGGGCAGTACAGCTGCGCCCCCGGATCCAAATTCGGGGCAGGGCGGTTTATCCCTCCGCCGCTTTCTCCCCTGTCCCGGAATGGGGAGGTTTAGCCCATTTTCCCACCCGTGCTCCAGTTCACCCGGGGCGAACAGTCCCGCCCGGCACCCTGGGGCACCTCGGAGCATCCCCGCGACCAGCAGCATCCCTGACGCCAGAGCATCCCGGAGGAGCATCCCGCTGCGCCACCGGGACGCCCTCGGGAGAGGGCGCAGGGCTCCGAGCAGCCGCTACGGGGGTGGGGCGGGGGTGGGGTGGGGCGGGGCCGGGGGGGCGGGGCCTCACCAGCCCCACCTCCGAGCGGAGCGGGACGGAGCGGAGCGGAGGCGCTGCCATGGTGGAGGCGGCGGTGCTATGTCGGGTGCAGTACCTGGAGGACGCGGATCCCTTCGGCTGCGGCAGCTTCCCGGAGCCGCGGCGAGCCCCGGTTTACGCCGTGGCGGAGGCGCTGGCTCTGGGGGCGCAGCTGCCCGCCCTGCACCGCCTGCTCGGGGCCCCGCTGCCGGTGAGGGGGAGCCGGGGTCGGGCGGGGAAGGCGCCGGGTAGGCACCGGGCGGGGAGGTTGAGGAGGGAATTCTCGGCTGGAAGGAGCAGGGAAGCGAGGGTTGGGGCGCTGTCCCCCCGCCGGAGCCCGGGCAGCGCTCCTGGTGTGAGTCACGGCGGAGTCCCTGAGTCCCTGCAGGAGCTGCCAGCTCTCGGCCGGCCCCGGATGAGTCGGCGGGGAGGAAGAGGATGTGCTTGCTCAGAGCAGGCAGGAACCCGGGCAGGGGGAAGCAGGATGAGGGCAGGCGTTCATCCCCATGTCGTCGGGGCTGAGCCAGGCAGTGTGCTCTCACCCTAGCGTTCCCCTTCCACGCCAGCTACCGGGAAAGGGAAGTAAGCTTCAACGGGAGCACGCCGGCTCCCTAACGCGGGGGACCTGCCAGCGTTCCCACTCGCTGCAGCACGTGGGCTTTGGGGAGGTGACGGTGGAGCCGGAGGGCTACCAGTCCCTTGCCACTCTGGTTTGAGAGCAGCTTTGCTGCCAGAGAGTGGCACGGAAATTCGTGCTGAGCAATTTCCTCCTGCCGGGGCAGGTGAGTGGAGGCCCTGCACCCCTCACGCACCCCTCACTGTGCTGCAGGAAGGAGCAGGGGCTGCCCTGGAGGGAAGACACAGCTGAAGTGAGGCACTGTGTCTTGCCTGCATGTTCTCAGGCCTGATCCAGGCTGGGAAGGAGGGACTGGGGAGCAGAGGAGATGAGGGATGCTCCCTCCTGGGTGTCTTCTGTTGGTGTGATGCTTTCAGAGTGTCCTTTACAGGGTGGGGAATGGGCTTGTTTTCCTCCTTATGAAGGCAGGACCTAGCAAAGCTTTGACAATGGCTGAGTATCTGTGTCTTGCAGGAGTGCAGGCAAGGGACCTGGGCAGGCCTGGAGCCAGGTGGGAGAGCTGAGGGTGGCAGGAGGGGGAAATCACCTTGATGTGCCTGGTGTGAGCTTGCTGGCCCACCAGGGGAGAGGGGATCACTGTGAGACCTTTGCCTACACCAAAAACCCTCCCTTTTATCCCCCTTTTCATTTTTCTTGGAGCACAGCAAGCAGCATCTCATGTCATTGCTGTCATGGGATTTTTAGGTGGTGACTAAATGGAGTTTGTTTGGGAACAAACAGCCCCGAGACATGACGAATGGAGCAAACTCAAATTTCAGGCATGTGCTCTCCTCCCGGGTCAGAAGCTGGCTGTAACGGGATCACCAGCCCAGGGTGCTGCCGTGGTGGCACGGGGTGCGGGAAGAGCTGAACACGGCATTCCCAAGGGCAGGAGCCTTACAAGGAGGTTCTGTGCACAGCAGAGGCGTGTTGACCCTGGGATTTCAGGCTCTGTTCTCTGCCTAAGCCAAGCTCTGGATGTTTTTTTTTCTGTAGTTTCACTGCATCACACCATGACCCTTGGCAAAATCACAGCCAAGTGGCTAGGACCCCGCTCTGCATTTATAAGCCATATTCCTGCTTTATAGAGGTTATATAGGCTATAAGTCATGCTGCCTTTATTACATGGAGTTTTCTGAGCCAGCGAGGGCTGTGGTATATCTCAGCCTGACAAGCTGGGATGCTGGCTGGGGTTTGCATGAGCCAATGTCTTCATTGGGTGCCTCTTGCAGCAGGATTTACAGCCTGCAGAGTGAGATCAGTCTCCCAAACCACTCAGTTCAGTCCAAATTTGGAGCTGGCACCCCAGAGCCATGCAGACGTTGTCACCCTGGCACAACCAGCCGAAATATCCCTTTGTGCCAGGTAGCGCTCGGCTCCATTACTTGTTCCCCTAAAATTAGTAAATGGTCAGATTTTTCCCAAGGAACTGGCTGTAAAAAAAAAAAAAAAAATCGTCTGGGGATGCCCAGTGCCAGGCTTGTCCTCCTGGGCAGCACGCCTGGAGCTGCAAAGCGCTGGGAGGAGGATGCAACAGCTAGGAGGGAGCTATGCTCCCTCACGTTTTCAGAGGAGGACCGAACTGCAGGCACCCAGGGGATGAGCTGCCATGAGGGTCATGTTGGGTCCTGCCCTCCCTGAGCACAGCAAAGCTGCTCCCTGAGCAGCCTGTCCTGCCCCATGACACCCTCAGTGCTTCCTTTCCCCGAGTATGACCCGCCACTGATGACTTTTTCATGCTCTCCGGAAAGCATGTTTGTGCTTGAAAATACCTTCCCGCTTTGTTTGCCCATGCTGCATTGTTCTGCTCCAGGTCGATACTATCTTCTTCTGCTTTCCAGCATTTTTCTAGTACCCCTGGATGATGCTCACACCGGGTGTGGGGGTTTTCTGAACCCCCCCGCAGGCAGGTTTTGGCAGGGCAGATTTTTTTGGCTGTCCCTTCAGTTCCCAAAGGCCACTGCGCTCCCTTGTCCCCAGCACTACCTCACCTCTAAATCCAGGGATTTTTCCAAACAATTGCAAAACCCAGTGGGCTGGAGCTTTACTTTCCCCTACCTCCCCTGGAAACCTGGGCAAGAGCAAACAGCTCACTGACCTCGGTGACATAAGCCTGTCCTTCTACTCGCTGAGGGTTCTCGGGCTTGATAGAAGAAAGCTGCTGGGTGCACTCACAGAGGGGCTTCACTGATGTGTTTGCTCCACTTAACCTCTGGCAAGCATGAAAGCGGTGAGATGGAGTTGTCGGCAACACTGCCTTCCCCCTGACTTAACTGCCTTGAAACTCTGCTGTCTGCTTCTTGCCGAATGCTTGGAGCCAAGTGCTGGTGCTCAGCAGCCTCCAGCACTCCCTGGCTCCCAGCATGGTCCTCGTGTGAATCCTGGGATAAGAGCTGTGGCCAGGCATGTGTGCCATGGCTTTACCAGGACACCAGCTGCTTGCCAGGACTGGGGTCCTCCTGCTGTTGATGAGAAAGGAGGGATCTGTTAATGAGCAACAAGTCTGTCTGGAGGAGCTTCGAGAGGAATGCATATGAGCAAGTGTGCAGTTCTAGGCCAACTCTGGGTGACCTCCACAGACCCCCTCTGGCCTAGGTATTTTTTTTTCCCCCTGTGATAAGGCAATGGCAGCACTCCCATCCACTTGCCACCATCCATCAGGCAGAAGTGGGCAGGAGGCAGGGACTGAGGCAATAAACACCTCTCTTAGCCCTGAAACTGAATCGTGGTGACTGCCTTTGGTTGTTGGCTAGGGTTGCTCCTGCAGTGTAGCTCTATAAATCATCAGTCCCTGTGTATTTGGGGAGGGTGGGCAGAGGTTTGTGATGCCGGGTGTTTCTGACCTGCAGTGCTGTGAGTTTAACTGCTGCCTTGAGCTTGAATGCTGCCTTAACTGGAGCAAATATATATTTCTGTAATTTCCCCTATAGCCTTCCTAGAAGAGCCACAGTGATGTTGGGAAACTGTGGTTACTGCAAAAAGAAAGTGTTAGAGAGGGGGGAAAGGTGTTTCCTGTGCTGGCAGATAAAGAGGATATTCACTGCCCAGCCTTGGAGCATCCTCCAGCATGGGGATGCTGTGATAGGGGTGAGCAGGAAGATGTGATGCCGAGGTGGGTGGCATGAGTGCAGCTGTGGGTGGAGGATGTCTCTGGCTCAGAGGTGGAGATGTCTCCATCACACCCCTGTGGTTTGGGCTGGGGGGACAGTCCCTCTGCAGGAGGAGACAGTTTTCCGTGGGGATTCACTTGCCTGGCACATGTGTCCTTACTGATATTCGAAGAGGGCCACAGCTGCTGGGCGTTGGTAGGATCAGGGACATCTGTGTGTCTCCACCTTCCCCATGACTCAGATTTGAGGCAACAGGGTGGATGGAGGACATCAGTGCCATTGCAGGATGGCTGGGGCTTCCAGGAGCCATGGGCTGAAGGTGTGAGCATGGGATGCTCTCCTCCTCCCCCAGCTCCACTTTGCCTGCAAGTCCCATGACCCTCAAAGCTTAGCTCATTTTAAAATGGTTTTACAGGCAGGAGACAGATGGATCACAGCCACCCTGCGCCGGGAGCTGTTAGTACCCTGTGGCCCCAATGTGCTGTCCCCAGCAGCGCAACCCCAAGGACCTGGCTCAGATCCTGCATAGTTCAAACCCTCATCTGAGGGCACAGGAGTAACCCCAGCCCTGAGGCAGTTGGTGCTCCCTGGTGCAGAAGGGTTGCCCTGGGATTTTTGGCAGGGCAGCGTGAGCCTGGGACAGCACATCTCCATCCCTGGGGTTTGGTGCTCACCAGGGATAGTTGCAGCCAAACCCAGGCCCAGCGCTCAGACCATCTCTCGTGGGGAGCACTGCCAAACTCGCATGGGAAGCATGCGGGGTCACGTCCCAGGGGTTTGGCCTGCCCCACCAGCTGGGACATGTCACTGCCTGCTAGGAGCTAGGGATGTTAACTCCGGCTTGCCAGGGCTCTGGCAGCCCAGAGAAGGCAAAGATTTTGTGCTGGATCTGTGAGTTGCTCTTCACTGTGTTTGAGTGCCCAAAAGGATGCAGGAGGGGTCTCCTGTGCCCAGGAGGATGCGGGGATGCCCAGGAGAACCCTTTCCCTGTGCAGGAATTTAAGCTTTCCCCAGCAAAAAAACCCCACATGGGGTCAGCATTAGTGACACCTGCCACAGAGGCAGAGCTAGCAGCCAGGAGCCTCTGCTGTGTGCCAGCAGCCTGTGTTTGGTGCACGTTGCCATGGCTGGCTGGTGTGGCCAGCAACCACAGAGGTGGAACAAGACGCTAACAACATAACAACTGCGTTCAACCCAACGGCAGTGGGTTGCTGCCAAATTGCCCATTATCCTGAGGCTTAGTCAGGGTCATTAATTATTTGAGTGCATGTGGCATTTTTATTTTGCCCTCTGGTTTTAAAGTCATGCTAACAGTGAAGTCATACGTGTGAGCTCTTGCATCATCTTGTGACTTGGGGAGATGGGGCTTTCATGGAAAGCAATCCCAGTGAGATGCAGGAGCCATACCCAGCATTGCTCTGGGTCGCCAGCCTGCCTGAGAGTGGCCAGGGCAGGTTTTTATATAAAACAGAATAATAGGGCTTTATTCCCAGTCCTCAGCTCCCTAGGTGGTTACACAGCAAATTTGGAAAGGAGCATCAATTCCTCAGAGGTGGGGTGAGCTAGGAGAGGCGGGGGCTGCAAACACTTTAGGAACAGGACAAGTGGTGTGGCAGGAGTGCTGGCAAGGCCAGGCAGGCACTGCCCTCCCTCTGCTTTCACTCATGCCTGGAGGGCAAACTGCCCTGTCCCATGGGGATCTTGCCCAGGAGCCCTGCCTGGGTCCTGCTGGGTGCCAGATGTCTCCAGGGCTTTGTGGGTGCCATGCCTGGGGCATGTCTGCGTGCTGTGCCCACTGGCTGGGGTGTGCTATGGGTGCTGTGTGCAGATTTTTGGGGGAGATGCCCTCGCCCCAGCCTTGCTTTGGGCTCTGCTTTTCCCTGCCCCACTGGAACATGCCATGTGGCCACAGGCTAAACCAGAGACTGTGTCAGCCAGAGGACATCCCTGTGGGATTTGCCCTGTTTTAGGGTGTCCCTGGCCAGGCCGGGTGCCTTGGCAGTTCCTGCAGAGCCAGTTCCTGCAGGCGAAGGCAATTCATCTGCCCAGGCAAAGGCACCAGCCCAGGGAGGAGATGAACCTGCCCCAGTCGCACCCTGGCTGACTAAGGGTAGCCCCAGGGAGTGGATCAGTCTCTTGCTGTGGCTCCTGCCCAAGGGATTGCCAAGGAGCCTGGCGGCAGCAGGGCCAACCTCACTTTGCCTTTTCACAGCCTGGGGCTCCATGTTTCTCCCCAGTTTGCTGCCAGCCTGGGGTGGAGGCTGCTGGGGCATCTCCCTGTGGGGCCAGTGCTTGGGGACAGGGTGGGACCTGCCACCCCACTCTGGGATGCTGCTGCCTTGTGGGTTCGGTGTGGCCAGAAGGGTGACCTGAGGATGCTGCATCCTCCGGGAGCTGGGAGGGCTGTGGTAGGCACAGGGGCTCAGCCGGCTCTCTGCATCCCCAGCTGGAGGATTGCACGCTGCAGGTCTCACCCTCCGGACACTACCTGGACCTTGACTTGTCCCTGCTGGAGCAGAAGGACGATCTGGAGGGTTTCTACGAGGAGGTCAGGTGAGGCGTGCAGGGTGCCCAAGCCCTGCAGGGATGGGACATGGGGATCCCAATTGCATGTGAGCACTGGGGACTGTGGGCTGGGGCCACGGTGGTCCCGCTACAGGTGCTCAGGTGGTGTTTTGCCCCACCCTAGGAAGGGGAGACGGCCGACTCTGATCCTGCGCACACAGCTCTCTGTCCGAGTCCATGCTATCATTGGTGAGTCGGGGATGCTCCTTCCCCTGGGCTGGCACAGTTCCAGCACCTTTTCACTCCACAGTGAATTTTGTCTGGGCTTTCTGTGATGGGGAGAGGAAGCAATACAGCCCAAGGCTGCTCCTGCCCCAAAACCCCCTGCCCAGAGATGCAGGGACATGGGCACATGCTGGGTTAATCCCATCCTTCCTCAGACTGTGACTTTTGACTCTTCAGCTGGGGGCCCACCGCCCACTGCAGATATTCTGGGTCATTCAGGCAAGCACTAAGTATAGCTTTGCAGAATACAAACATATCACTCAAGCGCAGCAGAAAGCACTGCTGCAGCTTTGGGCAGCCCACTCAGGTCCTGCAAAATATTTAGGAGCAGGGTAAAAACAAGAGCTGAGCAGAGCAATACTGGCTGGCATCAGCTTCCCGAGTGGTGTGGGAAGGGGCACAGCACAGAGCCCTTTCCCTGCAGGAAGGCCAGGGTCATGGTCGTGCTCTTTGCTAGTGGTTCCCAGGCTCTGGCTGAGCCCCAGGCTGCTCTGCTTTCTCTCCGGGCTGCTCTGACAAGCCGATAAGCAAGCAGAGGAAGCTGTTGGGACCTCGTGTTTTACAGACCTCTCATCAGTGAGTCCAGAGGGCTCCCTGGACAGCTTGATTTAGGCTTGGTACAACTAAAGCTGACCCAAATATCTTGGGATGCTCAGATAACTCAGTTTTTGGATGCAGGAAGCACTGGCTCCCAATGCCTTTGGTCTCTACTAGTTTAAGTGGGGCTTTTTGGCTTCCCGTTGCTCTGGCTCCTCTGTGCTGGCTCCTGCCCACAGGCACTGTCCCCATGAGCATGTAGTCTCCATCCAGCCTCCAGTCTGGTGACTGTCCTTGTGTCCCCAAGCAGCTGGTGTCATGCTGCTGTCCTTCCCATCTCTATCCTGCAGCTCCTCCCAAGCCCCAGGGCTGCTGGGGGTTCTGGGACTAAGCCAGGGCTCTCTCTGGGGAGGGATGGCTAAATGTAGCTCTGCCTCCTGCCTGTGTTCCTGTTTCAGTTCTGCACAGGAAACCAGAGGGGATATTTATGTCATTGCTGAGCAGAAAAAAAAAAAAGGGAAAAAAAAAAAGGGAAATAGGGAGGTGGCAGGGCTGAAATAAGTAGTTGTGGAGCTGCAGCAGCTTCCACCCTGCATGTCTGACAGCCAGGCAGTGCTGGCATCCTGGGGTGACAGCATAGGGGTGGAGCTGGGATGCAGGGATTTCCCAGGCAGCCAGGAGCATTTCGGAACCCTGGTTCAGCTGGGGCTGAACGTTGCAGGTCAGGCCATCACGCCACATCTTTCCTTTCCTTCCAGAGAAGCTGTACAACTCACAGGGGCCAGAGCTGCGGCGATCCCTCTTCTCCCTCAAGCAGCTCTTTCAGGTACAGTGATGCCAGGGTGCTGGGAGACTCGAGGGGGCTCCCGTGGGGCTGGCTGGCCACCCCTGACTCCCCATGCTGTGGTAATGCCTGGCGTTCGCCCTGCAGGAGGACAAGGACCTGGTGCCAGAGTTTGTGAACCTGGAAGGGTTGACGTGCCTGATCAAAGTGGGGGCAGAGGCTGACCAGAACTACCAGAATTACATCCTTCGGGGTTGGTATTTGGGTACAGGGCACCTCTCATTCCCGGGGACAAAGGCTGGCCCTTGGAGAGGCAAGCAAGCTAGTTTGCTTGGGCTACCTTGCAGGCAGCTGCCAGACCTTGCCCTTGTTGTGGCGATGTTGTGTGGGGCTAGAAAAGCCCTACCCCTGCCTGCTGCAGCCCTGCCGTGACCCTGCCCTCTGTCTGCCTTGCAGCCTTGAGCCAGATCATGCTCTTCATGGATGGGATGCAGGGTGTCATCAACCACAACGAGACTGTCCAGTGGCTGTACACGCTGTCGGGAAGCCCAGTAAGCCTCTGGCTGCCCTTGGAGGCCTGCCTGTGCCCCCTGGTGCACCTGACTTCTCTGCCTGTGGCTGTCCCCTTGCACTGTCCCTCAGGGGTACCCCACACTGCCTTTGGGCTCGGCTCCCTGGTACCTTTGGTTATGTTGGGTCCTGCTCCCACCCATCTGAAAGTCACCCAGGGTCCCAGAGCTCCCCATCCTGATGTGACCATGCTCTTGGGTGCAGAGCTTTGAGTAAGAGAGGGTCCCGTTCTGGGTCCTTTCCCAGTGCCCCATGGCCATCAGCTTCACAGCTACAGGCTGGCCCCTGGCCCCACAGCAAAGCCACCAGCCCTGGGGCATGGGCACAGCCACCCCACAGCGCCCTGGCATCACAGTGGCAGCCCCCTGCCACTGTCCCATCTGCCATCCCATGTCCCAGTTTCGCCTGGTGGTGAAGATGGCGCTTAAGCTGCTGCTGGTGTTTGTGGAATACACCGAGCCCAATGCCCTGCTCCTCATCCATGCCATCAATGCCGTGGACCAGGCGAGAGGTGGGTGTGGATCTAGCCACCTGTGAGGTCCTCACTGAGGGATGGTGTCCCCGCTACAGCTCGCATGTCACCTTCGCGTGTTGCTTTTCTCAGGCACATGCCCATGGTCCAACCTGATGGCCATCCTGGAGCAACGCAACGGAGCTGACACGGAACTGCTGGTGTTTGCCATGACGCTGATCAACAAGGTCCAGGGGGGTGGCAGGGCATCCCTGCGATGCCATGCCGGTGGGGCTCAGCGTGGGTCACACTGGTTCCAGCAGCATTCCTCTGGTCATGCTCAGACGCTGGCAGCCCTCCCAGACCAGGACACCTTCTACGACGTGACGGACTGCCTGGAGCAGCAGGGCATGGAGCGGGTGGTGCAGCAGTACCTGGGCAGCAAGGGCACTGACCTCGACTTGAAGCAGCAGTTCATGCTCTATGAAGTGAGCGGGGCTCCCATGGGATCTGGCCACGTGCTAAGTCCTGTGGCAGTGAGGAGGGCAGACATGTGGGGTGGCAGGGGTGTGGTGCCTGGTGCCATGTCCCTCTGGTCCCTCTGCAGAGTTCTCTCAAGCTGGAGGATGATGTGGAAGAGCTGCCCTCGGGGGGACGCAAGGAGCGGAGGAGGACGGATGAGGGCCGGCGTGGGTGGCGATCCCAGGGCGGCTGCCTGGAGCCCAGCCTTGATGCTCAGCCACTGCTGGAGTCTTCTGGCACCCCAAAGAAGCAGCCCCCCACCAAGGATACCCTGGCTGTCCCCACACCGAGCAGCCTGGCAGAGTAAGTATAGCTGGAGGTGGCCTGTGGCAAGGATGCTCCTGGGATGGTGAAGATGCTGGGATGCAGCATGAGCAGCACTTGAGTCCATTCCTGTTGCCAGGGTGGAGGGCAGCCCTGCAGGACCTGCTCTTACTCGCTGTCACCTCTTCTTCCAGACCCTGTTCCAACAGCATCTACAACAGTGCATCCAGCGTGCGGCTGGCCCTGGGCTCCCCCTCAGCTAAGAAGGAGCAGCTCCTAGGCCCAGGCGAGCGCAGTGTCTACAAGTAAGCAGCTGTGAGGCTCTGGGTGCACGGGGGGTCCCCCTGGGGCTGCAGGGGGGGTCCCAGGGGGAAACAGGGTCTGGGCAAGCACTGGGGCTGGAGGGAATCATGACAGGGGAGTGGGCATCTGAGAGGGTCTCGCCAGGGGCTCCAGGGTGTCCTTCAGGCACACACACCTCTGTTCCAGCTCCTCCTCGCTGCTCCTCTCTGGCCATGCTTGCCCTCTCCTCTGCCCACTCTTTCTATCTTTCCTTTTGCAGGCTGCACCAAACTGCTCCTGTCTGGTAAGTGCCCAAGCACTACATGCATGTGCTCCCTCCTGGCATGATGCTCCAGTGGGAGCGGGCACTGCCCTGCCCCACTCGCTGCCCCTTGCACTCACCTTGCTGCCCCCATCCCTCACCTCTCCCTCCGAGCCATGCCTGTGGGACCCCAACCCACTCCTCCAATTGCCAGCATCCCCTATGAGGTGATGGCACCCTCTGATCTCCGACCCATTCTGCAGTGAGATGTCCCTTCTAGTTGCACAGCCTGCCCTAGGGCTGGCAGGGGGTTGGTATTGCTATCCTGGTGGCAAAGTGGGTGGCTCTGGTGGCAGACACAGTGCCCTGTCTTGCTAGCACCCAATGCCGTGTGGTGCCTGGGCAGGAGGGGACACACTGGGGCTCTCCCAACTCCCCATGAACCCCAGGGCCATAGGGTGATGGCAGGGCAAGGGTCCCATGCTGGACGGCTGCCAGGTGGGTGTGTGCAGGAGGCACAAGCCCGGGGGGACTGCCGGCAGTGGGGACTAACCCCTGTTTTCCCTCAGGCAGGAGGATGCCCCCTCCTTGCATGGGGACAAGCCTATTTTGAGGAAGTTTGAGTAAGTAGAGGCATGCGTGTGTCTCCAGGCATGCGCTTCCTCGGGCCAGTGTACCTGGCTGGGCTCCAGCCACGCAGGGCATGAGGAGCAGGAGGGTGCCCACAAGTCTCTGTCCAGGTGCCCTCCTGGTTTTTGTAGCTTTTGGGTGAAGGTTGCAGTGAGCACCAGGTCTGTTGGGGCCAACAGGTGACAGCACCCTGACAGCATGAGCCTTCGGCTCCCATAGAGCTGCAGCATCCCTGTCCCTGAGTCATGGTGGCACCACCTGCAGGGCTTGGAGTAGGTTGAATCCTCTGGGTCCCTGATGTGGTGTGGCCAGTGCAGGGGCTTCTGTTCTGTGGGGCTAGCTGTGCAGTGTGGCATGGCGTGGTTTGCCCATCATCTCCATGGTCCCCAACCCTGCCTTGCTCCTGGCTGACGTCCACCCCTGTCTTGCAGAGCTCGCTTCTTGGAGAACCTGGCTGCAGCCCAGAAGGAGAAGATATCTTCCATGGCGAAAGGATGGCTTGATGTCCTCGGGGATGCTGCGCTGGAGCATCCCACTGCTCTCACATGGGACAGGGACAGTGGCACCCCTGAGCCTGGGATGGAGCTACCCAGCATAAGTAGGTGCTGCTGGGTTGTGTGTTCCCAACTCTGGGCTCATCAGGGTCTCTGGGGTAGGCCTTAGTGGCCTCTCTGCCCCCAGCCCATGCCTGTGATACTCAGAGCCATGGAGGAGCTGGATGGTACCTCCCCATCCCGCTCTGAACACTGGCATCTGAGCACACCCCACCAGGGAGCAGGACCCCAACTCTGTGTGCAGCCTAGCAGCACCTGCCCCCTCCAGGTGGTCTTTCACAGCCTCTCCCTCTCTTCCTGCAGGGTCTCGCCTGGCTCAGCTGGACACCACTGACTCCTGCAGCACCATCTCCTCTGACACCAAGTTTATGCTGGACATGCTCTACGCCAAGGGCTCCTCAGAGCCAGGGAGGGAGAAGGTCTTCCCAGAGGTCCTGTCATCCCCCCTGGTCCAGGGTGAGGTGGAGATGAATGCTGAGGGAGGTGGTGGCCAGGAGCAGGAGAGCACCTGGCTCCATGGCAGGGCTCCAGACAGGCCAGTGGCCAGTGCCCACACAAAGCTGGCGTGTGCTATGTCCAGTGTAGATGCTGAGACCCACACACAGAAGCTGGAGGGTACTGGGATGATGCCCATCAAGAAGGACGTGGAGCTGACATGGGAGCGTCTGGAGGCCAGCCCCATGCAACTGAAGATCAAGGACCTGGACTTTACTGATCTGGGGGAAGAAGATGACTTTGACATCCTGGACACGGGGCCCATGGCCAATGGTTCCTTCCTCCCTCCCAGCATCGAAGCAAAGAATGCTGGAGCTCTTATGGTTCCCCCTCCACCTCCTGCCATCCCTGGCGGCCCTCCACCTCCACCTCCTGCCATCCCTGGCGGCCCTCCACCTCCACCTCCTGCCATCCCTGGCGGCCCTCCACCTCCTGCCATCCCTGGCTGCCCACCGCCTCCACCTCCACCTCCTGCCATTCCCGGCTGCCCACCGCCCCCACCAGGGCTGCCAGGCCTCTCAGCAATGGATGGACCCTCCCAGGCCAAGAAGAAGAGGACAGTAAAGCTCTTCTGGAAGGAGCTGAAGCAGCTGAATCTCACTGTGGGGGCGGGCAGGTTTGGCCAGGCGACACTGTGGGAGTCCCTGCAAAACGTTGAGGTCAATTCTGCCAAACTGGAGCATCTCTTTGAGTCACGGTCAAAGGAAGTGCCAACTTCGAAGGTACCAGCAGGCTGGCACCCATCAGCCAAGGGGACTTGAGGAGTGGGAGGAGAAGTCTTAGTTCCTGTGAGGTCCCTAGGCATGTACTGTCACCCTGCCCTATGCTGAGGATGGATAATGACAGTCTGGAGGCTTGGTGGGGACAGTGATGGGCAGCGTGCAGGTTTGGCTCACCCCCGGGCCCCTGATCAGCTCCCCGTGTCTGTGGTGTTTTCATGAAGGCAAGTCCTTTGCGTGGTAGTCCTCATCCATCCTGATCTCTCTGCAGAAGGCCATTGATGGGAAGAAGGTGGTGATTGTGCTGGACCCCAAGAGGAGCAATGCAATCAACATTGGCCTCACAGTGCTGCCACCCGTCCACATCATCAAGACGGCCGTGCTCAACTTCGACGAGTTTGCTGTCAATAAGGAAGGGATTGAGGTGAGCACAAGAGAAGCTTGGCCCCTCTGAGGCCCTCATGTGGGTTATTTCCCCTGACCAGGAGGCCTCCATGCCATGATGCCTGCGCTGCCAGCCCTGGGGTGACGCTTCCTGTGGTGATGTGCCTGGAGTCTAACACATCCTTCTTTGCCTCTCTAGAAAATCCTGACCATGGTCCCAACCGAGGAGGAGAAGCAGAAGATCCAGGAGGCCCAGCTGGCCAACCCTGATGTGCCCTTGGGCTCTGCAGAGCAGTTCCTGCTTGCCCTGTCTTCCATCAGTGACCTCACGGCCAGGCTCCAGCTCTGGGCCTTCAAGCTGGACTACGAGAGCCTGGAGCAGGTACAGAGCCATGCACCCCATCTGCCACCTGCCCTCCCACCACTGCCAGCCCCAGCAGTGCTGAGTGTGGAGCCATGCATGTTCCTGGTGGGGACCAGCCATGTCCAGGTATGGGAGGTGCCATCCTGGCTGGGGACAGGCTGCAAGTCCCCAAGACAAGCATGGGCTTGGGCTGACCATGAGGTGGTTGTCCTCATGGGCAAGGGCAAATGGTGAAGCTCCCAAGGGAGAGGTTGGCCAAGGGATCTCACCTGCCTCTCTTCTCACCCAGGAGATTGCAGAGCCTCTCTTTGATCTGAAGGTGGGAATGGAGCAACTGGCCAGAAATCACACCTTCAAGTGCATCCTGGCCACGCTGCTGGCCATGGGCAACTTCTTGAACGGCTCCCAGGTGAGGAGCAGGGTGTGGAGGGACATGGCCTGTCTTGAGTGCTGCAAGGACAGGACCAACCGTGGTGCATGAGTACCCAAGAGGGACCATGGGAAGCCTGGGACAGTGTCTGAGGCAGGGTGGATCTGCAGACTGGAGGTCTGCTGGAGGAGGGATGGAGAGGCCCTGCTGAGTCCATTGGGGTTTCAGAGCAGAGGCTTTGAGCTCGGCTACCTGGAGAAGGTCTCGGAAGTGAAGGACACGGTGCACCGGCAGTCCCTGCTCCACCATCTTTGCCAGATGGTGGTAGAGAAGTTCCCAGAAACCACTGACCTCTACTCAGAGATTGCCTCCATCACCCGCTCCGCCAAGGTGAGGCAAGGCAGATGACACCTGGGCAAAGAGAGGGTGTGGGCCGCATGGTTGCCCAGCTCCACCAGCACAAATGAGGGCTGACGTCTCACTCTTCCAGGTTGACTTTGATGAGCTGGCCAACAGCCTGGTGCAGCTGGAGCGGAGGTGCAGGGCCTCCTGGGACAACCTGAAAGTGATCGCCAAGCATGAGACCAAGCCAGTGCTGAAGAGCAAGCTGACGGACTTCCTCAAGGACAGCACCCAGCGCATTGTCGTTCTGAAGGTGGTGCACAGGCGCGTCCTCAACAGGTCAGTGGCTCGAGGTCCTGGGGATGCAGCAGGAACCCCACGGTCCTGTTGGTGGTCTGCCACGACTGATGTCACCACAGGTTTCACTCCTTCCTGCTGTACCTGGGGTACCCGGCAAGCGTGGCACGGGACGTGAAGGTGACGCCTATCTGCAAGCTGCTGCGGGAGTTTGCCCTGGAGTACCGCACCTGCCGGGAGCGTGTCCTTCAGCAGCAGAAGAAACGGGCTGCCCACCGCGAGCGCAACAAGACCCGAGGGCGACTCATCACAGAGGTACGGGGTGCTCGGCTGGCCGCCACCACCAGGCAATGCTCCCCAGGCCCCCAACACCTGCCTCTCCTCCCTCTGCAGACCGAGAAATTCTCTGGCATCACCGAGGCTACTTCGCCACCTGCCGTGGTGTCCAGTGGCCCGGAGGAGCAGATGGAAGCGGGTCACGAAAGCATGAAAAGCCTGCTGACCTCCCCCATGGACACCCCTGCCCGCCGCAGCCGGGGCAGCCGGGGTAGGAGTGGGGTGGTAGAGGCACTCAAGGCATGCCTGGCTGGCTGAGCACAGCTGATGCCAGCATCCCTGTTGGTCCCCATGCAGGGACAGGGCACACCACCCCGGCCCAGGGCTCTCCAGCACAGGAGGACGTTCCCAGCTCCCCAGACGATGCTTCGGATGAAATCATGGACCGGCTGGTGAAATCAGTGACTCACAATGCCAACCCCCGGCCATGCGCGAACAAGGAGCGCAGGAGGTCCCGTGGTAATAGGAAGTCCTGTAAGTCCCATCCCTGTCCGCATGCCCTGTCCCATCTCTGGCCCTGTCCCATCTCCATGTCTCTGTCCCAACTCTGTGGCCCTGTTCCTGTGTGTTCTCCCTGTACTCTGTACCATCTCAGGTGTCCCTGTCCCCATACCCTGTCCCACCTCTATGGCCCTGTATCTGTACTGTGTCCTGTGGCCCTGCCCAGGTGCTCTTTCCCATCTTTGTGTCCCTGTCCCCATTTCCTGTCTCATCCCTGCATCTCTGTTCCTGTGCTCTGTCCCCATGCCCTGCCTGGCTCCTTCCCTACTGGCTAGCCCTGACCTCCCATGTTGAGCCCACCAGGCCACGGCAGGAGGTACCCTGAGGCCAGACCATGCCACTGCACCCCATTGCCACCCTTCCCCTCCCCAGCATGCCAGGGCTGCCATGTCCAGGCAGGCACCCAGCACATGTGGGGAGCCTGGTGCTACTCATACTGCCAGTGTCATGCTCTCCTCTTCCTGCAGTGAGGCGGACGCTGAAGAGTGGGCTCAGCGATGAACTGGTGCAGGCACTGGGCCTGGGGCAGGCACCTGGCATGGACGTTTGAGGGGCCTGAGGGGGCTTGTGCTGCTCCCCACTGCCGGCAGCACCAGGGCAGGAAGTGGGGCAGCCCCTGATGCTCCAGGACTGGCATGCTCTGCACCCTTGGTTTCGCCTTGCTTTGCCCTGCTGGCCTCCAGCTTCTGAAGGTGCAGGCACAGGATGGAAGTGATGCCGCGGAGCTGGTGGCCGGGATGGAGGATGCTCAGCACCCGTGCATGGATGTGGAGGCTCAGGGTTCATCTTCTCAACAGTATTAGAGGGTTCTAGAGGCTGGACCCAGACCCCCTTGGAGAACTGGGTCTGGCCCTTGGCTGATGTGGTAATATAGTGAACTGACTTCCTGCCTGTGTCCCTTGTCCTTGCGCTTGGGTCACCCCACTGCTGGGCTGGGATGCTGGAGGCTCTTGATGCCATGGGCTGGTGCAGGCAGCACTGAGGGCGGTGGCAGGAGGGAAGGGGTGATGCTCCCTCCAGCATCCCTAGGGCAGCTGTTGCCATGGTCCTCAGCAGAACCTGGGTGCTGCTGGAGATGTCCCAGGGTTGGCCCTGCCTGGGGATCCCAGTGTCCTCATGCCCTGCAGAGCCTTGAGAGGCTGGTGCCATTTGGTACTCCCCCTGGACTAAGCCAGCATCCCTCCTGCTGCATCCCCAGCCCTGTTGCCTGGGGCAAGCACTCAGCCTGCAGCCGCCAGCCCTGTGGCTTGTAGGCACCATCATTCCTACCAGGGACAGCACAACCTGCACTGGGACACCCGGGGACCCTGCCAGAAGGAGTGAAGACTGCTGCCATGCTCAAGGCTGCACACTCAAGGGTAGTAGCGGTGGCTCGAGCACAAGGCCACAGAGTAGTAAAACCAAGGATCTATGCTCCACCTCAAACCTCACCTCTCCCTTACAAACCTCTCCTGGGGGATTTTAGCCAGACCAGGACCTGGGTCCAAGACAGGGTTCTTCCCCTCCCAGAGCAACCACCTCGCCCCCTGCAAACCTGGCCCTGGCCAAGCTGCAAGCCTCAGAAGCACCTCCCTGTGCTTGGCAGAGATGGGCTGCCTCATGATGTAAATGCAGCCAGGGCAGCATCTGCCTGTCCCTGTGAGGCCTGGGAGATGTCCAGGCAGGAACATGGCCCCTCCTGGTCCAGTGCTGCTTGTACCATCCCAGGCATGGATTAAAACCCTGCAGGTGCTAGATGCTTGGTGGGTGCCATTTCTGCACATCCCCTTCTGCCAGTTGTAGTGCTTCAGGCACTGTCACCCATGACAGAGGTATTTGAGAACAATGTCATATCGTCAACCACAGCAGCTCCACCTCAGCACTGCCCTGGTGCTGCCTCCAGCCCTTGAATCCTGCACAGCAGGTCTCTGCAGCTTTCAAGGAATGAAGGAAAAACTCCACCAGGCAGGTCAGCTTCTTCCTCCTGGCTTATCTCTGCCCAGGGTTGTCCCTCACCCATGAGACTGGATGTACCGGTGCTCTCAGAGGAGCCAGGCAGCGCTAGCCCGCCCCAGCTTGCAAGGTGCCTGCAATGGTCCTGGCTGGCTCTGGGGACAGTAGGATGCCTTGCCAAGGGCTGCAGGTGTCTCAGAGGTGCCCAAGACATGCTCTGGCTCTCCTCTCCTGTGAGTGCTTGACTTGGGTCCCCAGAAAAGAGGATGAAGAGATCATGGACAGGTGAGAAAGGAGAAAAGTGTAGAAAAGCATCTGCCTGACATGCTGCACTTGCTTCCAGTACCCAAAGTGACATTATACATGTGACAACCCCAGGACTGTCACTCCCTTGGGCTCACTGGGGGAAACTGAGGCAGGGTGCTGGTGAATACCCTTGCGCGTGCACACACCCCCCCTCAGAGGTTTGGCAGCACTCAGGGCTGCTATGTCCTCAGTGAAGGCCTCTGCCAACCTATTTTTTTTTCCAGCTGGTTTTTTTTTGCAGCCTTGGTGATATTTCCAGGATGCTGGGCCCAGCCCCAGTCACACACTGCCCTTGAGTGGCGCCTGAAGTGCTTGGCTTGGCCACAGCACAAGTGGCTTATGCCAAAAAACACCAGGCAGGCACAGACACCCCAGAAAGAAGACGTGGTGGGATGCCGGAGACTCCTTTGCGAGCAGAAGCAGGTTCATAGGCTGCTATATGAGGCTTGGTGGGGAGCTGGGACATGTGTGGCCTCAGGCAGCATCAGCAGAGTCAGGGTGATGCGCCCCCATGAGGATGCTCCAGGTGGGATGAGGTGACCCTGCACCTCACAGCACCCAACATCCCCATTCCTGCTTGCACGACAGCTCAGCCCCTGTGTGACTCCTGCCCATACCAGTCCGGGGCCACCAGCCGTGTCCTGCTGCCACGAGGGGGCACGGCGACCACGCACACAGGGAGGCCACCCAAAATGATGCTTTGTGTCCTGCCACTCTTCGGATGCTCGCCTGCTGGCATTCAGTTTGCTGTTGTCCCCTCCCAGGCACCCAGGAGGGCTGTACCCTGCTTCCCCCGCCTTGGCGAGACATCCTGACACTTCTGTGTCTGTGTCCCCGATGGAATGACAGCCATGTCCTTGGTCCCAGCCATTCATCTGGCTGGTAGGGACACACTCCTGTCTCCCTGTGCTCTGCTGCCTCTCCAGCACTTGTCCCTGGCCCCCATCTCACCCTGGCCCCCTTCCAGGCAGTGGGGAGGAGCAGGGGACAGCAGGGATGAGCCTGCCTCCACTTGCTGTCGGATTTACCTTCTTCTGTAGCAGTTTGTCAGCAGAGACCCACTTTCACCCCTTACAGAGTCTGTGCTGGAAGACATCCCATGCCTCTTCCATCCCACCCTGCCAGCCCTTTCCACAGGACTGTCCCAGCACAGGATCCTCTTAGCCGCTGTGCTCCGAGATCAGCTTCAGCCTCATGCCGTGTGGGCACATTCCCTGCTGCCTTCCTCGAGCTTGACTGGAGATCACCCACAGTCCTGGGCTCATGGCTGCCATGAAGCCCCACTGTCTCACACAAGAAGCACCATTCCCACCAGGGACAGCACAACCTCACCTTTGTTCATGGATTGGAGCCATCCAGAGAACTTCTTGCAAGTGCTGGTGTATCCTGGCCACCTTCCAGGAGCATCATGATCATCTGCCCCCCCAAAATCCTCCTACCATCTCAGCTGGAGGACTCCTCCTCTATCTCCTGGCCCCAGCCCTCTTAAGCAACTCCAGGCTGGCAGCATGCTCCATTCTGCAACCACCTTCTCCAGCAGGATGGAGGCAAGGGGCAGGAACCAGGTCACAGCTGCCATGACCTACTGCCCTCTCTGCCGGAGGCAGAGGTGGCAAGATGTCACCTGAAGCATGGCCCAGCCAGATTCCCACGGGATCTGTCTCATGGCCAAGGGGGAGCCACATTTGCCCTGTCCGTATCACCCTAATATTGAGGTAGACGCCCTGTGATCAGCACAGGAGACACGGGAGATGGGAGGGTGATGCTGGGCTGGCAAAGCAAACCTGGCATGGGTACCACGCATGCCCAAGGAGGTGGCAGATGCCAAGTACCAGGCATTAGTGGAGCTGGGAGCACTTTGGAGTGTCAACCAATGCTTCCCAGCCACACCAAAGGAGCAAGGTCCCTGCAGCCCAAAAGCAGCTCTTGTTTGGAGAACTGTGGTTCTCCAGAAACTGGTGGTTTTGGGCCAGAAAGTCCAGCTGGTAAAGGGGCTGTCAAATCCACATGGGTGAGCAGGCATGGTGACATGGGGCCCTCACCAAGGCAGAAAACCTTGAGGTCAGGCTGGGGAGTGGCTTCCCAGAAGGTGAAACCTTTCCCGAAGCCATGAATGTGGCTGGAAACAGAACTATGTTTTGTAAATACCTGAGGATCCAGTACAACCTGAAAAAACAAGTCGGAGACAGGAATTTTCCGAAGATGAGGGGATTTGCAAAGAGCCAGATCCAGGGTCAGCACTTGGCTGGATGCTCCATGCTGCCAACAATGCTGTCCTGGGGAGCAACCCTGATAATCCCTGAAGGAGCTGCTCCAGCTGCAGCACCCTGGGAGCACAGAGGTCCTGCCAGGAGCTGGGGAGAGGTTTGGGCTGCACCCACCATCCCTTCAGATGGAGCATCAAAGCCTGGGGCTCAAGCCGATCCCACCAACGTGGCATCAGATGCATGGGATGATGGGCACAAACAGTTGCTGGTGTTTTGCAGCAGCAAAACATAAGGAAAGCCCAAAAGAAAGTCCCTGGTCATGGCCCAAAGTAAGTTGGAAACAAGGAATAGAAAGTCCTGGGGGGAGAAGGGGGAGAAGATCCTAGCACAGGAGTTGAGGTGGTTCCGTGGGTGGCTGTAGCTCAGGTTGGCTATTGTGTGGGAAGTGCCCCTAGGCTGGGCTTTGGTACACCCAGTTTTCCATGCTCTGGGCTTGGGGAAGGATCATGGGGACATAAAACTGCTGGGTGCAGGAAAGCTTTCCTGGAGCTGAGCCTGGCTTAGCTGAATCACAGCCACCCAAGGATCTGCCCTCCCCAAAGCAAGCTGTCAGTTACAGAGAGTTCTCACTCCATCAGCAAAGTCCAACCAGAACCAGTAGAACAGCACAAGTTCAGTGGTGGGACACAAATACTTGATGCTGGGAGTAATTAATCACTGTTCTCTGCAAGACGCTTTGGGTCAAAATGAGAGTTAATTCCAGACAGTGCAACGGCCTTTGTCACCCCTAAACTGTCTCCAACCTAGACACCAATGGGCTCCCACATCTTCACTGCAAAGGATGGTGTCACACCCATCCCAAGGGATCTTTGAGGACATGGAGAGAGAAGAAGCCCCATCTGCTTTAGTTATTGAGGAACGTTTCCAGCATCCCCTTTCCCATGGGCTTGATGGTCCATGGTAGGTACCACAAGTGAAATCCAAGAGGGTCCCAGCTCCATGGTTCCCTCTCCAGAGACAACTGCTTCCAGGGAAGGACTATACCCCATGGCCTGTGCAAGGAAGCAAGTGCTGGCACAAGTCTCCATCAGCACTGAACACACAAAAGTGCCCTGTTAAGTACTCACTTGGGTGGTGTCTCCTAAGGAGATAATACCAGTGGAAGAAGGATTTGCTCTTTTGGGGATTAAGTACCTGTGGGAGCAGTGTGGATGAGTCACATCCCTCATGGGCTTAAAGCCCCAGGAAATGGCTCATGGCACTTCAAAAACAATGTAATGAATCTTCTGCAGATGAGATTAGGGAGTGGAACAAAATCTCAAAACCTGTTAGTCATGGGAGGCTCCACTGAGCTGGAGGAACAGCCTAGGGCAAGGGTAGCACTAGGAAGATGTGTGTGTGTGTGTCCCGGGGGACCAATGTGAGCAGCACCAGGAAGGGTGTGGGAAGTGGCTGCAGTCGAACCAGCCCCATTTCCCCTGAAAAAGGTGAGCTGTAATTAGCAAAAGGTACAGAAGAGCTCAAGTAGGTCAAAAGGTAATGGGGCTATCACCAGCGTTTCCTAACAGTGCAGCATGGCTGGGAGGCACCCTCCGGTGTTGAGCAATGGGAAGACAAACAAGGCCAGGCACTGCCTTCAAGGGAATAGCCACCAAGGTCACCCTAACCTCACACCAGCCTTTTCAGGGCAGCTGGGGGATGGCCAAGGCTGGCAAAAGGTGCTGGTGGTCCAGCTCCACCCCACTGGACCTCTTGGTGACAGCAGCCATGGAAAGCTCTGACTGTGACCATCTACAACCCATCTTGAGGTATCCCACAAGAACGGTATCCTGAGGTCTGGAAGGGATGGGTGGATGGACACCCAACCCAAGTCTGAAGGAGATGCATGAATTCACATTGCAATTTGGGAATGGCCACATTTGTCCTTGCTGAAACACCATCATCACTATGGACTTTATGTTCAGGCTGTCTCTGTAAAGTACCATATCCCTGGCCATGCTCCCTTGCATGCCCCAGTAGCTTTGGCTTGGCTGGTGTGGCAAGGGACATGATCTCTGGAGACCGTGTCTTTGGAAAACCTTTCTCCAACTGGGTTTTTCAAGCCCTGGTGAAGTGATAGGTGGGGATGTTTAACAGGGTCCTCTTCAGAGCCCGAGTTCCCCAAGGCTCTGCCTTATGGCCACCTCCATTGTTTTCACTGAGTTGAGTAGCCCAGTGCTGCAAGCGAGCGGATTCCTGCAGGAGAGCCTGCAGCCATGCTGTTGGGAACATCCCTCCTCCTCCTCTACCTGACCAGCATTCCTGTCATTCCCCTGCCTGGAAGAGCAGGGCTGCAAACCCAGCCGGGTCCCACCACCACACACCGGCAAAACCACCCCAGCCTGTTTGATGCTGCACTTCTGCAGCATTGCTGCCACTGTCGCCACTGATGAAATGTGTTTTTCTACCTGTATCGGCGAGGTTGTTTCCAAGAAGGATGGCACAGGCACCCAGTTCCATTGCCACCACCATGCCAGGGCTCACGGGGTCTGGCAGGGGTGGCCAGCACCAACAGCAGCCCAGCTGACAGATTCTGGGTCCTCCAGGATCGGAGACTGGTGTTGATGCTGGCACATGAAAGCCTCTCACCTTCCACATAGAAGGCACCAAGGGTCAGGCCCACAGTAGAGACACACAAAGGATCACTGAGTACAGAGACTTGGTGAAATATTAAAGCAGGTGCTTAATAAAGCGAGCCCAGCAGCAGCAATTACCCTGTGTAATAAACCTGGAAAAGAGAGGACTTTGTCCTGATGGCTGGGGCGGTGCAGGGAGATCCTGCCAGCCCTCACCAGAGGTGGCACGAACCTGGCACCCATCACTGCACAGCAGGACTTCCCTTGAGCCTCAAGGCACCAGGTGGGGCAAGCCAGGAGCTGACCTTCCAGCACAGCTCCCTGCGCCACAGCCCCCAGAATAAAGCTGGGTAGCCAGGTGACAGGGTGCTGCCTGCTCTGGGTGGTGAACAAAGAGTGGGATGTTGAGAAATGGTTTGGTATCACCCAGGGGTCATTAGCCCCACATTGCAGGGAGCGATTCACACCTTACCTGCCTGCTCCAGGCACTGGGAGAAACCTGAGCACAGCTAGCCAAGGCACCGGGACCCAGGCAGCACATAGCCCAGCACCTGTATGGGGATCACCCAGCAGATGCAGGTCTGGGGGGCACCACCCTGTGAGGGGAGATACCAATGGAGGAGTGGCCCTAAGAGGAGGCTGTGCCCTGTGCTCCCCCTGTCTCAGCAGGATGTGGGTGCTCGTGGCACTGGTTCTGGGTCTGGCAGTGGCAGGGAACCTGCCCACCTGCTGAGCAGGGCTGAATGCACTGCTGCTTCCAGCTGGGTAGCAATGCCCAGCACCAGCACTGAGCCAAGCTGAGCCGGGCAGAACCAAGCCAAGCTGAGCTGTGCCAAGCCATGCCATGTTGAGCCATGCTGAACTGAGCTGAGCTGAGCTGTGCTGTGCTGTAGGTGGCATGACATCTCAAGCCATGATGAACCAAGTCAAGCCATGCTGACCCAAGCTGAGTTGAGCTGAGCTGTGCCTGCCTAGGTGGCATGATGTGCTGAGCCACGCTGAACTGAGCTGAGCCATGCTGTGACAAGCCAAGCTGTGCTGTGTCAAGCTGTGCTGAATTGAGCTGAGCCAAGCTGAGCCATGCTGAGCCGAGCTGTGCCCACCTAGGTGGCATGATGTCCTGAGCTCTGCTGAGCTTAGGCATGCTGTACGTGGCATGATGTCCTGAGCCATGCTGAACTGAGTTGAGCTGAGTCGTGCCAAACTGAGCCATGCCCACTTAGGTGGCATGACGCCAAGCCATGCTGAGCCAAGCTGAATTGAACTGTGGCCGAGCTGAACTGTGCTGAGCCAAGCTGTGCCCACCTAGGTGGCATGATGTCCTGAGTCGAGCTGAGCCATGCCAAGCCGAGTCGTGCCTACCTAGGTGGCATGATGCCAAGCGCAACTGGGCTGTGCTGAGATGAGCTGCGCTGAGCAGAGCTGTGCTCACCTAGGTGGCACGATGTCCCAAGCCATGCTGAGCTGAGCTGAGCCAGGCTGTAGGTGGCATGATGTCCTGAGCCGTGCTGAGCTGAGTTGAGCTGAATCGAGCTGAGCCATGCAAAGCCAAGCCATGCCTACCTACATGGCATGATGCCAAGCTGTGCTGAGCCGAGCCGCGCCGAGCCGTGCCAAGCTGAACTGCGCCTACCTAGGCAGCGTCATGTCCTGAGCCGTCCCGAACCGAGCTGAGCCGAGCCAAGCCGTGCTGTAGGTGGCCCGATGTCCGTAGCCGCGCTGAACCGAGCCTAGCTGAGCTGCGAGCCGTGCCTACGTAGGCAGCACGGTGTGCTGAGCCGAGCCGAGCCGAGTGGTAGCCGTCAGGACGTCCCTGCGGGCTCGCCGCCGCCGACCCCGGCACCGCTCCCTCGGTGCGGTGCCGGGCCGGTCCCGGGGGTGCCCGGAACCCCGGTGGGGAGCCGATCGCCTCCCATTGGCGGGGAGGGGAGCGGTGCCGCCCCTTTCCCACCGCCGGGGCGGTTATAAACGGGCGCGGCAGGGCCGGGCGCGGCGGCAGCGGCGGGGCCGGGCCCGGGCCCGGGATGGAGCCGGGGCTGGAGCGCTGGGCGTACGGCGCGCTGTGGGCGGCGCTGGCCGGCAGCCTGGCGCTGCGGGCGGCTCGGAGGGCCCTGGGGCCGGGCCGGGGGCTGGTGCTGCCTCTGGCGCTGCTGGCTGGGCTGCAGAGCCTGTGCCGAGCCTGCCTGCCGCTGCCCCTGGGGCTCGCCCTGGCCGCAGCTGCCGCCTGCCTGCTGCTGTGGCGGGCATCGCCCCGCAGGCTGCTGCCGGTGGCGAGCAGAGCCGTGCTGGTCACAGGTGAGTGTGGGGACACGGCCTCGAAGCCCTTTACGGCCCCGGCGTAGGGTCGGGGTCGGTGGGGAGCGGGGTGTCCCACGGCCACCGGTCTGGTGCTGCAAGCGGGGTCCCACCTGGGTGCCATCCCGGGGCAGAGCCACCAGCTCACCTGCTCATCCCTCCTCCTCCTCCACGTCCAAGCGGAACTGGCCGGGCTGTAGCTACTGTTACCGTCGCCCCAAAGCGAGGAGGCTTTTAGGGAGCTACATTGGCCCCTGCCAGCGGCTCCTCGACTCGAGCATCGACCACCAGTCACAGCGTGATGCAGGGAGATGCTTTTCCTGAAAGCTGGGAGATTGGATGGGGTGCGTGGTGGGGCTGGCGCAGAGCTGGACCACTGCTTTTGGAGTGCCTTGGCTGGTCCGAGGGCTGTCCTCTCCTCGCCTCTGGAGCCATGCTTGTTCTTAGAAAGCTTCTTGTGGCATTTCTAGAGGGTACAACAGAGCTGGCCACCTGGGGCTGAGCACCACTACTTCTTCCAGATCTCTGTCCCAGGAGCTGCTGGGGCAAACGAGGCTGTTCCCCCTCTTTGCAGGGGCATCTTTGGGAGGTGCTGCTTAGCTGCTGCCCAGCTCCTCTTCTGGCTGCCTGGTACAGAGCTGCTCCTTCGGGAAGGTGGCTCTGCAGGGGATGTGCTGTACTCCCAGCCCAGGATTTGCACAGGTCTGGCTTGGTGGCTGAATTTCTTCAGGATATCTTGGTACACAAGTGCTTTCCCTTCTCCTCCCTCCTGGCAGTGGGACTTGGAGGATGATGAAGGTAGCTGGGGTCAGCAGGTACTTTGCTGTGAGATGATGGCAGCAGGCACGGTATGAGGAGGAAGCACTGGAGTCAGGGTGGTTGTTGCCACAGGTGTGCTGGGCGGGTGCTGCTGCCTTCACATGGATGCAGAGGGGAGGGAAACCTGTGGGCATGACCTTGGTGGTGTCCGCAAGGCCAGGAGCTTGCATCCTGGTGGGAATGTCTGGGCTGGGAAACTGCCAGGTTGGCAAAGGGGGTGTGTGTGTTACCTAGAAAATTGGGTCTTGTGATGGAGAGTCGCTTTGAGAAGGAAAGGTGAGAGCTGGGTCACCTGTCCAGCTTGAAGGGCTCTGTGGCACTGGTGGGAAGCAGAGCGAGGCCATTCTGGAGGAGGAAGCTCAGAGGGGCAAGTAAGCAAATGAATGAAGGATTCAACTGAGTGAAGGTTAAAGCTCTGGTGGGGCAGGGCTACCTGGGGAGGACATGTCTGACAGCCACGTGCTTGTAGGTGCTTTGTGGCATGCCAGGTCAAGCCAGCCCTCGCTCTGTGGCATTGCCTGTATAATTAGTGAGTCAGTGGCTGGAACAAGGTGTTCTTGCCCTGGTGCATTGAGGTGACACCTCTGCAGCTCTGGTGTGTTTGCTTTCAGCTGTAAATACTTTGTGGTTTTACAGGTTTGAGATGCTGCCTGTGGTGTAAGATTGGTGCTTCCTTACTGCTGCTCCAGCAGGTGCCTGCCAAGGGGCAGATGCAAGGGCTGTTTTGGCTAGGATGACATCCCTCACTTAAGTATTTGCATAGTAATTAGCCTGATTCTTTTGTGGATTAATTCTGGACACCTCCTGGCAAGTGGGTATTGAGTGTCACCAATGTCTCCTGTGGGAGTAGCTGGGGAGGGTCAGTGCAGGAGCAACCTTCTCTTGGAGAAAGGCAGCCTGGCCTTCCTTTTGCTCATGGGAAGCAAAACATGGCAGAGGGAGAAGTGTGGACTTGGGTGCCTTGTGGTTCTGGGTATCAGTGAAGGTGTGTGAGGTCGCAGACAGGGCTTCTGCCATGCTGGATGTCATGCTGGACTGTGCAGGTCAACCAAGAAACACAATAAAATCCACTCCTGATGCCCACCACAGAGCAGCGCAGGTCCCAGCCCAAAAGTCTTTGGGCATTGTTTCCTCTTATACTTCTTGGCTGCTGGCTTAATCCTGCAGCAGGGATTTGCTGCAGCACAGGTTCAGTGATCCTTACCTGGAGCAAGGGAATGTGGCTTTAGTGCTGTTGTATCTCCTGGTCAAGGTGTCCCAGCAATCCAAGACCCCCTTGGAACAACCCCAAGTTGAGCTCTGCCTGTGATGCTCCAGCCCTATGTGCTGGTCCAGACATCACTGGCTTATCAAAACTGAGTTTATGAGAGGGGTTGAAGGAAAATTGTGCAGTTCAGTGGGAAAGTAGCAGAGCAGCTGTGGAGCTGTTGCAGAGCAAAGCTGCTGACCCTGTGGTAGCAGCAGGGACTAGAAAGTTGTGGCTTTCCCTTCTGTTCCAGGTTTGCATTTCGGGTGTTGCACATGGGGCTGGAGTTTGGTTGGAGCAGGGATGGGCAGCTGCCTGCTGCTGGAGGGGAGCAAGGAATGCTGTGGTCTCCCATGGTGCATCCTCTGGGCTAGCAAAGTAGATGGCCACTAGTCCCTGTGGTGCTGTGTTTATGTGGCTGTGACCTTGGGGCTCTTGCTATGCATCCCGATTGCCTGTCTTCTCCAGGAGTGAGGCTCTAGTGTATGCAGCCTTGCCAGGGGCAGGGAGTAAGGAAAGTGTTAATCCTGCCTTCCTAGGGGAGGTCACAGCTGTTTGCAGTGAGGAGGAGAATGCCCTGTTCAGCTTGGGCTGGGAGAGGTCAGCCCTGGGAGGACAGGCAGGATGAGGGGGGTGTAGATCAGCTGCTCTGACCCAGGGCTGGGAAGAAGATGGCAGCCATCTCCATGCTGCCCTTGACATGTTGTCCTGAGCCTGCCCATGAGTCCAAATCCACCTTGAAGATGAGCCCATGGTCTGGCACAGGCTTTGGCCAAGTGTGGGAAGCTGGAGGGACCCCAGCACACCTGTGGTGTGGGCAGGCTGGATACAGACAGCTGCCTGGCTCAAGGCTGATCTGGCACCAGCAAGCTGTGGGGTAGCTGATACCTGGCATCCTTTGCTGCCTATGTGTGGGTCAGGGCAACCCAGGGTGCTGATCCTGGTGGTTGGCACCCATGGGGCAGCCATGCAGGTGTGTGCTGGCAGCTCATCAGGAGCAGCATTGCTCCAAGCATCAAAGGGCTTGTTTCTGGGTGTGCATGCCCCTTTCCAAACCTGAAAATGGCACTATTGGGTGTCCTGGTGTGTGTCAGAGTCCTCTGAGCTGTGTGAGCAAAGAGGAGGGGTGTTGCTTTTTATCCCCTACCTCCTTCCTACCATCAAGAATAGATATAAAAAGCGCTCTAGTCTCTGTAGCCTGTGCAAGGGTGACGGTCTGCAAGAGCAGTCTCAGGGGGAGGTGATGAGCCACCATTGCTTGGCCTCTCCAGATTCAGGCTGACAGCACTTCATGCAATGTTTGGTTTTTGACCTGGGTCGGTTTAGTTGTTAGCCTTGATCATCCTTTGGTCTCTGGTCTTATTGGATGCCTGGAGATTTGGCAATTCCATGTAAGCCACCCAACACAACTGGGTTTAGGGTTTGGAGGTGGTGGAGGGAGTGCTCTGAGCATCCTGTGGCTCTGCAGTGCAGCTGGAGCAGTTGTGAGCCCCTTGCTGTTGTATAGCTCTGCTGTGTGCAGCTGCTTAGAGTGGTTTTTCAGACAGTAGCCAATCACCCAATTTACTGCAGATCCTTGAAGACGACTGAATGCAAACTAGCCCATAGACCCTGCCTGCCTGCAGGGTTTTGCCAGGGTAGAGGGAAGACATGACCTGTGTTGCAAGATATTAATTCTTACACTTCAGCTTGGATGATAAGTTGAAAACAGTGAAGCATTGCTGTCTGTAAAGGTTGCACTAGAATTACACAGCTCTGAAATAACCCAAAGCCATAGGACTGCTGCCTGCAGGAGGTGATTTGGGTCCCTTGCATCCTTGTTCCTCCTTGGTGTAGCCTACAAACCCAGGAGGCATCTGCAGACCAGTCTGTCCCATAACAAATGATCTTTGTGAACAAAACTTGTTGGCAGGTCGGGCTGCTCCAGACCAAAACCTGCCATGTTTCCCCTGCAGTGAGGAAGGAGGAGAAGAGGGGAAAACTTGGTTTTCCTGGTGAGGCTCTATTGTTACAATTGCATGCCCCATTAACAATCTGAAATGGGTCAGAGCTTCAGATCATGTTCAAGGTTAACAGAGGCTTTGCAACTTGATCATAGTCAAGCAGAGCTTCAATATTTCCCATGGACTCAACAGATGTTGAAGCATCTGATGACTGCAGCAGGATGGAGTGATTCAATCCAGACATTGGGATTCTTGCTGTTCTGCTGTGAAGATAAATCACTTTCCTTGGTAAGAGAGCAGCATTGCTCCCATCTGGACTTTGATGCTCTCCCTTAGTCCCATTTTCCAACTAAACTGGGTGATTGGAAGATGTTAGGGGTCCAGACTTTGGGGCCATTGAGTAATGCATGCTGGCTTGGAGATGGGCACCACCGCTCCAGGTCATGGCTGGAGCACTGGCATGGCACGCTCGCAGCCTGTATTTGGTGCTGAGCCTGCCAGCAGCCTTGTGATGAGTCAAGCTTCATGCAGTGACACTATAGCTCTCCATAGGGAACTTTTTCTCTGCTTCTGGAGCCAGTGAGACAGCTCAGAGATACCTGAGGTCTTCCCCAGGCTAAGTGCAAGCTGAAAATCAGCTCGTTTCCTGGAACTCCTTTGGTTTTCCAGGATCTATTAAAAAAATAACAGCAGAGACAACAGCTCCTCCAAGCTGAGGAGGGGAAAGGAACAAAACCAAACACCCAAACTCCAACCCTGGTGTACCAGCAGTCCTTTGCATATTTAATGGAGGAAAAAAATATGCAGCATCTAGTCTCTAGTTATGGGTTTTGCTGCCAGTGTCTGGGAGCAGAGCAGAAAACCTTCCTCTGCCTTTCTTTGCAGGGCTGAAGCTCTCCCCTGACCCTGCCAGCAGCCCTCCACAGTTTTAGAATTATTCTTTTCCTCAATAGGTTTCTTCAGAAAGATACCTACCCCTGCTTACCACAGATGTTTAGATATATATGCTCAGCTTTTTCTCATTTATCTATTTAATAAGCACTTCAAAGCCTGCTAAAAACACAGACCTGTTGGGGTGGTTTTTTAGCACCGTTAACCAAAAATGATGAGCACAGCTAATTAGGAGGAAAAGCGTGTAGAAGTTGCACACTGTGGGAGAACAGAGTTGGTAGAGAAACCCAAGCTGGCTTGATTAGTGCTCGGGGTTATGTGGGGACATGAGAGCAACAAAGCAGAGACTTCCCTGCAGAAATGAGATTGTCAGATGGGAACAGATGCTTCGGAAGAAGTGTAGGCAGTTGCTGCACTCTAGTCCAATGAGCAGCACATCTTTAATGAGGTCTGGGATTGTGTTACCCACTGAGTCCAGCTCTCCTCAAGGCAGAATCTGCTTACAGAGAGCTGTGCTGCTTTACTACTGGTAGCATAGGGGTGGTGGACTTGGCAAGCCAGGGTTTGGCTTGAGTGGGGATGGGGTGAGGGCATCTTCAAAGTGCCTCCACCAAGCCTGGGCAAGCATTTGCCTTCTTCCCATAGCCTTCTTTCAGTGCTGGGTCCAAAACCCCAGCTGGGTGACTTCTGCTTACCCAGCTGACCTGTGCAGGGGGAAAGGCTGCAGGGCTTTCATACCTCTTCACCTCCTGCAGTCTCAGATCTGAGATACTTCTGTGGAGCCAGCAAGGTGTAAAATGCCCAAGACTGTTGCTGCTGTCAGTGCACTGCTATAGGTACAGTTTGGGACTTGTTTTTGACCTTGCCCAGCATATGCCTGTTACCTCCTCCTCTGGGTTCCCCTGGCTGCTAGGGTATATCCACGGTCTCCAATACCTGTTCTCCTGTCCCAGCCTGTGCACGCTTCCACATGCAACATTATCACTTCTGCTTCCTTTGGTCCTGGAGAGCTGCCAGCCCTTTTATCAACTTTCTTGTTGAGAGCTGACTTCCCTGTCGCGCATGGTGCTGTCCCAGGATTTGCTGGCTCTAAGGCTGTAATCTTGAAAAGCAGTTTTCAGCTTTACAGGCTTTGTGTTGGTACAGCCTTTTGCTGGGCGGCTGACACTGGGGAGCCAGATGGTGGGTGCTCCCCGGGCAGGCTGAGGATGGGCAGGTGAGTCGAGGTCCTGGAGGAGGTACCTGCCCTGATGTCTTCTGCAGAGGCTTTGGATGTCTGGCCTCTTCTAAGCCTTTCTCTGTTTCTTCTGGTGGTGCTGATCTTCTCGTGCTGGGTCTCTCAGATTCCACCAGACATACCCTTGAGCAGATCTGTGATCCCTCCCTACCCTGTTTCTCCACTCTGGTGGTCATACTCCAGTTTAGTATAAACATCACGCCATGCACATCTGCTTCTCATAACCCTGTCCAAAGACACTGTGAGCAATGCTTGCTTGTCTCCAGGGTCCCAGTTACCAAGCTCTGTAATCTGGTGTGTGCAGCCATCCTGTGCTGATTTCTTTCCCCCCTTCAGCTGAAGGTCATGTCTGGGTGCTGCCCTGTGCATTGCCCTTCAGCCTGGTTCAGCATGACTATGTCCAAGCACATCAGCCTGGAGGGCCACCTTCATGTAATTTAGGAAAATGCACCAAAGTAGTCTTGTGATACTCAAACTCTGACTCTGAAGAGCTGGTGGGAGCTGCAGGTGGAGGGTGAGGAGCGGACAACTTAAATCAGGTACTGAAGGGGCTGGTGTGGTTTGAGGTGGTCATGGGGGTATGGCTCTTAACCTGGAGGTCTAAACAGCTCAATGTATTTTAAAAGCTGCCTTAGCTGAAGCTCAACTTGTGCTCACTCAAGTGTTTTGCTTGGTTTCTAAAAAACAAAACCCCTGAGCTCCACATGGCTCTGCAAGCTGCAAGAGAAAGTACAGTTGGTGCAACTGCAGAGCCCATCATGATGTGGGGATGGACAGGGCTTGCATCTCTTTTTCTGCTTGCCTGGGCTTGTGGCATGTAGTGGGAGTTTATTCTTATGACAAGGGGAGTGATGCGATGGCACCTTACAAGCAAAGTAGAATTTCACCACCAAAATACCCCTGAACTGCTACAACTCCATTGAAACTGCTGTAGCTTTATTGTGGTGCTGCAAACTCTGAGCTGCTTAACACTCTGATCCCCAGGGCTTACTCTGGAGTGACTGCTTTGGTCAGCACTGCCCAAAAATCTGGCTTTGTCCCTGCTGGCACTGTCTATCCCAGTCCCCTGTGACTTGTCCACCTCCATGGTGTGGTGGGTGGAGTGGCACCCTGACTGCGTGGTAGTTCAAGGATCTTCCATGGCTGACCTGACCCACCATGTGGCCAGATGTTCTCCTGGTCCTGCAGAGACTGTGGTGCTTTTCTCTTCTGGCTGGAAATACCTTCCCCGAGATGTCCTGGGGTGGTGATAGCTCACGGTGGTCCATGTAGAAGAGCTGGTCTTCCCTTCTGCTGCTTGTGGATGGCTTAGTCCTGCCTGTAGTAGACATTAGGCACAATCTTCTGCCTCTCCTTGCAGGCTGCTGGGGCCTGATGTGTTATCACATGTGAGAGATGGATGTGGGGCTTGGTTGGTGTTTTTCCAGCCTGCTGGGGGTCCCTGGGGAGCCTTTATGCAGCCCAGGAATGCTCCCCCACAGGTGCCCCAGCCATGGCTTTGCTGACACCGCTTTGTTCCCTGTGAGCATCTTCAGTGTCACATCCTGGCCGTGGCTGGTGGAGCTGTCTGACTTTGCAGTCAGGCTCCCATCTGGCCTCTCTCTCTCCAAGGTCCCAGGCAGATGTTTTACTGGTGCTGGCTTGGCATTGGTGCCAATCTGGTCGAGCTGTCCCTGGGCTGTGGGTGTCTTTCCCAGCAACAGATCTTGCTGATGGATAGCTTTTGCGGCTTGCTGGTGCTTTGTTCTGGGTTTGCTGTGTTCCCTCTGAAGGTGATTATTAACGCAGTTATCACTGCAGCTCTTCAACTCCCTCTTCTTGGTGGAACGCCCATCTACCCCAGCTCAGCTCTGATGTATGGGCTGTGCCCTTTCCCAGGTGATGTTTGTGCTGCCATCTCCTCCCACTTATCCCTGCCTGTGGGAAGCTCAAATCCTTGACCAGGAGAGTCCAGCTGCTCTTTCTGGGGAATCGATCTCACCTTGGTGGAGATGGCATCTGCTGGAAGATCCCATCCGGCCCTGGGATGCGGCAAGTGGCTGCTTCTAGGAAATTTCCTGCACCCTTTTTCTGCGAAACCCTGAAGCACTGCAGTGTTGCTGGCAGGAGAGACACTTCCTCTGCCCTGCTTGCAGCCCTGGGTTGGCCCTTGCTGGCAGCAGCATCACTGCTGTGCCAGGGCTGGGCTATGTACCAGGCTGTCCTGTGCCTACTTCTCCTGCGTCTGAGGAAGATTGGTGTTTTTGCATGTGCTGACACTGCTGGTGCAAACCCTTAGGCTGAGCTTAGCAGTTATAGGTGCCAAGCCACCTTCCTGAGAGCTTAAAGCCAGCTCTGAGGCTGACTGTAAGCTTATGGGTGGATCCTGGCTGCCTTGAGCAGGCACTGGCCTTGTGCAGGGAAAGGTGGCTGGGCTCATTTCTGTCCCGGCTGCACTAGGGCCATATGCTGTGTAACAAGCTCCCGGCTTCATTAGCAAGCAGCATCTGCTGCCCAGATTTGGCAGGGGGATAAGGCGTCTTGGTGGATTTTAGTGACGGGGAGGGCTGCAGCTCCCCATGCTGATTTATCTCATGGCTGCTCTTGTGCTACTGGGCCCCCAATATTGATGCACCAGAGCTGGCTCCTGCTCTTGAGAAATGGGCTTTAATTCAGGAGCTGTGGTCACATCTGCACCAGCCTTGGGGCTACTTGTCATCTCTGCCTGGCTGCTTCAGGTTGTCTGGGCAGAAAATCAGATTTTCCTCCTTCTCTGTGGTTTATTAAGTGAAAGATATCTCCCTGGGTGGAGGTGATGGTGTGTGAGGCTTCAGAAACACTTGGCTAATCTGTTGTAATTCATACCATCTGCCCCTTGTCCCCAGCATGGGGAGGGGTTTGGGTCACCCTCATATTCCCTGTGGTGATGGGTGTCCCCAGCTCTACCTTCTCCCATGGTCCGGAGGCCTCTCTGGGGGGCTGGGGGTCTGTCTGGCCCCCACCCCACCCCATAGGACGTGCTGACAGATGTGGCACTTCACCCTGTGCTGGAGGAGCTGTCAGCACCTGGGCCCATAATCCATAATCTCCCTCTGCTTGTGCTGTGGGTGGGGAGCCTGGGGGAGCAGTGTGTGCCCCCCCCTTGCCTCAGGTCCTGCCCAGGGAAGGAGGCTGAGGCTTTGCAGGGATGCCCACCCAGGCTGCTTGGGTGGGCAGCTTGTGCATTGTCTCCTTGCTGGGGATTTGGGGATGGGGTTTGGGTCATCCCTGAAGGCATCTCCCTGGGTTTAATTTCATTTAATGTAATTAGGCTCATGGCTTCCTGAAACCAGATGCTGAGGACCAGCAGCAGCATTATCAGGGCTGCTACCACCTTCTGCCACCCTGGCCCCATCCACCAGCACCCGGGCACTGGGGCTGCTCCCAGGGGGGCATCTGTGGGGAGCAGGGACACCCTGCTGCTGGCACAGCACGCTGCCATGTGAGCTGCCAGCTGGGGTGCGGTTTCCTGTTGACGGTGATGCCGCTGGCTGCAGTGGGGTGGGGGCTGCTGGTGCCCCTGCCTGGCCCCACTCCCTTGGCAGAACTGTGGGTGCAGGCGGGCAGCGGGTGATGGCTGGCCAGGGAGGAGAGCGCCAGCAGGCGGATGTGGTAGCTCAGCTGCCATGGGCACAGGTGCTCCTGCCATCCCCTCCCTCCCCAGTGCCCTGCCAAGAATTTGTTCCTTCTCGCCTGGAACTGACATCACCCCTTTATCACTCCTTGCTCCAAATGTGCATGGCATCTGGGAGGTGTTGACCACAGGGCCCTGCCTGCAAATGCTTTTGCTGGGTGCTTTGTCCTGCCCCATGCAAGGACCTCCTCCCCCCCAAACCCCTTTTGGGGTGTCCTATCCCCTCTGATGGCACCATCCCTGCTGTGTCCTGCTCCAGCCACCCCACCTTGCCCTGGGCTTCTTCATCGGCAGGGTCCCCATGGTGCTCCCAGAATGGAGCCAGGATGACTGCCCCCAAGCAGCCAAGCCTGGATCAGTCCCTCCTGCACCCACTCAGGTGCCTGGCTGAGCCTCCCTGTGGTGCGGCTGGGCTCAAACCTGTCCCGTGCCTGGAGGAGCTGGATCCAAGGTGGTGGTAGAGAATCCTGCTGGGGCCAGAAGGCAACACCTCTGAGCAAAATGTCAGCCATGTTTAGCTTGGCATCCAAGGCAGGATTTGAGCTTGAGCCTATGGAAACAAACAGCTCAGTGTGCTAATCTGCTTGGCCTCAGTGCCCCAGCACTTCTCCAGCTGATGGTGTCCTTGAGCCCAGCACTGTCCTGGGGCTGGGAGGCTGGTGACAGTGATGATAGCCCCTTCTTGGTGAGGCATCTTGGGTGGGGTGGTAGGACACACAGCCCAAAACCTCTGTGTAGGAGGTGGAATTGATATCCTTGGAGTTGGGGAGTGGTAGCGGGGGGACATGTAGGGCATCCAGGCAATGGTCTGCAGAGCTGGGAAGGGGATGATGCTGCTCCAGATGTCTGACCCAGCTGACAGGCACCCACCTGACTCTGGGCTTTGTGAGAGTTGAGTGCCCCAGAGGATGCCCTCAGCCCATCCTTGCCAGGTACCTGGGTGCCCCTGGGGCTGCCCATGCTGCCAGGGCTAACTGGGGGAGCTGGTCCATTGAGGGATGCTTAGCCTTGGGGCAACCCCTCTCCAGCTTCCACGCCAGGGTCCCAGGCTGGGGTGGCTGTGGAGAGAGCAACTCCTGGGGAGCTGCTGCTGTGCCCAGGCACCAAGCAGCTTTGTAGCCACATGGAGCTTCTTCAGCCAAGCTTTGTTTCTGACTGTTGAGGTTTTGCAGGTCAGTGCTGGTCCTCTCCATTGTGTGTGACCCGGGGATGAGGATACACAGCTCACTGCTCAGTTGGGGAAGCCACTCCCATGTCGTACTGGGGTGAGCACCATGGCCCCATGCCACCAGCCCACCCACCCTGGTGTTGGGTGCGGGGGTGGTGGGGAAGTTGTGGTTTGGCAGCTCCTGGGCAGTGACTGTGTTATCTCATGTCTCAGCTCCACTCAGCAAACTCTGGCATTGATTCTGAGCATGTGTCTGTGCATGGCACCCTTGGTCCTGGCTGCAGGAGCAGTGTAAATACGTGAGACAGCAAAAAGCCAGCACTGTGCCGTGCCTGACTCACATGAAAAATGTGCCAGTGCCAAACCAGGACTGTGGCTTCAGCTGGTGGCATGTGAGCCTGTGCTGTAGCCTGGCCCTGCAGCAAGGAAGTATGAGTGGTGCCTGCCCCCTGCCATGGCTGAGCAGCGAGTTGGCCGGGAGATGCTAGGCTGCTTTGACTTATGCTGGCATAAGTCAGCTCCTCCAGTTTTACCAGCAAGGGGCATCTCTGGGCGGTGGGCATGCCATGTCATATGGTCATCCTCTTCACCCTCCCTGAGCGGTCAGGAGGCCAACCCATTTTGCTTCATCAAGATGGGTAAAGCCAGGGCTCTTTGTGCCAAAATCCCAGCAGAGGTTGACATGCCCCGCTCCTGGAGGAGCCACTGCAGCAGCTAGAGCTTCTGCAAAGTCCCTGGGGAGTTGCTGCTGACCTACTGCTCCGGCAGAAGTCCAGCTGGCCCCTAGGGCTGGTGTTTGCCCCTGCTTGCTGAGCCTGCAGAGCTCTCCTGGATTTTGTAACTCAGGCTCTGCTCCTGTTGCAGCAAAAGTGTCTGGCTGCTGGCCTGGAGCCTGTGGCGGGTTGTGATGGGGCTTCAAGCTGCCTGTCCTCCGCCATGCTCCCTATGCTGTGCTTCTCCTGTGCTTGGTCTGACCATGGTCCCTCCTACCAGCATGGATGCAAAACTGGTTGGCAAGCTGGGAGCTGAGGCGGACAGTGGAAACTGGCACCAGCATCTCCTCGTGATTCAGCATCCTCAGAGGGCAGCATGCCCAGCACCAGCCTCACCAGGGCTGTGCAGACTGGCTGGCTCCGGTGCTCCTGACAGGGCTGAGCCAGTGACTGTGGCTCCTGCGCCAGCCCCAGGGTGGCTGGCGGCTTGTGTGCCAGTAGCCACAGGGAGCAAGCATGGCCCTGAGCAAGCTGCTGTGCTTTTGGGCCATGTGTTATGGTCCCAGGGGCTTTAATTCTCCCTCCCTGCAATCTTGGCCAAGCCTGAGCATGGTGGCTGGGAAGCTGAGCAGCTCCAGAGACCTTAAATAACACTAGAGCACCCTCACCCTCCTGGCCCTGGGCCTCCAGCTGGCCTCCCAGGAGTTTTTTTTTGTGTGTGTTTTGTTTTTGGTTTTTTGTGGTGTTTTTTTGTGTGTGTGTGAATAAATTAAAACTTCCGAAACAAGCTCTCTGACCGCCCCATCCCTCTAAAGCAAAACAAACCCTACCTGGCTTGGCTGGCACATGGCCGCGTTTGCTCCCTCCTTGCCAGGCTTGTCCGAAACAAGCTGGCAACCCTGGCTCTCTGAGGTTTTTGGGATGCTTCCCAGTGTTTTCAGGCTTGGGAGGTGATACTTCATGTTTGGCTTGGAAGCTTTTCTTGATGGCTGGGGCAGGAGCAGCGCAGGTAACTGTGTCCCGGCAGCGGGCAGGGTGCTGGCTGCAGCATGGTGAGGCTGTGGCCACAAGCACTTTTATTTTTAAACCTTATCTTTATTGCAGTTTTCTCCTGCCCTGTTGGGAAAGATGAAATGCACCTTATCTGGCCGGCTGCTGGCAGCACAACCTGTTCCCAGGAAGGGGAGAGGCGGATGTGCTGCACCGGCAGCCTGTGGCACCTTCAGCATCCCCTGCAGCACCAGAGATGGTGCCGGGGGTGATGCTGAGCCAGCATGGCATGTACCTGTGGTGGGTGGCTCTGCCAGGAAAGGGGAGGGTCCCTGAAGCCCCTTCTTGCTAGCTGAGCACCTCCAGGGTGTGTTATCACAATGGGCTCTGGCCAGGGCCTTTATCATGGGTTTCTGATGCAGCAATAAAGTAAAGCTGAGCTGGGGACTGGCCTGCAGATGCTGAGCCAAGGATGGCTTAGCTGGCACCCAGAGAGCTGGAGCCAGCAGTGCCCCAGTCCCAACCTGGGGGTGCAGGAGTGGGGAGCTGAGGGGGCAGCCAGTCCCCCTACCCAACCCAGGGCTGGTCAGAAGGGTGCTGGGAGGGGTCTAGGGTGTCATGGAGTGAATGGCACTGCCCAGGGTCACCATTCTGTTCATCCTGGGGTGGCTCCAGGCAATGGTAGGGCCCTTTCTCAGGGAAGTCCTAAGGAACACCCAAGGGTGCCAGGTGATGGGGGAGGGTGTGTGAGGGGGTTGTGTGCAGGGGCCTTGGGGCTGCCCTGTTAATGGTTAATGTGACTGGGCAACAGCACAGGCTCCCCCCAAGCTATCACCACCACCATCAGCCCTGTTCCCAGGGCTGACGTACCTTGCTGCTGCTGTTTGTTTGTTGGGCCGTTCCCCAGCCACCCAGACAGTGGCTTTGTGGGTACGGGTCACATGCAGTAACCCTGCTCAAGCTGAGATAGAGGAGATGAGCATGGACCAAGCATGGCAGTGCCCACTGCTCCCCCACGGGGGACATCCCCATCGCCTTGAAGGATGGATCCCTCTTTTCCACACACAACCCCCACCCCCAATTTTAATCCTCTCAGCACCAGCCAGGTAAGGGAGTGCTGTGCCTCTTGGCCACCATTTCTGGGAGGTGAAAAGCAGTCGGGGAAAGGCAGTCTCCCCCATGGAGCCTTGTGCTGGTGCCCAGTGGTGCTTTTGGAGGACATTTTGGGGGTAATGGCTCCTGCCCCTCACCACTGCAGGACTCCTGGCTGTCCTGGTGCCTTGCCATGCTAGCGTTTTTACCCGCACCTCACATCAGAGAGGTGCCTGGGGCGATGGGGTTGTAGATAAGGGAGTGTTTTCTTCCTCCTGTGTGCAATAGGAAAGAAAACAGCAGCTCCATGACCTTAGAATGCCCCAGGGCAAAGTCATGTCCCTGGCAGGTCCTGGAGCTGGAGTGGGGCAGCAAGCCCTGAGTAGGGGACTGGTGCCAGTAGTTTGGTCCCTGGGGATGGAGAGGCGGGGCTGGGGGGGATTTGGGGGGAGGGTTGTGTCCCTGGGTGCTGAGGACAGATGGCTAGCAGCTGTCACGGGCCACTGCAGGGCTCCACTCGGCTTTTGCAGGCTGTGACTCGGGCTTCGGGCAGGCAACAGCACAGCACTTGGACGCCATGGGCTTTCGGGTGTTTGCCAGTGTTCTGGACCCTCAGGGTCCTGGTGCCCAGGAGCTGCGCAGGAGCTGCTCGCCAAGCCTGACGCTGCTGCAGATGGACCTGACCAAGCCAGAGGACATCAAGCACGTCCTGCAGCACATCCAGGCCCATACCAACAGCACAGGTAGGAGCCCTTGGCGTACCCCAGGGCACCATGCAGCTCCCTGGGACCTCAGCTTGCAGCCAGCATGGCAGTGCCAAGCCTCCATGTGCTGCTCTGTGCTGCAAGCTGCATCCCTGCAGGCACCTGTGCTAATGGGGCTTGTCCTGGGGCACCCCACAATTCCCCTGCAGTACCCCCACAAGCCAGGGAGCAGCTGGAATCCCCAGGGTGCGGGGTCCCCCATTTGGGTCACCTCTTCAAGTATGCCATCCCTGCAGGACTCTGGGGCCTGGTGAACAATGCCGGCTTCAACGACACCATTGCTGACGCTGAGCTCTCACCGCTGGGCAAGTTTCGCACCTGCATGGAGGTGAACTTCTTTGGTTCGTTGGAGCTCACCAAGGGACTGCTGCCCCTGCTCCGCTCTGCTGGCGGCCGCATTGTCACAGTGAGCAGCCCTGCGGGTGAGCAGCCTGCCTTCAGCGTGGCCCACCAGACCCCGGCACCCTGAGTTTGGGTGCGGGTCGAGCAGCCACATGGTGTGGCATGGCTCCCACCCCTCTCGGCACCTCTGCTTCCCCAGCCAGCTGCATCAAGCTGGCACTCCAAGCCCTTTCTTTGTGCAGTGGCTGGGAGTGCAGCCCTGCACAAGCCATCCCCTGGCTACATGGGCAGCTGCCAGAGAGCCCACTTGCTCATCCTTTCTCTCCTGCAAGGTGACCTGCCCTTCCCCTGCTTGGCAGCCTATGGGACTTCAAAGGCAGCCCTCAGCCTGCTCATGGACACCTTCCGCAGCGAGCTCCAGCCCTGGGGTGTCAAAGTCAGCCTCGTCCTACCTGGCTACTACAAAACAGGTAAGAGGGTCGGCACCCGCTTGCTGCCTGCACCTGCAGGTGAAGGACAGATACCCTGGGGAGGCAGATGATCGAGCAATGGGCCAGTGGTGCAGGATGCAGCTTCTGAGCATCCCTGGCCACCTCCCTAGGGATGGTGGCCATCCTGTGGCCTTTGGGGTCTGGTTGGTGAGAGGCAGGGTCTGGATCAAATCCTGCCAGCAGATCCTCTGCCACCAGGACTGGCTGGACCAGCTCAGCCACTTTTATGGTAGCCCCATCCCTGCTGCAGGTAGCATCTGAGACCTCTGGTCCAGTCCCAGGCTATGAATAGCCTCCATGGGCCTCTCACCATGCTTCCACTGTGGCAGATCTCTGCCAGGGTTTCAGCAGGACCTTCCTGGGAGGGGACTGGGGGCTGCTGGCATTTATGCGGAGGGAGGGATGGAGGACAGGACGGGGCCGCACAGCTCAGGGGGGAGGCATGTCCTTGCAGGGACTACATGCAACCCTGCCTTCTGGAACCAGCAGAAGCAGCGGCTGGTGGCTAGCTTGCCCCAGGAGCTGCTGCAGGCCTATGGTGAGGACTATGTGGAAGAGATCAACCGCCAGTTCATACAGTTCATGAAGGTGGCAGCGGAGGACCTCAGCGCAGTGGTGAACAGCATCACAGACGGGCTCCTGGCTGCCAACCCAGCCGTGCGCTACTACCCAGGGCAGGGCCTTGGGCTCATGTATTTCATACACCGCTACCTGCCCTATTTTGTCCAAGACTTGTTCTTGAAAGGATTTTTCATCAACCCCAAGCTGCCCCGAGCGCTGCGTCAAGGGGACCACAACGACACGAAGGCAGCCTGACCTCAGCCCACATGCTGCCGCAGGGCAGGAGCCAGCCTTCTCCCAGGATTTCCAGGCACACCAGCCCCTGAGCACATGCGCACCTGCTGGCATCATCCTCCTGCACCGTGGAGGAACAATCAGCACTAGATGTTAAAAACCAAATTGCTTTTGAAAATCAAGCAGATCTATTTTCTATTGTGCAAGAATCAACATTTTCTAGAGACCTTGTTTTTGTATTTTTTCTAAACATGCATCCTCCAAGGGGGCAGCCCCTGCCTGACTCTGTAGCTCTGTACCAGAGGCTGGGATGTACCTCTAGTGTTTCTCAGCTACCAAACATCTTCCTCACTGCTGTCAGAGTTGCAAGCATTTGTCTCCATCTCCTCTTGGCTGGGTCAGGCCTGGGACCCTGTGGCCACTGCCACGCCAGCCCCTGCCCTTCATTACACACTCCACGTACTCCTGGCAAGCAGAGGAGCCAAGGCCAGGCTGCAGAGCTCTTCATGAGATGAACTACATGATTATTGCTTTTTAAATAAATCTGTTCTTGACATGCCACCAGGCTCTAGCAGTCTCCTTCCAGGTGCAGCACTGCAATGCTTGGTCAGGGATGCCCTGCACCACAAGCAGAGCTGAGCTAGGTCACAGCTGGTACCACACCAAGCACTGTGGCAAGAGCCCTGCATGGGACAGCAGGTGCCACAGGCAGCCCCAAGAGAAAGGGTCAGCCATCTAGGAAGAGCTTGCACACACTCCCCCTTACCTCCCAGCCCTACCCCCAAGGCTTCTTTTTGCTTTGGTCTGACTCCATTGCTCTGCTGGGCCAAGGATGGAAAGGGTGATGGTGCCACACAGACAACCCTGCACAGAAAGCCCAGGTGCAAGGGTCAAACTTAGCAAAGCCAGGGCATAGGCAATGCAGCTCACTTACATACAGCTGGCTGAGCAGTGAGGGCTACACCTCCTGGTCACCCACCAGCTCAGCTCAACACCCAGCTGCACCCAGAGAGCAGGCAGCAGCCACAGCTTGGGCTGGAGTGGGAATGCCCAGGGCCCTAAGGGGTGGCCCCAAGTCATACCCAGACCAGGCTCCACTACTACAAATATCCAGTTCCCTCGGTAAGAGGCCCCATGGCTGACACAGGCTCCTCTAGGAGATGTGGGAGCAGGCACCCAAGGAAGCAGGGAGAACACAGTGCAGTAGGCAGATATTTATTGGGGTAGAGAAGAGAGGATCGCAGGATAACAAACACTGTAGAGGTGACCACAGCACAAGCTGGGACAGACCCACTCTCCACCCATCCCTCCCAGCAGCAGCACTGAGCATGTGTTTCGCACCAGTGAGACTTCCCCAATACCAGATCACTGCAGGGCAGCTCCCAGACCTCAAGCAGCAAGGAGCAGAGCTGCCACACCATGCCCAGGGCTTGGCTCCCAGCCCCTAACCACAGATGGGCAGGAGCTAGATAGGGCATGGGACGTCTCTGCCAACAGCTGCCCTCTGCACTCATCAGGGTGACAGAGCAGAGTCAGACCCCAAGGGCAGCTGTGCCTGTACAGCTCCACAGCAGTGCCAGCCTGGAGACCCTGTGCATGGGAGGAGGCTGCACCAGCCTGGCTGTCTGCCCTGAGGTGGTGCAGGTGTCCAGCACCATCTGCAAACCAAAAGGAGCCTCGACCCTTGCTGGTTGTGCCAGTAAACTCCAAGCCATGGGTCTTCAGGGGAAAAGGAGCTCAGCCACCTTATAGAACCTTTTCAAGCTGAAAGGGAGACTGATTAGAGCTGCTTCTGAGGACACAGTGAGGCTGCACTTGTGCAAATGCTGCCAGAGTAGGGAGGAACATGCTCCACAAGCACTCTGGCTCTGCCCTTGTGTTCTCACAGGTCCCATCCCAGTCCTGGCCAGGGCTGCTCGGTCTCTCCCAGGTCAAGGTTAGCTACAGGGGGATGCAGGGATTGCACAGCAGCATGGGCTATGCTACAAATCACACTCAGACTAAATCTCACAGGAACAACACTGACTAGGAGGCGTGCAGAGCACTGACAGAGGACCCCCGCCATGGCAGACCTGATGCCTTCCTCTGTGGCAGTGGGAACCCCTTGGAGGCAGCAATCCCCTGGCTGGTGCTTGCTCTACGAGCATAAGCGCATACAGCAGATTAGTATAGCAACATGGCGACTATTAGTTACACAACAGGAGGTGTCCCTCCTGCTACACAAGAGGGACAAGCCTGTGCCACTGGTCCCTCCGGACCCCTCACAGCACACACAACTCAAACTTCAGCTTGTGAATAATTTAACTAACAACTGTACAGTTTCCTCATCTGAGCCAGTTCCACAGATGGGACATCCCCGGAATCTGGGCAAGGGATAAGTCAGAGAGTTAGACTGGGGTTACTCTGGACTCCAGGGGCAGGAGAGTTGAACAGGAGCAGAGCAAGGTTAGAAGATGGGAATGTAGTTGTCAATCTTGGTCCTGTGCCGCTGGGCAATGCACTCTGCAATCCACACAATGTTGCGGCACTCCTGCTCCTTCAGCTTCACAAAGGCGTAGAAGACTCCAAAGTGGAACTGGTTGAGGAAGGCCAGCTTGTTCAACTTCACCTGGGGAAAGCCCAGAGGAGGACATGTCACTTGTCTGCTGCAGGTGGGGGGAGCTGGTCAAGGCAAGTGTGGAGCAACCTGGGAGGTCCCATGGCTTCCCCAGCAGGCTGGGGGACTCAGCACAGGTATCCTGCTCTGTCCTCTCTAGGTCATCGGGGCAGCTCTGATCTATAGCACATGGCTCAGGACTGGCCCTGACATTTGAAAAATCCTCCTTTCCCACATAATTGCGCTCCGGTTTTGCTAACGATGGACCAAATATCCACCAGCAGCCCCAAACTTGCCTCTCACACTACACTAATCTGCCTGGGTGAGAACATGGACTGAGCACCATGCTGGGCACCCATTCCCTCACTGGAGCAGAGGGCTAGTATCCTTTTCCTCACCCCAAACTCTTTGTCCACAACACTGCTGACAGGGCATCAGACAAGCTTGCTGCCACCCTGAGCTCTGCAAATGGCACAGGTAGGCACACAGAATCATTTAGGTTGGAAAAAACCTTTAAGATCATCAAGTCCAACCATAAACCTAATACTGCCAAGTCCCCCACTAAACCATATCTTGGGGCTCACTCACCTCATGCTCAAAGAACCTGTCTTCAAGCGTCTTGTCTCCAGGGTTGCTGCCAGCTCCTTCAAATAGCAGCTTGTACTCCTGCAGGAATACATTGTAAGAAGATATACCCAAAATCCAAAGCCCTCCAAGCTCAGCAGCATCCCTGGGCCCTGTACATCAAACAAACACCCAGCCACCATGCCAGTTCAGCAGACAACACAGAAACCAAGAGTCTGCCCTGTGGACACATGAGCATTGGCAAGTGGATGCTGCCGAGGCTGCACTGCACATACACCAGCTGAAGGCAATTGCCCCATAAGGCAGAGGAAGCCTTTATTTCATCTGTGAGCTTGTCCAGCCAGAGATGCTACCCCTTCTCTGAAATGTGCAGTGCTCAAAGCCATATCATCACCTTAAGTCTGCAGGGAGGACACACCAGGTACAGACCCCTCCACGTACAGACCGGAGCGGTTGGGCCAGGCCCCTGTGCCCAAACACTGGCACATGCCCTGGCTGCTTCAGCAAGCGAACACAGTCCTCTAACTCCAAAACAAGCTCCAGCCATGCACAAGAGCAGCTTAAGGAACTTGCACACATCCAAGCATGTCCTCCTAGGTCAGCATCTCCCCTGAGACTGAACCAGAGCTCAGAGTGACCTACTAGAGTTGGAGATACGGCACACCACCTCACTGAAGGGACATTTCCATCCCCAACCGGCCGAAGAGCCTGTCATTGCTGCCACACCGATACCTCAAGGGTTTGGTGGTGAGGGCAGTTCCCACACCCTGGGACAGGGTGCATAGGGCACACCTGGTCTCCCTAACACCACTGCTAACCATGACTAACAAACCAACAACATCCCAGCCAAGACAACTCCATCTTGGCCAAGCAGAGCAGAGGACCAACAGTAACAGCAGAAGATATGCAACCCCCTCCCCAGGCTTTCAATCCACAGGTTCCCCCAACCCCTGAGAAGCTCTGATCCAGAGCAGGTCCTGGCACCAGTCCCCATGGCCCTCACCCCAAAGCACTCACAGGGTAGTAGTCAGCAACATTTTTGACTTGTTCGTAGTCATCCGCTCTGGCCAGCTGAGCCAGGCCCTCAGGGTAGAGCTTGCCACAGTGTGGGAACAGCTTTGCTCGATCCTCCTTGGACAGCTCAGTACCAAACGAGTTAATGGTGATAATGAAGGCCCTCCGGTCAGCTTCAAACTGCAGGGAAAAAGGTGGTTCACCTTGGGATGCAGCATCTTTGACAGAGGCCAGCAGATACTAATGCTGCTCTGAACAGCACCACATCAGAGGGCAGCATGAGCAAGGTACCTGGGACGCATACAGCTATCTGATGTCCAGCCAGGGCAGGCTATGTGTGCAGGCTCCCAGTATGCCCAGTAGCTGATACCTGGGAACTAGTCAAGTAAGGAAAACTCCACCCCAGGCACAAGCCATACCATGGAGCAGAACCCTGCCCAGGTCAAGACGTCTCTCTCACCTACTGCCCCTAAGCCCTGCACATCCCACAGCTAGCCTTGGCATGGAGACAGGCTGTGTCCTGAACAGCTCTGGTTGTTCTCCAGCTCGTTATCCACGTGAGAGGATGAAGATGTCACAAAGGCAACAGATGTGTCAGCACCCAGCAAGATCAGGAATGGGAAACTGAACCTATCCAAAATCATGTGCAGGCAGTGTTTTCTTAGGTCTCCCAGTGAGCAGGCAGAGTGTGTATGGGGATGCTGAAGAATATCTTTAGCATCCTTAATGTTGGCAGGCAAGCTGGGCCTGAGCACAGAGCAATGAATATCACAGCAATACCATCCAGCTACAGGGGTTTCCAGACCTACCTCCAGGATCGGGCACATGGCGTCTGCTGTGGTACCTCCCAGCACCTTGCAGAACTTGTAGAAGGACTCCAGGTAAGCCTGGAAGAGAGAAGAGGGCAGATGAGCACTCTGCTACACAGCTTCATCTATTGCCCCATAGGACCATTCAGCTGGGGACAAAGTGCAAGCAGCAACGGTCCCAGATACTTTATTACACAGTACAGACACTCTCGCCCCACATAAACTTGGATGCCAAGCCCACACAAGGTTCAGTACTTCCCCCAGGAGCTGCACTTCATGAAGGGTTGTAGTTGGGTTTGTTCAAGTGACTGCATGAGCTTACTGCAGGCAAGGTCCCCAGGCAGGCAGGTTAAAGCCTATTTTTCTCCTTTGAGTTGTCAAACTCCAAAGGATTTACTGAAGTCTCACATGGTTTCCTGACCCCACTCTGGCCTCCACAAACATGCCAAGCCACAACACTATAGCTGCAAGACCTACGCTCAGAAAGTACCGCTGTGTAAGCAGAGTCAAGAGATGAGGCAGGACATCTGTGAAGGAAACTAGCCATTCTGTAATTCTCTTTTTGCACTGCAGCCGCTTGGTCTCCATCCCAACTGGAGCACCGCAGAAAACATAAGGCTAGGCACAACTATGCTGCCTCCAGGAAACGTAATCCTTTGTGGAGATGTACCGTAATCCAGCTGGAAGATGACTGTATCTCCCGGGGGAGCCGATGAAGGCAGTGCATGGCTAAAAGTGCTATTCAGCAAAAACTTTCTCAGAAGAAGCCATCATGTGATTAGAATACCTCCCTGGACAGATAGCTGCAACCAGAATCACTTAAAAGGGATGGAATAAAATGATGCTGAGACATCACAAATCTCCGCTTTGTCACAGCTCCTCCAGGACTGATGATGGACCAAAAATGCATGTGTTGAACACCCTCAGCCTCTGCACTAGGAAAGCACCTGGGTTACTGTGTTCTGTAACTATTCGTTACCGCATAATGTGAGAAGACACTGCTGGGTGAGCATCACACGTCAAAGAAACATTGTCTCCAGCACTTGCCACTGCTCAAGTGCAGGAGAGCATAGAGCATCATTTTGCAGATTTACCACAGGAACAAGGACTTGGATAATGGACTTTGCTTGACACTGACAGAAGAGGGAACCTAGGTAAGAGGTTCAGTCACTGCCTCTGCCCTTCTCAGAGTTCATGCACAAACTTAAGGCTTTAGAAGCAAAAATAGGTGAACTCCTCAAACAGCCACATGGGGTACCCTCCTGTATAGACCCCTCCACAGATGTTGGCAATTTACAGAAACTCTCCAGTGTCCTTGAAACCCTTACCCCATAAATGGTAGTCCCTTTGCATTTAATAATCCTTAATGGACTTTGACTTCTGTAAACCCACTCATTTACCCTCTGCCTCCTGCTAGCCTCGTTTGTCTGTCACCTCCAGCCTGAAGGGAGATCTGTGGCCTGTCCCTCCATGTTTTTTCCAACTCTGTCTGCAGTTACAACTGCAGCTCTGATTCACTCCTCTTCCAGGTGAGGAATCCCAACCGCTTTTGTAGTTTCCCATACAGGAGTCATTGTACCCAAATCTTTAAACGTGTCCTCCTTAGCAACTTCTCCTGTTCATATTCAGAGATGAGAGAAGAGAGTAATGAGACAGTGTTCAGGACAAAAGCACTACAGATGTATGCAGCAGCATGGTGATATCTGTGCAGTTCTTTTCTACTGTTAGGAACAGATTGCCTTATAGACAGACACTTGCTTAGGTCAGTCATAACCCAAGATTTCATTTAGTAATAGAAAGGAACAAGGAGACCCTCACTGTACAAGCAAAGTTAGGATTACCTCCTTGCATCTCCGATACATCACTCCACATTTATCCACATTGATTTGCCTGCTATATTTTACTGTCCAGTCAAAGCTCCTTCAGTTGGTTCCTAGAATAAAGTCACCAGCAAAGGGCAACAGTCGGCCATCTTCAATGTATCCGTTAAAGACGTGGAAAAATGGGAGCAAGCACTGAAGATAATGCCAGCATGCCTCCGCTGCAGGACTCTACTACCGACCGCACTCTGCACTAAAAGCTGACCCCTTACTTTTAACCTCTGCTCCCCATCTTAACCATATTTCCATTTGAGAACCTTCTCACCTGTCATTGGTAACAGAAACCTTTGTAATTGCTTTCCTCCTATGAATTCTACTCAGACCTTCTGTCTACATGCTTGCCTATTCCTTCAAAAAACCTCCAGTAGGTCTGGGACGTAGCTCTTCCCCTCCCCATGCCAACTTCTCCTGGACACAGGCATCCATTCCAGATGCCCACCTGCTCTGTTCCTCAGAGCAGCTCTTGCAGATTTCAGACCTGATTTTATTTCCCCCATTTGCCTGTGAAGACCATTTACATTGTATTATGCATTTTCTAGTCCTTGAGGTGAGAGGTGGCTTCAGGGGAGAGCCTGTAAGCAGCAGTTACATCTTTCACCCTTGTGTCACCATGATTTGTTACTGACGGAGCCCCTATGTCCCCAGGGACTGCTCTTTATCCAAAGCCAGTCCCAGCACACGCCAAGGGATACCAGGCATCTACACTTCACTTTGGGTATAGGAAGAGCAGAATGCAAAAGAGTATCAGGCCTCAAAAAGGAGACAGGAAAGGACGTGGCAGCTGGGACCCAAGGAGACAACCCCCCAGCCCAGCCTGTTTGCCCTGCACTTGCTCTGCTCCCTGCCTTCCTCTGCCTCCCTCATCTCAACACAGAGGTCTGCACCCTGCAAGGGTGCAGGTATTTATGCATACAGGCATACCTCCCCCCATTACAGCAAAAGACCAGTACATGCCAGAGGCCACAGGCAGCTGGGCATAACTGTTGACACGCAGCTCCTCCTCTCCTCCTTTTGCCTTCTTCCCTTCACACCTGACCTGTTCTCTGCCTCTCCAAACAGGCCAGGACTTCCTTGGGAAGCAGAGGTCACACTGACTGCAGGCTGGCTGTGACCAGCCAAAACAAGGTCGGCAGATACAATCTGCATCCCACCCTTAATCCAGAGAGTTGAGATGGAGCGATAGCCACAGCCTGCACATAAACACATGCTTTGATACTGCCAGCTAAAACCAGACAGGGCCTGTAGAGGAGACAACAGCTGCCTGCACAGGCTCAGGGCAAGTTGATCCTTAGCCCCTCCACATCCCTGTGCCTGCAGGACAACTCCACCCCAGCTGCACCTTTTATGCTGCTCTACCAAGAGCATCTAACCCCAACCACAGCCACTGAAGGCTTGAGCAGACTCTGTTGAAGGGTCTTCTGAAAGAGCTCAAGACAGAGAGCCAAGCCCATGGAAGTCCTTCAGCCAAGTTTAAGATCAAGCCACTTTAGCCCTTTGAATGCAGTTAACTACACATCTAAACTCATGTGGTTAAGAAGCAGCCTTCTCCTGCCTGCCTGGGGCCTGAGGAAATTTATTCAAAGGCAGAATCTTTTAAAAAAAAAAAAATCTATTGCACAGACCCTTGACAGCCTGACAGCCCCAAAAAAATAAAAGTCACTCTGCCTAGCTCTGGTGCTCTGACTCTGCAGAGCTGGGTGATCAGATGTCAGGCCCCTCCAAGAGCACTCTATTTTCCAGAAGATGCAACTAGCTCTTGGTCACGTTCACTCTATCATCACTCCAGGGAAGAAAATAGAGAGTAAGCAAACTTATTTTTAAATCTACTTTAAGAGGAAAATACCCTCTCCTGTTTGGTTGAAGAAAGGCAGCCTAAGCTGAAGGCTCCTGACCCAAGAAAGAGCTCTACTCATGCTAGGAATAAATAGGGAAGTTAACATCTCTTTCCCTCCCCAGAGACTCATTTACCTTATACAGCGTGTTTCGAATTATTTCGATGTTCATTTCATCCAGGTCCTGTTCCGATATGCAGTCTTGGAAGAAAGCAGCTGAAACAGTCACAGACAGAGTTACCATTGCCCTAACCAGATCCATGCCCAGCACCTTCCAGAGTCCTCAACAATACCAGGCAGAAACACACCCTATGTTGAGCTTGTCCTCCCTAGGCCTGGCCCTTATCTTCAGCAGCTACCAAATTGCCATGACTCAAAACCTCAGGCTCCACCATAGTTCCCCAGGCCACAATCATTCTGGGGGCTCTCAACCAGCCTATTCTCAGCAGAAATTCTCAGCTTAAGCCCTGAGCATCAGTGCCAGAGCACCCTGTATTTAAAAATAAGCAAAACCCAAACTGTTCCCAGATGCAGGCACTCTGAGGTGACAAAACAGCTTCCCAATTGCCTGCTACAGCACATCAGCAGTGCTTAAGCATCTGCGAAACAGCCGCTAGTGAGTCGTGAGAAAGCTGGCACTGTGCTTCTCCCTCATCCTCCAATATCTTAGTTGGATTAAGGAGACATGGGATGCCACAGCTCCTACAGCCCGTGACACTCCATGGCTGGAGTCAGGAGCTGTTTTCCCAGGCCAGGTCTACCAGTCCCCATTTTCCACTTCTTCTGAGGCCTTTTATTTCTACAGCTAGGGGTATGCAAAAGGAGACAAGATGAACTACTGTATTTTGGTAAAAAGCTCGGCCTTGCATACTTTGCCAGAGTATCTCTGGGAGGGAGTCTGAGAAGTAGTTGCCACTGAACGAACACAGATTTCAGATCTAACACAGGGTACTGCAAGCTGCAGATAAAAACGAGTCTTGTACATCTAGCGTAACATAAGGCTGTCGTATCACTCACTTGTTAGCAAGAGCACAATAAAACCCATTGACAGGACTTTTATGACTTCTTCAACTCTCACTCAGCAACCAATTTTGCTGAATTTGCTACAAAGAGAAATGTGATCTTTCTCAGCTTACGCAGTCCAGCTGTGGGTAAAGGACATCGCACTCATGCCGAGACTGGTGCTCTGCTTTGTGGAACAAACCAGGTACGATGCAGGCTCGCACCACCAGCGTGTGCTACTTTTATAGCATGAGCTCCCTGGCATGGACAGCAGCCACAACGAGGTTTCTTTGCAACAGCATGAGACCAATGCCACGTAGCTGGAGAAGCACTGCTCCCTACGGCTGGCAAAAATGAAAACAGAGTGTGCCAGGACTGGTTTTCACTGCAGGACTCACTGGCTAGCCTAGATAGCTAAGCAGTGGCTACTTCAGAGTAGCAGAGGAATGAGAACACTGCTATTTCAGTTCTTGGCCCTCCAATATCCCAAATTAGGCTAACAGCAAGTCTTATTTTGCCCTGCTAACCTATGAGAGCCATTTGGGGTTAGGCATTCCTACCAAGCCACGTAGCTACTCAAGTACTTTTAGGAGATAGATCTGCTGTTTCTTTGCGTGTGGTCACTGGAAAAAGTGCAAGTTAAACAAATGGAGCCTGCATGCCTGCTTGTTTAGGCAACACAGCTACTCCCCATGTCCTCCTGCTGAAGAAATGCCACACTAGATGGTACACAGCCTCAAGGGCATGGCCAGGGCAAAGGTCTGAAGACCTCAGCCTAGCCAGGACAGGAGCAGGCAAAGCTCACTCGCTTACAAGTGCATGAATGCAAGGGCCAAAGACCCTCAGCTGCCAGCCTCGTCCTCCAGAACCACCTCGTCAGCATAACAGGGCATTTTTACTCCATACACATCTCTAAGTTTTAAGGTCCCTGAGAACCACGATCACTCAAATGCTTGGTTCTCTCTTATTCCCAAAATGGGAAAGTTCCTGCTTACTCGTGAGGTTTTTCTTCCCACGCATCGTCCCTACAGCAGGCACAACTCAGCTGCATGCAGAGCCTCACTTCTCCTGCTGCGTTGTTGCCCTACCTTGCAACCCAAATCTCTTGAGACATGTCTTCCTGCCTTTGCTGGGCTCTATCTGGCAAATAATTTTTCCATGACAACTACCTCACTTGTCCCATTACTACACAGAGCATTTGCAAGTGCTTTCATTTCCAAAACCAACTATTTCTATCAAAGATAGTATGATGATTTGAAGTGTTTTGTTCTTTCTAGCAACCCCAAAAGAATGATTAATTGCTCACTGACTCAGGTATACCTCATTAATTTTTTCCCCACAGCTGCTAACCTAGAAAGTCTCCTGTGACTACTTCTCTTACTACTGCAGAGACTTCCATATTTTCTCCAGAACCACTTCTTACACCTTTTACCTTTAAGGAAAATATCTGTCTGACTGTTCATAAGACACTTAGTTTAGCATCATGTCCTGAGACATTACACCTCAGCACAGGATCCTGCTATACAATGAGCTTAAAGAGGCTTTTGGAGATATCTTTTTCTTTTATTTTTTGCTGTTGCTAGTTGGGGCTTTTTGGTATGTAAAGAGCTTTCCTTGATCTAGAGCTAATTGTATCAGTCTCAGAACAAGACCAGGACTGTGCAAAGCTCTATAATTGTCTACAGAAACTGCCTACAAGAAATTGCCCACTGGTCCAACTAAAAGTGCTGGAAATTGAGTCATTCCAGCGGAGGACCTGATAGTCCTTCGCTAAGGAAGCGAATATACCATGTGTCCCATGACAATTATTAAAAAGATCACATTGTCTAAGACCACTAATTTCTCCTTCTTCCCTAATTTCAGGTCACAATTCCCAGAACAGCTGGTAAATGGACCTAGATATCTAACAGATCAGCTTTAGCTACACCTCCACTGCCACGACAACTCAAGGCCTCACTCACACAAACCAAATTCCTCAGCAATCTGCACTACCAGTGTGCTGGTTTAGACATTTGTTGAAGCGTACAGAGAGCTAGCTGGTCCTCCAGAGGAAAAACTGGCATAGGACAGGCATAAACCTGAACTCAAGCCCAGCCACCACAGGTAGTGCAGCCACATCTGTGCATTACCCACCGCTCTGTCTTCCTGGAGCATGACTTAAGGCTTAGCTGAACCTAGTTAGACTGGAGGAGAAGAGGACATCTGCTCCAAACACAAGTGAGAGGTATTTTGAAAGGCTCTGCTCACCCAGGGGAGTGTCCACCAAGATTGCATTGTAAAGCTCCGCAGGCGTCTGAGCAATGTTCACAGCTTCCATCTGCTCAAAACTTCCCAGAGGATGGCACTTGGGCACCAGTTCGGAGATCGAACGCTGGTGCAGGGTCCCAGTAATCAGCAGAATGACGTTGTCAATCATATAGCTGTACCTGAAGGAACGCAAGAGGAAGCCTGTCACAATACAAATACTACAAAAACCAGCACCTGGCACCAGATGGGCACACATCTTCAGCCCCTGTAAACATCTCTGGAAAGATGCACCCTTCCCACATGAATCTCCTGGCACCTCCTTAATGTCTCCTTATGATGCCAGCCTAGGAAAAGAGGAGTCAAGCATAGTCCCAGGCTGTGATTTATGCTACAGCTGAACCACACCCCTGGGCACCTCCTACCTACCACTAAAGAGTATTAACTTGGAAGACACTTCTGGAGGTCTCTGGCCTAATGTCCTGCTCCAAGCATGGGCAGCTCCAGCTGCTCAGGGCTTTGTCCAGCTGAACTTTGAATTATTTGTAAGGATGTATATCTCACAACCTCCATGGTGATCTGCTCCACTGTCTGACCATACTCACAACAGTGTCTAACAGCTTCTCAGCATTTCCCTCATGGCCATTTGCCTATTGTGTCTCAGCCTAACCCTGCACACCTCCAAGAGGAGCCTGGCTCCAGCTTCCCACACGGTAGCTGGGAACAGTTGTCTTTCCAGCATTCCCACTGCTCTCGCATTGCCATGCTCTGTAGAGAGCATGTGCAAAAATGTGCCTGGTAGGACACCAGCAAAGGTGAATCTGTAGATAGCTGGACTTGAGCTCAACTCCACGGCCAGCAGCACTTTTCCATCATGCCAAGACTATGGATGGAGAAAGGGCCACATTTCTGCTGCCCCACTCCCTTCCAGAAACAACAGGGATGGCAGCTTTGGCACAACCTTCATTCACACCCTCATGAAGCTACACACAAGCTTTTTCACACTTCCACCATCAAAAGCTACATGCTCTTTCGCATTAGCCCATATTATGACATCCCTAATCAAGTTCTCCACTCACATTATACAGGATTAGGAGATTCAGCCTTTAGCGCTACAGTAACAGGACATTCAATCTGGAACCGCAGCACTCAGCACAAGTTCCACCAACCCAAGCCCTTTGTGGTCCTTCCATGTTTCTCTTGTACCAAGGAGCCCAGAACTGAGTACAGGACTCCACGTGAGGCCTCCACCAGTGCCAAGTAGAAACGGGGGGGAAATTACCTCCCCGTTCTCCCAGTCTGGCCAGAGAAGGGACACAGAGCTGGCCTGAAAACTGGGAATATAAGAAAGGCTGGTGGCCTTCTCGAAGTAGAAGGTCCAAGCAAGGGATCAAGGCATCATGTAAATACAAGGAGCTGAGAAGAAAAGTGTCCCCAGCAGGAACAGGAATGGTGCTCTAGGCACCTTCACCACCAGCTGAACCATAAGGCAACCAAGCTGAGAACCAGAAAAAACATCAAGTGAGATCAGGTTTTGGGGTTTGTTTTTTTTGTTTGGGTTCCATCCCCCCCTACCCCCCCCCCGCCCCGACAGAGGAAGATGCCTTTGCAAATGTCCCTCAGCAGAACAGGGAAGGGGTACAGATGCTTGAAGAGCAGGGTATTTGCCCTCATTGGTAGAGCTCTAACTCTAAAAAGTAAGATGATGAAAAAGACCTGAAGATGCTCCTTGGCAGGAGCTGCTCCAAAACAAACAGGATCAGGCCTGAACTAGAACAGCAGAAGGAGCTCTGTGCATCTGGAGTTGGAGCTCTGTTGAGATTCAGGCTTCCCACAAGTACTTGGGTACTGAAGAAGGGGAGCTTAAGGCCAGCACACCAGGACTGGGGCATGGGCAGGGACAGCAAGGCTTGGCACACGTTAGGATGCTGCTGGTCTTTATATTTCCAAGATAACAAGGAAGACATACTGCAGCCCTGTTTCCCTTTGAACCACAAAGGCAGGTAAGCAGAGCCAGTTAAAGGCAGAGTTCAGTACTTTTTGTTAGATGGACTTTCTGCCTCTGAAATATGCTCAAAGGACATGTCCACTAACAAATCCACACCTTAGTTCCTCAAACAGGTGCTGCTTTTTTCTCCACGCTGCAGGGCTAGGTAATGCACCTCTGGCCCCACTGTTTTTGCAGAGAGCCCTTCTGTGTTTGCAGCCTACCTTTCCAGGGATATTCAACCTAGAACTGGGGCAATCAGCATAAGCTTCCCGTACCAGGAAACCTCCTTTTGCCCTTTAATCTGCAGGGTCATTATCCTCCCTTTTTGTTTGTGCAACTCTCACCATGGAGATGATCGCAATCTCCAGGACAGCAAGAATGGCCTGTTTATGAGAACTGAGGGTAAGTCCCTTGCAGTAAGCAGCTGGTTCCTTGTAAATACAACCATCTGCATCCTCACATAGATGCATCTCCATGAGGTGTGCCAGACCAAGGATACAGCAGATCATTTCCCAGCTCCACCATCTGCCTTCAAACATTTACAAGTTTGCTTAGTGCAGCACAGTAGCTTTCAGGAAAGACCATACACAGGATTACTCTCACCAAAGCAACAACAATAATGTAGGACCAAACCAATTTAATTTCTTCAATTCAGCCAGCAAGGAAGGACCAGGCCAGGATATATGGTCATTGCATGGTATGCTAGCACACCTCTTCCCTATTCCCAGCTTACCATGGATCTTGCTCTCTGAAAGATATTTGCAACTTGCAAGGAGCCTGGCCAAAGTCAACCATACATGAGGAACTGAGGGAAAGTGCCTGGAACCCTTTTTGTTCTCAGGACTTCGAAGCAGCTTTACTCCTGGCTTACTGGAGTCACATCGAGCTCATCCATGACCTCCCAGTCCAACTCGGCATGAAAGCCACAGCCAGGTTTGGGGAGAGCAGCCCAAGTCTGACTCTCTTCACACATGAGAAGCGCCTGCTTTCAGACTGATGGTCCCAGGAAAGCCAACGCAGATAGCTTCCACTGCCAGAGTACAAAGCATGGCTCTCCCCATTTCATTTATGCCCCTGAACTTGCTTGTTTCCTCATCCTTCAGGGAAGTCTGGGGAAATGCACAGTCTATAGAGCAAATGCCAAGGCCTCTAAGGAGGCCCAGCAGCCACTATTTGAAAGAGTACTTCACCTATTGTGACTACTTTAACCTTGCTGTCAGAGAAGGATTCATCCCTGCAGGAAGAGGAGTTACCATGCACAAGTGGCAGTGGAAATCTGAATGAGAAATATCCCCCTGACAGCGTTTTAAGCCTTTATGATAACAAGAGACCAGCAGAAGGACAAAGGTCTGCTTCTGTCTACCGAGGCCAGGCAGACACCAGCACCAATACATAATCCTTCCTGGTAGTTCCCATTTCCTTCATGCAAGTCCAGACCACACTTATTCACATTCAGTCCCTGCTTCATCCCAGGAGAAAGAGTCACAGCTCAGTCAATCATGACAACGAATCAAATCTTCTAGTACCAGGGCCTCTGGAAAAGCTTCCTCTCATCTGTGGAAGGGGCAACGCTTGCTTTCCTGTGCCAGGTCCCAACAAGAGCACATCTGCCTCCATTAGCACAGCTGTACTAAGACCATAGCAGAGGTCCTGGCTACACTGGCATTTCCTCCCAGGCCTAAAGGATTAGATTTACTACGGTGGCAGCAGTTTTCCTAGGACCTCCAACTACTTGTTTTGTAGAGTTGTTTTTGTCATCAACCTCCCAGTCTCCTAGCAGGTTCTGACCAGCTTAAAATGTTTCAGCTTTCATGGTTAATGCATGCTCAGACCTCTCCAAGAGCATTTTAACCTTCACTAGGTCTCAGTGCAGCTAATAGAAGGACCAGACTATGGGACACATCAGAAAAGAGGAGTAGTTGGTCACTTGTAACACCATAAAGTCTTAATGCAGCCCACTTGGCATGGAAAAGAGATTAGGACATAGGATGGTCTGGTGGGAGACTGGAGGCAGATGGAAGGACCGACAAGCTCCTTGGTGAGGATGAGCCTCTGACCTAGCTCACTGAGAACACTCAGTAAGAGTTCAGAGGAGAAAGCACTACATGGAGCCTCTACATAAGCTACAGCCAGTGACATGGGGTGGCAGGGCTTCAATTAAAGTGTAGAATGGCACCTCATCTCAAGCCCCCAACCTTGCCCCCAACAAAGACCATAGCAAAACTTGCTTGGGCAAGAACGTGTTCTACACTCCCGCTTTGAGTTGTTATCTGCCCACCCAGGGAGATGGCCACAAAAATAGTGGATGTTCAGTCAGAGTTTCACGTGCACAGTTACACCCTGCCTCACTCTTCCTGTCACCCACTGAATTAAGGTGTGGTATATTCCAGAAATTCATATTCACCGAAATACAATTTTAGTTGATACTGAGAAGCGTCAATAATGTCTCACAGAAGAGTAGAATTTCTTATTAAAGGACAGGAAGGAGTCAGCAAGCATAGAAATATCATTCGCAGGAGGAGAGAGATGTTGGCTTACAGCTTCCTCAAGGCAGAGACAACCAGGGCCCCTCCAGCAACACCCAGTTCAGACAATATGCACTGGGTGACACTCGTATAAAGAGAACAAAGCCAGGCTAGGATGCACCTAGAGAAGCCAAAAGGTGTGTGTGGCAGGGGTATATGTTCCTTCCAGCAGCAGCAGGTCAGAGATCATTCTTACTGCTGGTTTGTGGAGGCACAGTCTCAGGCAGGCACAGCAGAGACCCCTCTGAGAGAACAGAGGAGAGCCAGGCCCCAGAAGCTAACTTCAGGGATAGTAATCCATGGATAGCTATCAAGCAGAATAAAGGAGAGCACACATGCAAAAGCCATGTACAGGTACTTTGACAATGTATGTCTTCCTCCTTTTGGAGTTACTTAAGCCACAGATAAATGAGACATGCAAGAAAAGATTGCAATGGCCTGCAGAATATTGGGAAAGGCTTTTTAGCAGGGGAGCATATAAAATGCATGAAAGCTCATCATATGGGGCATTTGTATCTTGGCATGAAGGCACTTGGACATAGCCCTGCAAGGCAGAGACCCCAAGACACTTAGGGCTTCTCCCTCCCCGACTACCTAATCTTATCTAATTATAAAGAGTCATTGTCCTACAGCAGATAGGCTGGTTTTTTATTGCTTTCTGCTCCAGGATACTAAAGAAACCATAAACAATACTGCAAGTGGTCACAAAGCATGACTAATGACAGAACATTGCATGACCTGCATTTCTCAGGGATCCTCTAAAAGCCTTGCCAAACTGTAGCTTAACAGCTGCTCTGCAAGGGGTCATGAGGACAGCAGAGAGCAGCGGGCTGATACAGAAGTGCATAGCAGGGAAGAACCGGGCCGTGGCTCGGGGATTTTGCCAGGATGGGTTAAGATACTGCATTGCTCAGGCAACTTTAATGCTTTCCAAAACCAGCATTAGATTTTAAGGCAGACTAATGGTAGCAAGGCAAAAGTCACTATGTGACTGCATTGGGCAGTTACTCAGATTACTGTAGAGGCACGTGTTTATTTTGGGATGAAAAAGGGAAGTCTCCAGCGGGATCAGAGTATTGCTCTGAACTCGGCATGAATTCTAGAGACAGCTTTAAATGATAATGAAGTTGTTTTTACTATAGTCACTTTAGCATCTAGTGCTTCCTTCTTGCAGCTCATCCAGTTCATGTACTCAGGGTCTGGAGTGGGGGGAAGTAATCTAAGGAAAAAGTTTCGGGTTGGTTGTACTGCTGCTTCCTCAGATTTGTGCATAAGCACACAGACCCATCTCTTTATCCCACTGGGTTCGAGACCTGAGCAAAGGTGCTGGTATACAGAGCCAGTTATCACACCTCTCTCAAGCTCTGAATGTAAGCAGTCATGGGGGAAAGCCACACAGACTTCAAAGCACAAAAGAGCAGTAGCTGACACTAAGAAAAGCGCTAACAGCAGAGATACAAGTACCTGGAGTGTTATTTTAAGATCATTAGTAAATAACCGTACTGCTGTCCTGCACTGGAAAGGAGAGGGATATAGCACATCAGGAAGACCTCAGTGCCTCACTGAGGCTTGGTTGAGTAATAGACAGTAGATGAACTGAGTCAAATCCTTAAATCTAGTTTTTCAGCTCCAACTAGAACAAGTCAGACCAGCAGCTTCTGGCCAGGAGCAGTTTCACCCCTCATCTGCCGCTGAAACTCAGGCAGCCCAGGGAACAGCAAGAGTAGATGCAGCATATGATGGTCTCTGCTCAAAGCACACTGATCTCTTCCGATCTTTGCCCACTGTCTTTCCTAGACTCACACCAATAAAAACCACACCTAAGTGGTAGGTTCATGAACCTGCAAAAGAGAAAGCTGAGAATTTCATGGTTGCTACCACAAACCAAGGGCACTCAGCCAGTAAGCGGGTACCCTGCTAAGCTTAGATCAACGAGACCATTTCACAGCAGAGAGTTATAACTTCACAGTATTACAGAGCGTGTAGCAGCCTTTCAAATCCAAGTATCCAGGAATGTTCTCAGCATTAATCTATATTTAGCTGCATCTCCACATGATTTTTACCATCTTTTAGCGAGTTCAGGTCTCTTGGGATACTGACCTCAGTTTTCCAATGGTATTGTCCAGTAACTTATAAGCAGTCATACAGTGTTAGCTGTGTTAAAGGCTGATGAGAAAAAACCTAGATGAAGTACTTGAATTTTGAGGCTTTATGAATATGATGTTTTTTAGATGCATACAGACCCCTTGAAATATCAGGGAGTGTTTTGAACACCTTGCAGCCTCATGCACAACTCTCTGGTTGCTTAAACCTGATGCCTCAAAGATTGACCTCAGAGCTTGAGCAACACTAGGCTAGTATGCAGGGCTGAGTCCTGGCACTCTGTGCTATGCTGAGCAGACTTCAGCACTAATTACATTTCAAATATTGAACAGAAACATCTAATCATGCTGCTTTCACATAGACCAGCTGCAAAAACCAAACTTGCACATAGTGTTTTCTTACCTTCCTTCCATGTAAAGCACTACCAAAAAAACCCAAAACAAAACACCACCAAAAAACAAACCCCACACATTCCAAGGATACAAAAGAAGATTAAAGGCTGCACTGTGCAAACTCACATTGCCCCCAAAACTGCCTGAAGTAGCCAAGAAAGCTGAGTGAGCTTAATAGCGTAAACACCCTTACCCAATTCTCAGCGAATGTGTGGTCTGGGCTCAGATAACATGCAGAACGTTACTGTGCATACAGACCTGCTGCCAGCAGAAAACAAGAAAAATCATCATCCCACTTCACATGCAGTAAACCATGTGGGGTAGACACAAGATTTTGCTTGGCCTCTAAATATTGCACTATTCACACAAAGCTCTATGTAAATATTTGCCAGATTTCAAGCTAGCTTACAGAATGGATCTGGAAAAGGGGACTAGAACCCAAGGTGCCTCAAGAAGTCTTCAGAAGCAGTGCCTTTGGCCTCCAGGCCTTCTTTGGGCTGAACTTGCCAGCCTAGAGCACTAGGTGAGGCAAATCGATGGAAAGGTAAAAGAAAAATGAAAGCTGCTAAGGTCCAGCAGCAGAAGACCTTGAGAACAGTTTCAGTCAAGGAAAGAACATGTTGTTACATGGGGACAGAAGTACTCGGTGAACATTCATCCAACCAAACACGCTGCATGCAGGTTGTCCTCTGGAGACATTGCAACCACACATAAATTCATCAGAGGAGCATTGATAGCCTCCTAACATACTCCTTCCCTCCCTGTTTTATGACTCTAACAGACATGCTGTTCAGCCTGCAGAGGGAAAGACTGAGAGAAGAAACATGGGAGAAGTAGAAGGACTGCTCCTGTGAGTTACAGAATCACCAGAGGGATTCAGCTTTAAACAAAGCCTAAGAAGATAGTTAGGTCCACACACTGCCTCTGGACGAAACAGCATCAGCTTGGACAGGGATGTTATCCAGGGACACTGTGTTCTCACCTACTCAGCCACAGCTTGCATGCTATAGGCCCTCCTCAGGACTGCAGAGTTTCATTAAAGATTTCTCTTATCTTAGTGAAACGCAGGCCTACCTCTGGAGCTCATCATTAGCATTTTGCTGCACCTTTACTGCCACCGATAACACTTTGCTAGCTTTTCCGATCATTACCGTGGCTCACTGTGTTTGCTAGGCACCATGCTAACACCTTCCAAGCAAAGAACAGCATTGGTCAGTAGGAGGAAGGTCACACTGTTCCAATTCAAATCCACCGGCCAAATGAAGTATTCTCCAGGCACTTGAGGTTTGGGACAAAAAGCATCCCCTCAACATAATACACAGTGAAATCCACCTTTCAAAGAGTCCCCTTCTGATGAGGACACCCACAGTCACTCCATTTTGAAAGATGACTTCCACGGCCACCACTAGGCATGCAACCCAGTGCATTTTCAGAGACACTGGTTCTGAGAAACTGGTATGAGATCTGTATCCTTTGGGTATGCAGGAGAACAGATGGAGTTCTGATGCTACCATCCAGACAACGCAAGCCTGTCATCATTTTCAGACCATTAGTTACATGCCCTCTTATTTTGAATATTGCATAATCCCTCCAAGAACTTGGCTTATCAGTTCAACTTTGCACTCCCTGCAAACAGGGAAGCTGTTTGTCAGAAAACTATGCTTCTCTGCCAAAACCATCTCTGCCAGAAAAGGCTCTTAAACCTTTTATTGCAGGTTCCCCAGCCACTACAGTAATTTTTGCTTCCCGATCCCACCGCCATCAAGTCAACAACTAATTGAAAATAGTATAGTACAGTTTTAACCACAGCAGCATTAGGAAAGATCCTTCAGATTGTTCCATTTGCCCAAATAAACTGGAAGTGTCTAATGTAAAGCATTTGGAGTTTTTTCTCCTGCAAGACTTCAAAAGCATGTAGTCTCCGCATTGTAACCTCCACAGTTATGGCAGGATGCACGCTCTAGTATATTTAGAATAAAGACAGGCAAGGTCCTAGTCCAGAAGAGAGGATTACTGCTCTTCACGTCAAGTAGCAACTGAAACAATTTGGCTCTGGAAAAAACCACTGCTGCAAGATTAAGTTTGAACTCAAAGTTGTGCAGCAGAAACTAGATCTATCCAGTGCAGGGGAGAGGCAGAACAGGACTGGGTCAGGGAGAAGGTAAAAGAGGGAAGTGTCAGCTAAGAAAAGGCATGCACAAGGGGGAAAGGTACATGCAGTCTCATCAAAAACATGTCTTGTGACGACAAAAAACATACTGAAAGCCAAGTTCCCAGCGGCATCCTCAGGGCAACAAAGAACCCAGTTCCCAGCCCTAGCAGACTGGTAAAGACAAAAAGGACCTATTCAGTCCTCTGATGACAGGCTTGATCACAGAATTGGAAAGTGTGTTTAGATGCAGCTCCCCACCCCAGACCTCACTCCTACAGCAGATTCAGTTTCTACACAGTTACCAGAAGCTCCCCCACCTGAACATGAGATCGAACCCTTCTCTGCCCATCAGCTTGCTGCAAGGGCTCAAGGGGCCCACCACATCAGAGCTGCCAAAGCCCTCACATCAGGCTGCTGTGAAACCAGACTTCGCAGAGCAGGGAAGAGACTGTACTGAAGCAAAAGCAAAAAAACCCACCCCTTTTCCTTCCACCCCTGGAAAAATACTAAGGCTGACAATCCAATCAGGCTACAGCAGGCTGGAGTCAGGAGCGACACCATGAACCACAGATAAAGTATTCTATCTAAACCGTATACAGGAACACTGGACGGAAGAAGAGGTAGGACATGGCACCATGTTAGGCTAACACAAAGAACAAAGCCTTTACAGAAAGGCAGGGCAGCACATCACCGAGAAGAACCTAAAACCCACTTCCATCCCACAAGTCAATATGTGCTTGTTGAATTCAGGAAGTGGGTTTGGCTCTTTCAAGTACACTTAATACCTGTTTGTTGCTGCCCTACAGAACATTGCTGCATTCTCTCAGCCAAACAGTCAATTGTTTGTGTTGAGCAGAGCTGTTAACAGCCAACATGTGCCTATCAGTCAGAACCTACTATGGTTGGCTGAAAAAAGACGTAGGAAAGCACCAGCAGCCTTCCAGAGAAGAGCTGCATAGCAAGACACAGAGCCAGCAGGTGTTTCATAGGGACCATAGCAGGCTCAACAAGTTGAGCTTTTCCTTGCCATGATACACAGTGGCAGAGGCGGCCAGCTACAGCCACCACTTGAAAAAACAAAAGGGAAATTGGCCAACTTCCTCAATATTTTGGTACTAACAACGCAACACTTGCCACAGAAGAGTTCCTGGAGACAATCGGAGCCAGGAAAGAGTCCGCATGGTGCCAGGAGAGGAGCACAACAGGATAAAAATTAGTGACAGTAAGTGACTTGGGAAGCAAAGACCTCGCTTTGGGGTTGCTGCCTAGCTGCATTCTCGGGTCTGTTTTGTTCATATGCTTTTAAACACTGTCCTTTCCCCCTAAACTCAGGGGACAGGTTAACTCCTGCCCACCTCCATAGGTGCCCATCCTTACCTAGAGTGCTATGTGTACCTTGGGACAGGCAGCCACGGGGCTCGAGTGCCACCTTCTGGCAAGCAGCAGGCAGCACTGCCTCATCTCCTTGGAGCTGGGAACGGAAAGCACACCAGGAGCACAGAGTCTCCTGGTGCTCCAGAGTCCCCACACCATCCCCGTTGCTGCTTCTTCCTGTGTCCTCACCTAGTTCATAGACCATTTAGAAGAGGCAAGAGAAATTACATACCATAATCCCACATGTGAACAAACAGCATAGCTTTTGGCAGGTTGGCTCTGGAGCAATCAGAGGGGACAAGGACTACAGCTGTTCCTAAGATCAGACAGTTCCCCCAGATCTCCTCAGCAATGTGCCCTGGGTTAAGATCTGAGCATCCTCCAGAAACAAGCACAACAGTCACCTGTTGATTGACTCCAGACTACCCCAGAGGTCCAGCAGGACATTCATGAAGGGGAAAGCCTGATGCTTTTTAAATGCTTGATCCACACCCTGGCACCAGCCACCTACACCCTGGCCACTCACAGTGAGATGGCACCCAGGTGTTTAACAGGCATTGATGGGCCTGTCTTGTGTGAGGTTATCCAACATTTCTAAGCAGGCAAAAAATGTAAGTACATAACAAAGTGTCCAGCAGCAGTGAGTTTGAGTGAACTGGACATGCTACAAAACATTTTTTTTCCATTTTAAGCCAGACACACCTCCTACAATTCCACTTGATTTTAAAGATCTCTGTTTACAACCCAATGCCTCTCTCTCAAGAGAACTGCAGTGAACTCAAGCTTTCCTCCTGCAGAAGGCAGCCCTGCTCAAACTCTCTATGTCTTTCTACCATTTTCTATTTCAATTCAGCCTGTACGGTTTTAGCATATGGATACATTCAGTTGAGTACAATTTCTTCTTCTGACCACCTGGTGCCTCACTGGCCCTGAGCTTTCTAACAGGAACAGTCTTTACTATTTCCTGCTCAAGCTTCATTAACTGCCCTAAGATAAAAGAGTGGGAAATAGTCAGGTTTAAAGGCAAAGATAAATCACCCCATCATGCCTATCTGTGTGCCCAGCCGGAAAAGATGATGAAGCGGCACATGTTTGTGCCAGTGTCACCCAGGGTAGGCAGGATGACACAGTACCTCCACCACTTGCACAGGCACAACATCCCCAGCACTGCCAACATCCTTTAGCCAAACATCTCTGATGTTGCTGACACACCACCCTGGGTTAGACAAAGGCTACTGGTACAAGACACACTGCCAGCCTCTGAACAGAGCTGTTCTCCACTCCAACTATTTGGGACATGCATGAGAGGCTTCACGCTGTCAGTGGGACAATAATCCCTGAAAATTCTGCCCCCTGCCCCAAACCGAAACCTACTGCAACCAACAGGACAGTCTCAGAGAACAAATCACTGCCTAAATGGCAACCCAAGAAGTCATATCTAGTCTACCCTCTTTTCTTCTAGCCCTGTCACTAAACATACTAGTATTATCAACAGAAGATATTAAGACCCACTAGGCAAAAATCAGCACTCTCTCCAAACTCCTGGTGTTTCACTGTCCTCATTCTTCTGCTTTAACTTGTCTGTAGCATCGTTAAAAGTTATTAGAGCTCCTAAAACATTAATAGCGACTCCCACCTTGGGCCAGATGAAGCTGGTAACACCTTCTCTATTTCATCAATATGCCACTGGTGTGATAAGACCCAGAGGAGACCCCTCTATTGGTGGAGCAGTGGAACCATGCCAAAGCACAACTGAACACTTGGACTCTTTGCAAAAAGGGTTCGGCAAGAGAGTAGAGACACTTCATGTAGGAAGACAGCTTTTCTCCTGCTTCACCTTTTGCCTTCCTCTAGGCAGCACTGAAGACAGTGGCATTAAAGAAGTCTTGCAGGTAAAAAAAGAAGAGATGAGAGTGAAGATAACTCAAGGAAGAAACATGAGATACAGATATCTGCACAGAGCTTTGTTTTGTTATAGAGAACTCATCAAAATCAGAAAGTAGCAGGGCAAGATCAAAGTTAAATCAAGTTGAGGGCAAAACACTAGTTTTAAAGTTAAGTTATTCAAACAGCTGTGAGAACCAGCCTATCAGCCTATCACATGAGATGCTCAAGGTCTTCTGCATAACTCGCGCTGGATGTAGGCACAGGATAAAGGTCAACAGGATTGGTGTAACAGGTAAGTGGATTTCCACAGCCATTCACAGCCCTTCCTATCAAGTCATGCAGCATGTCATCAGGGGAGGCACGGTCTGAGACCTTTCAGTTCATCTTTTCCACCTGTCTATTTTCAAAGTGAGACTGTTAGGGAACAGCAAAGCCTGCAAGATACTCATGTGTCCTGCCCAAACTATTGCCTTTAAAAAGACATGACAGAAGCTAAAAGAAAAGACCATTAGTGATTACTATGATACTTCCATAGAGACTAGACATTTCCATAAACCTGTAGGGCAGCAAAGGAAAAGCACCAGTGGAGGACAAACTACCTAATATTGCCAGGCTCCAACGGTACTGATGTCTTTACAGCAAATTAAAGATGGTAGAGGTGTTTTGAAAGTTAACTTGAATATTTTATGTTTGAGATAACAGAAGAGATTGCTCCATACAACTAAGATGATGACCTAGAAACTGCTTCATCTATTGCAAACACTGCTGCAAAACAAGGGCTTGGTAATGTCTTGCTGATGTCTTGCTCCACGTCTCTAGCCAGATACCAAAGTGTGATGATTCTTAGTGACAGGTATGTAAGAAAAAAAACCTATTTCTTAGAAAATAAGAAAGGCTTAAAAGACAGGCAGCTTTAGCACAGCAACCCAGAAGATAACAGGTATGAGCCACTGGGTTAGAAAAATTAGTGTTACTGTCCCAATATAGAGAGGGCAGAACAGGAAGGAATACAGCAGAGAGACAGGTCTTTAATCAATATTTGCACATGCAGGAGATGCCACAGATAGGCCAAAATGTAAAAAAAAAAAAAAAAAAATCTTTGAATCGACCACAAAGGCCTTTCCACATTAGCCTGCATCATTCAAAAATCTCTAGGTGGCAAGCAAGATAATGCACACACAACTGCAAAAAATGCAAGATTAAACATCATTTGCCAGAGTGCCTGCGATGAGCCCATGCTCATTATACCAAATAAATGAATGATGATGTATCAGCTATCTCACTCAAGGACAGAGTACAATCATCTTCTTAGAGATGAAAGTTAAAGTCATGTTCTACTGAACCAGAAATTAACTTTTGGCCATGACATGTCTCCTTACTGGTTAGAGAAGGCCACTGGCTATGCAGTTTTCAAGCCAAACTAGAGCTTACAGGAACACAGACTAAGGAAAGGAAAAAAGGCAATTTTACTTCCATGTTTCAGATGCAAACTAGTACAACTGGTATCTCACTGAGGTTAGCAATTTCATTTTATTGCAGATCAAAACAAGAGCAGCACACAAAGAAGCAGAAGGCTATGCAACACTGCTAGAAGATACTTAAACGAGGTCTGTGCGATTTCAAGCTTTTCACTCAGCTGAACCTGCTGTGGAAGCACACACACCCCATGTCTTTTAATGCGCTGACAGGGACATGCTGCGGCTGCTGCAGTCCTGTCTTACCCTGCTGCATATTGTAGGCCCTCCCTTCCGCTTAGCGCTGGCTGAGAAAAATCAGCCAAAGATTAAGCCCAAGAGGGGAAAAGTTGTTCAATTTTTGGCCAGCTCAAACCCCTGAGCCAGTCTGTGAGGGGATCAGAGGAAGGCCTACAGCCCCTGGGGTGGGATGGCAGGATCACAGCAGCCTGATGAAGGCTGATTGACCTCGGTGAGTCAAAACTAGAAGGCAACTGCTGTCATGCACATGCATGGCATGCATATGTTTTGCAGCAGGATCACTTTTAAAAGTCTCAGGAACATTTAACACATGGGACAAGCGTAAGTGACAGCTCCAATAGAGACTGAACCAATTCTGCAACAGAAGGCAGCTAAGGAGCTGTGCCAGTGAAGCATGCATACCCTGGGAGCAGAACTGCAGAACCCTTCAACAACATAGTCATACTGTGCTGCTGGTTGGAGACCTCCAGATACAACAAAACCAGTTTCATTCAAGAAGCTGCAGAAAACATAGCAACTACAGGGCTGAGTGTGGAAAACTGGCCCGAGAGCCCTCAAGTCTGGAAGAACACCAAGGTTTCAAATGCTGTTCACGAACAGTTGCCACTCACGTGATGAAGTCCAGAAAACTTGCTAGGGGCTCATATGCGTGGTTCCTCATGTGACGGAACTCCACCACCATCTTCTCCTTCAGCTTGTCGTCTATGACTGAGACAGTGAGTGGGGAGGCTTCATTGGCCAGGAAGTTCCCATAGTCTGTGCTCTGGAGGTGAAGTTTCAAGTCTGAAAAAGAAAGAATGATTCCACTCTACAGGGTTTGTGCTGGGTTTGGGGGTTTTGTGAGCATATCCAAGAAAGCTGGTGCTCAGCACTTCTCTAGGCATTCCCTTCTCCGAAAGATCACCTAGACAAAACCTATATGTTAAGTCATACACTTGTATTTATGCTCAGTTTTATCATGGACAAACCAAATGCAGGAAGAGATTGGTGTTTCACTGTACCAGCCTTGCCTCATCTTAAAGAGGAAACTGTGACACTATCTTTGTAACTGAGCACACACGTCCACCGTGCTTGATCAAGACGGAAGGTTGCTGATTTTCTAGGAAGTATTTGCTAGCAAACTTAAAAAAAAAAAGAAACTAAACAACTTAGGCACTTCCTTTAGCCAAAAGGGCTCTGGCTGCAGGCTTCTCTGAAGAAATCATGACCAAAAACCTATCTGTACCCACCAGCAAGTTTCCTCAGATACTAGTGGAAGCACCTGAAAAGCTTTCAAAGCCAAAAAGACACTAACAGCAACCTTGAAATTATACTGGTAAAGTAAGGTCAGGCACTAAGAGGTAGAGAGAGACTGGTGAAGAGGAAGGCCATTTAAATCCCTCTTGTATGGCAGGCAACCTCTGCCCAGGATGGAGGAATATGCTCAGAAGCCTTCCCCTCCTCAAGTTTCAAGTAGAGGAAACCTTTGTTTCTTCCGTTACCCTTGCTACAGGTCAGGTGGCCAGCCAAGCTGCAGCCCTAACCAAGAAGCAACCACAACATGCTGAGCTCTGTCAAGATAAAAGGCCTATTTGAGCCAAAAGCATTTCAGTGTCGCTATGGAAAAACTGAATCCAGAACTGAGGAACGTCATATAATCCTCCTCCTCAAAGCTCTACTAGTTGCACTGGTACACAATGTTCACCTCCCTTCAGCTTCACCTCAGAGGGGCGGTTAGGCAAGCACCCTCCTAGGGATTCAAGACTTTTATGGGGAAAGGAATGTAGCTGGAAGAGTTTAGTCAAACCAGATGTGAACACACCGTCCAGAGAACAAAAACCAGACATTTCTCCCTGGTTTCTTTGAAGCAGGAGCACTGAGGCTGCCTTTCCCTTCCACTGAACCGTACGAGTCCAGTGTTATGGCATGAACATCCACAGCACCGAGGTCAGAGCAAGGACTCAGCCTAGCTTGAGGAATTTGATCTTTTGACATTACAAGCTCAGTTTGGAGCCTGGTGTGGAGGATGCTCTCCAGCTTGTGCCTGTAGCTGGGTGTAAAGTCCAGTGCAATACTGTCCTCAGCCCAAGGGGTAGAAGGGTGAAATGGCTTTCAAGCTGACTTTAACTCTTCTAGGTATTTCTAAGGGGTTCTAGCAAAGATGTTTTTGAGCCAGCGCTTTTTAGGTATGAAGATGTTACCACTGCTAAGTCTCACAGGAAACAGGTGGTGGTTATGGGGGGGAAAGGCCAGATACTTAAATAGTTGCTGTCATGTTTCTCAGCAGTTTATAGGAGAGTTTGGTGGTGCCCTTACTTCTAGTAAGGAGTCCAAAGAGAGCTACTTTCCCAACAACACGCATCACAGCTGACGCAAAACAGAAACTTAACCTAGATCTCTGCTCCCCAGACTATGCTGCAGCTATCTAGCTGTGTTTTGTTCTACCGAAACATTATCAACTTATACTTTCAAGGTGGGAAAACATCATCCAGATGACTCAAGACAATGGAGTTTTCAGCATGACCCTTGTCAAAGTCAAACACTGGATCATGCCAAAATGATCAGAACACACCCCTCACCTCCATTCAGCCTGACCAGGATTGTTACTGATGATGATAACTTCCTAAACCCTGCAAAAAGCCCAGCTCACAGGCAGCACCCTGCATGCAAAGAATTCTGTCATCTGCTTTGCAATTGCTTGATTTTTGAAAGCTAAGATATAGTTACAGAGAGGAAATCTACTGGAATTACACTGTAATAAGTTTCATTCATCCTTCCGAGAACTCTTGGAGGATGAGCTTTGGAGTCCGAATGGAAATTAAGTTCCACTGTCAGATTAGGGTTTTACTAGTTTGCTTTTAGTGGAGGCTGGAGAAAGCCCAGAGCAAAATTCAGCAGTTGCTCAATGAATGAGAGAAAAGGTCCCAGTAAGAGTATTGCACCAATAAAATCAGACTGCAGGGGAAGACACAGGGGACTTCCTGTCTTCCAGACTGCACCAGCTACATTTATATACCTCCTACATTCAGTTCTCTGTAATTGTGCAGAGCTCAAGAAAACTAAGCCTGCCCAAAAAGGCATGTGATGTTGTTTTGCAGCTATACAAGACCTTGGAGAGGAAGCAGTTATTGCGTATCCTACCATGTCTTAGTTCGGTAGTGAAGCTTCCAAAAACTTTTGGCTTGTTTCCTCAACTCCAACTCTGCTACAGCAAAACCATCAGTTCGTTTTGGTGTCACCATGACCTGCAACTCTGCTTTTACTTTTGAGGCTGCAAGAAGCCACCCTGTTACTGGGTCACTTGATGCTAGTGACACAAAAAGTAGAGTTGGCTGTACCATCCACTCCCAGGAGGTCAGAGCTGCATCGCATTTAGACCAGACACAAGCTGCACACTTGCAGCCTCTCCCTCAACAGCTCTGAGCAAGTTCCCAGAGCATGTTGTCCCACTCGACGAGGAGGCTGTCCCCCCAGCTCCACAGCACAAGAGCCAGCACAACATTATGTTGCAACTGGAATAAGAGCTATGTTTATGTAACACTTGGAATTAATATTTACGGAGAAGGCCAGCCACAAACTGCAGGAACTAAACTCTTCTGAATCTCTTAGCATCCAAGCAGACAGAACAGAACATGTTTTCCAAAAATTGGACCGGATTTATAAACCCTGACCCAATGCATCCCATGGCGTACCAGCACCTTACACGAGCCTGTCCTCCTCCAGCTGCTGGGCCACTGAGTTTAATTGGGCTATTCACATGTCAGGCTTCTCAGTTAAGAGCTAATCCCATGGTTTCACGAATCCCCTGCCAGAAGGGCTGTCCCAGTAGCACTGTGACTAGTAAGTGGACCCACTGCTGAGCAAGCCCCACACTCTCCAAAAGCTCATGTTCCTGTTTCCTAATGCAAGTTCAGACCAAGCTGGAGTCGGCCTCTGGCAGCAACCGCAGCACCTCAGCAGGGGCGGCTGCCTGAGGTCCTATGTGCTGCATATCGGTGAGGTGCTTGCTTTGAGTCTTCTGCCATGCCTCTTCCCCAGCTGCCTGCCAAAAGGGAGAGACACCTGCACCTACAGCCCAGCACTCCTGATGAACTCCTCCAGATGCTGACTAACAGCAGCACGCAGCCTCAACCGAGCAATTGCTTTTGAGAAGTACGTTTGCCTGTTTCGGCATTTTTCCAAGCAGTTCACGCACTTTAAGAAACAGACCAAGCCAACATTTGGCGAGGGAGTGCTTGAATTACCGTGCTCTTGTTCTCTCTCTCCTCCCCCGCAAAAGCTAGTAAATTATGGCCAGGTCACAGTTCCCAGAAAGCTGCCTCCTGCAACAGCCCAGCAACTTGTCAAAACGACAGCCTTTTTCTGCTGTGTATTCAAGCAGAGCAGCACTCGAGATTACCATGACACATACTTACAGCCAGCTCCTTTCAGCTCTCTGATGAGGCCCTCTAGTTTGATGCAACTGGCTGTACATGAGGCATAAACAAAACTGAAGCTTAATTCAACACAGCGCTGTGCCAACACCACACCTTGACATTTCAAATGACATTTTCTTGAGAGATTTCAGATACACAGGAATACTACTATCCTCTCCTGCTTTGCTTTGTCATAACAAGGAATCAAGCCATTACTCAGTCTTTCAGACATCTGTCAGTCAAAGCCTGTCCTGTAAGCTCTGCTCAGACAGAGCAACCCATGACCCCACCAGCTCATACTTCCACCCCTTACTTCTTCAGCATCCTCCCATAATTGCACTGCAGAGCTCTGAATCAAGCTCGGGCTCAAGTGCTTCCTGGCAAGGACTGATTTGTCTTCTTGCACACAAGCACAGAATTAGCTTTCACAGCTTCCAAGCAGAACTGATGTTTTCACACAATTATCTGCTGTAACCCTGACATCTCACACCAAAGCACCTGGGCCTATCACTGCATATATAAAAATTAAAATATCATTTGCCATCTCCCAGGCCTGAAGCCGTGAAGTAGCTGAAGGGTTACACAGCAGTCTGCAGATCAGCTACATTGCCCATGTCTCCCTTCAGAAGGCTGCAGTCGTTACCATTTGGCTTGTTGCTGTCTGTTTATAGTCACCTCAGACACTCCTGAAGCTGCTTCTCCGAAATCTCACCTGAGAAGCACCCAGAGACCCTTCATTCCTCACAGAATTCAAGACCTTTTCTGGGGCTGCACACCACCAGCAGTGATGTGCCATCTCTCCTCTGCTGTCAGGCAGCAAGTTCCTCTGGGCCACAGCTGGGGACAGAGAAGTGTCTTTGGTGCTTTTCCTCATCAGTGTCTCACCTCTAGCTCTTCACCTCTCTACCTGGGATGTCCACAGTACCAGGCAGCAGCCTGTGTTTCTAGCCCAACCCTTCCTGAGGTTGAATTCACTCCCAGCACAGCCAGGTCTTGTTTCCTTTGGATTCCCTCAAACAGGTAGCCTTCTCCTGATCCTTCCAAAGGGTGAGGTAACCCCTCCTAATCTGCCTGCATCTTCAGTAAACTTCACCCCTGCATATCCTTCTCCCCCAACCCCTCACCAAAAGCAGACCACACTAAGTCACAGCTGTAACCTCAGAAGTCCAGCACACTAACAGGACATCAGCCCGGCACCTAGTGCAGCTGTTTAAGGAAGAGACAGCAAATCATCAGAAGCTAAGAGAAACAGGGCAGAAAGCAGTCTCACACTGCAGGAGCTGACAGCAGTGGAAAAACAACACGATGAAAGCACCGACAGGCTGCTGAGTGGTAGTACTTGCCAGGAAACCCAGACGCCATCATCTTCTAATGAGGGGCAGGACCCAAACAAGGCCTGAAGCTGCACTACTGCTGAGCAGCTGGCCTCAGCTGCTGCTTGAAGTTTAGCTAAGGGAAGCTACAAAGCAGGTCTCTGCCCTGTAAAGGAGGCCAGAACAAACAGCAAAGAGCCTCTGCTGAACCCTGCAGGAAGCCAGACCGCAGTGCTTGTTTGCCACCATGATTTAGCAGGCCGCAGAAGTGCCACCTTTCTTCCAATAAATAATGTTTTCCTTGAGCTTATTTTAACAGGAGAGATGATTAACCAGTCACAGCAAGTGGTTACGCTGGAGGATGCAGGACAAAGCACCAAGACTAGCAGAACAGCCTTTCAGCTACTGTTCTGTTGCTGCAAGAGCAGTCAGCACTCACAGGACAGGAATGATCTCACTATTCCCATATGCTCTACCTCACCTGGCAGGGAAAGCTATCAGGGACAGGGCCCATTCTCCCATTGAGTCCCAGCAAGCAAGAGTCAGCTTTTCACAAAGGGCTCCTAGATGTCAGGAGACCGAGAGCATCATCATCGTGCTTTTGAAAGGTCCCTACCACATTATGGCTTGGCTTCTACACCCACCAAGTTCAGGGTTCAGACTGAACCATTCTCAGAGTTCAAGATGGATCTAGGCACAGCCACACTTCAGGATCACCAAGTGGCCTTGCTTGGTTGTACAACAAAGGAGCTGCATAGAAAAGGATCTATCCCATTCCCCCCACACCCAGCAGAACACCATGAGCTTCACCAAGGTGCCAAAAGCACTCTTAGAGATAGTCTGTAGCTCCGGTACCAGGGCAACTTCTCTACACAAGAGAGGACATGTTGCCCATGTGGTTAAGCTGAAAGAAAAGCCCAGTCCAGCCTTTTGGGCCCAAATCCCAGGACCACAGTGATAAAATGGGAGAGAGAATGGTAGCACAGCCTCTCCCACTCTTCTCTCAGCAAAAGGAGATACAGCAAACACTCAGTATGTAACATCATAGAGCAAAGGCAGCCTCCCGGGGAGAAAAAAGAACCTTGGGACTATGAAAACAAAAGCGCACACAGCACTCAAAAGCCTGGTGCACAGAGGACACGCTTCCTGACATCCATTTGTTGGAGGCAAGAGCCCACAGCTCTGCTCAGGGAGGCCTTTGCTTCAGTGCAGCTAGGTGTCCTGTGGTTAGACAATGGGAAGACAGACACTTTTCACTACACACTGGCTCAACCGTGTGCTCAGTGCACTTCAGTATTTCATCATCTCTCCTCTGCATGGAGAGAGAAGAGGAGAGACTGGGAGAGAAGTGGATTTCTTTAGACTGAAAAGGCATTTAGGACAGCAACCTTTTAGCAACCCACTCCTGAGGTGACTGAATGCAGCAATCCCCTTCCGGGGAAGGGCAGGGGCCATGCAGAGTGACCCTGGAAATACTCTTCAAGACTCAAGAAGAACCCACCAACCTGTCCAGTCATGGTTTATTCCACATCATCTAGCCCTGTATCAAGAGTTTAGTGCTCACTACGTATTGCTACAGATTAATTTGACAGAAAACAAAGCTCTGGCATGTGTGAGGGTACTGTTCTGGCAGACCACCATGCCCTCCAGCTGGTGTGGAGTCAGAGTCTAGGACAAGTGCGACCTACTTGCTTCAAGCTCTCCAATTTCACTGTTGACCCGCATGCTTCCTAGAAATAGAGGTCTGCAGACCAAAGTGAGGAGAGAACCATAGTCTTAGAAATCCTTTCTTTCTAAAAGAATTACATGTATTTACTCCTCCTAGCCACCCTTCACCTCCCAGACACATCTTCAGTTACTCTGCTCTTCCCCAACCTGATGTGACATGACACCATTACCTTGGGGTTACGAGGACTGAAATAGCAAGAGTTTTCATGGGACAAGTCCACAGCAGACTGATAAACTGCAGGCTGAGGTGCACAAATAAAACATGACAGACCCCTGTGGGAGCATGAGACTAGTCCCACGCGCAGCTTAAGCCAAAGACAGGACAGATCTCACCCCTCCACGTGTACAACACTGTTTCTATAAGCCATGCAAGTACACAGCTGAGCTGACTGCATGGACAGAAACACTAGCACCCACAGAGAGGTGGTGGTGGTGGTGGTAGTGGTAGAAACATGCAGCCTCTGGAAAGCCTCTCCAGAGGCCCACACTAGCAAGCTTGAGCCAACTACCTGCCACTTCTCAGCTGGCTATTTCACAGCCTCATTACCCAGCTAGAAGGTGACATGCTGCTGCTGGATTTCACCATGCCGATTACCTTTATCACACTGGCAGGTCAGAAAGAAATCTGTTTCCTATGCTGTTGCTGTGGAAGCAAGAGGAATATTAACAATAGGCTCATGAACACTGACTTGACAGAAATTCCTGTTTCTGGAGAAGATGCTTTTGTACATTTCCCAGGCTCCATATACTTTTTGCAGTATGGAGCACTGCAGACCAATAGTAAAGCCTGCTGATAACCTTCATTCAAGACCCAGACCAAACTCTGCTCCTTAAAAGCGGCACTACTGTCCAACTGCAACAACAGCTTTTTATTCTCCAGAGATGATACCAGACCTCTAAGAGGCTATCATGGCTTTTAGGAGCTGGAGATGGCTCACCATCCTTTTGACAGTAGAAATCTGAGTGATTCATAAGTTTGGTTATCCAAGACAGATTTCACTTAAGAACAGATCCATGCTCACACCACTGAAGCAGAGGAGAGCAGCTCCAAGTCCTCCACTGACACCCTGCGTCAGAAGCAGGAACTGGCAGCAACAGAGGACCAAGCAGGTTCCAAGCCATATCCAGCACAGCTGAACAGCACACAAGGACCTCTGGCTGAGACACAACAAAAGCACCAGGACTTGTGGAGATGAAGAGATTAAACTTATTATTGCTGAGGGTTTCAAGAGAAAGCCTAAGCCAAAACAGCTCTCACACCCTCCCCTCAATCCTCATCAAGTTTTCCTGCCAGCTTCTTAAGGTAGCTCAGGAGCCCACTTGATCACAGAGAACGTATTTGGCTATTTCTGGCTCACCAAGAACCAAGAGCTTGAATCAACTTACTTTGTGATCAGGCAAGCAGAGGCAACAGAGGATCACACAGAAAAGCATGATCTCCTTCCAGTAGCACTAAGCCGTCAGCCCAAGTCCTGAATTCAATTCCTTCGTGCTTCCAGACCAATCCAAGCACACAAGAGGGAGCAGCATTTCAGACCTGGAAGTACAATGTCTTCCAAGCAACGCCAATACCAGTGACCAGCCAGATACCCGATTCCCAGGACCAGCCCCCAAACAGCCTTGGTCCTGCAGGATTTCTCCACAGCCAAAGTGATCATTTGGTTCAGGACCAGAACTAAACACAGAGCCAGACTCACATGCAAGAGGCAACAGCAAAGACAAACCAGAAACGGTAGAGAAGAATGTATGAGTATTTTATGCCTAGGTACTTATTTTGGCTGCTAATAAGCTAGCCACTGCCTGGATATAGTGCAGACAAGCACCTGGGAGAGAAAGAACACATGCTAAAAGTCTGTGGAGCACATAAAACAGGTACTGAAATCAGAAGTAGAGTAATGGAGGAAATAAACGGTCTGACCACAGACCTATATAAGCGATCAAGAGCAACATTCCTTTGAAGGAAAAAGAAAGCATGCTCCAAAGTGAGAGTATACTACAGGAGCCTAAACAGGGGCATGGAAGGCCAAGTGGAAGAGGAATGAGACCAGCAGTGAACTTGGAACAGCCTTCAAGCTCTGAATGAAGCTTAACAAGGAGCACAGCAGCAGCAGCCACCACCAGAAAGCTATCAGGAATGGGACAGTAACAATACCAAGACAAACATATGGGACTCCAAACTGATTCATTCCAAATGCAGAAAACACTGCTCCAAGGGAGAGCAAAGTTTACACAACTTATTTTAGAAGGCAAGGAGGGGAGAAAAAAAAGAGAAGCTAAAAATACAGAAAGACTACAAAGAGGAATTTAACTGCAGGGAAGGCGATAAAGTGATAGTTTCGGCCATGCTGAGGCTTCTGATGAGCAAGAGAGCATGAATACCCCCTGCCGCCCTCTTTCAGGCCCTGTCCTCCATAGCAAGAATGACAGACGCTGCTGCAAGCAAAGAGCTGAAAAAAAGTCTGTCTGAAAAGGGGCTTCTGTCCTAAGTAAAAATATCCTGGTTATTTTTAAGGTAGAGACTGAGGCACATAACAGTACTCCATCCCCATTCTGTCATTTAATGTTTGCATGAGCAACTCCAGGTAACTTGCAGCCAGGGTTCAGCTGGCCAAGGATCCCTCTAGATAGACAATATGAATTTCAATTGCTCAGCAATAATCATCAGGATAAAGCTGATACTTAACTAGTATTTTTAAAAGAAAGAACAATTCAGTAATTATAGTCTTGTTGATCAAAACAACGGACATCTCTGGATACATATGTTTCTAGCCTACTTTCAACAGAGACCTGGTTTTGATCTTTGTGACCTGTGATCCACATTCCACACACCAATGAGTGAAAAACTGTTAAGCAGGTCACTGATACAGAGAAACAGTTTAACACTGACTAATTAGCCTTGAAAGAGAACTCAAGATTACAGGCGAAGGGTAATTCACTGGTGAATTTACTAAGGTCTGCACCGGATATTTTCCACTAGCAATCTTTCAGTAACAGCAGGTACTTTCCTAGATGACCAAAGACTGATCACGGGTACCAGGGATTAAGTCAGATTACCCCAATAATCTGAATTCTGACCTTAAGGAGGTTTCCTGCACTGCCTGCCACTTAAAAAGGGAAAGCACAAAACAAGACTGCTCAGCAAAGCCTGACAAGCCCACCAGGCTCCACACAACAGCAGGACATGCACCACAGCTATACGGCCACCTCCAGAAAGCACTGGGAGCTCAAGCTTCCTTAAACCGCCGTATCAGCTACTGCAAATCACACGGCCGGGCTGACCGAGAAACTGAGTCATCTGAGCTCGGAAAGAGCCGCCGAAGGGGAGGACCAACTGCCTGCTGAGCCGAGGGGTACTAAGGGGACAGTGCCTCAAAAACGCCGCTGTCGGCTCTTTTCCCTACTGCCACGCAGCCCCTCGCCTCCCCACCCTCACGCCAGCCGAGCTTTCCCCCCAGCCCGCCGGCCGGGCCTTCCCCTCAGTGAGGGGGGTGTCCCCGCCCGCCTCAGACCCCACCGCCACTCACCCTCCAGGCTCTCACACTGCACCAGGTTCACATAGTCACCTTGCCGCAGTACCCCCGCTTTAAACCCGCGCACCAACCCTTCCAGGTAACCGTTATCCACGTTAAAATACAGCTCAGGGAAAGACGACATGGCGGCCACCAACAAGACGGGAGAACTACCCCGACGCCTCACGTGACCCGCCCGGCGCTCACGTGACGGGGGCGCGAGCATGGCCCCGCCCCCTTCCCGGCAGGCACTGCGAGGGCGGGAGGCGCCGGGGGAGGTGGCGGGGGTGCTGGCGGGTTTGGGGGCTTTTCACCACCTCCGCGGACGCGTTTTGTCCCTTGTGGCTTGTGAGTTAGTGCTGGTGGAGAAGGCGATGCTTTGTGCCGCCTGTGTCAATACAGCGGGTACCCCCTTGGTCACTGATTCCTTGGGGTTGACAGCTCACAGGTGTAAAGCACCCTGGGCTGCCACGATACTGACAGGAGAAGAACGCAAGTAAAGCTCCCAGCACAGCCAAAATATCACCTCCTGGGGCACCCCTCCTGCTGAGAGACCACTCATCTAGCCAGGAGCTGCTCTGCAGAAAAAAAAATCTCATTTTGTTTACACAGAGGCGCCCTGGACTCGTGGCTGTGTGGACAGGGTGCCCACCTGGGTGCAGGTACTGCCATCTTGCTACTGCCCTTCTCCGAGACGTCGAGGAAAGGCATTGAACCATTCCCACTCAGCAATGGCTTTTGCAAATGGCTGGTTTATTAGAGCTGCAGAGGAGGAGGTGACACGCGTGGGCAAGGAGCAGGCAGCCCTGTGGCACAGGCACTAGTTCTTGCCGCAGGGGAAACTGGTGCTGATTTTTCTGCAGTAGCAAAAAGCGTTGAAGAAGCGGCAGTAGCAGGTGGCACAGGGGTCGCAGCAGGGGACCTGATGCCCGAGGCAGGACTCCAGGAGGCGGACACAGCGGCGGGGGGAGCGCTCTTCTCGTCCCGCAGCTTGCAGTTCTGTGGATGATGCCTGCCGGAGAGAGAGGAGGAAGAGGAGGGAAAAAATTGGTGCTGGACCACTGTGCCAGCAATAAAGAACTGCATGGGAGAGAGCCAAGAGTGGCTGCTGAAGCCTGCCACCGCCAGCAGCAGAGAGCTCTGTCATGTTCAACTCTGGGCTCAGACTGTAGGAAATCTGGGCTCTCTGTGGGCAACACTGCCTCATCCACCATGTCTCAAGGCCTTGATGCACACATTTATTTTGAAGCACAGACTTGACTTTAGTGAAGGGTGCCGTGCTTTCTGCCCAAACAGAGACGCTGGGCTCAAAGCCAGGCAGGACATGGCACTGCCTGGTGAGCTCCTGCTCTGCAGAGGCTTCCTGGACTGCATTTGAGGTGAATTAAAGCGATAGCAGGCGTGCAGGCTTGGACCACCCTGCTCTGAGTGCCAGAGCCCTTTGCAGCTCGTCCCAGCCCCGGCTGCTCCCCAGCAGATGACGAATAGATACTCCCTTCCCAGGCAGCACCATGTTGGGCTCCAAACCACCCCTGGTCCCGGGGGCACAGAGCAGGCTGCTGTGGCCCCAGGCCACCCCACTCCTTGGGGTGTCTGCAAGAAAGCTCAAGGAGCGTTACCTGCGGTTCCAGCATGCCACCTCTCTGCACCAGATCACCGTCAGCTTCTTGGACCGCCAGGGCCATCTGCTCAAACCCCAGCTTGGGGAGAGCTCCTGCGAGATACAGAGGGGCTGGACAAGGAGGCTGCTGGGGGGTCTGCTCTGATTCTGCTCCCCATGGTCCTGTGTCCCTTCCAAAAAAAGCCCCCCCACTCCCCGCAGGTGTCACGGCAGCAGGAGGCAGGAGGCTGCTCTCACAGTGATAGGAGAAGCTGCACTGCTTTAAGGGGATCCCCTGCATCTAACCTCGGGCGTGGGGTCCCCACTTCTATTTTGGGGGCCCTGGGCATGCCAGTGAGCAGCTAGTGGGGGGCAGCAGGTGGGCAGGGGGATTGCAGGACTCACCCACTGGCTCCGCAGAGACCTCCTTGAATTTCCGTAGGAGGGTGGAGTAGCGGGCTCTGTCTGTCCCCTCCGGCCCACCACGCACCTTCTGCAGGTGGCCGTGGCCAAGGTCGGTGGTGAGGATGGCCTGGGTCCCCTGCAGCAGCCCACAGCACAGCAGCAGCACGTTCAGCATGGTCCTAGGGGGACAGCCTGCACAGAGGGGTCCTGGCCAGCGTCAGCCTGGCCTGGCCCCCTCCTCCACCCCACTGCCGTCACCCACGAGCAGCACCACGTCAATGAGGAGCAGCCTCTGCCAAGTCAGCTGCCACGCTGGGCTGTTTGCTGTCTTGGAATTGAGAGCCTTTCTTGGGTCACTGCACACCTGGGAGCTTCAAGTGAACTCTCCAGAGCTAACACACGTGCCATGGGGCACCCCGCATACAGGCACATTCATGATCTGACTGCAGAGGAGTTTGAGCAGCAGAGGATGGACTGAGACTCAATCTTTTCTGCAGCAGTTCAGGGTCTCCCTGCCCCATGCACAGCCTTCAGCAGCCTCCAGACCATCATCGTGCTGTGCATTCACCACCTGCACATGCACAGGATGCAGCCAAAACATCTGACATAGCTCCTGCCGGGCGCTTTCACTCACAGAGTGTGGAAATGCCGCTAGTTTTAAAGACCAGAAGCTAATACTAATATTTACCACCTGGTCTGAATCTGGGCTTGGGCATCTGACAGGACCTTGCAGACAAGAGCCAGCACTGGGATGTCATAAGGTCCCCGAGTACCACTACAGAGGCAGCCATGCAACCACCAGCAGCTCCATCCCATGCCTTTTTCCACAGCAATGCCAAGGACAGCGCAACTCATGGCCCAGCACCTCCCTGCTTCTTGCCCAGCTCCCCTGTAATGCCTCCCTCTCCCAGTCCTGCTTTCTCTCTCTGCTCTCCAGCCACCAGCCCTTGAGCCAAGTTTCCATGCCCAGCCTTACAGGGAGGTTTGCAACACACAGGCAGGAGCCCAGGGCACAGGCAAGAGCGATGTTATGTAGTTGAAACACAAGAGACACATTGCATCTGGAGCAGCTACAACAGAAATCTCCCCAAAGTCCCTGGGAAATGACAAACTGCTTTGCAACAATTCCTTTTGAAACCAAACCACAGGGTTTGGGCACAATAAACAAACTTGGGGCTTTGAGAAGATAAAGCGTAATGCAGAGGCTGGTAGAGAGAGCAGGCATGGATATGATTTTGCTTAAGGACTGCAGTGATGGGTTGGATGTCACAGCCAAGACCCTTGTTGGGGACTCCAGCCCCTCTGTGCTACCCGATTACCTGAAAAACGTACTGGCACTTCCCTGCACAGCTTCTGTGTGGGAAGCATTTGGGTGCAAAGCCCCCACTGCCTAGGACATGGCCACCATCATCAGGAGATGTCATGTCCCCCCACCTTGGACCAGCCCGAGGTTTTTGACCTGCCCCCAGTGCAGGGTTTGCTCCCCGCTCATGGGAGGAGGGTTTACTCCCCGCTCCCACAGGAGGGAGGAAGGTGAAGGTGAAGCTGTAATGCTGAGAAGAGGATGAGTCCTGGGCTGGAGTGAGTGGGCTCGGTGGGGAGGAGGACCACAGCTAGGGGAAGGACTGGGCAAGAGCAGATGCTGCAGGGTCGGGCTGTGGGCTTTGGGGGCCTGAAAGCTGTAGAAAGCAAGGGGGCTCTTAGGGAACAAAAGAAAAGGGACCCCCAGCCCCTGGTTGCTGCCAGCAGCTGAGTCCTGTGAAACCCAGCACCTGCTGCTTTGGCAGCCTTGGGGTTCCAGCCCTGCCTCTGGCAGCCCAGAGCTGTGCCAGCCACTCTGCACGTCCCCAGCCCTGCAAAACTGCCCAGCTCTTTGCTGGGAGAGATCCCTCTGCACCATGGGGAGCCCCGCAGCTGTGGGTATGGGCACCCCAAACGCCCCCAGACCCTTCCCATTGTAAGCACTGACCTCTCCGAGTGGAGAGGGGGCTTGCCACTCGCTGCTCCACCGAGCTCGCTGGGAGCACCGCTACCGCTCTCTGCCTCGATGTCCTCCTCCCCACATGCTTACTGGGATTTATATTGGCTTTTTATTAATTAAGTGCTGCAGCCACATGACCCTGCTGACTACCAGGTAGGTGGGCTTCTCTGGAAACCAGGCTTTGTCTAAACGGAGAGGCAGTGGCGGGGCGATGTGTGGGAGGGAGGACTACTCTGGACTCCGCACAGCTGCGGGGAGGAACAGATCCCCACTGGCCCCAAGCTCCCAAGTTTCTTGGGAGCGATCCCCACTGCCCTTCCAGGCCTCTTCCCTTTCCAGCTGTGCCTAAGCAGCGCTGAGGCTGCAGCCAGAAGACACCTCCTGGTTCCTGGCTAGAGAAATACCAGGGTTGCAGGCTCCTCACTAAAGACACACTGAGCTCTCTACTGGTATTCAAAGGGAATTTTGCCCACCCATAGCTACTGGCAGACACCCAGCCATAGTCCAGAGCCTCCAGAAGTCCTCCAACACCTGACCACTCACTATCTGCAGATTCTTCAGGTTCCCATGTGTGCTAGCTGCATTTCTCATTCATGTATCCTTTGGAAAACCGGCAGCTCCCCAGAGCCAGGTGCTCTCAGAGGAGCTCCTTTGTGCATCCTGGGCTCGGCTCCACTGTGGGAAGGAAAAAACTGGCTGCTTGGTTTTCCTCAGCCCTGACACCAGCTTTCACAGCCATCATATGTGGCTCCTTGAGATTCTTGGTGCAGAGACCTCCAAGGGCCACTCCAAAACCCAAAGGCAGCCGCAGCCAGCCCGGTGCAGCCTCAGTCACAGGGACAGGTACTGGTGGAGGTGGCGCCTTGGCAGCCTCTCACCAGCCAGGGCTGCAGGGGACGAGCATTCTGGGTGCAGCACCCCAGCGCGTCGTGCGCTTGTTCTTGCTTTTTTGACTGAGGGCTTCAAAGCAGTGTTGGCATGTATACAACAGGCAATTGTGCAAAAGGTTATGGACCTGCAGCATGGGTGCAGCACCTGGCACCCCATCATGAGAAGGACCCGACCCCAACACACACGGGCTGCTCACAGAGCCTCCACAGTCCCCTCCTGCACTGACAGCAGCAGATCTGAGAGCTGTTTGCTAGAAACCCCAGTGCCGGAAGCCAGAAAGGAATCACCTTGCCATTCAGATCTCCAGATGGATATACAGGGTGGCTGATTGTCCAGGCACCCCAAGTCCCAGAGGCTGCCAGCTCCTCTGCTTCCCCACCAGCATCTCCCTCCACCACCCTACAGACTTCCTGCTCCCAGGTTAGCAGCTTGGCCAGGCTCCTTTCGGAAACGCCTGTGCCCTCAGGTGGCTTGAGCCCTGCAAGGAAACGGGGGGATAAGGCAGGAGAGGGGTTCGGTGGGCTGCGATGTACCCAGCAAGGGAGGCTGATGGCCTGGACTCTGCCCTTGCCAGGCTGCTCCCAAACTCTGCACAACCAGGGAGGACCCCCCAGGCCTCCCACCATGTCCCCAGTGGGGTTTGAGCCACCACTCCTGGTGGCAGCACCAGCCCTGGGGCTCTTTGCAGATCCCCCTCTGCCCCTCGCGCACCCTGTCCCAGCACAACCCGATTCCCGCTGCACCCGAGGGCTGGGCTAGCTCAGAGGGGACAAGGCATGGGACCGGAGAAGGGCTCATCTGCTGTGCCCCTGCTCCTCTGGTGGCAGGCAGCTGCTGGAAACACACAGCATCTATCTGGGTTCCCCAATGCACAGCACCCAGCCAGGCCCCCCCTGCACAGCACCCAGCCACCTCCTGCACCCCGCATGCCTGGATGAACCCTCATCCTGGGTTAGAGGTGGGTTTGGCAGCCCCCCTCTTCCCATTCCCATTCCCAAAGCCCAGGTGGGTGTAGAGTGCCCCATCCAGCCCCTTTCCTGCAGCAGGAACTGCTGGCAGCTTGATCCTCCCAGCTCCTCCATCCCCAGCCCTGGGGGGATCAGGTCCCCAGTCCCCACTGCCCCCAGCTGACGCCAGCTTCCGAGTGCGGCCCTCAGCCTGGCTCATTAGGGCCTGTTTGCAGCCTGCGGGGCCGTGGGCGGAGGACTTCTGGGAAGGCATTAGCAGGAATGAGGGCGGCCGCGCTAAGAGCTTTTTAATCTGCAGGAGCAACGTCTGCTTTGTCCGCATCCCTACGGCCAGTAACAAGCTAAATGAGGCGGCTGGCCGCTTGCTGGGCTGCTTCCAGGAAAAGAGGGCTTGTGGCAGGGGGAACAGAGGGCGAGGGCTGCGCCCCCAGCCCTGGCTCCATGCTCCCAGATCCCGAGGTGGCAGCGGGTCTATGGCACAGCAGAGATGGCAGGGGTGGGCAGGAGGGCAGCAGCCAGGGCCCCAAGGGATGCACAGGGTGGGAGGCCAGCCCACGGTGGGACCCTCAGGAGGCAAGGGGGATGCCAAGCCCGGGCTGGCTCATTTAGCTCGTTACCAGACCCTGGGGTGGCTGCCCTGATTACCGCTAACAGCGCCCCGGTCCCTGCTGCCCCAAACAGGCCCTAACGAGGTGGGCTGAGGGCCCCGCTCGGGGGCTGCCGCCCACTGGGGGCAGCGCAGGCCCCGGGGCCTCCGCTTGGGGAGGTGCGATGAGCATCGCCCCGGCCTCAGCCCTGGCGGGTGCCGGACTGGGCCCTTTAAGGCGCGAGCCCGGAGCCGCCCTGACGTCAGTGGGGCGGGCGCGCCCGGGCAGCCGCAGCCCCGGCGGCCCCAGCTCCGCCGGCACCGGGGGGCCGCGGGTGGGTATGGAGGCGTCCGGGGAGCCGGTGTGATGAGGACTGGAGGGGAGGTGGGGTGGGGGGTGTCCGGGGTGCTGGGGTCTGGGGGGGGGGGAGTATGGGGGTGCCCGGAGTGCTGGGGGTCTGGAGGTTGGCAATATGGGGATGCACAGGTTGCTGGGGAGTAGAGGGGAGGGTATTAGGGTGCCCAGGGTGCTGGGGTCATGGGGACCTGGAGGTGGGATATGAGGGTGCCCAGGGTGCTGGGGTCATGGGGACCTGGAGGTGGGATATGGGGGTGCCCAGGGTGCTGGGGGCCTGGAGGTTGGTGATATGGGTGTGTCCAGGGAGTTGGGGAGGGGAGGCGGCGTTTTGGGGTGCCACAGGTGCTGAGAAGTGGAGGTGAGGGTATTGGGGTGCCCAGGATGCTGGGGGTCTGGATGTTGGCAATATGGGGGTGCCCGGGGTGCTGGGGTCTGGGGGTGGGAGTATGGGGGTGCCCAAGGTGCTGGGGTCATGGGGACCTGGAGGTGGCATATGGGGAGCCCAGGGTGATGGGGGACTGGAGATGGGGTATTGGGGTGCCCAAGATGCTGGGGAGTGGAGGTGAGAGTATGGGGGTGCCCAGGGTGCTGGAGACCTGGAGGTTGGAGATATGGGGGTGCCAGGGTGCTAGAGGTTGGTGATATAGGAGTGCCCAGGGTGCTGGGGAGTGGAGGTGGGGGTGTCCAGGGTGCTGGGGTGTTGGGGACCTGGAGGTTGGGTTTTGGGTGTGTCCAGGGTGCTGGGGACCTGACGTTTGGTGGTGTCCCAACCCTCCACATTGCTCAGCAGCTCCCTCCCCCTCCAACAGCACCTGATGCCCATCCCCGCCTGACACCACTATCATGGCTGGGGCGCAGGGCTGCAGCGAGGGGAAGATCGCGGGGCTGTATGACCTGGAACGCACACTGGGCAAGGGCCACTTTGCAGTGGTGAAGCTGGCGCGGCATGTCTTCACCGGGCAGCGGGTGGCCGTCAAGGTGATTGACAAGAGCAAGCTGGCAGGGGAGGCGGCGGGGCAGCTCCTGCAAGAGGTGCGCTGCATGAAGTTGGTCCAGCACCCCAATGTGGTGCGCCTCTACGAGGTCATTGACACCCACGCCAAGCTCTACCTCATCCTGGAGCTGGGTGACGGCGGGGACATGTTCGACCACATCATGCGGCACGAGGGCGGGCTGGCCGAGGCGCGGGCCAAGCACTACTTTGCCCAGATCGTCCATGCCATCTCCTACTGCCACAAGCTGCATGTGGTGCACCGTGACCTCAAGCCCGAGAACGTGGTCTTCTTCCAGGAGCAGGGGGTGGTCAAGCTCACTGACTTTGGCTTCAGCAACCGCTTCCAACCTGGCAAGATGCTCACCACCAGCTGCGGCTCGCTGGCCTACTCAGCGCCCGAGATCCTGCTCGGGGATGAGTATGATGCCCCGGCTGTTGGTAAGGGTGGCAAGGCGCAGCCACAACTGGCACTCACCCTGGAGACATGCCTCCCTCTGTCCCTTGCCTCGAGCGAGGTCCTGCCAGCTGGGTACCACCTCGCTTTTGGCTCCTTACCCTGGGAGCACCTGTGGCCTGGTGGCACTGCTGTCCCTGCATGGAGGAATCCCATCCCTTGGGTGCTCAGCTGCTCAGCCCTGCTCTGGTGCAGGGTGGTCCTCGCTGCAGAGACCATCCCTGCCACCACTGAGGTCCTGCAAAGTGATGGTTCATGCCAGCGAAGGGAAAACACCCAAGCAGGCCGCAAGCCTGGCATGGCACCCGCCAGGGCTTGGGAAGAGCAGTGAGAGGGCGCAGCCCCTGGCAAACCAGTGCTAGTGGTTATTTTGGGGCGGGGGGAGGCAGTGTGATGCCGGAAGGAAACCAGCTCAGGATGCTGGTGTTTGGGCGGAGGAGCTCTGAAAATTTCCTTTGCTCTATCCCTGCCCTGAAAATCACTTCCTCTCTGTGGCTTCCAGTGCCCTTCCTCCCCTGGAAGGGGTCCAGGAAGACCATCCCAGGGTGTGGGGAGCTGGCCTGAGGACACTGAGAGGCTCTGCTGGGAGAGAGGGGATGTGGGAGGGAAGCGGGACCTGAGCCAGCTCTGCTGGAATTTGGGGCAAGGAGGATTTAGCAAAACAAAACAGGAGTTCTTAAAGGAAAAAGTCCAGAGTCAGCTCAGGGAAAAGGCGTCTCCGGAGTTAAAAACAGGGATGACTTGTAGACAGTAGAAAAATAAGCTGGTGGCTCTGTAAAGGGAAATGTAGAAAAGTATCGCAGGTGAGAAATATTTTAAACGCCTGCATTTGACTTAAGAAGCTGAAGGTATTAACAGAGAGCCCCGGGGCGTGCTCAGCATCCTAAGAAAGCACTTTTGGAGAGTGTTTGTGTGCTTGTCAGGAGTGGCAGGTGGAGATGCCACTGCCTCCGTCCCTGTCCCCACCACAGGGCAGCGATCACACTCCAGCTGGTGCCTGTAGGCAGCTGGAGAGCCCAGATCAGTGCTGTGTCCCTGTCCCATTGCTGTGGTGTCTCCTCCGGCACAGCCACCAGTGCCCGGATGGATGTGGTGGGGTCTGTTTGGGAACTGGGAAACTGAATAATGACGTGAGACGGTGTTGTGGGTGGGTCACTGGGGAGGACAGAGCTCAGGACCTGACCTGGCAAAGGGGATAAGCCCTCAATTGCTTTGGTGAAGCCCCTTGAAATCTGTGTGGATGTGGGGATGGGGGAGGTCCTTCCCCTTGGTGGTGCTGTGGTCCCCCTGTCCACTGGGCAGGACCTGGGAGCCGTTACCTCCAAGGAGCACCCCAGTGAGCACTGGTCTTTGCTGGATCAACACTGGGGGCTGGTGGGGTGGCCCACTGGGGGTCCTTGGGGTGGGGATGCTCTGCTGGGCCGCAGCGGGTACAACCTGAACTGCTGCTGCTTCTTGCAGACATCTGGAGCCTAGGGGTGATCCTCTACATGCTGGTGTGTGGCCACCCACCCTTCCAGGAGGCCAATGACAGCGAGACCCTCACCATGATCATGGACTGCCGCTACACCGTCCCGTCACACATCTCGGCACAGTGCACTGAGTAAGCGCCTCTCCCCACTCCAGATCCCCCCAGACCCTGACCTGCTGCCCCTGGGGGTGGGCACTCAGTCCCTGGGGGATGCCTGGGAGCTGGGGGAGGGGTTAAAGCTGCCATGTCCAGGGCTCACATGCTGCTGCAGGATTGCAGCATCACCCCCTTTCTCCCTGCAGTCTCATCTCCAGGATGCTGCAGCGGGACCCAAAGCAGCGAGCCTCCCTGGAGCAGATCGAGGGCCATGCGTGGCTGCAGGGTGTGGACCCTTCCCCTGCCAGCCGCTGCCTGCTGCCCCTCACCTCTCACAAGCGCGTGTCTGAGGAGGAGCATGAAATCATCCTCCAGGCCATGACGTGCGGCAACATCGCCGATCGGGATACCATCCAGGAGTGAGTGATGGGGCGGGATGCCAAAGGTGGGATGCTGAGGATGGGAGCCCCTGTGAAGGGCTCCAGGGGTCCCCCTGAGCACATCCCTCATGCGCTGACATGAGTCCCATGCAGGGCGCTGGAGGCCGACCGTTACAACCACATCACAGCCACGTATTTTCTGCTGGCGGAGAGGATGCTGCGGGAGAAGCAGGGCCACCGCCTCAGCCTTGTCTACAACCTGGCCAAGGAGGTGCATAGCAGGTGGGCCTCCTGTCCCATGTCCGCTCCTGGGTCCCCAGTGCAGGGTCCTGGCTACTCCCCTGTCCCCTTCCTCACCACAGCCCTTGTGATACTGACACCTCCATCCCTCCCCTTTCTCAGTACCAACTTGTCGGACACATTCAGCCCCACAGGCAGCACTGGTGGCCTCTTGCCCTTCACGGAGGTGCCAGGCAGCCTCGCCCTGGGCTCCCGGCGGCTCCCCCTGCCCACTGGAGGGGACGTGGGCAGCCGGCAGCCCCCTGGGACCCTGCTGAAGGTCCCTGCTGTTGACACCCCCATCACCAAGAGCACTCCAGCCCTGCAGCAGATCTGCGAGGAGGAGGAGGAGGAGGAGGAGGAAGAGGAGGGAAGGCCCAGTGCCATGGAGAGGAAGAGCAGCTCGCTGAACCAGGAGCAGATGCGAGCCTTCCTACGCTCCCGCCGCCCGCCTGGCCGCAGGGAGGTGTGGGGGCCGGGGGCTGAGCTGGGGGGCTGGGGCGGGTGCCCAGGTGTGGCCTGGGCTGGGAAGGGAGTGTGTGAGGGCCGGGGTCCCCTGGCAATACGTGGGGGCGGATCAGAGTCCCCCAGGAGGGAGGAGGATGTGGAGCTCAGGGGCTCCTCAGCAGAGCTCCCTGGTAAAAGGGGAGCCACCCCATCACCCCATAGCAGCCCTGCCAGGGTCCCCCAGGTGCTGGGGGCAGAGACGACCCCTGCTGCCCTCCCAGGCCCCACAGACAAGTTCCTGGCACCCAGGTCACCTGCCAGCCCAGCCCTGGGGGGCACCGACGGGGGCACAGAGAGTGTGATCAAGCTGGACCCAGGCAAGAGCAAAGGGGGCAGCCTGCGGGACAGGCTCCTGCAGTTCCCGCTCTGTGAGAAAGCCCTGGCCTTCAAAATCCGGCCGGGCTCCAAGGAGAGCCTCCTCTCGCTGGGGCAGTTCAACTGCTGCCATGTCATATAAGCCCCCAGTGTGAGGGTTCTGGCCTCTGGGAGGGTGCCTGTTCCCCAGCCTTTGTGCCCCACAGAGCAGCGGCCCTGGGGCTGGCAGGGGGGGCTCAGTGCTCCTGCTTTGTCACCCGTGGTGGCCACCCCACTAGCACCCACCCTGGGCACCTGCTGCAGGGCCAGGCTGGGCCAGACCCCTGGGACAGGAGTGCCTGGGGGAGGGTGAGGCAGGCTGGGGTCTGTCCCTGCACCAGCCTTTGTGTCTCCAAAGCCCTGGGGCAGCTCCATGGCCCCCTCGGGGTTGGCTGAACCACGGCACATTTTTTTAACGACTAGAAATAATTTTTTTAAATAGTCTATTTTAATGTAATTAAATAGAGATTACTATATCTCCCCAAGCCCTCCTGGGGATGGCAGCTGCCCCCAGCACCAGGTTCTCCTGCCCACAGTGGCCATGGGGCGATCACTTGTCTGCCTGCAGCCCCCCCGCTGTCCCCCGGCCAGGGCCAGGCGCAGCCCTGCCCGCAGCTGCGCGTGACCCGAGGCCGTCCCCTCAGCCTCCCCCGTAAATAAGCTTCCTATTTATTATCGCTTTGTTTTCTTGCTGGCAAGAATGACGACTGAGGCGTGGGCCAGAGCTTGGCCCGAGCTGGGCTGAGTGCACGTATGGAAGGGATGGGAGCCGCTGGGAAGCAAAGTTCATTGGGCCAATAAAAATTAGCTTGTGGGTGGATGCACTTGCTACGTCTTGTTCCCAAAAAACCCCGCCGTCCTCCAGCCCTGCAAAGGCTGGGGCACCAGGGGTGGGGGTGGGGTCCCTCTGTGCTGCGGGGGCAGCAGGGGAGCTGGTCTGGGGGCTGTGCAGTGGGCACGGGCTTTCCCTGCCTAGGGATGTTATTAGCACTGCCTGGCCGGTGTGGCCAGCCAGTGCCTCATCCCTCTCCCTGCGGATGGAGGGGGTGGGGAGTGAAGCTGCTGCCGCAGCCCCTTCTTTGGGAAGTGAGGTTTTTGGGGAGCATGGCGTGTCTGCGGCTGTTCCTCAAGGCAAAGCAGGGCTTCAGCCTGCACCTGGATGGGGCCTGAAATGGGACTCCTGGGGGACACAGAGGAAATATGGCCAGGGAGGAGGAACATGCAAAGGTGCAGGGGGGGGCCTAAGGGGTGCCAAAGGGCAGGCAGGGGTACCCCCAAAAGCTCCCCAGCCCCTAAGCCTAGGTGGGGGCTGCCTGCCACCCCTGAGGCCACAATTCCCACCCAATTCTCTTCTCCAGCCCTGGCTTCCTTCCCTTTTTCTTCCACCCATACTAGCTCTCCCTCCTGTTGCATCTCCTGCCCTGTGTACCCCCAGATAACAGCCTTACCTATCCCCGTCATCTGACCTGGGATCCCTGGTGACTGGAAGGAGAGTGGTGTCCTGCAGGTGTCAGATGGGACGAACCAGCGCTGGAAAAATCCCTGGGGAGCTGATGGTGAGAAAAGAAGCAGGCGAGGGGGCCCCTGATGAGCCTGCAGCCCCCTGGAGCAGGTGCTTCTCCTTCCCCTGAGCTCCCCTTCTCGTCTCCTAAAGGATAAAGCCTTTGCCTGAACAGGGGCTTGAACCCTGGACCCTCAGATTAAAAGTCTGATGCTCTCCCAGCTGAGCTATCCAGGCTCCTGTTGGGGGCTTTGGGGGATGCTCAAGACAGGCAGCGAGGACCCCACTTCATGGCATCACTGGAGGGACAACGTGGGGGCTCACTTTGACCTCTTCCAGCCCTGCAGCGCCCCAGCGAGGCTGCCTGTGCATGCCGGGCTCAGCACCCGGCTTCTGGGCACGGGATGGACCTGCTTCCCGCCGGGGGACTGATCCTGATGTGGGGACACACCCCGGGAAAATGCCAGCGCTGAAGGGATGCGCCCGCGGGGAGGGCAAGCAGGGTGCTGTGGGGGCGGCTGTAAAACCCCCGCTGCCCCCCACCGCTCAGTGAGGGAGGCCGGGGGCTCCGGCCGGAGGAGAGGAGCGGCAGTGCGGGGCTCAGTGGCTGTGATCGTATAGTGGTCAGTACTCTGCGTTGTGGCCGCAGCAACCTCGGTTCGAATCCGAGTCACAGCAAGGCTTTTGCCAACATCCGCGTGCTCCGAAAGGCCGGGCTGAAGGTGCGAGGGAGGTCTCGGCTGCCAGGAGGGTGGTTTGCAGAGAGGCCGTGCCCTAGGAGGGGCTCCCAAAGGCCACCCTTCCTTTTCTCTTTCTCCCCTTCTCTGCTCCATGGGGAACCCACCCCACCAGCCCAGCCTGGTTGGGATGAGGCCACAGAAGGTTAAAGCCAACCCCAAATTCTCATGGGGTGGGGGTAGAGCCTCATGGGGCCTCATCAAACCCCGTGTGTGTGCTTATTGGCTTCATTAAGAGCAACCAGAGGGCACCTGCCCTCCCTCTTGATGGGGCAGAATTAATTAGTCGGAGAAAAAGAGGGAAAGCCTTGGGAGGGAGCTCAGCAGGTGGGGTTAGCGGTGTGGGTGGGGGGACATTGGCTGAGGAAGGCCATGAGCTAATTATCCCGATTAATTAGAGCCCACTACTTTTCACCCACATCTGGCGGTGTGAGCCCACCAGCGCCCAACCGTGGAGCACAGCACCGAGGCACGGCCCCACGGCAGTCACAGAGGTACCAGAGACCCCTGAGGTGCAACAGAGCCCTCAAAAACCCCCAAGCCCCTCAGAGAAATCCTCTGAAGTCCCCCAACCCCACCGCGACGCCCTCCGGGAACCCCCAGCCCCCCAGAGAGGCCGGGCCGCCCGGCGCGTTCCGGCCCCCGCCCCTTTTGGCCGCCATCAACCGGCCTGCCAGGGGGCGGAGCTCGCCCTTACCCGGAAGTGCCCGCCGTGCACCACGTGGCCAAGGACCACGTGTTGGCAGCGCCATGGCCTCGGCGCCCAAGAGGCCCAAGGTACCGGGAGACGGGACGGGACGGGACGGGGAGACGGGCCGGCGCCGGGGGGGTCACGCCGGTGGCGCTCCTTCCCGCCCCCGCGTGTGGCGGGGTCGCGGTGCTGTTGCGTGGGCGGTGGGTGCTAAGGGGGGTCCGGGAGAGCCCCTGCCGCTCCCTCCCGCTCCCCTCTTTCCGGCTCCCTTGAGTGCCGCCGCGCTTCACCCCCCCCCCGCTTTCTTCCGCAGGTGGCTGCTGGGAGTAGCGCCCGAGAAAAGGGCAGCACCGACCCCCTCTCCGGCTTCCTGGAGTGGTGCAGGCGGGCCGGGGTGGAGCTCAGCCCCAAGGTGAGGCGGGGGCGGGCCGGGGGGGAGCTCAGCCCCAAGGTGAGGCGGGGGCGGGCCGGGGCCATCCCGCGCTCTCCTGACGGGTCGCTGCTCACCTCTCGCCCAAGGTCCGCCTGAGCAGGGAGGGGGCGGTGGCTGGATACGGCATGTTGGCAACCGAGGAGCTGGCGGTGGGAGAGGTCCTGTTCACCGTCCCTCGCGCGGCGTTGCTCTCCCAGCACACCAGCTCTATCCAGGCGCTCCTGCGGGACGGTGAGTGCAAGCAAAGGCTGCCCTGTCCCCCTTTCGGGTGAGGTAGGAGGGCTGCTCTGCCTGCCTCAGCAAACACACCTCCCTTGTCCCTATTTTTTCTTTTTAAAGGAGTAAGATGTGTGATGGGATAAAGCCTAGGGAAGGTTCCTGCTTTGCTCAGGATGCTGGAACAGGGAGGCACAGGGCTGTTTGACACCAGGTAGGAGAGGGAGCCTGGAGCCATGCTGGGCCCTGAGAAAAGCCCGTTACTGCAACATCTCTATTCTCTTAAGGGATAACTACCCATATGGGGGTGCTTTCCTTGAGGCCCAGGACAGGCATTGCTAGGAAAAAGAACAGTTCCTTTCTTGCTGAAGGCACCCAGAGGCTCAGCATGATGTTGGGGAGGCAGGGCGGGGGGGTTCTGGCTCAACCATAGCTCCAGGGCATCAGCTTCTGCTTCTGCTGCAGCTCAAGACAAACCCAAGTCCAGAGTTATGGAGTACTTATGGAGTACAAGCTGACCTCCCCAGCCCAGGCTGAAGCCAGGCCAGGAGCTTTGGAGGGTCAAGCTTTGGTTCTTGGAAGACTTGTTTTTAGAGGAAAGGACCAAAAACCTCACATCAACTTACCTTTTATCCATTGTCTCTGGTCCCTTAGCCCAGGAGTCCCTGCAGAGCGAGTCCGGTTGGGTGCCTCTCCTGCTGGCCTTGCTACATGAGTACACAGCCAGCAACTCCCACTGGCAGCCTTATTTCTCCCTCTGGCAGGACTTCAGGAGCCTTGATCACCCCATGTTCTGGTAAGGTGAAACTAAGCAGTGTTGTGGGGTGGCCTAATGTGCCAGCTGAATGCAGGGGCTGCTGCCCAAGAGTCTTGCTTGGGGTTGGGTGTGGGCCTAGCACATGGGTTCAGCCCTCAGTTCTAGCCCTGTGCTGTCAATGGCAGTAGCCTGAGGGAACCGCTGCCCCCCCCCCCCGGGCTGGAGCTGGCTCCAGGCACAACCAGAAAACAGGAATCTGGAGAGCACAAGGAAGCTGAGATTTTGAAGGAGAAAGTTTATAGACCCTTCTCCCTGGGGCAGGTGGAGATAAACCCACTGGCTTTCTTGTCACCAGGCCTGAAGAAGAGAGAGTGAGGCTGCTGCAGGGCACAGGCATCCCGGATGCAGTGGACAAGGACCTGGCTAACATCCACCTGGAGTACAGCTCCATCATCCTACCTTTCATGGAGTCCCACCCCAAAATCTTTGACCCCAAGCTGCACACGCTGGAGTTGTACAAGGAGTTGGTAGCATTTGTCATGGCCTACAGGTGAGAAGTAAGGGCTTTGCTCCAACGAGCAAGGGGAGAGAGTAGGATCACAGGAAATACAGGCTGTTAATTACGTTCTTGCACAACTGCAGCATTTTAAGTATAAGGTGAAGCTTGCCCTGCAAGGTGTAAGAGTGGCTTGTCTTCATCTCCCTTGCCTTAGCTTTCAGGAGCCTTTAGAGGAAGATGATGAAGATGAGAAGGGGCCCAATCCTCCAATGATGGTGCCTGTAGCAGATATTTTGAATCACGTGGCCAAACACAATGCCAACCTGGAATACGCTCCTGTGAGTGCAAAGCCGCTCTGCCAGGCCTTGTCAGTCTGGTTCATCTTTGCTGCGCTACCGCTCCCAGTGGCCTTGCAGCAAGGCTGGCTCTCTGAGCCCAGGGCAGCGAGCCAGTCTGGCCTGGATCTCATTAATATGAAGCTGTTTTCCTCAACACACTCCCCTGCTGCATGCCTGGCTTTAGCTAGGAAGATCTTGGCGACTTTTGAGCCTCTTTGAAACACCTTGTTTCTGAGCAGCAGGATCACCACAGCTCTGAGAGCCTCCTCTCTCTCCCTGCTTGCAGCAATGTTTACGAATGGTTACAACGCAGCCCATCAGCAAAGGACAAGAGATTTTCAACACGTACGGGCAGATGGCCAACTGGCAGCTCCTACATATGTATGGCTTTGCAGAACCATACCCTGGCAACACCAACGACACAGCCGACATCCAGATGGTGACAGTCCACAAGGCAGCACTGCAGCGTGAGTGGTGCCTACTGCCGCTTTGGGAAAGAATGGGGCAGGGATCTCTCAAATAGGAATGTAATGAAACAGGGATCATGGGTGACATAGATAAGCCTGTTCCTCAGTATTTTGGGTGCTGGGGCTACACCTTTGTTTTCTGCCTCCTGTTTCCCCTTCTCCATTCACCACCACCTCCTCCACCGCAACCTGAGTTGGGTTTGCAGCTCTGCTGTCTTCAACCAGGTGCCAAAAGCGAAGCGCAGCAGCAGCTGGTCTCAGAGCAGTGGGACTTCTTGTGCCAGCTGGAGATGGTAGGGGAGGAAGGCGCCTTTGTGCTTGGCTGGGATGAGGTGCTGACAGAGGAAGAGCTGTCCATGACCCTGAAGGTAAGCACTCCCAAGCAGCTGAAGAGCTACAGGAGGAAGAGCAGAGACCAAGTGTACTGCAGCTCTGAAAACCAGTGTGCAAAATGGTTCAGTGAAGGGGGTGAAAGCCTGTAAAGGCATTTTGGTACTAATACTCCTGCATGGAAAGTGGTAGTGGATGTGGTTGCCCATCTCCGCAGGCTTCAGGTGCTATTACTGTCATCTTAGTCTCCTGAACTAACCACCCCTGTGTACTTATGAACTAGCCTTGAATGGCTCGGTTGTTCTAGAGTGCTTTGCAGGTGGCAGCCGAGGCGTCCTTTAAGCCTGTTCCCAGCACCCAGGTTTGCTGTTTGAATGTTCTTCTAACCCCCAAGTTACTTGTGATTAGGTATCTAAGCCAGTTTTGCTCTCTCACCTTTTGTGCAGCTGAGGAATAATTCACCTGCTCCACATGGGTCTGAGACCACACTTCAGTAGAGAAGAAAGCCTGATTTATTCTCAGAGCCACTGACTCCTCTTTGCCTGTGCCATTACAGGTGCTGTGCATGTCAGAGGAAGAATTCAAGGAGTATAAGGAACAAGGTGGCTGGGAAGATGACAGTGAGGAAGAGGAAAACTCTACCCTTTCTTACGAGGCTCTCTCCAGACTTAAACCCCCTTGCAAGATGCTCCTTTATGACAGTGTGCTGCTGACCCTGGAGTCCTACAGGTCAGACTTGAAAGCAGAGCAGGACTTGCTAAATAACAAAGAGGCTTATGAGAAACTGAGTCGAAGGGAACAGCAAGCTTTGCAAGTGCGCTATGGACAAAAAAGGATCTTGCATCAGCTCCTAGAGCTGGTATGCTAGAAACCTTGTTGCCTCTGGAAATGAGCTGCATAGAACTCTCCTCAGGAGAGGTCAGCCTTTGGCCACCTCTTCTACAGCAGCAAGAACAGATGGCAAGATTAAATATGGGTCCACTTGTTCCTCGAACGGCATGTGGCTTTTTAGCTACCTCTACATAAACAAAAAAATCTTCCACAGCACAGGAGTGGTTTTGGGTGGCCTTATTTAAAACTAGAGCTCTGGTGCACACCTACCACCTTCTTCTAGAGGACTTAAGTGCACCCTGATCTCCTAGTTGCTGCTACAGGAAGACAGAGAATACAGAGAGTATTCTGTACTCTGTCAGAATAACAAGTGGGTTCCCTCATTTAGCACCAGAAATTTAAGGCAATAACTATTCCTTGTCCACAGGAAGAGGACCAAAATCCAGCTGGTAGCTTTTACCTCACAGAGGTTCAGAGTAAATACCTGGCATGTGGAGAAGCTGCCAAACAAAACTTTTCACCTGTATTTTGTTAATACTGAGAATTTTAAAGAGTACAAGCCCATGCATCTGGTTTCCATGTAGGCCCAGTATACAAGGTATTTCCTTTTACCTCTGTAAAAGGCATTTCTGTATGGGCTTGAGTCTACTCTATAAAGGAGCACCACCACAGTTCTGCAGCTGCTGTAGGCTCAGCATTTGATATACACCCTCCAGTTGATACAGCTCTTCCCTGAACTCAGGCATTGCCCTGCATCACATTTAGCATAATAAAATTTTTTGCCTCAGCAGTTTTTGCATAACAGAACACTGAGGGTTTAGAGGACAACCTATATTTAATAAAGACTGTTTCTTACCCATGCAATGCTGTCTACTTCAACAGGGTGCAAAGCCCCATCTAAAATGGGCAGGGGGGAATCTTTGCTACTGCTGCAGTTAGAAGTGTTACAAACAAGCAAACCCCACGTACGTTGGAGAACAAGTCTGATGAGGAGCGTCTGAGGGAGCTGAGGTTGTTTAGCCTAGGGAAGAGGAGGCTGAGGGGAGACCTTATCGCTCTCTACAGCTACCTGAAAGGAGGTTGTAAGTCACTAGTGATGAGATGAAATGGCTTCAAGCTGCATCAGGGGATGTTTAGAGTGGAGAGTAGGAAAAATGTCTTTACTGAATGAGTGGAAAGGCATTGGCACAGGCTGCCCGGAGAGGTGGTGGAGTCACCATCCCTGGGGGTGTTCAAAAACATGCAGACTTGGTGCTTGGGGACATGGTTTAGGAGGCCTGGTGGTGTTGGGTTGACAGTTGGACTTGATGATCCTAGAGGTCTTTTCCAACCTCTGTGATTCTATGATACTTGTGTAAATAAAGGTCTGTTCAACCCTAACTTCACCACTGGGTGGTTCAACATTATCTAGTGCCATGTTGGCTCTTCTCTTCCTACAGCAGACTGGATTTCAAATTAGGCACACAGTGGATCGAAAGGTTAGTCTTCACTTAAACACAAAGCACATTATACCCAGAGCCTTTGCTGGTAAGGACACTGGTAATCCTTGGGGAGCTGACACCAGCAGAGTTTACTTCTACAGTACCAGCCGCACGTTCCTTACCTGCTAAGAGGATATCAAGTGCTGCAGCCTCCATCCTACCAGCCCAACTTGTGTTATCAGGATCTTGGCAGAGTCTGTCCACCTTCCACCCCTCTTTACACCAGCCTAACAGTTCTTAAAGGGAGCCAGCCATGTACAGCAGCATTAGTACAGAACCAGAGAGACCTTTGAGCTTTGAGTCATTAGGACAAGTCAATAAGCTCTGCATATGGTTTGCTAGAATTAACTGGCAGGAAAAAATCCGTGGCATCTGACTAGATAAAAACTGGTTGCTGGTAATTCTCTATATCCTAACCCAATACAGGAGGAAGAATAAACTGGAGTTGCAACACCAGAACCAGAAAAAAAAAAAACCACAACTTCAAAAGGCTTAATTTCAGCACAACTGCTGAGCTGCCAAATAAATGCCAGGGAATTGTAGGATCCGGCAAGAAACTACTCGTTTACACACAGGCAACTGAAAAAACACTGCCAAGAAACAGGTCAGAGATAAAGAATTCCCCTTGAGCTGCAGGCCACTGGCACAGTTGGCTCAGTGGGCCCCTGGATCTAGCGTTTAGTCTGTGCAGCAAAAGCACAGCCAGTACACAATCCCTTAAACCTGAGCAGGAAATCCTGACCTCTCCACCCCATACAACTGCAGTCAACTAGCTTTAACAAATAGTAATGTTATCTAAAAAAGAAAGCAGTGAAGCTCTGTTTCCTAGTATCTGCCAGGTTGCAAGGCACAGGCTAAAGGAATTTGCAGCACTAGCAACACTGAAGCCACCTACCCGTATTACAGCTAACTAGCAACCTTGCACAGATCCTTGCTGAAAGCAATTATCCTAGCAGGGCACAAGTCATGAGAAATGCAGCTGGTCTGCTGTCTGTGCTCTGTACCCCTCCACTACAAGCAGTCTCCTTTTCAGCACAACTTTGCCATGGACAAATTCTGCTCCTGAACTCGGAACTAAGATCCTCCTGCCTCCAAGAACTGTGTCCTCTCCTTTTGTGCTTCAAGGCAAGGCCTATAACAATTCTCCCCTCTGACCTCAAGCTAGAAAACAAGCTCAGTTGCTCTCAATAGGCAGTGGCCAAAACACACTGGAAAACTGCAGGTTTTGGATGTGTGGAACAGACTTGGAAATATCAACTGGCCAGGTAGGATGGAACTACAGAGAATAAGCACAGTGGCACGTGCTGCATGTCATGACTTTAATGTATAACTACAGTATGCATACATACAAGAAGTGGGAGAACTAAAGCCCATGAACTAGAAAGGCTACAAAATACAACACATGGACCAATACTTTACAAAACATTCAAAATCCTTACAAAATGGGCTGTATTGGTCCTTTGGGTTTTTTGTTTTGTTTTGGTTTTTTTTAATTATTTTTTTCCCTTTTTTTTTTTTTTTTACAAACTTATACTGTATGGTCACAGGATGGGAGGTGGGAAAAATTTACAAGTGTCAAAAAAAAAAAAGCTTTAGGCCTGGTCTCTGGTTTCTTTACTAAAAACAGCTGACCCTCTCCCAAAGGGCCTGAGGTGTGTCTTCTCCAACGGAAAGGAGGCATTCTCTGACTGCCACTCCACTTGCTGTGTGTCAGCATTTGATGAGGGTGGGGGGGAAGCAACACTGAACCTAAACCCCTCCCCTCACCCCTCCCATACTCCATAATATTCCCAATATTCCAAACACATCCACCTTTTTTTTTTTTGTAAAACAACTTAGTGATTTAAAGGTCCCCCATCCGCATAAAGAAAAAAATAAGTTACATAATATTATAACTGGCTTCTCAATATTCTTTGGGAGTCTGGGAATGTCAGGACAAGGAGGTCTGCCCCAGACAAGTGCTTGGCATCAGCAGCTGCCCCTTTATTACAAGCTGGACAGGCACCAATTACCCACCTGCCTTTTACACAACTTGCACAAACCCAAAAGTCCAGACAAACATTTGTTCCTTGTATTTACAAAGTGATATTCACATCAACTTCAGGATTTTGGCCAAAAGTCAAAAATTTGTTTCAAACTTTGGAACGTGTCCACATAGACTTTCACCCAGGGTCCATCCATTGCATCTACCCGATCACAGGGTCTGGAAGGTCAGGAGGAGCCTTACAGAGTCTTCTGTCAGTCGATGGGATGGGGACCTCCAGGCTGGCATGCTTAAAACAAGATGCAGCTCATCTAACTGGCACCAGTCCCTTCCATGACTTGCTGGGCCTGCTTCTGCCCCATGCAGCACTGTGCAACTGACTGGAACAACCTGAACACAGAAGCAATGCAGCGTTAGGTGCATTTAGGGCAGCAAATGGTGCTTCTGCTACGAAGTGCCAAAAACTCAAGGTACATCTCAGCCCCTGCTTCAGAGGCATTGTTTTAGTGATTTTATGGGTAAGTTACACTCACTTCTCAATTTCTGGAGCGCAGTGAACAAACTCATGGTTCCAGAACTTAAACGCTGGATTTTTTATCAGCTCAATGAAAGTAATAAGGAGACCCCAGGGGTGAGGCCTATTTACAATCAGTCGTTCCAAGAGAACCCTGAAATCCAAAAGTGAAAACAGTTAGAGCTCAAAGATCCAAAATATGAAGGGAGGGAAAGCAAAAAGCTGAATGCAGGCAAGTTAAATGCCTTCCCTCTCACCTAGTGATCTGCTCCTGGATAGCCTCAGTGTTGGCCTCCGCAAACAGGTACAGCATGGTGCAACTGAAGTAGTGTGTGTGACTGTTGGGATATCGCAGCTGATTGGCAATTGCGTTCAAGAAAAGGTAACGGCCTGCAGAAGGGGAACAGTGAGTACACATGGTCTTCCTTGCACACACACAAAAAGAAATAAAGCAGCAACTAGTATTGCTTACAGTGAAGGTCTGTAAGCCTGCCTTATGAAAGTACAAGAAACAAAAACAAGTGAAGATATGAAAAAGCTTATCAACCCAAGCTGATGGGACAGTAAGAATTCAATTCCTCTTCTTTGAACTTACTTCTCATTCCCTTGAATACCTTGAACGTTTGCTTTTAATACTGCTCCTGTATTCAGAGTTTAGTATCTAATGTAGCATTACTTACTGTGAAGTCACCAGCAGCTACATGAAATAATCTTCTGTATTTCTCATAGCCCAATGAATCTACTGTTAAATTTAACATCACATGAACTAGAAGTGTTTCCAGCTCACCTTCAGTGTCCAGGTCTACTGCCAGATTCTGGAAGATGTCCATGTGAGCCGAGTGGGTAATAGTGCTCATAGAGGGTGTGCTGCCTTTGTTGTGAATGTGCGCAATAGCTTGAGTACCTACGTAGAGCACCAGTGCATTAATCAGCTGGATGTTGTAGCGGTTGCCAGGTTCATTTGATACCTAATAGCAAAGATATGAAAACCATTAACATCCTATGTTCCTTCAGCGATCTAAAGTACAGCATGTACAACAACAGCATCCAAGTACTTTCTTGATTATACAGACGACAACATAGACATCCACAAATTCAATGTAGCATTTACCTTTTCGTAATATAGCAGGTTTTTTTATATATATATGTATACACACACATATATACACACACGCGCGCATCAAAATGTTGACAGATCCAACAGACAATATTTGTACTCCCTACTTAAAAAAAAAATAAAAAATCAGGTGAAGGCAACCTGCATTCACAGCAGTGCCACAGGCTGGCTGAAATGTACACCACCTGCATGAATGCTTCAGCCTGAGCAATTTTCCGAGAAAGTCCAACTTCAGTCCTGTTGCAAGCCAAATCATGTGATGTGTTAATGCATGCAGTTGCCTAAGAACACTGAACTGGGCTCTAGCTAATTTCCCTCCCCCCCCCCCCAGCATTAGCATGCAGACCCATAGTTTTCAATAACTAGCAACAATGAATCCATTTGGAGTTAAAATTTAATCAGACTCTAAAAAACCACAATCAAGTTCAATAAAATCTGTTGAATCTCAGACAATGCCTGGATAAACAATGCTGGAGTCATGTGATGGAAGCCACAAGACTCTTCATCGCAGACAAAAGCAAGCTTGATGAACTCAGCTCTGACTACATTACTCACTAAAGATCTGTGAGGTTGTGCACAAGAGACATGCAAGGAGAAGAATCAAAGTTTTAGAAAACCTTACATTTTCACTTACATGAGCATTTGGCAGCTCATGCAGACAAACCCAACTGCTTTTAAATTAGATCATTTTAGGGTTGAGGGTTGTTAAAAGTCAGTGTTCCTCCTTCCTTGAATTCCACCTGGATAAAACTACTTAACACAGACACAAACATTCTGCTAGAGAGCGGCAGAGGAAACATTCAGGGAAGTGTGCATTTTCAGGGGCTTTTCTACTGCCTGAAATACATGCTTGCTGCACACCAACAAAATTCCTGCCGGAAAGGAGGGTGACTCAGCCAACAAGATCAATTGTCCCACACTATTTAAATTCAGCATCCTCAGAAACCAGCCACTCACTTGTAGGTTGCTGCGCAAGTCAGACAAAAACGTGACCGGAGAACGGGTTTTGAGATAGGAATCCAAGTCTTTCTTGAACTGAGGTGGCATCACTCCAGTGAAATTTGTGAGTATTCGTGGGGCAATATTAATCTCACTTAACATGTCCACCTGTTGAGAGAAATTCCAGTCAATCTCTAAAGCAAACTGCAAAAGCAGATCTGTAAGTGACACTACATCAACTACTGCTGTTGATTGCTTTTTCCTACCAGCAATGAAAAGGAAACACTAGGCTTCTGCAGATTTCAGAAGAAACTTTGTCTCTAATGTGCAAACTTAACTCTCAAAGAATTGAGAGTAGAGGATAAAAGAACTCAAGGGTGAAGGCTGTAGGGGTATTCAGTCACTACCTTTGAAGTCTCCCTATCTACACTGAAGAGTTTGGTAGCTTAAATAAGTACAAACACCTACATAAGTCAAGAACAGTCGTCTTCAATCTCAGGAAGTGCTAACTGAAAGAGTGTCACAGCTTCACTCCCACCATCCTGCATAGCTTAGGCAAGAAAGGATAATGGGACAATGCTTTAGAAGTGTGAGAAGCATTGCTCCTAATTGTTCCACGATAAGACGACTGGCACATGCCCAAAAACTTAATCAGGTAACATTAACGCTTCCCAAAGTCAATCCCCATTACACAAAAGGCTTGCTTCAGAATGGTGGTTTATCTCATTATTTTCAAGATAAGATGGTGTCCATGTTTCTCACCAAAAAGTGTTTACAAATACATAGTGCTCAGACACTAGTTCTTCAGCAATTAGTTAACTGAACTCCAGTCCCCACGCATCCTGCAGAGTACAAACTAGATCATCCAGCATGAGCTGCATGAAACCGACACAAGAACTGTTAGTCGAACTTTCAAACAGGTTTGCTTTAGGAAAGCCACAAAGTCTGCATAAGTAGTCTGGTTTTCAGTGACAAATGAGACAGTAAAGTGACAAAGATGCCCTTGCCCCAACACCATGTGCCAGTCAGATCTAGGAATGCCACCAAGGCAGTTTCCCTTTGGAAGCATAAAAGCCCTCTGGCTTTCCATGCAAAAGCTAGGTTCTTGATGCAGTTCTCGTGTAACACAAGTCTCGACAACTTGTCCTTTCAGGTTTAACCTGCACAGACTTTGCAAGCAAGCTAAGTACCTACAGATGCCAATGAAGCCACCCAGACCAGAGTCAAGCGTTGTTTCCAGTTGCAAATTTCATACAGAACAAGGATTGCATCCCACTCTGTACGGAAGCTGTCAAACATTGAGCGTTACATACATAACTGAAACCTATATACTTTAAGTAAAAAAAAGCTGGTCTGCCAGCTATGTCACTTAAGTTTCAAAGTACCTGTTAACTTCTGAATGGTTGTGTAAATTCAAGTATCTGTTAAATTGTTCCCAAAATTTCACAGCCTCCACCAAAAAAAAGGATAAAGAATATTTGGAGTATAGAAGCTTCCCATTATCAATCTCACGAAAGTAAGTCCTACCTTTAAATTGGGGGTGAAAGGGTCTGGAAGCCTCATGTTCCGTGGGAAGGCACTCAGGATCAGATTCCTCAGCTGAATACAGTTAGGTGGGATCACATCACAGAACCCGTAGTGGTAGTCACAAAGAAATTCTGGGAAATCATGCAACAAGACCAGCAACACTCGCAGAGTGCCCTGTGAAATTAAATATATTAAGAGGTGTGTAACTGTTGAAACTGCCCAAGAGCTTGCAGAGCCATCCTTCTATGCCATGTGGTTAACATCAACAGGAAGGAATTCATCTGGGAAGGAAGCCTGCTTCTGTCCCACACCAGATTTGCATTTAACTCCAAGAAATAAATTATAAAACAACCGTAAATACTATTTTGCTACCAGAACACCTCTAGTTGCACACAACTTTGGTTGGAAGTAGCATCTATAAGCTGATTTTTTTTTTACCTTGTAAAGAATTTGCATAGGTTTGGTGAGTTCCACGTTTCTAAGGAAAGGAGCCAAGTACTTGAAAAGATCAATCAGTAATTGGGCATACATAGGCCAACCCTGTCAAGTAAAAAGAGGCAGGTGGAAAATGTGCGACGAAGAGTAATTATCTTAAGTTCAAAACTAAAATTAGATTGGTCTTCATATAAACCTGGATCAAAGTTACATCTTACTCTAGCAGTGAGCATAGCACAGCTCATTTCAAGGGTTTCAGCTGCATGTCATGCACTATGGGTGTCTCCAGAACACACAACATGCCATACTGAATTGACAGGATTTGGTCTAGACTACAGCTCTTCCAAATTTTGACAAAGGCATGTTTATTAAATTCAGTTCACCCCTATATTCCATAGTTTATCGACACAAAGACTCTCCTTCATGCTGTTACGAATATGGAAGACAACAACAACAGAACAGCCATGCCACTAATGCACTTTGAGAGGTGTGAAACCGCACCACACCAGATAAGCATTCGTGTCAGTTTTTTAATTCAGAAGAGATAAACTGCAGCCACACCTTCTGCTGTGGTGTATGTGCCAGCATTCTTGCAATAAATATCCGATGGGAGATCAGTTCCAGCCAGGCATAAACAAAACCTGGAGCTTTTGTAGGCCTCAGGATGTGAAATGTGTTACTGAAAGGAAAGTTAGAGCAGGTCAGAAGTGCACAGTAATAAGACTGCTTTTCAAAACACTGAGGGAAAACATACACAGCCCTAAAAGCAAGGCATTTTAGCATCTTGGGTTTTACCAGTCATCTTCCTTAAAACAAGGAAGTGGACAGTCTACAAGAGAACCAGTTGTTCCAAATGTCATTAATGTACCACAAAGAAACAGCCAGATGGTCTTTAGATGAAAAATTTTGATCCTACTAAGAAAGGGTGAGCACTATGGCCAGTCTCAAATACATACCAGAAAGCTGTGAGCGTCTGAAAGTTGATGGTCTCCAGCACATGCTCAGGAGCATTTAATTCCAAGAGCAACATGATGAAAATGCGATGGTAAGGAAGTTGCTGAAACTCACTCTGCCGAACATCATGGTCTTGCAGAAGGACTCCCACCACAATACCAAGGACCTAAAGAGATCAAGAGGTTTCAGTGGTGACAGCACGAATTATTTTGCAAGTCAGCCTATAGATAATACTTCAACCATCATATTGGAAGCATTATGGAAATTAATATTATATTCTGCATCAGCAACTCCCAACCACTACACTTTGCTCTCCCTGTCCCGTGGATCACAGTCACAATGACCAACTGGGCAGCATTGGAAGGTCTTAACTACCTAAGACCATCTAGCCATAAACCAAGTACGGTAAGAGTATAGACAAGGCCTTCACCAAAATCAAGGCAGACACCCAAGAATCACCAGCCTTAAACCACACTTTGTAATGCTGCACAACAACAGAAGTTGACTTTTTCATTTCAAGGCACAAAGGTGAGTTTCAGGTTTGTTTGATATGGAATCTTTGTGAGCAAGAAAGCTGCTTGGCATCCTGATGCTCCACTCAACAGTTTATCATTTTGGTGATCAACCATTAAAGTCCTCACCTGATATTTCAGCAGTAACCTGCATTAAGGCCTACATTTCACATTTATCAGCAAAGGTACACTCAGTTATGCACTTTAAATGGATGAGCACAAAAAGGGTTCCCAACCTTATTCAGGAGGTTGATCTTTGTAACTGTGTTGGTTGCCTCCCCAGAGTGCTTCACTAGCAGTGCAATAAGTCGCACAAAGGCATCCAGATTGTGGTAACACTTGGCTCGAATCATAGTGGGGTTGGCAGCAGGATTATGCTGCTGCTCAGCCTGAGCACGATAGCTGATTTCAACACACATTTCGGTGCAAAGACGGAAAAAGCGGGTGATCAGGTCATCTGTTTTCAGAATTCCTTGCTGGTGCATCTATCCAGGAAAGGAAAAAGCCTCAGGACCATAACCACAGAAAGTTCATTTTACAACTTATTTCAAACAACACACACTTTACAAAGCACCCACCTTGCTTGGCATAATTAATTTTTACCACACTCTGAAGAGAGATGCATTGCAAGCTATCTCTGCTACTTTTCCCCAAGATTAATATTTTCAAGACAACTTGAGGGTGGAAACACAATTCTAGCAAAGGAATTTACTAGCAAATAGAGTCTTTTTGATCCCAATTCTTTTCAACCATCAGCATAACTGAGGAGCCTGTTTCAGTATCAGTTCTGCCACCAGCACTCAACCTCACATGAAGGACAGCAAGAGGTGGCAGCAGTTTAGTCTGTCAGCCCTTTTGAAGCCCACACAGGGCGTACAATCTCTGGGAAGGGAAGATTTCAGCTGCTAGCTCAGGAACCACCAGTACTTTGCAGCAACATTCTGCAGAAGTAAACTGCATTTGGAGAGTGAATTTTCCTTACAGGAACGTTACATGCAGAGGAAGACTGGGTGGGCTTTTTTGTTTCTTTTGCTTTGGGGAGTTGTTTTTAATAATAATACAGGAAACCTCTGGATTTTGAATATTGCATCTCACTTCTGAACTCCTACTGCACAGACATGAAGCTACATAAATAGAGTAATTATTAACTCTTGGTGAACTTCTAGCATTTCTGGAGAAACTTTTTTTTTTAAGAAATCAATCTATCTGCCTTCAAAGTTCTATGCTCCTTCTTGTCCTGAAGACTAGTGGAAAGGAAGCAACACTATTTAAGCAGCCAAAATGATGGTCATTTAAGTTCTGTAATGAAACCTTGTTTAATGCAAGTTAGTACAAAATACTCCTTTAAACCCCATAGCTAAGTCTGTAAGGAAAAAATATAAAAAAGTGTGATAAAAGAGTGAAGCAAGACAAAAGTGCATTGAGTATTATGAGTATACTATACTGCAGTATATTTTATAACATACTTAAGATATAAAAGGGTGAGGTCACATTTAAAGAGAACACAATGCGAACAGACTAAGTCAGAGACTTCCTTTCAGCTGCAGTCAAAGAGCTGCCAGGAAGGGTTTTAGTAAGATGAGTGCAGATATATAGGGATTTTGTTACCACACATGTTGGGCTACTGAGGGCATCTCCCTTCTCAATTACACCTGGAAGGCAGATGTGTACTGTTCATAGCACCTGGTAAGGTGCCCTGGAGCAAAACGTTGGAGGCTGTTTAAATTTAGACACCACTTTAGCTAATAAAGTTTCAAGTTTTTCCTCACCCTAATGATTCCCATTAGAAAAACGATTCCCTTGTTCAACATGGTCTGAAACAATTAATCTGCACCTCTATCGATTCGCACTTTCCTTCTGTAGGCTGTCAGAGCTTTTACCGTTACCCATAAGGAGCAACAGTAGTCAAGCTTCATTATGCAGAGTGTGTCAGAACTATTCCCTACAGCCACCTCAGCTGCAGTTCTTTTCCCAAAACTCATGGTCTGAACTAACAGCTTGTTGCTACAGTATCTGAAGAACATGATTTGGTGAAGGGCAGGGGTTTCTACCGAACTTCACCACCAAAAACAAACAAAATTTTGATAGTTCACTGCCATACACCTGAAAGTTTCAAAAGGATGCCTATGTTACTGTTATAACACTGCTTTAAAATGGAGGGCATCACACCCTACTTATGTTGAATAAAAAGCACCTTTCTTTCCAAAAGTTCTACCTGTCCAACAAATGCAGAGAATGCTTTGGTACTGTCACGGCCCGCTGCAGCTGAATGGTAGAGGTTCACCCACTCCCTCAGCAGGTATTCTGCCTTCTCCCTCAGACCTGGCGGATCATCATACTCAGAGGCTTGGGAAATTCCTGAATGCATCATGAAATTGGGACCTCCATGAGCACGGTCAATCATTGCTTCATAGTTTGATCGGACCACTTCCATCAGCTGAGGTAATCTAATGCAACAGAGCAGAGCAAGAGCTGGGTTAGAATTTCTCCTCCCCCAGAAGGTACTGGAAGCTCAGTCAAGTATATTTGAAAGAAAGCAAATTATTTCTTGTACTAGATCTTCCTATATTCCAGCCCTCACTGGAATAGCAGAAATAAGTCATGAAAGCAGATAGATTTATGACGAAAGAAGGAACACTGGAGTCATAAAAGCTTTGAAGTTCCACTCCAATTCATACAGCAGTGTGTTGGAACACAGCCCCACAAGTATGAGAAATAGCTTCACTTTTGCAGACTTCAGAAGCCCTAAAATGCTCCGATACACCAAGATACCAGCGATAAAGAGCCTGACTGAGGCACTAAATTTGGCTGCAGTGAAAGTCATACAATGAAGACAGTCTACCCAAACCAACTGCAGACAAAAGGACCTTTGCTTTGGGACCTCCCACTAGCAGCTGTGTTGGTAGTGGCAGCCACTGCCACCACCACCAGCCACCTGCTGGTTGTTCTCACAGGAAACTGGAGCTCTCCAAGCTCCAATCCATGTCTCTGTCAACCTAGCAGCAATCGCTTCCAACTTAGTAACAGGAGGCCTGCAAGTGCCACAGGTATTTCCAGATGCTGTGGCAACATTTGCTCCCAATTATCTGCTGGTGGATGATTGCTTTGTAGACTCTAAACAAAATTGTCTAGAGAAACAAAGGACTGTCTAGTCTGATGAATTGCTTGTGATTAAAAAAATTAACATATTGACACCTAGATATTTAAGACAAACTAGTAAGAATATTGCCTAAATTTGAGATAAAGCACGAATTCAAGCAGGTTTCTCACAGTACCATGGTATTCTGGAGCACAGCACATAGAAAGATTTTCCAGCTCAACCACTCCAGTTTAACATGATGATGCTGCTGCCTCTATTTCAACATAAAATCAGCACAATTACATTAGAGTGACAGTTTAAACTAATATACAACTGCAGCCCTAGAGGAAGTTTAAAGCCATATGATTGAATGATACGAGACACTGCCTATGTAAATTCCAAATCATAAATGAGCAAGAGAGACATATTGCACGGTATTTCAATCTCACCCTTCTGGGGCGTTTCCTCTGGAATGAGCATTGATCCTCATGAGTGTCTCAATTGTGTGAAACAGATCTGCCTCTGTTACGTGGGCAACGCTTCTCTCATCCACCAACAGGATCTTTACCAGCTGCATAGCAAATGCTACAGCCATGTAGTTCAAGCCATTCTCCATTGACTATCAACATGAAAAAGGCAATTAAAGTTCAGCCACAAATCTTATAGTAGACTGACCATAACTCTTCTCCAAGAACCGGTTCCCTTTACCTGAGCCAAGTGAAGGTCATACTGCTGCATGTTAACAAGGTGATTGCGGATTAGCAGCTCCACAGCTTCAACATTGTACTTGTACTCATCTCTGCATTCAATCAAGCACCTGAAGAATTGAACTTCTTTCAAAAATTGTACTTCAACAACAAGCCTCTTCAAGAGCATTCTCTAAGGTAATGTTTGAGTTCAGAACAGTCATCAGCCTCAAGCATTTGCTGCCCAGCACAACTGGTCACAACAGCCCTTCAAGAGCTTCAGTTTATTCAGCATAAGGCAGCTCTCTTCTGAGAACAAAGTGGCACATCTGCCTAGCTGAAGCTCTAGTGCTTCTGCTGCAGGCTTATTTGACAGTGTGACAACACAGAGACATTCTCTATAAAATGGGGGGACCCCCCCCCAGCAGCCTAATACTTAATTCCATTAAAGATTGCTGTCATGTTCTAGGATGAACCAGCATTATGAGAACATCTAGTTACTTTTCACCAAAAAAGCTGGTTATTTTTTGTCTGTCCCAGTTGCAGCAATGCAAAATATTAACAGGCAAGCGATTCTGAATAACACAGTAACTCCGAAAAGATGAGGAAATCTACATCAGTGTTCCTGTTGTCTCATAACTGACCTAGTAATTTGTTTATTACACCACGGAGATCCATATGCACGGCCATCCTGCAAAGCCTTCAGCACAAGCAGATGACACTCACGGTAGCGAAGCAGGAGGTCAGCATCTGCCCCACTGGTGGCATCCAGTAAGCCCTCTACAGCCTAGAATAGATGCAACCTGTTAGCAGAGGAAAACACAAGTCCTCTTCCAAATCTTCGGCAAATTACATTAGCAAGAGTTATCACCAGAAGACTTGACAGACATGCAAAAACCAATTTAGTCATTGTGCTGACCCCTTTATAAGATTATGTGAGGTTTTACCTACTACTGTGGCATCTACATGTTCCCCGTACACAGCTGTCCTACAACAAACAAGCCTACAGTCTTCTCTCTATGCCCAAAGGCTTCACATATGCACCAAATAGTACGAAAGGCTGCACTGCATGCATAAAAAGGAGTGTGGCCAGCAGATCGAGAGAGGTTATCCTTTCCCTCTACTCTGCCCTAGTGAGGCCACATCTGGAGTGCTGCATCCTGTTCTGGGGTCCCCAGTTCAAGAAGGACAGGGAACTCCTTGAGCAAGTCCAGTGGAGAGCTAGCAAGATGATCAGGGGACTGGAGCATCTCCCTTATGAGGAAAGGCTGAGAGACCTGGGTTTGTTCAGCCTGGAGAAGGGAAGACTGAGGGGGGATCTTACCAATGCTTATAAATATCTGAAGGGTAGGTGTCAAGAGGATGGGGCTGGACTCTCTTCAGTGGTGCCCAACGACAGCACTAGGGGCAATGGGCACAAGTGGGAATGCAGGAAGTTCCAGCTAAACATGAGAAAAAACTTCTTTCCTGTGAGGGTGACAGAGCAGTGGAACAGGCTGCCCAGGGAGGCTGTGGAGTCTCCTTCCCTGGAAACATTTAAAACCCGCCTGGACACGGTCCTGTGCCCCCTGCTCTGGGTGTGCCTGCTCAAGCAGGGGGGTTGGACAAGATGATCTCCAGAGGTCCCTTCCAACCCCTACCATTTGGTGATTAGTTTGTGCTGCAGCTTCTGTAAGTCAATGACTCCTCACAAGCAATTCTGCACATGGCTCACGAAAAACTACATGAGAAAAATTTACAGAACCTGCCAGAGGTCAGCTATTGGGTCCCTTAGACAAAGAGCTGCAGCACTCAGATGCATCTGTGCTAGTCTTTAGCAAATGGAAGAGGAATCTAACAGGGGCTGCACAATTTACCCGGTCAAGTCCTAGTCATAGGTATGAGCATTATTAGTCAAGAACAAAAAGTCTCCCTCCAGCTTCAGTTACTTTCGTTTTGCCACTGTTCTTGGATCCTCATGCAGACGGCTCAGTATTCTTCCACTATACTCAATGGGATTTTTCTCCACATCTGTCGCTATGCTCTGCATTACTACATAGGCAGTGATGCCAGCTCAGCTCACAGAGCTCACTACAATACTCCCCACCTGTTATAGTATACTGCTTCTGGCTGGGATGGAGATCATTTTCTTCACAGCAGCCCATATGGTGCTGTGTTTTGGATTTGCGCTGGAACAGTGTTGATAACGCATCAGTGTTTTGCCAACTGCTGAACATCACTTGCACGGTATCAAGACTTTCTATTTCCTACTCTGCCTCCTCCACCAGCAAGTAGGCTAGGGATGGGAAAGAAGTTGGGAAGCAACACAGCCTGGACAGCTGATACAAACTGAATAAAGCGATTCCACACCGTATTACACACGCTGAAGCCCTGCTTTCCAAGGAGTTGCTACACATCTGCCTGCTGATGGGAAGTAGTATTTGTTTTATTTTTTTTGCTTTGTTTGTGCACACAGCTTTTGCTTTCCCTACTAAACTGTCAATCTCAATGAACAAGTCATTTTGCCTTCCCTCTATTTTCTCCCTATCCTGCAGGCAAGGGGAGCAAGCAGCTGGATGGATGGTTGGCTGTTGGCCAGGGTCAACACACCACACACACTCATTTACCAGTTACTGCAAAATACAACGCACAAGTATGCAGCTATAAATCCAGTACTACGGTCAATATTATACACCTACACAGGCAGTTCAAATGTTGTCTTAGCCTCCAAATCATCCTGAAATCAAAGACTATTCTCAAGTGCAACAGCTCTCTTCCTGCCACATCTGAACAAAACTCCCGTAAGTCCCAGCATTCTGTACCTGCTTCTTCCCACAGCAGCGTGGTCACTGTGTGTACAACGCACCAAGTGAACACCATGGCCCTCTTCCAATTTTATTTACTGAATTTCCAAAGACAGCAGTTGCTCAGTATTGTTCAAGCAAGTTCCACAGGATGCATGCAGATACACAGCCATCAGCAAGACAATCCCCAAGCCAGATAAGTAATAAATTCTCCTGTAATAACTCATGTAGAGGAGTTGTTAACACTCACCTTCTGCAATAGTCCAAGTGCAGCAATAGCATCACGTGAGTTACGAGCCACTACCACAGCCTCCAAGAGGCTGCGCAATGCTTGAGCTTGAGGATTCATGGCCAGGGTGTGTGGAATGGACTGCAGGTGCTGCTCCAGTTCTGTCATGCATTTGTCATAGATCTGTGCTACATCATCTGTAGCCCAAGCTTGCTGCTTAAGAGAAAGTGGGAGTGATTTTTTCCCCCCCCCCAAGAACTGTGTTTGCAAAACTGAAATACTGCTTGGCTTCTCTGCTTCAGAAATTTAGACTTCAACAGTATTGCAGTTAGTTACGCTGGCATTTGAAATAAGTATGAGCATTTAGGCTGCAGAAATAACTAGCAACCAATTCTAGCAGTCCTTAAGACCAAGTATGAATACAAACACCTGCTCATTAACTCAAAAATCCACGCTTGCCATCCAAGACCTCTCCAAAAGTAACCCGAGATTTTAATGCTTCACTGCTACTAAAACTATATGTAGTAATCATAACTTGCAGCCCTTGTCCCAATTTGGGTTACAAACCCCTAAGAATGGATACAAGTTTTACGTTGCCATTAGTTTGACATTAAAACTAATGCATCTTTCAACCACTATTTCCAGGCAATACAAACGCCTGAATCTTACTAGTCTTCTAGGAAAGGACACAAGTTCTGCAACATTCACCAAAATGGCTATAGTATTCTCAGGGCTATTAATTCAGAAATCTTTACCTTCATAGGCTGAGCCAAGAATCCTGTTGGCTGAGTTAAGTCATTGGTAGGCAGGAAGCCAGGGACATTGCGTGCAAACTCTTCATAAACAGCCAGCTGTTTTGGGTCCACACCTCCAACCTTTGCAACGAAAAGAACGGGCATTAACCTTGTTGTTAAGCACTGCGGCAGTAAGAAATGAGGGCAGTTTGTGTAACAGGTAGCTGCTCAGCCACATTCTTACACAGAGTGGCCTAGACATCAAGAAGTAGGATTCAGCTGCTCTGCACTGAGGTCCTATCTCTCCTGCCACACCACCTAACAGGAGGATTTTGCTCTACAGCTGCAACTCTCATTCCCAGAAACCAGAAGAACTGAATACTGGCTTCATGCATGTCTGATGCGTGAGAGAAATGCTCTGTGGAGAGCACACATCCTTTAAGGGAAGAAAATATAAAGGAGACAAGACAACAAAAAAGACTAATAACCTTTCAGTATAAAGAACAGCACAGAACAAGAAACTAAGGAAAATTATATGAACACTCCTTTTGGAACAACATATCCATGTATTTCCATTACTAATGAAGCTAACATAAGGATTGCTCAGCTGAAGCTGTGCCATCCACTTTCATTATCAGAAGGGAAGAGCAGCAGCATCAGAACACTGCTCAGTTAATATCCTCACCTTTAACCTGATCTGTTCTGGCATCCGCTCAGCCTGGTAAGTTAATACAACAGGATCACAGTACCGACGACCCTCTTGTCTAGCATGTTTTCTGAGCTCAAATTCCTGAGGAAAAAAACCCAAACACCACACTGAATTTTAGACACTGAGTCTGGATGTATAAGAGCACACATAATACTTTTAAAAAGACAGCAGCCCCATACTTACAGTTGCAAGCCTCTTGTCCATCTCAGGGCCTGCCTTTTCCACAGCTGTCTTCTGAATAAAGCAGCATGCTAGCTCACAGTTATCCTGTGCTAACTGGGCAGCTGCTTGCTCCATCATGTCCCTCTGTTGTGGGGAGGCTGCCTATTGAAAACCACAATAGTCAGTGAAGGCTGTAAATTCTCCCTGTATATTACTAGCCTTAAAATCTGCACCACTGCCTATACAGAACACCAGCAGTAAAAAGGAATGCTCTTAGGAATGCACTCTCTTTGCACAGAATATACAATAATAAATTTAATTTTGCATAGCTTTGAATAAAACATGCAGGGAAGATGACAGCAAAGACTTTCAACAAGGAACAAAACAGCAGGAGGTTCTCTATCTTCTCCACCAAATTATCTCCAGGGCACAGAAATAAAGCCCTGCTTTAGACTGATGCATGTACAACAGATGCTAACGCAAGAAAAGCAAGCCGCACATCACAGCCTAAAAGTTTTTCCACTTCCTGGGTTGCAATCAGAAGATATAAAGGTGGTTCACTAAATGCAAAAGAGTAGTCCTAAGCCTTTTCTCAAGGGTTCCCTTTTTGATACACATTTTCTTCTTTCCTTCTAGGACTCTGCTTCAAGAGAACCCTGAACAGATGGACTTATTTTCCAGGGTGCAAAGCAGCATCACTCACTGAGAATGGAATACACATATAAATGCAGACAGCCCAATGTATTTGGATTTCCTTGTCCACTAAGATCTACCCTTATTTCATTAATTCCTTAAAACTACACAGCTTCTTTCAAACAAAAGAAATTCTTGCCTGTTAACCCACTTCGTACAATAAGCCAGATGTGATTTTTTTTTTTTTTCATTTCTTGTACAGCACTTTCTTCTGCAACACAATGTTTTGTATAATTATCTCTTAAGAAAACCTCCTTGATTACAACTGGTCCTCTATCAATTTCATACATTTTCAGGGATAAAAAAACTTGACATGTTGCTACATTTTCATACTATTCACATTTTTACAAACGCCGCAATACACTGAAGTCTTCCACAAAACTTGATTTACTTCTGCCTATACACATTCTTCCGTGGCACATCACGCCTGGTAGATACCCACAACTCTAACACTGGTCTGCACTCACCCTGCCTCCCCAACCTCAGTGTCACACCTCTACCTTCTCGTACCACCCAGAAGAAATCAGCACTTCTCCAACTGCCTTCCTATCTGAACTGTAGTCAGATCTGATGAGACATAGCAAGACTACACACCAGAGAAATATTTGTGCCCCTCTTACCCAGAGGGCAACAGTGCTTTCCTTTATGGTTACTAGCTTGACACCCAAACTCTGTTAGCATAGCTACTAACAGTGGTCACTGGCTCAGCTCACACATTAACAAAGCAATACTAAAACTGTTTACTCCCATCCTTGTGTTTAAGATGGATTGAACAAGATTCATTTGTATGGTTCTCCTGCTCTTAATTTCAGCAATCAAGTTACTTGAAGTTCTGCATATGAAGGGTCAACAGCATTTGAGGACTAGAGTTAAACCATGGACTGTCCATAGCATACCTGCAGAAGCAATTCTTACTAATAGTTTGTGCTTCCTTCAGATCATTAATTCCTGCCCTCTTGAGGCAGTTACCATGCAGGAGAGTAAGCCCATTGCAAAAAGGCCTTTGCACTGTCACTCCTGACAGATGGGAAAAAGAAACATGCCCTTAAGCAAGTGGTAGGAAGTCCTTACACTTTTTTTAAAAAAAAATCCCCAAAAGGATAGCTGTGTCTTGATTTTTCCAAGATCCTTATGCTCTTGTGTCTGTTGCTGACACTGATGGTAAGCACAGCAAGTATTCGGGGTAGCAGCTGCTGTTCTGGCCAGCAGTTTGTGAATTGTTCTGTTTAGTCAAGAAGGGAAAACCACCACTTCAGCTCAAACTTTGTTCATTAAGAGACCTGAAAATAGCCTCTAGAATACCCATTGAATTCACAAACTGTGCAGAACAGTTCACAGAATCACAGGTTGGAAGGGACCTCAGGGATCATCTAGTCCAACCTTTCTACGAAGAGCACAGTCTAGACAAGATGGCCCAGCACCCTGACCAGACGAATCTTGAAGGCGTCCAAACGTGGCCGAGTCAACCACTTCCCTGGGGAGATTATTCCCATGGTTGACTGTCCTCACTGTGAAAAACTTTCCTCTCGTGTCCAATCGGAATCCCCCCAAGAGCGACTTGTGTCCATTCCCCCTTGTCCTCTCCATGTGACTCCATGTTAAAAGGGAATCTCCATCTTCTTTGTAGCGACCCCTTAAGTACTGGTACATGGAGATGAGATCCCCTCTTAAGCCTCCTTTTCTCAAGGCTGAACAAACCCAGTTCTCCCAGCCTACCCTCATAAAGCAGGCTTCCCAGTCCTTTGATCATCTTGGTGGCCCTTCTCTGGACCCCTTCCAGCCTGTCCATGTCCTTTTTGTATAGAGGGGATCAGAACTGTACACAGTACCCCAGGTGTGGCCTGACAAGCGCTGAGTAGAGCGAGATAATGACTTCTTTCTCTCTGCTGGCGATGCCCTTTTTGACGCAACCCAGCACCCTGTTGGCCTTCTTGGCTGCAGCAGCACACTGTTCGCTCATGTTGAGCTTTCTGTCCACCAGGACCCCCAGGTCCCTTTCCACAGAGCTGCTCTCCAGCCATATCAAAGGCCTTGGAGGAGTCCAGGTAGACAATGTCCACTGCCTGCCCATGTCAACCAGGCAAGTCACTTTGTCACAGAAGGCCACCAGGTTTGTCAAGCACAAGGTGCCTTTAGTGAAGCCATGTTGGCTTTTCCCAATCACGTGCTTCATTTGACTTGTTGATGTCCCCCAGGAGGATTCGTTCCATAACTTTCCCAGGGATCGAAGTAAGGCTGATGGGCCTGTAGTTACCCGGATCCTCCCTCGACCCCTGCTTGTAGATAGGGGTAACATTTGTCTTCCTCCAGTCCTCTGGGACATCCCCGGTTCTTCACGACTTCTTGAAGATTATGGAGAGTGGCCTTGCGATGTTGTCAGCCAGCTCTCTCAACACCCTTGGGAGTACGGCATTGATTTGTAGGGGTCAAGCTCCTGTAATAATTCATGTACTAACTCTTCCTTCACTGATGGTGGGTCGGTGTGTGGATCAACCGGCAATTTTGTTCCCAAAGCCTGGGACCCAACAGCGTTGGTAAAGACAGAGGTGAGGAAATTGTTGAGGACCCCTGCCTTTTCAGCATCGTTGGTGATTGACTCTCCTTTTCCGTTTAACAGTGGGCCTATGTTTTCCTTCTTTTTCTGCTTATGGTTGACATACCTGAAGAAACCTTGTTATTTTTGACATCTACAGCCAGTTTCAATTCGAGCTGGGCTTTTGCTTTTCTAACTGCATCTCTGCACGCTCTGGTAATGCCCTTGTAGCTCTCAACGGATAATCCTCCACTTCTCCATTTCTGCTGTGCTTCCCTTTTGGATTTGAGTAGGCCCAGGAGGTCATGGTTGAGCCAAGGGGTCTTCTTTCTCCGCTTACTTCCCTTTCCTTTGTAGGGGATAAATTGGCTTTGTGCTTCCAATAGAGAGTCTTGAAGAACTCCCAGCACTCACTAGCTCCTTCATCTTCCATGGAAGCTTCCCATCAAATCTCTCCCAGTTGAGCCCTGAGTGAACTGAAGTTTGCTCTTCTAAAATCCAGAACCCTTGTCTTAGAGGTGACCTTGAACACACTCAGCAGGATCCCAAACTCCACAATATTGTGGTCACTGCAGTCAAGGCTGTCACTAACCGAGATATTACAAAGCAGGCTTTCTCAGTTTGTGAATAGCAAGTCCAGCAGCGCCTCCTTCCTGGTTGGCACATCTAGCATTTGTATCAGGAAACAGTCCTCTATACACTCCAGGAACTTGGTGGATGACACGCGAGCTGCCGTGTTGTTCTTCCAGCAGATGTCTGGGTAGTTGAAGTCACCCATCAGGACCAGGTTCTGTTGGCCAGAAGCTTTAGTGCCCCAAGTATCGCGTCACTGGCATCGTGGTTAGGAGGTTGACAGCGGATGCCCGCTGTGAGGTCCTGCTTGGAGATGACCCCTTTGACTTTAACCCAGAGGCATTCGACAGAGCAGTCGCAATCACCATAGTTGACTTTGATACATTCAAGGTTTTCCTTTATGTAGAGTGTGACCCCTCCACCTCTTCTACCCTGCCTGTCCTCATGAAAGAGCCTGTAACCGTCCATTGCGATCCCCCAGTCATTGGAGTTGTCCCACCATGTTTCAGTTACTCCTATGATGTTGTACCCTTCTGAGCGGGCACAGAGCTCCAGTTCCTCCTGTTTGTTACCTAGACTGCGTGCATTTGTATACATACACTTGAGGTGATTATTCTTCTGTTTCACCTCTTGGGAGACAGCTAAGGAACCTTTATCACTGCACTGCTTGGCCTGACTTACTCCCCCATTGGACATGCTGGTGCGAGGGTTTTTGCAATGGATCCCACCCCCCAAGTCCTTCAGTTTAATGCCCGCCTCACCAAGTTAACCAGCCTACTGCTGAAGATTCCCTTACCCCTTTTAGACAGATGGATTCCATCCCTCCCTAGCACGTTGTAGTCATTGAAGAACGCCCCACTGTCATAAAAGCCAAACCCCTCATGATGGCACCAGCCACGTAGCCATGAGTTGATCTACATTATGCGCCTGTTTCTGGCCGCTCCCTTCCCTCGAACTGGCAAAATGCAAGAGAAGATCACCTGGGTGCCAGTGTTTTTCACTTGCTCTCCCAGGGCTTGAAAGTCTTCCTTGATTTTACCCAGGTTATGGCTCTCAGTGTTGTTCATGCATACATGAAATAGTAATAGTGGATAGTAGTCTGTTTTCCTGATGAGCTGTCACACCCTCTCAGCAATGTCTCAGACCTTGGCTCCTGGAAGGCAGCATACCTCTCGTGACTCCCTGTCAGGTCAGCAGATGGGTGCCTCAGTACCCTTCAACAGAGTCACCCACCACGAGCGCTCATCCTTTCTTTTTACAATGTCCGCTCTATGTTGCTGGTACAGTTTCCCCTTGCAGGGGACTTTGCAGACCTTGCTCATGGGTGTCCTCAGTCGTTAAGGCATCATATCTGTTTCTGATTGTGATGGTGGAGGGTGCAGGCTGATGTGGAATCCTGCTCCTGTGAGTCACCAGGGTCCACGGTGCCTCATTCTCAGCGGTGTCTGCCACAGGAACATGATTCTGAAGCCACCGGTCTATCTCTGTCTCAGCTCCTCTAATACTGCACAGCCTCTTAACCGTTTCCTGCAGTTCAGCCACCTGTGCACACCTCGTGCAGGTACTTACCTTTTCGTCAGGAGAGGAGTTTGGGCAATTGCCACAACCTGCTGCCTGTACTGATGTGTCCTTTCTTACCAGACCCATCTGGGTGGATGCGTCTGACATCTCAGGGGCTTTCACTGAACAAACAGTGGTTTTAGCTCTGAGGCGAGTGCCCACCATTTCACCCGAGACTGAAGCACTTGCCTGAGCTGTAGACCTAGAAGTGGGCTGTGGCATCCCTCCTGCTTGCCCTGCCTGCGCGAACTGCCGTGCAAACTGCCATGCCACGCCTTTCTGACACGCCACGCCGTTTGCCCATCCTGTTTGCCGCGCTCCTGGTCGCTCACACTCCTTAGGGGCCGTTTAAATCTCCTGCCGTTGCTTCTGGCAACACCCCACGCCATGTCAGCTGCACGTCAGCCTTGCTTGTGAGAGCTGCCGGCTCCTGACAAGTCCCTCTGCTCACCCTCGGGCTTCTTAGGTACGAGGAACCACCTCGCCCGCCCCGACCTAGTGCTGAGCCACGGGACTTGCCCTTGCCACCGCTGTGCTCCTTGCCGACTCCAGTTAACGTAGCTATCTGCTAACAGCACCAGTAAATAAAACTTGCTTGAAGCATGCACGCTGAAACAACTCAAGACATCCCCAGAAAGTCCCAGAATCTATTCAGTCCTCCCCACTCCAGCTTTTCTACCTCAAAACCCACAAGAACATAAGCACCCCAAGGCTTCTGTGATATTATCAAACAGGAGAGAACACTGGGGCAAAATAAAAAGGTAGTCAGGAAGTTTATGCGCAACATAGTAAGATCTACCTCGCAGGCTTAAGACTGTTTGACATGAGCTGTAGTCTCAGCAGTTTTTTTCACCTTAATTCTACAAAAGTCATGAGATTTGTCCACTAAATTAATGTCCATACTAGTTGAGCCATGTAATTAATCAAAAAGTCTACAGCGTGGAGAATTGATTTGCTAATGCTGGATGTCTACAGATTCATAAATTGGAAATAAGCTTTAGATGATGTGACTCTTACCCTCAGAGCAGTAGCAAAACTATTTTTCAAGTTGGTTGCTATGCTCATCAGCAAAGGTTCCCTGCAGGTAATCATGGCCATCCCAGCAGTCAGGTTCCGCATCATATGGTGTGCAGCTACACGCATTCGTGACTCCTCTGAATCCAGTGCGAAGTCCTTCCTGACTATCTGCTCACAAGTAGTCATGGCAATCTTAATGGACCGATCGACCACCGGATGGACAAGCTCTTGCACTGCTCGCTCTATCGCCTGCCGCACACACTGCTTCAACTGTGGGTGGGCTTGAAACAGCGGAATCTGGAGTAGAATTTGGAAAGTTAAGTGAAAATGAAGCGAGCTAGAATCCCATCTACTCTAGACATTCACATTTCCTGAACAACATTTAAGTTTACTGTCACAGGCTGCCTATAGTGTGGCACTCTCATGTTCCATGTGCAGCTATTACAATGTTTCATAATTCTGAAACTGGGACATATGACCATTTTTCTTCCAAAGTTGCAGCTGAGCACAACACAAAGACTAACTTCAGAGCTAAGTTGCTGACTAGTCAAAAGGAACACAGAAGCTCCTCTTAAGCTTACGTCCTGATAGCAACTATGCTAACTGACACTTATTGCCAGAAATAAATGGGATACTAATGTCACAATGGAAGATCACTTGACCATCTTAAGATTGCTCATACAACTACTAACCAACCCTGAAGTTCTCCATTTGATTACTTGTTAGCACTCACTCTCCCCATTACTTTTGAGAAGTGACTCTCCAATAACTTAACTTACACAATGCTGCTCCTGGCAGCTGAGAGCTGTGGCAACACTGGTGGCAAGAATTCTTCTAAGTAAACCAAATCAGCTCTAAAACTTACCGTTGGATTTAAGGTAATATGTGGAGCCAAGCCTCCTAAAGAATAGACGTTGATGTCATGATAACTGTACTGAGGCTGTGGAGGAACTGTGGCTGTACAAGTGGTGCTGGTAGCTGGAGTTGTAGAAGCAGCTATAGAATACAAGAATGTTTTTATTGGAACATTACAGAAAAGTAAGCGCTCATAATGTACTTTTCATTTAAACCAGCAAGTGACCAAGAAACAGAAGTTTTGCAGTTTGATCATGAGGCCTTCTAAACGTATCAAGCAATGTTTATTCTCCATTTTCCCCAATGATAAGCACTAAACTAGCTTCAGCACATTTTAGCAGAGCTGTTTATTATGACACAGTTTAAACCCTTATGTCTTGTTAAGAGATCATCCTGCTTCACTCCCTTCTAAGGATTAGCTACATATAGCACACGCAGAATTAAGTCCTCAGGATGGCTTCCATTCCCTTCCTGTCTCCAAACTCTGTATGCCTACTATTACAAAACTATCAAAGTGCTCCCAAACATTCAGCAGTGTTACAGTTGGGTATGGTAGCTTCACATTCTTCTTCGCAATAGCATAACCTGTCTTATTTAAAATTGTATAGCATGGCTCTGGGTTCTGTTTGAAATGTACTTACTAGTTGTTGTGATGGGTGGTAGCTCTTCTGGCTGCTTCACATCCTTCTTTGGAGCAGAGAGCTGCTCATCCAGATTTTTCAGACGATCCTTATCTTTCAGGAGGCTTCCAGGTTTCAGCTCATTGATGTCTAGTGCAAGATTCTTGCAGAGCACCTCAATCTCAAACTTCAGATTCAACTGCACAACAATTCTAGTTTAGGTTATGTCACAAAGAAAATACCCGAAACATTTACTGGGCCACTGACTCCCAAGCTTCCCATTCTAACCCCATGCCTTTTAGAGACTTGAATAGTGACTGAAAATTAGACAAATATCTTGCATGCTGACCTCATAGGAGAAGAGTTTCATCCAAGTTCTACCAAATTTAGCAATGTCCAATTCTCCCCATGCTAAAGAAGAGAACTGAAATTTGGTCCTTCACAACATCTTTCTTAACTGGTATACTCTATGTCAAGAAAACCTCACACTCAGTAGGTATAGAAAAGAAAAACAGAAGTTTACTTTTAGATCATGTTCTTGATGTAGCTCAGCTAAAACATTCATAATGGCCATTGTCCATGGGTTTGGAGGCCTGAAGACCTACAAGAGAAAGGAGAGCAGTGTATAACACAAGCTTCTTGAATCACGTGGATAACTTACGACTGGAGTTTTCTGAAACATGAACAGCTATGTGTGCATACAGCTGTGGAAAAGTTTGTACAGCTGCAATTAGGCTTGAACTTAGTATTCTGTTTGACTGGAACTAGATTAGGATGCTAGTTGAACATTAAACTGGAAACACAATGACTTGGTCCTTCTGAGAGATCAGTTCCATGTCACGCAGAACTGACAAAAGCTGATCAGGGTCAAAGGGGGGTGGGAGGAATTTAAAAAAAAATTGAAATCAAAGGACAAATAGATCCTATAACCTCTTCAATAGCATCCTTCCATTTCTCAATAGAATTCTATTCACGGATACCACAATACAGTTCTGCTAACACCACGTATTTACACTGAAAAAAAATACATAGGCCATGTAGTTTTCCCCCAAAACGGAACTCCTTTGCTTTAAGTCCTGACATCCCTTCTCTCTCTATGAAATTAAATCAATATTCACTTGGCAAAAAAAAAAAGCGCTAATTATTTTCTGCAAGACTTATTCTGCCACTTGAGCAATAACTTTGTCAGACAAAGTCACTTACCACACTCCTGACACTGGATTCTAAGACTTTGGCAACAAATGGCACCACATAAAGTAATTCCTGCTGTCCCTTAACGTATGCTTCCAGTAGTAGTGATTTCACATCCAAATCCTGAAAAATACCATCGACAACTGAAAAGGGGAAGAGGGTGCAGAAACCAGCAAGCACACTGCAAGCATTCCACTTACGCTATTTCCTTGTGGGACATATTGGCAAAGCTGAGTCAAGATCGTCCTTGAATTTTACAGGCTGCTAAGCAGCAGTTACTTTTTGATGAAAGATTTACAGATATACATTTTTACATGGGATTAATTCATTTTGGCAAGAACTTAACTACTAACTTGCTGATAAAATATTTCAAAGCCTTAAATTACCAACTCTAGAAACATACTTTGTACTCGGCACACAAGAAAGTCATCAGGAAGGTGATAAAATTTCCCAAATAGCCTACACTACTGCATAACAACATACCAATTCATGCCAAACAAATCTGTAAGGACAGAAGCTCACCGTGTGCAAGATGGGTTTATTTTTAGCCAGCGTAATCATTCCCAGCCAGTGACCAAGGTTCTTTAACAAGGAACGGTCTGAGAAGTTGGCTGCAGCTTTATCTGATGTCAGTAGTACCTAACGGGGAAAAAAAAAGAAACTTGACCAACAGCTGGAAGATAATCACAGACTCAAAACCAAATCCAACAGCTGATCTGACTTAACATGTAAAATTTTAGAACATTAAATTCTGAACTTCAGTCACATTAGAGATACTAAAGAGCAGCCTTCACTTCAAGGCAGTACCCTGTAAATTCGCCCCATAGTGATTTCAAAATTCCTTTTTTTGAGAGGACCATAAAGAGCATTACACTTCTCCTTACCCTTTCCAGACCTTACCAGTTACTCTGTCAAGACTGTTATGACTACTCACTTAGTCAAGTACATCTTGTGAAGGCAATGCTTCATCACAGACCTGAACGCTACAATTTGTACTTCTTGGGAAACCATTTAGTTCTTATTTTAAGACTTAAAACATGTCACAGTGTTCTGCTGTTAGTTCTGTTCCTTAGCTTCAGGGGAGCATCAGCTGAACAGAGCAAGGTCAGCTACGCTCTGAAGAGCCAGGATATTATTTTGCACTACAGCGTAACCCATGGTGGTCAGGAAATTCCACCAACAGGTTTAAATATAGTGCTTGCATGATAAAATTGTTTCATCCACTCATCTTTTCTGGGCTACTGCTTCTCTCACCTCCTCCCCTTTACATTATCTTAGCCTTCTAGTGAATTTTGGTTGTTATACCCCACTTTCTAAACCCTCCCCTTCCCCTTTATTCTTCTTTAACCGAAAGAGCAGAGAGTAGGGATTTTTTATCTTTATACTTTCCCTGCACAAAAGAACTAGACCATAACCCAATTTTCCCCTAGGTTATAATTCACAAGACTCACACAAATTTAGAGTCCACCTACATAAATTAATTCAAATACAGATTTACCCTCTCATTATTCAATTAAAATAAAGCCTGTACATTCCTTGATCCAAACACCAACCCACCATCAGCGAAGGAAGAGTTAGTACACGAATTATTACAGGAGCTTGACCCTACAAATCAATGGGCCCTGATGCCGTACTCCCAAGGGTGTTGAGAGAGCTGGCTGACAACATCGCAAGGCCACTCTCCATAATCTTCAAGAAGTCGTGAAGAACCGGGGATGTCCCAGAGGACTGGAGGAAGACAAATGTTACCCCTATCTACAAGAAGGGGTCGAGGGAGGATCCGGGTAACTACAGGCCCATCAGCCTTACTTCGATCCCTGGGAAAGTTATGGAACGAATCCTCCTGGGGGACATCAACAAGTCAAATGAAGCACGTGATTGGGAAAAGCCAACATGGCTTCACTAAAGGCACCTTGTGCTTGACAAACCTGGTGGCCTTCTGTGACAAAGTGACTTGCCTGGTTGACATGGGCAGGCAGTGGACATTGCCTACCTGGACTTCTCCAAGGCCTTTGATATGGTCCCCCACAGCCTCTTCCTGGAGAAATCAATGCATTATGGCCTAGACAAGTGGTCTGTGCAGTGGGTAGGGAACTGGCTGACAGGCCACACCCAAAGGGTGGTGATAAATAGCTCCTTTGCCAAGTGGCTACCTGTCACAAGTGGGGTCCCCCAGGGATTGATATTGGGCCCAATGTTATTCAGTATCTTTATAAGTGATCTGGATAATGGGATCAAGTGTGGCCTGATGAAGTTTGCAGATTACACCAAATTTGAGTGGGGAAGTAGACACGCCAGAAGGGAGAGGTGCTCTGCAGGGAGATCTGGATAGGTTGGAAGAGCGGGCCAGCAAGAACCTTAAGAAGGAGAACTGTAAGGTCATGTACCTGGGAAAACATAATCTGGGAGTGCAGCACAGACTGGGATCTACCTGGCTGGAGAGCAGCTCTGTGGAAAGGGACCTGGGGGTCCTGGTGGACAGAAAGCTCAACATGAGCGAACAGTGTGCTGCTGCAGCCAAGAAGGCCAACAGGGTGCTGGGTTGCGTCAAAAAGGGCATCGCCAGCAGAGAGAAAGAAGTCATTATCCCGCTCTACTCAGCGCTTGTCAGGCCACACCTGGGGTACTGTGTACAGTTCTGATCCCCTCTATACAAAAGGACGTGGACAGGCTGGAAGGGGTCCAGAGAAGGGCCACCAAGATGATCAAAGGACTGGGAAGCCTGCTTTATGAGGATAGGCTGGGAGAACTGGGTTTGTTCAGCCTTGAGAAAAGGAGGCTTAAGAGGGGATCTCATCTCCATGTACCAGTACTTAAGGGGTCGCTACAAAGAAGATGAAGGCTCCCCTTTTACATGGAGTCACATGGAGAGGACAAGGGGGAATGGACACAAGTCGCTCTTGGGGGGATTCCGATTGGACACGAGAGGAAAGTTTTTCACAGTGAGGACAGTCAACCATGGGAATAATCTCCCCAGGGAAGTGGTTGACTCGGCCACGTTTGGACGCCTTCAAGATTCGTCTGGTCAGGGTGCTGGGCCATCTTGTCTAGACTGTGCTCTTCCTAGAAAGGTTGGACTAGATGATCCTTGAGGTCCCTTCCAACCTGTGATTCTATGAACTGAAAGCAGAAGAATCCTAGTGTTCACAGAGGTAACCCACCACTTCAATTGTAAGCTAGCAAGTAGATTTTTTGAATGATATTCCATATTTGAAGATCAGCAACATAGTAAGCAAAGAGCCTGAGAACAGCATGCTTAGTCTTTAAATCTAGCTAAGTATTAGAAAATTACACCACTCACCTTGATATTTCTGTAGGTTTCGTTCAGAACCATTTTATTAAACTCTGGATTCTTAAGTGTGTCAAGGAAGTTGGAATATAAGCTGTGAAAATTTGGCTCAATACTGACTCTCTTCATCACAAGATACTGCGATACCCAAGGCATGAACTCTTCTTTCACTGTCTCCTTCAATTCTTCAACCTACCACCATACCAGAGGAAAAAGAACACCACAGAAGATATTAGATGACTACCATAAGCTTCTAGGGTCAACTGAGCCATACTCAGTTAATTGCTTTTAACACTGAGGTTCATTAAAAAAAAAAAGCTTTGAAGTCTGTGTCTCATTATCCAAAGATGTGGTCATCCGGTAAGGCTCTCATCAAAAAGTGAGCAAGGCACAAGAGTTTACCTCTCTCCCAGTTCTCAGCTTTTTACCAGGTAACTCAAAATAAATGTCAGCATCTTACATTAAAGCTGTCTGTCTACAGACAGATATAGCACAGTTGGCAGCAGTACTGCAGATTTCTGCTAGTTAAAAAAAAAATTCCTGAATTTCAGCTTTAAATACAGGAGTTCATCAGCTTAACCTTGCAATAACAAATGGTACCCAAACCATTTATCATGTGAATGTTGGTTCAAATTTGTGTTAATGGTTTCCCCCCGCCCCCCCAACACTTGCATCACTATTTTTCAGTCCTTTCAAGTGACAAAAACATCAGAAAGGACTGTCCAGCAGTTGTTCCAGGCATCTACTGGAAGTGCTTTCCTGAAAACAAGCCATTACAGACCTATACTACTTTAGTACAAAGGACTTGGCTACAGTGAAACAAGGAAACTTGTAGAAGAAAGCAAGATTAAGAATAGCTTTCTTTCACCTGCCTCTCCTTTCCCTGAAAAACTGTATCTTCAAAGAGCTTCAAGTAGAACGTGTTGAAAACTACTATTTTTTTTGAAGTGTGCCCACCCCCCCAACTTTTTTGCAAGTTGGAATTTCTGCAGAAACATCACCCACCACCTTAGAATGGATTTCCAGAAATATATATATAAAAAAATGTATTTTACTAGTGTTCTTCCATACTTGCCTTCTGTGTCATATTTGACTGAGACAGATTATTGAAGATGAAAGCAATTTTTTCCTGTACGTTCTCTGGAGGTTCCACAATTCTCTCAGTTTGGTCTGTTGCTACTAACAACGTATCAATGTTGGTAGTATTAATGGAAGGCTGAGGGAGAACAAAAAGTTAACGACCATACCTAGAGGCAACATCAAAAGAAACTTCTGCTCTGTCTGTCAAGAGAAAAAAGAACTGAGCTTTGTCAGGTGACATCTGTCTCAAATTCATTTTCAGCAGCACTCTAATGAAGCCAAGTGATTTTTTAACTCTACAAACAGTGATCAATACTCAGCAGAAGAATGCTGCTGTACAAAAAAACTTCTAGCATTTACATTCATACACAATAGGTGCCACTGCAATTAGGCTAACAGCCTGCATACAATACTGTTTGCCTGGAGAAAAATCACAGTCCAATAGAGGGCAGTACTTAGTACAGTAGAGAGTCTCCAGGAACACCTCAGTGCTGAATTGGGAAGAAGCTTCACTTCTGAGAAAGAATGCCAACCATAAGCCAAGAGAACATGACCCACATTCCTACAGCTGTAGGTCTAAATCCAAGGGCTTTAGCACCTGGTATGCTGCAATTATGGGGAAAGGAGATACATTTTTAAACATCAGTCATGACCTGAGTTTAAAACGCGGCAACATAAACGACTCAGAATAACAGCTATCTACATGACACAATCAGGTGTGAAAGACATTGATAGCTACACTATGAACTGTACCCCAAAGGTTGTTCACAACTTTCAGCTACCTTTGGCTTTCGTCTCCTTTAATTTCAGGACCTTCTTTTAAGAGAACTGTACAAAGACAGTACCAGGAAGCAAGACAGGCTTGACCTGGCAGTTCATCAGTTATCATACAGTAACAGCTCTACATACACACGGGACCCAGTGTGCCCCAACAGTTTCTGTGGAATAGCTAATACTACTAATCTGCCAACCTTGCACTAACTCTGGCTAGCAGTTGAGTTGTGTTTATCTAAGTGACTGAAGATTTTAAAGACCTAATGCAGTTTTAACTAGGACAAAGGCAATTCAATGTGCAATAAGTGTTCTCAAGCCTTAAACAGAAGAGCAGCTGCCAATGATTTCAAGAGTCTGACTGCAAGTCATTAACAGAAACAGTGATTGTCTTGATAATTAAAGCCTAAATAAACACATTTCTACTTGATACCACAGTAATTCTATAGTTCCATGATCAAAAATGCCTTATCTTCAAAAGTGTTGGTCATATTTGAAAAGGTTATATGCTTTAGATATAAAATGTGGGTAACAGTTTCAAAACTTGTAGTAGAGAAAATATATTGGATTTTGTCTCCATGTACTCAACACAGACCAGCAACTTAACTCCTTTGCTTCTCCAGTAAGGTCACTGGAATCATAGAATGCTTACCGGCACATCTTTCTTGAAGCTGACTCCAGTTGGCCGGGTGATTGTAATGGTTTTTGCAACTGTGGTGGTGGTTGAGGTGGTTACTATAGTGCTGACTTGGCCAGCAAGAGGAGCTTTTGCTGGAACCTGGGCCTGGGCCTGGGCCTGGGCAAGTGCAATACTTCCAGGGGTGGTGATTGAACCCTGCATCTTCACAGGAGGCTCTCTGGATTGCTGCCCATATTCTATGTACTAAAACAGGGTACACAAGCACATGCAAAAATTCACACACCAGAGCAGAACTATGGGCTGAGTTTTAGCATGAGCAGTATATAGGTTTGCCAACAATCTTTACAATGCTTTACACTAATGGCATTAAGAGAATCTGCAAGCTACAACTGAATACCCTTATAAAGCGCATCTTGTCATTATTTACTTCCTCACTGGAGAAGAGCCTCAAGCTCTACCTTTGACCTCAACAGGTTGATGCCAAGCATCAAGAGACTCAACATCCTTAAAATTTTACAGAGCACTACCCAGAAACCCCCATCCCTGCAGGCCTGGGATAGCACAGCAGAAGAGGGGAAGGAGCCTAAGACAAATGTGCGAGTATCAAGAAACTGGCTACAAAGCACATAAGTAGTCTTCCCCAAGGACTCTTACAGCTACACAGAAATGGTAGTCTGAAGTTCACAATTAATAAACAAAAACACAGTTCTGAAATGTCCAACTTTAAAATTGTACATCCTCTAAAGTAGCTCTACAGTAGAAAATTAGTTTCTTCCCCACTGTAACACATTTACCCGGAAATTGGTAACATCAGACAACACGCTGTCATTGAAGGGATACGGTCTGAAACCTGTTAGTGAAACAGACTGCTATTGGACTTGGTAGCTTTGGGGAGATGGCCTCTCTACTTTCATGTTAGAGCTGAACATTTTTCCTTGTTTAGATTATGCTCTCAAGCTCTACTACTGGGACTAGCTTTTCTGTATTTCTACCAATGAAAGGACCTTTGAGGCAGACACTGTATGATCAACACCACTTTTGCTCTTTGTGCTACAGGGTATTTTTCATTGCTCTAATCAGACTTGCAGGAACAAAATGTTTCTCACCTTTATCTAGATTAATTTAGCAGGTCTGAGTCCGAAACTGTACAAACCCAGTTGAATGCCCCCTATTTTAGAAAAAGACTCCAAATCCTTAAGGGACTGGAATATGAATCTACTGAAGCACCTTAAAACCTTTGTGCATGGCCACATACACTGACTGATCATACAGTTATATTCAAGCAGCTATTTCAACATAAGTAACCCAAACAGATTTACGAAAACATATGAGGTACCAGATAACCACCTTCACCTGCCAACCCCATCCCACAGCCAAACCTTTAAGAAAAGCCATTTGATTCTGTGGATGTACACTGCCCAAAATTGTGACAGGCGTGACTATTTTTAAAAAGGAAACAAGATATCGATCAAAAGAATTTAAAATCATAGAAAGCTATTGTGCCAATACTAACATACCTCCTGTAGATGATGCGGGAACTGTATAAAGTGACTAATAGAAGCCAAGTGCTGACAATACTGGGGATAGTCCTTCAATCTGTCAGACAAAACATGCATTAGACAGAAGCATAAGCCCAGATCAGCAACAGTATTACAGAGAAATATAAACAACACTGGTATGTCATTCCCTTTCCGCATCACAGAATTACTTCTGGACTACTTACAGGAGCTGTGCTATAAACAAAAGCATTTTCTACAAAGTAGTTTCTGTTGCAAAACCCATTCAAAACAAATTCATTTAACAGCAAAACACAAGGTTTAATCACGGCAGCTCATCTTATCCTACATCTCAACACTTCTGACTGAGCACACAATTGCGTTTGTATTCAGTGTTTGCAACAAGATTATTGGGTAAGTAATTTGTAGTCTGGTTTGGTGTATTTTAAAGAGCACAAACTGCTTTAACATCCAAGACAGAAGCTTCACCTACACACACCAATTATTATATTTCTACTTATGAATGCTAGACACTGTTACTACTCATTGAAAGTAAAATCTTTTGGTCCTGTGTAAAATGGTTCTTAAGGAGTAAGATGGTGGCTAAATCTCAAGTACATCAGTCCTAAGTGTCTTTATTCATACTGTTCAGCTAAGTCCGCAACACAACATCCACCTATGAATGCTGCAAGCAACAGCTTTTATTACAGACGAAATACTGCAGAGCAGATGAACTATAAAAGAAGATTAAGGACAGAAGATAACGTGCTCCTTGCTTATGAGTCCACACTTCAAGTCCAAACATTTGTAGTCATTAAATAATTCCAGGAAGCTTTATAATACTTTTCAAGTTCTAGTGTCTTCTTCTAAAATGGAGATTTTTCCCACAGGTGTACAACCCTGTGTACTTCTGCAGCCTGCCTTGAGAGTTTCCTCTACCTACAATCCATTAAAAGTTCTGAGAAAGCATTTTTTCTGTTGTTTTGAGATACTTTTTAGCTTTCTGTGTAAAACCAAAGTCCTGGAGCTTAGTTCCTAGCCAGTCTTTCAGTAATAAATAGTGCAAACAGCACTCCATTTATGCACCTGTAAAGAGTAATTACATTCACCCCATTTCTAAGAAGCTGGCAACTTCATCTAAGTCAGCCCTTCACTGGATTATTTTTATAAACACAGTCCACTAAGTAGGTTCAGCATTTCAGTTTGTCCCACATTTATACAGGTATCACATTCAACATTTTGATTTAAAATAAAAGTCACCCTTTAGCACATTACCACATTTTGTTTCAGCTCCGCATATCTCTAAAGTAATCCTGAAGTTGAGATGTGTAAGTTTCTAACACACATAAGCAATCTTGTACTGCATCATCAGAGCAGGTTCAAGGTTAACAAGACATTACACGTACTGTTAAAAGTATCACAAAAAACAAAAAGAACACTCACCTATTTTTAAATCTATCTAGTGCAGCGATACCAAAATAGTACATTTTGGATGCAAAAGGCTTTCGTAAGGCTTCAAGAACATAGCGCAGGGCCACGCCCAATGCCATATAAGTAACCAGTCCTTTCTCTATTATCCCACCAAAAAGGCAGGCTGTTATGTGCAGCTCTTTATCTGGGTACTGGGGAAAGAAGCGGTATTCCTCAAACAAGTTCCTCAGCATACAGTTAAACACTTCTCGTTCCCGTTTAATGTTGGAGTCCTTAAACCTCTGCAGCATTTCCAAGACCTGCGAAGAAATTGGAAATTGTTACCAACGGATTTGCTTTATTTCAGCCCTTCTGCATCTTCAGGTTTCAGGAGTGCTTGCACTTACTAATTACACTACCACAAGCTAGGCTGCAAAATAACCGCTTTAAGAAAATCTCGGTTTAGCCAGTAGACACTACATCACTACAATGAGCTTCTTCAGACTTTAGTTTTCTTCGCTTTCTTTTAAGTAACTGTCTTCACAGAAAGCTTTTTTGTGACTGCCTACACCATTGATTCAAAATTAGAAAAAAGAAAATTAATGTTCAGTGTCTCCCATAATTTATAACCACACAAATATATTAAAGTGAATTTGAAGTACTTCAAAGAGCAAGTACATCAGGCTGATAATTACTCTCATAGAGACTAACCAAAACAATCGTTGAAGCTCAGAAGGTAGAACTTAGGACACATTTATATACTTAGAAGTTGTAGTCATATTTAGATACTTTAAAAACAAATATTCAAGGTAAGTATGATTCATACAGACTGTTTAAAGGCACACTTTAGCACTTATTTCGAACACAAGCTTTCACTCCACATTGAACTCTTCCCACTTGGCACCTTTTTAGGAGTGTTAATTAGACATCTAAAGTCTTTGATTCACAGAAATCAAAGCTGAAAGTAATGATCAGCTGCAAGTTTACTCTGGAAGCACGCTGCCTTAGAAATATACAATTTCAACAAAGCAAAAAAAAATCCCAACCAAACAATGCTGCAAGCATCTACCACTAGCTCTTTATTATATTCCACTAAAACTAATACATGAAGGAATAATTACTATCAACTTTATAGCATGTCTCTGGACAGGTGATGCAACTGCTACAGAAGGGAACTCACCTCATCTACAGACATGGTCGGATGTGGTGGGTGGTTGTAAATACGCTGGAAGTAGCTGTTTGCCTCATCATCTATTTCTTTGCTAAAGTGCTGATTAGCCTCTGGCCACACCTGAGATAAGTCAGCTGTTTAAAAAAGGGAAGAGGTATCATGCTCAGAACAACTTCAGGCAGTCAGGATTTCATCTAGTCCCTTCCAACTCTTCCATCAACCCATACAAAACCTGCTAGTTCTCCTGAAAAGGATATTTAAACCTTATAGTAGACAGGAATTGTTATTTAAAAATCTGTTTTCAATATGTTATATTTATGCAAGAGAACTGAATCCTAAGATAGAATTAACCTCATACTGTCATATTCCTAGAACCCACTGCATCCCAAGCTAACCTCAACTGACACCTAAACTAAATGAATACAAAACAGACTAGAATAAAGCATGCTACACAACACTAACATGCAGACAAACTTTCACACAAACTTTCAGGACAGCCAGTGAGCTTCAACCACGTTTATACTGAATGCTCAAGCCCCAAAATATAAACCAATGGTCATTACAGCCATCTCTACCATACATCTATAGATATCAGTAACTTTGCTTTTATGGAAGACCTATCAAAGGAGACAAACATGTAATAACAGTAATGCTAAAGGTTTAACATATGGCTATGCTTCCTAAAGGCAACATCTGATTGCTTAAACATTTCATTGTGAGCATACTTCAGAGGCACAAATGAGTTAAGGATAATGGTTCAGTGTTAGGGATCAAATTATTCCTTCCAAAAACCACATTCCCATCAACTTATATTAGTCTTGTTTCTTTCCAATGTTGCAGTCTAATTCACTGCTTCATCTGTTAAGTTCTCTGCTGCTACCGACTTACCCAGGTAGCTTTGTTTAAGCTTGTTACAAAGAAAACAAAAATCACCCTCTTACCAAATGCATACAACTCTCTGTGAAGAGCTGGACAACACCTTTGTTCAAAACACAGCATAACAAAAAAAAGGACACAGAAACACACTGTTCATGCAAATTCATAACATTAAAAAACAGCTGGTAGTGTTAAAAATATAAACACACCCACACACCCCTTGGTAAACTTTTATTATAGAAGGTTAGAAGCACCTTTTTCAGACTAATGGCATAATACAGGAGCCACATTACTAAACATTTACTACCTACAGATCCAAGCCACCCATGAAGGAAATGCAGATTAACTTCAGACCACAATCACACTTCACAGCCACAGACAACACTACCACTTACAAGGTTTCATCTTACTCTGCTGGAATGTAGGCTGGTTCAGTCCAGATGTGCTCAGCTTCCTTTGCACGAATGGGTCATTGTTCACTGCAGGAAGGCCCAGGGCTCCTGTTCCTATGCCAGTTACGCTACCCGTAGTAAGACCACCTACTGAAAAGCAAACAACTGGTCATCTCAGTTGCACCCTCCACAGTATGCACTCAGCACTCGCCACTTCCAAGAACTCAGAGATATACAACCATGTAACTATCCAATATCAAGCAGGTTTATCTCAAGAGATTCCTCACCTCTGTCCCAACATAAAATAACACTGCTAAAAATTTGTCAACATGCTCACCCCCCTGGACTCTCAAATTTTTTACCTATTGCAGCTACAACATTCCAGAGCAGTGTTTCAGCAGTGACCTAGGAGCAAGAACTGTATAATTCCCTCCCACACAACACACAGCTGTTTGTCCAGTATTTCCAACTATGGCAATAATACCACCTTAGCTCTGATATGTCAAAAATACAAGCTACTTCACCCAGATAGCAGTACCTGGAAGCTGTGAAGAGAGTCCTCCGATGCCACTGAAACCTGTTGTCTGGTTTTGGGAGGAAAGAGGGGGAAATGCTTTTGCTGGTGACTGAGGAGTACTGAATGCAGAGCCCAAGTTTGGAGGGAAGCCTTGCATGCTCTGGGTATGAGGAGCAGCTGAGCCACCTAAACTAAGAGATGCCATTCCTGCAAGCGAGTCAATCTGAATGGAGAAAGGAAGATTACAGACAGACATCCATAAACTGCAATCAAGCTGAATTTCCGCAGGTTTTGCATAAAGGCAGCTACATATAAAAACATTCCTAAAGAGAGTTTTCTGCATGGTTACTTTAAATTCTGAAGTCATCCAGATCACCCCAAAAGATCAGTCTGTCTACAAAATGCAATTTCACTTTTTCTTCTGTAATCACATAAAATCCTATCCTATCAGAGGTTCTACAGGAAGGTTGATTGTTCCATAGTCTCTAGTTAAGCGTAGCACAACAACAAACACTTATAAGAAGCAGTGCATGGATTGTCATACTAGAGCAGTTTACGCTCTGCTGTTTGGGTCCTCGGGCCTCACCCTAAGACTTACAAAAGCTATTTCATATCAAGCTTACAGAGTATTTTTGACTATCTAAAGGATCCTATTAAGCCCAGTTTTCACAGCTAAATACCTGAATGCAGTCTTCAATAAAAAGCATTAAAACCTGGATGATGAGTAGGAGGGAAGGCACAACACCAGCTGACACAGCGACAAATTAAGAGCTCCTGACTAGGAACAGCAGGAAATTCTGTTATCTACCCAAAAGACAGCATGGCTACAGAGTAACATCTGCTGCTCTGTTTGTTCACATCACTTATCTGCAGCAGGTTGCCAAGATATCTGGTTCATTTGATGAGCAACTTCAATACAGTAACAATTCACAAGGAAACTGCTCTCTGTATTTCGTTTGCATAATCTACTGACGCTTCAGACATTCTTACATGCTGAATTGCCACTATTTCACATGAAGAAGTTTTTACCATTTTAAAATTTGCCATTGAATGTATTTGCTAGAAGCAAAACCTGTCTGTAATGTGTTGCTCCCAGAGGAGAAAGGGATGATGAGTGTCAGGGAGTAACTTAAATGTACCTTGTTTTTAAAAGAGCAGTTCAGTTGAGAGCTGAAGAGCCCCAGTTATAACAAGTCCTTACGCTCTAGCACTGTTGCTTGGCCCGTGAAGCTACAAACAAGACACATCAGGTTCAAAGGCAGTGCTTAATTCTCAAAAGACTTAGTAAATTTTAGCACTTTAAAAGAAACCCTCAGTTATTTTAAATAAACAAAATCTCTATCCCTCTTCAGTGCTCCCATTCTGCTATACCTCAGTTACTTCTCAGAGACACTTGTGAAGTGACAGACAGTTCTGAACTACAAACCCTCAGGCATTATGCTGTAGTAACAATTTATCTAGACATGCAAACATAAAAACTAAGGGAGCCAGATGATTTTTTACTTAGTCCTGCTGAAAGAGCTCAAATAGTGCAGCAAAACTAATGCTAAATCAACACCACCTTCTAAAAATGCAGAACATTATTTGTCTACCTGTACAGGAGAGATGGCATCCAAGCTGCTAGCACTGGGCGGGCGTCCTTTTGGCATGACTCCAGGTGGTGGCTGTCTAGCTTTGTTCATGACATTACTGCAGTTAGCTACCATGGTGAGGATTGTCTCTGACAGCTCCTGAGAAACACTCCTAGAACAGAGAAGCAGGATAGTGAGCCATGTAACATTCATGAAACTAAGGCCCCCAACTTATTTCGTTTTCCTGCAGAAGTCAGGGCCACATTTCACAAATAAAAGTTGCAAAACAACCCCAGGAGAAGTTACATTTTGTTATTTCCAAAACTTGCATTACAGCATATCCCAAGAGAAACGCCTATTTTAAACAGAAATTTTTAAACGGTAGTTCTAAAAATTCACCTCCAGTAGATTATTCCTTTGTTTTCAGTAATTCAAATACTGCTTTATAGTTACCCCAGCAAGTAATGACTTACAGAAAGCTGGGATATATACCTACATGGCCCCAACAGTGCTTGGAAGAGCAGACTATCTGCAACATTCTTTGCCTGCTGTATCCACATTATGGGCTATATACAGCTCAGCTTCATGAATTAAAACACACCATAACTGATGCTACAATCCCTTGTTCAAATCTGTTCCTCAAGGCTCCTTCCTGTCGCCAGACTTCACTGTTCATGATTATTCCCATTCTGAATCTAGTTACATACAAAGTCTCTCCAAAAGAGGAGATACAACAAGAGGGCTTTAAACTAGGTTTGAAGGGGAAGGGGGATGTAGCCAGGCCCACCAGAGAGGAGCTAGGGGTGGTGTGCCAGGGTTGGGGGTAAAACCGATATCCCAGCTCAAGTGCATCTACACCAATGCATGCAGCATGGGTAACGAACAGAAGGAGCTGGAAGCCATTGTGCAGCTGGATATCTGACTTGCGCCATCACAGAGACATCGTGGGATGACTGTTATGACTGTTATGACTGGAGTGCTGCAATGGATGGCTATAAGCTCTTCAGAAGGGATAGGCAAGGAAGGAGAGGCGATGGGGTGGCTCTGTATGTTAGGGAGTGCTTCGATTGCATAGAGCTTTGTGACTTTGATAAGGTCAAGTGTTTACGGCTAAGGATGAGGGGGAAGGCCAACAAGACAGATATCCTGCTGGGGGTCTGGTATAGATCACCCAATCAGGATGAAGAGGTAGAAGTGTTCTACAAGCAGCTGGAGGAAGTATCACAATCAGTTGCCCTTGTTCTAGTGGGGGACTTCAATTTACCAGATGTCTTCTGGAAATACAACACAGCAGAGAAGAAACAGTCTAGGAGGTTCCTGGAGTGTGTGGAAGATAACTTCCTCACACAGCTGGTAAGTGAACCTGCCAGAGGAGGTGCCTTGCTTGACCTCCTGTTCACAAACAGAGAAGGACTGGTGGGAGATGTGGTGGTTGGAGGCTGTCTTGGGCTTAGCAACCATGATATGATTGAGTTCTTGATTCTTGGCGAAGTAAGAAGAGGGGTCAGCGGAACCATTACCATGGACTTCTAGAGGGCAGACTTTGGCCTGTTCAGGGCACTGGTTGGGAGAGTCCCTCAGGAGGAAGTCCTGAAGGGCAAAGGAGCCCAGGAAAGCTGGGCTTTCTTCAAGAAGAAAGTCTTGCAGGCACAGGAGCAGGCTGTCCCCAAGTGCCGCAAGATGAACCAGCGGGGAAGACAACCGGCCTGGCTGAACAGAGAGCTTCTGCTGACACTCAGGAAAAAAATGAGAGTCTAGCATTTTGGAGAAAGGGGCAGGTAGCACAAGAAGAGTACAGAGACCTCATTAGGTCTGGCAGGGAGAAAAGACCAGTTATCCCCAGGGGATTCAGCCCCTGGAGCTAGAAGGCAGGGACAGATCGCAGAATAAACCCCTCCCATAATCCAGGAGGAAGCAGTTTTATGACCTGCTCATAAGTCATAAGTCTATGGGGCCAGATGGGATCTACCCTAGAGTACTGGGGGAGCTGGCAGAGGAGCTTACCAAGCCACTCTCCATCATTTACCAGCAGTCCTGGTTAACAGGAGAGGTCCCAGACAACTGGAGGCTTGCCGATGTGATGCCCATCTACAAGAAGGGCCGGAAGGGGGATCTGGGGAACTACAGGCCTGTCAGCCTGACCTCAGTACCAGGGAAGGTTATGGAGCGGTTCGTCCTGAGTGGGCTCACCAAACATGTGCAGGACAACCAGGGGATCAGGCCCAGCCAGCACGGCTTCATGAAAAGAAGGTCCCGCCTGACCAACATGACCTTCTATGACAGGGTGGCCTGCCTAGTGGACGAGGGAAAGGCTGTGAATGTTATCTACATGGACTTCAGTAAACAGCATCCTCCTAGAGAAGCTGGCTGCTCATGGCTTGGATAGGTGTACTCTTCGCTGGGTAAAAAATACTGGCTGGATGGCCGAGCCCAGAGAGTTGTGGTGAACGGAGCTAAATCCAGTTGGCAGCCAGTCTTGTTTAATATCTTTATCAATGATCTGGATGAGAGGATTGAGTGCACCCTTAGTAAGTTTACAGATGACACCAAGTTGGGTGGGAGTGTCAATCTGCTCAAGGGTAGGAAGGCTCTGCAGAGGGATCGTACAGGCTGGATCGATGGGCTGAGGCCAGCTGTATGAGGTTAACAAGGCCAAGTGCCAGGTCCTCCACTTGGGTCACCACAACCCCATGCAACGCTACAGGCTTGGGGAAGAATGGCTGGAGAGCTGCCCAGCGGAGAAGGACCTGGGCGTGTTGGTTGACAGCCAGCTGAACATGAGCCAGCAGTGTGCCCGAGTGGCCAAGGCGGCCAACAGCATCCTCGCTTGTAACAGGTATAGTGTGGCCAGCAGGAGTGGGCCAGTGATCGTGCCCCTGTACTTGGCACTGGTGAGGCCGCACCTTGAGGACTGTGTACAGTTTTGGGCCCTCGCTACAAGAGGGACACTGAGGTGCTGGAGCGTGTCCAGAGAAGTGCAATGAAGCTGGTGAAGGGTCTGGAGAACAAGTCTGATGAGGAGCAGCTGAGTGAGCTGGGGTTGTTTAGCCTGGAGAAGAGGAGGCTGAGGGGAGACCTTATCGCTCTCTACAACTACCTGAAAGGAGGTTGTAGCGAGGTCAATGTTGGTCTCTTCTCCTAGGTCACTAGTGATAGGATGAGAGGAAATGGCTTCAAGCTGCATCAGGGGAGGTTTAGATTGGATATTAGGAAAAATGTCTTTACTGGAAGAGTGGTCAGGCGTTGGCACAGGCTGCCCGGAGGGGTGGTAGAGTCGCCATCCCTGGAGGTATTTAAGAGATATGTAGGCGTGGCACTTCAGGGCATGATTTAGGAGACATGGTAGTGTTAGGTTGCTGGTTGGACTTGATGATCCTAGAGGTCTTTTCTAACCTTAATGACTCTATGACTAAAGCTTAGGCTACACACTCAAAGACAAAAAAGAATGAGAGGTAAATACCACCACCACCTTAACTAAAATTCATCTGGCTGTAAATTGAAAGACATGCTTCACCCACTAATATTAAACCAAAACAGAGACAGGAAACGTAACTATTCAAGGAAATCATAATCAAAAGCCCACAGAAAACTCAGGCACAAAGTCACTGCGCAATCGACAGCAGTCAGTACCTCTTTCCGAAGTATTCCACGTCTGACTGCCAAGTTCCCAAATTGGAAGGAAAGCCAGCTCTGCTGCTGACATACCTAACCACAAACATACCAATACAACACTAACATTTTCCTTTTGGAAAGTGCAGCCAATTATTTCCAGCTTTCCTGAGCATCAGTTCTACCTTTTTGGTGAGGACAGCTAAAGCAGCAGATTCCTTCCTGTAATGGCACAACTACACCAACACAGCACTGTTGCTTGTTAACCTTTGGCAGGTAATCCATTACAGGCTACACAGAGCTAAGGGCTTCCAGTTGTTCTCCAAAGCCAGTGATCCACTACGTAGTGTGGGTAAAAGCTCACCCAAGACAGACAGGGGAATCCAGGGAGATACCAGGAGTGAGCAGGTTTCCATACAGGGCAACAAATATTTTTATCAACTGTTTCACAAGCTGATTTCTTTACATGCTTTAAGAGCCTCCCACCAGGGCCTAGTGTCAAAGATGTTAAAAGCAAGGGGCTTGGGGTGAGGGGGTATCAAAAAGCAATCAGAAACATACATCCAAAAAAAAACCAAACCCTAAAGGGGTTTCTGTTTTGAGGAAGTGCAACCAGACCTGAAGAGAGAGCTCTGAGCATGGCACGCAGTAGGCTCAGTACCTACAATATGTATTTGCCTACACTCCAATGCCAGTTTCAGAAATCTCAACATTTAAATGTATGTATGACCAAATAACAGGCGGCACAGTTTTTTCTGATGCAGGAGACTTCCCAACATTATACAGCACTGCAGCTAGCCAGGGAACGGGGCTGGGGATTGGAAAGCTGACTTCACTTGTGGTCACCACCCTCAATCTTTTGCTTTCCCCATTTTTTTTTTTTGTAGCAGTTAAATTTTCAGTCTTTATGCTTGAATACTACAGCACACTTTAGTAAAGTGAATTCCAATCTGCTGTGATAGATAATGCGGCAGCACACAAATGAGGACTAGGACAGGAGTACAATCCTGGAGTTTGATTCTTATGGTGGCCAGTTAGGCCATTCATGCTTTGGAGCAAACAATTGAAGTTATGTCCTGCCATCTAAACAGATTGAAGGTTAACATTTATCACGTCAAAAGACACATTGCTGTACCAAGATGCAAACGTCACAATATGTTTAGGTAGTACAAAACTGCAGGTTTTCACAAAAAAACCCCTACATTTGAGGCAAGTGATATGAAGGAGTAGGTGGGCATGATTTGATAACTAGATCTTAAAGAAAATATTTCTATTTTCAAGCTCTACATAAAAATATATTCAAGAATCTCACCTAATCAGTGCCACTCCTGGAAGAGAACTAGGGGAAAACTCCAGGAAAGAGAACTCAAGGAAGGAAGACTGCTGGTGACCACAGTCAACCAGCTCTAGAGGTACAAAGCTGTCAGCTTAAAGGAAGCTCCAGCTTGCTGGAATAACAAGTTTGCACCTCTTAGTTTTTTTTTAACCCATTTTTGCAAAGCAAGGAAAGGCTTTTTCATTCCACTAGGCACAGATAGACAGAAGCGTCTTCCCTTCTTGAGGCAGGGACTGAGAAATAATGACCATTTTCCATGCTGATGCACTTGGACTGTGCTGGACACAATGGCATGGAAGAGGCACTGCTGCCCCTTTCAAATCACTGCAGAAACTTGAGGGGAGGACTTCCAAAAGCAGTTTGTTACCAAATCACATGCTTCGTCAGCCTGTGGTGCTTGCAACTACCCTGACTTCATTTTAAAAACACTCAGTAAAAAAAAATGAACACTTGTTTTTGAAGCTTCACTGCTATGTGATGCCACAACTGCCGTGCTCACTGGTGATAAACAAGTTGCACCAAAAATAGAGAGTCTCAGAACATGCAGGGTCCTGGTGGCTATGAAAAGTGTCTCCCTGGACAAAATAGGACAAGAAATAACTGCAGCCTAATTAAGAGCAGGATCCTAAATCAACAAATTTAGGAGATGGCAGACTTCAGCTAGTGAAGTGGAACATCCCTCCCAGATGTATTTAATATTTACTGCAATTTTATTCTTCTTTGTCTTTACAACGCCTGCTTCCATTTGTGACTGAAACCTAAGTTAATCAAAGCAACTGCTTCATGAAAGAAATCCAAGCATTTTCTTTTTAAAGCTCAAAGAGAATAACTAATGGGAAATGACTGCAAGTAGGTCACATTCTTGCATAAAAGGGAATACAAGCAGCTATAAAAAGAAACCAAAAGCTGCGAGAATTGTGCCAGTAGAGAACTAGTGGCTTTTGGAATTAATTGAATAAATAAAACTTGGTAATACATTAAGATTCAGAACACAGTGTCATTAGATGCAAGTCTACAGTTAACTACTAAACTTCTGAGATCTGGACACAGTAGCATGCAAAACAATTGAATATAAGTTAATTTGTGAACTATAGTCTCAGAAGATGAACTTTGAGTTGAAAAATAGCATCCACCTTTTCAGTCCAAGAGGTGTGCTAGGCCATTATATTTCAGAAACAGTATTTCAACAGCATTTTCAAGTTTAATTGCACAGGTCCCAGTAGATATCAGGAGAATCCTTTCTCCTAAAGTCTTAGAGGTGCCTCAAATACCCACCATGACAATCCTATGTTGATAGTCATTTCCTAGCATCTATGTAAGAGCCATGAATCGTCCTGGATACCTTTAAGTTTCTTGTATCTTTCAAGACAACACTGGCTAAGCCAAGGGACACAATACAAGCCTTAGGTCAGTTAACACACACCCAGACCATCAGCCTCTTTTGATGTCAAAATTTAACACCCAAACTAGCACCATCTCCAGCTTTCAGTCTCTCTGGCTCATATGTTGGACTATATACTAACAAGTAATCATCTTTGAAATATCACTGCAGTTAAATACCATCTTGATCTGACAACATTAAGTGACACCACAAATATTTTACGTCATTCAGTCATTTTTACTAAATGTGAACACAGTATTTAAAACCTGATTCCTCTAATTTCAGTTTCCTTTAGCCATTCTGTAGTCTACCCCTCCCTCCAGCAGATAAAACAGCTCTCTAGGACCCACACTTTTTTCTTCTGGACTCTAGCTAAACAATCTGATCTGCAAAAGATCTTAGATAATTTCCATCCTCTGACTACTTTGAGACTGTCTGAAATGAAGACAACAGAAGTTACACATGTCTAGTTTCAGTCTCAATTACATTACAATCACGCTTACCACTTTGCTCCTACACAAAAGGATAGCATTAGCCCTTCCTGCTAGGGTAGTAGCCACAGAGGCATTTGCTTAATGCAATCACAAAATCCTTTATACTGTCACTCTTTTCCAAGATGCTGCCCTATTCCATAGTTACGGCCTGTATTCCTTTTTGTCCAAATGACAGCCCTGTATCTAGTCATTAATAACGCAGGATCTGACTAACCAACGATCCCCTAGTTACCAAGATCACCTCATCTGTTTTATTACAAAGACAAGAACGCTCTCTCAAGCTCTTGTGATGTAGCCTATGACAGACATTTCAGTGCAAAATTAAACATACTATTGAACCTATTCCTGCAAGTGTACATACTCTCATCAACCCCATTCTCCATGAGAAATTCCAAAACACCTGTGACCACGTGCCAGCAAATGAGTTGCAAACAGATCACTCATCCAGCATAAGCAATATAATCCTTACCCAGCACAAGCTTGTAGACATGCCAACATGGTCGCCAAGGTTTCTGGAGGAAGCTGAGCACTTTTGGGCTGATCCTTTTCTGGAGCAAGGCCACCCAGGATAGATGGACATCTTCTCTTTAAGAAAGTCATACAGGCCTGGATGAAGGGCTCCTGAGGGAAAAAAATGTTATCTTAATCTCTAGAACTGCATCCAAGCCAGTATTTCAAACTTGGCAACTGCACCATGGAAAGAATTGCACGAAGCCATTATAGTTCAGTGAAAACGTTGAACTATCAGAACATGGACACTTTCCACAACTTTAAAGCTACTTATAAAATTAAGTGACTTAAATTAGTCACTGATAGAGTGCAGAAATAAAAAGAAAAATCCTGCTTTACCCCATGCTCCCGAATTTTATCTGTGAGCCATTTGTCAAGTTTGAGGTATTCCCGTCGAGAGGCAAGTGCAGCAAGGTCAATAACAAAGGCAAATGGAGTACCATTTAGCAGCATTGACAAGGCCTAAAGAAAAAAAAATAATCAGACTACTAGTGAAGACACAAGGATACCCCTTTTTTTTTTTCTTTCTAATCCCCATATCCTTTTTAGTAAAGAAGTTCTGCTATCACATGCTGCTATGCTTTCTTTGTCAACAAAAAATTGGTATTATCAGCTTCACTTACTTATAGCTCGCTCATGAGACAAATATGCAAGTTCTCATTTGAAATCATGACCCTACCTTCTTTGAAGCGACCTTGTGCTGACAGTTTTAAAATCCTCAACTTGAAACTCCACCAGAAAGTGGGCTAAGAGCTGATATTGCAACAAAATCTGCCAGAAAAGCCTAGCATCTCCCTGCAAACAGACCTCAACCCCTTCAGAGACGCTTCAAATACATTTGGTCAGTGTTCATCTCTGAACACAGTAACTGCTACAACAAAACTGACTTCAAGCAGCAGTTGGTGCTTTTGCACTTTGACACCCCCAATTATTTTGCATCTAACTTGAGGAAGCAATAAAAGCCTCAGACAAGCCAGTCACAACTTCTAGTCTCTTTTGTGAATGTGTAAACAACTGAAAAGTAGTAGTATTCTTAAGAAATCCCCATTCCATAAAGCTCAGCAGTGCCACCTTCACACGAACACCTGAAGGGTATTTTCTACATTCCCATTTCAACGGTATTCAAGGTTAAAATAGTCAAAACTGTTTTTTATTTACAGTACATTCACAAAGCAAGCAATTCTTTTAAACTGCTTCCCAAGTTACTTGTCAGCTAAGCCATGATAACCAACTCTACCTCAAACACCAAGTAAAATGTCTTGGGTTCACAACTGGGCAGGCTACAATGCATCTGTAGTCAGACAACACAGCTCAGCTGAGGAGCACTTCAAGTCACATAAACACAGGCTGGGGTTTGGGTTTTGGGTTGGTTTGGTTGGGTTTTTTTGTTTGTTTCAAGATGATGTACAGCAGCAACAACTGAACTCAGACATGCTTAACTGAAGTAATCTTTACTAAATCAGTCACATCTAAGTTAAGCTTAGCTTTTGTTAGAAGATGAGCAGGTCTGCATAAGACACCAGACAGAAAATAATGGCAGCATTTTGCAAAACTCACCTTCAAGTCTTGTGCCACATCAAGAATACGTGACAATTTTGCCTGGTCATACTGCTCCCCTCTCATGTACCATTCCGCCATTGCATGCATGATAAGCTGACGAATCGAAGGAGACTGACCCTAAGGAGAATTAAATGAGGATTGTAATTCGTGCCTCTAGGAAAAGGAACAACTATGTGAATGTTAAGTAGGATATTTTACTTCTACAGCTTAACATGCAAACATATTTACTCTTTAGCTTCAGAACTTAGCTTCTGAGTTGGGCTCTTTTTGTGCAATAATAAACTACCCAGGAGCTACAACTAAAGGATCTAGAATGACTACAAATGCACATCCCCAACCCCATCTCTCCCCTACTACTGTACATCCCCTCAGTTGTAGAGAAACTGCTTTTGGACTATACAAATAATTTACAAAGTGTTATGCCTGACACAATGTCCTGAGGTAAGAACTCCAGCATCACACTGTAACATGGAAAACACTGTATCTAGCTCTTTGCTCACACAGGGGCAATTTTAAACTAAACACAACTAAGATTTTGATGGCAGCAAGGGTTTTGCTTAAAGGTTCCCTCATCTTGTGAAAGTGAGACAACCTCAAGTTGTGGAATGGCACCATGTCACATGGCAGCCATCATTTTGTACTTTACTCTGAAGCCTAACCTGTGGAAAAGTTGCATATTCTGCCATTCCAAGACCTTATGCAAAAAGCACATCACTTTCTATCCTACCCGCCATTCTTCACTTTAGAGACTTTTATCAGGAAACATATAAAACATTCATAACACTTCAGCTAACAAATTGCCATAAATTCGCAGTGAACGTGGCCCAAGACCTCCGAGGTCGAGCTTTTTATCATTAACTACTTGAACAGGGTAAGATATTTCCTAATGCAGACTCCCTCCAACCCCACAGGCTTCCTCTGCCTTAAGTTGCTACTTATGACTCCCATCTGTTTAAGTACCAGTGGACACGATGATAAAGGCCTTATCAAAAGGCAAATCCATAAAAGCCTACTTGTTTGCCCATTAAAAGTGTGGGATTTGCATACCTGGCTACCCTGTCTTTATGTGAGAGCTCTCCTTGAAAAATGTCAGCAGCCAGCCTAAGTTTTCAGAAACACCCTGGACTCTTAAAACTTATGGGATAGAAGTTTCTTTATACCTAGAATAGCCTCCACTTTTTAGCAAGTACAATGGAGATTATTTTGGTTTCAACCTCCTCCTACTCTTACTGCTTCAAGTTTCTACACCTTAAATGTGTGAGGTTGAGAGTTTGTTGGGGGGGTTGCTGCTGTTATGAGGTTCTTGTTCTTTTGTTTAGTTAAAAAAATAAAATCAAACTTTGGTGAACTTGTGTTAAAAAATTGTTAAACTTAACTTTGGCCTCTCTACTTTTCAAGAAACATTTTCTCAGTGAATATTATTGCTTTGTTCTGAATATATTTCCCCAAAGAAAATCAAATCACTACAGTTTCCTTCAAGATGGGGAGGGGACAACTCATTAGTGGTTTATGCAAAGTGTAATATAATTTACCTCTTGGGTTTTAAATTAGCCATTTCATAAACCAATACAAGCACTGATATTCTCGAAGTTCAACCTTTTTAACAAGCTTTCAGTTACATGAACGAACTACAGGCACGCTCTAGTGAGAATACTTACCTGTCCATGCCATGCATAGTGCAAAATGATGGCAGAGTTGGGATGGTTGCCAAGGAAAATTGGCATTAGTGTGGATATGAGTTCATGGCGCAAGGTATGCCAGGACGTGTTGATCTGCAGTAAGGCCAATACTAACATATCTGGGCAATGCTTGATAGGAAAACTGAAGAGCTGCTTAACCTGCTCATACTGTCCCACTTCTGCCAATCGTAGCAGAGATTCAATCAAATCCAGGCTCTTCCTAACAAAAGAAAAACACCAAATAGTAACTTTTGCTGGGGTTGTCTAAGTAGTTAGCTTACAGGAATCTGGACTCAAGCATTTTGTAGCAACAACTATAAGACAATATAAAGCGACGCCCACTGCAAACAACCTGATACTGCAGCTCTTATCACATACAGTTAAGCCTACAAGACCATTCTTAACCATGAAAAGTAACTCCCTCAGAGCTTAAAAGCTTCTGATTCTGTTAAGGAAGAGAGAGCATTAAAAGCTGACATTGAAAAAACTTCAGCTTGGGCGGGTCACTTTGATAATTTAGCTTGAAACACACTTCCAGAAATGAAATACACTTTCTTAAACACCTCCAAGTGTCCCCCTGTGAAACTTTGTGAAGATATTCTACTTGTTTTGTCTGCTTTACAGACATGTAATTGCTGCCACCTTCCACAATTTAGCCATATTCCCCATCCTCCAATTCCCTATTTTGGGCCATACAATGGAAACAGAAGCAAATACCTTCACTGAAATCAGCTACGCAGCTGTATTAAAAGAAGGGGTGTAAAGATCAGCTCAAAGTCACACTAGTCAGCTTCATGCAGTAACTCAGCAATAGCTATACAAAGGTACTACTTAAACCCAGGGCCTTCTTTCATACAAGTAGAGCAAGTTTCTCTAATGTCATCCTGGGAAAGACAGGTTTAAATTCATACCTCCCCTACCCCCTCCTCTCAGCTCACAGCATCTGCCAAACTACACCAGCAGAAATTCTCCAGGCAACCAGAAGACTCCAATAAAAGCAAGAGCTGGCAGAACATTTTCAGGTATTACGGAATTACACAGGAAGTTCTGATAATATGAGAACTTTCACTGATGAAACGTGGAACAAATACTAATGGCTGATTTACTGGGATGTACACACAGCTACAAATAAATCTGGTTGCGTGAAGATAAAGCCACATTTGACCAGACAAATAATCTTACTCTAACTCTAGCTATGAAAAGCAGTTGAGAGCAGGTTTACCATGTAGCAATTTCTCGATTGTCATCCTCTGGTGGTGCTTTCAGGATGTCTGTGGCAACAGTATGACAAGGGTAGTCAGCAAAACAGAAGATGTCAGGGTTTATGAGGGAATGTTGAATGAAGGAGAGCTGGAATAAGAGACATCAAAAATAGTTTAGATATTTAGAGTCTCAGGTTCCTTTCACTTTATCAACTGCCGCATTTCTGAGAATGATGCACATCAAAAAAGGAGTAGAGATGAGCCAAGATGTACTATCAGTGTGTTTTACATAAGACTGAACCTCACACTTCTCACAGGATTTCTGAACATGACAGAGAGACATGTTGAAGGTAATCATTTGCACAAAGCTGAGCCTCTTTGTGTAACCATGTAAAAATCTCAGAGCACAGCCATGCAGCAACAGTTCTATGCTCAGCTGCATTACACATCAGAACTCTGCTAAAACCAAAGGTGTTGTCACACATGTATAGCAAGTGACCATCTCCCAAACAACGTGGACACTGTTCAATTAACAGACTGTACTTCAGTCACCTACTTGAGGCCTATGCCTTACAGGCCAGGTTCTCAAATGTGGCTTGGCTAAAAATCCACATTACCAACCCACATTTGCCATTCAAGAAATTCAGTAACTTTGCAAGCGTTGTACAGTACAGCAGAAACGTTGGTAAACCTACCTGGCCCTCTGCATGTTTCCAAGGTCTGTATATGGCATTAACTGGAAAAACTTCCATGCCCAGCCCTCTCTGGATGCCAAACACTACAATATGCAGGCCCTTGCTGTCACGAATCTGAAATCCTGGATGGTCCAATTCATAGGTTACTACCTTGAAGTCCAGGCTAGGATTCTGCAGCCAGAAAAGAGAATAGCCAGCTTTGAACATTACAATCTGCAGTCCTGTCTTGTAAGAACCCCTCTTCATCAGCATTTTATCTAGCTTAACATCCACTGACTTTTAGTTGAGAACAAGGTTTTTGTTTTAAAAAGAACAGGATTTAGATAGTTGTGAGAACTTTATGCAAGTCAATGTTTGAAACTAGCCTGTGAGATTGCACTTCTCCTAGCACTACAGGCAGTAGCAGCCTGTCCTTTCAAACATTTCATTACCAAGTCTTTAAAAAAAAAAAACCAACCCAAAACCCACCCAAACATGTAGCTCCTTTCTTAGCATGCTAACTCATTCCTCTTGTAGGCTTCCATATGCCCCCCAATAATAGGCCAAGGGGCCTGACCCACTGGCAAGCAGAACTTGCTTTTGCTTTTGAAGACTGTACACTGCAAGTACTTGCAAAGCACCTATTAGATTTTTCACAGCAAGAGTGTGAAACCATGAGGATGAGGGAGCTCGGAGGGAACTATGGTCATTGCAGAATGCAGACCACTCATTTCAGAGACAGGTGAGCACCAAAGACAAAGCTAGTCTTATGTTCCAAGATTTAGAAAAACAAAACAGTAACTCCTGCATAGATTAGAGGGAGCACACATACACAAAAACACCCGCACCCAATATAAGGCAGTTAAAGGAAATGGTACTCATGTTTCGCTGAGTTAACTGCAAAAATTGCTGCTTATAAAGTGGTGGAAAATCTTTGCTATTTTTGCTTCTTGTGTCGATGACTCTTCATTTAGAGTTTTGGAATAAGTAGCTACAAAAATATTTTGTTTTATTTTCATCATTAATGCCTACAGCAAGATGCTTTTCAAAACAAGGTGCCTGATGTACAAAACTTTCCACTGTGAGAAAACTTCAAACATAAAACCCCTCAGAGAACACATGCTGGAGTACGTGGGAGCAACGTGGAATAAATCCCAAGTTGCACCAAAGTCAGCGATTCAGGCAGCTTTTATTTCCAAAAATTCCTCAAAATATTCTTGTTTATGAGGAAAAAAAACACCATTTAAGTACTGCAGTGCAATTACATTAATGAGATTCAAAGCCATTCAGGCTGCTAAGAGCTTAAAAAGCTTTATATTCACACTGAGATACGACCTTCTTTCAGATATTCTGCATATAAGATGCTCACAAGACTTACCAGCTCTTTAAGAACATCAATTAAGACCTCCACATTCCAGGTATGGGCTTGTGCTCCATCACTTTTATCTTTCCCATCACTCCAAATCCCACTGCCAGGAGCCGAAATAGACTGCAAGTTAAATACACTCAATCAAATACTAGTTAAAAATAAAGCAGTCTCAAAAGCCACTAGCCACAGAACTCCCTGCACCACGAAGGTAAGCAGACGTTCAGACTGGTAATGATACCACTCACACACTTCTGAGAATCTTTCATTCAAGAATGTATTATGACATTCACAGCAGAAGAGTTAGAAGTATAAGTGTTGAACAATAAGGCAATTATTAAATTAGTAGAGGCTAGCATTTTAGCTCCTAATTTTCTGCTGATTAACATATATATAATTCCCACCCCAGTAGACCACTCACTTGTAATGGAATACCATCCGTCAACCCCGAATGAGTTCGAGCCATCATCCCCAAAACCCTGGCAACCTGGGCAGCCGTGACTTCCCGTACACCAAACTGCATGATTATGTTGCGACATTCTTCAACACTAAGATGCAACAAAACAGACAGATTTTAATATGAAAGCAGGTTTCACTGTGGCACAACATAAGACCAAAACAAGACCCGTGAGTACAGTTGGAACAGGACACAGATTGGTGGGAGAAGCCAACTGCAGACCACTCACTCAACTTCAGTTATCTTAGTCAAATGATCCAATGTAACATAATTCCAGGACAAGAAGAAATATTCAGCAGAAAGTCCATGCAATTATTTCCATGAAACATACTGTGCTATGTATTCAGTTCAAAGCTATGTCTACTTAAGTGACAGTGAGAGATGTTTCACAGGCTACGCTCTGTCAAAGTAAAAGCACAGGGTAGGTTTAGCACTGTTTTATTTTAAAACCACTTCCATGTATTGAGCTGTGGTACAGAGCTTCAAAGACTGAAGCTTTCTGTTAGCTAGAAGTGAAACAAAGACTCTGAGAAGGCACGCTTCAAAATAACATGCACGGTTCAAAAGGTAAGCTGAGAAGGAACGCCTTTTAGCCTGATGCAAGCCACGCGTTTCTGATCAGAGATCACTAGCAAAAACCTTCAAGGAGCCAAAAGAGCAAACAATGAGCAGATGCTTAAGTTCAGACTTTAGAACTGAAGGCCTTTTTTGCAATTTTTGTTTCGCTTTGTGAACACTTCATAGTTAGGCCAACCAGATTTATACACCATCACTGTAGAAAAAAAAAATTGTTCTATTACCAGGCGTGTGTTAACAAAGGAAATAATTTTCAATATCTTCCAACACATTTACGTTGTATTTCCTTACTTCACTGTTTAAACAGAAACTTATGTTAATATCATCAAGATTTGATCATCATCTCAAAGTAGTCAATAGCCTTTCTTTTAAAATACAGAATCATTTACTTCTCTTAGCTTATGCTTAAGTTCATCTTCCTTTAAAAGAAACATTAGGTTCATACTGAGGTTTAAGAATAAGGCCCCCTTCAAAACCAGCCACACGCAGGCTCCTATTATCACTGCCAATATTAGAGCACTATCCTAAATCCTTAAAAACTGCATTCAGAAATTGAGCTGAATTTGTGCAGATGCTGACATACTGCAGGAAATAAACCTTTAATATATCCAAATGAACTCTTCAATAGACAACTTCTGACTAAAGCCTCCTTCTACTCTTCTAGCAACTATTCCAATTCACACATGTATATAAACAAACAGCACAGCTCCTGTAATGCAACACTTGCGCTAGGTGCTATAAGCAAAGATCTTGAGTCCTGCTTGCAGCACTCCTGCAAACCCCCACAGCTCTACGGATGACAGTCCCTTTCACACAGCTCCAGCAAGGTAACAGAGCTGCCCACCTATCATTCCAGACTAGGGGCAGAGAGCAAGAATATGGAACACTATGGAAGATGCAGGCAATATGGGTCTAGGATTACTCACACAGACCCAGAGCAAGTTCAAGACAGCTGTACTTTTACCAAAATAAGCCTAAGCAGGCAAAGACTGATGCAGCTGCCAAGACACTGGCAATTCACTGTCATAATTAGATTCTACAGCTACAAATAATCTCAATAATACTGTGTACCACACTGACCAAAACCCAGTAAAACAGAACTGCTGGTCAACCTCTCTTGAAGTGAGACTACTACCTTCAGTTCTTCTGCAATCTGTTTCACGTGGATGGTGAGCTAACAGGAGTCTGTCACAAGAGCACAGCTCTTCCAAAGATCTAGTTGGAATTTATGCCAACCTCACCACTTTGGTTTTACTTTAAAAAAAGGGTGACAGTCAAATTCTTTAAAATCTTTACAAGGAACGTGAATACCTTTACTTAGCACTTCTTACCATCACAAAATCCTGCGCAATCTCAGACATGCTATGCACATTAGAAGAAAGCAAAAATATAAAACAGGAATCCAAACAAGTAACCTCATAATACTTTATGAGGTTATAGTTGTTTTAATACTTTTAAGTGTTCTTCACCTTTTGCCTCAAGAAACAAGAAAACCACCGCCACCCAAGATGCTTGAAAATTATTGTCCTACCAACCTTGTACAAAAGCCATAGCCAACTTCTTGCATGAAATCTGCCAGAGAACTCTCCATCATGGTTTTGGCTATCCCTCCAGAATCAGGCAGGATCCTGTCCATTAGAATGTCCCGTTTTTCAGGGTATAGAAGTGGTGCAAGCACCACAGGGCAACGCTCCTGGGGAAAATCTAAAAGCAAGAGTAACAGAAAAAAGTGTCAAAACACCCAGAACACCAGCTGAATATGAGTGACTATTCAAAATAACTTGACTGCTGTGCTGGAGTTTCCCTGCTGCTGCAGAAATCAAGAGGGCACTCACGCAGCATTCCTCCATCCCAGCTCCCAGTTCTCTACTGGCAGTTGGATATTCCTAGAGAACAAGAATGTAGAATAGACTAGGTTCATACAGGTTCACTGCAGCTGTCCAAAGGGCTAGCAGCTGTGCTGGTGGTAAGTTTAGAATTAGATTGTCACTAACAGCAGTCATCCAAAAGAAGAGCAGAGCAGGAAACAATACAGCAATAGAGCAAAAGCCTCTCCTCCAATCAGGAAGTACTGGGAAACAAAGGAGCTGCTACTGAGTCTAAGAAGTCTAGCAAATCTAAACCAGGCTCTTGGGCATGGAAAACAACAATAGTCCCTTCTTCCTTCCCGGGAAGCAAAGTTTAAGAGAGAGACAGCAATGAGAGAATCAGATGTGTGGGTGGGAGGTTTGCTCACAGCAGAAAGCAGCAAAGACACCTTATGGGTGGGCCCTCCTGACGCAGCATTATCTTTAAGATGATGCTTGATGCCTCCATACCCTTCGGGGCCAGAGAAGGGTTTCCAACTTCCCAAAGCAAAGTGAAGCTAATACACTTAGTTCATACTTACTCTAACGAAGAAAAGAAGGTACACTTAAACAAATAGAATAAATATTTCACTCTTGTATAAAGGGTGCCTTCCTCTAGGTCTGTGCAGAGCCAAGGACTGGGTTGAGTTAAATTTAGAATCAGGAGTCCAAACCCTCCTGATTCTGATGGGTTTACAGCAAACACTTGTTTCAGAAAGGAACAGACTACCAGTTCACAGCCTATCAATAACATCCCCTGACATCACACAAGGACCATTGTAGCTTCCAGGAAATGAACTACAGTTTTAGTGTTTCCTCCTAGATCTGCACCCAATATAAACAACCCTGTGCTTAAAATCCACCTATTTGAAGTGGTAATGGATGTTCCTTACAGTGTAAGGAGTTCAAGTTTTTCAACTACAATGCACTAAGTTGCTTTAGTTAAATCCACAGATACCATCCCCCATAAGCAAGCAAACACAGGCTTGGATACCCCCCACTCAACACTTACTGATCACAAGTTTTCAAAAAACCCAAACATGAGACCACATTACTGCTCTTTGAAAGAAAAACAGTACATTAGGGCCTGACGCCAGAGCAGCAGTATCTTCCTGTCCATTTAGAGTTACGAAAGCTTACTGAGTTCCACCTCGCCAAGCTCCCCACCATTTCAGCAGCATTCTGCACCGACAGTAAGTTACAAAAATCCATTTCAAAGTTTGCATTTAGTCAGGCTTCTGGAACACCACCACACTTACCTCTACGTAATGTTTTGAGGAAAGCGTCAATCTGTTCCTGTCCTACCCCAAAGGCTCCCTTCTGCCCAAAGAGGAGATGGGAGAGGAGAAGGTGCAGGACCTCTATTGCAATATCTTGGAAGCCACCTTCTTGATTTCCACTGACGTCTGCGTCAATGTAAGAGCGCAAAAGATCCGGGAGTTTCTGTTTGATAAACTGGGCAGCTTTTCAAAATAAAAGAGGCTAGAGTCAAAACTCTAAATATGTTTTTAATATGAAGACTCTTTTTAGCTAGGTGCCATTCTCTTAATCAGAGTTTGTTTACCACAAGCCATAACAGTTCAGACTTAAATAGAAGTCTCATAATCCATACCTCAGAAATCAAATATTAATGAACAACTAAGAGGTAAGATGTCACAGTACCTCAATTTGATTCATTATCTAGCAAGTTTTTCATGGAAAGGACCTCCAACTTCATATAAGACAAGATGACTGTGCTATCTATTGCCCTTTTCAAAATGGTGTTACACTTAACAGCGCTACTGATTGTAAGGTCCTGCATTACTCAGGTCATGCAGGCACACATCTATCTAGAACACCCACTGCTTAAAAAAAAGTTTCCCTGCTGCAGTACTTTGGAAGCTTCACTTACCAAAACCTCGTAGATCCGAGCTGAAAGAGTTCAGTAAAGCTAGACCAAAAATCACCTACAAACAAGAACAAACATCATAGTAAGGGGGGACCATCCTTTCTAACAAGCTTAGCCAAAAACCATAAAAATATTTTTAAAATAAATGTTCACCTACCTCTTGAACTTTACTTAATTTGATGACTTTACTCAATTGGGCAAATAAATGGGGTGAAGGCTTTAGACTCTAAAAGATGTAAGAAAAGTTAAATGGAAACTGTTATATAATCAGTCTCATTTGTAATGTGGCAAGCTATCAAGAGTCCATTTGCATGCCTGGAATATTACTAACTATTCTCCTGTAGGTTGACACAAAGCTTATATGGCTAAACAAAGCATCTTTGGAACTATTTTTGGATACATCTAGACTAAAAGTTCCTTCCACATATCCCACTCTTTCACTATTAAACCCTCACAACTTTCATATTAAAAGAAACAGGAGCAATGATGATGTATGTTGGTTCTGGCTGCCACATACAAGCCACAAAATACTAACATTACATCAAGCTTTAAAATTAGTTTGCAATCACTCTGAGTGATTGAGTAACTCGATCAATTTAACAAAAAAAAAACCAACTTCTGGGCAAGCTCAGTTTTTGAAGAGTTCAGTACAACTAATCTTAGCCATAAAAAAGAAAAAAAACCAGAAAAAAACACAAGGGAAAAGCAGCTGGTTTCCTACAAACCAACAGACTGCAATTTCTCATATGGGGATCCCCTTCAAGAAGCATACAAACCTTCTGATAGTGCAACGGATTGTCAATGGCGTAGGACAGCGTCGAGATAAAGTTTGGTTTTGTAATCAGTGACGCACACTCCTGGATCAGAAATTGAGTCTGAAAATAACAAGATAACTTGAACATTTATATTGTTTTGTAGCAGGATGAGAAAACAACACTTCTGCTGTCCACTGTGTGCAGTAAAACTAAACAAAGGTAAGGTGCTTAAGTTTAAGTACCCAAATCGTCATTAACTCGTTTCTTCCCAGTCAAGTTTTCTTCAGGTTTAGTTTGGTTTTTCTTTTAAGACTGAAAAAGTGATCATTCTCCATGTGTGCAATGTCTCTTTTTTTGTAAGCATCCTCACACATTGTAATAGAAATCTAACAGTATTTGATTCCTGTTTATGAGCTAAAACGTCTGTGGCAAAGGATGCCTTGCTTAAGGATGAAAACACTCCTGAGAACAGACACAGCCAGCACCAGAAGTGCTACTTAGTGGATTTGGACAACGTTTGAAAAGACAAAAAATGGGTTTCAAAATAGAGCACTGCACAGGGCAGAAAGAGCAATTGTGCTGAAGCAATCTGCATTCCAGATCAAGGGACTGTAAGCATCAGATGTCAACAATTTATTATCTTCTGACTTGAGGACTGGCAAAAGGTGCTTGCAATTGGAAGGCTATATACCAGAAGACTTTGCTTGAAGCTACTACCTCTAACCTGCCTTTGTGCTTAAAATAGATCAAATCCTATTGCATATTTGTAACAGCGAAAACTATTAAACAGACACCTCAGTGCAAACTTTACCTGATGGAAATCTTTGCCACTGCTTTTACCATCGCCACTGAAATCCACGTGCGAGAATAGACAGCGTAGTAAATGCCTGTCTGCCTCGGGACCGTGCCTATTCACAATCTGGGAAAAAAAAAAAATCCAAAAAACAACTTGATAGCAAACAGTCATTACAGAGCTAAATCTGGGTCTAGTGCTGTGGATACACCAGTACTTCTAGTGCTTAAGTCATCTACAGTTTTAACAAAACTGCTAAGAATGTTCCTTTTTAATCAGTAAGAAACAAAGTCATTAGCCCTATTTGCAAATGAGAAGTATAAACTAAGAAGTAAAGGATGTAGACACAAGTCATTGACACAGAAGCCATGTATGTCACGGGTAGAATTCTTAAAAAGCTAAATAAAAAGGGGTTTCAGGTCATCTAGTGGATGATTTCAAGGTTTTTCTTCTACCAAACCAGCCCAGCATCTGCAGTGTCACAGACTCACTTTTCCCCATTTCTTCCCACAGCTGCAGTGCCTAATTCTGCAAGAGCACAGCCTTGGGACAGCATGTACCTCTGTGCTACGCCTATGCAGAAGGAATTTATCCCAGAGATAAGTCACCAAACAGCACCTTCACCGATCTTGCAGGCAGCTTCTATACTGTCTCCTGGTCATGACAGACTTGGCCGCCATTACTCCACAGTTTAAGACAGAAAGGGAATACCATACAGGAAGTGTTTCCTGCCCTCTAAGGAAAAAAGTTCATCTCCAACTTGCTCATTAGCAAGCTTTAAAAGCAAATACCACAGCTCAACACCTGCAGCTGAGACCTTTTACCAAGTCTTTCCCCTGTCATTAGACCTCATTCAACTGAATTCTATATCTCAGTCATAAATAGGTGAACTGCATTTCCTAATTTGCAACACCTATCACTCATTACTAAATCTTAACGACACTATTACATTTTTGTTAGCATCCCCCATTGTTTGCCTTAAGTTTAACTCCTGGCTATAGACCAGATCATCAACTTGTTGTTTGAAGCACCTTCAGGTTTTTTCAGCATTTGTTTCTTCAAACCTCATCTAACTGGACTGCATTATTTGCTTTTAAGAAAATTCATACCAGCAGAAATTTGAAATCACTTAATCACCAGTAGCTTACTGCTATTGTCCAAATAGTAGCGATTAACATCAAATCTAGCCTTCATCTACTGGAAAAATTTTTGCCATTGTTTCCCCCTTTCTAGCTGCAGGACAGACACAACATGTGCCAGCACAAACCAGCAGCTCTGCCTATGCTCTGACTGGCTCCACCAAGCCCACTGCTTCACCCCATCTTAAATATCCTTGTTTGCCAGTAGCTTCTTTGTGCAAAAAGACAAATAGCATTGCTTTAGGCTGAGTCTGCTCCAGCTCTGCTGTATCTGATTGTTCTCATCTCAATTCTTCTACCATTATCTGACACCATGCTTCCCTTTCTCCCACAGCCTGCTGATTCCAATGGCTGAAAAATTTTGTTCTGCTGGAAAGAAATGTCCAAGTCAGATAGAGCTCTGCTTCTTGACCAGAGGCTAGAATATACATGATCGTGACATTAGTTCCGAGTAAATAGCTCACTTCAGTTATGTTGACAGCACTGTCTTCAAAGGCAGCCATCCCCCATGATTAGGTAGCAAGATGCTCAGATTGGTGCTAAAGGCAGCAAAACTGAATTGACAGCAAGTTCTACTAGTTAGCTCAAGGCTTCAGAAAACAGGCAATTCATTTAGGCAATCCCAATTAAATACATAGATTTAGATGTGGTAACAAGGCTGGCGCGAAGCTGGACCAAACTCCTAGGGAGCTAGCTGGTACCATGACCAAGAGGAATTCAACAAAGCAGATTGATACAGAAGGAAACTACCACTAAAGCCATCAACACAACCTCTCTGCATCAGAATTAGTTTGCTTCCTTGCATATAAGTAACTTCACAATATTAGTAATTTGATAATTTAACATATGGGGAGGAGGGGAAGTGAAAGCTAGAAGTTCAGTGCAGTATCTTTCAACTCTAACTACATTCACATAAAAGCTTTTCTAGGAGATGGGGAATGAGAATTGCTAGTTTTCCTGTAGAAAGAGCTGAAAGAAACCTTCATATTGGCAGCCATCCTACACATTTAAAAGACAATGTATCCAATCATAAAATAATCTGAAAAGACTGACTTGTTTTGGGTTTGGGTTTTTTGTTTTTGTTGGGTGGGGGTTTTTGGGTGTGTTTGTTGTTGTTCCCACACACACCCACTCAGAAGGGTGACCAAGCACTGGCACAGACTGCCCAGAGAGGTTGTGGAACCTCCATCCATGGAGGTACCCAAAATGTCTGGACATATTCCTACGTAACCAGCTCTAGGTGACCCTGTTTGAGCAGGAGGTGAGACCAGCTGACCTCCAGAGGTCCATTCCAACCTCAACCAGTCCGTGATTCAGGATAAGGTTTGACCCACCCACGTTTGCATTTATCCTACAGAGACAAGTTGGATTTTGCTTAGGCAAACACAGGGTTAGATCAAAAATAACTCTCCTTTTCTAGATGAAAGTTTTGCTTTCCCAGATGAATCTGGCCGCAAAGCCCTTCTCTCCTCTCCAACCAGGCTCTCGTTACCACTAATGCAGGAAAAGGAGACCACAAAATCTCATTTCAGAGGAAGCCACTCTTTAGAATTTGTCTCTCTGACAAATGCATAAAAGGTGTTTTTTTTAACATACATTATATTTTTTGAAAACAGCCTTAAAGCATCACCTGTATTAAATGACTACTGAAAACATGTTTAAGCAGAAATTAGTTCCTCAAGCTTTGCCACTGTTATGCTTGTGAGCAATATTTAAATGCAGGTGTCATTTTGGTCAGCTGCGACAAGAACAACTCCAAGTATGGTTTCCCACATACTCTGTATGCTTAGATAAGCTTTGTAAAATTAAGTGAATTATGCCAAAAATTTACACCAAGCAGCGTACTGCGAGACAAAGAGTTAGAGCATGTGCATATCAGCTCTTCAACTCTCTAAGGAAAAATTGTACTAGCAACCACAGAAGTAATACCAAGTTTAAAAAAAAAAAAGACAAGGGATCATAGAGATGTTAGGAATTTAGTTTTGAAATCCTAGACCTGTCTTATAACCAAATATACACAAACCAGCCATTTCCACAGACCGGTTTCCAGTCTCTCAACACAGTGAGTCTAAGAGGCCTGCTGTGAATGATAAGGAACAATCTGTCCCCATTTTAGAGATCTATATTCCAACTGAATGGCAGATCAACCCTATCTTCTCCCAAATCAAAGACATGTTTATTACCCTTTGCGTAAGTGATCATTACAGATCGGCAAGCCATGCCTCAGTCACACCTTGCTGCAAAAGTCTTCTGTTGAAACTGATACTGTTAGAAAGGACAGCAGGATCTCAGGTGAGGCCCCTGCAAGTACTAAACTTGCAAAAACATGGGAACTTTACAGAAGTTACAAGAGATGTAATCCATCTCCATGGCTTATGAGATCATTTTAAACAGTCAATACTGCTGAAATTGACCCCTCTCACCTCAAGATAAGTAAAGAAGTCAGCTGTTACCAGAAACTCACAGTGTTAAGCCCTCTGGCCTCCTAATCTGATTCAAATAACTGTAGGACTGCACTAGTGTAAGAGGAAAAAATATTAACTGGCCCAGCTGTCTGCTGGGAACTAAATTAAACCAGTTTCTAAAACTGGCTCAGTAACATTCACTTCTTCCTAAGCACTCCTCTGCGGATAATGCTGCCCATCCTGCTAGCAAGAACTATTTGTAAAAGGGTCAGTTAAAGCAGAATCCTTAGATATTTGGTTTCAATCTACAGTTACTCTGCCTGCTTTCTGAAAACCCAGGGCCGAGAAAGTCAGCATGGCTTCACCACCAAGCCGTACTTCATTGAAAGAGGAGCAAAAAAACTTCCATCCAAGGTATGGGAAAACATTCAGATGTAGTAAGCATGTACTCATGCTTTCAGTGCCACAACTGACAGTTGTTTTCCTCCCGCTCCCAGACAACAATATCCTATGGAATATCCAGAAGTTGAAAGATTTAACCTGAAGGAGTTATGAAAGCTTTGCATACCATACTCCAGGAGCAGCAGTTAATCCTAATATTCAACTACAAAGGCCATATGACATACAAAATGCCATATTCCACAACCTGACAGATGAAGCCAAGAGGAATAACAGAGATGCAAGCTGCGATTCTCAACACCACAGAAAACAGCACCCAGTAACGCACACAAGAGCACTGTGAAGTACAGTTCAAATGGTAACTGAAACTCCAGATGACATTCCCACTTTTCTCTTTCCAAAATTTCTTTCACAGCATCATTAGTTTACTTACATGCTGTATTTCCTGCTGGCTGGCTCGGTAGTTTTTCTTGGTTAAATTGTCCACCAGGTAGCTGATTTGAGACAAGGCCAGCGAGAGCGAGTCAAGATTCATTGCTGGTTGGGGCGGAAGCAGGCGGCCGAGCCCGGCGCAAAATCACCATTATTCCCCTTTATTCACCTCAGAGACAGGTTAATTTTTTTTCCCCCAATTAGCCTGTATCTGGTTCTGTGTTACTTTCTTCAGCTCTTCTTTCTCAATTGTCTTCCTCTGTTCTGAAACATGGCACCTGAAAGACAATATTGCATTAGATATCAGTTCAGCAGCAACTTCACAGCTATGTTCTAGGCATTGCTGTTACCTTCTACCATGGAACCAGACAATTTAAAGTAAGTTTTTTTAGGGTTTATTAGAAAAAAATCTTCAAGCTGTTTGTATGGTGTTAAAAGCATTTAGTGTTTTCTCTGTATTTTCTATTTCCACCAGAACACTACAGGGTAGGAAGTTAAATCCTACAAGAATTCAGTGTTACGCCTCAGAGCTTTTTCTTTTATATTTTTGCTTGCAAGCTACCTTGGTAAACAAGAAGAATAAAGTTTAACAACAAAATAACACAGACATGTTTGACAACTTACATGAACCATTTGACATAACTGTGTCCACAAGGAAAAAGTACTATTAAGTTTTCACAACACAAGCTTAGTTGCTTTCACGCTACCCGACCATATTTATTCATTTTTGCATTTTGCCAGTCTGAAAGAGGTAGCAAACAGCTCAGTCAGAAGAACGACTACCCTTTCAGCACTGTGAGAAAGAAAATGAGATGCATAATCTATTAAGATACCATACAGCAACAATCAGAGGTCAGAATCATTCAAAGCATCAATCACAAGTTTATATTAAAAAAACATGCTTTTTAACCATCTCTGCAATATTTTGCCTCACTACCATCAAAGCAATACTGCGCTCAACCGTACACACTAAAACAAGCAATTGTGAACGAGCACAAAGAACTGCAATAAACTAAGCCTAACATTTGGCTTATACTGCAACAGCTTTCCAGTGAGCTACAACAGCAGAGCTTGCCAGCTTAATAAATTTCTATGACAACACAAAACTTGGCACTTGACATCTCATCTGTTAAGTTACAGATTGCCAATGTGATAAAATTGCATCCCAAAGCAAGTCCTGCATAACCAACAGTCTGAGGAATCTCAAAGGAAGTCGTAAGCTGCTCTGAGAAGCAGTACTGTAATTTATCAGAGGTGGAATCAAGCTAGAGAGTCACTGTTTTGAAGCTCTACTTGATCGAAACACAAAGGTCACTAGGCTTCATTGCAGGAGTCTGACGATGCCTTTTCCAGAATAAAAACTATTGCTTTACTGTCTTGGCTGTATGGCTGAAACCACCAGTACAGGATTTCTGCCTCATCATTGAGATGTATCGCACAGGTGTTCTGTTAACTTGGCATGTGTAATGCTTAGAGCAAAACAGTTCAGAAAGCAACCCCTGCAGCAGCATGGCTCGATGTGCTGGCCATCCTTCTGCAAGAATTAAATGGGAACAGCAGAGAGGCAAGCATGCCAGGGTAAAAGGGCTGTGCTGGGTAGAACAGGAGAAAAAAATATTTCCCCCTCTCCCTTTGTACAAAGGTTTTCACTGGCTTACACTTAGAACTACAGCTTATTTAACATCTGCCTACACTGTAAAACATTTTCTCCCATGATACAGGAAAGAATCCACACAGGTGACAGCCTCCGCTGTAGAGGCAGCAAGACAGCTCTCAGGACTAGCAAGTTTACATGCAACACCTGCAGGGAAATTTACTCTCCTCTTCCTCCACAGACACCAAAAGCATCAGGAGCAACAAATCCTATTCCATGGGCACCAAGGTCATTCTGCTCTTTGGTAAAAGTTTATTACATTCAATAGAAACATGGGTAAACTATTGGTAAAGAAAGTGAAATCATCCACTGCCTTCCAGATTCTTCCACAGAAAGCCCTGTGTCCTCCTAGAAGCTACACAAGGTTTTACTGACACAAGAAAACACCTTACATCTCATGAAAAAGAAATTTTCAAGTTTAATATTGAAAACATTCCTCAATGACAAGGCAACTGTGCTAGGAAAGAATTTCAGAGCATATTTAAAACTGCAGCAAGAAGAATTATAGAAAACTTTGTATTTTTCTTTTTTGTACATCTGACAAGCTATAATTCATTACCTTTATTTCCAGGTTTAAAAGCCCACTGACTGTGAAACAGCTTTGTAGAAAGGTGGATAGGTACAAAAGTTATTAAGATTTCTCAGTAGCACAGTATCTGATTTTTTTTTTAAATAACTCTATTCCTCTTTTGGAATAATCCAGAAAGTGTCACTGAGCACGGCAAGTACATGTTTTCCAAGACATTCTTACTGGCAAGGTGTAACATACAGGACCAACATAAGTCTTATGAAAAACACTTGTTAAAAATCAAGCAGACAGGCCACCATGCCACAGTACTTACACCTACAAAAGCCACCACAAGCAGCTAGCAAGGGGAATTCAGTCCCTATCAGAGCACCAGATTTCAGCAACCAGCCTGAAGAACAAGGGCTGGTTGAACTCAGGACTCAAGAACAGGACACAAACTAAAACCCCAACTCGGTCATTTTTAAGGCAATAACAGAAGCTTCAGAGTTTGCCTTTCAGGCCCTCTAGGAAATAAAACCACAGTTCTCTGGGTATTGTTCCTCAGACCAGTACAAATAGCACAGCAATCACACCTACCCCACCCAAAAATCAAGCTTTTCGGTACTGGAACTATGAGTTGGGCTCAGTCATAAATCTGATCCTCCCTGCTGCCACCCACGACGCTGCAGAGCACTGTCTCCGACCATCCACCCCTCTATTCGCATCACTGTTTTCTCCCAAGAAAAGCAGGGACTACCATCTCAACAGGCTTTAACTGCATGAAAGCACAAGAAGCTTTCCCACTTTCTAACTCTAAAATCTGGCAGTGCCACCAGAGAACCCAAACTGGAGTACAAATGGGATTTTCCCTTTCAAGGAAGCAGAACAAGAGCCTGAGCAGACACCACAAATCAAGGACAGAACACAACAGCTGAAGGAAGCAGCTTCCCGTTTATGTTCTAAACATACAGTTTGAACAGTATACATCCTGATACACATAAAAAATCCTGACAGCTCTCACAAGCACCAGACTAATGGCATTTCAGAGTTTCAAACAGTGCAACCTAACTTACAGTAGTACATAAAAATCAGAGTAATTAAGGGAGCCCAATCCAGGAAGCAGAAGTGCACAGGTTCCTCTCTGGTCATTCAATGCAAGGCTAAAATTCAATTTCCACAGCACTGATTAAGAGAGCTATGAATGCTACGCAAAGCAGACTTTATTTTTAGATGCATATATTCTTAGTGGGAATAAATCTCCCTGCACTGGCCCCAACAATTCAAGAAGCTTTCAGGCCATGGGGCAAAACTGCCATCTTTACGGGTTCAGAAAATTCAGGCCTCAGACAGAAAGAGTAACAAAAAAATTCGAATTTGCTGAGAAAATTAGCTACTTTGAATTATAGTCCCTATGATACAGTAATGGATTAAGCTATCAGACACAGGGAGCTCTTAAGAGATTACCATTTTATATTGTACAACAGCTGATTTTTAAAAGGTAGAAAATATTTGCTGAAATCTACAGTATTATGTAGCCTCAACACTTTCTAAGAAAATCAGCAGGCCATCAGAAAAACATTTGGCATCTCTTTCAGTAGATTATTTTCAACAGCAGAGTTCTGTTGGGTTATTAAAACATAAATACAATAAAATTTTAGGCAAGAATCCCAAAACCACAGAATAGAGAGGGCCAATATGTAAAGAGCAGTTGGGCTGGACAAAACACTCTACTAACCTGAAGCAGATCACTAGGAGTACCTAAGCATTGCTGCTGAAGATGACAAACCTGAAGCCTTCCACAAATTCAGAAAGAGCCTTACAAAGCAAGTAATTTCAAAATTACTTTAAGCTGAAGTTTGGAATTTTTTAGTATTTTGCAGAGGTAAGGCACCTCCTCCCACTGGGTTTCAAGAGTTGTAAAGATTTTAGGCCACATGTACTGCATTTAGGAGATAAAAAGCTTGAGTGACAAAAACAGCAACATGTTTGCTGATTAGGTTCTAAACTCCTGTCAAAAAACATCATATAAAACATGCTAAAGGCACCACTACTAAACCTGTTCTTCAGAACACAGTTTCTTACCCACTCCTCAAACCCATGCACAAACAGAACACATGGAAGAGCCACACACCTTTCGGAAGCCCCAGATGAGAAGTACTCCAAAGGGGAAAGGAGGTTTTGAATCATACCATGGTTAGATTAGATTTCTGGATGTCTATCATTTTTACATCTATGGAAAGAAAAAACCTTACAGTGTAAGTTACATTTACAGTAAAATAAGCTACTCATTAATTTGACCAGTTCAAATTTAGGTGTTTACACATAGAAAAGCCACCTGAACATTCCATGTGCTGGAAAACTACACACAACTCCAGTCAACTGGAAGCCACAATGCTGATTAGACACCGTAACTTTAGTTTACAGAGAGTGGCTGAAATAAGCACATATGTCTGTTCCCATACACTAAGGCCAGTTAAGTTTCAGGTTTGGAACCTACCTCAAATACATCAGACATGCACCAGTCTTTACAAGGCCGCTCCAATCATTTTCATATCTCAACTAAGATAATTTACAAAAAAAAAAACCCCAAGAAACTCTCACTTCCCACCTTCCCTTCAGTCAAACACTGCAGGATAAAGTTTCTGTTGGAAGGAAGTGAAGGAAATTTAGGGACCTGTTCTCAAAGGCTTTGTGCTGTTTTTCCACCCAAAAAGGGTTTTAAAACAGTTAAATGCAATTTCAAAAGGCAAAGGAAAACTGCAATATTCATAATAGTAGGAATGGTTATAGAACAAAAAAAAAACCAAGAAATTTACCTAAAATAGTGATGACCTCAGCCATGATTCTCAGTAATAAGAAATCCAGACACTACTTAGGGATGACCCATCACAGGGTCACAAAACATCACTGTCCACTTTTCCTAAGTTGTTTGCCCAGTTTCTCTTCCACTTATTCAACTGAACATGAACAGTAGCCATTTCAGCATCAATTAAAACTAAATATTTAAGCGCATTATGCTAGAAGGATAAACAGGATCAGGTATTTTTGTAAAGAGGAGAGACGGGTAGATAGCAAGCTTGCTATGAGTCTGGAGACACCAGGCCAAGAGGATCAACAGTTAACAGCAAACTTAAAAGCATAAGGGCAGAAAAAACAAGAAAATAACAGAACAAGGACAAGCAAGCCTATTACCAACCAAGTTTGTTTCCTGTTTATAAGACAGTCACCTCACCAAGACTCATCCTGCCTCTAATTTCAGTAAATGCCAATGTATTTACCTTAGAAACAGGAAACACTTCGGTTGTGTGCACTAAGAATGACTTGTCAGGTGTCATACCTGTTTTGTTACCTGATTAAAAAAATGCTCCACTGAGAATAGATGCCATGCTTCCTTCTGACAAGTGGGATTCAGAAACAGACAATCCAAGCTCATGATATATTAACAGACTAAGTGTTGTGATTTTTAGTATTATCCCACTTCTGTTGTAAATACAGCGCAAATTGTTTGTGGTTAGACTGCTCCATCGCCTTATCATATAATAAGAACACGGTACTACTCTGAGTTAGAGAACTACTGGAGTGCGGCTATTTCTAATAATACAGTATCTGTAAAAACAGCCAACTGCTGCTATTTCTAGGTCTGAAATAAGCAAGTCGGTTTTACTACACAGCGTATTCTTAACTGGAGGACAGTGCTGAGAAGTGTTTCTTCTGTGCGGTCCGAAGAAAGGCTATGTCACGGGGTTATTTACTATAGCTGACCGCTAACAGGTTACTTGTTTTCTGTGGGTAAGTCACAACAATGCCGATCTTATAAGGACGCCACCGAGCCAAGCTCAGGGGTAGGCCCAGCACCGGCTGCTTCCTGAGCCTCTCCCGGCGTCACCCGTCACGATCAACACTACAAAAGCGGACGGGGAAAGAGAAACGAGAACAGCTCAAAAGCCGAAGCCTTCCGCGCCCCCTCGAAGCGATCGCCGCGCAGCCTGCCGCCTCGGAGCCTTCCTCCCCGCCACGAGAGCCGCGGGCGGTGACCCGCGGACCTGGAAGCAATCGCGCCTCCCGGCCCGAGCCGAAGCAAAGCCCTTCAAAGTTTGCTCGGCTGTGCCTCCCGTCCATCGGACGCCGGCTGATGGAGCAGGAGTCGGCGAAGAGGCGATGGGCCGCGGCGGTGAGCGGCGGAGGCCGAGGCAGGCCCGGCCGCGGGGCCCCGCGGGCTTCCCCACGCGACCCCGAAAGCGGCGGGGCGGGCCGAGCTTCCTCTACCGTCCCCGCAGCCACCTTCCGCCCGGCTCCCGCCGCCACCTCCTCGGCCCCACACCACCGCCCTTGCGGTGGGGGGGTGGGGTGGGGGTGGGGGGCAGGCCGCGGCCGAGACCCCCGCCGCCCCGGCGGCTCCGGTGCTCCCCCGCTCCCCTGACACATACACAGAGCCCACCGGCGGGCCGGCCAGGGCGCGGGCCGGGGCTGTGCCCAGCAGAGCGAAGCAAGACTCACCTCGAGGGAGCCGGAGCAGGGCACCGAGCCGAGGCCGTTCGCGCTTTCTATCCACTCGCCTCCGCCGTTTCTCTACAAAATGGCGGACGGGGTCTCGCGCTCACGTCGCGGCCTTTCCCCTCCCCCGTCCCCTCGCGGCACGCCAGCGGGGGGGGGACGGGGGACGGCGGGGGCGCGGGGGGGCGTGGCGTGGCGCCCGCCGAACCATCAGTCCACCTGACGTGCCTCTCCCCCAATCAGAACGCAGGACCGCGCGCGGTTGTCCAATCAGCGCGGCGCGACCTCTGCTGGTTCTGCCTTTTCCCACCCTCTCCTTGCGCGGAGAGTGCGCCCCACCCCCATTGGCCGAGAGAGGCGGGTTCCTGCATATTGTTTTGACCAATCAACGCTGACAGCCTCTTGGTTACGCATGCGCACCAGCTGCCAACCAGAGCTGGCAAAACCGACCAATAAGCGCCGGGCGCTGCGCTATAGGGTGAGCTGGGAAGGGGAAGTGGCGGGGGGACCAAAGGGCGCGCGGAGTCATGGGGGGGGGAAGGCGGTGGTACGGCCCCAGGCACCACCCCCATACACCCCCCGCGCAGCGCGGTGGTACGGGCGGCTCCCCCCGCGCTGCCTTGGTACGGCCCGGAGCGCTGGCTGTGACCTGCACACTTCACACACACCACACCCCCCGCCCGCAGTGCGGTGGTACGGCCCGAGCGGGAGGCATCTACATAACATGGCGGCGGCGCCCGGGACCTCGCACTGCGGCCTGCCAGGCTGCAGCTTCGTTCCCCGGTCACTCACGGGGACCGGTTTGCCCGAAATCCACCCGCATCCGCCGGCTTCGGTCCCGGAGAGGAAACTTTTTGGACTTCCTCAGCTATCCCGAACCGTGAAAGGGCTCTTTCCCTCCTGTCCCAGCCGCTTCACTCCTGCCTCTGAGCCGTGGGGCTCCCCCTGGCGTACCAACACCGGGACCCCCAGAGCCTCCCCTGACAGGGTAACCTGGGGTATGAGGGCCTGAGGAAGGCAGCGGGGCCTCGCCTCTGGCAGGGCACCCCCTGCCAGCCACCACGGGGTCAGCGTCAAAGCCGGTCCCTTGTGCCCTCCATCCCAAAGCTGGGAGAGCTGGGCTGGCTTTTTGGGACACGGCTTCAACCCTGAATCCCACCTGGGAGCATCTCCCTCCCACAGTACCCCTCTGGCCCCACAGAAACCACCTCGTGTGCACCCGGCACACACACCACAATGTCACTTTTATTAAATCCAGGTCCCTCTGTTTTCTGCGCATAGAAAATACATTTAAAAAGGCCGGTGTTTGTAAACAGGGGAGCAGTAAGGCAAACAGAGAAACAGCCATAGCACCTCCATACCCTCCCTGTTCTCAGCCCCCCCCGGGGGGATCAAGGGAGCCCAGCAGCTCCCCAGGTAACAACCTGAGATGTGGGACTCCATGTCCACATCCACTTTGGCCATGGGACCTCACCTTTGGGAAAGCCAGAGCCACAAAAGCCACAGGGTACCAAACTCCTCTCCATCTTTACAGTGGCCAGGCACTGAAAGACATATCAGAGTTGGCATCTCCTGAGCTTTGAGCATCCTGATCCTTGCTGGGCTCCACAGGAGGTGGCTCCGTGTTCCCCATGTCCAGGAGGAGTGGTCCCCAGGGCTGGATGGTGTCAGGGTGGGCACCCTCTTTATGCCAAGCGGCCCTCCAAGCCCCAGCGCCAGTTCTCAGGCAGGAGCCAGGCAAGGGGGCTCAGGAGGCAGCTGGCACCATATGAATGGGGGGGTCTGCTGGGGCCTGGTTTTGTCAAAAGTTGAGGGCACACAAGTTGGAGGTATGTTGAGGGAGACAGGAGGGACACATGCCTTCACAGGGTCCCTCAAACATTCCCGCTGAGCTTGGGGCTTCCCTCTCCTCCTCCTCCATCTGGGTCTCCCTGTCTCGTTCTGAGGAACAGCAGGGAGGTCCATGTTTACATGCAGCAAGCATTGCTAGGGGAAGACCAAACGTTTCCACGTGGGGAAGCACCCATGTGCCATCCTCCCAACCACCACCACTGGTCGCAGAGGGAGAGCGCCACGGTGAGAAGTACAGAAGCATACCACGGTTCACCTTCCCACCATGATAGTCTGGGCTGCTTCCAGAAGGTGCAGAAGGAGCAAAGCCGGGTGCTGCATAAAGCTGGGCTGGACCCTTATCACAGAAGCAGCAATAGATACACATTAATTCCTCCCTCCCCAAGGTTTTAGAAGTCAAACAAGGAACAAGGTAACTCAAAGACTAAACAAGAGCGGTTTGTTGTTGAGGTTTAACTCCTCCAACTGAATGTGCTGCTGGGGAACTGCTCAACTTAGCGAAAGCAGAAGTGAAACTATCATTCAGACAGGCCACGGAGGGACAGCCCAGAGCAACACCAGCCACAGAGAGTGTAAACGACCAAGGGAACAATATAAAATGGATTAATACTAACTGCTTTATCCCCAAAGCATTCCTTAAAACCTACACCTGGTCCAGTCCCATTCCCTAGACACCTCCTGGAAGAACAGGATTGGAAATTTGGAGAAGAGCTTTGCTCTAGTGTAGTGTCTCCAGTAGGTCGATGCAGCCACAGCACCTTCTCTAGCGAGTGAGCAACCCCTGGCCGAGGAAACATTTGCACCAGTGTGTCCCTACCCTGGGCTTGTCCTGACCCTCTGAATAAAACAAAAAAATCAGGCTGAAGGTGACGGTCCCACTTTGTAACAGCAAGCGCCGCCCAGGCGGAGGGAGATGTAAGATAAGGAGTAGGAGACAGGCGAGATGAGCCATGGGAAAACAGAGTTCAGACCAAACACTGACACAGAATAGGACTACGAGGATGTTGCCCTGTCTGATAAACACAATTACTAGTTCCCTTTATGCAAGACACGCTGTCTCCCTCCATTGGGAGAAGAAAGAGTTTAAGTTGTGGAGAGGAACTCCACCAGCACAGGGGTATGTGGGTGAGAGCAGCATGCCTTCGCAAGCCCCAGTTGTGACCCCTTAGTGACATCTAAGGTTTGATGTGATGTCTACCCTAGAGGGGCAGAAAGGGCTTGACCTGGACTACAGGTCCCCCTGTAGTGATGCTCTGGCTTCACCAGGGAGTCAGGGCCAAGAGAACAAGCCTGACTGCCTGGTGCATGAAGACAATGAGATACAAACTACCACTGGGCTCTTTCAGCTAAGCCGCAGATTACAACACTCCTCTTGGATCTTCCCAAAGTGCCAACATGCTTTCTCCCTGCTTCTCTTTCATCCTAGGGGAAATCTGCATCCCCAGAGCAGCAGCGCGGTCCAGCCTGGAGGAGGATTCAGGCTGTGAGATCCACAAAGATGGCGTTGGCAGTGGTCTGTCCAAAGATGAAGGCTCCAAGGGTGACCATGAACACCCCATAGCTGACCTGGGCCCACCAGCTGTGGATACAGAAGGACAGGGCATGTTCAGAGGGGACCTTCATGCCAACATCCACAGGGGAAGGGGGGAGAGGGGAATTGCGTATCAGTTACCTGATTGCTCTGGTTTCTTGGATCTCAGAGAGCTTGGCTTGAATCAGGCAGAGTCCTGAAAGGGATAGGAGGCAAATTCAACACAGATGAGGACTGAGCAGACACCCTACAAGCCATGTAGCTGCACTCCCCATTATGGCACAGAAAGACCAGTGAAAATAGTTGGGCTGCTGACAAGACCTCACACCACACGTTCATCCTTCTCTAAAGGCCTCCTGGTTCCTGCCTCCCCATCCCACCCTCTCTCTCTTTGAGACACAAGGCTGAAAGACCTCCATTGGCCCCTGAGCATTCTGGGACACCCTACCTGGGAAGACAAAGATGAAGCAGGCGGCCAAGCCCCCAATGACAGAGATGACTTTGCCGATGTCAGGGATGAAGAGAGCCAGGAGGAGGGTCAGGAGGAACCAGCTGATGGTCTGAAGCAGGCGCCTCCTCCGCTCCCGAACCACGTCTTCCTCCACTGTCACCCCAGTGTAGCGGAGCCAGAGACCCTCCAAGACAGCCCTGTGGGCAACAACCCAGGGCAGGGGAGTTTCCCCACACTGCCCCTCCTGCCCACACCAGTCCCTGCCTCCTCCCAGTGCTCACCGGCCGCAGAAGTGCAGGATGGGGTAGGACGTCAGCACACAGAGGATGATGAAGGCCCGGGCGAGGGCAACAGGTATGTCATTGGAGGGGTAGGACAGCAAAATGTCCTGCTCCACACCAGCTCCAAAGGTCAGGAAACCACAGACGCCTGCCGGGAAGGGAGCAGTCAGCGGGGGATGGGGACAAGCCTCTGGCACATGTGTTTGAAGGACCAGAGTTGGATAGATGTGGCACAGGGCATGTTCCAGGGGGAGTTAGGTGGACTCCACTCCCTTCCTGCTCTGTCCCTCTGCTGACCAGAGGGTCCCTGCCCTCCAGAAGTTCACAGCCCCTCTGAAGACCATGCCAGACTCACATGGTATCCCCTCACTCACCAGTACCCATGTAGACGAAGAGAGCAATCACCATGGCCGTTGTCACCACCATCCCCCAGGTCTTCACCTCTGGCTGCTTCATGCTGTTAAAGACGGGCACACTGCTCACATGGCACTGCCGGGACATGGAGAGAGAGTAGGGACACGCGATGGGTTGAGCCTGAGCACACAGGAAGCTGCACAGGATCCCACATGTGATAACCCCAGGTTTGTCATGATACCGTGATCCCCCCGGTTTGTTGCTGGAGAAGAAAAGTGGGGGACAGGCTGCCCTGGCCTTCTCAGCTGGAGTAAAATTAATACATCTCCATCCAGGGGTGGTGAGGTGTTAAACTGGCTTCAGCCCCCTTGCAAAGCCATGCAGTGAGCACATGGGGAGCGTTTTTAGCTGATCGCCCAGGGGAGCATCCCTGGACCATGCTTGTCCTCCACCCAGACGGCTGCATAGTGAGAAGGGTAGCGCTGAGCTTGTGGCCTTACCTGGAACCCGAAGCAGATGGTGGGCATGGCATTGAAGACGGCCATCCAGGTGGAGGGACTGGTGGGAGAGAAACACCAACCGGTCAGACCAGGCCTCCTATGCCCCCCACCCAGCGCCCTGGGGGAGGATGAGCTGGGGGTGCTTAGCGGTCTGCTCATGCCTCTGCTGACCTGCACCCTCTGTGTTACTGTGTCCCCCCACACAGGATGATGAGTTTGTGTAGAGTAAGCTTTTTCTGGAACCTGGCGCTCCCTGAAGACCAGAGCCTTTCACCGAGACAGAACCAGCCAAAATTGAGCATTTACAAAAATAAAAGTGTCAGTAAAAAATAAGAGTCTGCTTGGGCAGTGCCAAACAACAATCTAAATTTTGCTCTGCCCTAAAATTCCACTGCCTGTGCTGGGTGCATAAACTTCCCAAAACCACGAGGGGGGGACAAGCCACAGGAGCTGTACTGGCCAAGGAAATAACCCAAATCATCCTAAAACAGACCCAGCCCTGGTTGCTGGGTGAGCACAAGCACTGCATGGGGCACTCTAGGCCTGGCTGTATTGGAGCTAAAAGTCAATCACCTCTCCTCAGAACCTGTGATGGAGCTATGGGGACCTCCAAGAGGTCTTTTTCCTCTCCTTCACCACGTGCTTCTCTGCAGAGAAGCAGCCACTTGGGAGCTTCTGGCAGCAATATGCAGCGCCCCCGGGCCCAAGGATGGGACTTGCGCAGATTTGTCCCCAGCCTTTGCAGCCCTCACTCCTGCACCCCTGCCTGGCTCTGCAGTGCTATGATGGCCAGCATCATCACCAGGTCTCTCACGCTCACCTGGTGGGGATCTCCACAGGCATGAGCTCCTTGTCGGGCCAGATGTACTTGATGATAATGACTGCTGTGACATACCATGTGCCGACCACACTTAGGGAGCTGCAAGAAGGGACAGGAGATCCTCAGCGTGCTGCCTCCCCGTTCTGCAGAGGGTCTCCTCTCAGCCTCTCCAGCCCCATTTCCTCCGTGCACAGCCCAGGCCACCCCAATCCTTCCCATCAGGACCACCCCTGCTCTCCCTTCCCACAGGAATATGCCAGGCACTGTCACCCACTGTCCCCAGAGCAGGTGCCAATGCAATCCTGCTGCACCTGGGGGCTGTCCCGTGCTGCTGAGAGTGGCACACCTGCCAGCGAGGAGATGGGCTAGGTTTTGGGCAGGAGAAAGAGGCGAGTGTTAAAGAAGTGGCACTCCTTGGTAGCCCTGGTCCAGCTCCAGCAGCCAGGTGACACCAAGATGCCTGGTGGAGCAGGGCTGGCCTGCAGACCACCCAGCCTGGGGACGCTTACTGGCTCTCCTTTCTGCTGAATGGCCAACTCCAAAGATGGGACAATGCACTTGGAAGCAGCTCTCCCCGCTTCCTCCAGCAAGCAGAAGGGAGGGACACAAGCCCTGGAGTATGACACTAGCCACACAGTGCTCAGCAACTCCTCTGCTTCCCAGATGGGGAAACCAAGGCAAGGGAAGATGAAGGAGATGTCCAAACCCCACAGGGGCGAGCAAGCAGATATAGTGCTAGAACCATGGTGTTTCCACTCCCTGTCCCCTGGGACCATGCTTAGGTGGGTGCTGGCTGGCCTATGCCACTCCCAGCCCCAGAGGGCTCTCCCTACCCACCTGGCATATTTTTGGAAGCCGATCTCCTTGGGGATGGAGAGGGGCAGGATGAGGAAGAAGGCAGTGATGCTAATGGTGAACTTGCGTTCCGTGTACCAGCGGCTGCTCCCAGCTTCCTCAGGCTCCATCACCAGAGCAGCAATGACTGTGGGGACAACCGGGGCGCTCAGGTTGTCCCCTTCCAGCCGAAGGACAGCAACTGGTTATTTTTTCCCCCATAGGACATACTTACTCTTGTCCTCCTGGTCTCCAATGATGATGAGGAAAGCGATGCAGGTGCCAAAGGTGTAGACAGCAATAGCCACCTCACACAGCACGCCAGGCACCTTCCCGCAGACGGCCCACACAACCTCCTGGTAGGTCCGCTCGTTGCTGGCCTGCGAGCAGTATGCCAGGATGACCAAGCCTCCGATGATGAAGATCAGCATGCACTGGGGTGGGGAAAGAAGCAGGGAGGGGGCACTGAGGCAACACCATGACGAGGTTCCCAAAGCCACCTCAGGCAGCCACCCCTGTACACACAGCATCTCTGGGGTCCCTCACCCAACAGGGCTTCCTGCCAGGAGCCACATTCTCCCTGAGCCCCTTCTGGGGCTACACACATCCCCGCCATGTCCCCTCCCAGGGTGGGACAACAGACTGTCCCTTCCCACCCTCTCACCATCTGCAGTGCAACGCCTGCGGCCACGCCACCGGCCATGCTGAAGGCGGCAGGGAAGTTGAGCAGCCCAGCCCCAAGGGCAGCGTTGACCACAATGAATACAGCTCCCAGAGCCGACGTGGCCCCCAGACCATTTCCTTGGCTCTCTCCACTCTTTGGCACCGTCTCCACACTGGGGCTCTGCAGGAGCCTGGCACGTTCCCCGGCATCAGTGCTCCACTCCCAATCCTTGTAGTCGCTGTTGATGCTCCCGGTGCCCTGAGCCATTGTGCCTCCTAGGGTGGCACACGCCACTGTCCACGTCCCACTAGCGCTCCTGCACCAGGCTCAGCTGGCCACCTTGAGGAGGGTCCTCTGCCAGCACTGGCTCCATCAGGCAGGGAGGGCAGCTAATGGGTGGGCTGGGACCACAGCAGCATGGGGGTCAGGCCCTTCACTGCTCCTAGAAGGGGATGAGGAAGGACATGGTCAGTGTTTAATTAAAGTATGGTAACAAAGGACAACCTGGGCATCAGACGGGGGCACAGAGAAAATGAGTTCCCTGGGTCTCAGCTTGGGGGTCACAGTGCATAGGTGTCTTCACGCCAGCAGAGATACAGCAGGAGAACTCACCTCTTGTCCTCCAATTCCAAGGTGAGGACACCACTGCCAGCGGCCAGTGGACTGAGCCCCGGCTGGCGAGCTGCAGCCTTACAACAGGACCCGCCTTTCTGTGGGCACGAGACCCAGCATCACGGCTCGCTTCCTGATTTCCAACCCCAATTCCTGCAAGCTCTGCAAGAGCCACCACACACATGCTCCCGGGTAAAGGTCAGGGCTGGGCTCAACTGGAACAACCCGTACACACAGCAGAAACACCATGTCACCAGGAAAAGCAGGACCAGCTGCACTGCCAGCACAAGATGTCTCAGAAGCTTTTGGAGCTGAAGACCTGGTGTTTTCAGCACCACAGCCCTTGAGAACTGGACAGCCCAGATCTCATCCTGGTGCCTTGCCGAGCTGAAGGAGATCAATCCTCACAGCATGGCAGGGCTTTGCAGGAACCTACACAGCCAAGGGAAATCTCTTTTCAAGGGAAATCTCTTTTTTTTTCCTAGATAACATCTCCAGGGGTTCTTCCTGACCAGACCACCCTTTGCTTCTAAGTTATTTAAACCCCATGCTTGTGCTACAAATCCTTTCAAAGGTTTCTGGGGAAGGGGAAAAAACCCTCAGGCCTGCACAGGGGAAGAATAAAGGCAGCCCTCTCCCACCCCGGGGGTAGTTGCGCAGAGGGGACAGGTCCCAGGCCGGTCGGTCTGCCGACACGCGTGGGTCCGCTTTGGCTGAAACCCCTGCCCAGATGAGGAAGGGGTCGATGACGCTTCCTCCCACGGCCGGAGGAGGATGCTGCAGGGTGCCCGGCTGTCCTTTCACCCCGCCCGGGCAAAACCACCATGCCCGTAGCAACCAGAGACTGAGAGCAAACGCTTCATCCGAGGGTGACTCGACAAGCCCCACGGACTCGCATGGGCCCCGGCGGTGCCGGGGAAGCAAGGCCCGGAGCTGACGACGGTCACCCCGCCTTAGCAAGGGGGAATAGCCTCGGGGACGCGACGAGGCCCCAGCCGGTCCTTGAGGCTCCCCGGGTCCCGCCCTGGCCCCCTCCCCGGTGCCCCGGCCCCACTCACCGGGCAGTGGGAGCCCGCTCCCGGCCCCGGCGGCGGCGCGGCGCCGGCACCGCCCTGCCCGCTGCACGCCGGGGGTTGTAGTCCGCCCCCTGCCCGCCCCCATCTCGGCCGGGAAGCGACGCCCATCCCCGGGCAGGCAGCGGCGAGGGGCTCCCCGCCTCCGGGAATCCCCTCCTTCCCCATCCCCACCGCCCCGCCGCTGTAAGGCGGAAGGACCCGCCGGCAAGGACAGCGAGAGGGCAGCGCTGCGCTCCAGTTCTACTTTTATTGTAACAGAGAACGGGCAGCAGGCAGGCGTAACGCAGGGTAACAGGGCTCTCCGCAACCACGAGAGGCAGCTCCAGAGCCACGCAGAAGCGGCGACCACAGCACGAGAACCCGCAGTGCCAAGGGCAGCACCCACGGTGGCTGCAGCGTGGCGGAAACCGGTTTATTGCACAAATGGGAGTAAGTAGCAGCTGGAGGCATCGGGCCATGTAAACAATCAACGCTGTTAAAAATGCAAACCGTCTTGTCTGGGAGCAAGTGGGACGCTCCAGCCTTCCTCAGCCTGTGCTGGCAGCTCCTCTGCCAACAAGTGCAGTGACAGCATGCATGAAGCAGGCCTGTCCTGGCTCCCAGGAGTACACGGCTGCTCTGGGCAGGAATGAGGAACGAGGACTGCTCTGCTAGGTGTCCTGGTACGGCTGCAAAGGGTAAAGATGCCTGTGGAATGAGAAAGCTCACACAGACCCAGAGCTGACCTCTCCAGGGCCGCCCACAGAGGCAACTTTGCTTGCTGCAAGGAGAAACTCCGTCGTGCTCCAGGGTCTGGGTGCAAGGCAGACGGCCTTTGGGAACTCCCACCCTCCCCAGCAACACCTATGTTCAACTCTGCAGGCTGCAATTTCAGCTCCACAACACTGACTCCCAACTGGCAGCCTCATCCCACATGCTCCAGTGCTCTTGGGGCATACAGTGGGAACTGCCCTCTCTCTGCATGGGATTCTCAGATTAGGGTTTCACTGGCCATGCAAGAACCCCTGTGCTGGCACTTGCCCAGCAGGGAATATTTGGTGCACGAAGGGATAGGATGTAGCTGTGCAACAACAGGAGAAAGTCCCCAGTGCACCACAGCCATACACCCCTTTTGATTAAAAATCAGCATCCAGTGAGTCACTGGGCCTCTAGGACACTCAGTGAAAAGGACAAAATGGTTTTTTTGAGTCATCATCTCTCAAACTTCCCTCGGGATCTTTCCCTCGCGTTTTCTGGTGTCACCAGAAAATTGGTTGACAAGAGCAGAGTCACCCGCACCCCCACATGAGGGCAGGCATGGCAGGACCCACCTCATGGCTTTGGGACACACCACAAAGACTCTGCTTTGCAGGGAGGGCTGCTGGGGGTGGTAGAGGAATAGGGAGAGGCAGAGACCAACTGAGAGCAGGTTTTGGAGGAGGTTCTTATTGTGAGTGGGGGGCAAGAAATTGTTTCACCTCAGGGCACAGGAGTGAAGTCAGGAGAACCAGGCAAGTTTAGAGGGACACAGAGGTCCGCCCCACACACCAATGCCGCCATGATTTACACCTGAAAGGAGATTCCCAGATGGAAAGAGCAAAGCCAACGATGGAACAGATTTTAGTAGAGGTAAGTCCTCAGAGCTGGTTGTCAGAGGGCAACTTTGGCCCTGCCCAGCCCCGGGCTAGGAGGATGAAGGAGGACAGAGCCTGCTGGCAGCAGGGTCAGGCTGAGGAGGTGGCAAGGGCACACCTGAGCAGCTCGCTCTCTCAGCCCACCCAGCTGAGCTCTGCCGCTTGGGCCAGTGGCCAGCATCCTCACAAAATCTTCTCATGGAGAAACAAGTGTAGGGAAGCCTTTGATGCCTCCACCAGTAGGATGGCAGTGCTAAGCATTTACTTCCTCTGGTGCATATGGGTGCTGGGGCTGATGAAGAAAAGGATGGACAGCAGGGGAGAACAGCTGTGACGAGTGGGAGCCAGCAATAATGTCCCAGCTCTACAACACAGCAGGGGTTTGACTAGGCTTCTACAACAACTCATCTACAAGATACATTCAGCAGCGGTGTCAAGTGCTGTGGTTGGAGGTATTCTGCTTGCTTCTCTTCCCTAGCTTTGACCAGTGGGGAAAAGGAGGCCACCAGCTCCAGGGCACACCTTTGTCTTTACTTTGTGACTTGATGGATGGCATGAGCCAGGTAACCTACATTGCCCGACGTAACTCCTGCCACAGAGATTCGTCCATCCTTTGTCATATAGATGGAGAACTCCTTGGTCAGCCGCTCCACCTGGGATGAAAGAACAGAATTCAAACCATAGGCCAGCCTCTATTATCTTAGCAGAGCACAAGTTTGCCCAGCTTGCCAGAACTGAAAGCAAACTGGGAGCCTGCAAATATGGCATCCCACTACCTGCAGAGCCAGCAGTGTGCCCTGTAAACCGAGAGACACTGCTCAGCTCTCAGGCAACACACAAACATTGCAGATGTTCAGCCAGGAGAGTCACTGCACCTGAGCTGACCTTTAAGGTCACCTCAGAGCAGCACCAAGTGACTGCTTCCTTGGATAGATAAGCGAGCTACATCTGCTTTCAACCTCCACAAGCACAGCAGGGATCACAGCAAGACATGGGTCCGCACAATGCTCCAGTGCTACAAGCTTGATGAATGTTCCTCCTGGAGGAAGAACTGCCTGCAAGGGCACATTTTGGCACTTGCAGTCAAGATCTTACCAACAAGGACCACAAACAACACCTTGAGACCACAGCAGCTGCACTTACCTGCTCAGGCTTCAGCCCCGTGAAGCAGAACATGCCGATCTGGTCGGTGATGTGCTGCCAGTTGTGGGAGGATCCCTCTTTCTTGAGGTTGGACACCAGCTGAGTCCGCATGCTGATGATCCGGTTAGCCATGCCCTTCACCTCCGTCAGCCTGAGAAGCCAACCCAGGAACGGCTTAGAGCAGGGCCAGGATACACCAGTGCTGCTCCCCCTTCCCCAACTACCAGAAATCAACCCACTCCACCTGGAAGGGCCTCATACCCCAAAAACACAGGGGATGCAGATGAGTAAGCACCAGAGAGCATGAACCTGTAGCTCCAGATGGGGAGCTGCATCTTTCTCCTGGTACCTGAAGGTGACTGCTCTTTATTTATTCCATAGCTATTGGACACTGCGACAATATCTCTCACTTCTGAACGCCGTGGATGAATAGGAGGCCTCATGGCAGCACTGCCCAAACCCAGATAAAATAATATCTGCAGATTAACGAGGAGCGAGGGGGTACCTCCCAGCAGAGGCAGACATCCCAGCACAGCTAGGAGACATCTCTGCTGGGCCCTGGATCAGACATAAGTGTCAGCCTGCCACAGGACGACTGCTCCCAGCAAGGCAACAACACACAGCCAGCCCTTGTTCTGCCAGACCAGCTGCTGGCAGGGACTCAACACCAAGGGGCCAGGAGAGCAGCACAGGCTGACGCTGGGAAGCAGGCTTAGGGCATGAGGGTTACACTCCTGGGTCTTATTCCCAGGGGACTTAGGCTTTCACTCCCCTGTGTGAGACACACTATGTGGCTACAATGCCTCAGTCAGTCTTTTCCACTCTTGGACAGGCAGCTCCTCCAGCCCTCGATCCTAGGGGAGCTTTATCTCCTCCTTTACAGTGTTTTCTGCCTTGGTAACACACAGGAAACCTGTCTGTGTCAGGCTGGACCGACACCAGCTGATGCCAGGACACAAGTAGGGATTTCTCCAGAGGAAAGGGGTGGCACGTGGTTTGGACTGCACTCCTGAAGCTATGAGCTGCCCGTGACAGCAGCAGGCAGTAAGGACAGCACAGGGCTGCCACAGAGACACCTCACATCTCGCTGTTGTGAGCATTAGGGGTTCCCTCTTACCACTCCTCCCGAAGGTCAGGGGTGTTCAGGATGATAGAGGCAATACGGGCTCCATTCAAGGGGGGGTTGGAGTACATGGGGCGGATGAGGATCTTCAGCTGTGATTCAACCCTCTTGGCTTCCTCTGCATCACTGCAGATCACCGTGAAGGCACCCGCACGCTCTCCTGAAAGAGGGGTGATCAGGTCCCAGCCTCTGCCCTTCAATACGCAGGGCTGGGGCAGGACTTATCCAAATGCCACATAGCTTCAGTGGAGCCCGGTTCTCTTAGAAGGGTCTCCACCAGCTCCCAGTAGGTTATCTCCTGCACCCTGATCAGTACTGCAGGATGAATGCAGGCAGCAGGACACTGGCTGCTAAATCCTGGAGGCTGCAGGGTCCCTCCAAAAGCTTGCATGAAACCATCTCCACACCACCTGCCCTACTCACCGTACAGCCCCATGTTTTTTGCATAGGACTGTGACAAGACGAGGTTGATGCCCTGCTCGATGAAATACCGCACAGCCCAGGCATCCCGGTTGATGTCCCCACTGGCAAAGCCCTGGTAGGCCATGTCGAAGTATACAAGGAGGTTCCGTTTCTGCCAGCAAAGAGGGGAGAGAGCGTCACAGGAGCTGAACACCCCTCCAGGGAGCTGGGCAGCAGGCTGAAATTAGCCATGCAGGCAGCAGGCTGCTCAACTGCAACTGTGCTCCTCCAGAAGTAGAGCTATTCCCTTTCGTTTGCAACAGGGGAGGCAGCCCCAAAACCATAGCTACCTACCACACATCAAAACAGCAGGTCAAGACCCTCCTGGTGCACTTATGGAATATGTGGTCTGGCCCAGAAGGCAGAATTGGATTCAGCAGTAATAAATTATTCCATTTCAGTGTCTCCTGTCCTATCACTCTGTGGGTGACGGAGCACTGGAACAGGCCGTCCAGCGACATTGAGGAGTCTACTTCTCTGGATATATACAAAACACGTCTGGATACAGTCCTCTGCACTCTGCTCTAGGTGTCCCTGCTCAAGAAGGGGGGTAGGACAAGATGATCTCCAGAGGTCCCTTGTAACACCTACCATTCTGTGATTCTGTGATCAGTTTCCAGGAAAACCACCTGGGAACCCTCTGGGCAAGTGCCAGCCCTTCCAGTGCCTCCAGACAGGTAACCCAGCTGCACTGCTTCTTCATCAGGAGACCTGCAGCCATCTGTATCCCCCAGAGACCACTGATACCTACCAATTCTTAGAATGTTACTAAGGCCAGGCATCCCAAAGTCAAATTTCACTAGCTACAGCTTGGGGGAGCAGCAGGGAGGAAGAGGAGAAGGATGAAGGAAGAACCTGCCCCTATTTGTTTCCAGCTGAAACTTGCAAGGAGACACTAGGAATGTGAAAGATCTTCCAGCATTTTTAATACACCAGCACTGTCAGGCCCTCTCTAGCTATCACAGCTCACTCTTTCAAACCTGCTGCTCAGGTCTCCCTACACCAACTTGCTGGGAATGTGCCAGCAGAAAGTCTGACAGTCAGCTAGAAGCCTTCTGCATGCACTTGTCTGTCTCCTGTCTTCAGAACAGGAACATGACACCCATCCTGTCTTCAGGGAAGGGACCTTTAGCGCAGTGAAGACCAGATACCACCCATGAAAACCCAGAGATGTGGTTTTCTCAGGAACAGCATAGTACCCTGGGACACTCTACTGCTCACCTTCACCAAAGCTGCTATCTCCTTCCATTGCTCCTGCCGGGGATCCACCCCAGTGGGGTTGTGAGCACAAGCATGCAAGAGGATGATGCTCTTCTCTGGAATTTTCTAAGGAAGATGTTAAAAAGAATAAATTATTAATGACATCTGAGCACTCTCTTCAGCAGCTGAGATAGGACTCTTGCCCTAGACAGTTTAGACAAGCTCTGTAAGGCTTCTAGTCTTCATTTGGTGCCTTCAGGCAGCATGTTCAACAACGGCCAGAGGGCTGGAGCACCTCTCCTCTGAGGAAAGGCTGAATTGGGGTTGTTCAGCCTGGAGAAGCCTACAGGGAGACCTTATTGTTGCATTTCAGTACCTAAAGGGGGCTTATAAGAAAGCTGGGGACAGACTTTTTAGTAGGGTGTGTTGCGATAGGACAAGGGCTAATGGTTTCAAACTAAAAGAGGGGAGATTAAGACTAGATATAAGAAAGAAATTTTTTACTATGAGGGTGGTGAAACACTGACACAGGCTGCCCAGAGAGGTGGTAGATGCCCCATCCCAGGAAACATTCCAGGTCAGGCTGGACGGAGCTCTGAGCAACCTGATCTAGTTGAAGATGTCCCTGCTCAAGCAGGGGAGTTGGACTAGATGGTCTCCAGAGGTCCCTTCGAACCCCTACCATTCTGTGATACTTAGGCTAAAGCAAGATGATCACCCATCTCCCCACATCACCTCCCTGCTTCCAGGCATGAAAGGCTACTCACAGAAATGTCATCCATGGCTCCAGAGAAGTCAAGGCTGCATGTCTTGGGGTCGTAGTAGCGGTAAGCCTGAAGTTGCAGGCCAGCATCACGGAAAATGGGTGTATGATTGCCCCAGGACGGTTTGGGTAGATACACATCACGACTAGACTTGAAGAACCGTTGCTGATCAAGAGAAAGACAGAGTGTTCAAACACCTTGAACGATTCCAACAGTTAAAAAACCCCAAAGATTCAGCTCCAGTAAAAAGATGTCCTTTCCTTCCCCCACCAGCCAGGGACTTACCAAAAAATTGGCTCCAATTCGCAGAGATCCAGTCCCAGAAATACCCTGCACAGTCACATACTGCAAGGGAAGAAATAAATACGTTGAGTCTGAGCGGCACTATATGATACAGGGGAAGCCCAGTCACTACATCAGCATTGGCAGAAGCACACCTCCATGACAGCTCACTCAAACAGGGACATGGGGCTGGAAGGAACCACATGGGTCAGCAACTCCAGTTGCAGGGCAGGGAGTTGGGAGCCTGGCAGGGTCAAATCCCCTCCTCGGGAAGGGCTATTTCACCCAGCCTTCAGAGGAAGCAGTTATCCCTTGGTCTGGCCAGCTTGCAACTCAGCGGCATGAGTGCCTGACAGTCCTTCCACTTTTGCTGGGCACCCACGTGGCAACCACGCGTCAGACAGCACTGGCCACCCCCTGCTTCCCAGCTTGCTCCTTACCCGGCTGCTCTTGAAAGCCTCACTGTTTTCACCCAGAGCCAGTTCTGCAGATGCCCGGGTGAAATCCACTAGCCCTGCAATGGGCAAGTACTCCTTGTCCATCTTCTTGGATGCTATCATGGCCTCCGCCTGGGAAGGAGGACACACATTCAGCAAGGAAGGCATGACCATGGAGAGGACAGTGGACAGCTCAACGTCACTTCTCTTCACATTCGCTTGCTCAAGAGGGGCAAAGGTTGGTTTACAGGGGAGATTCCCTTCAGAGATCAGGGCTCACTCAAAACCAGGGCAGCAGCAGACACTTTGGGTGACACACTGCTTTTACCATGGGGCAAGGTGTCCAGTGGCCACCACAGCCCTCAGGGGACCCCAGCCAATTTTGAAAGAAGCCTGTCTGAAACCTAGCTCACCCAACCCTTAAACAAGGCTCCCCCCCAGCTTTGCTAATCTCTACTTCTTTCAAGCAGATCCTGTGTCAGAAACCAGTCCAAATCCCTGCCTAACACAGGTCCAGAGAATGGAAGCAAGAGCAGCAGACAAGGAGCCAGGCTCAGGAAAAATGCAGTGATGGAGACAGCTGAAATGCTCTGGGGACCCTATCGATATGCCCAGAGCGGCAGGACAGACCCTGGCAGCGTTCACCTACCACCAGGGAACCGTTCCTGCAACACCACCCAGGCTCCTCAGTTGTGACCCAGCTGCAATACATGCAGACACAGAGAAAGCAAGGGCAAGGGATGGCTTTAAACCCCACACTGATGAGAAACATGGACAACACATCCTCCGAGCACCAAGGAGACCAGCTAGTCTATATGTGTGCCAGCTGCCAGCTATTTAACAGCCTATTTCTACACTTACAGCCCTGAAAGGCTCCATAATCTCCTCAAGGGCAGTGCCCACATCCAGCTCCCTGGACTAGACTTTTAGTCTGGCTTATGGAGAAACTGGTAACAACGGCTCAGCAGAATTTCTAAGACTAATCCATTAAGGGGACAATGTCAGCTCTTTCCTCCATTGTGGGCTGGCCCAAGGAACGTCAGCCTATTCAAGAAACACCTTGAGGTTCAGAGGACAGCTGGGCTGGAGGGTTCATGGAAGTCAGCAATGAATTCGATTTACCCAGATGAGAACAGGACATGTTCCCTGTTTTATCCCCTACTACTTAATAACCGTCACTGTTGTGTCTCAAAACCATTAGTACTGCTAAGGAAGACATCCAGGAACACTGTCCTGCTGTTAGAGACAAAGCTTATTCTAAGGACCAAGAGGCAAACCTTGCCTCCCCCTCCCTGACCCCCCTCAGGGCACCTGACACCTGGATCCGGCCCTGCCCAGCAGCCAGCACCAGGCTTACCTTGCGAACACAGCTCAGGACATACGGCTTCCCATTGTCATCCCGGTACGCCCCCACCCCCAGGTTCATCTTCTTGGAGTTGGTGTCACGCTTGAAAGCTTCCGTCACCCCCAAGATGGGGTCGGGGGGACCCATCTCCACATGGGACCACCATGAGCTGAAGGGAAAAAATAAGAAGCTAAGAATTAGGCTTGAGAACTGGGCAGGGACATGCACCAACATGGCTGAGAAAACCTCATGCAGACAAAACCTTAAGGGAAATCTGGTCTTTAAACCACTGAAAAAGGTACAAGCAGTGCTAATAGAACTATCGGGGTGGGGGGGGCGGAACGACGACACATGGACGGGGACAAAACCCACCACACAACTTATTTGTACTCCATGATCTGGCACTGCATTTTATGTTGCACAATTGGCAAAGAGCCTCAGTTCACTGTGGCTGAAGGTAACTGACCCCCCGCAAGTCATTAATGCATAGAAATGGCCCTGCTTGCCTTATGTGCCAACAGCAGAAAGGGCCCAGGCAGTAAGCCTTAAACTCTTTTGCTCTGGCCGAGTAACAGCTCTTCACAGCCTACAGGTGGGATTACGTAGGTTAGCCCCTCCAGGGAACCTCAGCTAGACCCAGCCAATTGCATGAAGCATGAATACAGAGCCCCTTCTAAACTCCTGGAAGGGCTCTTGTGCATGAAAACTAATCTGCTTTTCCCACATGCTGGCTGACCTCATGAAGATATTTCCCTTCCCTGCCCTACAAGCTCTGCCTCACTTGAAGAGGGATGTCATAGCCAAATGCTGTTTTCCTGGAAATCATGCAGGAGACTTTCTTCCTGGGGTGACAAGTGACAAGCTCCGATGTGAAGGCCCCTTCCCTTGCTGTCAAGTATGAAACCTCCCTGCGTCAGGAGGAGCTTTGAACCCCGCTCCCAAGCAGCCGCTCCACAAACCGCCTGCCTCTGCCCTGTTGGCAGGACATCCTGAAGACAGAGAGGCTCTCTTAATGTCAAGGGCAGACCAGACCATGCTATAAAAAGAAACCCGTTATTCTCCCTTTGGCCACAGCTTCTGCCCAGTCCCACGTCCAGGCTTTGCAGGCTTGTAGATAGCACAAAAGAAGAGGTGTGGTGGGTTTTAACCTGCCTGACAGAGGGCTGCGGCTGTAACAGCCCCCTCCTGAAGGCAGGAGTACTAAAGACAATGGCTCCACACAGCTGAGTGTCCTGACTCACAGCATCATGCAGGCACCAACCCAGACCACAAGCTCGGTGGGGGACAAAACATACAGCACAAGGTAGAGTGGGTTTATCTTCTCTGGGGCAAGATTCAGTCTTGATTGCTGAAGGCAAAACACACAGTGAGAAGGCTCCCACTGCTAATGCTGCCACGTATCAGCTTTACAAAGCTTTGTGGCCTAAGGAAGACTGCCTCATCTGAAGATAACAAGCTTTCCCAACACAGGAATGCTGCCCTGGAGCTGGGTTTTGGCCGAGGCAGTCCAGGCAGCCTGGAGCCACCCTGGGGCCAGTCAGACCTCCTGCTGGAGTGCTTGGTGTGCTGACAGATACAGCACATCTGAAGGCAGCAGGGCTAGGCAGGTTATGCTGAAACATTAGCAACCAGCAGAACTCACAAAATCATCTTTCCCCTCCACTCTGTCCCTGTTTTGGGTCCATTTAGACCCTGTTCACTCACTACATAAACATACTTTGCACTAGCCTGCGTAGGTAGATTGCATCTCACTGGAGCCCCAGACATCATTTGCCCTCTCCAGACTTAACTGCTCTTCCCATCAGTACAGCGTTTCCGAATAAAAGGCCTCTGTTTCTCCTCTTGACAGGCTCTGTGGAAAAAAGTGCAGCAAACACATACGAGGCAGAGCCACAGAGCCACCTCAGGTAGTTTAAAAAGGGAAGACATCCTTAGTATTTTCTAGACCACTAACAAGTGTTAATTACCTCTCTGGTTAAGTACAGGACCAACTTAGAAAGGAAGATGAGTCAGTCATGCCAGCCACACACACCCTCCAGAGACGGACAGGGGCTGCAGCCAGTGGGGAGGGAACAGCCTGGAGAGTCAACCTGAGCAGGACACACCAAGGGGACTGTCGAGGCAAAAAACTTACTGCAGGGGCAGGCAGTATGCCTTGCAAAACATCTCCTGACACCTTCCTGGCATTGGAAGGGTAGGGGAAGAGGAAAACACACACTGAGGAGTGCATCCCTCTGCAGTTTACCTGGTCTATGATTATTTTGGTATGTAGGGCTGTAGAAGCTCGGCCATCTAATTTAAAGAGTTGCTGCTTTGGAGATGGTGACTGCACCTTCTTCCTTCCAGGCTTTTCACCAAGCGGCTTACAGTGTTTGGGGTATTTAGGTCCCCATCCTAGGGGTCACTGGGCTCTAACATACTACTGCTGCACTTAATGCTGATCCTGCAGGCATTCACTTAAGCTGCAGCAGTCCAGAGTTAAGTACTTCTGTTCTGAGCCAGTCTTTCTATTGGCTTAAGGCAGTGAAGGGTAGGTTTAGGACTGATTTGCCTGTTCTCAGCTTGAAGGTTTTGCAGTGAAGGCCAAAGAAAGACTCCTCTGCTGTTTCCAGGGAGGTGAGCTTGTAGGGAGACAGGAGGAAAAAAGTCCATGCTGAGTTCTCCAAACCTATCAGGGGTCCCAAGAGATCACAGAGGCAAAGCTTTCTAGATGGGAGTTTGGGATAAGAGATCTACTACGGATCCAAGGCCACAAGTCCTCATGCACCGCTACCCCAGTGTTTCCTGTAATGTTGTCTCTGTACTGAGTTATATTTTACTTTGAAGAATTAAGAGAGCATTAGTCTCGAATAAAGGTCAAAGTTCTAAACTGCACATCTTCTCTGCCAGACAAGTTTAAGCTCAGGTTGAACTACCTGAGGGACACCCGATGCAAGCCAAAGAAAGCACATTTTCCAGCTACGGGACTGAAACACAGGTGGCTGAGTCAGAGTTTAGATGCTGAGCAGACCTGGTATATTCAAGTAGTCTCCGTATTCTTCAGCCACTGGTCTTCCAAGCTGGTTTAATGCACAGCTGCAAGTGCAGTGTGAGAAATGGGACAGAGAGAAGGTCAGAAAACATACCAGGAACTGCATAAACCAGCAACACCCTTTGCAAATGCACATGGAACTTATGGCCTGAGCTGCAGAGACCTGAGAGCGTGCTTATGGACTCAAGCCAAATCCAGAAAGCAAGTTTTCCTCTAGGTAAGCAAGCACTTACAAGTCCAGTGAAGGCTTCCATTGTGAAGAGGCCAAACCACATTCCCTGAGGTTCAGCCACATAAGATACTGGATTTCAAAACCTCTGCCAAAGCCCCTATAGCAGTTCTGCAAGCCCAAGCAGAGGGGCCAATGCTGGCTGGGTACCACAGCTAGGGCAAATATTTACACAAGAACAATGCTAACAGGCTGCTCAGGCTACAACAGTCCTTTCAGGTCTAAAAATTCATTGCCCCAGTCAGCTGTGGTAAGTTTTCCCAACAAGAAAAGCATCTAAAATAGCTGTCAGGTGATACATCAGAGCAGCAGACTGAGTTATCACCTTAATTAGCATTTGTGTGTCAAGGGAGCCATTTTTACCCTTTTCGCATCTCTTCCCCTCCATTCCCAGCACAGAGCAACTGTAATAGCTCTGAGCACCACATGAAGCTGCTGAAGATAAGGAAGCAGAAAACTGCTAATCACTGCTTGGCATTCCCTATTGCAGGCTAATGAGCCACTCTTGGGGGAACAACTTGGGACTGTACTTAGAAAAGGGATGGTCTGAGTCTCTTTTAGGTGACCTCAATTCAATTTGGTAATTTATAGTTTGCTGTATAACAAGCTTGAGAAAAGCAAAGCTACTGCTAGCAGGCTTGTGTCCCTTTCACAGGCCTGCTACAGTCCAAGGGCAGAAAACACAAGTTGTGGATACTTGCTCCTCTGTACCTGCTGAGAAGACCCTCAGAAGCAGCAGGGGCTGAAAGCATTCATCTCCCAAGGCAGCGAGGGGCCACACTAGACAGAACAGGGTTAATCAATATCCAATAGCCTTCTTTATCTGCTGGAATGGGGAAATAAAAATACCCCACTGCTCTCCTGCACTGACAAGGGCTAGGAGCCCTTAAAGCTGGGCTTTACGGGCTGGTTCCTTAAAGCTTCCCAAGCCAGTGTGAGCCAGAAGTCAAAGGGCTCTGGAAAGCAGCAAGGCCTTCGCCAGATCCTTCTGCACGCTCTGCTTCTCAACTGCCTGGTCACAGTGGTGTTCCCAGTCAGCATCTCATGGCTCTCAGGTCAGCTCTACTTTGTGGAGATGTTCTGGGCTCTTCACAGGCCTCCACGGCTGGATCCTGTACCCTTATATCCATTCCTCTCCTGGGTTTGGAGACAGAGCTGCCAGTGCAGAACAGGCCCTCAGAGAAACACCCATTCTGCTCATACCAGGTTTTGCACCCCTGAAGGCATGGCTCCAGGGCAGACAGCACTGCACACTGGCAACACTACCCCCAGCCTCATTTCACGATGCATGGGGTCCCTTTGGTCCTACTACACAGTGCATGCCAGGCAGCAGAACCCCAGCCCCATTTCACAGTGCACAGGGCCCCCTTGGCCGCATTGCACGATGCACACCGGCAGCAGGACCCCAGCCCCGTATCGCGGCACACGGGATCCCTCGTGCCCTGTTGCACAACGCAGGCCACCAACGGCACCGTCTCTCGGTGCACAGGATGCCGCCGGCCCCGGTGCACGCCGCCACCAACAGCAGGAACAGCACGCCATCCCCGCCATGCGCCCTCCACGCCGGTTCCTCAAGGGCAGGCTGAGGGGCGCCGGGCCGGGCCGCAGCCAATCACAGCGCAAAAAGGCGCCGTGCGCCCCCCGACCCGCCACATTCCTGAGCCAATCCGCGCGCCGTGCGTCCCCCGCCCCCACCGGCAACTCCCTTCCCCACCGCGACGTCACCGGCGGCGCCTACGGGCCCCACGGAGGGTCACGCTTCCTCCCCGCAGCCCCCCGCCCCGCTTCCCCTCACAGGGGCGCCCGGTACCGGGCCCGGCGCTCGGCGACGGGGAAATCCCTCCGCCGTCCCCGGAGGTCGGCCCCGGGGGCTGAGCCGCCCTTCAGCCCTCACCTGGCGCGGGCGGAGGCGAGGAGCGGGGCGGTGAGGAGCCGGCGAGTGTGCAGGAGAGCCATAGCGACAGCAACCCGTCTGCCGAGCGGGTACCGCGCATGCGCCGCCCCGCGCATGCGCCGCCCCGCGCATGCGCCGCCCCGCGCATGCGCCGCCCCGCGCATGCGCCGCCCGCCACCCCCTAGCGGCCGGGAGGTCTCGCTGCAGCCGTGCCGTCCACCCGGTCCTGGCACTGTACTGGGCTGTACTGGGACGTCTTGTACCACGCTGTACTGGAGTGTACTGGGACACAGAGGGCTGTGCTGCACCACACAGGGGTGTACAGAGCTGTGATTAGCTCTACAGGACTGTACAGCACCATACGGGCCCACCCGGGGCTGTACTGGGCTAAACAGAACTGTAATGCACCATACTGGGCTGTACTTGGCTCTATGGGGCTGTACAGGGCTGTGCAGGACTCTGTTGGGCCATATTGGGCTATACGGGCTGTACTGTATAGGAGTGCATGGCACCATACTGGGCTATACTGTGCATACTGCTGGTGGACAGCAGGTTGGCCATGAGCCAGCAATGTGCCCTTGTGGCCAAGAAGGCCAACAGTATCCTGAGATGCATAAAAAGGAGTGTGGCCAGCAGATCGAGAGAGGTTATCCTCCCCCTCTACTCTGCCCTAGTGAGGCCACATCTGGAGTGCTGCATCCTGTTCTGGGGTCCCCAGTTCAAGAAGGACAGGGAACTCCTTGAGCAAGTCCAGTGGAGAGCTAGCAAGATGATCAGGGAGCCGGAGCATCTCCCTTATGAGGAAAGGCTGAGAGACCTGGGTTTGTTCAGCCTGGAGAAGAGAAGACTGAGGGGGGAATCTTATCAATGCTTATAGATATCTGAAGGGTGGGTGTCAAGAGGATGGGGCTGGACTCTCTTCAGTGGTGCCCAATTACATGACAAGGGACAATGGGCACAAGTGGGAATGCAGGAAGTTCCAGCTAAACATGAGGAAAAACTCCTTAGCTCTGTGGGTGCCAGAGCAGTGGAACAGGCTGCCCAGGGAGGCTGTGGAGTCTTCTTCCCTAGAGACATTTAAAACCTGCCTGGATGTGTTCCTGAGCCCCTTGCTCTAGGTGTGCCTGCTCAAGCAGGGGGGTTGGATGAGATGATCTCCAGAGGTCCCTTCCAAACCCTACCATTCTGTGATTCTGTATGTATAGGACTGCACTGGGCCATACTGGACCATACAGGAGTGTACTGAACCATACTGGGCCATACAGGACTGTACTGGGCTGTAAAGGGCTGCACTGAGCTATACTGGGTCATACAGGACTGGACTGCACCATACTGGGCTGTACTGTGGTGTACTTGGCCATACAGGACTATACTGCAACATACTGGGCTATAGAGGCCTGAACTGGGCCATACTGGGCAGTACACCGCCATGGCCCCCACTCACCCACAGTCCCCACCCACACTTGCACGCCACTCCCAGTGATGCCACTGACACCCATGGGTGGCTCAGCCTGGCAGCCATCCCCTCGTGCATGGCCCCCCCCAGCACCCACCCCAGTGCCAGGCCACTGGGTGTGGGGGACACACACTGGGGTTCCTCCTGACCACTGGCAGGAAAGGTGGCACCGTGACTCCACCAGCATTGCCACCCTAAGACTGGTGTCCTAAACCAGGAAGGTGGGGGAGCACAACCCTTGGGATATCCCTGAGGCTTTGCCAGGGACTGGGAGGGGTGACTGGGAGGGGTAACTGGGAGTTACTGCGAAGTGTACTGCCCTGGAGGTCACCAAGCTGGGGATGTCAGTGTCCCCAGCCTGCTTGCGCTCTGCTCCCAAGGGATTTTTCAAAATCGTCACCACATTTCTATAGGGGCTTCCCAAAAAGCTCCGGCACAGCCATGTCCCCAGTGGGGCCGATGTGGGGGTCCCAGCCCAGCCCACTGGGGGACGGGGAAAGAGGGGATCCGCTCTAGCAGTACTTGAATTTATTTGTAAACTGTTCTTTGGTAAATGATAAAAAGGAACAAAAATGACACACACATCCCCCCCGCCAAAAAAAATAAACTAACCAGACAGATAGGGTTTAAAAAAAAAAAAAGAGTTCCCCCCCCCACGTGGGATTTTAACAACCTACAGAAAACCCAAGAGCTGATGGGGAGCAAGGTGGGGGGTGGGCAGGGAGCTGGAGGCTCTGTGCCCACCACCTCCTCACCAGTGTGGTCGGTGCTCCCCCCTTGTGCTCATTTTTGGGTGGGAGGAGGAGGAGCACGGGGTTCGGGGGGGTCCTACATGGGGGGCTCGTTGCAAAGCACTATCTCCAGTTCCTTGCGGTAGAGTTTGCCCCCATCAGAGAGGTTCATGATGCTCTTCCTGTAGTTGGTGAGCTGCTGGATGTTCATCTCCTGCAAGGAATGGGTGGTGGGGAGGCGGTGGGGCTAGGTACCCTGTTTTTCCCTGGTGGGGCACCCCCAGACTGGGACACCCCCCCTCCCCACACTCCAGTGCAGCCTCCCATGGGGACACAGGGTTGGCATCTGGACCAGCGTCTCTCCTGGTCCCTGGGGAGCTGGGACACAGCAGGTGGAAGATGCTGCTGTAGAGGGAAGGAGGCACGCGGAGGGGGAGGGGCTGGGCGGGGAACCCAGGCTCTGTCCCCCACTTACTATTCCCCACTTACTTTCTTATTCTTCTCGTACAGGTCTTTCAAAAGCGCGTCCAGCTCGTTCTCATCAATGAAGCCACTCCCATCCTGGATAACAAGGGAAGGATTTCAGCAGGGGGAAGGAGACGAGGCCTGCAAGCCCACCCCAGGCATGGGTGCTGGGAGGCCCCCCAGACCCTTATGCAGCACAGCCAGGGGTAAACCCAGCACTCGTACCCCAGATCAGAGTGGGGAATTGACCCAACTGAAAATGCGTAGTTTGGGGGTTGGGGTTTTTTTGCTGAGTTATATTTATTTGCGGCTGTTTCCCTACCTTGTCATAAAAGGTGAAGATGGCATTGAACTCCTCCGAGGACAGCTTCATCCCCTGGGCAGGGGCAAGAGACATCGGGGCGTGAGGGAGGGGATGGAGGCACAAGCAGGGAGTAGGAATGTTTTTATTTATTATTTTTACCTGAAACTTCAGAAGGAAGTTTTCTTGCACAGGCAAAAGTCTGAAAAAGAAGAGCAGGGATGAACAGGACGCAGCCAGAAAAAGACACTTTTTAAAGCCAAAATGACTTTTTGCTTAGAAACATGAGCAAATTAAAGAGGAAAACTGTTTTCCTCGGAAGCTGGAGCAGCCTTTTCCTAGGTGCGAGTGTTTCGGGGTGTCTTTCCCTCTCCACCACTTCCTTCTCACTGCCCATGACCTTACCGGGACATCTCCGAGAGGCCCAGCTTCCCATCGCCGTTCATGTCAAACATCCGCAGCTGCCGGAACACAAGCAGCACCCAGTCACCCACCAGCTCCTCCTCCCGTCCCTCCCACCCACTGTGGGGTGGTGAGACTCCAGGGAGGGGACTGCCCTGCCATGGGAGAGCGGTGGTCCTCCGGGACCAGCCCGGAGGTTCCACTTACAATGGTCTGCGTGTACTCCTGCAGCTTGGGCTCATCATAGGGCCGGTTCGCCTTCTTCAGCAGGTCGGACAAGAAGCCCTGGAAGGAGAAGGCTTTGCTGGCTGTCTCCATCCCTGGCTATCCCGGCAGGGATGCCCTGCCAGCAGGGACCCATCCCAGCTTGCCTCACACCCACAGCCCACCTTGAGCTCGTTGGCTTCGATGTAGCCGCTGCGGTCCGTGTCGTACCTCCGCCAAGCCTGTGAAGCAGCCGCCGCAAATGTTAGCATGGGCTTGCACCCCATGTTTCCCCCCACCCGCAGCATCCCCTGCCACCCTAGCAGAGATGGGGTCATCTCACAGCTCCAATCTTGGCTCGTGGTGTCCTCGCGGGTGCCATGTGCTCTCCCTTGGGGCCTGATGCTCTCCAAACCCTCCTTTTGTTCAGCCCCATGCCAAGAGTTCCAGTGCTATTATCCTTGCCCCGGTGTGCAAGGCAAGTTTTAATATTTAATTGCATCCTCCAATTAAACAATAGCCTCTGCTTACCCCTCCTTGTGCAACGGGGCGCTTCCCTTTCAGCTATTGCCTCCACCTTGGCTTAATTTTCCAAGCACAAGCTCTCCCCTCCTTGGGATTCTGCACATCCCCCTCCACTCCCAGCCATGTTTCGATCCCCATCAGCAGTTTCTCTCCCATCCTGCAGATGGGTTTCACCCCATGTCTGGGCACAGTGAAGTTTTGGGGTGGCCCAGAGCCACATCCAGCAGCGTTGCCTGCTTCAGCACACCCCTCAGGCACTAAGGACTGACCACCCAGAGGGGGAATTTACAGAAGCAGCTCCAAATCTCCACAGCTCACCTCACCCAGAGACCAGGATGAGGTGCCTTGCTGCCCTGAGAGGTGCTCAAGGAGCGCTGAGGACTGGGAAATCTCATCACACTACTGCTCTCCTCCCAAAACCAGCACGACCCATGCCAGGACGCCCCATCCCACCTCCTGATGCTGAGTTAAAGCCAACAGTTTGGGGGACCCCAGGGGAGTTTGGGCAATGCCAGCTCCTGGCCATTTCTCTGTGGTGGAGCTGGGCCCTGGGGACTGAATCCCGCACACAGCCCTGGCACAGCCCACCCCACTCACCTCCATGAACTCTGAGCTGGAGCGCACGTGTTGGCGGAAACACAGCAGGAAATTCTCCTCCGTGGGCAGGATCTGGGCTAGCTGCGGGGCAGACAAGCATCAGGGGGGAACCCGAGCATCACGGGAGGACTGCGAGCATCCCAGGGGTCCACAGGGTCAGCACCACTCACCTCTGCCATCTCAATTTTGCCATCTGCATTTTTGTCATACTTGTGCATGAACTCCTTCATCTTGTCACCCAAATTGTCATTCTTGGAGTCCTGTCAACAAGGAGGGGGGATGGGATCATTTAACCCCTCATCCTATGCCAGTGTCCCTGCCTTCCCTCACTGCTGGGAGCTGGCAAAACTCGAGCTGCCCTGGTCTGATGACATTCCCAAACAGGGCTGATTGGAGCCTGAACCTTCAGGCAGGAAGGAAAGGGGGAAGCGGGGAGCACATCCAGGAGAGGCCCTTACCACACCCGCTCCCTTCCTCGCGCTTTCCAGCTCCTGGAAGAAGTTTTCCAGCTCTTTGCCTTCGATGTAGCCATTTCCTAGGGAAGGAAAAAATGCAATAAGAGCCCCCAATGTCAGAGGGCAGGAGGCAAGGGAGGGATGCTCCCGGGGGATGCAGTGCTTGTCCCCCTCTGCATGGGGACATGGCTCTGAGGCAACTGCAGCAGCAGAGAATTGCTGGCCAATGCCGAGTGTTATACAAACCTGATGCCGAGTGTTATACAAACCTGGTGATGCCCAAATTTGCAGAAAGCCAGAGCCGCCCATGTTGTAGTCTGGGGTGGGGCACAGCCCTGGGCTTGTCCCTTGCACCCACTTGTAGGGTGCAGGGGGCTTTGTCCCCATCCTCTTCGCAGGGGACCTTGCTCCAAAATAAAATCTTGGGGTCTGCTGCATTTTCTGCATCTGCTGCTTTAACCGGATGGTTTAATTAAAACTCTTCTTCCTGAGCAGCCCCCAACCAGGACTGTCTCCTCTCAACCCAATGTGGGGCCCAGCAACAGCAAACAGGGAACACAGACAAGGCGCTTGGTATAGCATCACCCCGCCAGGTGCAAGATCAGCCCTGGGGATGGGGTCAGCCCCCAGGGCAGGGACCCCAGCACTAGTCTCCGAGGTGGCCAGAAGCTCAGGAGGGTCCCTGTCCCATATACCCTCTACTCCTTGCTGCCGATATCTGTGCCGAGATGTGGTTCCTTCGGAACCTGGGGAATCCACAGCCCTTCCCTGCCTGCAGGATCCTCAGCAGCAGGATGAGGATGGCTCAGTCAGGATCCAACTGTGCATCCCTGCTTCAGCAGTGGCCCTTGGTGACTTTGAGGGAGTGACTGGTGTGCCCCAAAGTAGTGGGGTCATGCCACAGCCAGGGGGCTGCAGCAAGGACACCAGCTCTGCGGTGCTGCCAGAAACCCTCCCTCCCACTAACATCTGGGCACAGCTGGGGGACACTGCCCTTTCCTCCAAAGTGCCCCCATGGGCATTCCCGCCCCAAAACTCTTCCCTATTTCAGCCTCCTGAGGCTTGGACTGCGGTGCCGTGCCCTGGGCACCTCTGGCATCATCACCTGCAGGCTCCCTGGCAGTATCTTCTCCCCGCTGCAACACAGAGGCTGGGAATAACCCATCCACATCCCGGCTGGAAGCACCTGGGAAAGTCCCAGGGCACCTTCCTTGCTGATGGCTGCATCCTGACGGATGAGCAGCATCCCTTCCAGGAGGGGACAAAGGACTCTGGTGGTGTTGGGGTGCTGGTGTGAGCTGCAGAGGGGCTTGCCTTTCCACTGCCCTTCCCAGGGTCTTTGTTTTTGCAGGTGCAGGAAAGCCCCAAGCTCCTTTGGATTCAGTTGGGAAAAAAGTCAGTAAGAGTTTTGAGCCGGGAAAAAGAGTAACACCAAGAAAAGCCAGCTCAATAGCTTTGTTTCCCCCAGGCAGCAGCTTGGACAGGTCTGATCTGTGTCCACAGAGCGGCAGTGTGCAGAGCGGCATGGAAAATCCCCTCCAGAGAGCCATGGCGGGTCCATGTTGCTGCACCAACATCCCCAGAGCCTCCCCATGCTGTGGAGCCACGGGACAGCCATGGCTGGCAAAGCAAGGACATCAGAGACACTCAAAAGGACATCTCCAAGGCATGAGGAAACAGGTAAAAGCCCCATTGGAGCGGTTTAAGTGCAGGGAAGAGCTTGGGGGAGACAGACTCGTCTGCAGGGGGATGAACCCTGGGTCCCTCCATCACCCTGTGCCCATTGACAGAGGGAAGCAGTTGGGGCTGTTGGAGCTCCCACCCAGTGTAGCCAAGCGTTGTCCTTGTCAAAGCCACTGTCTCCCCTGCCACCCAAGTCCCTCCTGTCCTGGGCTTCCGCTGTACCACAGCCCGACAGCCCTGCCCTGCCCAGGGGCCGTGGGCCACGCTGGATCTGTGCCTGCCCCTGTGTTTTGGAAATGATGGCACACACCCAAGGGCACAGTGGGATGTGCTGCACAACAACAGCTGGACACCCACACCAGGAGCTGCCTGCTCCCACTGGGTGTGACCATCCCACCTTCACCAGCCCTGTGGCTGCGCCAGTGCCAGCTCCAGCAGTGACAGGGACAGTCATGCCTGCAGCCCCTGGTGCTGCAGGGCTGCAGGAGGGGCCCCGACGGTGCGGCCAGGAGGACACTCAGCGCTGGCTGAGCTCCAGCTCCAGCAGCACAGCCAAGATGCTGTGTGACACAGTTCCCAGGAGGGTTTTAATCCCCAAACCTCCCCACAGGGACAGGAGACCCAGGGAAGGGCAAGAGCTTTCCCTTGGGCTGCTCTTCCCAGCTGGCTGAGCCTCCCTTACCACACCACAGTGCTGAAATAAACTATTCTCCCACCAAAACAATGCTGCTTTTTGCATTTCCTTCCCCTTTTGGGGCTGGGAGCGATGGGGACCAGGGGTAGCATGCCCAGCTGTGACTCCATGGGGAGGTAACATCCCTGTTGGGGACGCAGCTGCTACCACAGCATCCCTGGAGAGAGGTTTTGCAGGGCAGGGAGGGACTGAGCACTCCAGCCATGGAGGGGCCATTCCTCACCCCACTCTGGGCAAGGGATACCCCCTCTGTCATCCCTCACCTCCAGGGCAAGGGGGTGGCCCCGGGGCCCAGCTGGTGGCCACATTGCCCCCCACACCTCCAGGCAACCCAGGTGCCTAGGATGGGGCACCGAGGAAGCAGGAGGGATGGAAAGGGCAGAGGGTGGGCAAAGGTTTCCTGGGAGGGGCACCCCGGGAAGGGCAGGACCCACCGGCCAGCACCCAGAGGTGACACCAGCCCTGAGCGAACCCCAGCTCTCAGGGCACCCGCAAAGGAGACCCGGGCACCGCCGGGGTTCACATCCCAGGGGCCGGGGGCTGCTGTCGGGGTCCAGTGTTGGGGTTCCTCATCCTTTCTCGACGGGGAGGTCCTGAGGGGGCCAATCGTCTCCCCGATCCCAGAGCTCCCCCCGACGGGGTTGCGCTCCGGGGGCTCTCTGTCATCTCGGGGGCTCTCCGTTTACCCCGGGGCGCCGGAGGCTATACTTCCTCCTCTGGGCTCCCCCCGCCCCGCGCTCCCGGGGATGCTCAGCCCGGTGCCCTCCCCGCCGGTTTTGCAGGTGACGGCGGGTCCCCCGCGTCCCGGGACTGACCGTCCGCGTCGAAATGTCGCCAGACGTCGAGGAACTGGGAGGCGGTGAGCTCGGCCAGGTGGAGGTGCGGGGCCTGTTGCGGGCCGGCCATCTCCCGCCGCCGCCGCCGCTGCCGCCGCCGCTGCCGCCGCCGCCGCCCGCCGCCGCCTTTTATACTAGCCGGGACCGGCGCCGCCCGCCGCCGCCAGGGGGCGCCGCTGCCCCGGGACACCGGCTGGGCGCGGGGGGGTGGGCAGCGGGACACCGGCACCGGGGGAGGCGGGGACATGGGACACCGGCACACCCGGACACCCGGCACCGGCACGGGACGGGCACCGGGAGACCGGGACGCTCGGACACCGGGACACCGGGACCGGCGGGGGCGGCATCGGGCACCGTGGGTGCAGCCCGCGCCCTGTCACTTGTCCCTCTTTGACAACTATCCCTGCTTTATGTCACCTGCCCTGCCTGACGTCACCTACCCCATCACCTACGCCTGCCCCGTGTCACTTACCCCAGCCCTGTGCCACCTGCCCCTGCCCCATGCCACCTATCCCTGTCCTACATCACCTGCCCTGACTAATGTCACCTAACCCTGTCCTGACATCTAGCCCTGCCTTGTCACCCTGCCCTGGCCTGCCACCGCCTCCTGCCTGTCAATCTATCCCTTCTCCAAGTCCCTGCATCCCTTCCTGTGCCACCCAGCCCTTCCCATGTCACCTAGCCCTCATGCATGTCACGGCATCCCTGCCCCGTGTCACCGCACCGATGCGCCGTGTCGCTGCCCTCACCGGGCTCCTGATGGCAGCTCCGTGGCTCATCGTTTGCTGGTCCCGGTGGGAGGAGCAGGACTGAGGCAGCCCTAGTGCCACTACCACCGAGGGACCATGCGACGGCTGCAGCAGGGCTGTCACCTGTGGCTGGGGCGAGGACACAAAACCCAACACTGCCTCCATCTTTCGGAGAAAAAACCCAAGGAATTCTCAGATCAAGGCTTTGCTCTCCCCACTGGAGGGGGTCTCCTTGGAGGGATGGGAATGATGCTCACCCTGAACAGCATGGCTTCTCACCCCAGCTCCCCTTGTCACCCACTGGCTTGTTGGGCGATTTTTCTTTTCCCAAGTTTTCCCCAAATGGCAGGGAAATTTCCAGGCCCAAACAAAAAGCCACATGTGGGGTTTGTCACCAGGTCCAGAGCAGCCTGCCCAGGGGAAGCGTTGCCTTGGCTACAGGGGAAAAAAAAAATTCAGATCCAGTGAGAAGGCTTGGCTGATAGAAGTGCTTAATTACAGATGACAAGAAGGCAAGAAAGTTCAGACGTGAACAGAGCAGGGACATAATCGGCAGCAGGCAGCTATGGGGAGTTATCAGGGTACTGCCCATCCTGCTGGGTGCTGGTGCCTCTTGTTTTTGTCTCTTGGCTGGGAGAAAAGGGGGTGCAAGGTTCTCCCCCCAAATCATAGAGGGAGCAGGCTTAGTTACTGGAGGGGGTCAGTGCCATAGAAATGGCCCCAAGCCTGGCTTATACACCGTGGGAAGCCAGGGAAGGGCAGGACACCGGACTCCAGGCATGGGAAGCAAGATGCTGCACCAGCATCCCATAAGGAGAGCCATGCCAGGACACAGAGCAGCAGGATGACCTTCTCCTCCCTGCTGCACAACGCAGCCTTCAAGCACACATGCAAACACTGAAGGGTATCCTACACATTTCCTGGGGTCTGGCATGGATCCTCCTTTCTCCGTTATCAGAGCACAGCTTTCCTCAGCAGAACCCAGTGCTTTTCTATCCCTCTCCCTCCATAGAAGTTTTCCTCGGAGCTGAGAGTGGACACTCACTGCCTCTGCAGGGCTGGGTTTAGGGATGTGTTCCCAGGTGTGCCCAGGCTGGGGGTAGAAGGGGACATCAGTCCCCAGCACTGGTCCATCATCTGCTCTGCAGGGAGCAGAGCCCCAGCCCACAGCAGGAATGGCTCTGGGTCAATAGCCCAGCAGTCATGCTGCCCCAGGACACACGCCTCTCTGTTAAGACCCAAGGTTGCTCCAAGTTAGCACCTGGGAGCAAAATTTGGACTCAGGCATTGCCCTGAATCCGCTCCTCACTAGCCCTGGGGAAACGTTTCCTTAAGTTGCCTCTATGAAGCACAGGGCAGGGCAAGGAGGGCTCATTACTCCAGGAAGGGGTTTGCCAAGATTGAGAAACAGGGTTTTAGAGAGCAGGCCGTGAAGCTTTGGGTGAGGAAAGCAAGTGGTGGTTGTTCTTCTGTTTGAAGCGATCTCCTAGCATGGGTGTCCAGGCTTCGAGCATGGCAGGAGAGGACATCCCTTTAGCAGGAGAAAAGGTTGGATGGTCCCCTCCAGCCTTCACAACCATTCTGGCTCTTAAACCAACTCCCCTCTGAAAGTGCTGTGATATTTTGGAAATAATAGACCATCACGCTGCTTACAGAGTCAGGCTTTAATTCAGCAATGAACAGAGATCAGCCAACTGCCATGACCTGCACCACATCGCTCCCTCTTGCTCTGCATATTCTGCCTGGGAGGGAAGAATTTAATTCTTTCTAGCATATGAAATTCTTGCTGTGAAGACCTAAAGCTTTTGGGAAAAAATAACCTCACCATAGCAGAAACACCTTAATTCAGCTGCAGGTTTTCAATAAAGAGAAACATCTAAGTGAATTTTGATAACTTGAAGGCAAACCATATGTTCAGCTGCTGAGCTGGGACAGATAGGTGTTTGGTTTTTTTTTAAAAAATCTTTTCAATTTACTTTTATGTAGAAAAGACTGCAAACAGCAAAATCTCACGTAAAAAAGTCTGGGAAACTGAGCCTTGCAAAGGAAAACGGACAGGTCACAAAATCAGGTCTTTTGGGGGGAGGTTGCAGCGTTGTTTCTCAGATAACAGCAGAGATCTCTCTCTAAAAACTCATTACATGGTCCAGCCAAGGGTTGTATCAGAGATCTCTCCTCTTGACATCACACTTTTATGTTAATCACACGAGGGTATCAATATAACACCTCCATCTTCTCCAGGGGACTGGAAACAGGAGGAGCCCATGACCTGAAAAGTTTTCTCTGGCCTTCCGTGGGTCCCCCTGCCACAGGCACTGCAGCATGGGGCTGCCTGTGCCAGTGGTATCCACTTCCCAGCAGGACCGTAGCACTGAAAAAGCCAGGATTAGCCATACAATTCGGGGTTCTCTTTTTCTACTTGCTAGGGTTTTTTAGCTTTTTATCCATCTTCCAGCTTATTCTTATGACAGTAATAGCCTAAATTTAATAATTAGATAAGTGGCATAGTGTACAGGAGTGGAAAGGAAGCCGAGACTGTGTTACCACCTACTCATTTCAGCCATGGCATTGCCAGAAAGCACCAAGGAGCATGAAATAAAAGGCACAGGATTCAACAGCAGAAGTGTGCCAAAGTGCCATGTCCCACAGGATGCCTAGTGAGCAGCATCAAGGAAACTGCATCCTGCTTCTGGTGCGGATGACTTGCTGCACCAGTACCACTACAGCCCATCATAGCTTTCAGCTACTCAAAAGTTAGTTGAGGTCCTTTGGTTCCTGGTATTTTTTCATCTGAGTTCCTCAGCCCAGGGGGATCAGTAAGAAATACCTGTGTAAAGTGCTGGGCAAATATTGGTCCTGATTATCCTGAGCTTTGAGCCTCAGTGCTTTGGTCCCCCAGGGCTGTCCTCCAGCTGAGGGGTTGGATGCAAGGGGTACAGCTAAGTGACTCTTACTTTTCTAATCAGTGGTACTAGTGCAGCAAACAAAACCCACTGTTTTCAGGATCACAGCAGGTTTTATTTCCTCCCAGTTTTTCCCCTTCACATCTTCCCCACTTGCATCATTGTATTTCAGCCTTCAGAAGAAAAAAAAGAAAGGATTAAAAGTATACCCAAACCCTTCCAAAGCTCCCAAGGCTTCTTCCCCTCTCATCATTTACAGGGACAAAAATCAGGATGTCCATGCAGAGTGTGAGCCATCCAAGTCAACCTCCCACAGCAGAAAAAAGATAGACTGTTAGAGGGCTCAAATGCTACTTAGAAAATATTTCTTTAAGAACAGGCATAATTTTTCACAAATTTAGCTGCATGGTGATTTTCTGATTAAATTTTAAGTTGTATTTAGGTTGTATTCAGATATAAGTGCACAGTCCAGGTCTCACACTCTGCCTCCAGTACAGCTGGAGAGAGGAGTGCACCCAGCCTACTGAAAGCAGGTGCTGCTGCCAAGCCCCTCGACTTCTCAAGCCAGGCTTAAGAAGTACCAGCACAATAGCAGGTTTTTTTGGATGCTTCCCTTCATATTGCAGTCCAGCCTGACTCTAATTAATGAAGTCTGCTGAAATCCCAGCCTTAGCTACTCTGGCTGCTCTGTAGCTACAGCCAGCTGCACAGCTGTCTTCCACTCACACTTGAGAGACTTTGTATTTACCAAGTATTAATTAGATGAATGTGAAGCACCATTTTCTAGGCAAGTGAAATTATCTGCTCTCTCTCTGCCCTGTAACAAGCCCATATTGGGACAAGTCTGAAAAGGGAGAAGGTAAGAGTGGATCCTTCTTGCTCTGCACATCTGCCACTTCTCGTATTTCACTGCTTTTGCTGCCACTGTTGACGAGCAATTCACTCCTGCTAGACCTGAAAAGGCAACAGCCTTGCGGGAGAGGGACCTGCAGTCTCTCCCTTTGCATATCACCACCAAAGCTGGTCTCTAAGACTGTCTTGACAGTCAGACCCACCAAACAGAAAGAGCTGCTGTCTCAGGGCGCTCCTCCAAATGCCAGGAGTTGCTGAACAAGTGACATCCAGTAGAGCACAGGCAATGAATCCTTGCCCTCCAGAAGCCCTCAAGACCAGGCTGGGCAGATGTTTGTCAGGCCTGACCCCAGCTAACCCCGCCCAGGGGAAGAGAAGGAGACAGGGTGGCCACCCCAAGATCTCTCCTACACCTGAAGTGCTACCTTTTCATGGAGGACATGAACAGCACAACTCTGTTCCTCCTGGTGGCAACATCTGCACCATTAATTGGTGCAGTTGACAACAGTAGTTGCAGTACAAAGAGCTTCAAGCAAACACCCATCCAGAAAAAACTCACCAGGCCACAATGCCCTTTTGTGCCCAGAGCTGAAGAAATGACATGGGAGGCTGAAGGCCGCAACAGAGAGTGAGCATCAATGGTAAACAATTGATCAGCTGAATTTTAGAAGACAGATGGGGAGCTCTCCATGACCAGTTGGGTGTCTTCAGTTCAGACCAATGTGTCAGCTGAAAATATTTAGCTATGACAGTGATAGGCTGTATAGAGAACTCCAAGATAAATGAAAGGAAAAAGGTTACCTAGTAATTACAGTCACTGTCTCACATCCAGCTGCATCCACAGTTCAGGTTGACCTTTGGGGAAACAATGAATAATGCAGTGTTCTGGTGAACAGTCACCCTCCCTTGGTAGACCATTGGCATGCTGGTAAGACAGAGCATGGTGGCCTCTTCTGTTTGTCCTTTACTCACTGCTAGGCTCAATTTCTTTGTGAAAGAGAACCAGGAAAGCCAGAAAAGTATCATAGCTGTTCCAAAATAATTTCCACTGTAATTTCACACCACTAACCTTCACAAACTATTGGTACTCCAACATCTGCTGCAGGCACTGCAGAAGAGCAAAGCTGGGGTGAAACGCTGGGTCAAACTGATCTCTCTGTCTTGGGAAACCAAAAGGTCTCCAGTGCAAGTGGCTTAAGCTGCTGATGTCAGAAACATCCAGAAACAGAAGGAACAAAACCAGGCGGAGCTGGACCTAGATCCTGTTTCGAGCTTGGCCGCTTTTACACTGTGTATGGACAAGTCATGCCTCGCACCCAAGCTGTACTTACTCCCCCTGTAAAACAGGGCAATAGTGATTCAAGGCAGGAAACAGAGTAGAGAAGCGTGAGGGGGTGTTTGGGGCATGCTGCATTGTAAAAACAGCTACTTAGCTCTGTGGCTGCTCATGAAGAGCCAAGAAGAGAGCAAAGTGAGGCCTTTCTGAAGAGACCTTCAGGGGTGGTAAGGGAACATGACACCATGCATGGGGATGCAATGGTTTTCAAAGCTGTAAAATCAATTGCAATCTGCTTGCTTTGCAGCATTGCTTGTTCCAGACAGATGTCATCTTTAGTCTAGTTTATTTTACATACCAGGTCCTCATCCAAAACACAGACTCTTTTTGTGGACTTCCACCAGCTTCAGATCAGGTACTACCAACGCATGCCCAGCAGGCACCAAGCCCTGCAACCACTCTTGACCAGAGTCACAGTGCAGGGACCCTGTGCAATGGAGGAGCAGAGACTCAGGGCAGGATTCTGCTGAGAGAGGCAGCACCATGGGCAAGAAACAGCAAACACTCTGCAGCAGAATGTCGGGGAGCTGGAGCTTACGGTACTGAGGGGCTCATTGCTGACATATGGGTTAGGGAATATGCCAGAGGTCAGACGCTGTTTGTTTAGGTGCCAGAAAGCCGTTTTGGTCACTGGTTGCTACCAAGGTGATCATTCTGGCAAACTTCAAAGCAAACCTCTGCACCAGACCAGCTAAAGTACAGGGACAAAGATCAAAAGGTCTATTCAAAATCAGGACAGCAGAAGGGGACAGTCTCACCAACAGCTCTCCCTCAGCACTTGCTAGCGTTCACGTGTTACAATTGAATGATAAATGGCTGGACGTCACAGAGAGTTTGTGCTTTCCCCCAGCTTTCCAAGGAGATGTGTGACCAATTTCTGCAGGGCTTCAGTCCGGACGACCGAGACGTGCAGCACTTCCTCGTGGTTGGCTTTCTCTTGACTGTTGTAGTTCATCACCACTTTGTTGGTGATGAGGGAGATCCCAAGGACTCGGAGGCCACAGTGCCTGGCTACAATTACTTCTGGGACAGTACTCATGCCTACAGTAGGACGGGAAAGGACCAGGGTGAGTCAGGACTTACATCAAAACAAGATCTCTCCAAGGCTGCAGATCATGATCCTACCTTCAGAACATGCCCTTGTCTTACTCACCCACAGCTCTCTATTTCTGAGCTATGTAATAGTTAAAGGCAGCGATACTTGTAAGGCTGTAACAGTTGTAGCACTACAGTTACAACCCTGCTCAGCACAATAAACCACCCACATTTGATTCCTGCATGCTGTCTCTCTCAACTCGCGACATGTCAGACTGCTCGCAGCCTTGCTAAAGGAAATACTGATGTGCTGTATCATGTGGCTCTTCTCTTCCTCGGCTAAAAAGGCTATTGCAAAGAAAAATGGCTTTGTGGGAAGCTGAGCTCCTTTCCTTACACAATGAATCTGCAGATATTAATGAACTGCTTCAATGATGGAGGGATCAAGCTTCCATGAGCTGCTTCAATGATGGAGGGCTCAAAGCTGGAGGAGTATGGATGATAACACTTAACTTCCTTGTATGTGGTTAGGAAGATTTCCATAATTACCATCCCTAAACAACAAAGTTTCTTATGAAGTGCTGCTTTGTAGGGAAGAGGCACAGTGAAAATCCTTACAGTGCCAGATTTAAAAAAAGAATAATAGAAAAATGGACTTTATTTCTGACTGGGCCTCAGTCCTGCTGAAGTCAAGCCATCTGAGCATGGGAGATTTGTGTCTGGGAAATAAAAACAACATTGTGCTGGGATCCCTGTCCCAGGCAGCTGTAAGCACACAGACTCTCTGTAGATCTATCCTACAAGCTGCACTAAGCCACTACAGAATTAGGCAGAAATATACAGAGCTAATTTCTCTAGGCCCTGGAGACTTAAAGAGTCCAAGACTGAATAAAGTCAGCCTTGAGCTGAATTAACTTTATTCCCTATGCCCAAGCAACCCTACCAGCCCAGCCAGCTTACCTACAGCATCTGCGCCCAGCACCTGCAGCATGCGGCACTCAGCAATGGTTTCATAGCAAGGACCAGCCAGCTGACAGTACACTCCTTCTTGGATGAAGCTCAGAAAGCCAAGCTCCTGTGCACTCTTCATTGCCAGGCCAAGCAGATCTTGCTCATAAGCATCTGACATGCAGGGAAACCTCACTCCAAACCTGCGAGGCAGTAAAGGACAGAGCCATGCTGACACTGCTAGTGCTAGTTTCTCTCCATTGGTTCAGTGATGCTCATCCTTTGCCGAAAAGGGAAATGTTAAGGGCAGACCTGCCACAGATGCAATCTCTCTCATCCCAGCCTCATCATCAAATACTTCTGCCATCATAACATTCCTGCTAGATCTAATCGCCCAAGACCCTCAGCATGTAGAGGTCATGGCTGTTGGAAGGTCTGGCACCACGTTCCTACCACACAAACCCATCAGAAATGGTCTTTCCAAGGACTCCTATCTCCAGAGAGCACTGATGATCATTATCTCTCTCCCCAATAACTGGCCATGGTGGCTTTTAAACATTGTCCATAAGACAGCTGCTACCCTTTTCTTCTCTGGCACAACAGCTTGCAGACAGGCTCCCAGTGGCACGAGTCCCAAAGGTTGTCCCAGTGCCGGGGTTTGATCAGGGCCTGATGGAGCATCAGTCACTACATTTAAGGCTCATAACACCAGGCAGATATTAAACCAGGCTCCTGAAGAGCGATGCCCTGTACCACAACAGCAAGGGCTGTCCTGTCACCACATTAACACCCACATGCCTGAAACAGAGAGAGAGTTGGATGTGCTGGACAAGTCACATGAGATTTCAGTCTTTCCCCTTTACCATCTAGTTTGAAGGGCCTCAAGGAACTACTTTCTTTGGAAGGCAGATGAACAAAGCTTGCTAGTCAGAAAATACATCCCAGGAAAGAGTGTCCAGTTCTGCATTTGGTTCCTGGCACAGCAAGATCACACCAAGTACAAGCTTGGAGACCCTTTTAGGGTAGAAGTGCAATCCAATTGCCTATTTGAGATGCCCCAATGGTTCTGCCTGCCCCTCAGATGCCTCTCCAGAGCATGCATGCATCCTGTAGGTCTTATAATGCACTTGCCAACCCCAGAGAATGGGTATTGGATACTGAGTAGAGTGTCAGATGGTATTAGGTGTCTACATTTAGGCAACAGCATCCCATACTAGGTGCCCTCCCTTGCAGAGAAATGGGGACAGTGGCACATGTTGAACCTCCAGGCCCATATTTGAGGCAGCCTTCATCCTGTGCTTTAAGGCTGGGTCTCTTGCTCGCTTTGGGTCTTAATGTAACAGCTCAGTCCTGCTCCTGACTGAGCAAATCAAACTACTGACTCTAGGAGAGCAGAAGCAGATGGCAAAGACTGGTACGCTGCTGCTGAGAAAATCTGGAAAATAAACTCCCAGCCATGTTCACCAACTCAGTTCAGTAGCAGTAGACCAGGTCCCTTATCCAGGCTATTAGAGCTTCTGCTATTTACATGTTTTTTCCAGCTGAATGTTTAGGGTAGTAGGTGGCTTATTTTATGTTTATGAACACTAAAATATTATATAAATGAAAACCAAACTTTCCCGTCTGGTCTAAGGTAATAAGTATTTATCACCATGACAATTGCTTCTCTTTCCAGAAGGATGGCCAGCAATGCAGAAGCCAATCTCTAATTTATTAAATTTGGTCCTCAGATTCTTGCAGTATATTCCCTTTCCACATCTCTTCATTGCCTCTAGTTTTTCTCTGTTGTGCTTTGAAAAATCCTTCCTGGTGGCTGAGCTGGACTGGATTTTAGGAGGAGTTTGCTCAGCTAAAGCTCTGAAATACTTTGAAAGCTGATTCATAAAGACCTTTTGCCCATTTTGATGCCTTGGTCAGCAGTACAAAAGTCACCTCCAAGAACACTGCAGTCTTCACTGGGAAGCTGCTCTTGGGAGGCAATGAGACAGCTAAGCTGCCTCTGAATGTTGTCCAGAGGGAGTTATTGTTCGGTTGGTATTTCTCCTCCTGTTCCTGAGTGATTATGCAAGCCCAGAGAGCTTTAAACACTCCTGCATGTAGCTTCTGTGCTTGTGATCATTCTTTCCTCCAACCCACTCCAATACCTATGAAGATGTAAAAATGTTCAGCTCTACATGGGTACTGTCCTCTTGCCATTTGAATTGCAGAACAGCATTTATTTCTCCTGATGTAGTTGCTAGCACCTTTCAGATTTCTTCAGAAGCAGGAGCCAGGTCTAGCATTACATCAGGAAGGAACTAACTTTAACTGGAAACCAGGCAGACCACCTTATTCTCAGCCAGAACTTTCTTTTTGGAAAGTTCTCAGGCCAGTCCAGGTGCCTGCCCTGCAAACATGTCCTTTTTTCAAGATGAAGGTACCAACCTAACAATGAATTTGGCCATGTCATTATCTAAACTCATTCTTTGCTCATACACTATCACATCCTTCACCACCTCTTTTGCTTGTCCTCTGGCTTCACACATCTGATTTTCATCTGGCTTCTCTACTACCAGGTTGGTTAGGAAATAATTCTTGCTACAGTTATGTCCTTATCACAGTCCAGCCTCTTTCTTTCCTGCTATGAAACTCTTGACAGCCCTAGATCTTCACTGCTTCCATGCTGACATTCCTGACACCTGATGTGCTCTCCTTTGCTCAGCTTGAATCTCCAGTGGATGTGTCCTCACCCTCTTTTTAGCCCTATTTGAGAGCCAAAGGGCTTCCTTTTGTAAGCACTGGCCCATCTGGCACGTCTCCTCTCAGTGCTATGACCTTGCTGGTGCTGGTTGCCTTCCACCCTATCAGTCTGATGTTGCCTTGGAAGGGTTTTAGGATTACAGATTAATTCAGGTTGGAAGGGACCTCAAGAGGTCATCTAGTCCAACCTCCTGCTCTAAGCAACTCTATGCTTGGTGGCAACTGCACCCCAGGAGTGAAGATATGTTACAAGCTGCTCTGTGCACTGACCACAGGTTAAGGATCCTGCTACACAGCTAGTATAGGAAACCTGATTTCCCAGATCAACCAGCAGCAGGACACTCTTGTAGATCTAGAGGTCTCCCAAGAGGCTGCCAAGACAACCACCTCTCAGACTGATGCCTTCAGTGACTACATGATGTTAACAAAGATACCTCAGTTTAATGACCTGGGTACAAAGGTGGATATCAGGAGATTTTGAGGTTTTATCCTTGCTCTGCTATCAGCTTACCGCCTGGCCTCTGTTGTATCAGCTGCATCACTCCAGAAACAGCTGTTGATAAATGCAGGCTGGAGACACTGCAGTTTACCAGATTGCTCAATTAAAAGGAACTTGCAGAGAGAGGGACTGACAAGAAGAGACATCAGTGTCTCCTTAGCAGACAGTACAGCTGGCCATGTCAGGAGAACGATCGGAAACCTACTTTTATAAACCAAAACCTTCTGGGGGTTTGCATATAAACTCCTTACAGGCTTATAAGAGTAAGCAACAACAAAGAGTAGGTGCTTGGTGAAGGCAGGGCAGGTGGCACAGCACGCAGAGCATTGCTTTAACTTTTCCTTCATGGGTACCTGGAGCCAAACTCTACCTCCCAGCAAATATTTGCCAGCAGGTGCAACTGGCAGTCCTAGCCTGCAGCTGGAGGAAGAAAGCATTAATTGGTAACATGGAGCTGATGCCTTCTTACCTCTCATCGTTTGGTCCACACAGCGGATTCTGCCCTCCTAAGCCAAACAAGCTGATGTGATCTCTTATGAACATGATGTCCCCTACCTGGAAGTGGGGATTGAGTCCCCCAGCAGCATTTGTGACAATCAAGATCTGCACCCCCAGGAGAAAGAAGACCCTGATTGGAAAAGCGACCTGCAAGAACCAAAGGCATATATGCAATGAGTGTTGCAATTCACAGACAGCTACTACTACTACATTTGTAGTATTGCAATTTGTGGACAGCTTACATGATGCAGAGAAGGGTCTATATGAGGCTACAAGGAGACAAAACAAATTTTTCTCCAATTTTAAATTTTCCTTTAATTTAAATGAAAGATTTATTATTTTTTAATACGTTTAAAAAACATCTTGAAATGAATACCATTAAAAATCAAGCCCATATTTCTTATAGCTGCACTAAGGTCAAATAAATGCAGTACAAAAAGAATATGCAGATAATTTTTCCTCACTGCCAAGGTCTTGCAAAGATCAAATCACTGTGCTGACTGAAGTAACTGCTTATGCACATGGGCTTGGAGTGTAATTGATAAACCAGCTTTCTACAGCAGTGATGTGTTTCACAGAAGCATAGAGATTACTTCATTCATTTCATTTTATTCACGTTAATTCCCTTCAGTGACCTGCTTATCCAAAGCTAAAGAAAAATTGAGAACTGAGGAAAAATACCAAAAGGAGTTTGATTTGGAGGAGTCGGGAAGGAATCTCATTGATATCTGATATCTCTAAAACACTAATGAAGCTGTGAGCAGAAAACTTCCTAATTTGGACACAGCTTCTTTAAGAAATGAGTTAATTTTGATATACAAACATGTTTCGGTAAACCTAGTTTTGTATCAAGTGCATTTAAAATAGTTCTGTTCTATAAGAAGTTGAGTGGTGCCAAGTATTGCAGTTTATATCCAAATGCAAACTGACCTCAGCCACAAGTGAAACCTCAAAAGCTATCCAAATAAAAAAGAACACACAAAACTATCAGCCAGTAAATAAATAACAGAAATGTACATACATGCATGTTAGGTAACATAAACACAGATACTGGAGAGTATACCAAGTTACACTAGCCAGGGAGTTTTTTTCGGGGCGGGGGGGTTGGGGTGTGAAAAAAAGCTGTGAAATATACAAATGCAAAGGAAGATTAAAATAGATTTTTCTTATCACTCAAAGTTTCCTGGTTGCTGATTTAAATCATGTTTAAAATGACTGAGTTAAAGCATGTGAATTAATCTGCCTTGTGCGATATACTATTTTGTCCTGCGAGTATAGCAGGGCTAACCACTTTGTGCGGCTGTGCAGCATCAGCTTCACCTAGGAGAAGCTGACTACCTCTTGGTTTGAACTCCCTATTTTATTTTTTGGGGAGAAACCTAAAACCTAAGCAAGATTCATTGCAAAAGCAACATAAGTTCATTGCAAGAGCTAACCTCCTGCAGCTAGATATCAAATCAAGCAGTCATTTTTGCATTGTTTATAATGCATCTCCTCCTACATGAAAGATTTTGTTAAGGAGAACTCACCGTGCTGACAGAGTATCCTTCGTAACAGTGGAAACGTCCCTGCATACACACGCAAGGCTGTCCATTCAGCTCTCCAAACACCAATCTGCCAACATGCCCTGCAACTGGAAATTAATAAAGTGTCATTTTAGTTACAGGTCTCAAGGTCTTTGACTTTAGAGGGATTTGTCAGTTGATGATTATGCATTACAGGAGGGCCAAGAACTGCAAAACTGGGACCTGAAAGTTAAACAAATACCATAGCACAAATATATGTAGGGTTTTTTTTTTACTGTGAACACACATTTCACCACTGAGGGACTGGTTTGCAGACCACTGCCAAGGGGTGCACATTGACTTGAGTTATCTCACTGTAAGGCTGTTGCAGGCTGCTGACGGATGGGTTGCTGATGCCCTAGTTTGCACTAACCTGTGCTCCGTGGGAAATGAGGGATGTCCTCATACAGAAAGACTGTCTTGTTATCCAGCACATCAGCCAGACCTCCCAGTCCAGATCCACAGATGATGGCAGTCTTTGGGCGCTGGATGGTACGGGTGCGTAACCAATCTGCTGTTTCCTTATACACCTCGTAACTATTTCTGCAAAAGGAGAACATGTCAGTGAGGCTATAAAGCCATCCAAAGAACAAGCTTCAAAGGATAAAATTCCTGAAAAGGTGCAAAGAAAAAAAAATCATTAAGAATAAAATAGTAGGAGCTTCACTGCTACTACTGAAGATGTTTTACTTTTAATCACATATATTTTACTCCTGGCCAGAGGCAAATCATTCAAATCATCTTTGCTGGTTTCATTCTATAGTGGAGGAATGGCTGATGAAACCTGGATCACAGAAATATCACGAGGCAGAACCACTCCTGCTTCTGATGGGCTCTGGTCTCTCCTGAGTTATTGAAGGAATGCAAAAGCACAATTAGACTGAGAAATTGAAGCCTATACGTGTCCGTACAGGAACATTCTGTACAGGAATGTCCAACTGGTGATGGAGAAATACAAAAGGAGAGAAGTCCAAGGGCACCTGCGCAGCATGGCTGGGATGCTGTGCTGATGAAGGAGTAGACATTGCCCTCTGCAATCAGTAGACTACTGGGACATGGGGCAAGCATCATCTACACAGAAGTAGAACCCAGTCTTCCGAAGCAATGAGTGCCATCAGCTCCCAGTGCTTCCTTCTGGGGCTGGTAATGCATCTCAAACATCCATTTTCTTGATACCTCGTTGTTTCAGTACAGGAGGCTAAACAGGGAGATTTCATTCGTCCTCTCCTCTCCCACAGGGTGGGCAGTGGGTCACACCTGCAGTCTAGTCCTAAGCAAGAGGCCCAATGGCATCAGTCAACATCAAAACAGAAATTAAAAACAGGAATTTGGGCTCCTGGGCTTATGCTGTCTGATTTAAAAGGGGAAGTGCTCAAATACCTTGGCAAAAAATATGTCTTATCCAGTGCTGAAGCACAATGATAGAAGGTGAGACAGAAGCTGGCATTACACTGCCTGTTGTGTATCTGTCTCATTGGAAGAGACAAGGCTTCAATTTTTAGGCCTGCCAGTCCAGTACTCTTCAGATGCATTAATTGCAGTTGTGAAACACAATCAATAGCAGAATAATCCCATAATCCTGTTTCCAATAGAACAATTTGGGTGTCTTCTGAAAGTTAATATCAAGGTTGATTGGAAACTCTCATCAAAAGCAAGCGTAGTGATAGCATTTCTTGATAGCGACTCAACCACTACTATAGATGAGTAGAATTAATGACTGTATATGGTAGAGGACCAGTTTACAGAGTGAACCAACACAGGCAGGGGCAGCAGGTTCTCTATATGAAAAGCTGATCTGCTTATTAAAGGGTGAGAGAATCAGATACTGCGAGGTTGAAGAGGATGTAAAATTGACTAGAGATGCTGATAAGCAGCCACTGTCTCCTTCGTGATTTTTTTTTTTTAAATCAAGTCGCTTGTTTCCAGAGGTGCAAATCTTAGTCAGTGTGTGATTCTGCTGTCTGCAGCCTTACAGAATATACAGAAAAGCTTTCAAAGTGGTGGTCCACACTCCAGGAGATCTCAGACCATTGATGAAGAGGATTTGACTGTCAGCATACACCTAGTTCATCTAAACTGAAGTATCAGATATTCAAATGCAGATCTCAGTTCTATAGTGCTTTTTCCTCCTTTATACTGAACAAGGTAGGTAGTTTTTGCATGGATATCTTTTGAGCATTTTCATCTCCCAGCTGTCCAGCTTCTGACGTAAGTCCTGTCTAACGTCTGATACATCAAACATGCTCCTAGTTGCAAACTGTGATGTCAAAAACACCCGAGTATGTCATAAACCTGCAATAACTTCAGTATCTATGAATTAAAATGAAGAGTCATACTTAGCTGAAATTCTTTTCAAAGGAAAGGTCTGGAAACGAGGAATTTTATTTACTGTAACATATCAATGAATTTTCCAAGTGTACCATGAGCTCTTGAAATAAGAAAAAGCTATGAAGTGACATTAATGAAGACTACACTGACTATATTATCCCTTGCTCCCAGACAAAAGCTTTAAAAGTGCTTTAAATACATTAATGAATGATTCCCCACAATTTCTCTGTTGAATAACTGTAATCCTTGTTTAGAAATTAGAGGAAACCGAGAGCATTTAAATGTAATTCTCAAGCTTTTGACATACCTGTGGCAGACAGGAGAAAAGAACGAGGTCATTAGGATCAGCTCTTCCACTTGACCACTAATCCCCTGGGGTTTTTTGTATTTTTTTTTTAAATGTGAATACACCCTTGCAAAATAAATTTTAAGAAAATGGATATTATCCCCATACTCCCAGAAAATTCACGAGTGTGGGATGAACCTGATTCCATGTCTGCTAAAGACATTGGGATTGACTGCATTGTGCTGAGTTTGTGGGAATTTTTTTCCTTCCAAACAGAAGGCGTTAAAATATTTCTCAACCCAAGAAGTAGAACTCCAGTGCTGCGTAACTCGCCTTGCCTGAGAGGAGCTTCAGTGGGCCTGCAGGGGCCTTGCAGAGCCCTCTCCATCCCAAACACTTTGGACACACAAGAGATGTTCCCAGTGCTGAGAGCACAGCGATGCCAACATTAACTTGCAGCACCCTGCTTGCAATATTTAGTTTTCAGAAGTCTTCTGGATGCACAGGATCAAAAGTGACCAGCAGGAACAGATAATTTCTGAATATGAAGGAGACACCTGCCTAGCAGGAGGGGAGGGGGAGTTTGACCTATGGATCACCAAATGTAACGTTTAGCCTGGAACTGTGAGAGCCCGAGGTCTGTGCAAGCTTTTTGACAGCCAGAATTAATACATGTAGCACAAAGCCCCCTATAGCTACTCCACTCCAACAATGCACCCCTAATAATAGTGCTCAGTAGCATCGCTTCGGATTAAATCACAGGATCAGCTGAAAACACAATCCCCTTTATTTTGATTGCTGTCATCCACCAGAGAAACACATCTGTTGCAAAACACAGGACTGTCACCAGTGACACATCTTTTATGGCATGAAAAAAACCCACCCTGCCCTCTTTGCACTTCTAGGTTGGTTGAAAGCAAATCCATGTAAAAAGCAGACATATCCCAATAAACAGATAAAGGGTTACATTTCAGCGAGGGGCATACTGCCATACATATTTGCAGTGTATGCCTCTCCACACCATATTTGCCTCTTCTGGCCCATAACCTTTCCCAAGGTCACCTGCCATGGTCATTGCCATATTTTGTAATGACAGCACCTGACACAGGCAGATGGCCAGATTCCTCTTCAGTAAAAATATGTTTACTTCTGAGCAGTGCTTGCCTGACATTATTGAGTGCCCAGCAGAAAGAAGAGGCAAGGAAAAATGATGCAGTTTTGCTAGCCTCTTCCAGCCTGGATGTCTGTGCATCCCCTATTTCACAGCACCTTACCTGTCTTCCTCAGCATAGGCCATCCTCCTCCCCTCTGCTTAACTGAAAGAAGGGGATGGTTGCTGGAAATGGAGCTGCAGTGTTTTATTTGACCAAAGAGCAGAGGCCCATTGAACCTGCAGAAGCTGTTGCTGTCTCTGGCGGAGAGTCAGGGAGGTGTGTCCCAATTTCTCTCTGGTTTCCCCAGAGCATCTCTAATCCCTGAGTAGGAGGGGCATGTTCAGGGCATCTGCTTTTCTGGTCTCACCTCCTATGACACACATGCCCTAGAGCTCTGCATAAAGCTTAGACGCATGCACGCACACTTTATAATGCAGATTAAGCCTAGAAGGTTCACACACACACGCACACACACACACACAACTTTTCAGCAGCCTCCCAGAGAGGAGCAGCTGACAACAGATCTGCATAGATTTGCACACTCTTGCATCAATTGGGCACCAGCTAGCAGCTGAAGTCACCTGCTCCTTTGCAATTCAAACCCCTGGGAGCATGGCATGAGCTCACTGGGAGCGTGCAGACTCTGCAAGACGATCTGCACCACCTACTACTGCAACGACCAACGAGACTTTTCCGTATCTCACTTCATGCTCTTCCCATGGCAACCAGGGGTGATGTCTCAGTAGCTCCAGCCAGGTTTTTTTCCCTCACATTTAATTGCCTCACCCATCTCAAAAGCAAATCTGTCTTCAAATATGCTAAACCTATGTTCAGCTCTGTTACGTTATGGAAGACACAGGAAAAAAAAAAATCAGAGACCCCACCATCTGCCCCTCTAATTTTAGCTTTGGAAATATTTGGAAACAAAGCTTAAAACAACCTTGTCATATGTCTCTCTCTGTGCAATAATGTCTGATCCTGACAACTGATGTGATCCACATTTTACAGAGCCATAGATGTTTCCAAGATGATTAAATGCCAAAAAATTTGTATGAAAATTGGTGATGAGCAGAGACTTTATGTGCCCCAGGCGAAGGCTACAGCTACAATAGGCCCTCATGGCTTACTAGATCCAGAAAGGCCACGTGGGAGCATAATTTATAAATATCCCAAGGAGGCAAAAAATCTTAATCAGAGCTTGTCAATTCCTAGACAAAAAAAAAAAAAAACAACTTAGAAAACTGAGCTACACCAGTTTCCAGTCTCATAGCATTTCTTATTACTTGTTATTAGTCTTATTAATAATATTTATTCTTATTCATGTTTGCATGTTGGTCTTGAAGAGCCCACATCAAACATCCCCTTGGCTGCCCCAGGAAACTCTCTCAGAGAACTTTAAAGTCAAACAAGGTAATAAATGCAGCCAGAAAGACCCAGGCACTTTTAGAGAGAGATTCTTCATGTTGGAAAGCAGAAACCCACAGTCCCTGCCTCAATTCCAGCACAGGCTGTGAATCTGTAACAACTAGCGGGATTTAGGCATCATGTGTAGCAGCAAGTTCTGTTGATAACAGGTATTTGTTGAGATACAATTGGCACTGAAGAAACAGAAAATGGATCTGAACAGAAACTGTAAATACCCATTCCCCTCAAGTTCTTGACCTTTTCTTCCTCATGTTTACACTTCAATTTCTTATTTACTTTCTCTTAGAAAAATTAAAATGCCCCTTCTACAAAGATCAGTGGGTATCTGTGCTGCCACTTCAGGAATACGTGGCACGGGCATGGCGCACCCTGCACTCTGTTTGCTGGAGGCAGTGGAAAAATCAACATTAAGGGTCTAATATTGGTCTATCATTTCCTCTTCCATGCCCTCCTTTCTCATTCTGTTTTTACCATGTTCCCCCTCCTTTTTCAGATATACCTCCTTTTTGTCATTCTCTCTCATTCTTGTCTTTCTGAACCTCGGCCATCTCTATCTCTACCTCCTCAGTGTATATTCTTCTTTCCCTTCAGCATTGTTTTTCTATACAGAACACAATAGGCTGATAGCAGAGATGGTTTTAGGTAGACTTAACTGCATCAAACCCTGTGTCTAAAAAGACCCCACATTACTTGCCTATCTACACAACTCATCACACCAAAGGACTCTGCAAGTCACTGTCACCCCAAGCAACCCTCACCTACAGCCAGGGTCTTAGAGCCACTTCCTAGGTCCCCCAAGTCTTTTTGCCCTCTGGAAACCCATGTTCCTCTTGCCAGCACTCAGGACTTCTTTGAAAGCCATTATTTGCTCCCACTAAATTAAATCATAGAGTAATGTTAGGCCCTTTTATGCAGATTTTCCATACAGTTCTTTGGTATCAGCAGAGTTCTGATGCCCCCCAGATATGTTCCCTTGTTTAGCTTTAATCTGATTACGTTCATTAATCTGATTCTTTTTTGCAAAGCAGACAAGAGAGATCAGACAGCCTGAGAGCTCTTCCCAATTTACTCTCATCTAAGACAATCTGCTCCCCAGTTTGGATTTACATGGAAAATAGGATTATCAAAAAGGGACCATTTTATCTATCTTTCTGCAGTGTCTGTTATTTAACAGCAACAAAAATTACTTGAGTTTTAACCTGTAATGCTGCATTGGCTGGACAAGTACTAGATAAAAGTTTACTAAAAAAAGTTCATTTGAGCAGTGAGGGCATTTGTGCCAATAACACTGTAGAGAGGAAGAGAAAAAACCAATTAAGCTTCAGCTCCTGTACAAGTACTTCAAAGCAGATCTATCTAAAAAAAAAGTTACTGAATAGATTGCATAATCCTTAAGAAAGTATTGCCAGTCATCTGCCCAGAAAGAACCTCAGTCGTCTCCTTTGGTATGTATGTGTCTACAGCAAATTATATCTATAATCCAGATCTTATTGACTTGGGTGTCATTGAAGCCCCATTTCTGTAGCTAGAACTTCAACTGCTACAGGATGCAGATGCAATCACTTGAAATAATTTTATAACAATGCTTTACATTCCTACAGCAATTTCTATCTAAAGAAGCATTGTGAAGTATTTTGCAAGCATTTAATTAATGCTTTAGGGTAAGTCTCCCACTTCCCCGTGTGCTCACATTATCACGGCATCAAATTACCTTGCAGTCTTCTCACGTGTACAGCACATCAACCTTTTGGGAAAGGGAACTGGGCTGCAGAAAGATTAACAGGGTGTCTACACAGTGGAGACAAATCATGTCAGCCTAGTCCAGGAGAATGCATCTCCCCAGCAAAGTCCTACAGGCATTACCATGCCCTCCCTCATGGCTGCAGTGCTCACCTTTATCTCCATCTGGGGGACTTTTTTTTCCTGATTCTGTCAGGAAAAAGCCAAGATTCTGCCTCAGTGTTTTGGAAGAAGGTGAAACAGATGAAGCCCAGAAAGATTTTGCTCTTCCACTAATTCCCAGAATGCAGGTGTCAGGGCTGATTAAAAATTACTCAAATTACCTTAAGAACTAATCAGGATTTTTGCAGCAGTTTGGAAACTCATAATTTGTTTGTACACTAGCTATCTTAGACAGCCACAGGAGTGTTACTAGCCACACAAAAAAAAAAAGATAAAAAAGATCAAATTATATGCCATATATATTTTTCCCCTACAGATCATTTTAGTAGAAATCTCTAGGAAGACCTGCCTGAAGTGACGTGTCTGCTTCTCGTTGTGCATCTTCAGGAAAGAGACCTCCAACCATAGTGAATGCAGAAAAGACATGACCAGGGGAGCAGAAAACCAGATGTTCAAAAAGCTTTTCATAGTTAGCTGAGCAAAATGAAAACTAAGCAATCTCCAATGATGGCCTGAAATTACCGCAGAGGCAGGAGAGATACAGAAACTTAAGATAGGCACCAGGGAGCTGGGGAGACGCGTGTTCAGTTAGGTGAGATGTCAGAAAAAAGCTTCTAGCTACCCAAAATGTGCAGTCCTGAAGAGCCCTCCTGTAAGGGCAGTGGGGAAAAGGCTTTTAGGAGTTCAGTTAATGTAAAGGGTTCACTGGCAGGAAAACAGATGCAGCATTCGTAAATTGTATGCTAGCTCAGTAAAAACTCACCAGCTTTCTAAGACTGAGGCAGAAAGAGAAAGCAGCTTGACCAAATCTGTGAACAAATGATACCAGATATTAGGAAAAGAGCAGAGATGCCCTAAGACCAGCCAGCATCTCCACCTGCCAGTTCTAGGACAGGTGTTAAAGGCTAAAGGATAAGACTCAGGTTGTGGCTATGGGAGTTTGTGGAAGTGAAAGCACTTGTGTCAAGGAACTTGGTAGAGACAGGGTATAGAGAAAAGGATCACTTGGGGATTTGAGGGGAGTTGTACTTTCTGAAGGGATAGAAGCAGCAAAACGGGTAAGCAGTACATCAGGCTTGGGATGAACAAATGGGCTGTTTGCTATGAAAGTGCTTTGATGCAGGCAGAAAAATCAGAGAGCTGAGGGGAAAATGTAGTGGAAAGCTGCAAAAACACTTTAGTGAGAATAAGTGGAAAAGAAACTATGTAGCCTGGTAGACTAGAGACTACAAAAGACCAGGTACCCCTCTTGGCCTACAATAAATACAGATAACTTGAAAAAAGAACTAAATATTACAAGGAAGAAGAAAGAAGTACTTTCAGCCCTGTCACAGAAGAAAACTATTCTCAAATAGTTAAATGGTACTACACAGATATATGTATCACTAATGATTCTGGAATCATTAGTGTATCACTAATGATATATTCCCCTATTTGACACAGGTGAATGGAGTTCATATCCTGGTGTAGCTGTACGCTTCTAAGGGAGAACTTATCTTGGACCGCATATCTCCAGGTCACAGGGCTCTACCCACCCTGGGGACAGTGATGCACAGACATCAATATGATGGATACAAAATGTCCGTTTATTTAGCTGCGTCACACGCTTATATAGCTCTTGCGCTTCCTGTTCCTGCCACTCCTATGGGGAGGAGTCTATCTTTCTGTCACATCCCGTGATCTTCCGGTCGCCGATCCCTGTCTATTCCCCTACATCCCGGCATCAGAGCCAACTGCTGGCCTGGAGCTCTGTGCATGCTTCTCTGAGGGAAGAGTAAGATTTCTCCACCAGAAGAATAAGGACACTCACCCATATTGAGACCACAGAGGACAAAAGTTTATTCTCTTCTGTGGTCTGGAGTTCTCTCACTAATCAATAACACTTTCACACAGCGGAGCTCAAGGCCAGACCTTTCACCAGTCTCCAGGACAATGTTCTTATTTCCCCAAAACCCCTCTTTGGAAAACAATGCTTTCTGGAGGTCAGCAGGTGAACATACTGTCCCATGTAGCCATGGTCCATCAGCATGTATTTATGCTTTCTTACCAGGATCAATGCTTTCTCATTATCTCATTTGTGGTGCAATAATGTCACAATATTGAATAGTCCGTAGGTTTTTCCTTTTAATTTCCATTTCAATGATTTTTGCGTGAAGAAGCAAAGATAAGACAACTGTAGATCATTTTACTACTGGACTACATCAGATATTTATTTACTGAAGTCCCACAACTCACTTTCACTATAGCAGATTGTGGTTGCAATTCCTCCAGCAAGGAAAGTGAATGGCAGACTTGCCTGACTTTGGACTGCATGCCAGAAACAGAACAAGAGGCCTTATGGACCGGTCCCCAAGGTCATGCCAAGCCACTGCATTAAGAGCAACCAACCTTCCCAGCCTCATACACCACATACCCACTTCTTGATACAGCCACGAGACACGTAAAATGTGAGAGACATCCCCAGATGGGGCTCAAAGGGCGCAAGATAGAAACAGCTCCTAAGCAGTCCCATTTCTCCGCTGCAGGAGAGGGCTCAGCTGTATGTGCAACTGGTTCTTGGCAAATCAGCAGCATTAACCTCACAGCCCCATTTGGATGGCTGCCTCCTCCTGGGATGGACTCACATTACCCAGATCATAACATAACGCCAGCATGGAAGTCACAGCTGAGTCCTTCAGAATCCCCATGGTGTCCTTTCAGTTTTAATCCAAAGTATTCCTCTAGAATTGCCTACGGTGCGCTTTAAAAAACACAGTGGCATAGGGAGACCTACAGGTAAGCACACGACAATATCCTCTAGATATCTCAAGAAGCCTGAAGCTAGGTGGGATTTGTGCAACTGATGGGCCTTTGCAAATCCCTGTGGGGAAGCTATCAGCTAAAAGCATCCCTGTAAATCTTTCCTTCACCTTTGGTAATTGATCTGAACTTTTACAAAAAATAAAGAAGAGGCTGTTACCTTCCTGCCTTTAAGAGACCAATGCCATCTCCTGAACTTACCAACATATTGCATCCTGCAGTGATAGCTAAAAATATGGTGAGACAATGCAAAATGACACATTTTTGGGGCTGATCTTTAGACGCAGGGTGAGAAGTACCAGGTGTCCTGGAGAATCTATGAGTTTTCTTCCTCCCAGCAGCCCTCCTGCATACCCAATATGATTAAAAGAGCTCCCAAAAGCTCCAGCAACACTCCTCAGCTCCATCACATAGCATGCTTATATTGTATGTGAATTTTGTTTTTTAACTATAAAAAAAAGTCAGAGGAATAAACAAGACTTTGTTCTCAATTAGATATTTAACTTCTGATGTTTAACTGCACAGTATTTTTTTTAAAGACAGATGCTTCATTTTGAGGCTTTTGGTGCCACAGCTGCACACACATCTCATGATCTGATAGACCTATCTTCCGATAGATAGAAGATCAGCTACCTATCAGCTGACAGAATATTAGTTCCATAAAAGTTCCCATTTTGCTAAGTTCCCATTTTGAGTGTCTCCTATGGACAGAAAAGATGTTATTTAGCATAAGATAGAAGTACCTACTTGAACTTCTGCTTTAGCTTGAAGAGATTCAAGAAAACATAGGAGGAGGCTGAAGCTCACAAGTTGAGTTAAAGGTTTAATTTCAGGAAACACATCATATTTTTCTTAAGCGTGGTATTTAATTGCATTTCTTTTAGCTAGGAATCTTGCAATGTGGCATGCTCAGTGATGAATTGTTCTCCCTTGTCTTCAGTAGTCCAGGAGATTGTGACACTGGGAACCTACAAGCTATAGATAAAGCCTAGCAGGGCAGGACTGAGAAGGGAAGAGTCTTATATGCCATACTCCCCCACATACTGAATCATAGTTGTCCTCTTGCTGATATTGACCAAATACTTAAAAACCCCAGAGCACATGAAAAAGTGATTTTGAAAATATGATTTAAGTGTTTAAGAAGAGATTGAAATGAATCAACTCAAACTCAATGATTTAAATAACCTCTTGTCCACAGAGCTCAGTCAGTTTGGGTCTTGTGACTAGTGCATGACATGCAGGGATAACAAAAGGAAGGTAATGGAAACATCAACAGCATTCGGAAGTATCAGAAGGAAAGGCAAAACTAAGTGAATGATGTGTTTACTTTCTTACTACCAACACAGGAAGAAAACATTTCAGACTATAACACACCTTTTACATTCCTATTAGCTTTAAATTTGTTTAAACTAAAGATAATAAAAAAATTAACCATTATGTTTCTGTATGCTTTATAGATTAAAATGTAAACAGAGACCACAACAGACACTGAAAACTCACATTACCCTCAGCTACCTACCTCACTAGCTGCTTATCTACTTTAATTAATTTATTCCAGCTTTGCCCCCCACCTTTAAGTATCTAAAGTTGTTGATTGATTGGAAAGTGATTTTCAAACAGGCCAATCAAAGGGTGAAGAGGCATTGCAGACATACATATACATCTCCCATCCACAACTAAGCTCTTTTTTGTTAGATAAAACTCTTTCTGATAAAGAAACTAGTAAGTTTTTCCTTTTTTTTTTTTTTGTTGCACTATCAGAGCTGAATATGGTAGTTTTAGCTTTAAAAATATATTCATTTTTTCAAGATATTTAAAGAATAAGTTTTACTGCTGTACTCATGTTTGTAGGTAACACAGCGGTTTTTTAATACTTAAGGCTCCTTCTATTTTGTAGCAATGTTCCTTCAATTTAGAAAAAAATAGCTTAAAGGGGGAGTAAAGGTTGTCTGTTTATAGATTTATGTGTTTAGTTGCGACTTTAATATGAAATTCACTAATGTACCCAGAGCAGGAAAAAGCGTAGCTTACCTATGTATCATTATTTCATGTTTAAGATGGACATGCCAAGTTTTTTTACTGATTATCTAGCTTCTAGCCAAATTTTTCTCGGTTTTATTAGTTCTGGAGTCCCTTGTACTCACAGCACTGAAGTTCTGATTTAGAACTAATTCTGGTTTAGGGCTGGATCGTGCTTCATCAAGAAGAAATACATGAAAGCACAAAAGTCAATACCAGCAAACCTGGCACTAAGACAAAAGGAATTCTGCTAACTCATGCCACATTGTTGGATGTTTGTTCCCAAATGGGCTGGCAAGAGCCTCATTCCTTAACCTGCATACAGGAAAATCCCCATAATGCTTAAAACCTTGAGAGCAGCTTGCACCCTGTCTGCCATAGTAATTAATCTGCTTTGACCTTCCTGCATCTACTTGCAGACTAGATGCTATTTTGCTGTCTAGAAAGTGTGTTTCCAAGGATGCTGCAATGGATGTTTGATTCTGCTCATTATTGCTTTGTTAATAGTTCAAGCTCTTGCCTTCTGCTAACCAAAGCTGGGTGTACCAAGTCTCCTGGGGATTTAGAAAGGGCAGCAAAGTGGGTTATTGTGCTCAAGAGTCTTCATAAGTATCTGCTTATCTGGGTTACAGAGGCCAAAGCGAACTCCTGAGGAGCATCGCTGCTAACTCCAGAGATGGAGGCTGGCCTGGAGAGTGTGTGCTGAGATGTGGTACCTGCAGGGCTGGGAGATGACGGTGCTTTGTTCTGGCTCCTTGGTCAGCTCTGTCTTGTTCTGCAGAGCAGATGTCCCAAGACTTCATGCATTAAGATGCAGGGCACTGACCCCCAGCCTTTCCTCTCCAATGGGATGCTAGCAGTTTGCCACAAACCTTTCCTCCCTGGTTTTATCTGGAAAACCTATAAGTATTATCATGTGGTAAGTACGAGTTGAAAAACTTCTATAAATGCCTCTTATTTCTTTTGGGCTGTGGTACCGCTGGGAGGCGGCACCTCTGCTCCCCCCACCCTGCAGAAGCTACCTAGCTCAAACGCGTGGGGCCTTCTGGGGGAAAGCATCCAGCTTTTTAGCTCCTGTGAATGAAATGGTGTGACCTGCCTCCTGCTCCAGCAGCTTTGGCTTGGGGAACGCGGGCACTCGTTGCTCCTTGCCCTCTCCCAGAAGTAACCGCGATGGGTGGCACTCCAGGCTTTCTCCTGCCGGCAAACACCTCCATATTTATTTAAAAAAATAAAAATGAAAGCCCTCCTGGCACGGGGGGAGGTGCCTGCGGCACCCCACTGAGAAGACAGCAGGGCGGCGGGAGGCTGCGGGGCCGGGCCGGGCCGTGGAGCTAGGGGGCCGGGCCTGCCTCGCTTCGCCGCCGCAACCCGCCGGGTAAGAACGGGACCTCCTGTAGGCCGCGCAGCAGCCGCGGTCTCGCGTAGCCAGCGGGCGGCGCGGGGGGACGCCTCGGCCGGGCGCGGCTCTACGAGAGGCCGGGGCGGAGGGAGGCGGCTGGGCCGCTCTGTGGCGGGTCGGGACGTGCTGTAGCACGGTGGCGGGCGGGAAGGAGAGAGCGGGTTTCCCCGTGGCGCTACTGCCCTGCGAGCCCCCGGCGCGTGCCGGGGCTGGCTGCCGGGTAGCGCCGATCCGAGAGGGAGCTGGGGTGCGGGGCGCTGGCCTTCCCCCGGCGCTGGGATGTGGGGAGGGAGGAGCCCAGAGCCCTTAAGCTTGAATCGGGTCCAGGCGAATGGGGACTGGAAATAATTGTAAAAAAGAAAAGGCAGGTGACTGCTTGCCTGTTTCCTTGTCGTGCTTTGGATGATAGCTTGTTCAGGGATTTGGTGGTGTGAGCTGTAATTAAAAGGCCATGCTTATAGTTACTATTTAAAAATGAAATAAATCTAGTTTAGGGCAAGGCACTCTCCTGTGTTTCCCTCAGGTTTTAACTTCTCCCCAGTACCTCTAGAGAGAAAGGACAATATTAAAGCCGAAATACATCTGCATAAAGGAAAGTGAAACTAAATATTCTTATTGCAAGGCAGTCAAAGTGGGGAAATGAGAAACAAAACTTCATCTGTATGTACTTAACCATGTGCTTCGCCTCAGAGGGCTGATGGTTACAAGAGGAGACAGTTGTGGAGCTGTGGCCTGAGATGCTATATGGATTCAAGGGGAAGAGTAAAGTGTTTAGGTTGGCTGTGTTTTGTCCTCTTTGCTTCCAAAGTTTTTGAATTCTTTAAATTTTAATCCCTTATTTTTTTTACACTAAACTGTTTTATAACAGTTAAGATCATCATATTTTGCTTCTGAGGTAATTGGATCTTTTGGGGGATGGTTAAAATTATATGCTGAGGGATTACTTGTCTCTTGTTGTAACTTTGATTAAATTATTTTTGCTTAAATGAATGTCTTGGTTTTGAATAGGTTGCTGGCCAGCTGATTTTTGGTTAGTGAACCTAGCTTCTGCTTTGTGTGCTTTGTGCTGTACGCTGGAGTAGATGGCAGCAGACCCCCCGTTAGCTTTGTGCTGAGTATGCTTGTGTTAGTCTGTCTTCATCTACGCTTCACATTACTTGCTTCTTCTTGCATCAAGCTACTTGCTTCTTGCATCAAGCATGAGTTAGCACTGACCACAGATGCAAGAAAGTCTTTTCCCACATCAGATTTATCACTGTTATTCCAGTAAGGAAAGCTAGGTATAAGGATTTGCAGGGGCCTGGGGGAGAGCTGTAACGCTGAGCACAGCAAAGGGTATTTGTTTGTAGGCTGGTATTAAACCTCTGACGAGGGTCTCTTCAGCTAAAGAGCTGTGATGGAAGGTGCCAGTGAGGGGGCTCTCCCAGCATCACACAGGGTTTGGTGGAAGAGGTGTGAGGGTTAGCTGTTGTGAGTTAGGAGGAAATCGGAGGAACGTCTGCACTCCCTCTTGAAGCTGCCTTTGTTTGTGGCTCCCCACTCTCTGTACTTTGAGGGTGATGGTTAAATACTCCCATAATCAGATGAAAAGGCTTATGGGCCACTTGTTTGATTTGCATAGCTTGTGGTATGTTCTTTTTTGTGACTGAGAGAGGTGTATTTCAGTGCTTGGGCCTATAGAGTGAGCAGAGTATTTGGTGAAGAGCCCAAGCAGCAGCCAACTCTTCTTCACTGTCTATGTAAATAGCGTGAAGGGCGATTGAACCTGCAAACTACCTAATTTCCAAATAGCCTTATTCAGGATAGCCCTCATTTATTTTCATCATTGGTATGTGATTCTGTGAAGCATTTCTCCCTCTTGTTCTAGAATACAGAGATTAAGCAGGAGAAACTTATTTTTTTAAAAAAACTTTGCTTATTTATATACACTTGGGATTGGAGTGACATTGTTTCTTCTCCCCTGCTATTCTCCAGGTTGTGAATCAGCGCAAAAATGAACAAATGTAAGAAGCCTAATGTTGACCAGACTGAAAATCTTGATAAGTTCGGTCCTGAAATTCTTTCCGAAATTGAGAAGCTCTTTGCAAAGAAGTTTACTTACACTAAGCCAGTGAATAATGAATGGCAGCTACCAGATCCTGGTGATGCGTTTACATGTGATCACAAGGAATTTGACTCACTCCTGGCTCTGAAGGACTCGATGAATGAAGTGAAGAATCAACTGAGTGATAAGAACCTGGATGAATGGCATCAGCACACCTCATTTACCAATAAAGCGGGGAAAATAATTCCTCATGTGAAGAAATCTGTGAATGCTGAGCTGTGTACTCAGGCCTGGTGCAAGTTTCATGAGATTCTGTGCAGTTTTCCTCTTCTCCCTGAAGAAGCTCTTCAGGACAGAGAACTGAATTCTGTCCACCTCTGTGAAGCACCTGGAGCTTTTATAGCCAGCCTCAATCACTACTTGAAATCCCACCATGTCCCTTGCAACTGGAATTGGGTAGCTAATACTCTAAACCCATATCATGAAGCAAATGACACCCTTATGATGATCATGGATGACCGTCTTATAGCAAATACATTGCCTCGGTGGTACTTTGGCCCAGATAACACTGGTGATGTGATGACACTGAAACACTTAACAGGACTTCAGAACTTCGTAAGTAATATGGCCACAGTTCACTTGGTAACTGCTGATGGTAGCTTTGATTGCCAGGGAAATCCAGGCGAACAGGAGGCTCTCGTCTCACCCCTTCATTACTGTGAAACAGTCACTGCTTTAATGATCCTGGGCACTGGGGGATCCTTTGTTTTGAAGATGTTCACGCTGTTTGAACACTGTTCAACCAATCTGCTCTTTCTGCTAAACTGCTCGTTTGAGGAGGTCCATGTCTTTAAGCCAGCCACTAGCAAAGCTGGGAACTCAGAGGCCTATGTGATTTGTCTTCGTTACATGGGCAGAGAAAGCATTCATCTGCTGCTTTCCAAGATGATACGGAACTTTGGAACAGAAATGGTCAACAAAGCACTTTTCCCCCAGCATACGCTACCAGAATCTTTTCTTAAAATACACGAAGCGTGTTGCATGTTCTTCTATAAGTACCAGGTAGAGACTATCTCTGAGAACATCCACCTTTTTGAGCACATGGAAGAAGCAGAGCAGATGAAACTGTACGAGTTAAGAAACTGTGCAGTGGAATTCTTCATGCAAAGACTTTGTATGAAACCCGTTGCTAGAAATAACTGGCTTGTCAAGAAATCTCAGACTGGTTGCAGCATGAATGCAAAATGGTTTGGGCAAAGAAAGAAATATTTTAGTACGTACAATGAAAGGAAGATGCTGGAAAGCCTTACGTGGAATGATAAAGTGGCAAAGGGCTATTTTAATCACTGGGCTGAAGAACATAGTTTAAATAATGCTGGTAAAATGTGCATCTTGGAAGGATTGTCTTCTAACCTTGAGTGTAGCTTGTGGTACATTTTGGAAGGAAAAAGGCTACCAGTGGTAAAATGTTCTCCATTTTGTGATGGTCAAGTCTTGGAAAATCTTAATGAAGCTATGAAAGAATTGCTGGGGGGGAGGCTGAAAAGCAGGCAAATGCTGCAGCCTTGTCACTCGTGTGAAGTTCTTCCTGGGGGACTGATATTGGCAGAAGTGTCCGACCTTTCCAGATGTCATCAGGAAGTCCTAAATGAAAAATGTAGTGACCAGTTCAGGTGCCTTGTGGTGGGCTTCCCATCCCTCTGTGATACTGAAAACCAACCCAGTATGGAAATAAAGTTCCTGGACTCAGCCACGCTGCTGTCCTTTAGCTTCTCTTTGCTTTATGATGGAGAACCAAAGTACCAGCAGCAGCTTTTGGAGTGCATTCTGCATTCGTTGAATCAGCTTACAATGGGAGATGCGTTGATTTTGCCTGTTCTCTCTTGCTTTACACGCTTCACAGCTGGCCTGGTCTTTATACTGCATTGCTGTTTCAGATGCATCACATTTGCTTCTCCAATCTCCCACGAGCCTCTAAGAACTAGTGTTGCTTTGCTCTGTGTTGGTTACCGAGGCCTTCCAAATCCAGTTGTTGAATATCTGCGGCATCTGAATAAACTAATGAACTCTTTACTAGACACGGACTCTCCACAGCAAGTTTTGCAGTTTGTGCCTATGGAAGTTCTCCTCCAGGGCAAACTGTTGGAGTTCTTATGGGATTTGAACACAGCCATTGCAAAGAGACAATTCCACTTGATTGTTCAAGCTAAGCAGCAGCAAATCACTAGCAATATTTCACTTTAGAATAATTCTAGGACTGAGCAAGTTTCTGCTGCTAGACCTTGTTTCACAGGCAGGTAGAAGGTGTTAAAAACATTGTTAATGTGAAAGTTATGATACTGTAAAACCTTGACATGACACTGTTAGTGTTGGGAGGATGTTTTGAGCTATCAGTCCTGCTTGCATCATATTGGCCTGCCTTACAGAAACCTAAGGCTTAATCTCGGGCATTGGGGACTTGGGAAGGATAGTGGTTGAAGTGGAAAAACTGTTTCGCCTCTGCTAGAGCTCTCTCTGAGCAAATTTTTTTCTGTGCCACCTAGCTCAGAACTGTGGTCTTCATGATGAGAGAGGTAGTATGGTGATCTATACCTGTTGCATCAGGCTGGGTGGTCGGGGACCATGTTGTGTCACATTAGCCCTCTTCTGTGGAACAGAATGTGGAAGTTTTGACACACCTGTGTATTTTTCCAGGGTTTGTAGAAGCTGATACATGAGGATTGGTCCAGAACGCTCAGCAGTGTGCAAGCCTGATGAAGGACTTGAGGGATGAGTGTCTTGAAAACAGGCAGCTGTCTCCCAAAGGCTGGGTTAGAAATGACTGCCTGTAAGCAGCAGCAGAGGTGTCCAGGGAAAGATGATCATTGGTTTTAATTTTGTTTATGTGAAGAGCAGCAGGCTGTGTAGGGATTTGGCAGGTTACTGTGTGGCTTTGTCTCCCCATCAATGAATGGGCTGTTATAACCTTATTTCTAAGTGGCTTGCGGGTCCTTCTTAAAATGATTTGAGGCTCCTGAGTGAAAATAAAGACTTGCATCTGCTGGCAGCAGCTGTTAATGAGGAACTGCAAATGTTTTTCAGGCTGAAAACATGATTATGCACAGACTTGTGTATCAAGAAATGTTTTGGGAGGAGCAGTAAGCTGAGGAAATACGCGATAACTTTCTTTGGGAAAGTATGATCAAGATTTCAGTTGGTTCCCCTTAAGGATAAAAATTATGAAGTTGGTAACTGACTGTTCTTTAAGAGAGTAAAAATTTATTTTCCATATTGTTCCTTTGAGAGCTAAATTTTGAGGCCTAACCTGAATGTGTGTTAACATTTAGTTTTAAGTTTGTAGTTTACGTGGAAAAACCTGCTCAGGGGGAGAGATGATGTTTAAAGGAAAAATGGCGTTGCTGTTGATCTGTGCAAGGTCTTTAAGGAAAAAGATTGAAAGAGGGGAGTTAGAAGGAAAATGCAGTCTCCTGATGAATTACTAGTCACCTTCTAGAAGTACTTTGAGTTATATAATGTGGGAATTTGAAGGATAATTGATTACTGATATGGGATTAAAAGCACTGCTGAAAAACTGGTTTGTCTGGAGGTGCTGCACATTTAATAGGCTTTCTTGCCACGTTAATCAGGGCAGAGTTTAATGCATTTAACAGTACATTTTTTAATTTAAGAATTTGATAGGTGAATGAGTTGGTGGCTCAGGTCTGACTCATTCATAACATTTTCTAAAAAGTCCTGCTTTCTACAGTTGCATGTAAATACAAGCTGCTGAAACAAGTTTCTGGGATTGGTCATTGTCCGCTTTAATTTATTTAAATGAACTTGTTCTTTTTGCTGTAAGCTGAGTCATGCTTCCTCTCTCGGACCAGGAAGGGAAGAGAGACTACAAATTGGGAGACAAATGCAGTAATAACTTCTCCAGTAAATAATTTTTTGAACCTGTAAACTCAAGAGTGTGAGGAGGGCCACAGATGAATTTCAGTGGGAATAAAAAAGAAACACTGAAAATCAGAATAAAGAATTGGGGAAGAAATAGTGTAGAATAACAGATGATGAGACAGTATCAAAGATCACCTATAAAAGTTGTCTTTATCTGAAACAAAAAGCAATATAACGGTACTGTCCACCAAAGACACCCCTATGGCCCTGCCACTGTTTCTGAGGTGGTTAATGCTTCTGAAACTCCCACTGAGCCAAAGCATTTGAAAAGACATCTTTTAAAGCAGGGCTGAATAAGATATTTCAAATGCAAGGGTTTGCTTACACTGTGATATTCTGCCATGGAGGCATGAGTAGCCAGAAACATCTCATCTAATAGGTACTTCGACTTGGGTTTTTTCTTACTAACATTAGTCTAATATTTTTAAATTAGTATTTCATAGGTAAAGTAAAATCCTGAGGTGAATGACAGACCATGAGAGAAAATGCATTTATGTTCTCAAGCTTTCCTTGGTCTGTTCTGATGAACTATGCAGACTTACTTGAGATTCCTCTTATCCCCTCATTCCTCATATTATCAGTCTCCTTTTATTCATTTATTTTTAGGAAAAAAATGTTTTAGATGGTCACAAAGCTTTGGGGAGTTAGGACTGCATGCTTCAAGATACACTAGACTGAGCTGGTGGGGAAACACGATCCGTCTGTTTGGAAGTACCCTGCAAAAAAAAGTGTGCAAGCTGTGCTGTGGAGAGCCAGATCTCTAAACCAAAGGAAATCCAATGTCCTGTGGATCCTGATGCCCAGTTTGCTCTGGAGATTTTTTGTTTGTTGGCAGACATGAGGAAGTGACAGGGGAAATGCTTTGACAGCAGCTATTTCTGTTAAAAAGAAAGGATGTGGTTTGGAGAGTCTTTTTCTATTATTATTTTAATGGTAGAAGTTTCGAAGTTAGGAATGACACACATCCTTTTAATTGTGAGACTCCTACATTGTCCCAGCTGTCTTTAGACCAAAGGTGTCTTTGAGAGAAGTGGCACTTAACTTCTGTTGTGACTTTTGGAATATGTAAGAATGCACGAGAAGAATGTATTAACCTTTGTGGAGAGGTTCTGATGACTGCTGCCTTCCTCGAGGCTGTCAGTTTTTGGCCAATTTGATTTTGAGTGACACCTGAAGTAGTGTCCAGTAGTATCCAGGCTGCTTTTAAGTTTTGTTTGTTGTTGTTTGTTTGTTTTTTTGTTTGTTTGTGGGTTTTTTTCCTACAAATAGGAAGATGAACTAGGTATTGGTTTTCATAATTAGGAGTTTAAGGTTTCACGCAGGGGAAAACACAAGGGGGTGGAGAGAATAAATTGGTTATGATGTGATTGAGATTAATGCAAACTTGAGGTAAATTTAGTTTTGCAGCCCTGCTGTTGCTGGTTTCCAGTGAAGGACCATTATCTAGGCCCAACGATTAGCTATGAGCTGCATTAATTTTTTGAAACTTTTTGGATCTTTTGCATGAGCATTGAATGAATTGGGTACTCCAATAAGTGAAAATGCTGATTTTTTTTTTTCTTTTGAGTTCCATTAAAGTTAAGAGGCTTGCTGCTTATTTTTACTAATTTTGTATTGTATTTAGATTCATTTGATGTGCACAGATTGTATGTGTTCTTGCCACTGGCTTTCCAATTTAATTTCTACAAAACATAATGAGATTTTTAGTATGAAGTTGGGTAGTCTATTAAAAGAGTACTAATTGGTGTCTATTAGTCTTCATTTATGCTGGATCTGTCAAATTCCTGGTTGTAAAAGTAGAATATGTAGCAGAATTGTATTCTATTAGAAAAACAACATGGGACTTAATGGGAAGGGATTAATATTGCTTATGTGGAAACTAGTGGAAACTAGGGGAAAAGAAAAACAGGCCTTGGTTTCCGGGCACCGAGCTTCAGGATGCAGAATAACATCAAGTCCTTGATCCACTGGAAGCAGGGGTTGACCAGTAAGCTGATGCCTCAGAGCCTTATAGCCTCTTGTTATGATCCCTATAAACTGTCTTTTGACATCTCTTAAATCTATGGTTGGTTTTCAGTGTGTTAGTTCTTAATGGTGAAGTGGGGGAAATCCTGTGTAACTTTTCTTGCCATTTTGGGTGGTATGAAATTTTTTTTTAAATAGTACTTGCCCCCATTTCCCACTTTTAAACAAGAGCCTCTAAATTTCACCTTGTAGCCTTGTCTCTCATTTTTTTTAGCACTTTAGTGAGTGAAGACTAAGATTAAAATTGCCTTGCCAAAGTCTGGTAATCGTTTTTCCATCTCATTTGTGCAACTATTTTAATGAGTGCCATGATGATATCCTTAGTTCCAGTTCTTTGTGCACTTCAGTCACTTGACAGATCAAATGGAGCTGTTTATGCCAGAAAAGTGCTCAGCCTGTGGCTGTTCATTGCTTGCTCTTTAGGCAATGATTTGGACTGCCATCGAGCCCTCTCTTGTGAATCCTTATGGGTCCAAAGCTGATTTCAAGTCTTAAGAATGAAATTTGTTAAAAAATTAGCCGCTGGCTGTAGACACTTATGCTTATAACAAGCAGAACCTTTAGGAAACCTTTAAATGCAGGAAACTTCTCCACCAGCCGGGACAGGCTAATATAACGTGGCTGGTGGGATTTGCTAGCCTTTTGTTGCTAAAAACCCTTAAAAAAAGGCTTTGTGGCATAACCACCTGAACAAAAGCTCCAGTTGCGTGCTGCCTTTCTTGTACACATGGGTACGCTGATATTTGCATGCGTACAGCATGCAGGATTGCACAGCCATGAAGCTTTTGCTCTGTAACTAATCCATGTGTGCTTTTGTTTTGAAGAATGTATGTATTTTTCTAAGTAGATGAAGGGATGTTGCTTTACATGGCTACTGCATATTTTCACTTGGTCTGCAAATAAGTGTTAAGACCTTTGTTTTTAAAGGAAAGGAAAAGAAATGTGATTTGGAGAAAATAAAGTATTTTATTTTAGGTTTTAAATGTTTCTATTTCTGTGTTTCTTTACCAAACATGGACAAAACAATGACGCACGGTAGGCAGAAGTCTGGGGAGGTTTAATATTTCATTTTTTTCCTTGACCCATGGTTCCCTCACCTTGCTGTTTGGATCCGTCCTTGGTGAGTGAAGAATAGTGGGGCATTGAAGCAGCCTGTTTGGTGGGGATGGTGTTTGGCTTTCACTTTCTTTAACTCTCTTTACCTTTGCTGTTTACTGGTTCAGAGAGAGGTTTCAGTTGCAAATGTGGTCTAAGCACTATGTAGGAGGCCTGTATGCAGTTCCCTTGGCCTTGTCACTGAGCTTCACAATCTGCGTCCCCTTGTGTGGTTGCTGTAACCTACTTTAGCAGCAAGGACTCTGTCTTACAGATATTCAGTTTCTCCTGGCTGTGACAGCCACTCTGGTAGGACAAGTCTGTTATATACTGCACTCTTGTCTGTAAAGTCTATTATTAATTGTTATCCAAATGTTTTAATTCTAAGTACTTGCCTTCACTGAATGGTATTAAGAAAAAGCTGTGTGCCTTATTTCTCCAGGTTGGCTTTGCTGTACTGACAAGGTTCCAGCTGATTGGCTTTGGCATGGCTATTTGATTTGTCTTGAGACTGCTTGCTAACTAATTTTGATTGCAATTATTAATGCTAACTTTTTTTCACTGCCTTTCTGCTTTGGAAGTGAACTCCAGTTAGGGAGCTGGGAAAAACCATTGTGTGTCCTAGAGGTGTGAGATGACACAAGAAATGCACACTGTTCTGACACCGTAAGTTCCTTACAACTAGTAGGTATTTGTAGGGGAAATCTTTAAATCTCTAGTGTTGTTGAATGTATGCTGAAATGCAGGACAGTGTTGTCTCACTTGATTTTAGAAAAGCTCTAGACTGTAAGCATTGGCTGTTACCGTCAAATCGTACTTCAGGGAACTTGGGGAGTTTGGAATTGAATGGTCTTCGAAATGGGGGCTGGGTTGGAAGAGCCCATTAGAAGACTGTCAAGTTGATTTTGGTGGAACTATTGTTTAATGTGGTTTCAGTGAAGTATAGGGAAATGTAAATGCTTAGACTTGTATTCAAGCTCATAAACAGTCTATGAAATATTTGCATTCCCAATATAATAGCATAAAAACAGTGCCTAAAAACATGAAATGGCAGATTAGAAAGTAAAGGGAAAACATCGATGTCTCCATTTGGCTGCTACAGATCTTAAAAATTGCATATGTGACTTCTTCAGTCCTTAAAGTCTATTTATACACTACGTTATGTTGATCATAAATCTTACTTGAACTTTGATAGATCATAATATGCTAGCATGCCTGCCAGTTTTTGAGTTTAGATAGTTGGTGTTGAAAGCTAAGCCAAATCCCTGAGCACAAAGCGAATCAACTCTTGCCCTGGCTGAACAGGTGTTTAGCAAATTCTATTTTACTGTGTTGTGTCAGGTCCTCAGTGTCCTCTAGTGAGACCAGGGAGATGAAATTTTACCTGTAATGCAACTCATACTTGAACTAGTGCACCACAGTTAGCGGACCCTTGTATTAAAACAGTATTTTTCCTCCATAGTGAACTTGAACACATCTGTTAGAGTGCAGCTTTGTAGTGCTTTACTAAATGAGGATGACTGTCACTTGTTAAAGAATTGATTTATCTAAATTGGGGGATAGCAGGGAAAATGGCTGCCAATTCTTGGTGAATTGATTTACTTAAATTGGGGGATAGCAGGGAGAAGTAGATCAATATTCAAATCTTATTTGTTGCTGAAGCCAGAGATCACTATCTGCATAGCTAAGAGAGGAACAGATGAATGCTGCCTGATGTAAATGAAAGCTCATGTGGTACCCCCAGGTCCTAAGCTGTCAGGTATGAAACCTCAATTACTCTAAGGAATGAAGGGACTGGTGGTGAAGTGCCTTAATTTAAGTCTCTAGAGAGTTAAGGTGATTAAATACTTGCTTTATAATGAGTTGATTGCCCCAGGTTGATGACAGAGCACAACTCAATGCCATTGAGTTGAAATGCAGTGAAATCTGACCTGGGGTCACAATTAAACTTGACTCCGAGGTGGCCACTGAATACCTACGCATTCCCGCAAATAATGATGCTCTCTGACAGGCGAGTGTTCGGTGGAGGAGTGCGGGTCTGAGGCAGGACTGCTGCTGGGGACATCTGAATCATGGGAGCCATCTGAGCAGCTGGGGCTCCCTGCCTTCATTACCACAGCAATGCTGAGGTGAGGTACCCAGCCATGTACTTTGAGTAAACCATGCTGCAAGCTGTGTAGGCAGCATATAGAGCTCTGCATGGAACAGATCAGTAGCTCAGGATGTATTCTGGATTAGTGCACCTAGTACTGGGATGGCTATAGGATTCCTGGCTGGTAGAAATGGTGATGTTCAACAGCAGAGGCTTGCTGTTGCACCTGAAAAACATAGCAGCTGTGCATCTCTTGGAACTGGTGTTGAGTGTTAGCACGAACTGAAAGGGACCTGGATCCAGGTAACGTACTGAGAGAGGAGAGCTGTTTCAGAAGCCTACCTCTGCTGCGTGGGAATGCTGGAGAGGCTAGTCCTCAACTAGGGTGACCTCACACTTTGCATGGAAAACCAGAGTAGGCTGGGTGTTTAATAACTGTCAGTACTATGGCCTTAGCTATACATCACAAAGTAATTGATTTCAGGGTGTTAATGAAATTTAGATTTATAGGCATAACTGTATTTCTCTAAGATGCACAGCTAATAGTACTGGTACTGAATAAAACCTAGATTGGCTTTGTTTTCATTATAAAACAGGGTGGTCTAAGCCTATAAATTTATATTTGTATAGGTATATCTGTGTAGGTGGTTTGGTTCTTAATTACATTACTAATTTTGTGGAAGTTCTCTACTCAAATATGTTATTCAGACTTGGAAACCTGTTCCAAGCTCTGGATGTTGTCCAGCTCTCAGTTCCTGCACCTTCCATGTGGATTGAGTGTCACTGCTCTGTGTGAGAAAAAGGAGACTAGATCCTAAGTGTTCTTGATCAAACAGCTTGGGGGGATTTTGAGTAAGAAGAGGATTAGGCCTAAGTGTGAAATTCAGTCTGACTAGTTTCTCAGTGGGTTACGGAGGGGACAGGACAGCCATTGTCCCTTAGGCTGGATGCTGGGACAGTGGAGTTTGCTAAAGTGGAGCTGACACAGAAGTTACAGGCCTCTTCTGAGTCATCTAGTGTGATCCTGATAACAAGTGTTTAGCATGTGTAACAGGCCTCAGAACAGGTTTGGGTCTAAGTGCATGTAGTGGCTGGGAACATACCTACTTAGGTTTCAATAACTGACTTTACTCATCACATCACACTCTGCAGTTTTGAAGTGACCTGAACTGCTTCCTGAAGGAAACAGTGACAGCAGCAGTCTCAGGAGCATGAGTGGAAGTAATGAAGCAGTAATTAGCAATTAATAAAATGTGGTGAAACTTACAATTTTGATAACTGCTGCACTGGCCTAGAGGTCTGGTGCTGGAGTGAAGTAGTCCCTTGGAAATCTACAACTCTGAAGCTTAATTATCATAATTTCCTTTAGACCCATCTGCTCTTAGAGCCGACTTGTATATTTATTTTTCCCCCCTGAAAGTAGATGAGGCTTTAAGGACTCCACTTCTGTGGCTTTTCACAGCAGAGATTAAATTGAAGCCAGGATTAAGATGCAGGGACTGAGATGGCCTTTGTGGCTGATGTATCATGCAGAGGGCAAAGTTCTGTTAAAACAGCCGGTAGGTTCTTGGAAAGGTATTCAGATACAGGAGGAACTGGGACAAAAGTGGACAGAACCTCCCTCCTCTGTAATTGCAGAGGGTTTAGTACAAATTGGGAGTGTGCTGTCTCCATGTTCTTCTCTTCCCCTTCCCTCCTCAAGCCCTTCTGAGACAAGTCAAGTTCTTATAGATACTGTGATAATGAAAGGCAAGGGTTGCTAAGTAACCCTCCTGATCTGAAGTTACCACAGGATTACTAACAGCAGGCAAACCCCAGTGTCAGAGGGAAATAACTGTCTTCCTCAGAAGGAGGACACCCATAGCAGTGGTGATGCACGGTGACAAAGCCTCTTGTATTGCTTTGCTTTACCAGCCATGTGCTGCTTTATGCCTTGCTGAGCACTGGAAGGTCAGCTCGGGTTGGAAGCTGAACTACATCACCACTCCTTGCTCTCCTAAATATGAGCCTGAAAGATGGTCAGATCATGAAGACAAATAGCCAGTCAACACCTGCCTTCTCCTCAACCCCCACCGTGTTAATCATGGATGGCAGGAGCAAGTCAGGAGAGTGAGGTCAGGCTGAATTGGTTTTTTTTGCTTTCAGTTATAAGAATGCCCTATGGACTTGAACAGGGCAAAACACTTCTCAAGCAGCAAAGGTAAGAAAACAGGACATGGGAATTTTGGAAGACGAAAGTGCAATTTTAGATGTCACTCATTTCCACTGAAGGGTTGTATTAAGGATTCAATTTTGTGTAAATCATTTTTAATTAATAGAGCAGATGCACCAACAATGTATCTGGAAATGAAATAGAGGAGAAAAGAAGAGAGGCAGCTGGTGCTAGTGGATGTAAATATTTGCTTTTTGTGAAGTGAAGCTCTGCAGAAACTTCAGACTCCATTTCAAATTCAGAATCCTATTTCCTCTGTCTGTGGAGATATATGGAGCAGAAAAAATTAACTGAATAGTAATGCTTTGTTTGATTCTAGTGCATGTGATGTAAGAAGCATAAGTTTTTGGAATAAGGCCAACACATGAAATCTTGGTTCCTACTGAAATATTAAGACCTAGCCTCTGTTGGTGCAAGATGCATGAATTTCCAAGGAGCTTTCTCTATGCCAAGGAGCCTTCCTGGGCCTCTGCAAATACAGACTTGGGTGATAAGCATGGACAAATTGATACGCTCATTTTTGTCCCCCTAAAGCAGGGCAGGGTGTTATGATGGGCCTCACTGGCAAACCAAGTAGAAGAGGTAGGTAGATCTGAAAGCCTCTGTTGTGGAGGTGTGGCAGGCATGGTTAGGGCCTCTGTTCTTCATGTGAAACTGGGGGTTAAAAAAAGAACAAGGTGTGAATTAGGGCTTTGCATGTTTTGATGGGACCCTGCACAGTTCTGCTGTATTATCACAGAATCACAGGTTGGAAGGGACCTCAGGGATCATCTAGTCCAACCTTTCTACGAAGAGCGCAGTCTAGACAAGATGGCCCAGCACCCTGTCCAGACGACTCTTAAAGGTGTCCAAAGCGGCAGAGTCAACCAATTCCGTGGGGAGATTATTCCCACGGTTGACTGTCCTCACTGTGAAAAACTTTCCTCTCGTGTCCAATCGGAATCTCCCCAAGAGCGACTTGTGTCCATTCCCCCTTGTCTTCTCCATGTGGCTCCTTTTAAAAAGGGAGCCTCCATCTTCTTTGTAGCTACCCCTTAAGTACTGGTACATGGAGATGAGATCCCCTCTGTTTCTGAGGACTCTGCTTGAACTGCAGAAGAACAGTCTTTCAAATCTTCCTCACTTTCTGTGTCAGACTTAATGAAAATCCCTGGCTACATGTGTTACAATCAGGAGGGCTTTTTTGTTTGGTTTTGGTTTTTTTTTTTTGGTTAGTACCTGTAGCTGCTAAGAAGAATTTGAAAACACAAACTGAAAATCACAAAATATGATAGCAAAACTGAATGTAAAAAACAAAACACTTTTAAAACAAGCCATGACTGGAGAGCACTGATGCCCAGCCTGGAACTGGCAGTGCTGGAGAAGGAAGACAACAAGGAGGGATTGATCCAGAGCAGGTGTTTTCTACTTAGTGAAGCAGACAGTGGGGATGGGAAGGATTCCTCTTAGTAGGAAAGCAGTAGCGTTAGTATTGTTAACACTTATTGCAAGCTCTCTGAAGGTAAGACAGGCTTTCTTGCTCTGTAGCTTTGTTTGGAATAGTACATCTGGATGCCTTGCACCCAACCTTGTGTGCACATAAGATGGTTTCAGTTGTTGTGCCTTGATACTGAGAATGCCCCATAGCAGAGGGAACACCTCAGAATGGCAGAACAACTTGGGAGTGGGTGGGACCTGGATTGAGGTGAAGCTCCTCTGTCCTTAAAACTTGTGGAAGGAAGTTTGCAGGTGGGAGTAGTGCTGCTGCTGCTGCTCAGGGGACTCGGTTTTCCAGACCTGATGAGCAGATTATTCCCATATATACTGCGTTTGCATTGTGAAAGCTTGGGTACAGTAACACCTTGCTTTCTGTTTGTTTTATTTCAGAGCTCTGCTGTCAGTTATTTAATACCCTGCCCTGGTTACTGTTGTCATTGTCCTGTTCTCCTTCATCCTTAATTGACCTTGGTGAGCAGCAGGCATCTGAAGGTGATGATGAAAATGGAATGGAATGGAAGAGGCAGCAGGACCACTGGCAGTGTGTTCAGTCTTGCAGGTGATTTGTTTGAAGATGGGTCAGACAGGGTCACCAGGACATCACAAAGTTTAATTTTGCATTATAAAGGGATTTTCCACTCTAAACTTCAGGCAAGTAAGCAGATATTTCATGGTATTTTAAAAAGCAGTTAAAATCTCCTTTACTACTTTTCTCATTACCAGGTGTTGAAATGGTAGCTGACAACCCCAGTGGTCTTGCTTCTGTCTCCATCTTCCATGCCATATAGTCTGTCCTGTGTGTTTCAGAAGTGTCTGCACACATTCCTTTCTATCCTGTTGCTTCTTATGGGAAAAATTGCATTGCAAACAGTTGCACTTGCAGGATCACATCTTAAGCATGTAATGGGATATGCCTGAAATGGTAATTTGACTCTATAGGGAATTATTGCAGAACCAGAGTTTAGGGTTGGGAAGTCAAAATGTTTCAACAGCAATGAAAAGAGAAGGATGCAAAGCTGTCGACTGTACACACTGAGCATGCACATACTCACATGCACAGCTGCATTGTCCCAAGCTGCAGAAGTTAGGGTGTAGGGAAGTGCTTGATTAGTGGAATAATTCTCTGTTGTTGAGGATTTCTGGAAACTAAATGGAAGAGGTGTTATGCTTGTGACTTTATTTTTATTCCTTCACTACAGCCAGGGTCACTCTGGCTGTGTCCTTAATGTGTTCCTTTCTAGTCTTAGCCTTTTGTCTGAAGTTGGGCTGCACAGTTTTTGTGCTCCTTAATAAGGGAGTTCATGGCAAAAGCTAGATGTCTTCATCTGATTCATGCTGATAACATAGTTCATTATTTTTCTGGGGCAGGGACTGTCTCATTTATGCTATTATAGTGCTTGTTGCAGAGCCTGGTACCTGATCAGGGGCAACCACAACTCTGGGACTTGGTGATACCCTCTGCTGCTTACCCATCTGTGAGCCTAAGTGGGACATCCCATAAATCTGGGATCTGTTTCAACCATGCAGTCCTCACACAAGGAGTTATTGAGGCAGGGTGTTAAAGGCAAATTAATCTTATCTGGCTCTGATTTTTCTGACACAGGAAATCTGTTCCCAGCATGATCTGGCAGCAAGAACTGAGAAGTGAGTTAAGTGTAAGCTACTGATCTGCTGTAGTGAGCTCGCTGGAAAGCTGTTGTATAAAAACACACCCCCTCCTTGCTAAGAAGAAATGGGAAATCTCTACATATTTGAGAATCGTCTGTTACTACTAGTTACTACTAGGGTTACTAGTTGTGGACAAGATACTCACTGTGTTAGCATGGTACAGACATCTAGTTCTGGACTGTCACAGCACAGATGGTCTTGTGAAAGGTGTGGGATCACCCCTGCATCTGGGATGCAACTTCTTTCCAAAATAAAATGAGCGAAGCTGCATGCTTTTTTTGGCCGAACTCTGTTCTTTAGGGAAGCTAGAAAAGTGGCTATAGCAAGCTGAGGGGAAGAAGAGGGCTCTCTAAAACAGATATGAGCCCAGTGCTGGTTGGTTACTTGGGGACGCTTGAGCAGTAAAAGAAAGGGAGAGCTGTGTCCCCTTGATCAGGGGAATGGAGCACAGTCCAGGCAGTAAAGCAGGGATTTGAGTGGATAATGATAGTTTCAAATGCTTGGAGCTGCAAAATGCCCTGGGCACATGGAGGTCTGGAAGAAGGGAAGAATGGGAACTTGCAGAGTTTGGAACTCAGAGGGCCAATGAAAAATGTGCTTTCAGGATCAGGGAACTGAGTGCAAGGGGCTATGGCAGGTGGGGTGAGACTGTGTCTGGAGAAGGGATTTGTCTAAATACACAGCTACCTGAACTGTAGCCACCAGCTTCCAGTAGCACCATAAACTCTGCAGGGTTTGATCTGTACCTTAGCTGACTGTAAAGCACCAGGTAAACCTGTTGTCTGATGTTTAAATGCTGGGGTGACCTTGTTATGTAGGGGAAATGGGAAGCTTTGGAGGCAATACTGTGACAACAGGAGTGTAGTAAAGCAACAAGAGGGAGCAATTTGTTGAATCACAGTGTGATTTGACATTGCAGACTTGGTGTGAAAGGGGAATTGCTGGAGCACAGGGCAGAAGGCGTGGGTATCTGTGGCCTAGGTGGCTTGTCAGGGAAGGCTGATGTTTTGTCAAGGACTTGACTTGCCTGCTTCCCACTGAGCTTTGGGTGCAGATCTCAAAGCTGGCTGTATTTACATGGAGCTCTGCTTCAGAGCTGCACTTCAAAACCGTGTGGATAATGTACCCACAGGAGGGACTGTAATTGCCATGTATTTTGACCATAATGATACAGGGGAAAGAACAGGGGCCACTGTAAGGAATAAATGAGATTTTGTGTCTGATGACTCCTAGATCTTATTTTTCCTGGGTGTTAGTTCAGCTGTGGAAGGCAGGAGGAGGGAGTGGGAGCCTGGGTCTCCTCAGCTGTGCAGGTGCCCCACCCCTTTTTTTTTTTTTAATCCTGTGTCAGCAATGGGATGATTGTTAGAAAGCAGGAACCAGGAAGGGAGACGTGGGCCGAACTCTTTGCTAGAAGCACTTTGCTGAACTCTCTGCCTTGCACCAAAAGATAATCTGCCTCCCAGTGCTGGAGGGCTGAGCCAAATGTGCCCCATGGAAGGGAAGAAATTTGTTCAGTCTCCTCCCTTTCCTTTTTTCTTACGAAAAGAGAGCAAACCCTAAAGAAGATGGATCACTGGCGCAAACGGTGAGTTGTGTGGAATTATTTTCATACTTGGATCACCTCTATGAAACCAGAGCAGAAGAGGAAGGTTAGGGTGACTGAGCTTTGGATTTAGCTTCTTCTGTGGCTCTGACAAGCCCATGAGCAATTGCCTATGCTACCATATGTGACTTTGAGCAGCACAGCCCACCCTAATGCCTGTCAAAGCAAGTGTGTCAGATTGGGAGGGAGCTCCTCTTCCCCAGGCTGACCAACTGGAAAGACATGGTGTCCCTTCCTCACCCTGCCTTGGAGCTCTGGCAGTCACCGTTGGGGAAGGAGTGGTCTTGGTCTGCATTTGGGCAGCAGAATGGGATATTTACTGTGTGGCACAGAGGTACCTCTAGGGCAAAGCAAAATACTATGTAATTTTTTGGACAGAATTTAATTTTTGTACTGATTTCATGCCATCTGAACTGTTTTGTTGAATCCTGACTGCTCTCCCCAACTGTCCATCACTGACTCATGTTTTGATGGCTCTTGTCACAAATAGCATGCTGACAAGATCTTGGTTATTTTCTCTTTCCTGTTTTTTTCCCTTTGAGAAGTCTTATTACTTCTTGCAGCTGTCCTGACTCTCTTTGCCCTATCATTACTGGGAAGCAATGTGGCAATTAGAGCTGGCCACCCCCAGGAGGAGGTGTGTTCTGCTGGCTTTTTAAAAAGTTTACAGTGTATACTTTGTGCTCATCAACACAGCTTTGCTGTTCTCCCTGAGTAATGGATTTTAGTGTTACACCATTCCAAGTACAGTAACATCTGTACAGTTACAAAAATGTCTGTATAATGGATTGGTTTCGTGAAGCCGTGATTCTTTTAATCTCCTTTGGAAGGTATATTGCCCCACATTTTCTCTCTTCCTCCTTTTTTGTCAAACTGTGTCACAACCGGCCTTCTTCCTGAGGCTTTGCCTCGTCCCCTGGTTGGACTCTGGAGCTCTTCAGTTACTGCAGGGACTCAAGTCAGAGGCGCAGGGGTTGATCTATAAAAGAAGGAAGGTTTTGTGGTCTAACTCTGGTCTCGCTGAAGCTGCTTTTGTTATCATTTCAGAAAAACAGCCTAGGGCTGAATCAGACCTGGAGGTTTGCTGAAGGTACCAAAGAATGGGGGGATTTAGAAGCCAATGCCTAATCCTATGGACAATCTTAATGCTGTTTCTTCGATAACCTGTAGGAGGTATTTTATTTTGGGTTTTGCATAAGCTGGTATAAAGCAATCCCTTGCAGCTGGAAGCTAGAGGCCTAGTTATTTCAGGGCTTTGAAGGTCTCTACTCCAGTGATAGCTGTCTCACTGCTGGAGTACTTGGTTTTATTTTGCTTTGGAACAACTGAATAAAAATGTTCCTTTCATCTCCTTTTCCTTGAGGTGGGAGAATTCCTGGAAGCCTCCTGGTGTTAAGGAATTAAGGAATGCCTTAATTTCTTCCCCATCCTTCCCCTCCCCTCCCAACCCTGAAAGGGGCCAAGCACAGGTCCCAGAAAGCCAGGCTTTGGAAGCCTGGGAGTGCTGACCTGACCAGTCTTAGAGGACTCCTCCCTTCAAAGAATTGTTACCAAAAGCTGCTGTATTTTTGTCACTTGCCAAACTCCATCAGTGAATCTCTACTTTTTTCTTGCTTTGGGCTTTTACATGTTGCCTTTAATTAGGATGTGTGCTTTTCTGGCCAGGGGGTGATGGACAGCTCTCTGGTGACCAAATCCAGGAGAAGAACAGAGGGTTTACTGTATTCTTGTACTTGAAGGAACAATCCTTTAGCCTGGGTGTCTTTGGACATGTCTTTTGGGAGGGAGATACCAGGCCTCAAAATCCAGCAGTCTATGCCAGGTTTTTAATTGTTTTGCTTCTGGCCCTTAATTTGCAGAGACAAATTGAAGCTGCGTGATACACAGAGGGTCAGGGCAGGGTTATCTGGTCCTCCAGGACAGAATCTGCTGATTCAGCTCAGTATTTTAAGCAGTTGTTGCGTGCAAGATAGAGCCGAATGAATCCTCCTAGCAAGAGCTGGTAGCAAAGATGGGCAACCAGTTCATTCACTGTAACTTAAACTATGAAGGAAATTAGATTTGTGTATTTAAACATGCTTTCCTAACCAGTGTTTAGCATCTTGGGGTCTCAAAGGTTAAAATATGTCTGGCAACTTGGATCAATATATGGGGATTTAAAAAGTGCTCTAGATTGTGCAGGCAAATGAATTAAACTGCATTTAGCTAATTCCCTGGCTGTGAATAATTCAGCTGAGCCTCTGCTGAAGACATCTGGGCCTTGTCTGGTGATCATAGTGGAGGTTTCAGAATTTTTCAAAGACTTGGTCAGTCTACAAGTTACTGCTGTACTGACCAGAAGGTAGGAGGCACTTTGGAAATAGCCCCTTTTGATGGAGACCTGAGACGTCTGCTTTTCTGTCCTGGACTTTAGACAGTGGCTTTCACAGTGGTCCCATCTTTCAGCTCAGGTCTGCTTTTTTGTCATTAGGATACAGCTTCGTTTTGCCAAGGCTGAGTGAGCCAAGACATCCTGTACTGCAGATCTGTAGGAGACACACCTCTTTAGCAAGGTACAGGACAACCTTAAAAACAGAGAAAGCTAAACCTCCCACTAGTCACTCGATGGGAATGCAACATGTAGAACTTTTTGTCTAGATTGCATCCATTCTGCTATTAGCTTCAGGAACCCAGTGCTTCCAGCATGGCATCGCCTCCCCCATGTCCTGGGCAGATCTTTATTTCAGGTTTTGGCCGTGCTGTTTCATGAGCTGTACCCACCTAGGCTTGGTCGTCAAGTGTTAGGATAGACTTTTTGCAATATATTATTGCAGTGGTTGTGTAATTCACACGTGAACAAGTCTGAAGTGCAGATGTGTGGAGGTGACAACTCCCTATTATTTTGCCCTGACTTTGGAAAGAAGTTAACACCTTCAGTCTTTTAAATTTGAATAGAAACGGGTGATGGAAAGCGGTTGCATACTTTTAAAGGACCAGTGAAAGAATGATCCTTTGCTCTGTTCCCTCAACTAAAATGCTCTGCAGCTGTATGAATAAGCAAGCAGCAGCTCTGGTTTTGCCTTGATTTTTGCAGTGAATGCTTGTTGTATTTAATCTGCTGGGCTGTTATGAGCAATCTCTCTGCAAGCAAGAAACTTGTGAGTGGCTGAGCTGAGATTTCCAGGTTCTTAATCAGAAGAAAGGCTATCCCAGCCAAATCAGAGTTGGGCTCCTGATAGAAAAGATTATTCATCCAGTGGAAAAAAATAGAGCTGCTATTTTATTGACTGTTAGGCATATATTAGCTGAGCAAATCTTGGCGCTCAGAATGTGTTACAGCTCTGCTTTTCTGAGCCCGTGAGCTGGGTTCACTTATGGCTGGCCTGGCTCTCAGGAACATTACTTGCTTTCTGACTCTTCCTGTCTTGTGGGGCTTGGGTGCTTCATGAACCCTTTTTCTTTCTATTTCATCAGCCCATTTACTGCACTGGTGTGTTGGGTGGTTTGGGACTCCGTGCTATTTTCTGGGTGAAATTCTTTGGTTTGTGTAAGCAACTGGATGCCTGTCCCTGAGCTGCTGTGTTTGTATTCAGCTGATAGACCAGGACGCAGGACAGACATCAGTGCTTCACAATTAACCCCTACCTCCCACTGCAGGGAGCTCTGGGTGGCTTTGGGAGACCAGACCAGAGATGTAGTACAATATACCAAAAAAAATAATAGAATGTCCTGAGTTGAAAGTGACCCACAGGATCATAGAGTCCAACTCCTGTCCCTGCATAGGTCAACCACTGTATTTACTTTGTTAAATCTTGCCTTTCCTGATGATTTTTTAAAAAGCTTGTTGGTTTTATCTGAATCCTTAGAGTTACAAAGGTCTCTAGTGTCAGGCTGCCCTGAGCTGCTCCAAGGAAAGCAGAAATTGCTGTGCTGGCCAGCAGGAATGCACCTGCAGTATCTACATGCTGCAGCAGAGAGCAGCACTGCAGGGCTCCCTGAACCCTGAGCCATAGATCAGGAACACTACTATACTTAACCCCCTTAGGGACATATTTATATAGTTTCATTTTCAAAGCAGAGCTGTTTGAGAAGCAGCACAGCAATAACACTGTTCCTCCCGACTTTGTTACCAGAGCCAGTTCAGCAAGAATCACAGACGTGCTGACCCTTTCTCTTCTCACTGGCACAAGTCTGGAAGCCTGTGTCTTCACGGACTTTTTACTGGAAAGGTCCCAGGTCAGATTTAGCACTTTAGAGTACCAAATATAAGTCTGCATGTGGTTGCAATTGCCGATATTTAAAGGCGAGTGGTACCTATTCACCCTGTAGTAGCAACAGGGCTGAATTAAGCACACTTTCAAAAAATATTGTTGCTATCAGGCTTTAGGGTATGATATTCAGGCTCACTCCCTGTGTATAATGTTGCCCACAGGGATGACTCTTGTACCACCATCATCTGTTTACCCACCCCAAGGAGCACAGAGTTGCTGGTCTGCCCAGTGTAAAGTTTTGCTTAACCCATGTGCTAGATGCAACCAGCGTTTTCAGAGCAAGGTGCAAAGGCTTGTCATGGGAGTATGTTGGATAATCCAGCCCATACTATGTCTCCTGTTGCTAGTTAAAGATCTAGCAGCTCCTTAAAACAGTGGCGCTTGCTATTCTTCTACCAACTAGATGTTGTTCTTAGTTTTGAGACTTGGTCGTTCTTCCATCTTAACACTCGGCTTCTCTGACAGGTCTGTAGCCATGGGCTTCTCTGCCCACCATTCCCAGGCAGCACCCCATGTACAGAGGAATATGCTAGTGTTTATGCCGTGGCCTTGATGACTGGCTTTCTTGGTGCTGTTGGGTTGCAAGAGACCACGAAGAAGAGGTAGGTATCTTATTACATTTGCAGAACCGAAGATAAAGGCTGCTAAAAAATCGTTGTGCTTATTTCCATGGGTCTGTTGCATATCTTCTGGCACTTGTATGCACAAGGCAGATAACCTCAATGCCTTTCTGCTGTACACTGGCTTTCCTCTTTGGTATGAAGCAGCTGGCATTTTGGTCTCAGACAATAGTTCAACAGATGGCTGCTTAAAAACAGAAAAACACCCAAAGCAGGAGACTTCTTCCTCTTTTCAAAGAGCCAAGGACTTTGAAGGCATGTGCTGAGGTTAACTTCCAGAACAAGGGCTGCAGGTTCACAACACAAAATCTCTTGGACCTTGTGACATAGTTGGGGACAAACATGTGCCTGGTAATTTTAAAGGCAGGTAAAGGCTTACATGCTCAGAGGTGGGGCATCTCCATCCTGGGAGATAGTTAATGCTGCTGGACGCATCCCTGCACAATCTGATTTAACTTTGAAATGGTCTGTTTTGTGTGGGGGGAGGTTGGACCAGAGAGTCCCTTCCACCTAAATTTTTCCATGATTCTGTGCCTGGTCCTGCTTGATGGCCCATGCAGTCTGTTTTATGAGTGAAAGGAAGAGAAAAAAGCATTATAAAACATGTAGAAATGTAGCAGTATTGCTGTCTGCTGCAAGCACTGCCAGGGAGCAGATGCTAGCTGCCTTTTCTCTCCTAGGTGAATTTATTTTACTGGAAGGGCCACTGCTGTTGCTGTGAATTGGCCAGATGGACTTGTATATAGACTTGAGGCAAGTGGGAATGTTGACAGGGAAATTTGGGAACGTGGGGAGCACATGCTGGCAGCAGCCCTTGCCCTGCTAGGGTGCTGAGCTTGGCTTTGGGAGGGATGTGCTGGGGAGTTCCTTGTATTGCTTCTCTCTTTGAGAGCAGCTGTTTCAGGCTTTCCAGGGTTATGACCATAATGAGAGAGGGATTCTTGTGGGCATACATCCCCAGGAGGGGGTGCACTTGATATCTGACCTTTGTTTTCATTTCATGCCAGGTGTTTCCAGGCCTTGAAATTTGGCTGTGGGCTCAAATGGACAGCTAAGTCAAGGAGGACAAGTTTAGAATTAGTTCCCAGTGAGACAGGATGTGTGCAAGAGTTGTGCTCTCTCATAGCTTTTGAGAGACAAACAAGTTTTGCGGGCCAAGAATAGCAGGACTAATGATTGGCATTTCTAGAGGGTTATGTGCCTTCAGACCTCTCTGCAAATGTCAGCCACTTTGTCTGTTGCCCTGCAAATGCTGCTTGCTGGGAAGGAGAAATCCTGCCCTCCCAAGTGAACGTTCCTCCCTGACTGCTTTTCAGCTTGCTTGGCCAGTGAGACTAAAAAAAGGGGCAGCCCTTATGTGCTGGATTGCACGGAGATACAGCCCAGAAAGCTTGAAAACATGGAGTGGCTGGCCTGACCTCCCCAGGGTCCCCTCTCAAGTTCAGGGCAAGGAGGGACCAGTGTGTCCAATGATACAGGAAAGCTTTCTGAGCTGTGGAGAAGAGCAAAGATAAGTCCAGGGACTGAAGCTGCCATTATAGACCCAAATATCCTGTGTGAAGGGATGTTTGCTATTGAATCTGCTGCCTCTGCTTGGGGAGGGAGGGCTTGCAAACCAGTGGAGGAAGGAGCTGTGCTCTGTTAGCATCTGGAGCCTTCCAGAGTCAGCCTGCAAAGCTGTCACTGCTTTAGCTCCTGGAGAAGAAATGTTATTCACAGGCTGGCTTCCTGACCAGTTTCATTGCTGGGCTAATTGCCCAGATCTGCTCCATAATGAGATTCATCAGCTCTACTTGCAGCCTAGCTATTCCTTGTGAAGGTTTGGTGTAGCTAGCTTGGTTAATCCTAGATCTGTCTTTAATGAAGTATCATTTGTGAAAGGAGTTCTCAGTGCTGGTGAGACCAGATAGGGGGGAAAAAATATTTGCCAAGCAGGTTTGGAAACCTCTGTCTTCTAGTAACAGGAAAATTAAACCGAAGCCATCTTTCTGTGATCAGCCCAGCAAGTTATTGTAAACCTGGCTGGGACAAATTAGCATCCAGTTCCTAATTAAAAAGGTGGGAGCAGCAGCCAGGGAAGGTTAAAAGAAGGTATCTGCCTTAAGGCTGTGCTAAAGAGAAACTGTAGATATTTGTTTTTCAGAAGTTCAGCTGATGGATGCCTCTAGGAGGTCATGGTGCTTGGGCATAGTTTTACTTTGCCCTGTTCTGTTTTTCTTTAGAGACAGAGGATGCTGAAGGCTAAAGGCACCAGCTGGATGCTTGGCACCCTTCCATTTCCCTTTTCAAGGTTTTTAGGTGAGTGACCAAGGCAGGAGGCAGGCAGCTGTAGCCTGACTGCAGATGTGCTGGGCATCTAACTCCACAGCAAATGTGGAGTATGGCACCTTGTGTCTTCTATGGGACAAGACCCTGCTTGTATGCAGTTGCTGGAGAACAGCAGATGCATGATAAACTTACACCTTAATATTCTTGTGCAGTATCATCTGCATCGCAGTTCTACCCACAAACCTGAAATACTTTTTCCCCCTGCCTTTCAGGACTGCTGCAGGTTCATTTGTTCATCTAGCCACCATGCTATAAGGATACAGATAAGGCTTGTCAGAAATACTTTTTGTTCCCATCAAGTGAGACTGGTAAAAGATATAATTTTCTACTAAGAAAGCTTATTCTATATGTTGCTAAAAACACTGGGCTGCTCAGACATTAGAAAGAGGGGCTAACTACATAGAGAGGGGCTAGATAAGCCTCTCCATAGTATTCACAGCACTGTGTTGAATGTGAGTTGTTTGCTAGCCCTTGTGCCTTTTCCCAATAAGTATTACTGGACTTGCCTTGCAGATAAGAAAGTTGGGTCCCTGTAAGATCACACACCATGCCTGGTCCCTGGCAGAACTGTCATTAGATGAGTGCAAATTTGTGACCTTTGATGTCATCCTTGGTCCATCTTACATGCTGCCTCTGGCATGGAAGGGATTTTTTCTATCTGTAGAAAGGAAAGGAAGTGAGGAAAGTGAGGAAAATGTTTTGGGTTTGTTATGGAAATGCGGAAGGCTTCTTCTCTGTGGCCTGGTTGCTCTGGGGGTCCCCGTGCTGCTTTGTAAGGGAAAATTGCAGGGCTATCTCTGTGGTGTAGCCCAAGGGGGATGGTGTGGGACAGGAATGAAGCAAACACCTTGAAAGGAAGGGTGGTGGATATATGTACCTTCTCTTGTGCTATTGGTTATAGGACATCATCTGGGTCTGCTGAGGCTTCCTAGAATGCTTGAACATCTGAATTACAGGCTGTCAGATAGGAGTGTGAGATTCCTGCAGGTCCTGCTAGAATCCCAGCTTCTGTACTGGGACTTTGCTCCTGGGTTTGCCAGTGCCTGGAGGCAGAGGCATGCTGGAAAGGCTTTGGACGTGTGGCTGTTTCAGCAGGCACATGGCTCCTCACTGTTTGCAGGGACAGGAGGGTTCCCTGAGATGCAAAGTTGTCATGTGTCATCTTTCCTGATTGCAGATTAATTTCTTCCTGACAAAAGAGGCTCTTATTTAACAAGATTTCATCTGCTCCTGCTGTTTATTGCCCACCTGAAATCCCCCTTGTTTCCTGCTGGACTTGTCCTTCCAAGAGCAGCCAGTTGTGCTCCTGCTGCAGTGGGGGAGAGGAATGGAGTCAGGGTGGGGTTAGTGGTTGCAGCTGACAGCTTCTTTTATGTTTCCATCTGTTCCCTCTCTTCCCTTTTAATGATATCAGGTGCCAGATTGCACTGGGAAGACTTCAATGTGAGAGGAAGTCACAAATGGGGTACTTGGGTCCTTGCTTTCATCATTGGCAGAGAGAGGCTCCTCACATCAAACCTGCACCCTCTTGAGCTGCTCCTATAACAGACCCAGTAACAGGAAACCAAAACTCTGCAGTGAGGCTGACAGCTCTGGATCCAGTGGGTCTGTCCTGCAGCTCTGAGTCTTGCAACTCAGAGATGCTTGTGCCTATTGTCAGAGATGCAAACCTGGCTGTTCCTGGACCCACTGGGACAACTATCTTTTTTTTTAATCCCCTTTTTTTAATGTGGCTACTGTTTTGTCTTCTATAATCCCAGCTGTTTTAAATGCTATCAGTGGCTTGACAGGTTCATTCTTTCAGACCTTTGGTGCTCCACAAGACCTATCATCATTTCTGATCAACCACTCTAATAATGAAGGATGGGAAGAGGTTCAAAGAAAGAACCTGAGGAGCTTGTTTAACAGTTCAGCTTGGACAATCTCTGTGTGGAAAACGAAAATCTGCCCATCTGCTCCCACTGCCAAAGTGTGATGTGCTCAGAGTCAGCATGGAGACCTCGATCACATAAAAGCTGTAGAGTCTGACAGTACCTCCATGGCAGAGAGCAGAGGCTCTCTTTAGGATGCACTAGGTGCCCTGTTTAAGAATCAGAAAGCCCTGGCTTGGATTCTAGCCCAGGATGGCCTCTTTTCAACAAAAACTCCTGGGTTTTTTGGCAAAAGACTTTTGAAAAAAAATGCAGCCAAATATTTGCCTAAGCCAAAGGTAATCCTGTCGTCCCTTCTTAAGCAAACCAGCAACTGCATTGGGATTTTGCTTGTGTTCAAACTCGGCAATGGTGGCCGTTGTATTGGGCCTGTAAAGGTAACTGCCCAGAGCAGGTAAAGCCACATTCAACTTCATTTTTCTTCTTTCTTGGTGCTTACTTCAGTTTGTAACTTCCTTGCACATCAGAGCTGGTGCCTGAAGACTGTTCCACCACCTCTTAGCACATCCCTGTGTGCTTCAGGGAACCTCACCAGCTGGCGTGGCAGCAGCATGGAGACCAGCTTGTCCCTTCAGTGCTTCACAAGTGATAAATAAAACAGCAGCACTGGTTCTGAACACCCTATGGTGCTTTGTAGCTGCTGTGATTCTGCCAGGTGCTCCTATGGGTTCAGGTTGAAATGCATGTCATGGGCTGGGTTTGTCCTTTCCCTGTGTCCCACTTAAAACTGTTGTGTTTTCTAATCTTTCTGTCCTTGCTTCAAACCACAGAACCAAATGTTAGTGTTTGAAAGTGCCCTGCAGGAGATGTACTAGACCTGCTAGGGCTATAGATGACTGACTTGCTGGGAAGCCAGGAGCCAAGGAGACCACTCCTACTGCAGATGGAGCTGCCAAGTGATGCCAGAAGCTGTAAATGCTGAGCAAGCTCTTTACGGACCATGTTAAGCATATGAGGATGATTTTTTTTTCCTTTGTTCTGGAGAAGTCTGGAGGGAAGGAATGATTGTGGCATTTGGTGTGGTCCTTAGAGGTGACTGTTGGAGGATCTTGCCATGGATGCTCAGGTATTGCCATGGTTTTAAATGTGGGTGATACCAAGTAGTAGAGAGCTGCTATGTCCTTAGGCTCTGAAGGAGGTAATGTGTCTTGGGTGGAAGGGAGGAGGGCCCACTACTCGCCAGTCTGTGGTGGCCCGTGGCACTGCGTGGGATGGAGAATGCCCTGGCAGGACCCTGCTGTGAGGAGAAGAGCTGGGTGTGAGGGAGGAGGGAATGACCCCTGTGCTGCCCCGTGACTGTGAGAGACCACTAAGCCCTGATCCTACAGTGTGGTGGTACTGCAGCATGTTTCTGTCCTTGATATTGTAGGGACGTAGATGGTCTTTAGCTGCCAGAGGAAACATGAGGCCAAAACTAAGGATTAAGATAGTGTCAGCCCCAGGAATAACTATGAAACTATCCTGTAACTGTGTAGGTAATCAGTGCCCTTGACATCTGTCTGCTCTCTTGTTTAGGTTGAGATGCTGTGGCAGTACCTTGCTGAGTAAGGCCTGAACCTCTGTCCAAAATCTACCCATCTTCCTGTGGCGTTGTCTCCTGGCAATCACAGCCTCAGTTACTGCCTTGCTAACCTCCATGTCAGAGATTCCCCTTGAACTGTGATTAATTTCTTGAGGCCTGTAAATTTTCTTCTGCACAGCTAATGTCAGGGTCTCTAAAATTTAGGTGTTTGAAATATTGTCTTGTTTTAGAAAAGCACTAGAGAAGCAGTTTAGGGTTTGGGAGTGGGATGTAAACTATGCAAGGAGTGAGGAAACTAAATTGATTCCTAACATGGGAATAAAAAGGGAGAAAACAAACCTAGGGCTGTGTGGTGAGGTCTGTGCTACCACAAAAACTCCATGTTCTCCCCTGCAATTTGGGATTGCATTGCTCAGGAAGGCAGGGGAAATGTAGCTGAAAGGAACCAACATAATTTTCCTTCTTTCTGAGAAGAAAACAAATATGAACCCTGCTTGGACTGAAGAGGATTATGGGCTGCCTGTTCAGGGTTTCATGACTGGGACTTCATGAGGTTGCAGTTAGGTAAGTGAACTCACTGCAGTTATTCAGTAGGGAATGTTTTGATGGTATCTAAAATGATTGAGTGTTGCAGTCAGTCCCTTCTTTAAGAGCTGAAGTTCTTCCTTCATGGGTTAAAATGGGGGTAGTGAACGCTCCCATCTGCATCCCTGCAATCGTGTACGCTGTCTGTGGCAGCACTTCCCTCCTCTCCCTGGATCCTCATTGCAGCCCTTGTCTTTGCCTTTGCTGTGGCTCTGTCCTCTGCAAGATACCAAATGTGTCCAGTTATTCTGTGGATTTGATCTGGTGAGCAGTGATGACAGGAAAGATGTGCCTGTTCCAAACCCTGGCAGGGGCTCCGGTTTTGGTGTTGAGAAGCTAGACAGTGCCTGTGCTGTCAGGTGTCATCTCAGAGCCTGTAGCAGGGCTGATAGTGCTCTGTGTCCTTCTAGCACTGCAGCAAAGGAGAGGTCAATAATGCAACATGCTGGCCTGTTGCCCTTGGCTGTATGCTCATTTATTTCTGCAGGAGGATAAGATCTATGTAAACAGCATTTCCTAGGGGATGGGGGAAGGATTTTCAGCCGTTTGTAGAGCAGCTGCCTGCGTGGACTAAGTTATCTGTGCCTCTAAAGAGACCAGAGCCAAACAGCCTAGTTTGGTCAGACCCTGCTAGGATGGAGAAAGGTGGCTCATATGAAGTGCTGAGGTGGCTGGCTGGCTTCTGTGCTGGGCTGTGTGCAAGTGGGATCCCCTTTCTGCTTCCTTGGGACTAGCTGCAGTCTGTGCTGCTTGAAATGTATCCTCCTTTGAGTCAGAAATACAGGCAGCCAACTGAGAGCCAAGTGTGGATCAGGAATTATGACTCCAAGCTGAACTGAATGGTGACAGTTGTATACTGTGAAGGAAAACAGAGGTGAGCTCATGGGGCAGAGAGGGTGTTGGCAAGGGAAGAGGGGCTTGTCAGTCCCTGTGGGAGCAGAGATGGCTGTGTACAACCCCAGGAATGGGGAGGGAGCAGTGATGTAAACACTGTACCTTCTCTGATACCATGGTCCCGAGCATATCTGGTGGTGTGAATTTCAGCTTCTGGGCTCTCTTTTTGAAAGGGTGGGTTTCCTCTCGGGGAGATGGCTGATGCTTCGTTTTATGGCTAGCTTGCAAGCCTGCTTTGAACTGATAAGCTCTGTCCTGAGGAAGAAGCCTGGAAGAGTCTTCATCTTCCCTCCTCTCCCCTGTGGCAGCTACACCTGTGTATCTGGGCAGAAAGCTCTGTTGAGGGATGGTCTGTCTTATGACTTTTTCAGCTCTAAGTACATTGAAGCCCAGGACTGGGTCAGAAAGAGGTGGCTGCAGTCTTCTACATCCTGCAGGATGTCCTGAACTCTGTGTGTAGGCTTGCAAAGTATATACATCCATACTGATTTTAATTTCAGGTCCATTGCTGTTTAAAAATGGCAGCTTGGCAGGGTTGCCTGCTGTCTGCAGCCATCAAGAGCCATGGTTATGGTGAAGAAGCTACAGGACAAGCTGACTGTGGCCGCCTCCTGCTCAGCTGCCAGGAGTAGAGGGATGTTTGGCTGATAGTGTACACCTGCAGTGACGTCTCCCCTGTGCTCTCTGGGAATGTAGTGTATTCCTGTCCCTCAAAGACTATGTTAGCTAGAAAAAGTAATAATCTGCATCATTCACCTTCCCTGCTATCAGAAATTAAGCAGCTTTGGCAAAATGTGTGTTTTGCAGAACTCCAGAACTGCCCAAAGCGCTTTCTGTGCAAAAGCTGAGAGAATCAAATAAAGCTCCTTTTTGCAGAAAGCACTGATCCTCTTCTGCTTGATCACCAGGTTCTCTGTGGCTCCTTTTTCATTGGGCTGCATCAGCTGTTCCCTGCTGCCTGCCAGGATTTTGTCTGAGTGTTTAAGGCCTTGGCAAAGGGAGTTTACCTCCTTCCAGGCTGGGAGCAGGTTTTGCAAGGGTTAACCAGGCTCTCCCTCTAGTGACAGACACTGCAGAGAGGCTGTAGAGCCTGTCTGAGCCAGGGATAGAGCTTGGGCCCTCTGGGTGCTCTGCTTCTCCAGCCTGGGTGGCTGAAATTAGCTCCTGCAGACTGGCTTGGTTTGCTCTTACCAAGTGGTGACCTCTTCAATGCTGTAATTCGGAATTTCCACAGTGATAAACCATATTGCTGTGTGTGCTGGTGTAGTTGCCCTCCAGTTGATGGGCTTGGGTATTTTCAGCCCAGGGTCTGGCAATAGCATATGGAGATTTTCCTGGAGTTGAAGAAAGGGAGTTACGGATGGGAATTGGGATGTGGGAAGAAGAGCCAGGGAGAAAAAGGCTTTGGAGTCAAGGCATGTGTATAAAAATTTCAGCATATATTTCTCCTTGTCTGTGCTTGAGCTCACCTGTCCCAGGCTTCCCTTGTACAGTGAACTCTGCTTTACTTTGGTTTGAACCTGTCTAGGGAAAAAACCTGCCTAAACTTTGTGCAACGTCTTGTAAGATCTTGAGGGGTCTTAATCTAAATAAGAAAATACATTGAAATAGGCAGGCTGTGGTACCCATATGACAATGTCTACTGGTAAAACGGGAGTGAATAAGCTGACCTTTGTCTTCTGATCGGAGGCTGATGGAGGGAAAGTGGTGGCTGGGAAGAACTGCAGGTTATATCTTCCCCTGCTTACCTGACCTTGGAGCCCCATGTTTGCACCTGACAGTTAATGACTGGCTCATCTCTGTAGCAGCATACGGAACATAAGGAAAAAAATTAATCTGCCCATGGCATATAACTCCAGGGTCGAAGTATGGTGGGAGGAGGATGAACCCAAGTTGTGCTCATGCTGGAGGAGCCAGAGGGTGATGTGCTGCATGTCAGGGTGACTCTTTACTGTATGCACTTTTATTTTGTTGTTCAGTCCTTGGAAGAGACTGTACAATGAGTATCAGACATTCCACTGTGTACCTTTCCTGTGGCACGGGGTGAGCCTTGCCTGAAGGCTTCCTGTTACCCAGGATCACAATGCTCATGCTCCCAAGTGAAGTGCATTAATGACTGGGTCTTCTCGGGTGTAGTTATTTAGGTGGGAGCCTTTCTGTTTGAGAGGAAGCGTGGGGAAGATGAATAGATGATATGTTCTTTGAGATAATTATTTCACATTTGAGGTCCCATGGCATTTGCCCAAGGCTTGGAGTTTGAGGTGTCCTGGACTGATTCTTAATGAAATACCGGTGATGCTCACTGTGAAGCAGCAATTGATCTCCAGATAATCTGATTTGGAGGTGCTGCTCTTTGCCATCTTATGCAGCTTCAGTTTTCCACTGTGGTGGAAACCACCAGTTCTTTTTTCAGTTGTGAAATCAATATGAGGGAACTGTGCAAAACTCAGCAAGTGCTGAGCTCCCTTTAGCCTTGTGTCAGACCCTGCACAAGAGTGCTGGGCAGAGGCACTCAGCTGAAATGCATCTGTTTGAGGGGACCACAGGTGGGTGAAGCTTGGAGCCCCTCAGTGAGGGAGTAAGGAAAAGCCTGGGTTCAGTAAAGAGCTTAAAGCTGTGTCTGTTAGGCTGTGCTTATTGTGGTTTATTATAGTACTTCCCTGAGAAATTATGTGGTTGGCTGTGCTGGCTTGTGTGTTGATGTCAGCTTGTGCTGAGAGCCCTGCTCTGGGCAGGCTGGGAGGTGTGAGTTACCAGCAAAGCAGGTGAGCTGGTTAAACTGGGGTGCAAGTTATCACAAAGTGTGCAGGAGAGAAGAGCATATAGTCCCTTTTGAGGGCAGTGCTGGCACCTCTGTGGGTAAGACTTGATTTTTAGGTTATCTTGAAATACTAGGTGTTTCCAGGTGGTGTGTGGCTCTTCTTATGATCAGTCCTGCATGCTAGCTTGCTTTATCTTAGACCTGTCACAGGTGATAGACCTGGGAGAAACACTTTGGATTTTGCGTGGAATTTCTCTTGATTGCTGCTCTGTTTCAGGGTAATGCACACAGAGCTGTGGTTGTGCTGTAGCTGGGAGGGTGTGATGGAGGCAATTACACTGCATGCTTGCTGTGGCCATTGTATGCTTTCCCTGAGCTGTTCTTGTTGCTTTAAGGTAAGGTGCTGCTAGCCAGTCATCTCTAGTGTCTGTGCCCCAACAAATGAGGGAAGTGCAGCTGGTTTCTCTTAATCCTGGGATAGGAGTAGGTGGGTAGGAGCTCCCTGCTGAAGCTTTGTGAGCTTTTGAAGCAGTTTGGCAGGTCTATGCTCTTGTGATGATTTCTGGGTCTCCCTGCCACTGAGCTGGCAGATGCTGCACTGCAGCAGGGGGACTACAGGCAGCCACAGCTCCTCTGTGGGGACCGGGTGGGTGCTGAGCATCCCTGTCTCCTCTGCCTCCTCCATGTCTGCCATAGCTTCCTGAAGCTGCCGCCTCCTTTCTTGGCGTCCCTGCTGTTGCCATGGTGGTGTTGGGGCTGGCACGGAGGCCCTGTTGCTTTGGGAACGAGAGCAACAGCCCGGCTGGCGGCAGGGACCTGGTGTGTGAGTGTCCCCACGTCCCTTGAGGAGTGAGAAAGGTGGGGGATACTGATGACCGCCCCCACACTGAGGTGATGGTGGCTGTACCTCTCCCCAGCTGAAATATGGAGGGTGGCTTTCGGTTCCAGTGTGCCTGGGCTGGCTGGGCTTGAGTTGGGCTGTGGAGGGGCTTGGGAAGGGGTGAGATCCTGTGCCCCGCACAGCGTGCCTCATGGAGAGGAGGGAGGCAGGGGTGCATGTGGGGCAGGGCGACCTCGGTCCTGCCAAATGTCTCGTGGCAGTAGGCTGTGCTCATCCTCCTGTGGGATCTGTTTCCCTGCAAAGAAGTGACTTTTTGGGGGAGGATTTTAGGGGTGAAGTTGCCTGTGGCACAAAGCAGGGGCTCTAGTGCTGGGTGAGAGGCACCTGGAGGCTGCAGCACTTCCCATGTTGGGCACTGGGAATTGGAGCCCCTTCCCCACCAGGAGCTGGACAGGGAGCAAACTTTGCTCCCCAAAAGAGAAACTTCCTAAATGTCTTCCTTTCCTCCCATGGGATGCAGATGTGACTGCATCCAGGCTGTGAGTTAAACATGGAGGGGACGGAGACTGCCTGCCTCGCTGCTGCTGGTCTTGCCCTCATCTTGCATGTGCGCTTTTGGATGTTTTGCCCTTTAGTCTTTGTGTTGTCCAGTCTGTAAAAGAGGGATAAGAATATTTATTCTTGCTCTGTCTATAAAATGCCATGAAGGCTTATGACAAAAAATGCAACAGATGGCCTAGGTAGGAGTGACTGAAAAGCTAACTCACAATAACTGTCATTTCCTTGTGTTTTACATCCATAGATAATTTTCTGAGAGGCAGTTCCTGTATTCGTCTAGGGAGAATACAAAGGATAAACTATTCGAGGAGGGTGCAGGTTGCTCGTAACAGGTTGTCCAGCCTTGCCCCTTGATTGAAGGATGGGAAATAGTGAAGCCAAAATCTGCTCTGTAACATCTCAGGGTTACAGCGAGTGCTGTAGTATTACAGTAGTAGTCCAGGAAATATGGGATATTTACTATTCTGGCAGCCAGTAATGTGTGTGTGCTGGATAATTAGGTAGGAGGCTGGAGCCAGGTGAAGTGAGGTCAAGGGGTGGTATTCATGCCTCTGCTTTTTGTTGTTTACCTGTCTCTGGTTTGACATCTTTGAATTAAATTAATGTTTATGTTCTTCCACAGATTGAAACTTCTTTGTGAGAACTGGGGATGAATACACAACTTTCACTGAGAAGGTTTTGAAGATTGAGATTAAAACAACTTGGCTTGGCTTGAGGTTGATAGGAGCATTTCAGACAACTTGGCTGGTGAAGGCAGCTGGTCAGGATGTGAACATCATGCAGCCTGTGCTGCACACTGCAAATTGATGCTGCAGGAGTGAAGAGATGGTTCAGAAAGGGAGAGAGGATGGTTTTCAGGGATGCTGGCAGTACCCCTTTTTCCAGCGTGGGTGTGCAGTCAAATGGTAGATCATGTTAGCAGAGCCGAGGTTCATGTGCTTTAAGCCCCAAGGGAGTACAGAATTGTTCATTTCATGCTAGCCTGCAAAGGAGAGCTAAGATAAGTGGCATGTGCGGGTGTTTGTTTCCGCACGTGATATCTTACTCCACAGCAATCTGATATCCATAGGAGTCTTCCTATGATTTGCATGAACTTTGGATGAGGTCTTGACAGTAGCTGCTAAAGAGTAGTGCTGCTTCACTAACCTGCTGCTCTGGATTCACCTTTGCAGAGCCTGCTCTGACCCCACGTATGGCCACTTGCTCCTGACCTGGGGATCCATTAATAGTCCTTTGGTTTCTGCTTTTCCACTCCCGAGCAGTGGGATGGAGGGGCAAGAGATTAGCCCTGGAAATTCTGCTTCTCCTTTCCTGGCTTCCTTAAGATGCTGTTTATATGGTAATTATAGCTAAACAGGTGATTTCTAGGCAAGATCTTGCTACTTAAGCCTGAACAAGGCAAGATGATTTAGCTGAACAAAATTGTTCAATAGCATCCTGATTCTTGCTTAACAGATCACCTGTCTCACTCTTCCAGCAAAGTGTAATAGAAAGGCAAATTAACCAATTACTCCAGAGAAAGATGGTTTATCTTTGTTGAAGGGAGAAGAAAGGGGATTTCTTGTGTATACTGAAGATTCAGCCACCAGTCTGAAAAGCTGGGTGTAGTGTATTATAGTGCAGTGTGTGCCAATATATTCCTAGCCTTTAAGTTGGAGGGCGATTGTTTGGTATCAGACCAACTCAGAGGCTGTGCTGCTGCTTCAGCACAAGTGATGTGGGGTCCCTTGAAATAAGAGCACTGACACGTGGCATAGTGACAGCCACAGGATTTGTATAGACATGAAGCTGTGCATTTACATGAAACTTCTTTTTTTTTTTCTTAATGTCATTAAGAAACTTGCTGTTTATTCTTAATTTCCTGTCTTTTTCAGCACAGCATCATCAGAGAGCTGTTCAGTTTTATTTTACAGAGGGAAGCTCTTGGACATAGGCACAAAGGGATTTGGATGCTTTAGGGCCTTATCTAAGTGCCCACATCAACTTTTTCCTCAGTGCAGCTTTTGCCAAGCTCATGGGCCCTGAAGGGCCCCTCTGTGCCTGTATTTGCTGTTGAGCCTCCTGAATTTTCCAGGTCCTAGCACGACTGAGCTCATGTGAAACCCTGCTTTGTACCTATGACACTTTGCCCATATGACCCTAGCCCATTTCGTGAGCCAGGTAGTGTTCAGAGGTTAATATTTCTTCCCTGAAGAGGAGAGGTGAAGGTGCTTCTCTTTACTTCTCATGTAGCTCATGACCAAAAATACCTGGGAGCAGAGCGACCCTGTGCAGACCCTTCTTTTCTGTCTAGCCTGAAGCAAGGAGTCTGTACTAGCAGTGAGCCCACATCGTGAGACAAATCTTTTTACTTCACTTTGAAGGTGATTCTGGTCTCTGATTTTGGCCCCCTCCAGAGGGTACTTATGCATTGCATGTTGAATGGTCATCAGCTAAAAGACTGCAGTCCTGGAAACAGAGTCCCCCAGCCAAGGCTTGTCTTTAGCTCTCAAGCATCCTAGCTGCTAGCTTTCCAGGTAGGCTTTTTCTCACTTGATTTCTCCATGCAGCAGTGCTAAGAGATGTGGAAGTGACCTTGTCTGGGCTGACAGCAGGACTAAGGAATGGGTTTGATGCCTTCCAGTTACCTGGGAGGGCAGGGAAGTTTGAGCTGGAAAAACAGATGGTGAGTTCAGTAGCAGGAACACAGCCAAGCGTGGGAGCAGGGTTGTTGAGGTTGACGAGAGCAGATCAAGGTACCAGCATTGGGTTTGGCATTGGGGTGCTGAGGTGCTTGCAAGCCTTGTGCAGGTTTTGTCATTTCTGCCATGCAGCTACATGAAGATGCTTTGTGGCCAGCAGTTTCCCTTCCCTGAGGTTTCTCTGACAAGTCCTCTGAGCATGAAACCTGGCTCCAGCTGTGCTGTTTGCCTGCAGCAGGCAGGAGTTGCTTCTGTGCTGAGCAGGTGAGGCTCTAGCGTTGCTTCTAAGGTGCTGGAGCTGTGGGAATGAGGACAAGGCAGCAGCCCTGTGAGTGTATCTCAGACCAAGCATGAGAGACTTGATGGGTCCCACCTTGACATCTGTCTCCAAGTTCTGCCTTCTGAGACAGGAAGCATCACCCACTATCTAGTTCCCTTTCCTTACAGCACTTCTGTCTTGATGCCTTGAACACCCAAGGGTGTCACATCTGAGGCTTCTTTGCTTGAGCTCTCCAGTTTCCACTCAGACTGGTGGCTGGATATCATGTGGGAAATGTTTTGGAGCAAGCTTCCACAGGCTAGGTGTCTGGATTGTAAACCCCCCCCCCCCCCCCCCCCCATTAATGAATGTTGTTTTCCAAATGGAGGTTTCCTTGTTCCCTGCCAAGCAGATATGATTTGGTTCACCTGTGGCCAAAAGTCTCATGAGAAGCTTTTGTTTATTGCATGTGCTATGCTGAAAATATGTGAAGCTCCCTGGCAGCTGGAATGCTCTTGTAAGTTGGTTGTCCTTAGCAGGTGTGTGCGTGTTTATATGTGTGCACAGTTAATTGGAACTAGCTCATCAGATGGATATTCATCACGTGCAACAACAGAGGACACCCCAAAGGCATTGTTGGAGCTGCAGCAACACGGTGATTTGCCTACTGTCTTTTGCACTGATGTGATTGGGGTCCTCCCTGGGTGAGCAAAATAGAAATTAAATTCTTGCTTTGTAAGTCAGCATGGAAACTTTTTCTTTACTCCATAAACAAAGAAATAATTTGCTTTTCTGCAGCATCTAAATTAATTTATCTGAAGTTCATGGAATATTAACAAATGCTACTTTAAGCCATGCTTTCTAATACTGCTGCAGTCATTCACTGTAGAGTGAGATATTTCAGAAATAGATGGGCTGCAGTGATTTGCAAGGCTTTAACTTTATGAAGGCATTTCAGTGGCATTGTAAACCACCAGAGCAGACACCAAGTTGACCAGTTATGATATTGAGAAAGTTCAAGGCAGAAACCATGGTCTTCATTCCAGCCTAGAGCTGAAGAAATTCTAAACCCACAAATGCTTGAACATGCATCTGTTCCCCTGGTGTGGAGCTCATTAAAGGTGGTAAACACCTATGCTTTACTGGGTTAGTGGGCCTTTCCTATCATGCTAGTTACAGGATGTGAGATGCTGCTGTTTTGGGAAGCTTCTCTGCACAGCGCCCTGAGCCTGTGCAGTGCATGGTCTCCCCATATTAGAGCAGGAGGAGCTCAGCAGCAGGAAGATGAGCAGATTTTAGCTAATGCCAAGCTCTGAACTCTCTCCTTCTTTGAGATCCTGGTAAAATCCTCCTGCTCTGTCTGGCAAGGCTGTAACTGTTGAGGAGAGGAGATGCCGGGCAGCCCAAGTTCCAAGTCATGTCAGTTGCCTTCCAGGTTCCACTGGGCTCTTGGAAGCCACCAGCCCAGTGGCAGTTATTGCTGTGCCGGTGGGACCATGGTCACACCAACGGTTCCCTGTCTGGTTCCTGTCCTGCCAGGCTGTCCACAGCTACCAAACAGCCCATGGTGACTCAGGAGGCAAGGCTGGGCACTACACAAAGTGAATCCTCCCAGAGAAGCATGAATTACCTGTCCTAAGGTAGTGTCTGGCCCCTGGGCAGGAAGGAGGCAGTTTTGTTGATAGGAAAGCCAACAGCAGGGGTGCAGCAGTTATGTGGTACTTGGTAGGATTTAACTGTATACCTGGTCTAAGTGTAAGTATGGGGAGGTGGAAGGGTTTTTAATGGGTTCTAAAATTGCTGTGCAACTTGCAGTGATGATAGAGACTTCTAGCTTAGCTGTAGATAATGGAGTAAAGGGAGCCTTGGGGAGGAGGCTGAAGCTTGGATGGCCTTGGTGATCTTCAGCTTGGCACCCTGCTCTGAGACATCTTGGTTTCCTGAGACAAGTCAGGAATTGCTACCCCAGCCCTTGGTGTATTTCTTCATTGCTTGTCTAAGTCAGCTGTTGTACAGCTGGTTCCTCTGCCCAGGCTCAGGGCATTTGTGCTCTCAACCTAAAGCTGAGGTGCCAGATCTGTCTGTGCCCTGAGCCTGGAGCAGAGGAGGAACTGCAATTCTTCCTTATGGTTCTGGGGTAGGTAAAGGGCTGTATGAGGTGGGGAAGATGGAGATCTCCCTCCACCAGACAGGGGTGTTGGGGTGGAAGCATGTTTTGTTGTGGTTGCTGTTTTGTCCTGTCTCTACAGGGAGGTGTGGCAGATTTCTTGGTTCTGTTCCTTTCCTCCTAATCTGGGAGGGTGGTCCCTGCAGGCTCTAGGGGAGGGGAGCTGTGGGGCTCTGAAAGTGCCTCACAGCAGGGCTGGAAGGTGGGGGAAGCTGTAAAACTGGGATGGGGTTGTGGAGGCTGGAAGCCTTCTGGAAATAAGTATTGTGGGCATGATGAACAGGATTAATTTCAAGTGAAGTGAAATTACAGGTAGAAAATTGGAACAAATAATCCAGTTATTCTCAATACCCAATAATAAAACACTGAAATCCAGATTAATGTTGTATCATCCCCATTAGATTTCTCTTGAAAAATAGTTATTTCCAGCTTTAAATCGTAGCATTTACTGCAGCATGTCCTCATATTCATAGGACAGTGCTGCTCTTGTGTTTCTTTCAAGAGCAAAAGAAAATGGCAACCTTGTTGTTTCCCAGTGCTGTAAGGGGTGCAGTACTGTGAACATGTACAATACTGTAGCTCTTTGGTGAGTAAAGGAATGAAGTTATTGCCTTGCTTGCACAATGTGGGTAAAACTTGAGGGGAAGGGAATGGTCATCTTTGTATAGATGATGTCTTACTGGATACAGCAAATCCACACAAAAAAGGTGATGTGGAACAGAAGGAAGCGGGAGGGAATATGAGCTGTGATTTTTACTTAATGTCAGGATGAAAAAAGAATCTAGGTAGAGCTGCGTTTAAGAGCACTGGTCTTTCAAGTTCCAGAAAATAAGTGGGAAAATCCATCTGTTCTTTGGTCCAGTTAGCCAGAAAGGGAGGGGAAGTTATTTCAGTCCAAAGTAATGCTTAGCAAATACTGTATGTGTTTATCTTTGATTTTTTTTTTGTTGGTGCTTGAGACCATCTTTCTGGGGTTGTCTTCGCTTGCCCTTTCTTGCACACCCACTTTGTGTGACACAGAGAGGTGGTCAGCAGGCTGGTGGTTGGAAGAATGCCCTGTGGACCTGCTAACCGATGCTACTTGCAGGATAAGGATGCTGGTGAAGAACTGCTGCTAGGATAAAGTCTTAAGTGGCCTTGCTTTCACATGTGTTGCATTTATATTTGAGCTAATTGCTCATGTTCCTTTAATGGTTTCATGCTTTTATTGCTGCTGTTAACAGCTTCTAATGCCTGTAGGGAGCCTTGAGTTTGGGTGTTAATAAGTGAAAATTAGGGTCCTCATTCTCCATGGAAAAATGCTCTTGAGCACTGTGGTAATTTCATGCCTGGAAGGAGTCTCATTTGCTGGATAATTTTTGTAACTCAAACCAACCAATCCAGCTTTGAGAAACTATAGTTCTTAATCAGAGTATTGAACTCTGTGCTCCATTAGCTACAAGCATCATAAGGCTTCTTGCACAAAGGGTGGACATTTGGTTTGCAAAGTAGGAAGGTGGTCTGATTTTGCTAATTCTCGGGGCAGCAGCAATCCCTGGGTTTAAGATTGTTCATAATACCCTGAGCACTTAATAGGGTCAGGCACACAGTCATATCAGGTCAGCTGCTCTTGCAAAATGAAGCAGTTAAGTGACATTTACCTTCACAGACTCATAGAATCATTAAGGTTGGAAAAGACCTCTAAGATCATCAAGTCTAACTGTCAACTCAACACCACCATGCCTCCTAAACCATGCCCAGAAGTGCTACATCTACACTTTTTGAACACCTCCAGGGATGGTGACTCCACCATCTCCCTGGGCAGCCTGTGCCAATGCCTGACCACCCTTTCAGTAAAGAAATTTTTCCTAACATCCAATCTAACCTTCCTTCTGTTCCCAACAAAAGACTTTTAAAGAGTAATAAATGACAGTTTGGATATTAGTAGAGATTCGGTTAATAATTCCAGTAAATGGAGTTCCAAAAGTAGTGGAAGGTAAGAAATGCCAGCAGGCCCTGGTGTGTTTTTATGCCTCATGGGACTGCACCCACAGCAAAAGGCTGTTTTGGCTCAGGGAACGTTTCTTCTGGGGTTTTGCTTCTATGAATTTTAACTCTGCCACTTAAATATGAGGATGCCACAGCCTTGAGACACAGGTATATCCTTTGGGACTGCCACGAGTGGGATTCTGGATTTTCAAATTCATGTTTTTGCTCCTTGCAGGTGAGCTGACACATGGCCAGTGGCAAGATTCATTGGCCCATGGGGTCCTCCAAACCTGATGGATTCCAGAGCGAAGTGGTAGCACCCCGTAATCTGAAGCTAGTCAGAGAGGCAGAGGAGCGTGTAACTGTAAGTACATGCTGTGGCCAGGTAGGAGGAAGGCTGTTAAGGCTGGGAATGACTCCTCTGTTCCTCCTCTGCCTGTCCATCCTGTTGTGGTGCGGTGGGCTGCTCAAACACTACCTGAAGACTTGAGAGACGTGGCTGGTCCCAGATAGAACAGGTCCAAAAGAGTTGTTATGTCTCGTATCCTATGTGGAGCACCGATCCAGCCCTGCAAACAGCAACGGAGTTGGGACAATTCCTCCTTCCCATCCACAAACATCCCCTTTGACTGGAGCTCACTTGACTGGAGATGACCTAGTGTTGAGGTGCTGTTGAGGTGATAATCTCTGTATACTTCTGTGGAGAGGTCTGTGAGGCCAGAACAGAGAGAAAACAAGTGCTAAATAAAAAGGGATAACAAAAACTTGGACCCATTCCTCTCCACATCAGTCTTGGCATGATGCTGTGTTTCTGCTTTGCTCTGATTCACCCAGCATCTCCACACGAGTGTTCGTTGTGAGCATTGTGCAAGATGGAGTTCAGGAATTTCTGGTAACTCCTCCCCACTCTCTTTAAAGGTCACTAGCTCAATCCAGCAAAACTAAAGTGGAAACAAATGCCTGAAGAGCAGAACCCCCTAAACATGTCACATCAAATCATGAAGGAGAAGCTAATAGGAGAGAGCCACTTGGTTGGAGCATGTGTATTCTGCTCTATATCATTAATTTACTGGTGTTAAATATTTCAGCAGGTAACTTAAAGGGCTTCCAGGACTATCCTAGTGGCTGTGATGACAAATTATTCATCAGTGACACTTGAACAAGAAAAGCCTTTCTGAACAAAGGCATTGCTGTAGCTCTTGCTGGTGTTTTGCATTTCAGCTGACTCCCTCTGCATTCCTGAAGGAGATGTCTCTTACCACCGAGCAGAGGCTGGCCAGCGCTCAGGAGATGAGGCGGCCCCGGATTATCCAGCTGCTAGACATGAGTGAAACCTCCCATCAAAAGGTAGCCTTTTCTGCCCTTTTCCTTGCTGTTTGATGTGACATTTGAAGAGGGTGCGTGCTTGTGACAAGCTTGCCTCCAGCTTAACTAAATACCTTGGTGATTAGGTCCTGTTGTCCTTTCAAATTGTTGTTGGTGGAGTTCTTTCTGCTGGGGGGAAGGCAAAACATTTTTCCTGGAGAGATGCTGAAGTCCTGATCTGCACTAAGCTAATATAAATCAGAGGGGTTTGTTGGAGTTTAGGTACCACTGCTAAAGCATGGTGTTCAGTGAAGGCTGAGGCAGGACACAAAGGCATGAGCTTACTGTTTTCCTCCTCCCTCTAAAATAGCCACCTCTTGCTTTGGTGTAGTCACTGTCAAATGCCTTGGGGTTATAGGACTCCCTCAATGGTGGCAGCGTTGGCCTTTGAAGGCTGTAGGCCCTATGGTAATTACTCAAAACTTAAGCCAATTGCATTAATGCTTTGGGTTGGAACAACATGTGGGACCCTTACAGGGTGTTAGGTTTGCAGGCTGTAGCATCCTGCCAGATATTCAGGGGAATCACCCTGGGCAGAGTGGAGTGGATGTGCTTTATCTGGATCAATGTTTACTTAGATGTATGTTTAAAGCTGCTTTTCTTACAGGACTGTTCAGTATAACACACAGTCAGTCCAAAGGGGTAGCTTACTGAGGGAGGCTGTTGAGCAGAAAATTGCCAGCAAGAGACCTGTAACAAATCAGTTAAGGATTGCCCTAGACAGCACAGGAGGCTGGGAATGCATCAGACAAGTGCATAAATAACTGGCAACATGCTGCAGCTACTGGCTTCAGCATGGCTGTGACTGCTGTGGAGAAGCGGGAGACCTGCCTGTGTCTTTCGAGTGGGAACAGTGCAGCTGGAAGAGGGGAGAAAAAGCAGGAAGGAATTTTCTCAAAGTAATGCTTCTGCTTTGTAAGCGTTTGCTGTTTGTGGATGTTGTCAGACGTGCTTCTGCAGTGGTATTAAAAAAACAGCAACAACAGAATACAATAAACTATCTGTTTAAAGCTCATGGACAAAAGAGATACCAAGTCCAGTCTTATTCAAGTTGCCTAGTAATGCTGAGAAAAGAGCTGAACCTTATCACCATCCAGCATCTGCCTCATTTGTCTTTTTCCTAACTACTGATACTTTCTTTTTGGCCTTGTCTCCTCTGGTACTGTTCCCTTCTTACTGGTGTCTAGGCTCTATATCAAAAATGTATTTGGGGATATGTGGGACTTGGTCTCTCTGTCTCAGAGTGAAGATCATCCCAAAATTGTTTCCCATAGTCTCATGTAAATTCTTGGGTTTTGCTTCTCGATGAGTGCTTATGGCTCTTTCAGTAAGTGCTCTGGAGCTGTGTGACCATATTAGCACAGGGCTCTGCTGGAAGTAAGCACTGCCTTCCATTTTGGAGAAGGAAACCTGAAGAAACACTTACCAAAAGAGTGTCTTAGCTTGAGCCTGCTCATTGTAGTCCAGAAACTCTTGGTCATCTTGGAACATAGGTGAGTGAGCTGCTGTTGCCCCAGCATGAGCTGGGCAGACATACTCACTGAGAGACTGTACTTCACTGGAGATGAATGTAGGATTTTCATTCATGAACCTCTCACTGCTGTCTTGCATCTCCAGTTCTCAACAGTTGACATGGAGCAGAGCTTGTTTCAGCCTTTCCCATCAGAGGTGGTATTTCAGAACTACATCCCCTGTGAGGTCTATGAAGTGCCACTGATTCTGAGGAACAATGACAAGGTAAGCGCTGGCACATGGAGATTTAACACTGCTGGAAGAGGAGAGCAGTATAATTCACGTGGTGTACAGCGTAGCAGGTTATCTGCTGCAGTGCAGCACATCCAGAATAAAGTGTCTCACCGCCTTTCTCCCCCTGATTTGGGCCATGTATTGGTGGTATCTATCCAAAGGGGCTTTTCTAGTCAGCATCCTTCACCTTGAAAGCCCTGGATTGATTGGAATGTTGAGTGCTGTACAATTCTTACCTGCTCTCATGCTTTACCTTGAGTCTGCAGCACCTCCTGGTAGCTCCTTGGTTAATCTTGATTTCTAGCAGGGCATCTCTGCCTCTCGCAGCCTGTTCAGCTGCCTCTGTGCAGCTCCCTGTCAAAGCACAGGGCTTGAGTCTTCTCCAGTTTATGCTGGTTTAAGTTATAATTAGTGGCATTATAGCTCCAGGAAAGGTGTTCTGAAACAGCAGTGGAAACACATTGATTCAGCAGAAGTGGGAAGCCTTTAGGTGCCACTTTAGGATCCTGCTACACTTAATTTAGTTCTGCTCAAGTTTTGCTAAGACAACATGGCACTCTGCTTTCCCTTTGGAGAACCACAACACATCCAGAGTAAAGTGCTGTTGAAGGTCTCTACGTTTACTTGAAAAAATTGTGATCTCTTTGAGATTTCCCAGGAAAGTTGAGAAGGGAAAAGTTGAAAAATGTCAGCAATTTTGTTCCACTGTAACGAGGAAAACTGAGACCTTTTGAATTTCAGCAGGGGAAACATTTGCTCGAATGAAGCATGTGCCAACAGCAAGCTGGTGGGAGAAGACAGGAGGGAGGAAAAGAGCTGAGTTAAAGTGTTCTGGGAGAGAACATTTTACACACAAGGGTTTCTCTTGGCATGTAACAGTAAGTGTACTGGAAGCAGAGAAAGGTCAGAAAAAGAAAGGTGCAATTAAAGAGACTGTTCTGTATTGAAGGATAAGATGTGTATGCGAGAGGAGGGCAGGATGGGAAGATGGAAGTGTACAGGAAAACAAGGGATTTAACCCCCTCTCCAAATCTACCTGTTGAGGGAAACAAACAACTGGACAAAAAGCTGTTGGGGCATATTGCAGGTAGAGGAACAGTAAGAAAAGTCAGTGTTCTGAGATAATAGGTTTTGAGAGGGACATGGTTGAAAATGTCCTTTGGCAAGGAAGGACACATGTGTGGTCCCTCAGTTATTCCTAGAGAGCACTGTGGCATTCCTGGCCTGGATTTAGCTTGGGAATATTGGAAAGATGCAGCGTGGATGCCCATACCCAAGGGGTACCCTTAGGGTGCTCCACGCAGATTTTGGACAGTCTTTGCTGTAGGTATCCTCTTTCCTGATTAAAATGTGCCTCAGTTTCCCTTTTCCTACTGCTGTTTCACTTCCAGTAAGTCTTTTGGCTTCAGCTGCACCATTATTCATATGGCACCTCAAAACGTTTGTCTTTGCTAAGTACCAGCCAACAGGCAAACAGTTAATTTGCTCTATTCATGCTTCCTGAAGTGGAAAAGAACATCTGCATCAACATTTCTGCCATTCCCAGTAAAAAAAAATAAACTTGTACAGCTGCACCTTGGGATTTGTATGCCCTACAAGGGGGAGGCAATGTGTGAACTGTTGGTTTTTTTTCCTCTTCTTTTTTCCCAAAATGAATTAGTTTTGAAGCTGGTAAGACCTCAGCCATTGGACAGCAGTGGCGCAAAAATAAGATAAGATTTAAGGAAGATCTTTGACATATTTAAGTACACAAAGATAGAGGTTATTACATTCTAATTTTGTTGACTTTTGGTAATGTCCTGGAGAAAAGCAACGTTTTCCTCTGTCTCAAAGCTTTCTCACCAGTTTCCCAGCTTCCTGTGAATCATACTGACTTATATGGCACGGTAGCCTGAGGCTGTCTGCTCCATAAAAATACAGCTAACAGCAAAGTATATTCCAAATAGAGGCTCTGTAATCATTCAAATACCGAGGGCTTTGCTATATACTTACTGCTCTTACCTGTGTGTTTTAAAATTGCTTGTCTGTCTTCAGGCTGCTCTTCACCACCTTCAGAGATGTTTTGGGTGTCTTTTGCTGAAGGTCTTAGTCATGTGTGCTCATCTCCCAAGGGATGTGGTGACCAAAATGTTTGTCTGCAGTCTGAAATTGGCTCCTGGAACTTGCTGCCCCACAGCATTGCTGGAGAGTAAAGGGCATATGGAGAGTTCAGGACCGCCTTGGCCATGGGTTAACAGGCTCGGGTGGGTGCTGCAGAATGAATCTCCATTTTTCCCAAGCCTTGTGTGGGTTAATTGTTTATCAGTGAAGCTGCCTGTCAGTCAAAATCACCTGTTTAGACTTTCTGAGGTGAGATTTGGTGCTCAGGCATTGATATTGTGTGCTAGAAAATGCATGTTTGCTGTCTCTGTGTTTGTGGTATCCCAGAGGGCAGAAACTTGCAGCAAGGTGCTGGCAGGGGCTCCTGGGTGTGGGGAGGAATACCCAGAAATCTGCCTTGCCTTCACTGGCAGCTACCTGGCTACAATCACCAGGCAGTAAGAGCCTCCAGAGAGCTGAGATTGGCTTTTAATATTGAAACCACACTGTGAGTCAGTGCTAGTCATGTATTTCAAGTCAGAAAATGCCTTTGAAGCCCATAATTGATAGGCAGCGCCTGGGGGGTTGTCTGGCTTTCCATCTTTTTGGCAAGCTGACTGCTCTAATCTTTTGCATCAGCCTTTCCTTGTGGAGTGTTGGGCTTCTCCCTTGCTTCTTTACAGAGCCTTTTAAATTCTCTCAGCCATTTCCTCCTTGTGTCTGGGGTTGTCTTTTTGTCCTCCTTTTGCTTTATAAGTTTGCTTTTAATTCCCAGTAACTCCACAATGTCTGTGGTCTTCTCTTGCTGGTCTGCCTGCATGACTCTGTAGCACCGCAGCTTGACTGCCCCACTCAAACCCAGTATGTAGAAGTGAATTTCTTCCTTGCCTCAGTATAACACACACTGTTTTGCCTTCAGATAGTAGTACATTCTTCCTCTAGAGGCATGGCTGCATGGATACGTGCAGGCAGAAGCAAACAGGTTCTTTGGGCTTGTTGAATATGGGGATGACTTGATTCAGGTATTATATCTGCGTACTGCTGGTGTCTTACCTGCTTGGCGATTCCTTTGCAGCAGGACGTTGCCCTACTGCCTCTGGGCTTAGAGCTGTGTTGCTCAGGCAGAATGGATTCAAGTCAACTTGTGTGTTATGTGCATGTACCTCCAGAGCTAAAAGTGCTTTGGAAGAAAGGTGGTTAAGGAAGGATGTCACCAGGGCATGGCTAAGTCTTTTCTCATGTTTACATGAGTGGCAAAGTCATAGTTTCATGTTTTTACTTGCAGGTTCCTCGGCTGGTGAAGGTCATCTTGGAGAGCACACCTTATTTCAAGTTGATCAGCCCCAATACTGTGTGCCGTAAGGTAGCACCTGGCATGCCCTCAACTTTCCGCATCCTCTTTACTCCCGAGGAGAACAAGGTGAGACTGGAGGTCCTAAGAGGTTTGTGTCTTCAGAGGAAGGTGAATGTGCAGGGCTGGATTCAGAACAGGGCATCTGGTGTGGATTTTGAGGAACTGCCCTGGTTTCAGTGGGGTTGCATTGGATCTAGAACTGAGGGAAACTCTTTCCCCATGGTGAGGATTTTTCTTTCATAGGCTGGAAGCTCTTACAAGTTTCAGACTGTTTTTATCCTTCAGTGCTGGAACATTTAATGTAATGTCTTGTTGGTTTCAGGGATGAGTGAGTCTACTGTCTGCAGTGGAGTGGCCTCTCAAGGTGTTGGTTTCTAGTATCTGGCCACTGCTGCATAACTATGGGTTTGCTCCACTAATTATAAATACAAAAGTCTGTTTGAAACTGACCTGTTATTTGGAGGACCCAAAGCGAGCCTGATCAGAGTGAGGACACCACCTTTGAAAACTGGAGTCACCTTAACGTATATCATGTTGTACACAATAGTGAGACAGTGGAATGTTATCTCTGAAGCTGTCATTTCTTTGTTTTGCGCACCTGTTAAGGCCCACACCCTGCTGTGAGGTCTGCTCCAGGCTGTGGTCCGGCAACCTGCAGGTAGTCACATCTGGGTGTTGCGTGGTGCTGTTAGCTGCTGCGGCAGGGACTGATGGGCTGTGCCTTCCGTCCCTGCACTTCCTTGAGTGTTTGAGAGAAGATGCACATGGAACAGTAGGAAAATGGCAGGGAGGGGTGTTGATAAGATATTTAGACATCTCTCTACTCAGTGGTAGGGGTTTAATTACTATGGAAAGTACTAGAGGAACAAACAGCTCCAGAGAGCACTCTTTCCCATCTGGCAGCCACTTCCCTGCCTCACCCTGGACTGGAGGAGCAAAGATAATGCTTTTTCATATCCTCTGTTTTCAAGCCTTGCAGCTGTGCTGTCCCTGAGGATACTTGCCTGCCTGCGATCCAGCTGCAAGTCTAGGGGAGAGGGTGTGTTGTGCATGTGGCATGGAGCCAGCCTGGCACAGACGAACTAAGCTCTAAATGTCCTTAACTCAGCAGGAGGTTGGTGTGCTGCAGATGACTTAGACACCTGGCTGAAAGAGCTGTACAGGAATAAATGGGCAGGTACAATCTGCAGGCAGACAATTACCCCAGAGCCTGTGGGCAGTAATGCTAGTGTGGTTGTGTCTTCATGCATGTTGTTGTGGTTGCTCTGTGGACTGGCAGCTATTGCATGCTTTGCATGCAAAGCTTTTGCTGAGAACATCAGTGCTGTGGCCCTGGCAAGTCTGATTCTCAGTGCTGTGATGTGAAGGCTCAGTGCTGTTGTCTGGAGGCTTGTTAATACAGAAGGATCTAGTATGTCTCATGGAAAGGAAGAAGCATTGCAGGGAAACAAAGACAGGCAAGCTGGCTCTTGCTGCCAGCATCTTGCTACCCCTTAGCATGACTTTGGAGAGGCAAGGTTAGGGGATAGCTTTGAGCCAGTAGTTGTTTCTGCACCAGGTCAGAGGTGCAAGATCTCTTTGGGCATAGCTGTTTTCTGTTTTTCATTTGCTGCTAGATTTAGTTTAACACTTTGCCCTATCCTCAAACAACATGGATACAGGAAACTAAAGAGGAAATGTCCCGTGGTCCCTAGCTCCCCGTGCTTGTGGAATAGTCTTCTTCCGGAGGGACTGAGAAATTATTTAACATCATTAATATTTATGGTAAAAATTACGTTGGCATTGGGCAGTTCTCCAAACTACCCAAGTGACACAAGAGCTTAATCTCACTGAGGTGGGCTTTGCAAAATACACTGGTGCCTTTAAAATGTGATTTATTAGTACCAATTAGTGTTCATTTTTGGGGTGGAAGAGGTAAATGGGTACCCTTGAACAGCAAAGTGCTGCTCTTCAATATTAGAGAGGCAGGAGAGCAAGACATGAACATCACCACAAACAGAAGAAGGGGAGATAGTCCCCAAGAGCTCTAATATCCAATACTTTGTCTCTTGTCTTGCCCTCGAACTGGTGAGTGTATGACACGGGGAGCTCTGCCAGCGAGAGGTCCTCTGCACAGATTCAGTGACACCCCGGCGATTTCTGCTGAACTGGCTTTTGTGCTCCTTGCAGGGGTTGTGGAGGGCATCACAAGAGGGATGCATGCTGCTCTGTGAGGAGCATGTGGGGTTTTATACAGCAGAATCAGAATTTTGTACAAATAGAATGCTTTGTCTCATACTTGGAGTGTGAGTCAGTGAAGTACCAGAGCGCTGAAGCTCAGCTAGAAACGTGTCGATAGCAGTCAGGAGGTGCACAGCACCTTGAAAACCCCTTGGCAAAGAGGCAGGCTTTGGGAAATGGTTCTGTAAAGCCACCTTTGTTGGGGCTTGCTGTGGCTTGTATGCAGAATACCTGCCCTTTATTTGTGGAGGGCTTATGAGTGCTACCTTTGAACAACTTCTGCCTCTGCTGCTCCATCTTCTACAGGGATTATGGATAACCCAGTGAACTGGGATGCAGGTACAAATCCCCCTGTCAGGGTCGAAGAGTCCTCCTGTTGTGGAGTTGGTTTATGTAATTCTCTTGCTTTGAATCTGTTCTTCCCCAGGGTAAGTCTGACTTTACCAAAGTCACTCCTGATTCAAGGGAGGAAAATTGTAGCTAAGCCCTAAATAAAAGGATCATGTGAGTATTTAGTGGCTGAAATGTTATGTGGCATGTAGCCCTTTCTTGAAAAATGAGCAATTTCCTATTGTCTTGCAGTCATTTGGGAATGTGCCACATGATTGGACTGTCAGAAAGTAAATAAATAGCTGACATGTCCCTTTGTTTATTGGCACTTGCATTATAAATATAAAATGCTAATTTTTCTGCTGGGCAACATTTCCAATTAGTTACTCTTGCTGCTTCTGATTTACACATTTCTGTTTTATGGATCCAGCCGTACAGTGTGGGTGTTCTCATGCCACCATGTGTTCCCAGGTGTCCTTGCATTATGGTCTGACAGTTTCTGCCTAATTGGAAACCATTGTGGAACTGACTGGCAAATAAACAACAGACAAATACTTATATTTGTGTGTCCTTCAGCCTTATTAATTATCTTAAAGGAAGAAAGAAGCAAGAAGCATGTAAAAACATAGCACAACTTATTCTGTTTTGTCTTCTTGCTCATTTCACTGTAGCAATACAATATTTTCAGGCAATACAAGTTCAGTCTGTAAGACTTGCAAAATTCATTACTGATGCTCAGTGGAGACTGAATTAATGCTCATTGATTAATATGAAATATGACAGGATGATGAGTTATTGCATTACTGAAATTAACTCCTTTAAAATTCAGCCCAGCCCTGTTAGATGTTTTACAGCACACAGAAGCTATTCTGAGTACACTTTTAAGATGACACCTGGGAGGAGGGAAGGGGCAGAAGATCAAGGCAAATGGCCCTGTGCAAACTTAACCTGGAGCAAAGGGACTGATTTCAAAGCATCCTGTGAATTGGTAGCTGAGAGAGGCAGAAGTGGTACCCCTTCTCGTGTGAAGCTGTCTTCATTCTCCAGTCTCACTCCTCTTTTCTAATGGCCCTTCTTTTTCAGCTCTTATGGTGTTGTGGTTTCAGCAGGGAGCTTTCGCTGTTTGACTTACTACTCTACCCTGTGTTACAAGGATCTTTTCTTTGCAGTTGCCTGCTGCAAGGAATTCAGTGAAATATTTAGGATCAGTTATACAGGTAAACTGACATCTGAGTTTGCTGGCATACTGGTCAGCTAAGGTTGATATTGCTGTGACAGTAATTAATGCTAGCCTGAGTTTGCAAAGGGCCTGAGATGACACCTTTGATACAAGCAGTTGTTGTAATTCCAGTGGGTGCTAATTCAGATGCCAATGGTGATGCTTTGCAGGACAGAGCTTGTGACTTTACTGCTTACCAAAGGGGAATAACAGAATAGGAACCATCATACAATGAAATTTTCCCTGAAATTGAGAGTGGAATTGTATGAAGGATGAAGTTGTATTTTCACAAAAATCTATAGCCTGAATCTGTGTCTAAACAGCAATCTTTAAAGCAGAGAAGTGATGCAACCCTTCTCTCACCCAGGCATGTTTATTTAGAAACCTGGTTTTAAACAGCCTGCTAAGGGTTTGCAGTTGCAAAGTAAACCAAGATTTTAAACTAGTTTCAGCTAGACTGTGAGTAAGTGCATAGCAGAGTTGGTAACATAGGGCAGTGCTGCAGTGGAGAGTTGCAGCCTTTATATTCTCCCAGGGGAGAACAATTCAGCTTTCAAAAGCTTAAGGGACCATGGGTTCACAGCAGCATAGGCAGCCAGCATCTGCCTAGCACCCCTCTTTCCTTGGGTTTCCCCCTGTTTGGCCTGACGTGGCATTCCACTTTGATGCACTTTGGTCCTAGAGCATGGTTGAAGGGTCAGCATGTGCTGACATACTTTGAGTCAAGCCTTGTACAGAATGTAGCATTCCAGGGTGTCCCTGGAGAAGGGGCTCAGCACAAAACGTGTGTGCATGAATGGCAAGAGGCAGCTTTCTCTCTCAAAGGTCATGGTTGTCTCTGAGGCCAAATCCTTGTTGCTTTAGCCTTGCTTTTGCATACCTGGAGAAGTCCCTTGCCCTGTGCATTTCTGTGCAGGCAGTCCCACTGCCCCTCATTGGCAACCGAGCTGGGAAAGCTGCCTGTGCTTGCTTTTGGGGAGGGATTTATTCCTTGGGCTCTTATTTACACTGCTGTTGATCCACTCACTCCTTAGCAATGAAAATTACTTGAAGATTATTTCCTTCTACTTCCTTCAAATACCTCCAACTGCCACAGTTTCTTTTTTCTTTATCCCCCTGCTGATCTGAACTCCTTGCATCTTCCTCTGTCTACCTGGCATATGGAAAGGAGAGATAAGTAAATATGGCATGCCAAGACTTAATAAAGCACACATCTTTCAATTGGATTTACAATGCCTTTGTTACAGTAATGTGGCAAAAAAAAAAAGGCATTCTTCATTTGCTAATGCAGTTTCTGAGGACCTAAACAGTCCAGGATGTGAAGTGTCTAGATAATAGGTGCTTTAAATTCCACGGGCTGCCAATTGCTTTTATTTTAGAGGGCTTAGGCTGCAAGATTGAGGACAAAATTGCTAATTCAGGAAGACTTGTTGAAAATTAAATGATCTCCTGAAATGCGATATTCAGTTCTGTAGGTCATTTACTGCAGTTCCCTTCCTGGTATTTTACCTTCCAAACATGAGAAGCAAAAGCCCTTCTGCAATTTCCAGTGTGAATATTGAAAATGTATAGAAAAAAAGATCCTTCTTTATTCTCTTTGCATCCTGGATGTGGCAGCATCTGTTACTGCAACTTTAAACCCCAGCTGAACAGGTGATTGGTAGGCACTGGGTGTTAGTTGTGTTAAAGCAATAGCTATGTGTCTGCCTTGTCTGGCTGCCTTAGGTCCCTTCCAGGATTGGAGAGGGTGGGTATGGGAGCAGGAAATCCCAAACGCAGAGGAATCTTGAATCTGTTCTGCTTAAGGGAGTTTGCTCTGTGCGGGTCCTAAATGAAATTGTCTGCTTGCTGCTTCAACAATTATAAAAATATCAAATGAGTTAAAAACACTGAGGGGGAAAAAAGGTCAGGACAGCAAGTGAGCGAGAAGAGGCAGAGCTTTTATCAACTTGTCAATAAGAGAACTGCTGGAGGTAATGGCTCCTGGCCCTGCTGCAACAGTTTTACCAGTGATTTCAGCAAGGGCAAGGCAAAACTTCCAGCACAGCAATGCCACACTGTACATCTGGAGATTGATCTGCTCAACCCTACAGTAAAATTATTTTGGTGGCTTGATCTGCCTTCCTACTGCTGAATTCCAGACAGCTGGGTGGGAACTGTCTGGCTCTTTTCTGAACAAGCCAATGATTGGGAATAGCAGTTGAGTTTGTGCTAGTAGGGATGCCTGAGTTGGCCGTTTGTAGCTCCTGATACCACTTGCCTCAGGTAGGCATACTAACAAGGCACCAAGTCACTTAGTCTAGAGACCTTACAAGGGAGATGTGATTAAGGCATCAACCATGCCAGAATATGCAGCAGAGAGAAAGCAAAGCTATTGCCTGCATCCCCTGAGGCTAGGATGAGATGTAAAAGGAAATATGAGATTAGACATGGGAAGAACTCTCTAAGTCTGGGGTAGAGCTGGAACAGGCTGCTGAGGGCACAGGTGGAATTGGTAGTGCTTTTAAGTACTTGTCAAACATTTTTTGAGAAAAGTTTGAGTATAGAGCTGAGCCAATTCTGGGGTGGGGAGATGGATTGGATAGCTTTTTAAGGGGGTGTGTCCCCCCAGCCTTGTCCCTATAATGCTATGGGGAGATGTGGGAAATACACACATACCCTATGCTCACCTGATATGAAAACAATTATTGTGTCCAGCATTAAGTATTTCACCAAAAACCGACTGTTGATCGTGAATGTGGTGAAGTCCTTTTGAAAATGTACCTGAGCATCCCCTGCCAAGCTTCAACGAGGTCACTGCATTACTGGGATTGGAGTTAGTGCTGTGGCACAACCGGGTTCTTGGTGGTGCCTTCAGTAGTCTGCAGTGGTGATTGAAGCAGGTTCTTGTTACTGCTGTAATCCCTTACATGAAATTACTCTATTTTGCTGCCTCAGAATCAAAGTGTCAGATAATTTTGTCTGGTTCTGCCAGCTTGCTGTAAAAGCAGGTGAATCAGTGAGGCTGTTTCTTCTTTGCAAGTTAACAGCCCTGTCCAAGTCATGCTACTGGAATGAAGGATCATTAAGGTAAAAAGTGCTATTACGTTATTGAGTGCAACTGTTAAAAGTCATAGAAAACAGTGGTTTTTCTTCTGCTATGGGGACAGTACTAAATCCACTCTGCTGAGATTGTTTCTTTCCCTTCAGGATTACTTCCACCAGCTCACCTGTATCACAGAAAGGGAAAAGTTTATTGTGCCAATACGAGCTATAGGTCCCCGAGCTATCCTGGACTTCCCTGACCAGCTGAGCTTCTCTGTCTGTCCAGTCAAGTACAGTACGCAGAAAACTCTGCTAGTTCGCAACATTGGTAATCGGGAGGCCTGCTACTGCATCAGTACTGAGAGGTAAAGGAGCTTATCTTTTTTGTGCAAAAACACTGTTGCATGATAATATAGCAATGGTAACAAAAAGGAACCAGAGTGTCTGAGCCAGTGTACTGCAGCCAGAGCTGGAAATGGGCAGGACATGTGGGTTTCGCAGTTGCTTACATGTTACATGCTGCAAAAAAACTGTTTTAAGCATGATGCAACCTTTGACAAAACTGCAGGCTGCAGCAAGGTTTTATACTGCAGTGGTGTCTCCAACAGAGCATTTGGGTACCAGTCTTGCAAGACCAATTCTGCTAGTTTGAAAGAACAAATACAAGAAGGCATCTTGATTGCCCTTGGGCTGCATAGGATTCGGAATGGCAGATGACAGCTCTAGGAGCTAAGTACAGGTAGACCAAATGCAGTGTTAGGAAATGGCCAGCTACGAGCTGGCAAAAGAGACATTTTAGGAGTTTTATCAGTAACTGTGTCTATATTAGCAAGTGCAATCAGAGATTGTAGATCAAAGCAATTTGTGTTGAGGCCCTGACAGTAACACTGGGTGGTCCGGGAACTTGCTTTGCAATAAGTTTGGTCTGGTCCCTGGGACCAACTATTCTTAAGTAGAATGGGCTCTTAAGTGGAGATGAGCAGACACTGGCATCAAAACTGAACTGCCCCAGGCAGAATCCTAATGAGGGCACAGGCAAAAGACACAGCAAATATCTGGTGCATGGGTTGGGGACATTTTCTTCTAGAGCTTTATCTCTCCAGATTTCCCGGAGAGTGCTAGAATGTTAGTAGCTAGTTTGCAAGCTCCTGATGGTAAAGTACCTTCTGAAATGGTTACATACCACTGTCAGCCAGATACATCCATTCTCTGGGGGGCCACAAGCACATGGTGTTTTGTTGGTACCAAAATCAAATGCCTGACATGAATTGTGTTGCAGGCAGCCTGTACTGCTCTGTTTGGTCTTAGAAGACAGTCACCAATCTTCTAGTTTGCTGAATTGGAGAGGGCAATGCCTTTTTGACACTGCATCTGCCAGGAAACCAGTTCAGCTGGGTGGTAATTAGTTGAGAGCTCCTTGGTCCCAGAGGTCTTAGTGTAGGAGCTGAGGTCAAGAATGCAGCAAAGACCTGCCGTCTGACTTGGTGCACCTGAGTTGCCTCAATTTCTTCCCCAGAAAAACAGGGCTCAAAAGAAGGCTTTTAACTTTTCTCCTGTGAAATATGAGGCTCCAAGAGGAGCTTCCACCAAAGCCTGGCAAAGCTATTTAAGCAGGGTTCTAGCTACTTAAACAGGCTGCTAGGATGCTATTTAAGCAGGTTACTGCGTTTCACTGTGGAAAATACATAGGCAGGAACTTGTAAATCACTGTACAGTTTTCCTCTGGGATTTCCAGACCTGGTTGTCACCACCCAAATAAATACCCATAAAGTCTAGCATCTTTTTGCAATGTACTTGCCAACTATTCTATTGACTGATACAGTCTATTTTGGATCCTGTTGATATGGATTTTAAGAGTTTCTGAACTTCAGCAATTACATATTTCAGTCCTGATTTGCAATAAAGAAATAAGAAGCATAACAAGTTTTATTTCAGACTACAGAGAAGAGTAGAATTCTGAATAACTGGATTGCATATGTACAGAGATCAAAAGCTGATATTTTCCTTGTCAGCTGAAGGCATCAGTCATCTCTTCCATTTCATTATGAACTTATGAAAGCCAGTTTGAAATTTCAAACAGATGAATCTTTCAAAATAAGCAGCACTTTAATTAAGTCTCCCCCACTTTCACTCAAATCTCTTTTAAAATAGAGTTCTGTGTTTCTGTGCTTTTTTTTTTCTTTAAGTGTATCGGCAAAATGTCATAATCCTTCACTGGGAACTTTCTTAAAGGTGGAGTTCCTCTAATGCCTGTCTGTCTACCATCTGCCTATACGTATATGCACAGATGTATAGGAAATAGGAGAAATTTGGGGAATATGTGAAATGGAATTGGGCTGATTTAGAAGATAAAATCATAGAATAACTTTGCTTGGAAGTGATCTCTGGAGGTCATCAACAACCTGATCAAATCAAGACCAGCGTCTAAAGTTTCATCGGTTTGCAAGTAACACAACTTGCTACTCAAGGCCTTTTTGTGTTGAGCTTTGAATGTCTTTGAGGTTCTCTTGCTTCTCTGGGTCCTTGTTTTTAGTGTTCAACCACCCTCTTGGTAACAATTTTTTTAAGATTTACTCAGATTTTCCATTACTGTAACTTGTGTTCATTTTCCCTTAGCCTATCACTGCACATCTCAAAGAGCCTGGCCCCATCTTCTCTACACCTTCCCTTTATGTAGTTGTAGACAGCACTAAGATCACTCTTCCTCTTTCCTTCTCAAGGCTGTACAAACCCATTTCTCTCAGCATCTCCATGCATGTCCTTTGCTCCAGCCCCTAAGGTCCTCTTCTGTAGAAATGCTTTCTATCCCATCAATGCCCAGCTTGTACTGCCAGGGGTTATTCCATCCCAAATACAGGATTTTGCATTTTCCATCCCTGAACTGCATGAAGTTCACATCAACCAATATCTCCAGCCTGTTGTGGTCCCTCTGAATAACAGCCCAGCCCTCCAGCGTATCAACTACTTCCCCCAGTTTGGTATCATCCACAAAATTTTGAGTTTTCCCTCCTGTTTACCAGGTCAGGGTGTTTCCTTGCATCCCAAGACCTGAACGACCATATTCTCCCTATGTGATGAGGCTATGGTGTGCCAGGAGTGGTTTTTCCAGCCAGGGCTGGAGACCATACTGTGTGACATCTCATCACTGTATCGTACCAACTCTTCTTGCTGTCTGAGTGCCTCTGGACCTTCTACCATATCTGCCAACTTTCACATTAATGACTGAGTTTCTTGATAGCAGCGATCAATGGTTGGTTCCTTGCTGCTTGTGCTATGAGAAGTTGCTCAGATGCCTACCACTGAGCTCTCAGGTGAGCCCTGTGGTTCTAGCAACCCAGCAGAAAAGAACTGGCCTCCCAGGTGGCATGACAAGTTGGCTTGAGAATCAGACTAATACACTGCTCCACAAGGTAGTAGATCATTAGCTGGCAATTGTCTTTGAACAGATATATATTACAGAGGCTTTCACAAGAAAGGCCATTTTGGTACTAATGTTAGGGGATTAATTTCCCTGTTGTAGAGGCTATAACAAAGGCTGCATCATTATTAACAGAGGTAGTGCAGATTTAGTTTAATGTTACTAATTCTCTTGAATGACTCCCATAATAATTTGATGATTAATTATTATTACAGAACATTTAAAACTGCTTTGGAAATGAATGACTTATGTTCCTTATCCTGGAGAGTTTAAAGTGTAAATACAAGATATAGTAATCAAAAATTATGGCATAGGTGCTAGGGGAAAGGAGTGCTAGCCTTACAGACTGAAATTCAGGACTGTTTCAGTGTTCTTATTTAGTGGATAATTTAAGCAGCATAAGTTGAATGTGTGCTTAACTTTTACTGGGTAAAGACGCAGTGTTGTGTTAAAGCTTAATATCACATACTAGCTTTGTGTGTTATGTACAAGCACACACGCGTGTATATGAGAGGGAGGAGGATTAGTAGTGTAGAAGGGATGAGAGATCTGTCTAAGTTTATAGACCATCAGCTGCCCTCTGTGTCCTTTATTCTCTATCTGCGCAGTTTAAACTTCTGTCTTAGTTGCTGCAACCTTTGTTTTCTGGCCTGAGCAAATTCAGGCTCTTGCCCATTCGCGAGTCAGCTGCAGATGCTGCCATTTCCTAGTGTAATGTGCTGCTCATCACTTTTTTGCCTCCTTTCTCTGGATTTCCTTCTCTATGTCATCAAGTGTAACCTATCTGCTTTCACTTTCAGTGCATTTTTCAGCCCATCTCCAATCCTAACCTTTCCTCTCAGTATTGAGAGCTCAGCTTTTCCATCTGCTCAGTTGATGATGATTGCTCCCTGCCTGTTACTCATTTATCTAAGGACTCTGATGTTTTCTGTTGTGCATTTCATTCCAGGGAAGAGCTCTTAAGTGAATCCATGGGGCCAATTCACCATCTTTCTGATGTTCCCTGTTCAGAGCTCTCCCTTGCCATGGTATCTACCAGAAAACATGCCAACATTTTGACCACTTTTTCATAAAGGAAAAAAAAACCCTCCAAAGTCCTCCCCATTATGCAGTCTGGTTTTGTGCCTGCCTCTGCGTGTTCATACCCAGCTCTTAGCTGCATAGCTTGGTAATAAAGAATAATAGTATAAATATAGAAAGTCTCTTCCTGTCGTTCTCATTGTTAAGACAGGATAATGAGTTTCTTCATGACGTTCAGGGAGATAAATGTCATTCCAGTACATCTGAGTAGAAAATGGTGTCTGAAAGCAGATCTCAGTGCAGCACTGCCTTTCCCTGACATTACAGATATTGTGCTGTGCCATGCTACGGGGCTAGAGAGGATCAGTCCAAGATAATCACCTCTGTTTAGGAATGTCTCTGCCAAGCTCTGAAAGCTAAGGAAATTATCCTATAAGGCACGGTGCTTGGAGCCCCTTTGCATCCCTCTCTATAGTACCCATGTACTATATTGAGGCATGGGATTGGAGATATCATAAGGTACAAAGACCACTCAAGAATATGAAAATAGAACCTCGATGTAGTGAAAGAGAGAGAGAGCGCTGTGGGATGCTGACTTTACGCAATTTTTTAGCACACAGGCAGTGTCTCGGATGCTTTGACCCAGCAGACCGGGGTTTAGTGGAATAGTTACTCTGCTTGACTTTGGCTGCTATACCATTACTAAAAAGTAATATATGTTGAGATTAAATGATCTTTGGGTTTTCCTGCAGTAGGTCTTAGTGGACAGATGAGGCAATTCAATCACCAGTAGACTTTACTGCCTTCCTTGGAGTTGGAGATAGCTTTTAATGAAATCGCTTCTCCCACACTCAAATGATTTTTATAATGCAAATTAAGGCACCAGTAGACCAAAGTAAGTTTGGTTGTAGAGGTAAACATGCTATGGGAATTGAGGAATCCTGTTGTAGCATCCTTGCACACTGCGTTTGCTAAATGTGTGGTTGCAGGAGAAAAGGCAGGATGGCGGTTTGGGAGCCCAAGTCACGGAATTGCCAGCTTTGTTCTCTTGTCAGTTGTGTTTCTAAATTATGTCAGGAATATTTTGCCCTTGGTATTCTCATGGGACACAACTTTTGTCCAATTCTCTCAAGATGGGGAGCTGATGCCTGGTGAAAGTAAGCAAGATGTAAATGCCAAAAGATATAATTGTGAAATTGCTTACAAATCTAGTGTTGCTCTGTTTTTGAAGGGCTATAATAGGTAAGATCTCAGGAGGTACTGGTGGGAAGACCTCTCCTAAATTGGTGTGGCTAGATGAGTTTATACAAGCTGGGGATTGCAAGGTACCACTGGGAGACCTGGACTTGTTAAAGCTTAGATGTTGTACAACAAAGCAAACGTTCAAGTGGACAAATTTAAAAAACATGTCAGAAGAAAACAAGCTATTAAAGAAAACTTCAAACCTTTACCTTTTCTGTCTTTCAGGAGCAGTGGTGATTAAAAGGGTAGATCTCATAGAACCAGAATTGCCTTAAAGAACAGCTCACAATTAATGGATAAAAGGAAGAAATTTAGCCTGCCAGCTTCATTTCTTGGCAGTGCTTTTCATTGGCTATTACAATGTGTCAGGGATGTCTCCTTGGGACCTCTTCTTATCTGTAGGCTGCATGGAACAGCTTAGTGATGTTGGCTGATATTCAGAGGAATTAAGTTTGACCATGGAGCTTGCGTCTTTAGGTCTTGAAGAATCAGGTCTATGTGATGCATAATGAGCTCCTGCTACAGCAGTAACAAATTGTCTTGTGGGTACAGCATGGGGTGGGATGTAGGAGATGTGGTGTCTGATTTGTGCTCAGTTTCTCAGTCCTGAGAACTGAGTCCTGAACCTGGTTGGATCCTGTTCTTCTGATAATTTGAAAACATGAAGATGTCTTCTTTCTCAGGCATCCCCATAAGTCACCCCAGGAGTATTATTCCCATCCCAGCTATTTGAGGGCAGGCGTATGTAGTCATGAGGAAGGAGCAGATGGGATGGGAGGTAATGCTGAAGTGTTGCCAGGAATCCCCTTTCTTAACTAGCAACTTTTCTATTCTGGCAATATTTCTGGAAAAAAAAAGGGGTGGGGTGGGGGGTAATGCCATGCCTTTCCCACAGCAGGAATGATCCCACCCAGGCACCGGCAGAGACCTGTGGCACTCTTCCATAACCATCAGTGCAGACGCAGGACCACATAGAGCAATCCACTTCTGAGGCTGGTGGTGCCTTGTCTTTCCTCTTCTCTCTCAAAATTCTCAAGTCCAGCACGTAAACATTGCAGGCGCAATGCTGCTCCATTAAAGTCAGCCACAATGGTCTCGCTAGTTACAATAGAAACAGGTCAGGCCCCTAATTGCAGCAACATCTCCTTAATGAGCAGAAACTCCAGCAATTTCATCAGCTGTCACTACTTATATGAACAAAGTTCAGTTTGTACATGGCTCCAGTTGTTCTCATTATTTGTGTGTGCATTACATTCTCTAATCATAGTAAAACTCTCCAGACCATGTTTTTAAGGTGCAAATTGACTACCAGCAAAGCACTAAAACCAATAACTTTTGTGTTCTAAGTGGGGCTGTACAAGAGCCACGAGGCCCAGCTGCCATTGTGCGGGTGCGTATTTCATCTGACTTGTCCCTAAGCATTAAAGCACCAAGTTATGTGTCTAATAAGCCAAAAGCTGTTTACCTGGTGATAAATCATAATTGCTCATATTAAATCCAAAGTACACCAACACATTTTCATAATTTCCAACACATTGCACAGACTTTGTCTGATGGGCCAAGCAAACAGTTATCCAGCTTGGATTACAACCCAGAATCCCAGATTGGATTGCTTGTGAATACAGAGAAAACCTCGTGTTAAACTTACCTTGATATGCTCCTGTTAATGGCACTCCATTTAGCTAGGGATTTAATCATTCAGGCTGTAAATGAGATACTTATTTTGTGTCTTGTTTCCATGTCATGGTATCACTCCAGTCTGCATTTGTACTCATTCAGATTTTTCTGATTGTTCCTTTTCTTCTTAGAGCAGCTTTCATTGAAATGCTGATAAAACATGCCCTTTCTTAGACTAAACAAGAATGTTTTCAAGGTAAAAAATTAATTCTGCAAATTTAAACCATAATAATTCTCTGATCTTCAAGAAAAACTTTTATTCTCCCCGTCTGATTTCTAGGCTGTAATCTCATAGCAACAGGTATTGCCTTGACATTTCTGTCTCTTGGGGTGAGGTTTATAGGTAGCAGGAAAAGACTGATTCCAGAGGAAGACAGTGTCAGGTTGTGCATGCAAATAATTGTTACCATCTCTGTGCTCTTCAAAATCGACGCTCTGGTTGTATTGCTAGCAGTTGGACTCTTGAGCCTCACTGCAGAGAACTGGATGCAGCGTATGGGTGAGACGAGGCTGTTTTATACCATAGGATCTCCTGAGGACTGGGTCTCTTCAGGATTGAGAGTCAGTAGCTCTGTTTCTGATCCTGTATGTAGTGTTTTTCTTCTGCTGACTGTGGTTTGTTTACTCCTTGCTTGCATAAGTGAGCTGAAGTGAACTAGGCTGCCAAAGGAATATAATCCCCAAATCTCACACAACGGTCCTGATATCTTCTGTGTTGCAGCCCTTTCTCTGTTGATCCCTCCATTGGGACTCTTGGGATTGGTGACACCATGCAAGTAACAGTGGATTTTCACCCACTGAAGACAGGAGATCATTTGAGATCCCTGATAGTTCACTATGACACAGGTAAGTGCTGGGCAGTGTGTGGTGCACACTCACTGCATCCTTCAAAACGGAGCCCTTCCTAAGCTGAAAAATGGTAAGCTTGCTTGGCAAATAACTTCTAAAACCTTTTCTTTCAAAACCTCTGCATGTTTCAGTGCTTAGAAATGAGCAGGTAAGGGGCAAAGGCTGAATCTGTCTTTGTCCTGTATGTCCTGTGTGCTGGTCCATCACTGGGGGACCCTGGTGTCAGCAAGGTGTTCTCCCCCCAGCACCTCCCCATGACAGTCATCTACCATCATTCCCCATTGTCCCAGCCACCTTAATTCCCTCTCCAGGTGTACCTTTCCTGTCCCACCTTTACCTCAGAAATGAAAAATAGTTGGTGATTAGGGGATTGTTGAGTATATCCCATCAAAGAGGAATGAGATTTTGGAATCCTGTTTTGCTGGGAGTTGCTGAGTGGAAGAAGTATTAAGTCTTCATGGCACTGTGCATATGCACCTGTGAAGTTTTATTCCTAGACAATGCAATGTTTGAAGTGTAACATGGGAAGTACATGTCTCTGTCAGACTCTCTCCAATGTCCACTGTCTCTTACACGCCTCTCTCACATTTGTGCTTCTCTGTTGTCTTGCCTCAGACCCTTTTTTTCTATGTTGTGTTCTACCCATCTACATCCCACACTTTATAACATCAGGACTAAAGTAGCCAGGACTTGAGGGGCTCTTGGGATTTGGCAGGAAGTGTTCACTGCCTCCTGAGATAGGTGTAAAATTGATACTAGAGTATGAGAAGCCAAGATCAGGCTACAGAAATACTGTCAGCTTTATAAGTCACTTTAAGCGGGGAAGACTCAAGAAGAATGCGTGACGTTAAAATGCTCTGTCTGTCGTGGTTCAGCAGAGGTGTCTTGTGATGCTGAATGAGATGCTTTCTCCATTGCGTGAATGCATTTGGTGTGCATTTTCTCTTGCCTGAAAGAAAGGTTTGTTTTGCCCCGTTCCTGAACATCAGTCCTGGGAAGCATTATGTCCAAACCTAGGTGATACTGTGATGCTTTAGCCCAGCAATGAGCATTTTAATTGGCTTGAGTTTGTAGAAGTTATAAAAATACTCCTGTAGCTTCCAAATGCTCTTTGTAGCCTTATGAGTTATCATAGCTTTGTTTAACATTTGTCAGTTAATGACATTCACAGAACGGTTTATGCTCACTCAGAGAAGCTCACTGGTTTGCATAACACTTTCTTGAAAGAACTACTGACATTTCAGATAAAGAAGCACAAAAAAGTGCTTCATTTGTATGCGTGAAGAGAGTCTGTAGGATAAAATTCAGAGGGGTAGATCTTTCTCTTGGGTAAATCAAAAGTAACACTAAAGATCAGGGCTATAGGGATTATACTTTGCAGCTGAAAAGACTGAGTGAATTATTAGGGCTGGGATCTTCATGGCTTGCTTTGAAATATGTCTTGTTCTTACTGTAACACCTGGTTCCTCCACGGTTAATCTTTGCAGAAGCGATTTGCATGGATTGGCCACAGAGATCAAACTATCTGCTGGCTCTGAGATGGGCTGCCTCCCAGGAATATGTGTAGCTACCAGGGAGATGAACCCAGGATTCATTCCTGCCTGTCAGTACAGCACTGCAGTTTGTTTTTTTTTAAATAAACCACAGATTGATAAGGAGAGCAAGGGAATAATTAACAGATTATCTCTCTAGCTTTGAAGCATACAAACAAGTAAAAGGCTGCTGAGATTAATTGCTAAAGTGAAACTGAAACATTTAATCAGTCAGTCTTAAAAGCTGCTTATTGCAGGTGTAATGCAGGGCACCAGACAATATTACCCAACCTCATGTGGCAAGCTCTGGCTAGTTTGTCCTACGCTAAGTCAGACTCCCTGTGACTCGCATACAAAAAGCAGCTGCGTTGCTCTTTCAGAACAGAGACTGTTTGTTACAAAACAGAAGTGCTAAGAGCAAAATAGCAGCTTAGGATGTTGGGAGGCATTTTCTGTGCTTTTCTGTGTGTCTGTATTGACTTGCTTAACTCACAAGTGGCAGTAGTTCTCACTGAGTCATGCTGTTGTTAGTGTGACTTACACAGGATCAGGTGCATGTTATGGTGGTTTAATTTTTGCTGACGTTGGGTCAAATCTGTCTCTAGCATTGCTTAAGCAAACACAGAGCTCTTTGATGTAAATAAGTCACAATTTTCCCTTTGCCTATTGACTGATTTAAATTGTGCATCCTTAAGACTGTCCTGCGTAGGAATACAGATACTGACCCTGGATAGACTGTACATGTGATCATAGTCCTGTTGCTACAGACTTTACAGATGAGTGTGAAGAAATTGTCTTTGCTGCTAAAAGCATGATGATTAACAATGAAAATTTGACCTTCAGCACTTCATATCACAGAATAGTAGGGGTTGGAAGTGACCTCTGGAGGTCATCTTGTCCAACCCCCCTGCCTGAGCAGGGACAACTAGAGCAGGGGGTACAGGACCGCGTCCAGGCGGGTTTTGAATGTCTCCAGGGAAGGAGACTCCACAACCTCCCTGGGCAGCCTGTTCCACTGCTCTGGCACCCTCACAGGAAAGAAGTTTTTTCTCATGTTTAGCTGGAACTTCCTGCGTTCCCACTTGTGCCCATTGTCCCTTGGCCTGTCATTGGGCACCACTGAAGAGAGTCCAGCCCCATCCTCTTGACACCCACCCTTCAGATATTTATAAGCATTGATAAGATTCCCCTCTCAGTCTTCCCTTCTCCAGGCTGAACAAACCCAGGTCTCTCAGCCTTTCCTCATAAGGGAGATGCTCCGGCCCCCTGATCATCTTGCTAGCTCTCCACTGGACTTGCTCAAGGAGTTCCACATCCTTCTTAAACTGAGGGGCCCAAAACTGGACACAGTACTCCAAATGTGGTCTCACTAGGGCAGAGTGGAGGGAAAGGATAACCTCTCTGGATCTGCTGGCCACAATCCTTTTAACGCAGCCCAGGATGGATACCATTGGCCTTCTTGGCCACAAGGGCACATTGTTGGCTCATGGTCAGCTGCTTGTCCACCAGCACTCCCAGGTCCTTCTCAGCAGAGCCACTTTCCAGTAGGTCAGCCCCCAACCTGTACTGGTGCATGGGGCTGTTCCTCCCCAGGTGCAGGAGGAACAAATGTCCAAACCCCTCCATTTCCCACATGAGTGTGTGTCTGAGTGCGAAAAATCCCAGCCCATCCTGAAATGAAGGTGACTTGGGATGTTCTGGGCTACAGCACAGCCCTATTCATCACCTTATTATCAGATGATGTTATCAGAAGGTGTTTCTGAAGCCTGTATGCCAAGCACACATACCAATTTGGAAAGGGTTCTGCACTCAGGACCACTTGATAGTCTGGTTGGTGGCTTGGCCCTCCCCAGGTGACTTTTAGCTCACGCCATGCAATGTGGGGAAAATAAGTTTACGGAGCTAAGTCTAGTCTCAACGAACTCAGTATTCATAAAGCATAGATATTCTTTTAGCTCTCAAATTCTTCTGAAGTGAGACGCCCAAGCTGGTTGGCCTGAGTGCTGCCATTTGTACATCAAATGCAGTTTGCTGCAGTCATAATGCTCATTGCAACCTGAAATATAGCACAAGCTTGGCATGGGAGGGTGAGCTTTGCTCAGGTACATGTGGTTTAAGGAGATGTGCGACAGTTTCCCAGAGCTGTGCTTGAGGTGCAAAACAAACTCACCAGTCCCATAGCACCCAGAAATAATAAAATCTACGGCAGATGCTCCGTGCAAGTAAAGGAAGCTGCCAGAGATGAGAGGTGCTGGGAATTGTGGAAGGAGAATCACTTCTCTGCTCTGAGCACCCTATATCCTGACTCACACTAGACCTCCTGTTTCTAGGAATTACCTACTGTGGTATGATGGGTGGTCTTCAAGGTGTAAGACCAGATTCTGTTCTTGTGTGTGGGTGCCTGCAGTGTCCATGGGACGTGGCAAGGTGCTACAACATGCTTCTAGTCTAGGAGATGTCATGTGTGACGCTTAAAGTCCTCTGCCATCAGTCACCGTATCCCTTGGGATACCTTTGTCAGTGCAGGAAACTTCAGTAATTAGTAAAGCCTCACTGAACTTGTGCATGGCTGACAGACACTATATATTGAGATGCTTTTGTTGCTGTCAGGAATAAGAGTAATTATGCAGATCATTTTCCTTTCGTGGCTCTGTGAGACTGTAATGCAGAAGCAAAAGCCTGGGGGCAGAATCTCACCCTCTTTGAGGGCAGAGATCAGAGCCAGTACTCATATGTGGATTTCAGGAGACAGCATATCCAAGAAGAGCCAGCCCTCAAGCAGGAGTGTCTACTCCATTACTGTCCTCTCTCCCCATAGTGCAGAGCCCCAGAAAGCAGCTTCCCCTGAAGAAGAGGTAACATGTGGCTCAGGATTAGTTCTCAGTCATTTTAGGTCCGCTGGAAGCCTCCAGTCTCATGCTAAAAGCCCACTGAGGAACCGTCTGGGCATTTGGCAGATTAATACCCTGTTTTCCCTCAACTTCCTGCACAACTTACGGAAGGGTTGACAGTTCCTGAGCAGGAGCTCTTCTAAAGCAAATATCAGCCTGTTTGCTGTGGATCACAGACCCAGGCTCAGAGCATCCTTTGTGGCTCTGCACACCCAGGGCAAGGAAGAAAGAGCTCGGCCTCAGCTCCTTGATTAATTACTTCAAGGACAGGTAGAAGATGTGGGCAGCATCTGCCTCCAGCTCCATAGTTGTCAATCAGATTGAGCTTTCCTTTACTGGGTTAGTTACTGTCCCCAGAGGAATGGGATGAAGTAATGTTTCCTCTCCTGAGCCCTGGGGAGCAAAACTTGCTCTCTGCCAAATTCAGGTTATTCCTTCACAGGAGAAGAGAAGAGCTAAACACATTTCTCCAGTGCAGCATGCTAGGAGCATCAGAGTGCTACCATGACGTGTGGTTTGGGTTGACCAGTATCTGCCTGTGTGAACTGCCCCTATGGCTTCTAGCCATATTGGTGTCTGGAGTGATCTGTGATTTTTCCCCTTCCTTTGAGTCAGTGCGAACACTTGTAGGATAGATCTGATTTCCTTGGCGCAGTGTAAGAAGGAAAAAAAACAATAAAACATTTCCTGGGTAGACCTCAAAGAACTGAATGGGAATTACTGTTAGTGTGGCAGCAACACTCAGGGTTACAAGGGAGTATCAGAGGTGGATCTAGGTCTTCTACCCTGCATAGGATGCCCTGACCCACTGCCCTGAGATGCCTCTGTCCTTGGTCTGCAGCAGCAGAAGCCTCTGGAGCTGTGAGTTAAGTGTCAGTGTTTTCTCAAGCTGGCAGTTAATCTCAAATGGGGAAAATAAGGCATGAGATCACTGGAAAAATTAAGGCATATTTAAAACCAACTAATTAGGGAGCTGACGTGGAGCTCTTTTTAGTCACCCATGGAATGACAGGTAGTTTGATGTGACTCGTTAGAGCCATTTGGGTTTGGTGAAGATGATGGGTAACTACAGGACTGGGTGTGCTTAACTGGCAGCAGGAGAAGCAAAGCCTGTGCATCTTGGCCACAGTGATGATAAACTGTAGTAGAGGCTACATCGCGTTGCAGTGGGCCAGGGGAAATTGTCGACTGTGTTAGTGACTGTTGAGCTTCTGCATGGATCAGCATGGGTTTGCCAGCTGGGAGTGAAAACATGCTGGGATGCTGTATCCCTTTCTTCAGGTAAAATTGATGCTGGATTTAGCTGAATTGGCTTACTTCAGCAAACAAGGCCACCCGTGCAAGAGTTTGGCAGCGCATTAGTGATCACTGTGCGCATGCAGGAAACTCATTAAATCCCAGCCCTGGTGGTTTATTGCTGTTTGAGGCTGAACACATGACTGAAGCATGGATGTGCCAGCACCTCGGAACTTCTCAGCAAGGATAAAGCATCTGAGAAAAGCACTGCCTTGCTGTGATATTCATCTGTGTTTTCGCGTAGACTTTTGAGAACACAACCACCTTTGCGTAGCTCTGTTCTCTTTCCTTTAAGAACCCCCTTTCAGCTTGTCATCTGTCTTGCAAGGCTGGCATTGCAGTCAATTGCTTCCAGTACCTTGCTTGAAAATGAAATGAAAATCCTATTGATTTAGTCTCTAGATCAAGCCTTTTCCGTTCTCTTTTTTTCTTCTTTGTAAATCCACTGATGGGTGTGGATAGGCAGCAGGGTTTAACTGAGGTTTAGCCCTTGTTACGTTGCATTTTACATTCCTGAGATCGCTCAAATAAGCTGCTGAGTGCTCTCAATTTGTACTGACTTTAGTCAGAATGGAGGAGGCTCAATACTTCCCTGAGCAAACTCACTACCTCGTTAGATATTTATCTGTGTTGTCTGTGTTGTGCAGGGTACTAGGGTGGGAATACAAAAACCATCTTCTAGTTTTAATCTTATTTTTGTGTGAGTGTTTACAGGGGCTTTGATGTTGCCGTGAATAGTCTTAAGTTACTATTGAGTTAAATTCATGGCAACAGACCCTGAGCTTCTGATTGCCACTGCTGTGTGCCATTGCTGTTCACTTCTGTAGTTGTTCATCTTCATGCAATTCTCTGTTCCTTCAACACCAGACAGATTTATTGTAGCTTCTTATGAGTGCAAAGAATCTTCTGCTTTCTAAGCAGCAGCCTCTCTTGACTCCGAAGCCTTGCTGTAGTTCACTGATGCAGTTTTTTCAATTTGTATTTAGTGCTGGCAGATGTTTAGAAACTTATTTTATTCTGTGAGTTTATAAAGGTGATCTTGTTTCCCATGTTATTGTAAGGTGTAAGCCAGACTCTGATACTGTAGCTCTTACAAGAGGCTTCTCTAGCTTTTCGTTGGACTATCAGGCATTTAAAAACTTTGCAAAGGGGTTTTCCTTTGTGCTTGTCGCAGGTGGTGGTTGCAGGTTGTGCTTTTCTTCCTTTGCTTGTGAGAATTCCCAGCAGTGTGGCTGGTTTCTGACTGGCTTTTGTGTCCTCGTATGTCCCCTCTAAAGTGACTGGGAACTAGGTGAGTGGAGGGCATATACTGTAGGCAAAAAAAGGTGTAAATAAGAGTTTGTGCAATTGTATGTTAACTTTGCATCTTGACAGTAGCGGTGCTGCAACAGACCGAAGATTGGTAACTAATACTGTATACAACTGGTTATAGGCTTTTATAGTCTAAATCAATTAGATTGATGGATGAGTCTAATTGGTCTCCAGAGTGTTTGTTTATGTCAAAACAGCTAATAGGTAATGACTATTTCCTGTCTTTGTTCCCCTTTTTCTAGAACTGCTTTTAATAATAACTTTTTTTTTTACTGTTTTAGATAATGTTGTCCTAGTTCTTGCAAAGAGAGTATGGCCTTTGCCCCCTCTCCAGGGCCTTGTGTTTCAAGACAGATGGCCCATCACTTTGATGGTAGATGAAGGGGAATCAAGTTTGTGCTTCATTTGTGCTTGAGGTTTTTTTGCACAGCTTGACAGCTCCACAACTACATAACACCCCTCCTGACAAAAACCCTGCTAAAGCAACCCATGGAGTTGACACTGCAAGCACATACTGGGATGTGTGTACTAAGAGGGGTGTTTGGAAGTTATAAATCTCCTGTTGGCTGTTTTGTTCATCCCCAGGTATGCACAGAATAAGAATTCCATGTGATGCCACATATCCCAGTTTTAGCACATGAAAGATTTCTGGAAGAATATGGTTTTCATCTCTTCGTAGGTCATCTTTGACCCCACATTGTGTACTCTATCATCAGCGGAAATCACTAATATGTTCTTAAGTGTCATTAACTCTGGATGCATTTCAGGGCAGAACTGACCATTCATTAGTCTTTTTTCCTTGTGGATCAATCAGCGTCTGTTGAGAAGCAGAAGAGCAGCTTGAATGGTGATTGATTTATTAAGTGGTATACTGGGCATGTCTTTGCCAGGCAATCAGAATGAAAGTTCCTGCACCATTTTCCTGTGGCCCAAAAGCAATGTTTCAGCCAGTCAGGTATCGCAGCATGTCATTACTGTAGTAGCAATAATGATTAAAAATAGCCTGTAGCATCCCAGATATGCAGCAGCACTGTCTTTCATCATCCGATGGTACCATTGTCCTTTTCTACAAGGCTTCTTCATGCTGGGCAGAACAAAAACCCTCCATGCTGGCTCCCAGATATGCCGGTGCTGGAGTATTTCATCCTATAACAAGGCAAACAGGTCTTCTGAAGCATGGTGCAGAGAAGATAATGGGGAGTACTTTGGGTGCCTCATCACAGATGGATGCACAATGAGGAGCCTATTTGATTGCCAATGAGATGACTTTTAATGTGCAAGAGAGCTGTCTGAAGAGCCTGCAACCTGTCCCGTATACTGTTGTTGGCTAGTCGTTGCCTTCCATCCTCCATTCTGTCCCCATCTGTTGTCTTATGCACGGTGTTTGGGGTAGAGACCCCCTTCTTGCGATGTGCTGCATGGGCTCAGTGGATGCTTTGCTGAGACCTAGGCTATGCAGGGGACTTCTGGCCATTAACAGTAATAGCTCTGGCAACAATAATGATTAGGATGCTTTGAGCTTTCTTATAGCCTGGAAATGACTCTTTAGGAACACCCATGTTAGCAGAAGCAGTTATTTAGTGGTGAGGTTTAGAACAAGCTGCTCTTAGGGCTGGAGTAAATAACATGATGATTTAACACTGAAGATCGCTCATGAGCACTGCCTCAGAGAAATAGTTAAAAATGACTGTCACTGCTCTGCATTTTGCTCTAGCGCTGGAAATGCAAGTGTGAGGGCTGACAGATGGCCTTTCTCAGGCCGGCAGAGACCAGCACACCTCATAGGTGATGCAATTAGCTTCCTGACAGCCAAACAGCTCGGAGCAATGCTCCTGGCTCTGATCTAGTGGTAGCTCTGTGGGAGATGCAGCAAAAAGCATATGGTGGGGAAGCTGGATCCAGCTGTAGGTGACTTCTTTAGCTGTCTAGAGATCACTTAGCCTGGTGAAGTGACTCGCTTCTTCAGTGGTGAAGTGGTAATAGCAATGGTGAGGCAGTTGGGTATGATAGTAGCAAGAGCAAAGTATTCCTTGTTGCAGATTGACATGGAGGTACAAAACAGCCTTTTGAGTGAAGTGCTCTGCTTTCATTGCTTGCTTTTATTTTCAGTGAAAAAGCAGCAGGGCCTGTCTCTCTTCAGCTGCATTCATAGAAAATATGAGAGCAAGGCACAGCCTTCTGACAAACTGGGCAAATGAAATTAAACTTGCTTTCAGTGCTATCCAAATATTCCGAATTTGACTGCCATGCACTCCTAAAAAGATTTAAAATCCAAATTCAGATAAGAAGTGACAGGAATAAAGGAATAATATGTCTCAGTGAGGACAAGATGCAGCAGGGTACTGTTTTGTTTCTATTCAGTCTAGTCAATCTGGCTACCAGCTTCACAATATTTAGAGCATCAGTCATTGAAGAAAAGTACTAGCTGGTGAATACTAGGAAAGCATTCTTCATGAAACCTGAAATTTGTTTTGAAATCTTGTTCAAGGGTTTGCTCATCCATTCATTGAGCTACACTTTCACGCTAAACAAAATTTGTCTTTCTCTTTAGGAATAATTTGTACTGCTCTGAGAACTATTCCCTCTTGCACCAGAATTATCACGTAGTATTAGAAGAACACAGAAGGATGTCTTAGCTCTTCTGTAAATTCCCTTTTTTTTCTTTCCTGCACAACAGGCCCCACAGAGGATGACCCGATGTTAGGTATCTTACTTCAAGATAGTGAAGAGTTATCATGATGTGCCAAGATACCTATGTCAAAAGTCATACAGATGAATGCTGGAATAAAACACAGGGGTTTCTGCTGTGTCAAAGGGCACCGTTCAGGAGTGCACAACCCAAAGCATCTGCTCTACTGCTGTAAAAAAAGTCTAGCTTTTAATTTCAAGTTCAGGCATTGCTTTGTTTGGGATACAGAATGAAAGCTGTGTCCTGCCATCTGTAGGAAATGTATCAAAAATATGTGAGAATGAGAGAACTGACAGCCTGTAATATGATCATGTTGTGTAAATAATGATAGAGCAGATACATCTAAATTCAGTAAACGTGCTTTTGTGGCAGCAAAGCATCCCAAACTGCACACCACAGACATTACCTTGTCAAGTGCAATGCCTAGTGCTACATCACTGTTACAGTACAGAGAGGGTTTTTTTTTAACTTATATATTAAGCAACCAAGAGTCTTAAATGAAATGTCACATCTAATTTGACACCTGAGGCATGAAGTCTGCAGCTGCCCTTGGCCAACCCTGACAGCTCCACTCTCTGTGTCAGTTCATCTGCCTGGTAGACAGATCTGCGGCTTCTTCCCAACTCATTGGCACCTGCACTCTACTGTACGGAGTGATTTCTGGGTTTTTAGATTCAGCATTATGCCAAATACTTCTCTTTGTGGTAGAAGGTGCTCTGGCAAACCCTCCAGCCTTCAAAAGAGTCCTCAGTGCTTGCAGCCAGGACCATAAGGGTGGCTACATCCCCAACTCTTGTACAGGAGAGCAGCGATAGGGGACGTTTAGCAAAGCATGTAGAAACAGGCAGCACATATGCTTTTTCTCCCTGGTGGGCTCTGGAGATAGCATTTTTCTGTGCTGGAGGCTTTATTGTCAGGCTTTATTGTTGTCGTTGTTTAATAGTTTCTGATGGATTTATCTTCCAAGAATTTGTCCAGTTGCTCTCTGGATTTACAGCTGTTAGCCTCTACAGCCTCCTATGGCAGCATGTTCCAAAGGAATGTTCCCTGGAAGAGTATTACTACTTTTGTGTAATTTCTGACTAATAATGTTATTTCAGGCCCTTGGGTTCCTGGTTTATGACAAATCGTGACAAATTTTTCCTTATTTACATTTCCTAGGCCATTCATGCTTTTACAAACCTCTCCCATCTATCTACTATATGATTTCTAGGTTGAGGAATCCTATTCAGTTTTCATATAGAAGCTGTTCCATACTTTTAATTGTACTTTCTGCCCTTCTCTATTTAATTTCAAATGCTTCAGCTTGCTTTTTGAAATCAGAACTTAACCCAGTATTTCAAGACCCACATGGCCATGGGTTTAGACAGTGAGATGATGGTAGTTTTCAGGGTTTTTATTTTGTAGTAGTTTGTCATTTTGATCATTGTAGAGCATTAGCTCATGTTTCCATAAACCTGGGTTGTGCGTGCTCGAAGTGCTGTGCATATCGCCCATTGCTTGGGTCCTGGCTCCTCTGCTTGCCAGTGTATGCCAAGGATTCAGTGGAGGGGAAAGGTAATGCTTATAAAGTGTACCCACCTCTAACTCTTGTGAACGTCAGTTATTTTTATATGCTAAAGTGTCCATTATAGGAAGCAGGTTGTCCAGTCATTGGAAACATTACTCTTTTTATTCACAACGTAACTCATCTCTGGCCACAAATCCCTACCACTCTAGATTTCCTTAAGAGCAAAGAAACTGAGGGTTATATAGGCATGCAGGCTGAATACTCTGTGTAGAGATGAATGAATGACTGTAGAGATCTTCTATTTTAAGGGTGAGTCTTGCTTTGTTCCCTAGCCCTCTTCCCAGAAGGAATGTGATTCTTCTGTGTTGTCTGGCTTTGGATTTAAGGAGTCCATCCAGCATGCACCCAGCTCTCTCTTTGTGTTGTTGCATGGTAGCCTTTTAAAGGCAGGTCCGTCCACTGGCTGCCTTGCTGTAACAGTGAGGAGAAGGCTCTGCCTTTGCACAGGGATGCTCTCCACAATATGGCTGCGTTGCTGCACTTGTCAGTTGGGGCTGGCTCTGAGGCTTTAAGCACCACTCCATAGAAATGCTGTTTCTAGAGAGCATGGCTGATGTTCACTGTTTGCATGTCACCTGGGAAACACTCACCCACAAGGGGAAGAATGGGCTTGGTGCTGAAGTTTGAGGTCAGTTGACTCCCACAAGTTACTTGGTTGGGAAGAATGAAAGTTTGAAAGCTCTCGAAGTGATAGAGCCTTTGGTGGGAGTCTGTTTGGAGGGTGAAATGCTGGCAGGTACTTCAACAAGGCTCCAATCATTAACCAGTTGGTGTGCACAGCCAGGGGCTCTCTCCTCTTCAGCTCAGTCTGAGGTAGAAAGCAAAGATATCCCTCCTCTGGTCATTTAATGATTTGCAAATACTGTGTCGATTTGCACACTCAGGCATAGGCAACAGAGTCCAGGCTGAAGAAATGGGCTTGCAGGGCTGGCATGGGCAGGTTGCTGTGGGCCATGCCCCACCAGTCTTGTTTTGACATATCTTCACAAACCCACAGCAAGTGAGGGCACAATTTCTACAACACAGTGAAGTGCTCCTTTGTGTCCCCTCCTGCCGTGGGCTGTCCCTTGTTCCTCTGAACCTCCCTTTTCTGCCCACATGCCCCAGGCATCTTTGCTTGTCAGCAACAAGGGATCAGGAGAGACACAACACTGATGGTGTGCCTGCAGGAGACCTTGGACGAGCTGTGAGTGAGGTGGGACTCCACGGAGTCACCTGAATGACTTTAATGCAGAATTCTCTGTGACCTGAGTGGGATGGTAACCCAAAGGCCACCTGGGCACATCTGAAAAATCTCACTGTAAATATTGTCACCTTGGGGATAAAACTCTACAAACACACCCAGAAATAAGGTTCTTAAAGTGGTGTTCAGTGCATCCTCATGCTGTACACATGCAGCTATCAGGATGTGATAAATGTACTGATCTGTGGAATGGCTAATGCAGCTAAAACTTGTAACACTTTCTTCTGTTACCTGTTGTTTGCTCTGTTCCTTATACTTCCATCAGCAAATGAGATGAAGAAAGACTTCCCTTTGCTTTGTTCCAGGCGAAGATATTCATACGAGCCTTTATGGAGCAGCTGTAGATGTTAACATCAGGCTAGACAGGAACTCCTTGACAGTTGAGAAGACTTACCTCACACTGTCAAACCACAGATCCCTCGTCATCCACAATCGGAGTGAAATCATAGCCCACTTCCAGTGGAAGGCTTTTGTTACTCAGGAAGAGGAGGATCAGCAGAAGCTGAGGTTTGTCTGAAAGATTCATTTCAGTAAGGTACACTGCCCAAGGGTAAAACTAACATATGACCTCAGAGGGTCATATTCAAAAGTTGGTGCTTTTTAGTGGTTTAGGACAAGTAAACTATCCACAGTATGTGTCACTGAGCTTCAGAGTAATGGAGCGCAGCACTTCCCATTCCAGTTCCACCCATACTCCAGCTGAGGATGATGTTTTGGGGAGGAAAGGTTCATTGCAATGACTGGATAGCAAATTTGTTTTGTGGGAGCACAAACCACTGAGGTCCAGAGATCCCTGGGCTACAGAAGGTTCATGAGGCTGAGAAAAGTGTCAGCATTTGTTACCTGGGACTTAATGTAGCTGCAGGTAACATAACTCTTATGATAGTCACTGCAGTTTCTTCCACTCCACCTTTGATAAGATGGCAGGCTCCTTTTCCAGCAATGTGCAGGGTAGAGTGCTTCATTGGCCTGGAAAATTGAGGCCACCCTGCTCTAGGGTGTTGAATTGCCTTGCACAGTCCTAGTTTCCAGCACAATGAGATATTTTTGCCCTTCCTTAAAGGCTGGGGAGAGTTTGGAGATGGAGGGTTCTGCAGGAAGGGTAGGGCAGTGCAGGACCTGGATGTGCATTTGGGCTTCAGCAACCTGTGTCTTCATGGTGGTGAGAGATAGGGCAGGATCCTCAAATGGTGTCTCTGGCGAAGCTTTGAAATTCTTATTTCAGGCAGCAAACAAACACTTACAGCCTGGGGGGCTGAATTGGAAATTACACTTAAAAGCTTGGGTGGTTTAGGGAATCCTTGTGTGACTTTTCAGACTTGGATAGATGTAGGTGTATAGGAGTTAGTCTGAACCCGTAGCTGATCAGGAAACTGCCTTAAACTGGAGCACTTTTTAAGGGCTTATGAGCAAATAAAGTTAAACATAATTAGGTCAGAAATGCCTTGAAGGTCAAAACTAGTTTTCCACTGTTCTTTATTTTTAATTACACAGCATGTGACTCCTGTGCAAGCTTAGTGTATTAAAAGAAAATCGCATGACCTTCTCTTGGTACTTCCTTGGACCATTCCTTTATCATCTCTTCCCATCTGCCTGTCTCAGACTGGACCCTGAGTGATCCTCTTTCCCCTCAGAAGCAACTACATTTTCCCACAGTAGACTTAATCTGATTTTTATACTATTACGTTTGATCTTGTGCAGATTTGTGTCCTAGATGCCAACCAGGATGTTTTGTTCTCCCTTACTTGCAATATTAGGGATGGCCATAGCTGCAAGGCCACTGTCCTGCTGTCAGAGAAGCTTCTGAGGTCTTGGAGCAGGAAGGACTTTTTCATGGGAGAAGGCAGTGCAGGATTCTGTACTGGGATGTGATCCATAAAGACTTGGGTTGTTAGAAGGTCTATCCAGGGGTTTGCTCTGTCTCCCTCTGCAGGACTTTCTGGGATGTAATGGTGGAATTACTGTCTGTTGATAGAGGTTGAGGTGAGGATTGCTCACAATGCACAGCATTGTAGGTCAGCCATGGGAAACATTTCCCATTGCACTCTACAGGGAACTAGCCAAGGCAAGTATTTTTGACACTGGTGACAGCATTTGCCGAGGCAGCTAGTAATGTCCGTGGCTGTATTTCCTTTCTAACTGTATTTTAATTTAGCTGGGTGATGATTGCTATTCAATATATACTACATTGCCTCGATTTGCTGCATATGGAGCCTTCCACTCATCCCCTCAGTTGTCACCTGCTGGTTCTTCATGGCCAGGGACTGGAACGTGAAGGGGCAACAGCGATACGCCAGCTAGGAAGCAACTGCTCCCTTCTCATCTCTTGGTTGTGATCTTTAAACACTAGAGTGATTTCTGCTACAACTACCAAGTAAGGGAGAGATTAACTGTGTCAAAGCTCTGCAGGAAAGGCCAAAAAGGAAAAAGAGAAAGTGGTTCAAGACTTAAGGGTTGGGGTTCAGAAGTGCTGGGCCTGACTTCTTTATTCGTAGATGCTAGGCAAAGTCCCTTCCTTTCTCAGGGCCTCTGTTTTCAGGCATATAAACCCATTAACTTCACTGAAGTGGTGTGATGCCTGAATTCATTACTTTGCTTTTGAAGTGCCCTGCGATCCTCCAGTGGAAAGCAGTATAGTGAACAGAGAGGAGAGTGTTTGCTAATCCCTGCAGGTCCAAAAGGGAAGAAAAAAGAGTAATGCTAGTAACCTGCAGCTGAAACCCAGCTGCTTCTCCTCTTCCCAGCGAAGCACTGCAGTGGGTGCTTCTTGATCTTTATCTGCCTCCCATGAGCTGCTCTATGGTAGGAAAAGCCAGTTGAAATTGCTGGTGGGTTCTCCATCAGTTGTGGCAGTGGCTTTGAGCCAGGTTGCTCTCTTGAGGGCTGCTAGCTTTCAAAAAAACCTCTTCTTAGGTTATCAACGTGGAGAAAAACTACCTGCCATACTAGCGAACAAGTGATAATCTGATCCATTTGGGACCCCAAGGCTTGGGGTCAGCCCCTTGCTGAGCTGCTGCTCTTCCTCCCTGAGTGCACTGCTGCCCCTGTGCTTACATGGAAGTCTCTGCAAATATGTTGCTTATTAAATTGTCTGCTTGGTTTGTCTCTCCTCATGGCTGCAGGCTGTGTCGAAGGCTGCAGAGGCAGGAAGATGATGAGACAGATTATTTTCTCAAGGAGTGCATGGTGGACCCCTCCCTCCGAGAACGCCTTTCCCTTCTCTCCCACACCTTCCAGAATCAGAGGGCAAAGGTGCAAGGAGACTCCATGCTTTTCTCTGATGATATTTTCACCATTGAGCCAGTGGTAAGTGATAGCTAAGAAGGTCCATCCCTCCTCCTCCTCCTTGAATTGAGGTCACTTGGCAGATCCCCGCATCAGATGTGTAAAGGGAGAAAACATCAGGTTTCTAGTGAGGCAGGGGAGCTTGTGGCAAAAAGCATTTCTGAACTGCATGTTCCTGACAGGCAGGAAGAGCCTGCCTAAAACTGAGCTACTGCAGGGGCTTTAAATAAGTGTCCTTAGAGTGTTCAGAGGTGTTGATGATTATATGTAAGGGCGTACATATACTGAATGGGGATTAACAAAGGATGTTAGAGCACTGTCAGTTCACATATTGACCTGAAGAATGAAACGGTCTTCTGTGGAAAGGAGGCCAAATGCAGCCCAAGTTTAATCACAGAAATACCAATCCCTTCATATAAACTGGACCTATACTATATCTGAATCTCCCTTCCAGTGTCATCTGTGAGCCTGGACACAAGACTGGCAGGTTTGAATGGGCTTTTTGAGTTATATTGCACATAGGTGCAGAAATTTTTTTGCTTTTCTGTTTATGCAAGCTAAACCACATGACCTCCAATCAGCTACAGCTCTGAGTCTAAGTATTTGTATGGTCTGAGACAAAGAATGCCTGCTGTCTGAGCAGTGCAAAATCCCTTCTCATCTGGGAGTAAACCCTAGAAATAAGCCCAACCTCTTCTTTTTTTTTTTTTTTTTTTTTAAAATAGGTGAAACTAATTTTACTTTTCTTTTTCTCCCCAAGGAAGGGGATCGTGTTCTCTTTGTGGTTACTCCTGTAGTCATGTAGCCCATACAGGCTGAGAGCCACCAATATCAGCCCAACTGCAGTTTCACACCACTGTAGCTGACAGCAGCATGTGTGACCAAGAGATTGTGTCAGAGCAGTAGGAATGCTGTAGAGAGTGGGAGCTGATTAGCTGAGCATTGAGAGCATCCTGCAGTGCATTAGAGCTGATTTTGGAGTGTGTCTCAGGGCTTCATTACAGTCAGACTGTGCCTCCACAACTCAGTTAGCCCACCCTTGAGCTCCTGAAGTGCATTAAGGTGAGGCCCAGAAGTCTGGCTGCCCACAGTACTGAGTCCTGGTACTCCATGTAGTGAGGTAGAGACATGAAGTGTATTCTGGCCTCAAGTCTTGAGTGGAAACCTTTCCTAAACAGCTATGTTAATGCTACCCATTTTGGTCCAGGACTAAATGTAAGTGGGCTACTATGGGAGTCTCTCCCTTCTGTCTTGGCCAGCATTATCAATCTTCTGTTTTCCATTAATTCCATTATTTATGGAACAACCAGTTTCACATTTAGAGTTTTGTTTACGTCTTTCTCTTCCCCCTGACATATGGGTGTCTTTACCTCAAATGATAGTAGGTATTTTCTCCTCTTTATCAAATGTATAATCTAAAAACCCACTGCCACTGACTTCCCATGTCCTTTCTCCAGTGATGGCTCCATAACCTTTAGCGGTGACAGAGACACTTCTTGTGGTGTCACACAAATCTGCTGGAGAAGCCCCCGAAGCTGGGACCTTGCTGCCTCACAGACTTTCTGGACAAAAGTGGCTGCTCTTTTCCTACTTATCACCATGATGTCTGAGAGCACCCTGTAGAAATAATCAAACCCTTCTAACAAGTGACTGGAGGAAGCAATTGCTTCCAGAGGTTAGGAAGCTGATGGAGGGATAGTAGTCTTGGAAATGCTTTCTGGGCAGGGTGGCTTTGCAGGGTTTGTGCAGAAGCTTTGCTGTGAAAGTGAACCATTAGCTGCTGTTTTTTTCAGGTGTTGCTGTCAGTAGAAGCTGCAGTAGGTCACTTCAGTCAGTATTGAGTTAACTCTCCGATGAAAATAATAACAAAAGAGAGAGGCAGTGATTTTGGAATTGCCATGTGACCATGAACATTTTGAGCAGCCATCCAAGCCTGTGGGAAACAAGCTGTTACGCAACTCTGACTTTCCGAGTGCGTCTCAAATTTGGTTTAATTTATTTTTGCAAATACCCATGATATGTCAGCAGAAGCAGCTGTGACATAAGGCCAGGTGGCTACCAAAGGACAAAGTCCTTGCTTTTTACTGCATCCTCCCCACCACAGCTTAGCTGTAAGTTACATTGCAAACACATCGGAGCTGACTCCTTGGAAATGGAAACCAGAGAAAAGGAAGGACAAGGATTTGCTAGCATTGCCCTGACCTTGAGAAGTTGTTGCCTGGTAGTGACTCCTCAATACCATGTGTTAACTCTGAGATGGTGGAGGCAGCCTTCAAGATGTCCATGTTATGAAACTGCTACTGTTGTTGATCCAGAGGCTGGGCCAGGAGGTAGCAGCACTGTTTGTCCCTGCAAATCTCCACCCTAGCTGAGGAACCAAACTGATCCCCATCCAAATGAGAGGTTACTACAGAGCACTTAAGTTTTTGGTAGAAGGCACCATCTCCAGTGGGAGCTATGGTCCGCACAGCTTGCTGTGGGTTCAGTTATTTATGGAAAGAGGCAGATATTACCTTTGGCACTGCCTTTCTCTTAAGTGCCCTAAACTAGCAGGACGCACTTTGGGTGTCATTTCAGTACTTCTGTTGCCACCTCTGTCTTTGGTTTTCTGTGTGCTTTGAGCAGTGATTTCCTTTCTGTGGATCGCCTTCCCCCTCTGCAAAACAAAGTACAGGATTTGGCCAACAGTTGGTGGTGCCCAGCTTTTCAAGATCATTTTTTTCTTATTCAGGCTAGTGGAGATCTAGCAGATTCTCATTATTTAGGAGCAGAGGGAAGGGAATTTAGGATCTGCATGTATTTATGGTTGGCCTCTTGCATACCTCTGTAGCTGAGAGTCATGGTGTGCCATCCCCCATGGATCATGTTGCCTTACGCTGTAGCAAAGCCAGGGTACAACAGCTGGACTTTTTGTGCTGTATCATCATACATCTACCATCTGTATTTTATGCCACCTGCCAGTTGCAGACTGTCTGAAGCTGATATTAAGCCAGAGGTGTTGCAATATCGTGTTCACAGCACTGCATAGTTTTGTGTCCTGGTTAGCATCCACGGTAGTTTTCCATGCTCTGACTCAGCTGCCATCTTATAGAGAACACGCTACCCCAGGCAGACTGCTGCCTCCTGAAGTGTCCTGAGGCTCATATGCATGGAGCAGTAGCCTGCGAGGGTGGGTAATGAAGCATATCCTTTTAACCAGCAGTTCTTTTTCCCTGTGGGGTAGCAGAAATGTGAGGAACCTCTTCAACGGCCTATTTTCATTTCCCAGGAGAAATAACTCACAATATTTTCTAGTTTTATAGTCTGACATACAGCAGTAACAAAGGTAAAAATGAGAGAAATTTCCCAGGATAGTTATTTCTTTAAAGAATTTGTTTTAGCCTTGAAATAGTAGAGTAAAGTGTAACTGAATATTTCTTCTTGCCTTCCACCTTTCAAGTCAAATGGTCTGGCTTATAGCTTAACTGACAATACAGGGAAGCTATCTGTGGATGTACTGCCAAAAGGTTCTGACTGGACACATTGAATTCTTTGGAATGGTGATTTCCTATCAGGAGCTCAAGAGACTGAGTCTATTAACTGCTGGTGCAGTTTTTCTTGGGAGTGAGGATATGAGTGCAAGGCTCTAGTAATAATGCTCCATTAGGATTGTTCCAGAGAGCTGTGCTGATGCATATAAAGGGATGAGTTTTTTGCTAGTCTGTAGGCTTGTTTCCTCTGGTACCTTAGAGGAGCCTCATCTGCCTGTGCATTGGGATCCAGCAGCTCGGATGTAGGGAGATATACCCCTTGTCAGGATCTTGGTGCATCACTGAGTGGTTTCCTGGAGCATGGCAAGACATCATCCCTGGCGAGGGGGGGCAGTTTGTGCTGTACCCTCATCTGTTTGTTGTAAAAGAAGAAATGACATCAGCCCAAAGCTTTAGGCTCCCTCCCGCGCTGGTTAGTTATACAGTGTACAGAGAAATCCCAGCAACATTGCAGCAATCATTGCGATCTCGGCGGTACCGAAAAAATCATTCCACCAGGGACTCAGCCACTCTGAATAATGCCTTCAGGGGCTCGTTTCCACTCTCTCACTGTTTGGAGATGTACACTTGTGGTGTTCTCCCAGGTTCTTGCTGAAGGTGTATTTTTTTTTTTTTTGGTGCAGTGGAAGTTCACCGATTTGATGTTCAGTTTTGGTTATCTTGGACAAGGATCAAATTCTAGTGTCAGACATAAGCCATCCAGGCACTGACACAGCTCCCATTCCCCTTCCAACAGCAACGGTGATGCAGGAATGGGAGGAGGCAAGGAAAATTAGGGCTTTCTGTGTCATGAGCAATGTCTCATATCCCACGTGGAGATCAGCAGGCAGCCAGAGCAGATTGCAAAGCCCTGATATTGCTCTCCTGCCTTCTGTGCCTACTTGTCCATAAGCAGAGGGAGCCTTGGACAGTGAGTCCCAGCTGGCATAGCCAGCTCTCTGACAGGGCCTTGCCTTCACTTGTGAGCTGGTTTCCAAATTTTTCCTGCAAAGATGAAGGCAGGCATGGTTTTCTCTCTAGGAACTGATCTGAGATGTCAGTCTGGGTGCAAGAGCTGGCACGCAGCAGGAGGCAGGGTATTGCTGCTGTCTCTGCCAGGGCCCGGCTATGTGGTGCCTACTAGAGATGTGTATGGGCTACTGGGGGCAGGGGTTAGGTGGGGATGAGAGTTGAATGGGGACAGGTCCCATGGTGGAGGGGGAGAAAGTGTATAGGAGCGGACTTAATATCGCACAGGAAGATTTGTGGCAAGAGGCAGGGTCCCCTGAGAACAGGATAAGTGTCGGCATTGTTAGCCCAAACAGGTAACCCAAAGCTGCAAAGACCAGAAGGAATTCCTCTGAGTGGCAGCTGTTGGTATTGAGCTCAGTGTCTGCAGAAAGCCCAGGGCACATACAGAGGCTGGTCTCTGGACTATGAGATAGCATGCAGCCGTACGCTCCTGGGGCTAGTACATCATGGTGTGCTGTGAGGACTATCAAAGGTGATTATGTTACTCTGGGGAGGAGGGGTATCCTTACTGCCTGCCTTTGACACAAAACTCAGGTGTCCTGGGTTGGTGGAGAACCTGCGCAGTTCAGCTTCTGCGTTCAAGGGGATGTAGGCTTTGTAGCCCGAGACTTCCTGTAGATGATCCAAGTTAGATACATAAAATTTATATAGTGTGAAAACTCCCACGTCTCTCCTGAACACTTGAGGGTATTCATGCCTTGAAGATTCAGCCCTTACTCCCCCTGTGTGTTGGGACCTCCCTGGAGAAGCTGGGGTGAATGACGCTGCCCTGCCAGAGGAGCTCCTGGAAGGTTTTCTGTGCCCTGAGAGGAGCATTAGAAGTACCACGGTAGCCTGGGTGGACTCTGCAGTGGCTAAAAGCCTTGCTGTGCCTCTGTTTCTGTGGGCTGTAAAATCAGGAAGTGGAATTTACTGAATTTTTTTTATGAAGTTCTCTTTCTATTACCTCCTCCCTGCTGTAGTCACAATGTCTCCCTGTATGTATTTACCATTGCTGTCAGGATCATTGCTGTGCAAGTCACGTTAGGGGCTCAGGCATGCAGAGTATCAGTCTGTCTGGCTGCCAGAGCTTAGTGGGGGAACAGGTAAGTTTGCTATCCTAGTCCTATTCACCCAGAGCTCAGTTGACAGTGAGTAGATCAGAACAGTTGATGTGGGTGCAGCTCATAGCAAGACAGAGCTGTTGTGAGCTCCAAGCATGTGCTGTTTCCCACTCTTGTCCCAGCCTTCTGGCTCTCTACCACCTTCCTAGGTTCCCTGCCCTGTCAAGTCTGTCCCTATCCCTGTCTCCATGATATATTGCTGTTTCTGTGCTCCAGAACAGTGGGGTGAGATCACTCTGTTATATTTCTGTCACAGATGTGCTAGCCTTGGAGTTCATCAAATCCCAAAGTCAGCTAAACTTGCTCAGCTAGAAAAGTGCTCTGTTGTTAGCAGATACATATTCATCAGGCCAATGATTCGTGTTAACTTTCTTCCTTTCCTGCTTAGCTTCATTTTTGCTTATGAATTTTATTACACTTGCTTCCATTAATAGATGTATTGCCTCTGCCAACCTCTGAGTAATAACCAAACTGCCCCGAAGTGTCCACAGGGCCAATATATCTGATTGTGGCGCATAAAATAGACCAGTGAGTACCATCAGCCTGTGATCCAGCAGAAACAAGCAGCAAAAGAATACTTTATTAGTTGCCCTGAAAGACTGATGCTGCTGCATTAGGCTCAGGGAAGTTTGTTTTATGGTCTTGGTGGAAGGAGGGATGCTCTCTGAGTTTCCCAGGAATGATTTGGCTCTATGAGACGTCATTCTTGTTTGTGTTAACTTTGCTTTAGAGCAGCCAGTGTTGCACTGAATGATGGCATGGCATAAAAATCTCACTCTGCTTTTTCAGTTAGATCCCAAAGTTTTGGAAGAAATAACACAGTCCCAGCCAATTAGTTGCTCAGTTTATGGTAGGCATCGTTCGTCTGACAGCCAGCACAAACTCTAAGCTGCATGCCCCTGGTAATCTGGGTGTGCACAGCCCTCATAAATCTGATTGCAGAACTACAGTCAAATCCTGGCATCAGTTTTCACCCTCAGCCTTGCTGGTCCTGTCCTGTCTCATTCTGATACATTCTCCCTGTTTGCTGTCTGGCATGTGAGGCTCTACAGAGCAAATGAAGACTTTCCCTTGGAGTCATCTGGGTTGGCTGTTCTGAAATTGCACCCTTTTCACTCCCTGTTGTTGCTGAATTTCCATTCCTTTTATTGCACTCCTGTGTTTCGGTTTTAAGGCTCAGGATGTGCTATTATTCCCTGCTTTATGCCCCTTTATAAGATGAAGACCTCAAAAGACCTCAAGCATCACCACCGCTCTCAGCATAGCAGCAGTGAGTGTTTGCATAGCTGATGGTGCTGGTAAGGGTGGCAAAGGAACTGAACCAGGGGTCTCTGCAGCTCTCTGGGCAGAGGACCACAGCAGCTGGAGGATCAAACAGTACCGCTGGGCAGCTCATCCAATGCAGCACCCTTTAAGGAGAAGCACAGAAAGCTGGTGAGCTGAGATGTGTGTTCAGCTACAGCTGTTGGGCTTGAAGCAAATACAAGCAGCTGCCTAGTGCATCTTCATCTCCCCAGGGACAGTCTGCCCAGGGTGAGACCACTGAATTCAGGCTGTTAAACACACAACAAGCAGCTGGATTATGAGCACTGGTGAGTTATTAGACTGTAATTAGCCAAGCCAGGGAAATCTGTCATCTGAGTGTTGTGGTGGTGTGTTTTTTTTTTTCCTCTCTTTTTCAGTGGCTGAGCTTAGACAAGCTCCAGGCATTGTAGCAGAGCTTATGTTGTTCAGAGCACCCTGAATGCTTTTATTCCTGCAAATCCAAGATAACTCTGTGGGTTCTCTGTCCATGCAGCATCCCTATGGGACCCAAAGGTTCTGCTCTCTACCACACTGACTGTGGGTTGCAGGCTGATGTCCCCAGTTTGCTTCCTCAAGCAAACGTGTTGTCATATAATAAGGCTTCATCTTCATCCAGTTGCTTGCTGGATAGAAAAACAAAGTACACTTGATCTGGCAAATGTCTGCTCTAGGTTTTGAGAGGAATCCAAGTGACTTTATGCTTTCAGACTTCCTTTTCCTTATTATTGTGGTAGTAATAGTTTGATGGTGTTCAAAATAGTTTTCTCTGCCTGTTCTTCCCTTTGTTCTGTTGACTCTGAGCAGACTGCATTAGGGAATTACTTGCAACTGCAGCCCAATAACTCACCATGTCATACCTCTTTAATTTTTGTGGGGACTGTCCTTTGAGCTATAAGTGCTAAGTTGATGGGCAGTATTATAGTCATTTAATATTTATGCTGCAGGAGTGCTGGAGGCTCCAGTCAGTTCAAGGCTGTTCTGGACAAGGTACTGAGGATATCCAAGAGCAAGCAGAATCAAAGCCTCACTTTGTTGATAAAAAAAATAACTCTGTTCTTCTAGTCTCCTCCTATAAGCTTGTAGAGTATTATTACAGTTGTCAGACATGGGTATCTGTATGTCAACAAATGCACATAGACATTTGTAATGGTAAGCGTTGAGGGGATGTAAGTGGTGCCTTTGTTTAAACCAGTTGCAAGAAGCAAGTGAGAGCCTTGATAAACCAGGGTTGCCTCTAAAAATGAGCAACAGGGCTCCCTGGGACTGAGCACCAGTGCCAGGACTCTTTGGGAGGGGAGCAGAGAGAAGAGAACCCAAGGAAGAAGCAGAAGCACTAGTAGCATGGCCCAGACTTAAATCTCTAAGCATGACAAGGAAAAGAGCTATTTTACTTGACTTTTGGGTTGAAAGAGGTGTGGAGCTGTAAGTAAATCCCATATCTTCTTGTTTGGGCCTGTGTTCAGGGAAACGGGAGTGTATGCACCTTGCAGAGATAAACAGGATACCTCCAACTCCTAACTTCATTCTTGGATCTTTTGTAACCTACGTGCTGGCTGACTGCTCATGGCATGGGAAGAAGCAGCCAACAAGGATTCTGTTCTTCGCTGGTCCCCAGGCAGGAGGGCTTGTTCTGCTAGGTGCTGAGTGCCCCGACTCACTGAACTAGTCGTACACTTAAATACATGTACAGGTGAAGGGTATAAGAGGCAGCACCTTTGTAACTAAGAATGGAAAAAAAGTTTGGTTTTTCTAAATCTCTTTGGATCGGAACAGAAGTGTTCACGTAGCTGTAGTGATACAGGGATGTACAGGAAGGTTTGCAGGAGAGAGGCACCTTTTCCTTAGACCAGCTGGTACTTCTGAAGAAATCCTTCTTGATTTGCTGAAGTGTGAGCCAGTTTGGTTGCTTTGTTATAGCCCTAATTTAACAAAATGCCTCTACCAGGTGCCAGTAAAGGTAAGGGACTTAGAACGTTTTTTGGAAGCTGCTTCCAAACTCTTACAAATTTTGTTGATAAGTGTTACTTGCTCCTTGTTCTTCATTGATGCTCTAAATATAGGCTACAGAGCTCTGGCTGAAAAAAAGAAATGTAACGTTTGAAGATAAATGGTTTGCTGTCTGCTCTGTTTTAGGAGGGAGACGTCTGGCCAAATTCTTCAGCTGAAATTAATGTGATCTTTAAACCTCAAGAAGCCAGAGTCTATCAACAAATGGTCTACTGTGACATCTCAGGTACAGCTCCTTTCTCCTGCTTCTGATACCCACAGTGAAGGCAAGGCACAGATAGAACCAGCCCACTCTGTTCTTCTGTAATTGCTAGGAAGGGTCAGTGGTGAGCAAGACGGTGCTGGCACATGCCTGCTGTCCCTGCAGTTTCCACATGGTCTCCTATCTAAGACCAGCCCTCAGGATGCCTGGCTACAAGCTTGGATCACTGATCCCAGAACCACCAAGGCAGTGAAGGGATAAGTTTTCATGCCATGGGTTTGCCAGCATTTCCTGTGCTTCAAGGTGTCTGTAAAGGCCAAAGAGCTATACAGCAGAACAGCTTTAGTGGATGAGCACTAAGCCCCTATAGACCATTTACCTCCAAGATGAGTTTTTATTATGTGGCTGCCTCATCAGACTGCTGAGATGGTACGAGCAGAGTTCCAAATGTGCTCCAGACCCTGGATCACCTCCCGCTACCCAGATGCTGCCAGACCTTAGGTGGCTGATCCTTGCTGAGCATGTGGTGGCTGCAAAAGGACCATCTCTGGCCAGCACATGCTTCTCTCCCTGCGTGAGAGTTGTCACCTTGGGGCTCCTAGTCTACGGTGTGTACTGGTGGCATTGCACAGGGTTTGTTGCACTCAGCAGGGTGAACACCCTCCCTGGAAATCAGTCTGAGCAGTCTGCTGGACAAGCTTTATGCTCACCCTGTCTTACAGAAGTGCTGCCAAATCTTCTTCTGGGAGCAGTTATCACTGACCCACCCAAGTTATACCATCTTGTCCTCGCAGAGGTGATCACTTTGCTGTGATAGCACAGAGCAGGGAATGCTTGTAGCAAGCTGCATGGGGTTACTTTGTCCTTCCTCTGCATCTCTGCATGGTGCTGCTTAGGGTGTTTTTCAAGAGTGGGAGATAGCTGTCAGATTTCCATCCAGGGAACTTTATGGGTTTTGCCATCTAAGAGGAAGAGGTGCAAGACCTGTGGTCCTCCAGCAGCCAGGCTCCTGCTCCGTGCTGAAATTACTAACTGGGCTACTTTGTTGCTTTCCTTACTGCTCTAAGCTGACAGATACAAATGTCACGAAACAGCTTTTTATTTATACAGTAATTGCACCAGGTTTACTTGGCAAATGCCACCTACAGTAATTACACAGGGCTTGTGTTAACAAACTGTCTTCCTGCCGACCAGCTGCAGTTCTTAGAGCTGTGGAAGGAAAGGATTGATTTAAAAAGTTGCTCCCAAAGGATTTCTCGCTCAGTGCTGTGCTCCTGGCTCTGGGATTCTTGCTCTGGTGATGGGGGCACCCATCACTTTGCTGCAGAGATCTCCAGGGACTGTGCCAGGAGAGCTTTTTTCACTGCAGAGAAGTAGGTAAACTACTTGCATGCGCTTCTTGAGCTGGTCTGGGGGGGAAACAGAGCTGGGCAAATGATCTGTGTCTAGAAAGAGGAGCCTGCTCTTGAAAGACCTTGATGGGCCCTCAGGAAAGCTTAATTCTTCCACTGAGTCCTTGGAAGAGGACCTCTAGGAGGTCATTTAAATGATGCACCTACCCCCCATCCCTTACAAAATAGAGCTGATGCATTGTATTGTCAGGATGGAAACTGTCCCAGAGTCAAGGTGCCTGGGTGAAAAAAGAGTGTAAAGAAGAAAACAATTATCTTAAACTAGGGAGTCAATTGATTTTGCTTCTTGATTACTCTAAGAAGTGTGACTGCCTTCCTCGTGCATTTGCGTGCCAGTCACAAATACCCTTGGAGTGTGATGTGCAGATGGTGTGCCAGTCCCTTTCTGGGAGTATTTGGAAGCTTTGCCCCAGTGTGGCACTGTGAATTGTGCAGCTGGATCTCATGCCTCACTGGAAAGGGGCTTTGGTGGCTTCCACTTTTTTGCAGGTGCCTCCATAAATTGCTTACCAGATGCTTCTGGATCAGGTGATTTACAGAACTAATCATCACTGGGCAACTAGCAAAGCTGGCAGTTAAGAAGTGGTTTGAAATTTGTTCTTGGCAAATATTTAAGCTCAAAATGAACTTTCTTAGTTATTCATGCAAATAAAGCCATGGCTCTTGGGTGCTGGAAGGGAGCACACGGTGAGGGGCTCAGGCACCTAAAATTCATTTTTAGGTTTGTCTGCACACAGACAGTATTGGGTTACACCTTGCAAAACTGCTTTCTAAGCCAGTCCTTCAGGGAGAAGCAAAATCCCAAATGATGATCAGTCCTTCATCTTGTGACAGAACTGTCCTGCATCATGTAAAACTGTTTGTTGATGTGATCAGATGAGAATCACATCAAAAACAGTCACAAAACACAGGAACATTCTGTGAACAAGAAAGAGTGTCAGAAAGCAGCAGCAATTGTTCCTTTGGCAGCAAAGTCCTGTACTGTTGGGCCACTTACACCCCTATTTATTTGAAAGCAAGGCAGCAATGCCAAATTGTACACCCTGCATGACATGCCAAGGTGTTATTCTTACTGAGATCCAAATCCTTGCCCCACAGTACCAGGTGCACATCTGGGATTGAGGACAAGGAGACTGTAGCTCCTCCATGCCCTTTGTGTGTGCTTTAGGGCATGTTATAGTGGGAGCATCACAGGGCCACAGCCCTGTACCCAGGCCTTGGGCAAAGGCTGGATGGTCCTGAAAGCCCCAGCTCCTAGCAAAGAGGAGGACATACTTTTTTTTTCCCCTCCCCCCTTCTCTCACTTCTCTTGAATGCTGTCTGTAGTTTAATCTGCTCCTTCTCCTTAGGGAAAAAACCCACTCTGAGATTCACCTAGAGGGAGGAAGAGCAAAATTTCTGGGATTTCCTAAAGTTTCAAGTTCAGTGTAGGGGTAGATGAAAGAATGGTTTCCATGGATCTTCAGGAGATGGTGAGGACCTACTGCAGAAGGGGAAGAACTGCCCTGATTTTTCGATCACAGTGACCATGGGACATGTCTCAGCATGATCATAGTCAAAAGCTTGTCACTTGGAAATCTTTGCCATTTCCTAAGAGCTTTGATGGCTTTGACTTAGAGGTTTTAATGAAAATTAAGCCGCAAGTGTTGCAAGATGAGAAATCTTTTGACAGTGAGCACCCAATACTGCCTTTTTTATAATATCTGTGAAATAGAAATACACAGCCCTCCAATTAATGCCTGAGCTGTGAAGCCTAAGTCTCGTCTCTGCTATCAGCTGGACTTTAGCTGGATCCCCTTTAAAAAAGTTGAATTTAACAAAAGCTCCCTAGCTGCTCTTTTCTGGCTTTGGACATTATCAGTCATCTTCATCCCATGGTTGCAAGATCAAAAAAGTCAATAATCACTGAAAAGGCTGTTCCAGGATAGTTTTTTCAAGTTGTGATCTAGCCACTCTGTTGTCACACCTGGGCTGCTCTTTGCAATAAAAAGTCATTTGGGACATTCTGGAATAACTAGGCAGAAGACTTTTTTTTTTAAAAAAGCAACCTTCGATCCCTTATCTTTAATAAATGGTGAGCATTGTGCAAAAGAAGCTTGAAGTAAAGAGCAGTATTTTTGCACAAAAGCTACAGTGAAGGTTATAAACAACTTTTGGGGCTCTCTTTTCCTCCTTGTGCTACTTGCTTTCCATGTAGAATAGAATGTGAGTGTAGGGAGACCCGAGCCAAAATTTCAGCCAGGATTCAGGCACTTTAGGCTGCTCTAGTGGTTCAGAACAGCCTTCAGACTGAAAGGTCTTGCACTATGTCATCTTAGCAGGCTTATGGAAGAAAATTAGCATCTCAGAGTTAGCTATAAGCCTTGTGGTCTCAGTTACCTTTGCAGCAAGGGATGTATTAGCGGTATATTTATGGCTTATCTGATCTCAGTGGTGAGGAGGCTGGCTTTCCATAACTGCTCAGCATGCTTCAGCTAAGGTGTCTTTATAAAGCTGAGCTTTTGGTATCGTGGTGGCAATAGGTGAGTGTTTCTCCTCTCTGGAGATCATAAATCCCTGTGGTTATTTAGGTGCTGCTGCAGGAGGTGAGCCCTGGAACACCCAGGTATGGAGCTGTATTTTGGGCACAGGCAGTGGCTGAGATTCTCTGCCTGTTCTAGGCAGCACTCAGATATGTGTATTGCCATCAGCAGGGAGCTTCACCTTGGCTGGGCTCATACTTCTCGATTCCTGTATTGTCATCGCCAACTGCATCAGTATAGACAGCAGATTTTTATCTTCGGTTCTGTTTCGAGAGTTTTGTGCCTTTGCTGAATGGATTTAAATGTTCATCTAAGTGCATGGAAAGGAATTGAGAGATCATGTTTCAAACTCAGAATCACTTCTTCAGGGTGCATACTGATTGCTAAATTAGAAACCAGCCCAAGGGGTTGGCTAGAAATTAGAAACCAGCCCAAGGGCCTATCTCCTGAGGAGGAGAAAGGTTCCGTATCTTCTCCTGGAGCATCCAGAGCTGGTTCTATCCGTCCTAGAGTGAGGTACTAGTATTGAGGCAGCCTAGAAAATCCAGGGCAACAGAAGGAATTATTCTACTGAAATGGAAATCTCTCTCCAGGCCGAGAAACGAGGCTGCCCCTGCGCATCAAAGGGGAAGGCATAGGACCCCGGCTCCACTTCAGCTTCGACCAGCTGGACATCGGGAAGGTTTTTGTTGGATCAGCCCACAGCTATGAGGTGAGCAGTAGGAGTTCTCAGGGGTTGAGCTGGATCCTGATGGCTCCTGGGGCAGCAGTGAGTCTCATGGACCTGCGGGATTTCTGGCAACTCAGGCAGTTGTGAGCAGGGAATATTTGACATAATAGTCAAATTCAGGGGCTTTCACAGAATCTGGATACTTCTGGTGGGGTCTGAAAGGTGTATATGTTTGTGAAGCCCTAATCTCTGCTTTTTGGCAATCTCCCTTTGAGATCAGCTGGGAGGCTTCTTTTAAAAAAAAAAAACAACAAACCACAACTCAAAGCATCAGCAACAACAAAAAAAACCCCCCACCAATCAAAATAAAAAACAAACCTGAAAACCAAAACCCAACCAATCAAAAACAACCAAACAAAAAAACCCACAAACAAACAAAAAAAACACCCAACAAAAAAGAAAATCCCCAAACAACACTTGACACATGAAAACAACAGTGGGTCAAAAAGATAAGTATTCAAAGGCTTTTGTTTTAGCCCTGGATGCAATGCTGCTTTGTACTCTGGCTGTTAAAAAGCAGCTGGAACAAATTTACTGTGTTTGAAGTCAAGAACAGTTTTCAGTTAAGTGCATCCTGCTGATTCCTGGGAGTCAGAAATTGGGAGTGCTTCCCCTTGCTGACCAGCCTCTTGGCCCACTTCAGGCTTGGTGCATCTCTGGCTCTATAAAGAGCAAAGCATTTCTTGAAATGAAGCAAAGGAATTTTCTATATATTTGTCTCCCCCAATGGTGTCAAATCTTCTGCAAAAAAATGATAGAGCAAGCAAAAGAGGTAGAAAATGAGGCAATACATCATGCCAGACACTTTCAAAAGCTTTACTGTGGCAGGGAAGGACACATTAAGGTGCTTTCTTACTCAAATATTGTGCTTTCTATGCATTTCTAATCCTGATACTTTATTGATTCTCTATATATCAATTTATTATTTCCGTTACTTGAGAAAATGTGAATAAGTAGATGATGCTGTTAGTGCTGTCCTAAGCAGCTAGACTGGAGGTAAACCTCAGCTCAGCATAGGATCCCTAAGTGCAATTTGTACGTAAGTTGTAAAACACATGAGAGGAGAGAGTAGTTTTCAAGTTAACCATTGCAGAGTTTGAATATGTGAATATTTTCAACAGCAGCTGCAAAATTAAAAAAATAAGACACATCTCTGGTGCTGTCTCAGTTTTTCTCACCGGATTTTCAAGGACAAAAATTAGGGAAAAGAAAGCCAAAGCAGATAGATACATCCATGGAAATGACAGGATTTCATCCTGCAGAATCAGAAACTTTATAGCTTTGCTCTGGGTAGTTTTGTTGGTGACTGACAGCATGCTGGTACTCGCAGAAGTGGGCATTTCTCGCCCCACATGAAAAGAGCTGAGTCTCAACAAATGCTGCAGAATCGTGTCACATGTCTGAGGCAGTAGATCTCTTGAGTATTCAACAAAACACAGCTTGGTTCTAAATTTTCAGTTTATTCTAATAACGGTAAAATCTTAGATGGTCATTGTGAATATTTAGGAAAGAGAAATTCTTTAGAATAGATGGAGCTGTTGTGCACCTCATGCTCATCCTTTCCTGACATGTGTGTCTGAGCAAAGACTAAGAAACTACCACATCAAAGAAAAAATGAAAGAAACCTAAGTTATAGAGTGTAGCAGAATTGGGGAATGCTTCTGAAGGTGGTTATAGTGCTGTCCTGAGGTGTCTTCTGCATGCAATGAACTTGTGGGCTGCAATGGAAGCTGGACGTTCTGCCTTTGGCAGGATCAGATTCATCTGGAGCAGAATCAGTTGTGTGCTGATTCACTAGTAATGCTGCAACTGCCCTTTGTTGCTCTTAGGGACAGGTCTGAATCAACTCAGTGATGTTAAGTAGGTCCTCTGCATGGGAAGTCAAAGTAGACTGCTCTGTGTCAGTGGAATAAACCCAGAGTAACTGTTTATATGAAGTTACCACTGCTTTACACGAAAACCCAAAGGCAGCACTTGCTTCTGCCAAGGAGCAGCATGCAGCAGCATCTGCCTTTTACAGATGTTAATTGTTTCATCAGAAAACAAATCAGCCTTCTGTAAGGAATATTCCTTCTATCTTTCCATTTCACTTCCTTGCTGCTGCAGGTGATCCTGTTTAACAAAGGAGCCATCAATGCCGTCTTCAGCTTGGTCCTTCCAGCTACAGCTCTGGGCTCCTGCTTCACCTTTCTCCCCCAGGAGGGCACCATTTTGCCTGACGGGCTCCAAGTCATCCAGATTTCCTTCAGTTCCACCATCCTGGGGCAGTTCACAGAAGAATTCAGGTTCAGTGTGAATGGATCCCCTGAGTCTGTGACCTTGACTATCAGGTGAGGAGGGTTATAGGAGCTTGGTGGGCACATCTGTATCTATATCTGGGCAATCATCTTCCACCTACCTCATTTTATTATGGAGCAGAGAAAAAAGGTGCTAAGGTCTTAGTCTTGGCTCTGATCCTAGCATCCCCACACTAAGAGCCAAGACTTTTTAACCTTGACTCCAGTTTGAACCTTGCAATTGCAGCAGCAAGTGAAGTGTAATTGTCTGTGAGAGGAAATCATAGAATAGCTTGGGTTGGAAGGGACCTTTAAAGGCTGTCTAGTCCCAGCCCCCTGCAATGCGCAGGGACATCTTCAACTAGATCAGGTTGCTCAGAGCCCCGTCCAGCCTGACCTGGAATGTTTCCTGGGATGGGGCATCTACCACCTCTCTGGGCAGCCTGTGCCAGTGTTTCACCACCCTCATAGTAAAAAATTTCTTCCCTTATATCAAGTCTAATTCTACCCTCCTTTAGATTAAAACCATTACCCCATGTCCTGTCACAATAGGCCTTGCTAAAGAGATTGCCCCCATCTTTCCTATAGGCCCCATTAAGTACTGAAAGGCTGCAATAAGGTCCCCCCGCAGCCTTTCCTTCTCCAGGCTGACCAACCACAGCCCTCTCAGCCTTTCTTCAGAGGAGAGCTGTTCCAGTGTCTGATAAGTTTTTGTGGCCTCCTCTGGATCTGCTCAAACAGGTCCATGTCTGTCCTGTGCTGAGGGCACCAGAGCTGGGTGCAGCACTGCTGGGTGTTTTCACCAGAGCAGAGCAGAAGGGCAGAATCACCTCCCTCGACCTGCTGGCCGCCTATGACCATGCATCCTATGCCTTTCAATACCTAGTTTAATTTTCAAAGTCTTGGTTTCCTCTGTGAAGCAGTTTTGCCTTCATGGTTGAGCCAAGGTGGCTCTGTGACTTTCCAGGACACTGTTTGCACAGAATTTGGCAGCAGCAGGTTCCTTTTGTGACACTTAGACATCTCTGTGTGAGGACCCCAGGGCTTTAAGTGACTACCCATGCTGGAAAAAAGTTTGACTGGAGGCTGTACACGAAAGGTGGGAAGAGGCTTCCTGCCCAGTGTGAGTACCCAGGAGCTGGAGTGACTCCTTCCTACAGGTAGGTCATTCCCCCTTGGGCCATGGCAGAGAGTGATGGTATCAGTTTTGGGCATAGGTGGTCAGGGACATCCCACCTGAACACACAGGCCGACAGGGCTTTAGAGATGGGCGATTCTGCAGCCAGGAGCAGTGTTTGTAAAATCCTCTGTAAATAATCCATAAAAAATGGGTAGCAGCAGCCTCAACATCATCTCACATGCTAATGTGTTGGGACAAGCTGTCCTCCCACCTCTTGCACAGCGAGTGATATGGTACCTCTTTTCTGCAGCCAGAAAAATGCTGATGCAGGAGATGGGGAGCTCTGCAGCAAGTACTGTCACAAGGACGTGGGCATCATCCCATGGGCTGGTGCTGTTGGAAAAGTTAATCCTTACTGAGCAAAGGGGAGAAGAGGGAAAAATAAAAAGCTTATGATAGGAGAGGCAAAGTTCGCTTCTCAGGACCGCAGCAGCATGTGAGCTTGCCCCAGCTAGTCTTAACCTGGTGAGTTAATTTGGTGTAGGCAGGAAAGCTGATGCCGGAAAGCTGATGCTGGAGCTCTGGAGCTTTGGGACTGGCTGTACCTCCTCAGCAGCCAGCCTCCTGGGCTGCTGCTGTTGGGAGGCAGTAGATCAAGGTACTAAAGAAATTAAAGGAATCTGCAGTCAATCCTACCAATAAGGTGAGGGAAATGGATAAAAAACAAGGTTATTACCTTGTAGAGAAGAGTGGTGAGTAGGTCTGTTGATCTCAATAGAGAAACAATTATGTTGGCTTTGTGTTTGGAGGGAAAGTGCTGCTTTTTTTGGAAATCAAGAGGGAACATTTCATAATCAAATAATTTATTCTCCTCTGTCCCTCCCCCAAACCAGTCACAGGATGTTACTGCATAAGCAGCTTTCTCCTTGAGCAAGGGCAGACTTTGCTTGTAAAGATGCACTTATCACAGGTGGAATACAGTATTGCTTGGACAGTGCCCACTGCCTCTGCCCCATAATGGCCCTGCTCCTGGGGAAGGAAACAGCTGTCAGTGGGATAGCTGACTTTTGGATTCCCCACAATCAAATGAAGTGGTCCTTTTGACTCCACTGATGCCCTGGCACCCAGTGCCCAGTACATCCTCCCCTTCTCTGTGACCACTCTGCCCTGTTCCGCTAGCACCACTTTGGGCTCAGTGCAGACCTTATATCTTAGTGAAAGAGAATTGCTGGTTCTTTTTTATTTATTTTTTCCCCATCCTTGTACTCCTCCTTCCTGGATGGTAGCTCCTATGCAGCCCATCTGATGGTACCCCAGCATCCTCACCTGTTCCCATACAGCTGTCTCTCAGCAGTAATTCCCATTGCAGTCCACTCTTCCCTGAGATGGCATCTGCCTCCTTGATTTCTGTCTTGCCTTTTTCAAGGATCCCTATCCAGCCCTTATCTCTCATTCTTCAGCCCCACAACTCAAGCTGTTTGTTTTCAAACTCCTTAAAGATGTCCACCCACCAGGTCAAGCTGAGCCTTCCTCTTCAGGAGGTTTTGACCCCTGGATGTAGTCCTCCATGGAGAAAAACTCCCAGTTATTTTGAATGCAGGCAAACTGGTTGGTGGGACATTGGGCTGCAAAGGGAGGAACGAGGATGGGAGTTCAAGTGGTTCCTCTCCCACCTTGTGTTATCCTTTCTGCTCTGCAAGGACCCTGATCTCCCTTCACAAATGCATTATTTAATACTACTGTTAAACACAGTCATAGCCAAAAACACTGCCTTTCCCCCCCATTTTCTTGCAGGCTGTACTGTTATCAGCTGTGGTGCACAGAGCTCTGGGTTGGCTACTTGACTGGGCCTTCTGGGCTGTCATTCAGGTCTCACTTACTTGAGCACAGATTTGGTGCACTCAGCAGAAATGGCAGTCATTTCCCCACTTGCCTGGCAAGGCTCATCCTCGGCAGCTTCCCCGCGTGATCCCCAGTCATGGTTGGTTTGGAGGTAGTTTTCCATTGTCTCCTGGCAAGTGCTGTGACAGAAAGCATGTCTGCTCCCTTTGCTCTGTCCAAAGTAAGTTGTTAGGGAGGTTAAGACTGATTATGTGAGGTCCTTGGACTGGGAGCTTCAGCAGCAGCAGGGATTTGCTGCCTGTCTTATTCTCAGGAGCTGAATCAGTTCCAATAATTGAGAATTAGCATTGGATTGAAACTCTTGAAAGTCAGTTTTTGAGTGATTTTTTTTATTATTATGTAAACAGAAGATGCCCAAACCATAGGTGATTATTCTTTAGTTTGAAACCAATTTTACAAGGTACTGAATGCTTGTTTCTTTGGTGTTTAGAAAGGGATGCTGGAAATGGAACACCATAGATGAACACAGGTCCCTCCTGCAGGATGCTGGGGTCTGTTCATGTGCAGAACAGACCCGTTGGCAGTCCTGTGAATAAAACTAGATGGCACCATTTGCTGTGGTCCTTGATTTTTAACTAAGAGGCAGAGCTGTCATTGATTGACATCAACCATGAAATAAATTATTGAATGTTGTGCAGCTTCACATGCTGACTTCAGTGGGTGTTGGTGAATTTTGGAATTTGGAGCCTGTCTGCTGGATTTAAGGATGGGCAAGGTGGTGTGGTGTGTTCAGGACACCCATGTTCAGTGGTTTAAAAATGTGTGTTGCTCTTGGATGTGTCAGCTGGTGCACTGGTGACAAGCTGATTCTTTTCTGCAAGATTGAACTGTCTGCTGTGTTGAACTGTCGCTGCTCTTCTCAGTGGATGTTTGGGGCTCCCCTGGACTCATCCCTCAAAATCCTGCATGCATAATGATTGTGTGGATCAAGATCTTCTTAGATGTTCATATACTCTGTGGAAACACCAGTTCCAGCTAAGAAATACCAAAGCAGAGAACCTGTGGCTGGAAAGGCTAGTAAATATGAGTCCACTCCTGTGTGGACACCTCTGTGTCCATCACATCGCAGATGGGGAAACTGAGGCACTGAGCCATCACTTGTTCAGGATACTTCATCTGGCCAGCAGCAACTTGGGGCATACCCTGCCTGAGGTGGCCACATCAGCCACTATCAGCTCCTGGCCACTTTGGTTTGGCTGCCTCCTGTCCACATGAATGCCACACTGAGCACAAGGGTGACAGGTTGATTTGAAACCCACTGTGCTTCTGAGACCAGCTTTTATCTATCCGAGCTGTAATGGGAGCTGAATGCTTTGCAATTGTCTTTAACCAAGCCAATGCCTCCTCTGCCTGTCTTTTGTCCTCACAGGGGCTGTGTTATTGGACCGACTTTTCATTTCAATGTACCTTTCCTCTGCTTTGGCGACGTCTCCTTTGGTGAGTGTGCCCTGGGCTTGGACCAGAGGTTGAGAGGTCTGTGCATTACCAAAATGGAGCACTTCAACATGAAAGCATCTGTCAGTTGCGTTCCTCCATAGCAGGCTTCAGGGTATTAAAGCCAGGGCTGCTGGTTGCTTAGGCAGTGTTTTGCCATCCTGAGATCACATAGGTCCAAAGGAACAGAAAGTCAGTATTTTCTAGTGTCCCTCACAGTCTGTTCAGCCCCAACCTCCCAATCCTTGGCAGCAGAATGACTGTGAAAGTCCTTGTCCCAGAAAGGCCATGGGGATGGGACTGCAGGAGGAGGGAATTTAAGCCTATAGCTGCTCTGGCTATATGTTCCTGTTGCAAGACGGTGACACCATTTACCCACCCGACCTTTAGTGTGAGATGTTAATTAGTGCTGTTGGGGGTACTTTGTTATCACCTACCAGGTAATATGCCCAAGCAATAGCTCTGCATCAGGCACTGAGGTCCTCAGAGACACGGGCTCCTTTTCCTTCCCCACCAAAAGTCCGGCTCTGCTGACAGAGCCGGTGGCTGTGTGTCCAGAGTGTCTCCATTGACATGCAGATTCTAGTTCTCCATCTCAGCCTCACAAAAGGATTTTTACTGAGATGATCTAAAGTTTAAATGTGAAATCAATTGTGGATTGATTGAAGGGCCATTATCATTCTCCGCCCAGAATGCCTCTGTGTTTTCATGCTGTTCATGGACTTTTTAAGAAAACTCATTACCTTTCCTGAGCCACTTCCTCCCCTCCCTATGTCACTACTCTCCCAGTTCTTTGTTTCCTTTTGAATAAATAAAACAAAAAACACACCGGGCAGAAATATGGTTATGTAATAGGAGATTCATCCTACTTAATCTGATTTCATTAATAAGGACTTTTCAGCTGAAGGCAGCTATTGTATTTTTGCTTCTTTTAGCTATGCTGCTAACTGTTGTCTGTGTCTGGAGACTTTGGTCTCGCTCAGGACTGTGAAGTCTGTGTTTGTCTTTTTTGCATGCATCCTGCCTCTGTGCTGGAATAATTGCTGGAGGTGGGCAGTGGTTGCTGTTGATGGGCATGAAGAAACTCCCTGCTGTGTCTGCAGTTGGTTTTCCTCCCCATCTGTATTGAAATAATGCTTGGTAAGCAGGCCATGGGAGACGATGTCTCCTCACAGAGCTGGCCAGCCAAGCCAGATGACTCCAGCACAGGTTGTGGGCTGATGTCCTGTCTCTGCAGAACATCCCCACTAGGTGTGGTTGTATAACTGGTGCATAATGGAAAGCTAGTATCAAAGCCAAAATGATGTAAATGTTTGCGGGCGGTAATCAAAGCCAGTGTGCAGCATGGACGTGATGTCCCCATTTGTTAGGTACAGTGACACATGGTTCCTGCTAGTTTCTAAGCAAACATCGGGCTTGCCTCCTGTGAAGTGGGCTGCAAGTTGTTACACGCTCAGTCTGGTTGCCCCAAAACAGGAGATGCCTCAAGGATGCTGCCTAGAAAAACTGCATTAGTGTGCTTTGTATTATGCTATAATAATTCCCAGTTTCATCTATTGCTTCTTTTTCTGTAGCTTCTCCTTGATGGGACTACACTACTTTTATATATTGAAAACTGTAGGAATGTTCACAGAGTTAACAAGGAAGTTTATGGATTGAATTTTCACAATAAACCATTTGTCTGGATGCACGCTCATAAATGAGAAATAATTGGTGCTGATTTTGGGGCATGTGAAAGAGCTTCTTGGTTAGAGAGAAAAAATTCTGGTGTTCGGCATTGCTAAGAGCAGGCATTGCCAAGAAAGCAATCTCTGTTCCCAGTGTAAAAGGGAACTTAAGTGACAATTAATTCCTTGTTTAGCTTCTCAATTAGCTGTAATTCAGTTTGAAAAGAGCTAAACTCCAAGCACGGTTTTATCATAACAGGATATTCACACCAGGAATCATAGGATAATTGGTGCATAAATTCATGTTTTTGTGTCCTTTTCCCAGGCTTTCCTCGCACCTTGTCATGTCGCCTCACTAACAGCTCCTTGGTGCCGATGACTTTCAACCTTCGCATTCCTGGGGACGGCTCGGGAGAGCCCAGTGTCACCAGTTTTGTTCAGATATCAGACAACACTTGCTCATCGTGGAGAAAGGGAGCCCAGGATCACATCAAACCAACTGAATTTACCATAACGCCCTGCAAAGGGACCATCCGCTCCCAGGGACTCCTGGATATCCAGGTATGGGAAGAGTCCAGCCGTATGTGTTTCAGCAGGTGGAGCTGAAGCTTCAGTGATGTACAAGCGGGCTTTAGTGCTGCTAGAATAATGTAAGATACATGTATTACTGTTAGGCTTTTGTTGGCTGGGTTACTCTGGCATGTTTCTGAAAGAGCACTGTTTTGTTTCCAAAATCATAAGTTATACAGTCTTGTACCATATAGTCAAGTACAGAAGACATTCATGTGTTTTTGAGAGCGGCTTAGAGCGATTTCTTTGATTTAAAGTGGGCAGAGGAAGGATGAGGACAGAAAGTGGCTCTTAAAAAGAGATGTCATTTTATAAAGCAGTTTGCTTTTTTTCTGCTCTTATTTCTCCTCTCCTGCTGAGCAGAAGGAGCTGTATTCACTGCAGCGATCTCCAAAGGGGACTGAAAAAGCTTTGGCTGACGTGAACTTCACAGCATCTGCTGGGATATGATTTGCCCTCAGCTTCCCACTGTAAAGCTGAATTCATTCTGTTCAAGTCAATAGATTTCCTCTGGTTTTATGCTGTTGTAGTCAAGATTAAGAATTGGTCCCTTAATTTTAATACAGTGGTGAGTAGAGCATTAGTCTAATTGTGCTTTAATTTGGCTTACATATGCCCTGGTAGCTGCATGGTGTATTTAACAAAGCAGACATTGTCAGAAGACTTCTATTATTTCCAGAGACTGTGCTCTACACATGGACCAGCAGAAAAATTAGGGCAAAATCCTCCCTTTCCTTACTGTGGAATGAGAACTGGAGGACACCACGCATGGATGACGGCCTTCGTGAGTGATGAAGTATTTAATGCTCTTCTCTTCCACCAGGTCACCCTGTGTTCCAACACTGTGAAGACATACGAGCTGGCACTGGTGGTAGACGTGGATGGGGTTGGCAAGGAGGTGCTGGCATTGCTTCTCACAGCCAGGTATCAGTGCTTTCTTTGCAACTCGTCATCTCTCCTTGTGCATCCACCACCAGCATGCTGCCTTGCATGCTGTTTGCTGGCTCCAGCTCCCAACGAAAAGTGTTGCCTAATGAGCTAGTTCTGCCCAGCTAGATATGAGAAGAGCAGTGCTTTGAAAGCAGCCTGTGTTGAGGAGCATCTGTGCTCAACGGACAGGCATGGCCCTGAACCTTTTTCTAAATGAAACAGTAATTATATTCATTATTGGACTGTTTTTTGGTGCTTGAGGTGTAACTAAGTTCCAAAGGGCTGCCTCTCCTTTTTCATGCAAGTGGTGGACTTGTGCTGGGTTGCGACCAAAATGCAATGTTTGTTTGGGATGCAGCGAACAGCCTGCTGAAAGCTGGTCTCTGGTTCAGTTAATGAAGGCATGTGCAAATGGTGAGAGAAAAATAAAGGCAAGGTCTTATGAAGGGGAAAAGTCCTTGACATGGAAGGTGAGCTCAGGCTTCTCTGCTTTCCTCTGGTTCTTTTGAGCATTAATGTTCTCAGACTTAAATGAAAAGTTGTTCTTGCTGCAGCCAAGTTCAATCTTGTTGTGCTGCAGTGGGTGTCAGTTTAATTACAGGAGGGATGTAGTTTCCCTCTCCCAGGTAGAGTCATCCAGTCAGTGCCTGGGCTTCAATTTTGTAAAATAAGTGCAAATGGGAACAGACAGCGTATGGACCTGTGGGTAAGGAATGGGCAATTAGCACCTGCATAAAGCAGGTAGTGGCTTGTGCCCTCCATCGCTGGGACAAGTGGCTGAGTTTTCAGGCAGAGCAAGACCAGCATGGGAGAGGAGGGAGTAATTTTAACTGAGACACTGGAGTCTTGTGTTCCCTGAGCCTTGCTGAGCACTGGTCCTTGGTGGGAAGGCTCCCACAGAGCTCTCACCTTGCTGGGACTGTTGTGAGGGTCCTTGCAAGCCTCCTGGGGCAAAGGTGCCTGTCAGCTCTGGGATAGGGCACTGTGCTCTGCCTGGGCACTTGGCGGCCTCTGGGATGCTGAGACTCAGGGTTTGCCCCTCCTTTACGAGAGGTTGTTGAATAAAAGTGAATAAAAAGTTAAAGGTGATATATTGCTGTAGGGGTATTAAATGCCTATTTGACAGTGACAAATGTGTTATGCTCCATTTCATGCTCTTCAAGGAGTAAACAAATTCTACATTCTCTGTGTATCTCTAATTCCCTTTTGGTCATCTCTTTGCCTAGATGCATAGTTCCTCCTCTGCGAGTGCTCAACCCCGTCATGATGTTTGGACGGTGCTTTCTGAAATTCCCTTATCGGCAGATGCTGACCCTTGTGAACGACAGTGATCTTCCAGGCTGCTACAGGATTCTTCCTCAGGTTTGGCATCACATCCGTCTCCTGCCCTCAAATGTTACTGAGGGGTTTATTAGGGGGAAAAAAGGGGTTTTGGATAAGACCTTGCTGATTTATATTCAGAGCTAAAGGTTTGCTGAAAACAGGAACCTACCTGAATATAAACTTCAGACAGCAGTTTAAATTCTTAGGAATCAGTTTATAGTCTAGTCTTTGGGGTGCTTTCATGGAGGAGAACTTAGAGGGTCATGAAAAGCTGCTGCAAGGAGACTGCCAGCACAGGAGTGGGTGTTTGTGGATGCATCAGCTTTTGGACCCCCTTGGGATGCTAAGCCCATACTAGTCTTGCATCTGCTTTTGTGCCTTTCTGCTTTCTCCTAGGGATTTTTAAAAATGTGTGTGAATTATTGTTGTGGGTAGATGTCGAGGAGCTTAAAGTTCCCTCAAAGGTCAATCTGAAGTTGGGTTTGATTCTGCCCCTTATAGGAACACAAAGAGGATGCTTCTGTGTGGTTCTCCAGCCCCACGCCATGTGGGATCGTCCAGCCTCACAGCTCGGTGGAGGTCCCATTTACACTGGAAGTCCAGGTGATGGGAGAGCAGAACGCTGTTGCTCATGTTGCCACGTTTGGGAGTGATGGAGCCCCACTGGTGAGTGCTAGGGGAGATGTGTGCCTTTGTGCGACTCATCTTGGAGGGTCGGGTGTAAAGTGTACAGGGATTCTTCCTGGGAAAACAAGAACTTGTAGTATATGGCTGGTATGGACAAGGAAAGAAAGGATTCATGGCATGAGCAACAACCAATGCCTAGAGGAGAGGAGGGATGGTATCATCTTAGGTGATAATCTAAGTGTCTGGCACAGCATTTAATTATGGATATGCAAGATGGGATAACCAGCCCAGTCTGAAACCCAGCACAACCCGATGGTCTCATACTCTGCTGAGTTATTAGATGAACAGCAACCGCTGCTTCATTAGGACTTTTGTTCAGGAGTGCACAGGGACCTCCCTGAATCCTGCTAAAGCAAGTGCTACGTAAGAAACCAAGCTAAGTGATGTTCTGTGCGAAGCTGGATTTAAGCTTTTCTGGAAGTCAGGCACATCGCATCTGAGAAATATCCATCAAATCCCTTTGCCAAAAGGCCCAGCCAAAGACGTATGAGTCTCCACACCATACGCATCTGGAGTGCAGAGACTTTTTTTCTACCAAGCTTGGAAAGGGAAGAAGCAAAGCACTCCTGGACTAAAGCCTCCTAAAAGTTGTTGTTTGCTTTCAGGCATACACAACAGCAGCAGCAACAACAAAATGTAGGCAAGAGGACATTGTAGGTAGTGTCCTGGCTTCATCTAGCTGAAATCTAGAACAAATTTAGTTAATTAAACTTTAATTTAAAATGGTATTAACTTTTGAAGCAGCTGTTTTAAAATGTCTTGTCATCTCTCTAAGCATGAAAGAGGATGTCAGAGGATTGCTGGGAACCTTAAGTTTCTGTAACAGAAAGGAAGGCTGACATTTTGAAAGCAGTCTAAGGGATTTAAACTTTCATTAGAACGAATGGAAATGACGCTGCTAAATCCCCTGGATGTCACTGAACATCTCAACCCAGTCCTTTGTGGATGTGCACGTAAACCAGTCAACAGGAAGGCCTGGCAGTGCAGGCTTTGTAGGGAAGTCTGAAGTTTGCCAAAAGGGTTGCTCATAAATAAAAGGCACAATTCCCTTAAAAAGGACGGTTTTCTCCCCTCTAGAATAACCTAGCTGTTTAACTGTTAGCTTGTTTGACTACAGTGTTCTTGCAAAGCTTTAACCCTTGAACTAACAATTTATAGTTTCAAACTTTTCCAAATACAAAAGATTAAGGTAATGAATCTGGCAGGTTTTTGTCCAAAGGGTGAGCATTTCAGCTCGAGAATCCTAGCTGTCTCTAAAGAAACAATGAGCCTGAGGTCAAGTGAGTGTGTTGATCTTTAACCGAGTGTTTATGCTTGGTTGCTGCTAGTGCCCAGTGAGTGCTGTTAGAAACCTTGCTGGGTATATTGACAGCACAGATGTGAGTTTCTGGCTGTCAGATGAGATTCTTTGCATTTGCTATAGGACTGCCCTGTAGTTTGGGTGTTGTTTCAAGTTGTTCTCTGGTCCAGAGATTTCTGGGCTAGCAGAACCGTTAGCCGTCTTGTTATACATCCTGCACTGGTGGCAAATCCTACCTGTATGGATCATATGATGCAAATCTGACCTCGGGGGAATGGCTGCAGTGTGTTCCAATAAAGCCAAAATATAAGATTGCTCTTGTTGTCTTAGGTTATGCCGTCTGGTATTGATGCCAAGTCTTTACAGAGTTAGGTGAAATATAGTCCAGATCTTTCATCCAGATTGTGTAGGGTCCCTCCATGGGTCTGTTGCCCGGTATTTTGTTTGCCAGTGACCGCATGCCAGTTTTAGTTTGGTGTATGTAATCTCCTGCATTAAGGAGCTGGTAAAACCCAACCCTGGGGTTACCAGTGGCAAGGCAGCCTTGTGTGCATGGGCAGGGGATTTGGCAGCTGGCCACTATCAGAATAAGCGGTCACTTAAACCATGGCTGTCTGAAAGGGACAGATGCTTTTGATTCCTAAACAATCAAATGTCACATCACATACCCATTGACAAAGCCAGCAGTGCTGCTGGGATGGTGTGTGTGTGGCAATATTACCCGTGGCAAAGTTGCCCTCTCCTTTTACTGCCTTTCCCCATGTGTTACATTGCCTGTCCCTTTTCTTGTCCCTTTTAAGATGACTGTAGATGAAGAACGGGTTATAAAAAAACCACCCTTTGGTGAGGATATATCATGTTAGTATGCACTCTAGTTGAAGCCAGCTGGCCTGGGCATCCTCCAGATGTTATTCAGACCATCTGCAAAGGGTTCTGCCCTGCCATTGCTGCTTCTGCACCACTATCACCTGGAGGCAAAGCCAGCTGGCAAAGCACATCGCTTCCCTCTAGCTCCTTCCTGGGAGCTTTGGGCAGCATCACCCAGACCATAGCTCTCTTTGCCTCCCTTCTCCTGGAGGGATAAAAGATCCATCATCATGTATGGCTTCAGTTCCTTATTTTTGAGTTACTGGCCTTGGTATGTGATTCTTTGGCACTTACTTGCATGCAGCGCTGTCCTCTCAAGGGATGAGCATTTCTGATGCTGCTTCTTCTGGCTGAGCTGGGCTAGTGATTCTGACAGCTGCTAATGCCATTTCCTTGAGTCAGACATCACTAAAGGTTTTACATCATGGAGGCTGGTTTCTTTTGTGGTTAAATCATACTCCGTGCCCTCCAGTGAATCAAACAGCAGCTTGTCAGTGTTGGGAGTTTTATGCATTCACATCCTGTATAAAGTTTGGGGTGTTTGGAACCAGTGAAATCCAGTCAGACCGGATAAATTGGCATTGTTTTTAATGATGTGAGAAGGTGATTTAGCAAAGGAATCTGCATTCCTCCTCCAATGGTCTGTGCCAGTTCTGCAAGAGCAAGTCTTTTGAGTCTGACTGTCAAAAGAAGAAAATACTGCTTGAATGATGTAATTAAAAATTAATGTCTGTTTTTCATATAATACTAGGAATACATATAAGCACAAATCAGAGGCAACTAACCTACATGATCTCTACTCTGAAGAGCCTGCTTTGCTGCTGACTTCTGCTGGTTTTCACAGGTGTAGCTTTGGGAACGTTAAAGTTAATGTCCAAGTGTGGCTGTGCAGCAGCAGAAGTCAGGGAGGGTGGTTTGGGGGAAGATTGAGCAGTAAAAGGATTGGGAGTAGGCACAGGGTAGAGTGTGGAGCAGGTGTGAAAAAGCAAGCATAGGAAAATGTGCTTCTTTATCCTCTGATAACAGGAGCTTGTGGCTTTCTGGTGGGATCACTCTAGATCCCACACTTGCTCCAGGCCTTGTGCATCAGTGTTACACCACTGAAAACTTCGAACAGTCATAATTATCCCCCAGTCTAGGAGTCCCCTTAGAACTGTCTAATCTTTTTAAACTTCCCTGGCTTTTTTTTGTTTTGATCTTTCCTACCTGCTTGCTGGAGCAGAAAATCCATTTAGTGAGCATTGGAGAAGGACCAGTTGTCTATGTGCATCCGAATAAGATAAATTTTGGCAGTATCCAAGTTCTACAAGATGCTTCCCGAACTCTCCACCTCTCCAATCAGACTGTCATCCCTGCTTCCTTCTGGGCAGAGATGGTAAGTATCTGTGGGGCTATTTTCCAACAAAAATGACTGGTCCATAGCAGCCTGTGACTTAATTTTTATATGGAACATTTCCATATCACTACCTGAGAGAGAATGCAAGATATTCCATAACAATGCAGCAAGAGGAGCCTGGCTCTGGGGCAGTTTTAGCTGGAGGACCCCTCAGTAGATAGAGAATTTGCATAGACATTTGAGTACAAATGAGTCTGGATCATTTTTAAGTCCTCCCTTTATTTTGTGGAAGGTATTTCACTCAAAGCCATGTTTTTGGAGCTCTGAGATCAAGAGAACCCTGTGGCCCTTTGCTCTTGAAAGGGCATTGGTTTCCCTGATATGTCTGCATCTGCTTTATCTCAAACCCTTGTTAACACTAGAGACTAGGGTGTGAGGTCTGTCCTCAAACTGCTCCTGGTGAGCAACTGCTGGGCGTCAAACCAGCTGGGTTGTTGCACAAAAACATACCTGTAAGAGCTGTGTACCTACAGAGTCGTGGGTGCCATAGCATTGCAGAGCATCTCTGGAGACTAGCTGCAGAAAAAGGCTATTGAATTCACGAGGCTGCATAGCGCAACAAGCTGCATAGCAGGAGGAGAGCTTGGCTGCTTCCCTGGCAGGGGGAGCAGGGATGATGCAGCTGGGAAGGGCTTGTGTGCTGAGGCTGGGTGGGATGTGCTCCCCACTGGAAGGGAAATGGGAGCAGGAAAAAGAGGTTTGGAAGAGGTTTGTGCTTCTCTGTTAAACTTCTGGGGTGGTTAACCTGGGCTGAATTTCCCTCTTGCTGCTTTTCCAGCTCTTTCACTCCAGTTTCTGTACCCAGGGGGATAAATGTAACCTCAAAATTCACAGGTCAGCTTTCTTTGACTTCACAATGAAAATCTGCTTTCCATAACTGCAGAGAGTGAGCCACCTTGGATGGGTGGTACTGGTGTATAAATGGTGGTTTTTGCATGCTTGAACCCAAGACTGACCTGAAGAGCTCTGTTTAGGTACTGCTGTCCTGGTAAAACACCTTCCCTTCCTCCACTAGGCAGCTTGCCATGTACCCGGGGGGCTTGCAGAGGGGTAGATTTGCCTCTCTGTTGCCTCAGTTTCTTAGCTTATGGGATCGAGAAATAAATCCTATCCTGCTTCACTGCAGTCTCTGCAAATATTGTGGCTAATCAATAAATAGAACAATAATATGAGGTGGTTCAAGGCTGGTTTATTTTCCTGCAGTAAAGATGAACTCTGCTGCTCCATAGTCCCCCCTGCTGACTTTAGTTACCCCACAGTGAGCATCTCAGCTTCTCAGGCTAGCTGCTGATATCATGGCGATGTTCAAGGAGGCAGGTCCTGGGAACCTGCTCAGTCAGACATTTCAGCAAGGGCTCTTCAGACTCTTCAAGACTCTGGTGCTGAGCCTGCCTGATGGAAGCAGCACTGCGACAGGCAGGATGTGCTTGAGCTACTCCCCTGCCCTCAGCAGCTGCCTACTTTGGTGCCTTTGCTGCTGCCTTAGGCTGCCTGGCAGCTTATTGACAGGAAGAAGAGAGGACTGAATAATTTTGGAGATCAAGTTTGAGTTGCATTCAGGTGTCAGGGTGAAGTATACATGTACGTCTGAGAGCAGAGCTGGCTCCAGCTGTCCCTTGGCCTAGCTGGTGGGTGACTTGGGCATCCTTCATTCACGTGTGCTCCTGAACCCAAGTCTTGTGTTCTCTAAGATGCCAAAGCTGCTGCTTGGAGATTGCTGCAGGACACAAGCTGTGATTTCCCTGTCTCCCATTTGATGGCGTATCTCAAAACTGTGACTGTTTGCAGTTAGGCTTATTGGATAATGGTCCTCACTTGAAAGAAAGAGCCATTGACTGAAACTTTCACAGCAGCATTGCATCAGCAGTGTTACAGTACACACTGACTGGCAGCTCAACAAACCGAATGAGATTAAATTAAGGGGCAGCAACAGGGCAAGTAAAAGGCTGGTGTCTTGTTCGAGACCAAAAAGGAAAATGCTGTAATGCAGATGGCCATGCTGCTGCCTTGGTGGTGTTCATAACCATCACATGCAAATGGCTGTTCCTGTCAAGTCAAGCTTTCCTAGCTTTGTGGCAGAAAAGAGTATTATCTGAGCAAGATGAGATGCTCTTTTTGTGGATAACTTCACTTTGGAATACTGACTAAAGGAATTACCTGGCATACCCTCATGCACGGGCTTCCCTGGACCCCTCTTTTCTTCTGTGTTGCATGAGTTGTGGGGAGCAGCACTTGAGCCGCTCTGCTGCCAGAAGGAAATAAATAAAAAAACTCCAAAGCTGTGCACTGAGATGGGGCCCTCAGGGTTTAAAGAGAAGTGTAGGGACTTCGTACCTTAGTCCTCTGTTGGCTTATCCCTGCAGTCTGTGACCCTTGGGACCAGAGTGCCATCCCATGCTTATCCCCTGAATCCTGTGTCTGATGTACTTTTCCTTGTCAGATTGCTTTCTGAGCTGCCAGGCAGCCCTGTTAGAGCATCCTCTGGATCCAGCAAGGGTAGGGTTTGCCTTTTTCCATGGGTAGAAAAGACTGGAGGAATATGGCTGGATGAAGGAGCTGCTGCAGCTTAGCTGGGGGCTGATGTGACCTGCTGGAAAAGGTGGCTGTTTCTCCTCCTTGCTGCTGCTGTCATCTTCTTTTCCTGTTTCCTTAAGTGTTTGATTTTTGCCATATTGACAAGTGCAAGAGAGTTGTATTGATTAATGGAAGTGTTTGCATTCACTGCAGAGTGGAAAAAACATCATTCTTTGACCATTTCCTACTTGTTCTTTGTTGCTCTGTCTTCTCAGGAATCTTCTATTTGGCTACTAAGAATGACATTTCAGCATCATGGAAGGCAGCTGCGTATCATGCCTGTGTGATCAGGAAAGAAAAGACAGGCCTAGGGTGTAATTTCTGCTAATCAGTGGCAGCTTTCTTCTGCCTGCATAACCACCGTGCTGGGTCTGTTATGTCCTACCTCAGGGAGGCAAACAGTGGTTTCCTGGTGCCTTGTAGTGAGGGAGGACTGAGAAAGTCTTTTCTTGGGACTTCCTCTTCTAGTGATGGTGCTCGGTTTCCTAATCAGGGGTCCTGTCTTCTCTGACCTGATCCTTGACTTCCCTGATCCAGAGCCCTGTGTTCCTGATGGAGCTTGCTGCAACCTTGTTTCTAGCAGTGGTTCTACAGCCAGATGTGTTGTCATCTTCAGGAGAGTGCCTGGCGAGCAGATCCATGTTCCCAGGGATGGGCTGCCATCAGATTCAACTGGAGTTGACATTGCAAAAGAGACCAAGTTTTGTTTGTGGGGGGAAAAAAAAAAAGGCAAAAAAGCTGTAACTTTATCTTCTCACTGGGATTCACTGGAGAAAATCGACTGATTTTCAGGCAGTGTATAAAAGCTTTTGGTCAAATTCGGTGTAAGCAAGGACAGAAAACGCAGTTCCTATTCCCATACTTGCTTCTCTCCTCATTAGTGCAGGATTTGTTTCATTTACTAATTTAATTGCTTATTTCAAGCATTTGACAACATTCTCTTTATTAAAGAAACAGCCATATGGAGAAACAGCAAAACATGGAGATAAAAGCAGTGCTGGTAAGGGGATCCTCCTTTAGTGATTCTGTTTCTTGTTCTGGCTGATGGGCGATTTTGTTGTTATCTGAGTGAATTGTGCAGGCCGGAGAGGGAAGGCTTTGAAGAGTGTGTCAGCATTGTTGATAGCTCTCTCCAACTGCTCTCACTGAAGTTGGAACAGACTTGAATTGGCAAGAGTGTTTTTTAAATCTACTGTAAATTACTTCCCCCCAGCACCTGTGAGTGAGGCACACTAAGACAGTGCCACCCCCTTCAAATGAGATCTGCAATGCTATTTAGAAATAAGTGTTAATTTAACTTTCCAGGGCAGCATTGGCCCTGAATACATGGTCTTTTCTCAGGTGAGCAGAGCTTTTGAAGATAAGATGCAGAGGCTTAACTCTTTCCAGAGCTGTCCTACCAGAGCTTCATGGTGCTCTGAAAGCTCACCTTTAGACTCAACCATTGGTTTGGTTTTTAAAGGCTGTGTTTTGCTAATAAAGCAGTGCTAGTTTGCTGATTTCCACCCAGTTTGGTCTTGCCAGAGCTGGACCATGTCTGGGAAAACTCATGGCATGGGTCAGGGCCAGGATCATCCAGTCTTGTGCTGGTGACTGGTTTTATGAAAACCGGAGGGAGGTAGAAGGCTCTGTCCCTCCCAGTGTTGCACAGGCTTAGGTCCAGAGCATGTGGCTCTTAAAAAGATGAGCAGAGGTATGGAGGAGACCTTGGAAAAGGTGCCTGAAACCTGGCCACAGGGAAGATGTTTGGTGTGGGTTTTTTGTTGTTGTTGTTGTTTTTTAATCATGTCAGGTGTCTTATATGAGTTCATGTCCTTTCAAAATGGATGTATTTCAGTAATTGAAGAAATTGTTATTCTGCTCATCTAGGGAAACTAAGCTTATCATATTGTGCTGCACCCATTGGCCAACTGAAGTAAAGAAGGGTAGAATTCTTCAAGGCGGTTATGTTCCTACAAGCAAGAGTGACTCAGCAGAGTGCTATTCCCAAAGGAAAAGCAGGAGGAGTTTAGTTATTAAATGTTGTGCTTGGCAGCAGCTGGCCAAGCTGTGCCTGTGTCCTGGCTGGTGAACCCGGATGCGCAGAGCAGTGGCACTGGTCTCCTCAGCCCAGGGGGGAGGGCAGATGGGATCTGGAGGGGTGAACTGTGGACAGGGGACACAGATGGACAAAAGCTTCATTCGCTCACTCAGCAGTCTGCTATGAGCTGAAACAAGTGTGGTAAATTAGGCTGTGTTGTTAGTGGCAGTGAGTGCCATGCTTTAATTTTTTTTTTACTGGTTTTAGAGGCCCTACCTCTTTCATAAAATATCCCCTTGATGGTGTTCTGGGGCAGAGGCTAAACCAAAGTGGTCCCCATGGTTTTGTCAAGGACGTGCTGGTGCTGAGGTGCAGGAGGAGGCTGGTTGTTGGTGGGAGTATCTAGCCAGCCTCGCACTCTGACCCCCACCTCCTGCTGGGACTCAGGGTGCTTTTGTGCTGTTTTCTGCCACTGCCAGTTGTGCAGATAAAGAGTAGCTTTGAAATGAAGAAGTGCAGGATCCCCCACCTCAGGACTGCTAAAACACCTGGGACATGGCGCTCTGCACAACTGAGGTAGGGCGAGGTTTTATTTCCCCTTCATGCGCAACCGCCATGAGGAGTGATGTGTCAGTCCGACAAGGTGTGAATGCTGTCTCGCCAGAGGTATGGCTTGGTAAAGCACAGCTGCATTTTTGAGTTCTTTTTCACTCACACAAGGCCGGAATGACCAGAACACTTTAATGTGATCTATTTAACTAGCTTTAGTTTTCTAAAAATCTAAATCTTAAAATTCTAGATTTAACTAGCTTTAAGTAGCTTCAAGAGAACTGAGTGTGGTGGCTCCTCAGTCGTCCCTTAAGGCAGCCATCCATCTATCTCTCAGATGCACACTGATGTCTGTTATCACCAAATTTTGGCAGCTGTCTTTCACAATGGAAATCTGTCCTGGGAGAAGCTAATGATCTCAGCATTGAACTTCTTGATTAAGTGATTGATCCCTACCCTTGCCTGGCACTCAGGGACTCTGATGTCCAATAGTGCAAGCTCCTTACAGAGACAAAAATAGCCACTGTCTTTGTCTATCCTGTGCATACAGCTATTGCATAATTTTTCAGAGCATTTGAGGATAAGCAAGTAGGAGGGATGTTATCAGAAGTTAGATCTTGGTCTTTAAAGTGATGGAGTCTTTTAGCATGGCTCCAAGAGATCTCTTGTCTCTGGGACACAGCCTGGGTGGGTGTAGGCAGAAGCTGACCTAGAAACCTGAGGGAATCTGGCCTTTTGGTCCTGGCAGGTCTCCTGTTCAGTGATGCACTGTGCTGTCCCTTGGACACGCACCAAATGCTAACTGGAGGAATGAGGACATGGTGCGAATCATGCTCCTCCAGAGTGGGCTGTTGGCCTGGCAGGGCATGGTGGGTCTGTGTTGGGCCACCCTGGGAAATTCAAAGTGTGGCTCCATCGAGACAGCCTATCGTTATTCCTCAGTAATAGTTTCTTGGGTACAATTTACTGCCTGGCTTGTTGCCAAGCTTTGATAAATGAGCTTTGTCAGATAGCAGACTTGCAGATTCACCTCTGGAGCAGAGCTATCAGGTCTCCTTTTCAAGCGAGCTACCCTGTGTCAGCATGAATCAGAGGAAAAGTTGTACGTTAATGTCAATGAAAACCTAACACCCACTGGCTCAGTATGAGCATGTTGGCTGAGTAGCCCTCAGCTGATGGCAGCACAGTGGATGCCTCTGAGGCTTGTGATCAGCTATGCACGGGATGCAGGGACAACAGAAGACGGTTGATGGGATCCTTTGTGGTTGGTGAAATCAGTCTTCTCTTGTCTATCTGCCTGGGATTGTGTGCATCACTGGCCTTTGAGACAAAAGATTTTTTTTTTGATGGTTTCAGGAGGCTCAATGACTGTACTCTCTCTGGGAAAGCAGGTAACCTCCGTTGACAGATTTTGCTTTGTTTGCCATCTTCCAGTCTAGTTAGACACTCTGAGTTCAGCCTGGTTTTTGAGTGCTGCTTCTACTCTGCAACCAAGGAGTGTCAGGGGTGCAGAAAACAAAATTATAATTAGCCAGATCTCAAAGAGAATATAAGAATATTCCCTAACAGAGTATGAGGTCTCAAAACAGAATTGTGGAGAGCACGTTGCAGGTAATAATGAATGTGGAGGATGTAGGAGTGAAAAAAGCCTGGCCTGGTCCTCATGGAGAAGCAGAGCCCCAGTGTTTAGCCTGTGCTGATGACCTTCCTCCATCCCATTCTCATCTTGCTTTTTTTAAGAATTTCTCTTACATCCCTAGAGGATAAATTAAATGGAACCGAGTTTATTAGTTTTGCCAGTGCCTGGAATAATTTTGATGCCTTTGGCATGCCCCATCCTGGGATGCAGGCATGCAGACCTGACCTGCTCTCCATGCAGGGCACAGTCAGCCTAAGGAGGTACCGTAGCTGGGGTACCTACACACTGCTGGGACCCTGAATGCTCAGAAAGTTATTACTTCCCTGGCCTCCAGCTAGTCTTACCCTCATTAGCAGAGGTCGTTTTGGGGGGTTATTTATAATACTTTCCATGACTTTGAAGTGTTGCTTAGTTTTCTGATTATGTTCTCCTTTGAGCTGGCTGGTGTCCTGTTACAGCTCAGTGCCGCCAGCCTGATGGATGGAAACTCAAGCTAACTTCACCTGGATCAGGCACTTGCTTGGATCCTGTCAGGCCTCCAAGTGCATTGTTTCTTTCTATTAAAAAAAAAAAAGGCAAAAAACTGCTTCTCTTACAACATGGAGGTGTTTTGGGTGAGTAGTGCCTGTCATCCCATGCACAGCACTGAACTGTGAGGTGCAGGTACTACCAACACCGTGATGGACACTTTGAAGCCATACATCTACATCCCAGAGTGTGTTGTGCTGGCCAGGGAGCACTGCATGCATTTCTCTTGCTCTGCTGCAAGCTTTCTCCCTGTGAATGTGGTTTTAGGTGGACTGGGGGTCTAGCGCCCTTACTGACCTCCTGTCCGTAAGAAACCAGAGGAAGACAGTGCTTGGGAAGCCCAGACCATGCCCACAGGGCAAATGTTTTGCAGTTTTCTTTCTGCTTATTTTTTTACTGCCCTGCTGTAAACATTTATAGCTGAATTTTCCAAAGCCAAAGGATATCAGGGCACCTTACTGCAGCTGATAATCAGTGTGAAAGAAGCACTTTAGTCCTTCAGGGGCTGTTGAGAAGCACTGCCTAACTCTTGGGAAAGGAGACTTTGGTGTTGTGGGTTTTAATCAACTGGTTCTGCAGAGTTATTCTTCAGGCTCTCAGCAGTATCCCCCAGCCACGGTGGCTGCCATGGTGGGATTTGAGCAGTCCTGGCTTCCTCTGGCCTTGAGCCTTTTGCAAACCTGGCCACCATTGTTGGGAGGCCAGGAGTGGTAAAGTAGCCCTCCCCTGAGAATGAGCATCCCTTCGGTTGGGCAAAACTGGGTTAATGAAGTGAGTCTGTTACAGGGTAAAATACAGCTTGTATAAGCTCCTGTATAGTTTCTGTTTCCAGATACTTTAGCTTAGATTCAGGGAAATTAAGTCTTTATGTTTTTTACCCTCATGTCTTTAGTCTTTCCTTTTCCTGCACCCCACAAGACACCAGGGTCCATGGTTTCCATCCTAAGTTAGTGTTTGGTTTGTCTTACAGGCTGGCAAATGCTCAAGCTGGAGGATTGAACCTAGCAAAGGAGTGATCCCCCCTGAGACTGAGGTGTCTGTGACTGTCGTAGCAAACTTGGATGACACTGAGAAATTCAAGGATGAGGTGAATCTGTTCATAGAGAACAGCCATACCTATGTTATCCCTGTCCGGGCTGTCGGCATCGGCACCACAATTGTCACTGATAAAGCCTTTGCTCCGGAGCTCAACTTGGGACCCCACTTCAGGTAAGGGTATTTCTCTGCTCCTGCTTCTCTGGTGGGCTCAGCAAGGAGGAGTTTTGCTGTAGTCTTTCAGGCTTGTTCTCTTTCAGTGATCAAGGTCCTGGCTCCTTGTCACTGAAGCCACAGGAATTTCTTTAGAAACATTTTATGACCAGTTGAAAGCTATTAGATATCCTCAAAAGCCACCAAAATGGAAACCAGTTACTAGATTGTCACTGATTTGCCCTCAGTTACAACACAATTATTTCCTCACTTTATCAAATAAAGATTTGGAGGAAAACAGCAGGTTTCAGAAGCCTCCAGCTGAAAAAGGCACCATTACAAGTATAAACATATTTCCCCCTGCAATAACATTTCTTACTTTTCCACTCTCTATGGAGTATCACCTCACAACAGCAGAAAACCTTGGCGGTATCTTGTTAGCAACTCTGTGACTAAATTAATGGTGCTGCTTTATTTCCCCTCTGCCTGGGAGTCTTAGAGGAGCAGCAGAATTTGTCTTTGCCCCCGTATCATCCCTCGGTTCACTTGTCTTCCCTGTCTCCCCTGCTGGGCTGCTCTCTATTGGATGTACTCACTCTTTCCTAGTTTCTTCTTCTGCTTTCCTTGCCATCTCCTCTGTCAGTGCCTCAGCGGCAGCCTGGGGCACAGGCAGTCGGGGGTGGCTGCAGGATCAGCTCTGAAGAGGAGAGGAGGAGAAGTCTGCTGAGGTTGGGTGGTATAAATTGAGTGTTAATTGAAAGAGCTTTGCTTGGAGGAGGAGGTTCATTGATCCTAACGTGAGTGTCTGAAACCAGGCACGTCCTTGTAAACAGGGGAGGAAGATTAGCCTTTTCAAAGTGCTGCTTGCCTTGTGTTGGAGACGTCTTGGGGCAACAGGAGTCATCTCAAGGTGCATGTTCCTTTCCCTAGCTGCAAAGAGGGTCCACAGTGTTCTGATACCTAAATTTTTGGTTAGAAAGGGCAGGTTAATCCTACCTTAAGCATTTAGGATAGATTTTAAGAGTTTAAATGTATACCCACAAGCCATCCACATCAGCAAGGATGTTGCAGGGAGGCTGGTGCTTGTCCAGCGTGTCCTGTGCTCTGTGCAGCCACAAACTGGCTACACAACACAGGGGACATTGTTGGCATAGTTCATGTCATCATCTTCTGCCCCTTTTCACGCCTTTGCCTGCAGGCTCTGTCTGGAGTTGCTGCCATTGCTGTCAGCTGCAGAGCTGTCACTGAGTGAGCTGAGGTAAGAGCCAGGCAACATCTCAGATGAGTTGGGCTTTCCCAGAACCACAAATTGTGCATCTACCCAGGGCTTCTCTAAGCTTTCATCTGTTGCTGTCCACAACATAAACCATTTCATACTGAGCTTGTACACATCATTTTTTAACAGTCAGTTTCAAAGACTAGTTCGTTCTATACTGTCACTTCTGTGTTTGTATTTAGCTGCATGCAACAGACATGCGTTTTGTAAGCACATACTGTGTACCTCTCAGAGACAGTAACTTTCAGGTACAATTACTGTCCTGATCATGCTCGGATTGATAGAGGGTAAAATAATTACTCCAGACTAGCCTGCAGTTAGTGCTTCTATACATGAAGGAATCAATTTCCATTAAATATTCATTTGATTTTATATCTAGCTCAAGTTATTAATCTCTTCTTGTTGCTCTGTTCCCTCAGCAGCTAGACCTGGTCTCTTGCTGCTGTGTTTGTATAGGGGAAACTTCTGTTGATCCCGTGTTCTCATAGTGTGTGCATCTACCTTCCTAAAACACAACCAGCTGCACTGTTCAGGCAAAGGATGATATATTGGGGGTGATGAGAGTTGGATGCTCCCTGAGGGATGGAGGGCCAAGGGGGGATACCATGGGTGCCAGGGCAGCGACCCCACCAGTGAGGCAAGTGGTGCCCAGATGACCAGATCAATCTATATACTCTGCAGCTCCCCAGTAGCATCTTCAGAGGAAGCTGTCTGAAGCAGCAGCTCCCTAGGGGAAGGTGAAATGGCAGGGAGCCTGCTTCTCCATCCACTTGCAGCAAGGACAGGCCAGCTTAGCATCTGATAGAGTCATAGAATCATTAAGGTTGGAAAAGACCTCTAAGGTCATCAAGTCCAACCCCCAACCCAACACCACCAGGCCTCCTAAACCATGTCCGCAAGTGCCACGTCTACACATTTTTTTTTAACACCTCCGGGGATGATGACTCCACCACATCTCTGGGCAGCCTGTGCCAATGCCTCACTAATCTTAAGTAAAGACAGTTTTCCTAATCTCCCATTTAAACCTCCCCTAACGCAGCTTGAGGCCATTTCCTCTCATCCCATCACTAGTGACTTGGGAGAAGAGACCAACACCCACCTCACTACCTCATTTTTCCAGTCTCCTCCAGACTAAACAGCCCCAGCTCCCTCAGCCGCTCCTCATAAGACCTGTGCTCTAGACCCTTCACCAGCTTTGTTGCCCTTCTCTGGACATGCTCCAGCAGCTCTCTGTCTGTCTTGTACGGAGGGGCCCAAAACTGAGCACAATATTGGAGGTGCGGCCTCACCAGTGCCGAGTACAGGGGCACGATCACTTCCCTGCTCCTGCTGGCCAGACTATTCCTGATAGAAGCCAGGATGCCGTTGGCCTTCCTGGCCACACTGCTGGCTCATGTTCAGCTGCTGTCAACCACCACCCCCACATCCTTATCTGCCAGGCAGATGCAGCAAGACCTGCAGGAAGCATCTCAGAAAAACACTCCAAGTATTAAGGACCAAAGGCTGACGGTGCTCTGTCCTCAGTGACTGAGATGATGTTATTCATGAACCTTTTCCTTGCTGTATGCAAACAGACCAGTTGCTGAATGGTGATAAACTTAGGGGCAACCAGGTCTGGCTCTTGCTGTAGCTTTGAGCTAAGTCAGCCTTTTTAGAGGTGGCTTTATTGCTGAATGTACAGTCAGATAAGGCCATCGGGGCACTGAAGCTGGGTGGTAGCTGGGAAATGACAGCTCCCATGCAATTTTCCATCTCTGCTTTTTTTCTAGCCTGGATCCCTGTTGTTACCACTTCAAGATAACAAACAAAGGACGACGCACCCATCAGCTCTATTGGACAACAGAAGGTTTCGCCCCATTTCGCCAGCATGATCGCCTCCCTGCTGTCAGTAACACCAAGGGCAAAGATTCCTCCCAGAGTCCCAGACCTGCCTGTCCCGTGTTTAAGCTTCGACCTCTGAGGATGGAGCTGATGCCGGGCAAGACTATGGAGATGGTGCTGGAAGGCTCCTCCAGCACTCCCCAGGTGAGGTCCCCCATCAGCTCACCTCCACTGGGACTGCTTCTGCAGCCCCTTGACATTTGCCTGAGAAGATGAGCAAGTGCTTTCAAGAAACTGTTTTAATGCCACAAGTTACCATGGCAGCACCAGTTGCTTTCCTTGATGCATGCATCCATCCATTGCTGAGGCTTTTTTGTGTTTCCATAGCTACCATAAACCCAAATTGCTGACACAAAAATACAGGCTGAAGGAAATATTGCTACTTCAGGGGAAAGCAGCAGGTTAAAAGGTGTTGCGTGCTGAGGCAAAAAGGGAGGGCAGAGAGAATAAGTTACAGTTAGACTGGGAGCACAGGCAGAAAGTAAATTTAAAAAATGCAAAGTAATATATCTGGGGGAAGCAGTGAATAAATCAAAACATCTGCAAAGGGAAGGGAGTGTCTGGGAGCAGCGTCGTTTTTCTTCTGTGGGCAAACATGGGCAGAGGGCTTGTCTAGCCTCTGGAGAGCTAGTCCTGGAGGAGAAAAATGAACAGTGTATCAGCTTTAATGATCGGAGTGACGTTCTCCATGTGGGAAACCATTCCCAGGGATCATTATAATTGACAGCTTGACTTTTGTCAATATTTCCGTAACAGCTCGCCCCAGGCTCTCAGCCAGCCCCAGTGTCCCAGGGGCAGCCAGGTCTTGCAGCACCCTTGGAAGGCAGCTCAGGAGGGGAGATTTCAGCAGGATCACTGGCTGTTCTCCTCCCTGGACCCTTCTTTTCAGGGGAAATCCAGCTCTGCAGAGAAGCTGCCAGATAACCCTGGTGTGCATTCCCTGGCTCCAGGACCACTGGGCACAGATGTTTAAGCGAATGTGGAATAAATCTGCATTAAGCTCCTGCTGATAGTGTTTTGAAAGGTGTTTTTAAAGGGTTGCCTCAGTGGTAGCTTGAGGAAGACTTGATTACTCACCTAGTTGACTGTGATGGGACTGTCCCTGTGCAGCTCTGAACCCAAAGGTTTTTCTGAAGAGGGGGAAAAAGGTACCAGAAGGGAAATTAATTGATCAGGACACTGGTGAGCGTGTCTTGCCTGTAAAGCCAAAAGGAGATCTGTGAGGTCAGCTGTGGCTACCTGGCTCCTGCAGTCAAAGCCAAGACCCTGGGAGCGGGCTTTCCACCTTCCTTGGGTCTTGAGAACTTAATACTCTTCAGGTTGGTAAAGGAGCCCAACTCCCAGCATTTCTTGTGTGACACAAATTATTTTGAAGCCTGGAGGCTCTGAGGAGGAGTTGGGTTGTGGTGTTGTATCAGAGGGAAGAGTGAGAAATAAAGGGAGGAATTTGCAGAAGTGAAACCATGAGAAACTAGGAAAAAGTCTTGAATAGCATCCAGCTTAAGCAGAGGATTTTCAAGTGCAAGACATCTCTTTCCTGGGGAGGTTTCTTTTAAAACCAGCTCTAGGAGGGTACAGTACATCCTAGGAATGAATGATCCCCTCTTTACCTGAAGGCAGGCTGGCTATTTGGGTTTTTCCACTAAGCTTCTAAGGGAGATTTTGCTGGCATTGGCCCTTCTATCACCTGTTTCCCTTAATTTAGTTATATATTTTTTTTAACCAGTTCCTACAGCTTTCTGTATTATGCTTGGCAATGGGAAGGGCAAATCAAAACAATATCTGGTGCAGGGATTATTACAATTGTAGGCAGCACCTGACTCACAAGTGCCTTTTATGGATATTAGGGTGTAGCATTACAGGCATTTGAGTGCAGAATAAATAAGATGCAGCATAAAAAGAAAAGGGGGCTATTGAGGAGACCAGTGAGTGTAACTTATGGCAGTCCACGGTTGGGTGGCTAGCAAATGCAGTGTGTTTTCTGGATGCCCTGCTAGCACCCACTGGATGACATGTGACTCTTGCATGCAGGTAGTGAAGGAGCGGTTGCTGTGTCACGCCATCGTGGGGAGCAAGTCAGGGAAGGCACAGATAATGCAGGTGGATGTCACATGTGAGTTTGTTGCTCCTGTTCTGCAAGTGTCCTCCAGAGAAATCATTTTCCGGGTGGAGAAGGTAAGCCTCTGGATTGCATCCTGGCATTTAATAGCATGGCTGAAAGCCTGTGGGGGTGTGTGTGCTTGTGTTCAAAGGAGGAAGTTAAACAGCTTCTCCAGGTTCATGGGGCTTTGGCTTTGAGTGGGACCATGCTTTTGCCATTTACACTGAGATCATTATTTCACTCCTCTGGGGTTGGGGACAGTCTCACCAGCTCTGTTCTGCCCTTCTTGATGTGGAGACAGAATTGAGCTGCTGAGCCAAGGACACAGGGTGGGATGTGTGGGACCTGTGATAACAGTGTGGGCTTTGCACAGCCACCTTGTGTGCTGAGGCTGCAGGTGGGAGAGCAGATTGCCTCAGGTGAGCAATGCTAAATTTCCTCCTCGTGCTTCCTGAGGCACTTTGTAAAGTAAAGACGTTTTTAGAGATGGGACTGTTTTTTAACTTCACCAAAGTAAAATTGAGATTACAGCTGCTTTGCCAGTTGTGGGGGGATCATGGCCACTTCTAGAGATGCCAGTTTCTGTACTCAGAATAAGGGAGGTTTTTGAGGATCCTCCAAGGCACAGTGAAGTCTGAACACTGATCTTGTAGGGAAACAAAAAAACTGATAGCTGTCAACTCCTTAGGCTGATGATGAAAAACCATCATCTCTTTTTTCCTCTGTCCTCTCTGCTGTTGGTATGGAGCTCTTTGCATTTCCCCAAGCCTCACCTCCTTCAAAGGACCTGCAGACGTCCTTCAGCTGCAGTGATGATAACACCAATGCAAAGCAGGTGCCCTTTAGTCTCTAGTTCCTGACTCCTGTATCATTTTTCCCTCTCCCCCAAGGTGTCTGAAAAAAAGAAGATATTTCATTATTTAGTTTCTGTGTTTTCAGGTCTCTCCTGGTTCCCAGGCATCCAGAGAAGCACAAAATCCTGTGAGCAGGCAGTTCAGATTTAATTAGAAGCTTTTCAGCTCTCCCTGATGTTCGCCTGTGGTCTGCTTGATGCCATGCGCTCCAATTTATCGAGTGCTATGACACTGCAGCCATTTGATATCAATACACCCAGAACTAGCTTCCCAAACACTGCCTAGTTTGGGCTTCCTGCATAGTTTATATAGAGCAATGCATAAACAGGAAGAAATAGCTTAGGCTGAGCTTAGCTTAGCTTTGAAGCTACAGATACCTTGTCACTGTAGCAGGGGCAGCAGGAAACATGTTGCCACTGGACTGAGATTTCTGGCTGACTGTATGTGCATGTAAATGTCCAAAGCTAACCTTAGGCTTCTGCAGGCTCTCCGCTGTAGGCAAATCCTGCTTGCTTTTCTCCTCTGACTAGTATCACTGCTTTTATGAGGCTACTAGAGCTGATAAGGTTGTAAGACATTACTGTATGTGAGTGAAAATCATCTTGTGCCTTTCTGCCTAAGAGAGGATACAAAACTGGAGACAAACCATATGGGTTCACTTTCTGGTTTTGATCTTGTTCAAGCAGCTGCCTCCTCTTAGGGTCCTATCTCTTTCCCTGTCCCCCAGGGGATGCTGTGGTTTCTAAACATGGAAAGTGTCTGGTATACCTTAAAGAAAAACCTTCTAGAAGGGTAGAAACTAAAAAAAGTAGTAAATAGAGATCTATGCGCTTTTGGGGTTGAAAAATCAGAAACTCATCAGAAGAGGAAGGAGGTCCATGGCCACTTCAGATTGTTTTTTTTACCTTGTCTCCTGTTTCTGCAGCAACCCAGTGATGCCCTAACTCTTCAGTACAAGCCTCTTTCTTTAAAAAACATCTCCGCCCTGCCGCTCAGCATTGTCCTGGCCTTAGAGCAACCCTTCATAATCTGCAATGTGAACCTGCAGCCCCTATCTGCAGATGTCCAGGTGAGCAGCCATGGACCTTCCTGCTGGTGGGGTTTGAAAGGAGGAGGAGTGTGGTAGTGCATTTCTGTTGGGAGGTCCTCCAGTAGAGAAGTTTATTCTTCAGAGTCAGCAGTAGACTGGCCTGAACAAAATCAGATTCAAAATGAGCTGCTGAAGGAAACAAAATATCATCTGATGTGGGAAATATGTCCTGACTCTAAGATATGAGGAGAGGGAAGCAGGCAAGTAGGTCTGGGCAAGCCATGTAGTAACGGTGTCTCTTGGAAGCCATCCCAGCTCTCCAGCAGCCATCCTCAGATAACCTCAAGAGCAGCTTGTTCCCTTCAAGGGCAACCCTGCTTTCAGGAAGGCTGAGGATGCTCCTCCAGCCTGGCACCTGACCTGTTGTCAGTGGAAGATGTTGGATATGGATTCTGCCAAACATGTTGTTGTAGGCACAGCCACCACTGTGTGCCATGCTGGTGACTAGCACCTGAAAGGGGTGAGGCTGCAATGCTGTTGCACTTGTGCTGTGAGGATTGAGGATTAAGGAGTTCCTCTAGAGTCAGGGCAAAAGGCCCTAGCTAGCCAGAGTGCTGATTTTGTTATGTATTCAGCATATAGCTTTTGTGTGTCCAGAGTTCAATAGAACAATATTTATTTCCCTCTTGTACTGATGCAGAGCACAGAGATATAAGCCCGAGATAGCCTCAGACAAGAGCATTGTGGTGCTTGTGGTCAGGTGCTCCCTGTAAAGACAATGAAGGACAAACTGAGAAGGCCACGTTAGGGTCACACTTTGAGTATTTACATGTTTCATGCCATCAGACCTGGGGACTTCATCACAGTGGTGATTAATACTCATCGTCATCTTGCAGCCCATGAAGCTGGAGATAGGGGAGGAACTTCATCTCTCCATTGGATTTAACCCTGCTTATGAAGAGAGTCTGAATATCTGGGTAGCAGAGAAGGCTCTGAAGATACAGTTTCTCGAGCACCCTCATGAGGAGCAGGTCACCATGCGGGGAGAGGTCTACTTTCCAAATCTCCGTATGCAGACCATGGCCCTGGACTTTGGCTGCATCTTGAACGACACTGAAGATGTGCGTTATGTTGAGATGACCAACTGCAGCCCACTTCTTGTACAGTACCACTGGTCGTTCCTGACAGACAGCTATGTGCACCAGATGAGGTATGTGCACCTTTGCCATCTTCTTAAACCTCTTCTTCCTTGTGTCCTGTTTATACTTTGCAAAGACCAAGGCTGTTTGCCTGGGATCTGACAAATTACTTTCGACTTTCTCTTGTGGAAATAACAGCTACCAGTTGTGGTCAGGCTAGATGCTTGGGGAGTAGGTGATCTCCACTAGTTTGATGCTGGGAAGGAGGCAGTGTTCTCCAGACAAGCTGGGACTGTAAGACACTACCAATACTTTTCGCATAGCTCATAACCCAGAATCCTGCTTTATCTCCAGCTACAAAGCCATGCATAGGCACTTGGACAAGCAGGTATATAATGTGACCTCTTTTCCTTCCCTGCCAACCCTATTTGTTGTCATCTCATACTAAGAACATACACAGGCATTGCCACCAGAATGATGTGCTGCTGTCCCAGTCTCTTGCTGCTGCTTCACTATAGCCCCCGTACTGACTCCCCTGGGAAGGTCAGCTGGTGTGGAAAGCTGCTTTCTCAGACCTTCGTGGCCTGAGGCAAACACTACCTTGGTGAAGTGAGTTTTCATCTGTTAACCTGCATGGAACATTCATGAAACAGCTATTTAGTGTTTTACAGCAAAGCGGCATGTTCTGCTGCAGCTTCAGATACAGCTGTAGGTGTTGGTGGGAGGACTTGTCTGAACATCCCCAGGGAGCAGGGCTATCCAGCTCTGGTCTGTGGTTTCCAAGCCCAAGAGCAATCTTTCAGTCATGCTGGAGCACATCTATAAACACATTTCTAGCAGTTCCTCCCTCTGTGGCCTCCCTGCATAGAAAAGTCTAGTCTAGTCTAGGCAGTTTTAATTACATAGCAAATGGTTTTTCCATAATGCCCTAGGAAACTGATCAAAGTTAACCATTGTGCATTGAAGTGCTGCTATTACAAATAATTGAGATCATCAATAAACAGTTTTGTTTAGAGGATTGGGATCTGGCTCAGAGGAGATGACCTTTTGGGAACTGGAAATTGGCTATGGCTATGAGGAGGGCATGGGGAGAAGACCTGGACACTGGGGTAGCCCATTTACAGCTGGGTCTTACCAAGTAAGAACTCTTTAGTGGGGGCCCTTCTTGATGCATGGCACCTTCAGAACAGACCCTAAAATCAGAGGAAAGTCTGCAAAAGCAGGTGAAGGGAGGTGGGTAGTGAAAGGGGAATAGGGCTGTAAGCTCATCCTGGAGGCCCCTGTCATCTCCTGATAAATTAGATTAGGGTTTAATTACAAGCTAAAGGGAAATCTAATTTTGATGGTAGAACAATGCATATATTTTATAGTAACAGAGAAACAAGCACGTTACAGCGAAGCCTGTGTGGAATTAAATTTCCTTTGGGGCCATTTGTTGGCTGGTTGCCTGTTTACTTTTTTTTTCAGAACCAATTTAGGTTTTTGAAAATGTAAATGCTGAATCAGTTTTCAGCTTTTAATTACCCATCCCCACCCAAATTGGCTTTGCTGGACCTGAGCCTGGAGCTGCTCGTTCTTCCAGCAGATTCGGAGTCACCCAACTCTGCCGAGTCGGTAGCAGTTGAGGGTCCTGAGCATCTGGCAGAAGATAGCAGCCTCTGCTCCAAAGGGCTTGGCATAGCCCCTCTGCTGGCTCGTTAGTGCTGTGGATGTTACAACAGCTCCCTTTTCTGCTCTGCGTGCTAATTAAGCAGTAATGTACTCTCTCTGGGTCCCTCAGCAGACACCATGTGATCCTCTGTGGCAGAGCTGGAAATGAAGATGGTCTCCAAGCTATTAACACCTCCAAATTGCTCATTAAGAGCCCGGCAGAAGGGCAGCATGTCAGATATTATTTCTGGTCCACATGAAGCACTGTTGGTATTCTAAATTATCAGATTAAACTAACTCAGTCTGACATTGAGGGAATCAAGCGTCAGGTCTCATGAAGGTGAGATCAATAGAATTTAACCATCCATACATCTGTCCTTGCTGGAGACCATCATCAGAGACTCCCAGCATCAATCAGACGTAGGCATTTATTTTGGCCAGGAGAGAAAAATGTTGTTTCTTTGCCTGAACAAGAGTCTGTGTGCTTTTTTTTTTCTTCTAATTGTTCAACCCATTTTTTTCTCCTTACTCTGTAGTCACTGCTGCTACTTTGAACAGAGCAATCATATAAGCAATATAGTCCAACCTTTGCTGTGTGGTTGGACATGCCCAACTCAAGCCAACCCATGCCCCTCTCTGACACTACTGAGCCATAAATCTCTCGTGGTTACTCCTCTCCTAGACCTGTGTGGTTAGAGACAGACGGAGACTAGTCACTCCTCACGCTTTGGACCTTTGGTAGCTCAAAGCTGAGTTAAGCTTTTGCACCAAGATGTTTTATGCAGTGTTGGAATGGATCTCCAGAATCACCCAGCAGGAGACAGTAGATATGGAGCCAAAATCAAGCATTCCATGCTTCCTACCTTAAAGTTTTCTTCCACAAGGATTGGTTGGTCCCCCTTTCTAAGGGCAATATCCAGCTCCTCAGCTTTGTTTGGGATTACCATCAAAAATTCCCATCAAAAAGAAAACATTAAATCCAAAGGGTATACAAGGATTTTCTTAGAGATCTGTGACAAAGGCTGCCAAAGGCTCATCCCCGAACTTAGCTGTTCTCTAGAGTTTTCATTGCTTGTTAAGGATTCATGCCTTGCCATTTACTTTGACTGTTGCTCTTTCCTGCATAACCTCCTTGTTGTCTTCATGTGAGACACATTCCCTCTCTGGGATAGAGCTAACACATGCTGAGTGGTCTGTGTGCCAGGATGGATCAGCAGGGAGGTTTGCACCTCTGTGGCACATGTCAAACCCCCTCTGAGTGTTGATCTGACGTCTCTGGAGAGTGGGAACTTCTTGGCTACAAATCCAGCGTAATCCAGGTTCTTTGGGAAAAGGGTTTGTTGGGCTAAACATGTAGAAAATTACTCTTTCCATCCACGATTTTCATGGCCAATTTGTTTTGAACAAACCAGGAGTCTTTCTCCTCCCAATTGGGTCTTCCTATAGGATTAGTAATTTCTCATGCCTCTATCCCTTCTCCTTCCATGTCCCCTGGCAGGCTGCTCTGCAGGGTCCCTGCAAGCCAGATCCCAGCCTTGTTACTGACCAAAAAAACCCATCAATTCTATGTTATATTTGATGGTGGTTTTGCTTTGTTGTTTTTATAACAAGGGAAAAATGGAAAATGCAGACAGTAAAAAACACTGCAAGGCAAAAATGTGACAGCAGTTCTCTGTCAGCCACCAGAGGGGAGAGGTAGCAACATCAGCAGAGAGAATATACATCAGAAGTACATACATCCACCATGCCCCTGATGCTGGGGACTCTCAGATGAATGACAGTAGAACACGCCCTTCTCACTGCTGCAGGGAGCCGGTAGCACTGTGGGGTATGTTTTGGGCTTTAGTAGCCCCGTGGGTGCTACTTTTCCTGCTTAAATCCTGTGGGTGATTTAGAAAAGGAGGGCTGAGTTGTGATAGAAATGTGCTGCTGAGTGCATCCTTCAGCCGTGTGTGGTTTGGCAGCAGCAGAGAAGTGGTTTGGTTTGTGTAACGGAGAAGTGGCCCCTTACTTCTTGGAGATGGAGTCTCTTGGAGCGAGGCCTGGGTGCTATGGGGGCTTCACCTCTGGGGTGGCAGAGTGGCTGCTGTAAACGGCTTATGGAGGGGCTCTGTACTTGTGGACAGAAACACTGGGGAGATGAAGCAAGGGAGACTTGGGGAAATTTGCTACTTGTTCCACCCAGACAGAATGAAAAGTAAATACAGTGAGTGCCAAGGAGGGGGTTGGAGCCAGGAGTAAGTGAGCGTATGTTGTTACCAAGTCTACATTACAGACATAAACCCAGTGGGTTGGTGATGCTTTATCAAGACGAAAGTTGAGGGGTGGTGATTTCCCATTTGCAGCATGTCTGTAAGCTTCTCTTCTCCACCTTCAGCACAGTGACCCTCACCATTCACTCTCCGTCTCTGTGCCTTCCAGCATGACACTGCTTTTTCCCAGCTCATTTGCTGGGAAGCTGCAGGTTTGATACAGCTTCTGCTGCCCTAGGGCTTCTGATCAACGGTTACGCTGTTGAACACCTGGACGACTCTTATCTTGGGCCATCACAACAGAGGCTGGAGCCCAGAATGGCTGCGTGGGAATCACTTTAACTATTACTCTTGGGTTTTCTGAGGCTCACCCTCCTCCTTTGCACAAGGGTGACAGACCCTGAGAGCTTTCATTTGCCTCAGCAGACTGGGATTGCAGTCCCAGGGTGTTGGAGGAGTGGACTGAGGGCAGGGGAGGTGAAGCAGAAAGCATTGACTGGGTAAGAAGCATGGCACATCCCACCCACGGTGCTGTCAGGCAACTGACAGTCCCCTGTGCCACCAGGACAAAGCATGGGAGATGTTCGTGAGTGGGCTGTGGTTGGATGGGGGTTGCCTTCCAGCTTTATAGCCAGTCAGCAAATGCTGGCTAGAAGGTGACTTCTTGCTCTGCCAGCAATGTTTAGCTAGTGAACCTGGGGAGCACCTGACTTCTGTCTTTGGTTTCTGAACATCACCATTACCCAAGGCACACAGTGGGAACCAGAGGTATGTTTGCATCGCAGACAGCGTCCTTCACCCTATAAATGCCATTGTGCATGTGCTGCCTGGGTGGCTTGTGCTTTAGTTGCTTCTGGGCTGCTGTTCAAGGCCTGTGTCTGCAGAGCTTTACTGGTTATGAAACATGTTGATTTTTTTGGGTTCATGGGAACAGCTCGCTGTCGTAGCCTGGCTGAGGCAGAGCGAGAGCATCGATTCGGGAACTGCTGCTGTCACTTCCACTTCGCCTCTTTGGCAGAGCACTGAGCAGGAAAGCTGTCAGATGAAATCTGGGTGGCAGGATAGGCTATTTACTCCTGTTTGTTTGCTGACCTGCTGTCACTGCATGTGGTGATGATGAGTAAGGTGACATAATTTCCAGACCTCATTTCTCTTAATTTCTCCAGCTGTTTCTCACCCTTCACTCTTTTCCTGCTTCCTGCAAGCTGTGCATCAAACAGCTTTCCGTAAGGAAGAATCCATCTGAACCCACTGGCATTGCTCTGCCCAAGAGCAATTTCTGTTATCACTGTGCTCTTTGCTGGTACATCCCTGTCTTCACAGGGTAGCTGTGAAATCTTTAAACTCTTAGGAGTAGGGACTCAAGCCAAATTTGAATCCATGTGTCAAATCTTCATATGTTTTTGGGTATGAATCTGCTCTGGGGATTTTTGGGCTGATTCCTTCTAGTCCAAGGGACTTCCTAGTGCAGAGGTGATGGAAAGCCCAGCGCTCCTTCTGGTCCCATCTTCAGCCCTGAGCTGGCTGCTGCTGAGACAGGGATTCACAGTGAAAACCCTTCCAGAAAATAGGAATTTTGTCCTGTGTGAGGCTGGACTCTTACAAGACAGTGGAACTGGTGCTTGTCCTTCTGCACAGCCACTCTTTCCCCTTGAGAGGTGGATGTTGGGATAGTGGATGGACAGCATGCATGTTGGGTGGGTTTCAGATCCCTTGCTGCTTACCAGCTGGTTTAAGGCAGACAAGGAGAGTACCAGTCAGGGAGATAATTTCTCAAGGCATCATAACGTGTTTCTTTTTCAGAAAAGCTGGGATCTGCCCAGCATATGCCAGTGCTCTATTTTCCTGTTGTATCACAGAGGATGCAGGAGATTGTCCCAGAGGAGAGCAGAAGCAATGCCTGCTGTTCCTCTAAAAGCCAAGAGGCCAAAGCCAATATTTTGGTTCCCCAATGGTTTCTTTGCCAGTGATGCTTACAGGGCACCTCATGCAAGAGCTCTGCCTGCCTGCCTGCACTGAGATCCCCCCTGTGCTGGGAGGGGACCACTGCCACAGCCACCAGCTCCACATGCTCTAGGTGAGGAGCTGCCCTGTGCTGCAATAGACTTCGTTAAATGACCCTGTTTATTTATTTATTTATTTTAAAAAATCTCTCATCCAGCTGGCCCAACTCTTCAACCCTGAAAGTAGCCACAGGGTGAATAACTGCCATTACTACTGCCCCTGTAGCTGTGCAGAAGCACTGATGGTTGTGCAGCTCACAGAAGCGGGTGGATTGTCTTTGCCAACTCAGAGAGCAAGTAGCAATTTGGGTAAGGGAGTGTGGATCTTATGTTCAGACAGCCTGGGTGAGGACTTCGGGATGTTGAGAATGTATCACCATAAATCTTTATCTCCTGATTTGGAGAGGGAGGCAGCCAGGGACAAAGAGAGGGGAAACCTTTAGCTCGTCACAGCACAGCAGCTTGGAGGGGACTTCAGCTCACAGGGGGGTTTAATGGGGCTCTGCAAAGAGCAGGGCAGCCCAATGAGATGCCCACCCAGAGACAGTGGTGTGGGATGGTGTGAGGAGGACTAATTTATTTCCCACCCTGTGCCTTGCATAGCAGAGAGAGGCAGGAGTCCCCGGGGTATTGGGTACCATGAGGCTCTTTCTAGGCCAGCTGGCATGCCGTGTATTTTTAAGAGTGCCTAACTCAGTGCCATCTTTTCAGTTGCTCTGCCCTCGGGAGAGTCATCTTTCTTGTCTGAGGGAAATCTTTCCAACTGTGAGCTTGCTTTGCTTGCTTCCTCTTCGGTGGTAACTGTCCCCTCTCCCTCGCCTGCTTGCCTCCATCACCCCTCACTTGTCCTCAGCTGTCCCTGGTGTCCCCTGGACCAGGCCAATCCTGTCTGGTCATCCCTTTCCCTGTCCCCAGGAGCTCAGTGGGGCTGTTGGACTGTGAGCAAGTTTCCTCAGAGTTGTGTCTGCCTTGCGCTTGGTAAAGCAGGGGCAATTATATTGTACCATGTAAGAGACGTTTAATAATAACTCAGCAGCGATGTTAACCAGCCATTTACACTGACTGTATAAATCAGGGTAAAAGCCACACATGGCCTTAAATCTTTGATTTCTGCTGGTGTGATGAGCTCTGCTTCTGGACAGGGAATGGATAGCGATGCCAGCATACTCAGCAGGGTGGAGCCTAAGCATCTGTCTGATTTATTTTGGGATGTGACCCTGGGAAGTATCTTAAACTGGAGCTTTTTTTTGGTTTTTCTTCTGTTTGTTATTGTTGCTGCTTTACCACCTTCTGCCTTTCCCTGTGATGACCTGCTGCAGAGTGCTGTTGGGAGAGCGCACTGGGCTGTGGCATCACTGCCTGCCTGGGACATGCTGGGCAGCCTGCATCAGCGTGGGCCGGTGGAGACACCTTCTGGGGTTCAGCAGAAGCAGTCGAGATGAGCAGGGACATTTTCTTCTAGGTGAGGACTTCAAAATGTGCTCTGTCATTTCATCTCCCTCCTTTTCCTCACTCTGCTCTTGGCACTGTGGTGGGACAGTGATGCTAGCTGGTAGGTGGAAGAGGCCAAGTATGTGCTGGTCCTCAACTCCCAGGGTACCTCAGCTCAGGTTTGAGCTGCTTTTTGGCTTCTTCCAGGTGAAGCTGGCCTGCCAAGCCACCCAGCCTGATCCCTACCATCTCAGGCTGTGTCCTGTTCACCCCTTTCACAAACTTGTTGAGATCCAGCTTCGGTCTCCTGTGGCCTTTACCCTAAGGAGAGGATAGATCAAGAATCTTTCTCTTCCCCTGACTGGGAGCCTTCTGCTTGCCTGTCTCACCCACCCAGGACCAGCCTGCTGTTCTCAGCTGGTTAAGCTCAACTAGTTCCCTGGCTCCCCCTGCTTCTTCATGTTTTTAACCTTTGCAACCATACCCTTTGTGGTTTGCCATGCTCTCAGGCTTGCCCACATGAAGACATCTTAAAATGGTGAATGTCCAGATCCCTGCCACAAAGGTGGCTGGAGCACATCTCTCCTCCTTTGCTATCAGTTACAGGAGTCAACACAGTCATGTGTTTGCAGAGACAATTTTTGAAGTTGCTGGTAAGATTGTAATTGGTGCTGATTACTTTAAACAGCATCTCCAAATTACAGCTGTCAGGGCTTGTTTAATTTTCAACAAAGACTACAAACTGTATTTATCATTCGATCTACTGATTTGTTCAGAGGGACCTTTGGCCAGAGTCTGATTGAGAAGCATTTTTGCATCTGGTAGAGAATCAGGAGCTTCCTACTGCCTCACCTGATGCTTATCAATCATCTGACTGATGTGTAAAGCGTGAGGAAGGAGTGGACTTAATGGGTAATGTTTTGCTGTCTGTAAAATCAGTGCAAGTCGGAATAACTCCAGTAAAGTCAGTGGAGACTTCTTTCAGGGCATAACTTGTCAAGAGAGGCAAGTACTGCTGTCTAAGGATAATCTCCACAAAGACCCGCTGTGCCTGCAGTGCTGGTGATGCCTGGCCCTGGTCCAGCTTAAGTTGGACCAAAGTGGCTGAGGAACTTTAGCACCTGCACCCTGCAAAACTGGACCAGCCACATCCCATGGAAATACTCTGCAAGAGGCACAACCTATGTCAGAAAGAGCTTGGGGGACCTCAGACCCTCCCCTGACTCTTGTCGAAAGTGATGGTACAGTTGAGGTCTCTGGGCTTCAGCAGGAGCTGATGAATCTCAGTGCTCCCCAAAATCAAATCCTGCGGCTCCTGCTTGAAAGGTGCTGGAGATTTTTGGTTGCTGCCCCAGGAACATGGGATACTTCACTTCTCAGTACAGGCATCCCTGCATCCATTTCTATGCAATTTCTGCTTTCAAACGAGAGATGAAAATTCTCCCTCATCTATCAAAACTGACATTTTTTTGACTCAAATAAGTAAGTGGTCATTAAAACAGCATGTTAACTACAAGTTAATTAATACTTGGTCACAGTGGAACATCCCCAGAACTGCTCACTGCATTCAGATGAACATTGAATCCAGTTTAATCATTTCCGTGTGCAAGACAGAAGTTGGAGGTGTCAGATCTCACTGCAGAAATGTTGCTTCTCTGTCTCTCCACTGCCTGGTTTGAATTTCAATGGGTGGTTCAGTAAATACACAAACCATAGATCAGCAGAGGAATTTATCCTAGCAAAGAAATAGGCTTCAGGGCCGTTTGGACAAAATGCAGTGTAATAGTCACTGTTGATGAGGGCAAACCATCACCACCACCACCTTCCTCAGCTGCTGGCCAGATGGCCCAGCTCAAGCCCAGTGTTCCTACACGGTGCACTGGGAAGGTTTTCAGTTTATCCCCTTGTTATATTATTTTGATTTCAATTACAAACACCCTTAATCTGCCTGTAGCTCACTCCAAAGTGCCTTTTTAATATGCAGCTGATGGCCAGAAGGAGAAATGAAAGTGCATCACAGGGTCCTGTAAGTCTGTTGAAATGCCTCATGTGCATGTGGTCTCTGGTGCTTTGCCCTGTGGTAACCTGAAAAGAGCTCATGCTTTGTTGGGAGGCTTGTTTTCACCTGGTGCCACGGCTGTACCTAATAGGTACACCAGCGGGTGGTCCTTGGGGGCCCGGGCAAGGATGCTCTGCATGTGGCTATCATGCGGTAGGGAAGCAGTCTCAGAACTATTAAAACTCCTGCATTTAATGGAAGAGGTGGTGGCAGGGGCTGCAGGGACCTTGGGCATTCCTGTTACAGTTTTGGGGTGACTGTTCTGATGTTACTGGCTCTTGCTCAGCCTGAGCCAGTGGGGTCACATCATCCCACGTGAATCTTCACATGTAATTTGCAGAAACGGTGTGATTTCTAGCTCCTCTATTTTGGGAGGTGGGTGTGGGAAGTGGTGTGAAGCTATATCCCTTGCAGGTTCAGAAACCAGGAGACAGGCTGAGATTTTTTTCTAATGTGTCATATGTTGTGGATGGTGGGTGGCACGAGCTTGTCCTGGCCTCAGCAGGAAGGACTCCTCTCTCCCTGATGTCAGTCTGCCTGTGCTCCCATTCGATCCCCACTGTTAATTCCTGGATATGTTGTGCCTCATCTGAGGGGTGGCCTGTTTGGGTGATACAGACCCAGAGGAGTTAACAGCTTGCTTTCAGCTCCTCCAGCTCCTGGCTGACCTGCTTATGTCAGGATGCTCCTTGTCTCAGCTCCATGATGCTGATGGAGGCACTTCCACAGACCTTTGGCTCCTCTGGTTTGAGATGGGTCCTCTCTGCAGGTGGAGGAACTGCTTTCTGCTCTTTGTTTTCCTCCCTGTGTTCACAACCCTTGGCCTGAAGGTGCTGGAGGATGTCCAGAAAGTCCTGATTCACATCAGAGAAAGAGCTGCCTGAAGCCTTGGCTGATGCCGAACATCTCATTATCTTCCCTTTCCTTTTCCTTTTTTAAGATAACCCCATTGTCTTAGAACAGGCACTCTTGTTCCAGAGGTCAGCTTTCTATTGACACCTTGGGTTCCTCGCTCCCTTCCTTTTCACGTTACACTTTGTGTTATTTATTTTGACTTTCCCCCATTGGAAAAAGTCCCTCACTGTGCTTTGCGCTTCTCTGCAGCAGGACTCACTAATCACATCATCTCTCAGCACCAGGTCCCAGAGGGCTTCTACTTTAGAGTGAAAAATATTGTTGTTGTCTAGGCACTGCAGTCCCTTGAAGTTGCCTCAAACATTCTATAAAACTAAAGGTAATTTAATAAATCATTATGGATTTTCCATCTTGGGGGTTTACCTCTCCTCAGCAGTTGTTATTAACCCACAGTATTTATCACAAGCAGCTCTAAGAGCCACACTTTCATTTCCTCACTAGGATGGATCACAGCTTGCAGTTTTGGGACAGCCGCTGTGATAATGGCCAGACTCATGTGCTGAACTGGTGCATGGACTGGTGCATAGCTGGAGCGGTTCAAGGTGCTCTTGGCCTTGGATATTTGTACCCCTATGCTGCAGGCATCTCCCTTATAATCTGGGAGTAGTGTTCAGCTGCAGGCTGCCCAGAGGCACCATTGTCGCAGCTGAGGTGTATTTATTTCATCCTTTTCCACATGTCCAAGTTAGCAGCTGCTGGAGGAGTTGAGCAGTTCAGTCACACAGTGATGCACTCTGACACATATTAAGGTGCCTCAGCTGAGAGGAGCAAAGGTTGTGCAGATGGGACTGGAGATAGGCGATGCTCTTCAGGGACAAGCAAATGCCTTCATCCCTTCTAGTCCTGCTTTGCTTTTCCACATGGACAATACCAAGGTCTTGCTCAGGCTCCCCCATGGGGTCCCCGTAGCAGGCACAGGAGGGCTGCAGAGGAGCTCACCTGGGCCAAGCCTTGTTCTTGCATGTGGTTGGAAGAAGGACAAGTTGGGTGGGATCTCCTGGGCTTATGAAGAGCAGAGCCTCTAAGCCAGAAATGAAAACCAGCCTTAGATAATAAGTTACAAAGCTAAAGACAAATACTCATTTGGGAGCACATCATTAAAGGCACTGAATTCCCTGCTGGGAATGAACCATCCAGGTTGCTGTGAAAAATCTGTCTTGTTTGACTATGGGGAACACTTAGAAATAGCCACGGTGACAGGCAGGCGTGGTTCAAATGTGTCCACCATGTGGCAGTAGAAATATGAGCAGAGTACCTGCTGCCATTTAAAACAGGCAATGTAATGTGAGTTGCCTGGGACTGTTTGAAAATGTTAAACCATATTATTTACTGATAGAATCATAGAATGGTTTAGGTTGGAAGGGACCTTTAGAGTCTGGTCAAACCCCCCTGCAGTGAGCAGGGACATCTTCAACTAGATCAGGTTGCTCAGAGCCCCGTCCAACCTGACCTGGAATGTTTCCTGGGATGGGGCATCTACCACCTCTCTGGGCAGCCTGTGCCAGTGTTTCACCACCCTCATAGTAAAAATTCCTTCTTTATATCCAGTCTAATTCTACGCTCCTTTAGATTAAAACCATTACCCCATGTCCTGTCACAGTAGGCCTTGCTAAAGAGATTGCCCCCATCTTTCCTACAGTCCCCCTTTAAGTACTGAAAGGCTGCAATAAAGTCTCCCTGCAGCCTCCTCTTCCTCTCCTCGACAACCTTGATTCTCTCAGCCTTTCCTCATAGGAGAGCTGCTCCAGCCCTTGGATCATTTTTGTGGCCGCCCTCTGGACCCGCTACAACAGCTCCATGTCCTTCCTGTGCTGAGGGTTCCAGAGGTGGACACAGCACTCCAGGTAGGGTCACACCAGAGCAGAGTAGGGGGGCAGAATCACCTCCCTTGACCTGCTGGCCTTGCTTCTTTTGATGCAGCCCAGGATACAGTTGGACTTCTGGGCTGCAAGCGTACCCTGTTGGCTCATGTTCAGCTTTTCATTCACCGGTACCCCCAAGTCCTCCTCCACAGGGCTGCTCTCAATTCATTCATCCCCCAGCCTCTACTGATATTGGGGGTTGCCTGGACCCGGATGCAGAACCCTGTACTTGGCCATGTTGAACCTCATGAGGTTCTCACAGGCCCACCTCTCCAGCTTGTCCAGGTCCCTCTGGATGGCATCCCATCCTTCTGGTGTGTCAACTGCACAGCTCAGCTTGGTGTCGTCTGCAAACTTGCTGAGGGTGCTTTCAATCCCACTGTCTATGTCATTGATGATAGATGTTGGTCAAACTGTAAATTCAGTTCTGTTTATAAATAAGCTGTTGAACTGCTTTGCTAAATGATTTGCCAAATTGATTCTAAGATAGTTTGCATTTAGAAACTGTTGGGGAGGTAATCATGCCATCAGTAAGCGCCACATCGGCTATAAGCTTCTTTCAGCAAAGCTGCTGCCCTTTTAGTGAGAGTTGGAGTTAGAGCCATTGTTTTGCATGGGGGAATACCTTCAGCACAGCAGAGATATGAATCTTGTCATCAATATTTGCTGTATATTGATTAAATATGACCAAAACTTCCTTCCCCAAAGTACTAATCACTGCTGCTTTGGTGCTCATCAGGGGTCAATGGGCTGTTTTATTGTGAGTCTCTGCGTGGAATCGTTTGATGTGTCTTTCCATGTTGCTGGTGGCCTTGCATGTGCCAGGGTGACCCGTGATGGGCTCTGTGGGTGCCCCTGAGCCATGCTGAACACTGTCCGGTCAGGGTACAGCAGGGTGTGGGCTCCATCCTTGCTCCTGCCTGACAGCACTTAGAGATAGCCACCAGCATTGCCTCTTGCTTGTACTGAACTACACTGCAGGTAAGTGTCAGGGGAAATACTCAGGATAAATATGTGGTAGAGCTGCAGAATTTCTTATTTTGCCCCCCTGGGTGGGGAAGGCACAGTCCGCGGCGGTGGGTGCTTTCAGGAGGGCACTGATGGGTCTGTACTGGCTTATCGCTGTCCGGGTCTGCCCCTTTGCATCTCGGTCTCACCTTTTTGTGCAGTTTTTCTATCTTTTCCTTTCCTGTTATGCTTTTTACCTCCCCACAATGTGTTCACCTCTGTCCTCTTCCATTTCTTGTGGCAACTGGTTGCTAGCTGCCTGCACCACTGCTGTATCAGCAGTGGGGCATATTGTTCCTGGGAAGCCCCAAGCATTGGCCTGCTCCATCCTGGTTTTAGAGCTACTGGGTCAGACTCATCACCAAGCTCACACCACCAGTGCCCACCCAGGGGCCACATCCTGCCAAGGAGCTGCTCGTGCAGGCTTCCCTTTCTCCTACTGCAGGTCTGTGACTAAAGCTATGTTCTTTTTCAGGTTCAGTCTTCCAGCACCTAAATTTTTCAACAAGCCCCAACCGCTGAAGGAGGAGGGAGCCTGGTTGGAGTGGTCAGTGTCTGCAAAGAGCAGCTCCAGGGGTGGAGGTGTGGAGGAGCCAGCCAAAGCCCTGGGAGCAGTGGGGGATCTTGCCCAAGAGCCAGCAGATGCAAAAGACTCTCTGGAAAGAGAGGTAGATTTTCTTGTATGCCTACTGTCTGTTTTGCCTCCCCCAGCTTGCCACCAAAAGCCATGTTTGTGCCAACCCCGCTTTTTTCTGTCCTGCTATCTCATGCCCTGAGAGCAGGAATGGCAGCAGAGCCAGTGGCTGGACACAGAGCTTCTGGGGAGGGAGAAATAGGATAGTTTTGCTTGAAGAAGCCCACTCCAGTTCCCCTGATCTACATTCAGTTTGGGATTTTTTTCTTTGTTTCATTTTTTTACAACATGAAATGAGGCTTTTATCTGCATCATGTTGTAAAGGTTTCCAGTTTTTGTCCTGTATCAAGCCATGCCAAGTACTGATCTCCATGTTCCACTTTCTCAACCCCAGCTAGAGCCACCCATTTTCACACTCTGCCTTCCCCCAAGACCTGGTATTGCAGTGACGGCCACAGAGATGCCTTATATAAAACAAGGCTCTGCAGACAAAGTCACTGTCTCTTCCTCCTGGCTTTGAAAATGACCTCTGAGCTGCTGACCTTCCTGGTGAACCTCACTGCTTTAGAGCTTGACCTTGCTACTAGTGGGAGCTGGCACCTTGTTCTGCATCATGTGGGACAGAGGCTGCTCCTGGGGCAATAAAAAAAGATGTAAGAGCACAAGAGTTTGAAAGTGCCAGTGTTGGCATTAAGTTCAAGAAGAGGTGCTGCACCTGCTCACATTCAAATATTGTCAATTTTAATGTTATAACTCTACACCTTTTTTTCTGAATCAGAAGAAATGATACTCTGTAGATGTAAAGAATAGTGTGGCCCAGCGTTTTTGGAGAGACGCGTGAAATCATCATTATTTCCTGCTTTGTTGCCATGTATGCACAAATAAACCAGGGAAATACAAGCGGACCTGGCTAAGTAGAATCTAAAATTGCTTCAAAGGCTACATCTGGATTGCAGTTTCATCTTCTGCTTGTGTCACTTCATCAAGGCAATATCCATATAACCTCCCTGGGGAGGTGGGAGAGTATAGGCCTAGGAAAGATGTGTGTTAGCATCTTTGGGAATATACACTTGGCAAAGCTTTGCTAGGTTTGAAAATGTGAAGACAACAGAAAAAAGTATCAAAATGTGAGAAAACTCTTCCATCCCCAGTGCTGCAGCAGAGTGGTCTCATCCAGACCAACCAGCTGCTTACTGCAGTTCATGGTGCTTGTTTTCCAGCTGCTACCATCCAGTGCTGTGGAGCTGGAAGGTGCTGTGGAGCCTCTGAGTCCAGTGAGAATCAAGGAATTGATGCAGTTTATAGAGGCAGAGCCCCTCGCCTTGGGCGTGGAGGAGGTAAGTGGGAATCTGTCTTGATTCCGCATTTCTAGTATAGCCCCCACTCGCCTGGTGGCCCTCAGGGCTGCTCACAGAGTGGCCTCACCCCTCCAAGCATGTCACACAGCACTGCTGAAGCAGCTGGTCATTGGAAAGCCCATGTGGGACATGTTGTAGGGCTGACCAAGGACACTACCTGTGCACCACTTACAGAGGGCATTGTTCATCTTGTTACTAATCAAGTGGTTCATAGGAAATTTCTGCAGTAGCTTTTGCTGTAGCATCTTAAGAGAGATCAGCATGCAAATCAGAGAGAGAGTGAAAAATGTCACGAGTCAGATGAGTTGGGCTGGAGTCCTCCCCTCAGCTCCAAGGGCTCTCACCTCTGAGTCTTGTGTTTTTCTAAAGGCAGTAAAAGGTGGTTTTAAAGGCAAGTCCTGCAGTGGAGAGAATTTCTTGCTGCCAGGAGACCTCCCAGATTACTTTCATGTAGTGTATTAATTAATTAATTAATCAATTTTTCCCATGGTTCCTCTACTGGAAAGTGTAATGGATGCATGACAAGATTAGGATGATTTTCCCATGTGTTTGAGGAAGAGACCCCTCCAGCCATGTTTGTCCTTTGCTCCAAGCCATGAATGCTCTTCTGCATCACCTTTGATGCTCGACATCTTGATCTCTCCTACCATAACTCCAGGTTTTTGACATCATGCCGCTGTACGGTGTGCTGCAGCCGGGCGAGAGCCAGCGGGTCACATTCACCTTCTTTGGCCATGCAAACATTGTTGCCCATGTCATGGCACTGTGCAGGGTGGAGGGAGGCCCGACCTATGAGATCACACTGAGCGGGGAGGCTTCGCTCATCGACTACCTCCTAGACATCACAGAGATCAACTGCGGGCTGCAGGTACCATGCATTTTTCTTGGCAGAGGTCCTTGAAACCATCACTGGTGGGTTGCTGTCCACCTAGGTCTAGGGCTCTCTCCCATTCCCAGCTACTTCATCAACTATATGGCTTGGAAGTACAACCTTTGCATGATACTTCCTGCATCCAAGCTGTTTTTTAATAGCCATCTCTACCCCCAGCCCACTAAAGTTGGGAATTCTTCCCTTCGAGGTTACTAACTCTGCCTCCTGGGCAGGCAGGATCCCAGTGCTGATCTCCAGAGGGACATGCCGTGAGACATCCATCCATTGATCTGTTCCTTAAAGCCTGGGGTCCAAGGAGATGCTTTCTTTTAATGCTCTTGATTAATTAACAAAATAAACCAGGGCCAAAGTTAACTTCGGCCTCTAGTAACTGTAACTGGAGAGAATGTCCCAGGATGATCCCTGCTTTACTCCTTTTTGGTTAAAAACCCCACAGATATTTCCAGCTGTTGGCCTTGTGCATGTTATGCTATCCATCTCCCCTTTTGCTGTCACTGCAAGCTCTGTAAATACTTGTATGCAGATGCCTTTTCTTCTGCAATGTCTTGATGTCTCCTCCTTTGTTTCAGCTGGCTGTTAGATGACACCTTAAAGTGCAGAGGGCTTCTATCCTCCTTGGTTTCTTTATCATTGATCTTTATGTGGTTGGTATTGCTCCTTTGCATGCTGCCATAAATATCTGTTCCTACGTAGGGATAAGAGGTACCCTGTGGCTGTGGCTTCCCCAGGTTAACTCGAAAGAGACATGTGCCCGTAGCTCCTCTGCCTCTCTCCTGCATTGTGTTCATTTGCTCTCATCCCAATGAAAGCAGAAGGAGATTCCCAGTATTAGGCCTGTGTCTTCAACTTCCCACTCCTCTGTCCTCTCTTCAGCTGTTTAACGAAGTCACTGAAGCACAGGTCACCCTGCAGAACAGCGGGAAGCTGGGATTTACCTACATGGTGCTAAGCCCTAGCACTGCTTCTGCAGACAGCCCTCTGCCCGGTGTGCCCCTGGTCGTGCCCAGCACGGTGAGTACAAAGGCAGCACAAGTGATTAACCTTGGCCCTCTGTTGTCAGGCTACCCAGGAGAGGGTTGGGGGGGGGTGAGGCAGAGGCAACCACACCAAGAAAAAACACACAAATGTAGCCAGGAGAGTCAGGGCTGTAAGCAATTGCTGCTGGGGGGCAGAGACAGTCAAGCAGATGTGGTCCTAATAGAGTCCCTTAATAGCCTTTGCCAGCGGGTGGCTCTGCTGTCCTTTAGCAACCACTGGCAGGAGGCTTGAGTGCTTTGGTAGCTCTCTGGACCCAGCTGAGCTCTCTGGTTCTGCGGACGCTGGAGCCAGATGGTGCAGGCTCTTCTGAGAGTCATCTTACCCAGGTTGTGTGATCTGACAGGATTTACTCCTTGTCCCTGGCCTTAATAAACCCTGCCTCTCCCCTGCCAGCACTAACCAGGTGAGACTTAAATACTCTCTTGCTTGGGCATGAAGCTTCCTTGCCAGGAATTGTAACAGCCCCTGTACCAGTCCCTCACTCCTCCAGCTTTGCTGTTCTGCAGCAGCCTTGCGGGGCAGTGAGGGGGGCAAGGGAGGAACAAGGAGAGGAGTTTGCAGCATCCCACCATCCCAGCTTCTCAGTCCTGCATGGATGTCTTTGAACTGAAGCACTGTTCCTATCTTTGTCTCTTTTTGCAATGGGAAGAGGAAGCCAAATGGCTTTCACGTTTCCTCATGCCTGTCTCCTACAAGGGATGATGCACTGATGCCCTTTTCCTGTGAGCTTCCGAAGACACAGTTCTGCTTGGACCCACACAGCTGTTGCTGTGTCATCGGCCCTGGCAGGTTGGCAGGGCTCACTTTTGCTGCAGCTGTGTTCTGTACTAGAAGAAGGGCTCAGGAGAAAAAGTGGCAGGATCTGTCCTGCTTGGCAACTTCTCCCTGCAGTGTGGAAGGGAGCAGGGAGCTGAGGATTCAGCCTAGCATGCAGAGGGTGAGCTGAGAAGAGCTGCAGCTGTGTGCTGTCACCCAGAGCTGTGTTGCTGTCTGCTTGTATTTGCTCTTGACTTGGCTGGAGTGAGCCCAGCCTGGGGCTTGGACAGCCCATCTGGAAGCCCGGAGAGGAGATGCTCTTCCCAGCAGCACCTTCTTCCCTGGATCTTGTCCTATTCTGTGCTCCAGCATTTCCGGAGATGTATGTGTGCAGGTCACTGTGAGTCTGGATGGGTTTGGGCACCCTCGGTGTAACCACGCAGGCAGAAAATGTTTGGTTGGGGTCATTAATAAGGGGTCAGGCCCCTCAACACCAGCCTGGAAACCGCTGACGGTGCTGTGACAGGAGCTGCTGGCCCTGCTGAGAGCATGGGCGCTTCACTCAGACTTCCATAGTGGCTGGCAAGAGTTTTTATTTGTTCAGTCTGGCTCATGCTCAGAGAGTAAACATTGTTAGCAGAAGAGCTGTGCTCATGCTGAGTAAAGGGCAGTCTGTGCTGTGGGAATGCATCTCTACAAGCCCTCTGGAGGACATGCTGCATCTTGGTGTAGGAGACTTGAGCTTTTGGGTACAAGAAAGCTAGAAAGTGATGGTGTCTGATCTTTCTTATCTTTGAGAACCTGCCTTTTCTTCTCAGCGTGTCTATTGTCTGAGCCATCCCTCCACCAAACCCTCTTTGGTTGCATTCCCTCCCTCCTCTCTTGTGCCCTGCAGGGTTACATTGGACCTGGCAAAGAGCAAGTGCTGAAAGTCTATTACCTGCCAGGAGTGCCTGGAGTCTTCTGCAGGACCTTCCAGATCCAAGTGGGTCACCTGGAGCCAGAAGAGATCTCCCTGAAAGGAGAGGGGAGCTTTCCCAGGATCTACTTGGACCTTCCCAGGATCATCAAAGGTGAGCACTGCCTGTCTACTCTCCAGGAAGGTCCCCTGTTTTTTTTCCTCATGTCATATGCCCATAGGGCAGCTCACTCCCACCTCAACCAAGCCTGGAGGTTTCAGGGATGGCAGACCAATGCTCAGCCCTTTGTTTGCTTCCTGACTCTCTAGAAGCCCATGTGGGCTTTGCCCCAGGATCCATCCTGCAGAGTTTGCCAGCATTATCTGTTGGCACCCTGGATGATGGCTAGACAGAAACTCTTGGGAAAGCTGTAATGGCAGCTGGCAGGGATTTTGGCAGGGTGGGATTTGCATCACATTGCAGGGGATGAGATGCTCCTATGCAGGGAGGAAGACAGGTGGGAGTGAACACCAGGATTCATACAGGAACAGCAACATCCACTTTCCATAGATTGCTTGAAGAGTATGTTTCTGGGAGAGGCCAGCATCCGGGGAATGGGGCTTCCCAGCTTGAATGGGAATGGCACTGCGCTCACACGTCTATCTGTGAATATTCTCTTCTTGCAGGAAATGAGAAATATGAGAAGATCCTCAAAGAGGCAAAAGAAAAGATGGAAAATGACAGCCAGAGAGATGAAGCAGTTGGTCTTGGGGAGGCTGTGGCCACAGAGCCACCCACAGACGAGTTGGGCACTGTGGTGAGAACAGCTGCTGTCCCCTTTGGCACGTGCCACCCTCCTGCTGTGTGACTTGGGCCCTTGCACCCTGGTACCCTGCTGGCACATGGGACCTCCCAGCCCTCACCTGGCCGTGATCATGCATCAATTCAGCATTTCCTACAGGGCTGCCCGCTTCTGGTAGTTGTCCCTCCCATAGATGCACCAAATTCCTGGCTACCCCACAAAGAGACCCTGAAGACCATGCTCAAGTGATCGGATTTATGGTACTTTGATGGAGATGCAGGTCATTTCTGGGGTGTCTGTTGCTCACAATCCAAGCCCTTCTAGGTTTACAGAGCTTAATAGTAGCAGCCTGACTGCACTCTGGGACCGTGCTGTCTGTGTTCATCTCCAAGAGGCACCGGCTTTATTGTGGTTCCCTTTTGGAGAGAGCTTTTGTCCAAGCTGCCTTAGCAGTGGCTGGGGGCAGGCCAGCCCTCGGCTGAAGCACTGGAAGGTTCCTGGCTTGTCTGTCTGTTTGTCTGGCCAGATCAACTTCTATAACAGTGACGGGGCAGGGGAAGATGCTGGGGTTCATTTCCCTTCAGATAAGGTCCTGTCTAAGAGAGCAAGAGGTGTCACAGGCATTGAGCAGTGAGAGAGGAGGACCCCATCACCCCTCTCAACAAGAGAAGGATGGGATCCTCTTTTAGAGACAAGCCAGTCCCTTGGGAAGGGCCTCTGCTAACCAGCCATCATCTTTGCTTTCCTCAGTTCCACACTCGGCTGCAGATGCAGATGGAGGAGATGCTGGTAGAGGAACATGCCCTGGAGCAGCAGAAAGCTTTCACCTCTGGTCCCCTAGAGGACACTACCTTTGACCAGCGTGCTCGTCGGAGGCTTCTCAAGTTAGTGGGTGCTTCCATACCCTATTTCCACACACCCCAGGGGTAACACCCAGTGGCACACCCCTGCTCCTGAGAGCCTCTTGTGTCTGCAGATCTGTGAATAGCAGGGGACTTCAGAAGGGGTCTGATCCTGATAGCTTTGACATGCTCCATGTGAGCAGCTGAGTGTCCTCACCTCCACAGTGCCACACTGAGCTTTGCAGGTGCTCAGATGACCACAGATGACGGGTTCTGTTCTTAGAGCTGAGGGAGTCCAGTACAGACCATCAGTCTCATCCAGACAGCACAGACACCATCCCTGCTTACCAGCTGTCATGGTTTAGCCCCAGTCAGCAACTAAACACCACGCAGCTGATCACTCACTCCCCCCACCCCTGTGGGATGAGGGAGAGAATCGGAAGGGCCAAAGAAAGAAAACTCATGGGTTGAAATAAGAACAGTTTAATGATGATAATAAAACAGTGATGATAATAATAATATAATGAAAAGGAAAATAATGAGAGAGAGAAAGAGGTGACACCTCAGGAGGAGGGAAAAAAAACAAATAAGTGATGCAACTGCTCACCACCTGCCAACCAACGCTGCTGGTCCCCAAGCTGCTATCACTCCTTCCCCCAGCTAACTCCCCCCAGTTAATATACTGGGCATGACATCATATGATATGGAATATCCCTTTGGTCAGTTTGGATCAGCTGTCTTGGCTGTGCCCCCCTCCCCTCCCAGCTTCTTGTGCAGCCGGCAGAGCATGGGAGGCTGGAAAAGTCCTTGACTAGTACAAGCACTACCCAGCAACAACTAAAACATCAGTGTGTTATCAATATTACTCTTATACTAAGTCCAAAACACAGCACTATACTAGCTACAGTGAAGAAAATTAACTCTATCCCAGCTAAAACTATGACACCAGATCTGAGAGAGGCAGCTCAAAGCTGGCGTCTTTTTTCAACAAATGGATCATGCTAAGCAAAAAAAGCAGGGACTTACATAGGTATTAGCTTGACAAATCCTAAATCAAGTGGATTGGATGCAGGTGGGACTGTAGGGCTTACCTAGCTAATTTGGTCCTTCCTTTTGCTCTGTCATGATGAGGCACAGGCACCATAGGCTCCAATTCAGGAAGAAGATGCTCTGCAGAACAGACCGTTTTGTGTTTTCTCAAGTGGGGATTGCTCTGGAAAAGGACCTTACCATGAATCTTGTAGGTGTTGATTACTGCATTACCGGTGCTCCTCTGGGGACAGATCTGGTTGCGGAGCAGCACAAACTAATATTATGTTAAGGTCCCATTGGTAGCTAATAAAACCTAGGGCCTACACTCCCCGTGACTTACCAAAGACTTATTACCAGGTGGTCAGGCCTTGGGTTTCACTGGCTAGAGTTTTTACAGCAGCAAATACGGAAATACCCAGCTTATTTTCATCTTCCATCCACTTGGAAATGTAGCCAGGCTGTGGTTTAAGGGCTCTCCTTTCTCCTTCTTTCAGAGCTGAGCTGCCCAAGTATGTCCTGGACTTTGGCTATGTCATCCTTGGCAACATACACACGCACATTGTGAAGGTCACCAACACTGGGCAGTTCCCTGTGTCCTTCCACGCTGATGGCCGGGTCCTGCATGACACAGGTAATCAGTGCTGGAGAGACTTCATGTGGGCTTGAAGGAGCTGTCTCTAACAGATTAACTTGAGCCACTGGGCATGGGGAGGTTTTTTTGAGTGCTTGTTTGTACAGCTTTTTCCTCCTTAGTACCTCCTGCTTGGTGCTTTAGAGCCTGAGTTCTCCTGGCCAGCAGTGCCCAGAGGCCTGGCCTGCCTGTGACTGCCTTTTGCAGAGACTAGATGGGCTGGTCACCATGGTCACCTCTCAGCATCGTCTGCCCTTGGCTACCATGAGCATTATTGGAGTTTTTTTGTGCACTCTGTGGGCTTGTGTTGCAAACAGATGGACTCTGTCATTTGGAAGTGCTTTGTTTAGTGTTCCTAATGTCATAACACTTCTGTTCAGCGTTTATCGAGAAACAACCTGTGAGGTAGCCTGTGAAGTAGGCTCCCAGAACAGGCCTTGAGGTAAGGCTGCAACGCCATCAGTGACTTGCTTGATGGTGTCTGAGGATTGGTCAGGTGTCTCCTCTAAGTTGCTTTCCGGGGAACACCACAGCATAGGGGAATCACAGTTGGAAACTCTCTTTTGGAGAGGTCTGTGCATCCTTGCCTGGGATGCCTGGTAAGAGTTGCCTGAGCTCCTCAACTGACATGTTTCCTTTTTACCATGCGGATCTTGGATTCTGGCTGTGAAAACCCTTTCTCCTTGTGTGGTGATAAGGGAGAAAGAGTGGCAGGCTTCTCCAGAGATGCAAAAGGGTCCTTCACAGAGCTGCCAGCCAGGGCACCCATATGGTCTTAACATGCTTGTGACATGGTTCATGTTGCTTGAGTGTTTCAGATGCTTTATTACCATGTGTTTAAGGTTTCAGTGTGGAGCTGGACCGCATGAAGCACCTGCCCTACTGCGAGACAGAGACGTTCGAAGTGCGCTTTGACCCACAAAGTGCCAACCTGCAGCTGGGAGAGGTGGACGTGCTTCTGCCCATCAAGGTACTGCGTGGTCCTTCAGCTCCCTGTTGCTTGCACCACCTTTTGGGGCAGGCAGCAGGTCGGGGACAGCAGCAGGTGTCACTTGGGCTCTCAGCTGGATGCTCTGTCCTTCACTAGGTATCAGGAGGCCCCACGTTTCACGTCCACCTCCGTGCCAACGTGACTGTGCCATCCCTCTGCCTCTCCAGGGACAGACTGGAGTTCTCTGCTGTCCAGTGTGGGCAGTGCCAGGAAGAAACTATCCAGCTTCACAATCAGCTCCAGATCCCCTGTAAATGGTTCATCACCCTGAATGAGCCTCTTAAGAAGGTAAAGCACAGACAACATGTAACACTTAAATTGCTGGTTGGGTTTTCTTAGCCTCTCATGCCTTTTGTGCTCCTATGGCTGCCTGAGCACTTGTGCCTACGGCTTGTGTGAGGAAGCTTTTGAGGATGCGGAGTAAGGCTGGTTCACCTGAACCTTTTCATTAGCTGACGCTTCACTTCTCTGTCATCTTCACCCATTCCTCCTTCTCCAAGGACTGTGCCTCCCTATCTGCATGCCCTGCCTATGTGTCCTCCCTCCAGTTCTAGGCCAGTGATGGCCGTGGCTGATTTGGATGTGGGTGCTGTCAGCACCATGACAGTATCTCAGAGCACTGCAGGAACCGAGGGTCAGTCCTTGGAACAAGGAAACCTCACATGATTGGTTTCTGTGCTCAGGTGGACAAACACTTGCCAGCGAGCAAGCGTTGGAAGCTGCTTCAGGAGTTGAAGGCCAAGCCCTGTGTCTTCGAGGTGCTGCCCTCAGCTGGAGCCCTTGCTCCAGGAGAGCGATACAACGTGCGAGTCAGGTTTTCACCCATGGAAGAGGTGAGATCAGCAGGTGTCACCCTCAGGAGGTCTGGCAGGGCAGTGTGGTAATGAGAGCCCAGTGCAGGGAGCAGGAGAGGAGGTCTACCTCCACATGGAGCTTTCTGCAAGCCCCATACCCACTGTGCCTCAGTTTCCCCTGCAGCACACTCTTCTGAGAGGCGCTTTGAAATCCCAATAGGGAGCTTGCACAGAGAGCACTGCGGGGTGGCTCCCTTTTGGTGCATGGTGGGAAATCTGCCTGTTTCTCCTCATCTTCCCCCTTGCATGGGTGTATTTCCAGACTGCAACCCCCTCGTGCAGAGCAGCTGCTGTACTCACAGGGGATAGCCCTGGAAAGGCCGATCTAGGCTAATCCTGCTGCTGGTACCAGCAGACAAAACAGCCACCAGACACCGTCCTGGGTGCAGCAGGACAGTCACCTGTAGTGGTGTGCTGCCAGCAGTTCCTGTGGCTCTGGCCCAGCCTGCCTGCATGTTCCCAGGCAGTTCAGGAGTCAGCATAAATGACGGAGCATTCCCAAAGGCAGTTTGCATGTGGCCACCATGACTTGGGAACTGGCAGTGTGTAACAGCATGGACAAAAGTGCTTCCATGCCTAGGTCCCGGGAATGTTTTAATTGCTAGTAGAGGTGTAACCATCTTGTCTCTGGCTTTGACCAGAGCCAAGCACTGAGCAGAAAGGAAGACCCTTATTTCCAGCCAGCGAGAGCTCATTTACCTCTTTTATATAGCTGATGTTTTCCTGATGCAGCAGTACCAGGACTGTGTCTAGGCAACATTACCCTGAAGAAGGAGGTGAAGCAGCCCCTGAACCTTGTGGGAGCTGAGTCCACCCCTGACGACCTTTCTTATGAGCATTGCATTCCCTCATGACTAGGTGAAAACATCTGGTAGTCTGATACCCAAATATCCAGTTACACTTCACACCAGGATTCATGCCAGTTGCTCAGAACCAGCATGCAGACGCTGTAGCCTCTGCTATAAGTTAATATCCCTTTTCCATTCACCTTAGAGGTACTGGTAACATCCCTGACCTTGGGGCAAGGGTGGAATTTGAGGCCCTGTCACCCGGGACTTCACAGAGGAGCTTTCTGCATTTCTCTCTTCAGAAGTCCTACAGAAGTGAGCTGAAGATTAACATTTGCCAGAGCAGCCAGCACCTCCAGCTGCAGGTCACAGGGCATGGGCTGGAACCACAGCTGGTGTTCAGCCCCCCAGCACTCGAGCTGGGACCATTGCTGCCGCACAGCCATGGGGTGGAGGGGACAGTGGTGGTGAAGAACCCGTGTGAGTTCCCCATCGAGTTTTACTCACTGGAGTTTGACCAGCAGTACCTTGCTGAGGAGCAGGTGAGAGTGAAGGTCTGGTCCCCACATGCATGGTCCCATAGCTTCACAGTGCTCCAGTGCTCCCAGGCTTGTTCCAGGGAGATGGAGGCAGTCCCCAGCGCAAAGCCTGGTGGCATTTCAGGGTTAGCCAGCTCTGCTGGCAAGCTGTGGAGAGGCTTGATAGTCCGTGTTGTTGGGAGGAAAGTATGAGGGAGAAGACAGGTTGGCTGGGGAGTCTGTTCTTGTGATGGAGGTCAAAAAATACAATCTGTATATGGCTTCTCTTCCCTATATGCACAGATCCTGCGGATGCTGAAGGACTATGATTGCCACAACACCTTATTGCTGCCTCCGCGTGCCCCGGGTGAGAAGCTGCCCCCAGAAGTGCTGGAGTACTGTCACGACCAGAAAAGGCTGCGGGATGAGCAGACAAAGTCCAAGACTGGGGAACCAGCAGGCCAGGACAACAGTAAGGATTTGGCATGGCTGTCCTGAGTGTAGACACAGCAGGGAGTCCAGCACACCTACCCTGAGTTCTCCATGACCTCATTCTCCATGGAAAGCCCATGCTTTTAACAGCTGCCAGTTCCCCAGCTTGGTGGAAGAATTCTGGGGTGAAAGTCTGTGGCTTGTAACATGCATCCTCTACCAGCCCTGAGTGCAGCCAAAGCAAGCTCATATCTGCCAGAGACTGGGAAAATAATCAGGATGTTCCCTTGTGTCCCTCAACCACAGTGAGTAGAACTGGATAAGCCAGTAGAACTAGGTCTAATGCCACTAGGTATTTTATATTTGCTCCTTCCCAGCAACAAAAGCACACGGCCAAAATTCCCCTGAGGGCAGATACTGCCTGGTCAGGCTTCTCAGTGCTTTGGGAGTTTCCCTCTTTGAGAAATTTTCTATCTTTTACACATGGCCAGGCAAAATGACGAATGGCAAAGAGCAGGTGCCTGGCCATGTTCACCCTCTTCTTCCCTCCCCATGTCCTTCTTCCTCAGCAAACTTTGGAGATATCCATTCTCTGTCAGATCAAGGAGGAAAGCACTCTGCTGGGATCGTTCACACCATATCATCCCATAGCTCAGTCGTTCCCTCCTCCATTTTCAATGACAGTCAGTCCAACAAGGTGGAATCTAAATCTGAATGTGGACAAGAGGAAGAGGAAGGTGCTGAGAAAAGATGTGGGACAGGTAATAACCCTAAGTTCTTCACCTATTTTATGTCTGTTGTGGCAAAAGGGATTCAATGGAGGACTTCAGTGTCACCTCCATCACTTCACTGCAGCCTGGCGCCGTCTTCACTCCTGTAGTCCCTGAATCCACTCTTGCATATGAAGTTTGTAGGATCCTGCTAAGGGTCTGGGGCAGCAACAAATGAGAGGCCAGGGAGGTTTTCCCCCAGCCAAATGAGCACCTTTGCTCCCAGGAGCTGCTGGGATCAGGATGGTGGTGTTCCCTTTTGTAGGCAGGGCAGCATGGTCTCTGTCCTATGTGAAATGACAAGCTAGGATGGCTTTCGGTGACCTAAGGGCAAAGGTAGGAGCTCTTTGTAAATGCTCTTATGGTGAATTCAGAGCCCAGCCAGATCTCCTGGTGTAATATTCCTAAAGCATCCAGCTTTTTGATAATCTCTCGGCCCCCAAATGGAGTGTCTCCCTTAGGACTGTGTGAAATGCCCAGTTCTGTGTGTCCCTGACTTACGCAGCAGGACCCAGAACCAAACTCCCCTGAGGACCATGTTGACAGTTCATGGAAGGAGACTTGGCCTAGTCATTTTAGGTTTTGCCAGATGCTTGTTCTTTCCTCATTCTGCACCTCATTTACAATAACCTGAGCAGGAACCTTTGCCAGCATCTAGGGCAGACCCTGATCTGCACAAGCCTAAAGGAGGGGCATGGAGAGACCCTTGGGCATGACATTGGTTTCAGCAGAGTCTCCTCTCCCAGGATCTGAGGGGATGGGAAAGAGGATCAGGATCCCAGCTAGGCAGGAGGCTGACTTTTATACCCGGTTGTGCACAGGAGAACATTGGCAAAACACCACCAGCAGCAAGGAGGCTGCAGGAGAACTAGACGACAGCCCTGTTTATAGGGCCATTGCCCGCCACCTTGGCATCGATATCTCCGCAGAAGGATGCGCAGCCCGAAACTGCAGAGGGATTGTCATCATCGTCCACGGGGCACCCCTGACAGGTACATGAACCACAGCCCTTGGCTGCAAGGAGCTGGGGAAAGCAGGAGAGAGATCCTGGTGGGCCACAGTGCTTGGTTGATCAGTTGAGGTGAAGCAAGGTAAGCCACAGGTCTGCTGGTACATGAAACAGTCCCAGGCCATCACCTAGCTGGTGCAAGTGGCATGGCTCATCTTGTGTCCGTACAACTAGGTTCTCATTCCCCCAGAAGAGTGGCCATGTCACTGTTGCATCATGGGGCCATGTTGCCTGTTACCCATGTTGCCTTGTGAGCCCCAAACCATATCCAGACATTGCCTGAGACAGCACTGACCAGCACAGGCTAGCAAATGGTCTCAATGGTGTTGGAACAGGGTTCGCCACAAGGGACAAAGACCTCAGCTGAACATGAGGTGGAAATGACCCACATGGCTCTAGAGGACATTACTTCTAACCATGCTCAAGCTGCCTCCTTCATGGTTTCCCCAAAAGTGGCACTTTGCTTTCTGACTGTCCTTGAAACTTTGAAATCCCATTGGGGTGCTTTCCAGAGCCTGTGCAGTGTCACTAAGGGTCTTCCTTTCTCTCAAGGCAAGACATCAGTAGCGGTTGCTCTGTCTAAATACTATGGTGCTGCCTGCTTGTCCATCGATACTGTGGTGACAGAAGCCATCTCGGACAGGAGCAGCTTAGCAGGACTCCGCGCCCAGGAGCTGTGCATCAGGGCTGCCATCGAGCAGAGCCACAAGGAGGCAGAGGATGCCAGTAAGGAGAAACACTGAACCCAGAGCAGCACTTCAGAAACCCACTGTGACCAATCACTTCTGCTTGCTCCAGAGAAGTTTTGACAGCCCTTGGGTCTCTTAGGGAACATGAGTGCAGCGTGTAGAAATGCAAAGCCATTTCCTAAAGCCCCTCTGGTTATTAAAAAGAAAAAAACCTCCATTTTAAGGGCTCAGACAGGAGCACTTTTACTGGCACGTGTTCCTTTTTCTAAGAGCTGTGAAGCACACCGGGATCTTTCTCAGAGATTTTTATATTTCCTCAAAGCTGAATCCAGCTTGCTTTTTGTGGCCATCAGGCAGAACTGCTGCCCACTTTAACAAGGAGAAAGTCCTCTGATGTGGCTCATTAAGCACTAGATGACTGGCTTGGAATATGGCTTCACAAACATGAGAGGAAGGGAAGAATAACCTCCCAGAGGAGTTTCACATGAGAGAAATGCTGCAGATGAGCTCTCTTCTCTAGAGATTTTCCTATACACACTGTCAGGTCATGCCACTCGTGCACATTGTGCTGTTCTCCATGTGAGAGTGGAGACTTTTCAGAAGCTTTATTGGGCGCTTGGTGCCCCGAGCTCTGCAGGGTGAGGCCAGACCCTGGCTCTGGCAGGAGTAGTTTTGCATTTGCTCAGCTTTGAACCTGGCCGGGTTGGGAGCTTGTGGAAGGACAAAGGGTTTGGGTCCTGGGTGGGGTTATTCCATGGGAAGGGTTTAGTTCCACTGGGTGATACAGCTGGGGCAGGGCTGCATGTTACAGTCTCCATGTAAGAATGCAGGATGGGTGCAAGGTACGGAAAAAGTCCTGGAGAATGAATCCTTGGCTTGATCCATAGGGGAGCTACTGTGCAAACAGTGTCACCTGCATGTTAGGAGGGACACAGGGCTGTGCATTAAAAACTCTGGCTTTAAAATCCAGTATCAGATGGTGTGCTTTGTTGTGCTAATAAGAGAAACAGAGAACCAGTGTTGCTAGTGCCTGGCGGGCTGGGGGGTGAATGCTGTGCGGATTGGGGTGGAAGGTGCCTGCTTGCTCCCCTCAGCGCCCATCACCAGCCCCACTGAGCTGTCTGTCCCCTCTGCAGGTCAAAATGCAGATGTCTCCCTCAGCCTGCAGTTCAGCACCAAGGCCAAGCACAGCCCAGATGTGAGCCAGTCCAGCTCTGGGGACAAAGTCAGCTTGCAGTCTGTCAGTTCCCGAGGCTGGGCGAGCACCACAGCGGGCAAGAGGAAGATGGATGGCAATACATCCCGATCCCAGAAACAGCATCTAATGGATCTGACAGGCTCCCAGGTGAAGCATGATCTGCACTGGTTAATGCTTGAGACCTTTCAGTTGCCTTTGAGAGAAGTGATGGGGATGCTTATAGTGGAGGCTTTGTGTCAGCCAGAGCCTGGTGCCAGGTTATATAGTGCAGAGAGCCAGCAGGACAGACTGGGCCTGTCTCGGGGTGGGAACAAAACCCTATGCTCTAGCAGAAAAACTCCACTGGGTCTTAATGGTTTGTCGGCAAAGTGCAGTCCTGACTAACGTGGCTGCAGGATGCTGTGCCAGGGGCTTGCAAGCTTAGGTCTCTGCTGGCCGAGGGATGTGACCCCAGGATTGTCCCCTGGAGCTGCTGGCCCGCAGTTTAGTTCTAGTCTTCTGCTAGTGAGAGACTCGGCTCCAAGCTCAGCAGTTGGAATTGTTCAGGGGTTTCAAAAGGGGTTTATTTTTCTTGTGGTGCTCAATGTTGCAGGGCTCATCCAGTGCTCATCTCATCTCTCCACTTCCCTGCATTCCTGCACAGCGACGGCTGAGCATCAGTGGCAGCACAGGAGGAGAGCTGGGCTTTATGAGCTGTGTGCTGCCTGAGGACTTGCTGGTGGCCATTCTCTCTGAAAGGCTGCAGGTACATGTGGTGGGGGCAAACAATACGTTCCTGCTACAGAAAGACCGGCAGCGAGGTACAATTTGGAGAGGAGGATATCTATATCTGCTGTTGGAGGAGTCCTGGGCTGCCTGCAGGGATCCTTGGGTGAAGCTGCAGATGCCATAAGTTGGTGGAGTGCAGGGAAAGATCAAACCTTGTCTGAGTTGCTGCACTTGGAGCAACAATGGCTGGTGTCCTTTGACATATGGGTTTACTGACTAGCTGAGAGCCCAATGCATGTGATAGCTGACTTCCTCATCCTTTTCAACTTTATTTGCAGTTGAGTGACTGCTACCAGGGAGTGGTGTTTGATGGCCTGGAGACCCTCTTTGCACGCAACATAGCATCTGCTCTCCTCTGCCTGCTCAAAGCTGTCAGAAATCGGCCTTATATCTATTTTGTGAACCTGTTCCAGGATTATGCTTCTTTGAAAGCCAGGGAGACAGCTACAAAAGAGCAGGAAGGTAAGATTCTTCATCTCCATACTTCTCAAATCTTCTTTCTCAAGCCCTCAGCCTTATCTGTGTGTATCTGGGTTACCAGCAGAACTTGTAAGAAATTTTTTTATTAATCCTTCTGCTTCAATGCAGCCAGCACTCAGCTCATGGTTGCTTAAAATACAGCAGTGCTGAGGCTGTAAGACTTACCTTAGTCTCTAATATTAAATCTTTGGCACAAGTGCAGGCTGTTGTGGCTCAATAACTAATCAGAGGCCGGCTGTCCATGGGGCTGGTGCGTGTGAGCCAGGCAAGGCATGGGAACTCACTGACTGGTGACAGTTTTGGGGGATTATCTGAATTTTGGAGCGGGGATACGAGCTCCTCAGTATCTCCTGGCAGGCTGACAAGCTGGGTCTGGACAGAGTTGTGAATCCTCGCAGTCACCCGGAACAGCAAGCTCTGCTTGCAGTCACTAATGGCTTCTTCTCTGGTCTGTGCTGAAGGACGGGAGCAGGAAGAAGCTGCCAGGAGGGAGAAAACATGTCTCTGGGAAATGGATGAGGATGAGTATGATGCCCTCACTGAGGAGCAGAAAACTCAGTTTAATAACAATATACGACAAGTCCAGCGCGAGAGGAGGAAGAGGTCTGTAAGCCTTCCATGAGTAACTCGCCAGGACAGTGTCCCTGAAGGGCTTCCCTGCTCTGGAGAGCTGGTTGAGTTCAGAGGGGTTACAGAGCAAAGGCCAAAAGTAGTGTCTATTACAAGAGGCACAAGGATGGCCAGTTCCACCTCCCTGGTTCCCAAGGAAGGACCTTCCTCCAGTGAGATGAGAACACCTCCCCATTTTAGCAGAGTCCTCCAGCTTAGATGCTAGCTGCAGGGAGCTGGGCTCTGTGCTTTCCTTGGCACTGCATTTGTAAGTGTCTGTAAGTTAATTATGTTGATTTTCATCATCTTCATCCCCCTTCATCACCAAACCAGAGGGGTTGTGGTGTGGGTTGGTGTGTGGTACAGCTGTGCTGGCTTGGTTTAGGTAACAGTCCTGCCCTAGGTGAAGTCCTTGCAATGCTGATCTCCCAGGACAGTCCTTACTGAGTGACCCCAGCCATAAAAGCTGGTGCCTCTCAGGCTCACCTGCAGCAACAGCAGCAGGTGAGCCTGGGAGAAGCTCTGATCCAGCAAAGCAGCTGTGTTCAGGAGGATGCTTAGGATAAGTGTAAGCCTGTATTAATCCCCGCCTGAAACTCAGGGAGGAACTTGCTTAAAGCACGCGTGCGTTTCAGCACTTCTTTCAGCCCCAACTGAAGTTTGTTTCCCTGGGAGGAGGTCCCTAGGGCTGCTTCAAATTGTTGTTTCCAGGACAGGCAGCACAAGGTTCCCATGGCCCGGGCTGGGTTCCAGAAGAAAACCTGGTTGTTCGGACCCTGTTTTGCAGGAGGGGAGTTACTGCAGACTTTGCTTTCTGATTGATATGATTATTCTCACTAAGGAGCAGGCTATGGCCAGAGAGAAGGAGGGTTGGATAAGCCAAGTGTTGGTGCAGGGATAAGTTAGGTGTTAGAGATTTGCAAGTTGATTTACACTGGGAAATCAAGAGAGGGCTTCAGGCATCAGTGTGGAGAGATGGTGGATCAGTCTTTGGCAGTGTGCTGGCAGTGTCCAGGTAGACTTTATTGGAGAAGTGGCCCAATTTAGACCTTATGACAACAAAGCCTAGATTTGGCTAGCCTTGGAGGCCCCCTCCCACCTTTCCTCAGTTTGGATGTTCCCAGACTTCCCAGGTTGAAGGACATCCATGGAGATGGTCTAACAGTTCTACCTGGCCTCAGGGTCAATGAATGAAGGGCAGGACCAGCTGGGATTGCAGTGAGCCCAGATTTCTGGTGGTGACTCTCAGGGATGTTTTCTCTTTGGCTTGCTGAAGGGAGATGGAGCAGGTGGCTCGAGAGCTTGAAAAGCACCAGCGGGAGCTAGAACGCTTGAAGGAGGAAGAGCTGAAGAAGAAGTCTAAGCGGGGGAAGAGAGAGCTTGGAAAAGACAAAGATAATGCTTCAGGGAAGAAAAGCCAGTTTGCAGTCAGGCAGGTGGGTGGTTATGTTTCTAGAGATGAGTAAAAGCCTTGGGGACCTTCCCATCAAGTTGTGTCATTCCTGAGAAGCCAGCAGCCACAGACAGTGCTGGGGATGAGTACCTGGCCATGAGTAACACACGGGGCTGTGCTAGGAAACAACTGCTGGTGTTGGGTCATGCTGCTGCTTCACCAGGGGTGTTTTCCCACAGGTTTTTAGGAGAGCTGCTCTTCTAGGATAAAGCTGCCTTTGAGTCATAGCTTCACATAACTCCATAGATTCACTGTGAAGCCCTAGATAGTTTTAGTCCAGCATTTCTCTGCACTCTGCATGTGACTTACACCTCTGAGCCATGATCCGTCTGGGCTGTGGTGTCTTTTCCTACCTGTCTGGCAGAACATACCACCAGACCTTAGGTATTTATTAGCAATAGACTTTGCAAAGAGTCAGCCGGCCACAGGGATGCTTAGCACACCAGAAAAGAGCCCAGAGGACTGGCGCAGGAGTAAGGAGGTATTTCAAGTTTCCTGTTTGGTTTGGGAAGCTGTTCTGTTTCTCAGCTGGTTTGCAAGGCTCCTCATCAGTGTGGCACTGGTGAGTTTAGTTTCAGTTGAGCTAAACTGGGTACCAGCTGTGTTCTGAATTGGGATTTGTAGAGCACTTAGCACAGGTCTCGAACAAGGCTTGGGGTGCTATTGCAAAGATCATCACTGTCCTACAGCATCTGAGTTGGTGCTTTGAAACGCTCACTGCTTTTTCCCCTGCTCCTCCTTCCCAGAATACTAACACATCCACCAGTAACACCAATGCATCCACCAGCAACCGGTCAGATATCACCGAAGGGGTGGACAAGAAGGGATCTGTAAAGGAGCACCCAGACTCTGTTGCCAGTGATAAGGAAGATAAGAAAAAGCAGAGCAAGGTTCCCCTGACAGATGTCTGCCCAGCAGTTGTTGTGCAACCCACAGACCCAGAACAGGGAGAAACCAAAAATGAGGCCCTGAGTGACAGCGAGAAGAACTTGGCCCTGAGGTTTAAGATCTATGAGGCATCCCAGAAGGATGTCATGCATATTTTGTCATCCTGGGACAGGGTTCACAGTATCCTGCTGTCCCCTCTGAACCAAGAGGAGGTGCAGCACCAAGCAGAAGACCAGCGCCAGCATTTAACCAGCCACAGGAGCCGGAAGGGCAGAGAGAAGGAGCGCCAAGAGAGGCTGGAGAAGGAGCGTGTGGAGAAAGAGCGCCTGGAGAAGGAGCAGCTGGAAACACTGAAGGCTCTTCAGGACTCCAAGTTATCTCAGCTGGAAGGGGAAGGTGCAGAAGGGTCAGCCAGAGGCCAGGATGTTGGGGTGCCCTGCTTGGACATCCAGGTGCTGAGTTCAGAAGATGTGATTAGGAAGATCTTGGAGAGTAGCAAGCTGCCAGCCGCAGAGCAGGTAAAGCCCTGCGAGACTCAGATGCTGAGAGTGCGTGGTCTGGGGCCTGGTGTGTTGTGTCCCACCAGATGACAAAGGCAGAGCGCCTTGTCCAGGCCACTGATGATGTTCTACAATGGCTCCACAGCAGCCATGGGGCTGGGGAGATTCTCAGCATCCTTCAGATGAGTACAAAGAAGGAGTGCTCTCTGTACAAACATCCTGTCTGTTCAGAGAGTTTCCCAGTTTGGAAGTAATGAAAAATGGTCCCAAGGCAGCTCATGGTCATTGTTTCCTTCAGCTGAGTCACTCAAGGAAAGGTTTCTCTCTAGGTCCCACTTGTAGGTCCTGGCAGTGCTCTGGGCATACAGACATTTTACCCCACTGGGCATAAAAAAGCACTGTACTCCATATAAATAAAAAAAAAAATTGCCAAAAGCTCAGTGCCTTCAAGGAAGGAGAGTGAGGATGAAGGTGAGGGGAGTATAAACAGGATTTTCTCTTATGCTTTAGATCCTGGATGACCTGGGACTGGGTCCCGCAGGGCCTCCCATTCCCCCTACTGCTTTTTACTCTGTGATTCGCTACCCAGAGAAGCGGATGGCCCCTGCAGCTGGAGAAGCCCCCAAGCACTTCATATTTGTTGTGCCAGAAGGTGCCACTGCAGAAGAAGAAAAGGATACCAAAAGTCTTGTGGATGCCCTCATTGTGCCTGCAGAGAAGGTGCCAGGGTGGACAGGGGCATGGGGCGAGGGGGGAGGATGAAAAAGGATCACTGTGGGAGGGCAGTGAAGACATGATGGGGGTCCTGTGCCTGCAGGCATCTCTTGTCTGTCCAAAAGAGACAGCTCTGCTTGAGACATAGGGTGATTCTGTAAGATGAGAGAAAACAAAAATCAACTAAAGCCCTCAACTTCACCTGAAGAGAGGGTACTGAGCAAGGAGAGGTGACAAAGGCAAAACAAAGGTCAATAAGGAAGACTAAGGCCCTGGCCAGATTTGAAACTAGTAGGTGCTGGTTACTTATCTATTCTCTCTTCTGTTTGTTAACAGACCCCCAGCTTGCTTTCCAGGATGGAGATGTCTCAGGGCAGGGCTCACCTCTCTCCCCCTTTTTTCTCTCCCCTTGGTGCGAAGACGTCAGAACAGCAGGTCACCCCAACCAGGGGCCGATCAAGGAAGGAAAAAGCCACAGGCAGCCAGGTGGCCGCGAGGGAGAAGCGGAGCTCCGGCCGGGGCAGGAGAGGTCTCCAGGGGCCAGACACAGGAACACCCACACGTCCCCCCAAGGTGTACCAAAGTGGGGCAGACATGGTCCCATCCCCAGGAAGATCTGTCAGGTAAGCTGTGAGGTAGGAGGTGACCCCTCTGCTTCACAGCCATCTCGCCAAATGAGGTCCATCATACCCAGCTCAGCAGGGACTCTGCTTGTGCCTCCATGGATGGCAGGTCCATGACCCTCCTCCTTGCCTCATTTGATCATTAGCAATGTCTGAAGCCTCCTCTTTAATTGCCAGGCTGAACAGCTGCCGGTGGATAGTGCCTGCCCATGGTGAGGTGGAACTGAAGGTCCACTTCAGCTCCGTGGTGCCAGGCCAGTTTGATCAGACGCTGCATTTTGAGGTCCTGGGGACAAACCGTCAGTACCAGCTGCACTGCAGGGGCACATGCCTGTATCCCACCATCAGCCAGGATCCACGGTAAGCCTGGCCCGTGGGAGCCTCCCACACTTCCTCCCTCTAAACTCAGAGCTAGGGCTGGCCCTTGCACCCCTGTGACTTTCTGGCTTGGGCAGAGCATGCTGCCTGAGCAGCCCAGTGTCTTTTCCTGTGCTTGGAGCTGGGAACCAATACTGGTACCTCAGCCACCGGTAAGGGTTATGGCTTTCTGACCACGTTTTCTACTTAGAGCATCTCACAGCTCCTCATTCCCCATTTTCTCTCCCCAGGCTGGTGTTTCCTCACCGGAGGAAGAGCAAGGCAGATGATGACATCATCTTCAAGCAGTACATAATGAACACGGGCATATTCCACTTTGGACCGCTGCTATGTGGGAAGTCAAGAGACTGGTATGTGCTCCCCGCCTCAAGTGAGCATCCTGATGTGCTGCCTGCTCAGAGTGAGATGTTGGGATGGGATCTCCAGGGCCTTGTGCTTTCATGGACATGCTTGGAGACATGCTGTCCCAGTGGCACAATTCAGGGCAGGCCCAGGCAGAGACCTGGGAGGTACACAGGGTTGAAAGGCCACGGATGTGTGAACTAGAGCAGATAACAGGCACGTGAGTCTTGGAGGAGCTGTGGAGAGGTAGAGATGATCTTCCTACTGGGTGGGTGCCTTGGTGGCCAGAACGACCTGCTGCTACTAGCCTGAAGGTGACTTGGGGCAGCTTGTGTCCCCCCTCCACATCTCAGCTTCTCCACCTATGAAATGAACTCTATGGTGCTTTTTAAAAGTGCTTTGACCTTTATGGGTAATCTGCAACTATTTTGCTGATCGTTTTGTAAACCATTCATTAATCTGTAATATTAGTAAGACTTTCTGATTTGACCTGCCAACGTGTGTGTTGGGGGGAACCTGCAGAGGAAAAAAATGGGATTTAAAATTTCCTGATCCTCACTGCTGAATAATATCTGCCTAAGAAGGTTGTCATTGTAGCTACTGGCATATTTCTATTTTTAACATAGCTTTTTTATTTTTTTTAATATTAGAAATTAAGTTCTTGTCTTCATGGGAGCTCTGGAGAGGTAGTGGTATTTTGACAACCCAAGGAAATAAAATTGAAACCTCTTAAAAAACAAAAGAGCATCTTTAGCAAGGCTGATGAACAGTCTCAGGTTTCTGTTTGTTTCATTTTTAACCCTTTAACTCCAAATTCTGTTCCACACCTAAGGGAAGAGGTATTTGTTAAATTTAGCATTCCTCTTGGGAATTAATCCTTTCTATTTCCTTCCATGAGAATTGGAGCTAACCCATGAAATACAAGGTAATCTCATGACTTTTTTGAAAGAGACAAACTAAACTATTTTTAAAACCTCTTTTTCAAAAGCATCTCTTTTTACCCTGCAGGGAAGGAAACCCAACAAAGAAGGGGGAAGAACCAACATGCCTGGCATACTTTTATTTTTCCAGGCACCTTTGAATTTCTATTTTGTAAAATGCTCTTTATTTAAGTGGCCTGTGTATCATCAGGCTACTGGGATGGAGGCATCAGGTACAGGGGCAGACATCAAAGTAACGCACAGATGAACACAAAAACCATGGAATGTGTCCCTGAAACCGATCGTTTTCCTTGGCCTGCTTGTGAGACTTGGTCTTCCAGTGCAGCCTCCTGCTTCCAGGGCACAGTGTTTTCCTCGACATGTGATAAAGACAACAGTCCTGGGGCTTTCTCTGCAGCCTTTTCCCTTTTTGTGGACAGGTACAAGGCACTGCACTATCCCAGCAACTGTGAGAAGATAACCATCCTCAATGTCACCCCCTTGGAAGCAGAGGTGCATTTCTTCTTTGAGCATGATCTCAAAGCAAACACGTTCCTTTTAGACCCTCCCAGCATGAGGCTGAAACCTAATGAGAAGCAGGTAGGAGATGGGCGGGTAGGGCAGGTGCCGTAGAAGTGTCCAGAAGCTGTTCCTCCTGCTCACTGAATGCTCTTCCATACTTATTTTTTGCGGGGACGGCACTAGGAGCTGAGCATTTGGGCGTACCCCACTTCAGCTGGCCTCATGGAAGACAACCTCGTCTGTTGTATTCAGGACAACCCAGAGCCAGTGGTCTTCCACCTATGCTGCCAGGGGGTGCAGGTGGAGCTGGGCGTTAGCCCCAGGCAGGTGCATTTCGACAAGCTGCTTCTGCACAGGTCAGTCATTCCACAGCTGCTCTGTTGGGAACGACAGGTGTCATCAAGTTCCCCTTCAGCTTCTTTTGCTGGCTGTGAGGCCACTCAGATTGGAGGCTGAGCTAGCATCCCTCTTTCTCCCGGCAATTCCCAATCTCTTGCTCACCATTCCTCACTGGTTTCGATATCCTATAACAGCCATGAGCTCCACAGTCCCCCAGCAATGCTGTGCAATGGGCATCTCAATGCATTTGTATCTTGTCTGCTGGTTCAGAGAGCAGTCGGGTTGCTCCTCCTCATCACCTTTCTGTTGGATACACTTCTAACACCAAGCCCTCCCCCAAGAACCTCACCTCTGAGGCTTGTGACATAGAGAAAACATTTAACCATGGTTTCATATGCATAGATAGGGCTGCTGCAAGTTGCATTCAGTTGCAAGGCTCACATGACCGTTGAGCAACTGGTGCTGAGTGTCGTCTTGTCTCTACAGGAGCGACAGCAAGACCCTGGTCCTGCGAAACAGCACCCCGCTGCCTGCGGCCTGGCGGCTCAGTGGGCTGGAAAACCTCGGTGAGGACTTCTCTGTGTCACAAGATGAGGGCATCATTGGTCCCCGCACTGAGTTTGGCTTGCATCTGTATTTCAAACCCACGAAGGCTCTAAGCATTAAGAAGATGATCCGACTAGAGGTGAGGGGGACCATCCCCTTCCTGGCAGAGCGGGGCAGAACGATCAGCCTTGTGCTCTTGGGGATGGATTCTGTGCTTGAAAGGATACCCTGCAAAGAGGGCAAAAGGATGAGCCCTTCGTGAGATTCCTTTCTACCCACGTTGGCGGGGGTGAGGCAGTCCCTTAGAAGCAAGGGACTCTCACTGAAAGAAGGCATTTTGGAAACTGACCACTAGGGTGCTCTCGTAGCTAAGCTTCATCGGGCAAGTATATTGTGAGTCAGGAAGAGATGTGCCTGACAGATATAAGGGTGCTACGACCCCAATTTCTGCTGCCTCAGACTGGGTTCAACAGAATAGAAGCATAGAATCATTAAGGTTGGAAGAGACCTCTAGGATCATCAAGTCGAACTGCCAACCCAGCACCACCATGCCCCCTAAACTATGTCCCTGAGTGCCACATCGATTAATTCTTTGTACACCTCCAGGGATGGTGACTCTACCACCTCTCTGGGCAGCCTGTGCCAATATCTGACCACTCTTTCAGTAAAGAAATTTTTCCTAATATCCAATCTAAACCTCCCCTGATGCAGCTTAAGGCCATTTCCTTTTGTCCTAACATGTGGTGCATCCCTGAGCATCCACATCACCCCGTATAACCAGCCACTGCCTCTGCAGGGCTTACGCCTGGGTTATGGAATGCTCCTGAGCCCATATTACAACCACCTTGCTGCTGTGCATGGTTGAATGCTGCTGTTTGGTTGGCCAGACTTCAGTGTCTTCCCTGCACACGTCCTGGGTTCTGTCTGGGGCTCAATGTAAAGCAACAAGCTCTCACCCTGGGATTTTGTTCCCTGTGGTTTAGGGGCTGCATTTCAGCAGGAATCCTGGGTGATTTAATAGGAGAGGGTTGGTTGCCTATGCAACCTGCTCTGGGACACGTCACACTTCTTGTGGTTGTTTTTACATCACTGTGCCTCACAGGGTGCTTTAGCAGCAGTGTTCTCTGCGGTAGGAGTGCAGAGTTGAGCTGACAGGGTTTCTTACTGCAGCAGAATCCTGCTGGGTCAGCCCATGAGATGAACAGGTTAGGAGAGCTTGGGAGTCCACAAATGCTTGTCAAGCATGGGAGGCCATGGTGGAGGCAGCCAGCAGAGACAAGGACTCATATATTGTCTACCAAAAGAATTTAGAAGAATGGTCTAAGCAGTGTTTGTTTCTTGCTGCCTCAGGTTTCAGATGCAGAAAACATCCTGGGGATTGTTCAAATTGAAAATATCCAAATCCTTGCAGAGGCCTATGACGTTGCTCTGAGCATCAGCATTTCTAAAGGTCAGTGGATGCCCCCAAAACAAAGTAGTCTGGGTGCATTGCATTGCCTTGGCAGGTGGGCAACCAAAGCACTTGGGACGGGATGGGATAGCATGGAAGCATGGCATGGATATGGAAACTGCATATCCTGCAAGCTGCGTGGAGTGAAGCACTGTCAGGGCGCAGGCAGCTTTGAGTCTCACCTCTGAACTTCAAAGTGTGCAACTTCATGTGCAGATTGATTTGGGGGCTTTGAAACAACAGTGATGTGAATGAGCAGCTGGCAACTCCTGAAGGCTCAGGACAACACACAAAGTTGTTGGATCTGTGCTTGGAAGCAAGGGGATGGAGACTGAGCCCCTTAGCTACTAAACCCTGCATATATTCTCCAAGTAAGAAGACAAAGGGCAACAAAGTAGCTAGAGAAAACTTCCAAGAATGGAAACTTGCTGAGAATGGGTTTATGCTGCCTGAGAAGCCCAAATCTGTATCTTGTCACTTGGTGTAGTCTGCAGCAGCTCACAAATATTCACCATTTCTTACCTTGCTCTGTGGGTTTTTTGCAGGTACAGACGGCAGAGTGGATTTTGGAATCCTTAAGGTCCTGGATGATGTGAAGGAAGTGCTGACTCTGAAGAACAAAGGAAAGTATGAGATTGCGTACAGGTAGGTCCAGCTGCCTGGTCTGTGAATACATGGTGCCACCATCTGTCCAGGCCTGCATTCTCCTTCTGTCCATGGCTAGAACCTGTTCCCATGCTGGCTACCTCATCAGCTGGGTGAATACAAAACCTGGGCTCTCTAATCTCAAATATTTCATAGAAAATCCAGCCACACACTAGCAGTTCTTCACAGCTCAGCAGGAACAAGAAGGAGAGACCCTGAAATTTAAGTCACTCACTGCTGAGATTCATTTCCTTCCTTTGAGGGTCAGCTCATTTCTCTTCATGAGACTCTCTAAAGGAAGGAACGAAAAAAATTAGTGTTGAGGTTAGCTTGCAACACTCATGATTGTCTTCATTCTGTCAAGATCTGGGATTCCTCAAGCAAAACTTTTATTTTTTTTATGGTCCTATGAGAAGTTCTGGCTGTGCTGGTGGCACCTGGACTTTTAAATGCAGATGTCTTCATTCCTTCTCTTTTTCCCCAGTTTCAGTCTGGAAACAGCAGATACCAACATATCCAACTTGGCATCCCACTTCACTATCCAGCCGCAGAAGGGCGTGCTGGCTGTCTCCGAGCGCCCTGTGCAGGTCCAGCTGTTCTTCCATCCCAAGGTGGAAATAAATATTGAAGACAAACCCATCCTGCACTGCCAGGTGAGCTGCCTGGGCCAGGCAGTGTTAGCACACCATGTCTTGGGAGTGTAAGCAGGACGTGCGTCTTCTGGAAGGAAGGCTTTAGCTGGGGAATCCTCTCTCATACATATACAACAAAGTCTTTCAGAAACCATTTGTGATGCTTCCTAAGCAGAGCTGAAAATCTGGCTCTGGAGGAGGCATTTAAACAGGGAGGATGAGGTGATGGGGACCTGAAATGGGGTCAGGTGACAGAGATAGAAGCTCTGCTGTATTTACCAACCCCTCTTCTGGTTGCAGGTGATTGAGCCCAGCATCTGTGAAGGAGGCAAAACCATTGCCATCATCCCAGTCAGGGTGTCAGCAAAAGCTGTGTTCAGCAAGTACAGCATTTACCCTGCTTTGCTCATCAACTTCGGTGCCATGATGAATGGCACCAGGAAAACCTGCACCTTCACGCTGGAGAACAAAGGCATCCTCGACTTTAAATTCCTCATCTACCGAGCAGACCAGGATGCATCTGTATTGCCAAGGAAAAGGTGAGAGAAGGCCTGCACCACCCTTCCTGCCTGAGCAGGCACCATAGCACAGCTGCTGTGTGACAGGTTATTGTCCGCTCGCATCACTGGCTTGTGAACATGGAGCAGAAAAATGCCTTGGTATAACCATGTGTAGGATGAAGCTGGTGATATAGCTGATCTGTCTGTAAGCTACAGCAATAGGTACTGCAGGCTCCTGATGGCTCCTGGAGGGTGCAGGAAGGCTTTCCTCCATGGGGAGGAAGGCCAGCTTTGACCTCAGAGAAAGGCAGGGGGAACTCAGCATGATGGATATTTTCTGCTTCCTCTTCTCAGTGCATATTTAATGAAGTCTTCCCACTCCCATGAGAGTGAAAACTTAAGCAAGATGACTCCCTCAGTCAAGCAAAGCAAGCACTCGCTGCAAAAGGATGCAAGCCCCTTCATGCAGGTGGGTGGCTCCTGTTCCCCAACATGTGCCACTGCAGGTGGTGTGGGGGGATACTGCTGTGCCCGGGCCGGGGGCTCATCACCACAGGATGGGACAGGATCTGCGTGATGGAAGAATTTTAGGAAAAATATCTTTACTGAAAGAGTAGTCAGGCATTGGAACAGGCTGCCCAGAGAGGTCACCATCCCTGGAGGCATTCAAAAAACATATAGGCGTGGCACTCAGCGACATGGTTTAGGAGGCATGGTGATGCTGGGTTGGCAGTTAGACTTGATTATCTTAGAGGTCTTTTCCAACCTTAATGATTCTATGATTCTGTGGAGGTCCATCATCTCCCAGCCACAAGCAGGGGCAAGAGTTGCTCAGCCCCATGCTCTGGCTCAGACCTGGAGTTGCAGGAGCAAGAGAGGGAGCACCTATGTGTTTCATAGGTGCTAGCCAAAATAGGTCTGTGAATGCCATGGATGCAGAACGTCCCTGTCTGAACTCCTAGTCTGTAGATATCAGATGACCTTGCTTTTTCTTCTTCCCAGTCCCCTCTCTTCTCTCGCATAATTTCTCACCGTTATTTCTGCTCTCCTGTTTTACCCCTGGAGGTTGAAGGATCCCAGCTACTACCTTCACCCTTTACCCCCAAACTCTTCTCTCTATGCCACTCAAGGCAGGCCTGCAGCTCCTCCTGGTTTGTTCATCTCGTCCTGGGGCTGCCTTTGGGCCATGTAGTCATCCTTTCCTGGGACTGGGGGCTTGGGCCCAGCTGGAGGCCAAGGAGTGGCATACTCCTTGCTGGGGATGCTGACTGTTAGAGATCAGCCTCTCCTGGGACTCTTTCCACAGGCTCGCTTCACTCTAGGCATGTTCACGGTGTACCCTGGCTTTGGCTCCATCCCTCCTGGGGGCCAGCAGACAATCACAGTGGATTGCTATGCAGAGCCACTGGGGGCATGCAAGGAGCGCCTGTTCATCGATGTCAGCGACAGAGACCCCAAGGACAACCCCCTTGGCATCCCCTATACCCTGTTTGCCGAGTCCTGCCTTCCAGGTACACCCCATTCACAGGTTCCCGTGGCCAGACCTGCTGCTGATCAGCACCTAAACTTACTACTTGGATACTTAGGCACCCTGACCCTGAAGTCCCATCTGAAAATCCTCAGAGGTTCTCATCCTTTTAAAGTCTGCCAGCAGTGAAAAGCTGGGAGGGATGCGTGGAAGGTTGAAAGGAGAGCAGTACCCTTTAAGACTGAGGGTGACTGAGCTCCATCCTCAGAGCCAACTCCCTCACCCAAGGTTGGGTTTTGCAGTTACCTGGGCAGAAAGGGCTTATCAAGCCTTCTGAGAGGCCAATAGATAAATTCAGCAGGAAGGCTTCTCCATCCTCAGCCCTCCCTCTGGTCTGCTCGCAGCATTTCTGGTTGACGACATAGAGTCTATCTTTGAGGAACATCGAATCTGCAGCAACATCAACCTCTGCCAGATCCTACAGACAGTGCAAGACAAGGGCGTGTTCATCGCAGATGAGAACAAGTTTATCTTCACTAATGTTCTGGTTGGGCACCGGGCCACAGCTCGCTTCAAGATCCACAATGTGGGCAAAGTCCCCTGTGACGTGATCCTCTCCATCAAACCCATCCCCAGTAAGGTAAGAACAAGAGACCAAGGGGACTGTTGCTCTTAAAGGCTGTGCAATAGCCTGCCTTGTGCTCCAGATTCATTGCTTTCTCTTGCCTGGACTAGTCCAGCTCTGTGCAGGTCAAACTACAGGGGAGAGCAGCAATGCTGGGGTGACAGTTGGGTTGAATTCAGCGTGTCTCAAGCAAGGTTTTGGCTCACTCCTCTGGGTATTTGCTGGGAGACCTGAACCCTTCCAAATATCTCTTGGAATCGCGCTCTGAGTGGGGCTTTTACTGGACTGATGTGCCAGGGCTCAAAGCAGACCATTTCCTCAGGCTCCCTGGTCTTTTCCTTCTCTTTAGAGGCCAGTTCTAGGTTATTCGCACAGTTTTCTGTGCAGCCCCCCACCTCCCATGTACTCTGGGTTGGCTGCCCAGCCCTCAGAGGAAGCTTTTGTACTGCTGGGCTTTATGGCAGCTCCCTGAGCAAGGTCAGCACCACTTTGGAGTCACTCCAAGACAGGAGGAGCCTGTCCAGGGAAGCAGGAAGGAACACACGCTGTCTGGGGTTGCTCCCCATCGTGCATATATGATTAAGACTGCATCACGTGGAAGGATGTTTCCTCCTAACACCATTCTGTGGGTTCCCCCAAGCTCAACAGCCGCATTAGTGATGTGTTTGAGGTGGATCCTGTTCAGATGTGTGTGCCCAGCCGTTCCCATGCCTTTGCTACAGTGAGCTTCACTCCACAAACGATGCAGAACTACCAGTGCACTTTTGAGGCTTCCCTTGATGTCCAGGCAAGGTAACTTACCCTGTAAAATCTTGGGGTGGGGACAACCTTTCTCATAGCTGCCTCTCCTGTGGGAGGACGTAGACCTCTTGTTAACCCTAATGCTTTCAGTAGCCTTAGGTAGAGTACTTACTGCCTCCTATATTATCTAATGCTAACTGCTAGATATAGCAGAGCAGAAAAATAAACGTCATAGTTTAGTCTATATGAGTGACTATGAAGACAGTGTGGCATTAGGTAGCTAGCTGGAAGTTATTGAATCAGAAAGAAATGGAGGTGTGCAACAGCTGAGCTGGGGTTTTCCAAGGACAAAGGGTTAGATGAAAAGGTTTCTGTGCCAGCAAGTCAACATGCATTCTTTCCTCCTTGTTTTTGTTAAAATGAGATGATCCTATGTGACTACCTGGGGTATATTAAGATATTTTATATTAGGGAGTGATTGGACCCCTTAGGAAAGAGGAGCCCAGTTCATCTGTCCTGGGACCTGTGTTTGTACCGGGGCTTTGACCTGCTCTTCCCCAACCCTTTAGTTGCTGAACTGGGACAAGATAAGTCAGCTTTCTTCCCTAATAAGCAATTCCTGTTTTAGCGTCCTTGGAAATAATCTTTACTGATGGTTTTATTTACTTCTCCCTCCTTGCTTTTATACTGTTTTCATGCTGTGCTTGTGCTTTTTGCGTATGTTTCTCATCACCACAGCCAGCAAATTTGCCATGTCTCATCTGTTGCCTCATTATTTACCTGCTGTACTGCATGATTCAATTAAGTGAAATAATTTTTAACTGTTACTCTGGAAGGCTTTGGCTCTTCAGAGCAGATTCCTCTTGTGAAGGCCCTGATCTGACTGGGAGGTGTGTTGTGGGGTACAGGAGTGCCAGCCAGGAAAAATGAAGTGGGTGGTACTCGCTTCATTGCTTGGCAAGTTGGAAATGGATTAGTGCCAGCCATAATGATTCCTCCTCTGCCTCTCCTGCAGCCCTGCAGCAATTAAAGCACAAAGCCTGACCTTCGATATCAGTGGAGATGGGAACCTGCCTCGGGTAACGGTCCTGCGCCCAGTCCTTCACAATAAGAGAGGGAACCCTCTGCTGCTCTTCAAGAAGCTGTTGCTGGGTGATTCAGAAAAACTCCCTCTGGTTCTTCATAACAGTGGCTTCATACCTGTCCAGGTGAGGACCTGCTCAGGGAATGCTCTGGTCTGGGAACAATTTCTTGTGCCATGGAGGAGAGGTGACAGAAAACATGGTAGAGATGCACAGGTGCACCACTACTCTACACATGCAATTAAACACCAAAAGAAACCCTTTCCTTGTGCTCAGAGCCACTCCATCGCAGGAGAATACTCCCCTCTGACTTCCTGGAAGATGCTTTGGCAAACCAGTGGGAAGAGTCTCACTTCTCAGCCAAATCCCTCTAGGAAAGCTCCATCAGCCTTTGAGCAGAACTTTGTCTCCATCTCCTTTGCAACCACTGCTGCTGTCTTCGCAACTCTTGACCCACCCTTGGGTTTTATGTTGGTTACTCTTTCCACTCTGTGCCTCAGTGAACTGCATGGGAATGGGTCTCAGAAATTCCTTTTATGCAAATAACCGACTACTTCTTTCCAGGAAGGGTGTTCGTCTTGGAAATGTGATTTTTCTGACCAGTCTATTCTTTTCAGTTGAACACAACACAAGAAAGTTGGTGGGAAGTTTTCCTGTCCCTTTTCTCATGGTTTCATTCTCATCTGGGAGTGTGTGATGTCCTAGTTACATTAGATTATATTTGATCACATTTTGCTATATTTTAGTAAAACTCAGTTGTAATTTAATTACATTCTGCTCATTACTTTTAGTACTTTCTGTCATGTTTGGTTATATTTTAGTTATATCTAGATGCCTCTGAACCCTTTTTTTCCTGTCTGATTTCACTTAAACTTCGTGCTAAGAGCTGTGTTTGAAGTGGGGAATGTGCTGGGTTCCCCATGCTGGACCAGCAGCAGTACAGTGTCGATCCATGTGCCATCCTGTACCCACACTAGTGTGGTCATTCTCTCTGTTCCTCTTTCTTAGCTGATGATAGACCTGTTGGATGAACGGGGAGTTTTCTTCTTGAAAGCCAGGCCCACCACACACTGTGTCTACCAAGCTGTGGGCCTGAAGGAAGACTCTCCTGGAGAAGGTAAATTCATTAACCATGAAGCATGTCATCCACACAGGGAAAATGTGTGCCCTGCTCTTGGCTTGGCAAGCAGCAGCCAGATGTTAGAGGTAGTTTCTTTCCTGGGGCTCTCTGTACTCCTGGTTTTTCATGTGGACTCCTCACAGGGTTTTCTTCTAGCAAGTTGTAGGAAGTTTTTCTGTTCTTGTGGACATGGTGGGTTGAGTTGTGAGGAACCATCGGCACTTGAATGGACTGTCTGAGGTCTCTGCTGCATGTGGGGAGTTACCAGCCTGGACAGAGGCAGACCTTGAGCCCACAGCCAGCCAACAAAAGCCAAAACAACTTTTTGACTTAGCTTTATGTATGGCAGGAGCTGGCTGGATGTAGTTTGAGTGAGAGCTGGGTGTTAGCCTGAGCTTAAGACACTTAATCAGTGGTATGCATGATGGTGTCATAGTCTTGTGAATATAGGAGAAGGGTCTGGAACCAGTGGTGGGAGAACATGTGCTTAGAGACAGCTGGGTTTCAACTTCTTATTCCTCTTATACCTCATGGAAATATTTCCTCTGTACAGCTGTATCACTTGTCTCAGATTTCCATTGCTGTGCAGAGAGGAAGCCTCACACCGCTTCCCTGGTCCTGCAACACGGGGAATTAGCAGAGTTTGAAGTGCTATTCAAACCCACCCTGGCCCAACATGTGGAAGGGAAGATCCACCTGTCAGTGGTGGACAATCCCTATGAAGAGACCAACATTCAGCTGGTGGGTGAAGGCTATGAGGATGACTTCACGCTAGATAACATCCATGGACTAGTGGCAGACAGCAAGGAGGAGGACACTGAGGGCAATCTGGAGGAAGACATAATTGAGGGTAAGAAAGGAGAGGCTGCCAAGACGGTGCAAGGAACAGGAAAGTACATATTTCTCACATTTCTGCTCACCCTGTGCCAGTGCAGGTGTGATCCAGACTTAGTGGACAGATCCTGTTGCCTTTTGTAGCCTGCAGAGCAGCCACACTTGAGAACACAAGGGGTGATCCTCTGTCAGGCATGCAGGCTAAGCAAGGAAGGGTCAGAGGTCTCTAAAAGGAGACCACCAGCCCATGGTGTACCATGTATGATAATTTGTCTTCTATATAACCAGGCCTGTGCTGTCACCCACCGGACCTGGTCTGTGAGCATGCCTGCCCTGTGCACAGAGGCAGTGCTGCTGCACTGCATGTCCTTCTGCACAGACACAGCCACATGTTTAGGGACATGTCAGGGGGTATCTCTGAAAGTGGTAGGATGGGGAACTGCATCTCCCAGAGGGAGGAAGGCTTAGAGCGAGAAAGGAAGTTGGACATACATGTGTCTGTGTGTGAGGGGGGTGGGTGGACCTCACCGCACACTGAGATCCCTTGCTGTCATTCTTAACAGCTGCCAGAGTGAATCACATCCAGTTCGGGGACTGTCACATCGGGACACCCTACACTGTGACCTTCACAATCACCAATCGCAGCAGGGTGGATGTGATGCGGTTTGAGTGGCTGGCAAGCACCCCCTTTCACTTCTCCCCCCAGGTGAGCATAGATGGTTCTGCTTTTCCCCACTGCTCAAGCCCTGCCCAGTGGGTTCCCGGGAGCTAGCAGGGAGTCGCCACATACCAGTGAGAGACCATTCCAGTGCCACATAGGAGATGCAGTCCCTGCTTTTGCTAGGGCAAGGCTGTCAGACCCTCAGAAAAGGCTTTGTGTTATGGCAGGTGGCATCTTTTGTGCTTTTCTCTATCAAACCTCAGATAAATATGCAGTATGATGCAGATTCCTGGCACAGCCACATACCACATCAATTCCTTTGCTATCAGTCCTGCCCTTGCCAGTGATTCCAGTTTTGTCTTGGCTTTCTGGTTCTCCCTAGGTGGGACACCTCCATGCTGGCTGTGCTAAGGACATCACAGTGACCTTGAAATCAGACATTGCGGTCACCTTCAAAATGCATCTTGTGAAATGTAAGGTGGCTAGGATCACCTTCCAGCTGCCACCAGAGCAGGTTACCGACTGGGATGACCGCCTGCGCACTGTCAAGTGGGTGGATGCCATGAGGGGCCTGGCAGCCACATGGCCTGTCAAGAAGAAGGTAAGAAGCACGATAGCAAAAGCTAGCCTGGCTTCCACAAAAAGAGCTGCTGATGGTAGCAGACCACCATCTCGGCTGGCTAAGCAGCTCCTGCTTCCTCCTGACATTTAATCCATCCGAGAGTTTAACTAGCAGTGCATTTTAGAGAAGAGGTGGATGCACAGTGACCTGATACACTCACATAAGATGGGGAAATCTTTTTGACAGACAACTTGCATGTGGCTAAACATCAGTCTCTGCCAAAAGCTGAAGTGTTGCAACCTGTGTTGAATGGAAGGTCACATTTTATGGTACCACATTTTATGGTGTTAAAAATCTCTTCATCTGATTCAGTGCTTTTCACCAAGGAAGAGTTAAATCCACTGCAGTCTGCCTCTTGTTTTGTAGTGGAGAGCAACACTAGCACTCTTCTCTGTATGCTGGCTAGTCCACCAGCACATTGTGGATGAGCTCTGAGCTCAGTCTACACCAATACCAGCGATTTTGGTTGTGGTCTCTATATCATGCGGGATATCTCATTATGGGGCAGCCCAGGCACTGTGTGGCAGTCATGCAGGAGTCCAGAGAAGTATCATCTGCATAAACTCTTTCTTTTACTGTAATTATTGCCAAACACAGTTGTCTTGGGTGATGGTTCTTCGCTAGTTTCTGAACCATCGTAAGACCTTTAAACCAAACTTCTTCCCCATCAGAGCATCAGCAGTCAGAGACTTTCCTAGTGAATTCATTCCCATCGCAAAAAGCCCAGCCCCCACCAGCGTGGCTGTTGTTCCACATGAGACATCTAGAAAGCACTTTCTCCTAAGGCAAAAAGGAAAAAGTGCTTTCTAGGTCTGTTCATTCTTGTGGTTCTCTGTTCACAGAGCTCCAGCAGGGGAACTTAATCCTAGTTTAGAGGCCTGCTGGATTTATAGGGGGCCAGGAGAAAGGTCAGACACTCTACAGGGTTGAAACACGGGGACTGATACCCAGCCATAGTCACCATGCGTGTATTTGCAGTCATGATGGTGATTGCTTTGATCAGTAGGTAGAAAGAAATACGACAGCAGAAAGGTCAAATTTTGTCATCTTTCCACGGAAATAAATGGGAATGGTACTTCCTAGCCCCTGCAACACGGTTGAATTTGGAGGCTGAAAGAATCCCTGCTTGGTCTGGCTTTCTGGGCTCTACTCAGTGATTCTTCCCTCTCCTGTTTGGAGGTGATCGAGACGGACCCAGAACCAGCTCACACTGTCCTGGAGAAGAGCAGCCGCGAGGTGGAGCTTCACATCAGTGCTGTCGTTGACTACGCTGAGTTCAAGCTGGATACAGACATGATTCAGTTTAAGGAGACCTTGCTCTTCCAGACAAGGACATTCACGTGAGTGCTGGAGGCCAAGCCCAAGGGACCCACGAATGGGAACTGCCTTTGCCCAGGGCAGACCCAGTGTCTGCTTCACTGGAGCCACACTACGCTCTCTGGTGGCCTCTGCTTTTCCTTCTTCTCATGGTCGTGTGCCGGCAGAGGTTACACTGTCATGCTCATTGCTTGGCCACTTAATCAACCTCTTCTAATCTCCAACAGGCTGATCAGCCTTGGAGGGCAATGCTGCTGCCTGCTGGGTCTGAGGTTTCAGCTTCCACAAGTCCTGGGGTCCTGGAGATCTCCCACATGAACACCCAAGTTCCTTTAAGGCTTTATGTTCAGTCTCACCTGCTGTTCTTTAAACAAATAATTTTTTGTTTCATCCTTTCCAAGTCCTGGCTGGGTGCTGGGGCCCACATATCTGCACACAAAGCCAAGCAGCAGATGGTGGCCACTATCCTGCCAAGACATGCCAGGAGAGGTTCAATTCTGCCATGCCTTTCTGCTAAAAACAACCATGGGTTTGCTTTCATTGCATGTTGCCTGTCCTCATCTGCTCGAGGATGAGTTTGCAGTCAAAATAATGTCAAGCCAAGACATCAAGACCAGAATAAGACCCTTGGGTTAAATCTCCTGGGCACCATGTCTGCCCTTTCCTCTTTAACTTCCAAACTTTGAAATACTTTGTCTTGAGGCAGCCCAGGACTGTGAGTTCTGGCAGAGTTCCCTGGGGAAGACGACGCTACTCAGCATAAAGAAAAGGGTACCAGAAGCCCACCATACAGTGTTACTTTTCTACTTGCTTTGTATTTATCGGATGTTTTCTTTCTATCCTTCTTGCTTTTCAGTTTCCAGCTGTCCAATACAGGGAATGTAGCTGTGGAATATACCTGGATGGTGGCTGCAGAAGATGAAAGGGCAATGAGCCAAACCAGGGAGCTGCTCCCGCCCAGTCTGGATGGTAAGGCTCTACTAGCTCTTTGTGGCAGCTGGGGTTGCCCAGGCTGTTTCAACCAGTAGCTGAGGGCTTGGGGAGAAGACCATGCCGCTTCACGCCAGAACATGAATTGACTTTTTTCATCCCTATCCAGTCCTCCACTTTCATCAGCATCTTCTCAGCTGCAGCTGGAGACTTTCTCCTTGCTCCCTCTCTGCCTTTCAGACCCTCCTCCAGTTGCACTGACACTTGTGCTCTTCATGGGAGCTGGATCAGGGGAGAGCCACATGGTGGCTCAAGACTGGGAAGGGGGACATCAGGGCACCTCTTTGGGAAGTCTCTGAGACTGGGAAAATTGATAGTGTAAGGACGAGTTAGCTGACCTGCTGTCGCTGTCTGTGTGCAGTTCCCCAGCACAGGGCAAATGCAAAGTCACTGTCTAAAATTAACCCTCCTAGCTTGGTCACAGGAGTGTTTGCCACAGGCAGAGACCCTGCCCACAGCAGTCAGCAGAGCTCAACGGCGGGGCAGTGACTCATTACCCTACTGTAATGCGTTTGTGTCTGAGCACACGGTCTCCTTGGGAGCAGCATGGTTCTGTGGGGAAACAGGGCTGTGTGTCCAAAAGGTCTCACCAGTAACAGGAGTGAGGAGATCTGTCAACCCTTGTTTTTCCTATCACAGGCAGCTTGCCTGATGGTCAAGATGGGAGACCTCAACCAAAGTCATTGATGCTCTGACTGTGTTTAACTCCCCCCCCTCCGTGGGTCCTGGTTGGCTCTTCCTTGGCACAGGGCACACTTATGCTGAAGCCGGTCTGCTGGGCTGTGCCATTAGCTGTCTGGTTGTCAGTTATGAAAGCCTGACAAAGAGGAAGGAAGGAAGGGTGTGAAGGACAGAGCAGCACTGTTCCTCAAAGCCTTCTCTCTACCCTGCACAGCAAGCAAAATTCAGTTCTGTAGGCAACAGGGGAGCAGGACTTAACACTGTCCTTAATGCTAAGAGCTGAGGCTGGCTATACTGGGATGTGAAATGGTGCCCAGAAATTTTCCTAGATGCTGTAACAGAGACATCTCTACTGTTAGTTCCTGGATATGGTTTGGGAATGAACACTGGCCAGAAACCATTCTGCAGGAGAAGTTTGCATCAAGCTGCCCAGCTGTGGAGATGGAGAGAGTTTAACAGCATTGAGTGAAGCAGCTGGCTTCAGTCCTGGGCCCATTTAATTTGCTAACAGACATAGCCTTCCTGGCCATCACCTGAGCATCTAATACAGATTGATGTTCAGTGGTGTGTTCTGATTTTGGCAGTTCTCTGCATCTCTGCTGGGCCTTTTCACTGTGTGTGCTATCCCCCACCCTCAGTTCTCCCTCCTGTCTGTTCTCACTTTCACACCTGTCCCCAGGACTTTCTGGGATTACAGTTCAGCAATCAGCAATGCAGAAGCAAAAAGCAACCCGTCTGCTTTCCCTGTTCTTCATGGGGAGTCCTCCTGCTGAAAGCACTTGGCCAGGGATGCTCCAAGTGCATCCCAGCTCCCTTCTGTCCACCTGCAGCAGGAGGCAGAGTTGCTGGCAACAGATGACTTTCTCCTCAAAAGATTATGTCCTGCTACAATCTCTTCCTTTCCACAGGGGATTTCTTCTCTTTCACTTCTGGTGCCTCAGTGAAGCTCCAGTCTAGCCGTTGTTCAAGCCAGCTAGGCCATGCTCTAGAGCATGTCTCTTCCTCCCTGAGCTCACCGCTGAATGCTGTCAGTACCACTCCGCTGTTCTCTGTTGAGCCCTGCAGTGGCACCATCCCTGCCGGCCAGGAACAGCTCTTCCGGATGAAGTTCTCTCCAATGTACGTGGGGGACTTTGAGAGCCGTATGCTCTGCAGGTAGGAAATGTCCAGACTTGCTCACTTTTCAACTCATGCCACCGATGGATAGTTGTGGTATTGCCTCTGATTGGGGTGGGTGGGAATGCAGACCTGGGGACAGCCAGCCCCAGAGAGGCAGCAGAAACAACCAACATACAGCAGCAAAGATAGATAATCATCCGGCCTTGGTAGAGGCAGGTATGGAGACACCGGGAAGACGTTGTATTAAGCTCCTGGAGGGCTGCAAAATCTGGAAAGAGAGACCCAGAAAGGCTGTCAAGGGGCCAGGCACTCCTATGCTATGCTTCCTTATCAGACAAGTACAGCCTCCTTATCTACGTAGAAACCTGTGTGCTGCAGCTGGTCTCTGTTCGTGTTTCTGCTATTTCACCTCCTCTGCCTCTGTGGTGGGGAGTGCAATTCTGTTTGATTTGCTGATCAGTGCTTCCACGGAGAGAGAACGCAGCACTCTGTGCTGTACAAAGAGGCAGGCAAACAGCTGGCTGGCTGATACCAGTGCCTTTCTTCCTAGTATTCCCAACCTGAAGCCAAATCAGAAGGGCCCAGAGGTTGTTGTGAAGGGGAGAAGCCTGATGCCAAGCTGCCACTTTGAACTGGAAGACTCTGACTATATCACTGCAAAAAGGTGCAACCCAGAGTTGCAGGGACCAAAGGGGGCAACGTTCAATCCCAGTACAAGAGTGATTGAGTTTGCGGCAATTGGAGTGTGTAGCAGGAACAGCAGGTAGGTGTGGGCATGGCTTCTTCTGTTGATGGTCTCCCACTCACCCCTCCTAACCAGAGACCTCTCCAGCTATTCATCCAAGCCCCAGGGCTTGGAAAAAAAATCTGTGATCTCCAGATACTTGGCCACCAACCTGTTTTGGGGCTGGAACAAGCTGGTCAGTGAAGACTAACTGGCCAACTTTTTGTTCTCTTTGTCCCTTTCTTCAATAAGGTATGGGTCAGTCTGGGATGACCACGTATCCCCAGCCTGTGCTTTGGCCAATACAACCTTTGTCCCTTTGAAGAGCATCTTTGGGAAATTCTTGCTCATTTGAGATACCAGTCAGACAGGGTCAGTGAAGGCTGCAACCACAGCAGAGAACACTGTCTTCCAAAGGAGCCTTACTGGACTTGATTTTACCATTTTCACTTGATCTTACCATTTTAACATGCATGAGTTTGGCTGATTTCTTTGTTGATAGCCATTGGTTTTTAGCCTAGAAAGCAGGTGAAATGTTTGTGCTCCCAGCTTGTTCCCCTGTACCAAATAACTCCTTCCAGATGGTGTCCAGGACTGGCAGTGCCTGATACCTGATACAGGACAAAGTCATTAACATCCCAATGCCACCTTAGTAGTCTTTTTTACTTTGTGTTCCCAGGACCTTCATGGTTATGAACCCAACCAGTTCTGCATATTCCTTCCAGTGGACTTGCCGAGACCCTGAAGCCCCACCAGAACAGGTGGCTTTCTTCTGCCTCACAGAGAGAGGTCAGATCCAGCCAGGGAAGAAAACAGAGGTGGGTGCAGAAAAGTAAGAAGGTAGATCCAATACACGTGTATGCCAGTTTAACACCAGCCATGTCTACACTTACTGGGTGTCCCATCTCACTGTGAGCTTACAAAGACCAAAAAGAAACCTTTGACTGCAGTGTAAATGAACTGGCAGATGAACCTGTTGTCACCCCATAGGCCACATCAGCCACACTTTTGGACTGTAAGCAGCACAGCAGCCTCTCTCTAAGCTCACAGCAACATAAGGTGGAGGTTCCTGGGTTTCTTGGTGGTATAGACTGCAGCCCCCTCCCCTTACCCTGCCAAGGGCAGCAAGTTTCTTTCATTTGCCTCTTTCTCCCACAGATGAAGTTTGAATTTATCCCCCAGTACCTGGACATCACAGAATCATTTTGGGTCTTTACAATCCCTGAGCAGAACATTTCAGTACCTTTCCTGTTGGTGGGCAATACCACTGACCCACTAGTGACTCTGGAGAGATCCCACCTGAACTTTCACTTGCTGTTAATAGGTGAGCACCCTGGTTACACCTTAAACGCTCAGAAATGTACCTCTCCAGGGGCCCAGAAGTCCCATTATTCCAGCAGGCTCCCACAAAGAAGCTGGAAATGGAAAAGGTCTCTTGTGAGGAAAGCATCTAGCTCCTGGCACCCAAGTGTACGAGGGAATGGAAGGGGAAGGGAGGAAGGCATGTATGGGCAAGTAACATGGCATGCAGTTGCAGTTGTTTCCAAGAGGGGATTTGGGGGTGATGCAGAGGAGCCTATGGGGTCAGAAGTTCATTTTCATGTTGTCATTCTGAGCGTGCCGTGCTGCAGGAAATGCTCCTCACTGCAAATTGCCTGCCGGGCTCAGTGGCAGGTGGGACTGCAGTGGACAATGGCGGTCTGGTGGACAAAAGAACAAAAGGTTTTCAGCGGCTGCTTTGTCCTTTCTCCAGGGCATGAGGTGCACCAGACTATCTATATGATCAACAGTGAGAAAGAAACCTTCAGCTTTGCTTTCAGAGAAAGCTCTCTCTTCTCAGAGGGCTGCAACGCCTCCCTGAAAATAGAGCCCCTGGAAGGTTCCATCGCTCCGCTTTCAAGGTAAGAGGGATCACAGGCCAGATTCCCTCTCCTGTGTGCCAAGCATTGCACTGTCATTTTGCTTTTGAGGCTTTCTCCTTTCCACAGTCACCAGGTAACTCTCAGCAGTAGCACACATCTGCCTTGTTTTATTCCTTCCCCTTGGGGACACCACAGAACTGCAGGTTTCTCCATAAAGTGGCTGTGTTGGGTTTCCCTCATCTTTTAGGCCGCCTTCCTGGAGAAATGCAGGCTTTGGATCTTTTGGTTTTGATGACAAAATCATGTTTGGGGGTTTAACCCTGTGGTTGCTTGAGTCAGCAGCCTTAAGTGTGCAAAGTCTTCTCTCTTGCCTGTGTTATTTTAGTGACAGACCCCACCACACATGGTCTGTGCAAAGCCACCAAGAGCAGCAAAGCACACAAGCAGCACTGCAGGCAGCATTTAAGCCCATTGTGGGTGACAGCAACAGGCTTACACGCCCAGCTGTGTTTTGCAGGATCACCTGTTAGAAAATGGATGCTCTTCTCTTGTAAACTGCAGCCATGACTTGCAATCAGATATGATCATGAGTTCAAGCAGTATAACGGGTCACCAGCTCATCTGTTGATCCAACATGGATGTCCCTGTGCCCACTCATAGCCTGCCTGGGTGTAAGGAGATTGCATTAGCTCTGGGGAGCTTCGCTGTGGCTTAAAAAGATGCTGAATTTTAGCTTGCCATGGGGTGCAAGATAAGAGAGCATCCTGTATCAGTTACTGTGGCTCACCTGAGAAGTGGTAATTCCTTAAATCTCTGTAGTTTGGTTGTGTTTGATCATGTACCCAGAAATCACCCATAGAAATTACAAAGAGGCAGTTTGGTGTGGCACCCACATTGTACTGCTGTCACAGGAGCTGGATAATTCCTCTTTGTAAAGAGGCTGTTACCCTTGTTATATAGATTGGAGAGACCGGGGGTGTCTAAGAGTGCCTTCTTCTGTGTTTGGGACAGAAGTGGTGTCTCAACCCAATGCTGCCCTGGGCACGTAGGCAGGGCAGTAAGGTCAGCGTTCAGTGTCTGCTGCCTTGTTGTTGTATCCTCTGCCATTTCATTGCATGGGATCATCACATCCTAAACAGTTCTCACCAGGGCTTGCTCAGTGTTGGAAGGCCCTGGAAAGGCAGGGTGCTGCTTCTGGTTTCTCACCACAGCCATTGCACAGCTGCTTACCGGTAGAGCAGGCAATGTGGGGCCAAGAAAACTAGGAGACAGTGAACAGAGTAAAAAGGGTCTTCTCTGCTCAGGTTTCCCATTACAATCTACCTCACACCAATACTAGAAGGAGAGGCAGTCTTCAACCTCAAGTGCGATGTCAAGAGGAAGACCCAGCCCCTCTCCTTGAATATCAAGGCCACCGGCTACAGCATGAATGTGTCTGTCAGGTGTGAGGACAGTGATGGCTGTGTCACTGAGCTCAGCGCACACAAGATCAATGTCATTGATTTCAAGGAGGTAAGCAGCGCTGGTTCCCTGAAACATTTGCCCCACAAAGCCCTGCAAGATTAACCAGGAGCCTTGCAGATACATTGAACAAGAGGGAATGTTTTTTTCTTCGTTTATCGGTCTCTAGAGGAAGGGAGATTGATCTTTCACACAGGTCGTTAGCTGAATGTGGAAGATGCAGGAACACTTGCTGGGCCAGCTGACAGTTTGCATGTGCTTCAACCCCTAGTCCTTGATGCCTTCTCCCCACAGGTACAGATAAATGAGAACATCAAGCACATCTTCAGCATCTGCAATAATGGCAAGTTCAGCTTCACCTTCTCATGGGAACTGAGTGGCCCTGCAGCTCATAAGCAGGTCCTTACCATCACCCCTCAGATGGGTACTGTGCGGGCGGAGGGAAAAGCAGAGGCCCAGCTGGCTTTTCACCCACAGAAGATGTGCTCATTAAAGGATGTAAAGCTGACGCTGCAGGTGAGGCACCAGTGTTTAATACAGGACCTTCGCCTTCCCTACACTGCAGCTTGGCAGCAGGAGCCCAGAGCTGGGGTAAGTTCTGTCACTAAAGAGCCTGAATGAGGCAAAGAGGCTCCTACTGCCAAAATAAAGAGTCTGACCGCTTCTGAATGAAATGTTTTAATAAGTGCTTATTCAGGACCACTTTGGGAAGCGCTTTTGTTGGTAGCACATATCCCTCAGGCCTTTTCTGCCCCTAATTTGGGGGGTTCTAGGTGTGTACGGAGATAGAGCTGTTTGTCCTTGCCAGGCCCCTGCTGAGTTGGGTCCCACAGCTGAGAAAGGACCTGTCAGCATGTGGTCACCCTGCTCGGCACGTGGCTGCACAAAGCAGGGCCATGACTCTCCAAAAACCCTTTCCCTCTCAGCCCAAGCCTTCCACCTTCTGTTTCCATTCTGGGGTCCTTTGGCACCTGCTTCTTCTCCTTATTGTTGCTGCAGCCAACTGTCCCACATCCTCTTCCTCAGCCATCTCTAGTGTTTGCAGTTGTAGTTCCCATCTCTTCAGCTGGCCTATGCTGTCCTTCTCCTCACCAGATCAGCAAGGGTCCCACATTTACCTGCATGTTTCTTGCCACCGTGGTAGTGCCCACTGTCCACTTCTCCACCACCAGACTCAACTTTGGACCCTGCTTCATCTACCAGGCTGGGATGGTACCTGCCCGTCAGACCCTCATCATCACGAACAAGGCAGACAAGGATGTGAGGTAGGTCTTCTCCACACACTCCTTCAGCCCTTGCTTAGCATGTGCATGTTCCATATCTTCATGAACCCTGCAGATGAAATCCTGAGGATGCAGGGAGAGAAAACAGGAAAGCCCTAAGTAGCCTTGATGGTGTCATCTGAGCACATGCAGCCTTATGACACCTCTGCTCCTCTTTGCTTTCTGCCAGCTTGAACTGCTTGTTCACCAGCACCATGCACCTGAAGGTGGACTTCCCCGGGTACGTTCTGTGCCCAGGAGGGACAGTGGAGGTACCCATCACTTTCTATCCCAGAGAAGTTGCGTCTTACCACGAGCTCATCCCTTTTGAAATCAATGGTCTTTGCCAGCAGACTGTTGACATCCGAGGAAGGGGCACGGAACTGAAGGTGAGTTGAAATCTGAATCCTAAAACCCCAGGTGGCAGACAGCCAGCGTGGTTTTCTTTCTCATTTTCCTCATCTCTTCCCCAGCCTACCATATTTTAGTTTTCTGCCATGAGGGTGGTAGAAAACCTTTTCTTCTTCTTTCCTTTCAATTTATATTAATCCCTCCTGCCTCAGGTTGATGTTGTGGAACCACAAGGAAAGGTGGTGAAACTGGGAGCCCTCTCCATCGGACAGACAGTGAAGAAGATTGTCACCATAGCAAACAACAGTGCTGCCCCTCTCACTTTTAAGCTCAGTCTTGCATCCACCATACCAGAGCTACAGGAAGCTGGGGTAAGACCCATTCCTTCACTGGAGATCAATTTGGTGTGCCTACATGGATGCCTGCAGGTAGCTATGAGCTGCTCTGGGTGGGAGCTAGTAGCTAATTACAATTTTGTGCTGTCCTGCCTGCCTGTATGATGTCCAGTCCTCTGTGCTGGGACTGCTTTACCAGCAGATACTTGTAATGTGAATGCCTCATCTGAGCTAGGTGTCAGGACTGCCCTAACAGCCAGAAGTGAGAACAAGGTACAATTCCTCTCACCTGTTTTAGACGCATACGTTAGAATGTGGCCTTGTATATTAGATATGGAAAGGTAACCTTTAAAGACCAAGAATTACAGCTCTCTTGGAGCTCACGTGAAATTACTTTGGAAGACATAGTCTAGCTCACCATGGCCAGATGGACATGTCACAGGAAAATACCTTTGGTACCTAGGGATGTGTACCAGGGAATAAGTAGGACTGAGGCAATGTTCGTGGGGACAGAACAGGAATTAGAAGACTCTGTGGAGGATTCAGAGCTCAGTTGCCAGATGAAGTAGTCACTGCTCATTTCTTTGGGCAGGTTCTTTGCTTGAACCCCACCAGTGAACTAAGTCTGAAGCCCAAAGGAGATACCTGTAAAGTGGAGGTGACCTTCTCCCCAAAGTGCCGCATCCAGCCATTCACTGGAGAAGTGCTGTTGGAGTGCAACGGCCTGGTGCGCTCCCTCTTCATGGTGCGGGGCTCCTGCCAGGGCATCCACGTGAGCTTGGACCAGGAGCACCTCAGCTTTGGAGCAGTAGTGCAGCAGAGCTTCACATCCCAGCACGTCATCATGCAGAACACAGGCGACATAGGAGTCAAGTAATACCATAACTCTGTCCTTTCTGAGGGCTGAGAGCTTGGATGAGGGTTGGATGGAGCTGTAACTTGCTCAGATAGTTCCCTTCTGCTTTTCCATCTCAGTGGAGAGTTGTGCAGCCAAGGCTGTGCAGTCAGGCCCTGGAAGTTAGCAAGGGATATGACCCAAAGCTTGTTTACAGATGGGTGCATCTGAGTCCTGCCCAGCCTGAAGCCTTATTGCCAGGTGTCTCAGCATCATGCCTGAGATCCTGTGGAAAAGGCCACAAGAGGCTTAGAAACAGCACATTGCATTTGCAGCCTGCCAGTTGCTAATCTTTCCTTGCTGTCCTTGTGCTTTCCTTGGCAAGGTTTAAGTGGGACATCGAAAGCTTCAAGCCAGATTTCTCCATCAGCCCCACAAAGGGTTACATCTCCCCAGGAATGGATGTCCCCTTCATTGTGACCTTCCACCCCTCTAAGCCAAGTCATGCTATCCACTATGAGGGCCTGCAGTGCTTCATCCAGGGCAGTGAGCCACTCCAGCTTACGCTGGCAGGATGCTGCATGGAGACCCCTGTCACCAAAGAGGTAACTGGAGCAGAGACAGGATGGGTCCCTTCCTTACCCCCATCATTTGCACTACATCTCTCCCAGGGCAGAGACTAGAGGATATTTACGCGCAAAAACTTGCTCCTGCCTATCATCCTGCCTGGGTATCCCAGAGAGCTGAGAAGACCACTGGGCAGGACTCCCAAAATTTCTGAGTGCTGTAGTTGCCTTCCTCCCCTGTTAAAGGCACTGCTCCCTCAGCAAGCACCTCAGCTGTCCCAGCTCTGCATTGCAACACCCTTGCCACAGGGACACCCTGCAGGGCTCTTCTGAGACCCTCCCCACAGAGCCACACAGCTATATCCACAATACTCCACCCACAGCCACACTTTTCCTCCCTGTAGGGGCAGGGGAGGGCATTCAGCACTATGAGTGGGCAAGGCAACTGCATCCAGCTCCTGGGGCACAGTGGTACAGCATGGAGGATTCCTGGCCTTCATGGGCATTGCAGGAGGGTGCAGCTGTGGGGTGTTGGCCCTTGCTTCCAAAAGGGAGCCCAGAGCTGCTCTTCAGCCTGCCCATGAAGGGGCTGTGTGCCTGCAGGTCTTGTCCCTGCACAGGAGAGGTACCCTTCCAGGACATCTGATTTTCTTTCTCCTTTCCTTGAGAGGGAGCAGCCCCCTTCACCCAAGATGCAAAGGACTCATTCCTCTCCTTTCTCTAAGAACTGACGTGATTTTCACCAAAAGCTATGGCTTAAATGGAAATTTTGTGTATGATGATGAAAAGCCAATCCCTGTGCCAGTCAGAGTCTGAGTGGAAAGGATTCCTCAGCATGACCAAGCAGCCTCTGTGCTCCTCTGTTGCAGACGCTGACTTTCACATGTGATGTGCGTGAGAAGTATAGCCAGACCATCCTCCTGTCCAACCCAAGCAATGAGGCCTGGACTATGCAACCTGTCATTGAGGGGGAACACTGGAAGGGGCCAGAATTTTTCCATCTGGAGGCCAATCAAAAAAACAAGCCATACAAGATCACTTACAAACCCCAAACCATGAGCTCTGAGAACAAGAAGCATCAGGTATGTGAGCTGTGCCAGCATGCTGGCCCTCAGAGCATGACCCTCATAGCTCACGCAGCTTTGGGCAGAAGGTTGGATGAGATGACCTTCAGAGGTCCGCAATGAACTGAAATTATCCTGTGATGCTGTGTTGGAAGTTGGATTTCTTGGTGGCTAAAGGCCAGGTGTAAGGAAAGTTCAGGTGGGAAGTCTGGACTAACCACTGAATGTGTAGGAGCAGGTAACCTAAAAAGCCAAGTTGTCTGAAGGTCCAGGAAGTTAAATCTGTTCTCTGCAGTTCCTGGTCCCTGCCCATGCAGCCCAGAGGGGCTCAGAGACCCCTGTCCTCGGGCCTGTGGGCTATACAGGCTCCCCAAGCCCTGGGCATGACCACTTCTGCCAGCACTGCCCTGCCAGGGTCCTTTTGCAGTGTGCAGAAAACAAGAGGGGCGAAGCTGCCCTGCCTTTTCTCAGTGCCCCCCTGGCATTCAGTAATGCAGGTCTCAGGCTGGGCAGATGGGGTGACCGGCCCCACTGTTCCCACAGGCACTATTTCTGAGACACACCAGGGACAAGCTCTTAAATCAGGGGGGTCAGTTCAGAACAACTCTGGGGTACTGGTGGTGGGTGTCAGACACCTGCCCTTAGGCCCTCTCCAGCTGAGCTTACACCATGCCAGAATATAGGCCAGAATGAGAGTGGAGACCAAAGACTTCTGGGCTCAGTCTCCAAGGTGCAGAGTAGATCTGTGTCCTGTAGGGTTGCATATGCTCGGTATCTCTTTAACATACAGCCTTGCATGAAGAGTCCTGCAGTCTTCAGCTGCTCTGGAGGCAGAGGAGATGCCACAGGCCGATAGCTGTGACCCACTGGCACCTGAAATGAGAACAAATATGAGCTTTTCATGGCCCACCCTGGCTTGGTGGGACCCTGCCATGCTAGCTTACAGGCTGCTTGCTCTCTTGGCAGTAATGCTGGAGCACTGCTGGGGCAGTTGAGCTTTGCAGGGACTGCTACCCCCTTACCACAGCTGTCCCTGCACGAGCACAGGGCCAGCAGCTGATGCGCCCAAGTTAGTAAGGCAAGTAAAGGGGTGTTAGGATGGTCAGACCAACTCTGCTGTAGGGCTGGTGTTCCCTTGCTTTGCCCAGACATGCTGCCTCTATGTCCTGTGGCTCTGCCAGCCTTAGTGGGTATGACATTGCCGTCTCCATCTGCATAGGACATGGAGCTGTGGTCACAGATCTGCCAGATGGACCTGCTCAAAGAGGCTTAAGTGACAGCCTGAGATCATGGAGCGGTACAGGTGTGCTCAAGAGCCACTAACTGGTCCAGACAGAGTGCAGGAGAGCTCACTTATGCTATTACTTGTCTTTTAGGGCTCCATCTTCTTCCCATTGCCAGATGGGACAGGCTTGTACTATTTCCTGCAAGGGACTGCCGAGGCCCCAAAGTGTTCAGGGACCATTTTCCGGCAGGTACCGTGTAGGACTTCCTACACTGAGCTCATCCCTGTATCCAACTGGCTGAACAGACCACAGAGGTGAGTACGAACCAGGAAGTCTCATGCCATCAGCAACCCCTGCAGCAGAGCAAGGAAGGGCTTCCCACTGCCTGGAAGCTCCTTCCTCCAAGCTTTTTGCTCTCCTTGGCCATTTCTGGCCATCGATGTCTGGGATCACGCTTGCCGCATTCTGCCAATGCAGACCCATCCTGGAGGGCTTTCCTTCAAGGTAGACGAGAGCTGCCTCCCTCTGCCCAAGGTGTTGAGGGTGAGAGGGGCTGTGTTGTACCCCCACACAATGGGTATCCTATGGGAGTCCTTCCTGTTGACCTTCATTGCATCCTTCTCACCCCCAGGTTCCTTGTGGTAGTGGACATACTCAAACCAGAAAACCTGGAAAGCAGTTCTGTGCTGCAGGGCCTGGAATACATTGATGTGCCAGGCTCTGCCAAGAAGGACTACAAGCTCACATTCCTTTCCTATAAGGAAGGAGTCTTTAACACAATGGTAAGTGTGGACACTAGGCTGTGGGGCCCTTCAAGAAGCTGTTTGCTCACTGACGAGCTACACACCTGTTTTCATACCTCCATGAACCCACTGGTGGGATTGGAGGTGTCCTAGGTGGGTCATGAACAGCAGGCACCTCTCCACACACCCCACTCATGTGTCAGTCTGTCTCTGAAGGTCCCACTGTGGGCTGCTAAGCATAGGTGGGTCAGGAAATTGGTGAGCTGGAAGCAATAGGCAATCAGGAGATTACAAAGTGGAAATACCACACGTGCTTTTCCCAGTCTTGCACTCTTTCTAGGTGGCTGCTTATGGCTATTCTTGGAAGTAGGGTGCTGAGCTTGGAGGGTTCTTTGGGCTGGCTTAGCACAGCTGGTATATTTTTATGTGCAGAATGACCAGCACGTCACCTTTTTCTCTGATCCAGGTGACCTTCCTCAATGAGGTGACCAAGGAGTACCTGTTCTACATGGTGACTTTCAAGGCCACCGCTTCGGGACCCGTCAGCACCATTGAACTGACCACTGCTGTTCGGCAGAGAGTGTCTTCTACCATCAAGGTGGACAACCCTCTGCCTGTCCCGGTGATGTTTGCCGTAGAATGCAAAGTGCCTGATGTCAACGTTCCTCCACATTTCACTGTTCCTGCAGAGTCAGAGGTAGGAGCAAAGCTCATCCAGTATGCTCTTCTCTCCTCTCCCTGCTGCCTTTCTGGGAGCAGGTGGGGGTGATGCCCTATGTGAACCATCTGGGGCTGCTTTCCAAGGGTAACAGCTCCCACCTGCTAATAATATGGAGGGGAAGCAGTGTGTGAGAATATCCCTAGTGGGAATTGCCCTGTGCTGGTAGAGTCCGCCATGCTACCCCTCATGATACGTGCCTATCAGGCCTCACATGGCAGGTCCTTGTGCCACGTGCTCCTTATTTAGTGTGGGTATTTGCAGTTCAGAGTGGCTACAGGGCATGCCTCACCCCACTGGCAGGGTGTTTGCAGCCTGGATTGATAGGTGGTGTTTTGTGGCCTGAGGGAGTATAGGGGCATTTTATGGTGGGAACCTTCTGGGATAGTGCTGGAGGGTTCTCAGCTATTGGGGATGGTCCCCCAAGTGAACTGTCTCCCACGGGCAGCAGGGCTCTGACTCAGAGAGAAGGAGTTGAAGTGAGGGGAGGGTGCTGGGCTGCTTTCTACCATTGTGTGAGCACACCGGGGACTGATTTTCCCCCGTCCTGGTCCTTGCCTGCTCTGTCTCTGCCTGACCCAGTGGCTTTTCCCTTCATTCCTCCCAGGTTGATCTTGTCTTTGAGTACCAGCCCCTGAAAATGGGTGAAAGCACCGGGCGCCTGGTGCTCCAGAGCAGCGACTTGGGCTCTTTCTACTACAACCTGCACCTGAAAGCCACCATAAGCAGGCCAGAGAAGCCCCTCTACTTCTGCATCACGCTGGGCTCTAGTCAGACCATCACCACCAAAATCATAAATTATGCCCAGCAGAAGACAGACTATCTTCTCCAGGTGACCCCAGCCTGCCCTGGGCTCTTGCTGGGAGGCAGCCCATCTGGCCAGCATCAGCCCTCTCCCACTGGGGAATCCTTCCCCTCTAGCTTGGCCTGGCAGATCCAGGGTGGCCATGTGAGCCTAGGGGTCTTCCAACCAACACTGGGCTTGTCCCCAGCTGGACTGCCCTCACTTGCAGACCCCTCTCTGCTGACCTTGTTGGAGCTGCTGTTGTAGCTGGGCTTCCACCTTAAACCCCAGCGCTGGCAGTGAGGTCTCTAGGGGAATGGTGCAGGGTTGTCCTTGCTTGGAACATTTGGATGGCCCTATGGCTGTTCATCATGGGTGCTCACCAGGGGTAGGGTGGGGTGGGACAGGCAATGGAAAGGGACCCCAGGCAGCACGATGGCAGGGGATAATTGCTTTCTTCCCAAGGGTCCTGGCCCTGCTTTTGTGACCCATCCCCACCATTGTCTCTTCTCTCCCCTGTGCAGACCAACTGTGACGACTTCCAGACGGATAAAACAATCAGCGTGGCCCCTGCTGGCCCAGGTGGCTCAGAGCTGAGTGTGGAGGTGACCTACGAGCCCTGCCAGCTGGGTGAAGCCAGGGCCACACTGCAGCTCTCCTCCCCACTCGGGGCGGAGTACAGCATCCCCCTCTTCGGCCTTGCCCTCCCACCCAAGCCCCAGGGCCCCTTCCCCATTAAGGCTGGCAGCACCACCTCCATCCCCTTCAAAAACATCTTCCTGCAGCCCACAGCCTTCCAGTACACAGTGGAGCACCCAGCCTTCACCGTCAGGGGCCCCGAGAGCTTGCGCCCCAAGAAGACCACCTTCATCACAGTCTCCTTTGAGGGCAGCGCAGTCCCCATCACCAGCAGGATGGTGGTCTCCTGCCCGCGGGCTGCCGGTGCAGCGGGTGTCTCCTGGGTGTACTACCTGCGGGGTGTCCCCCCGCAAAAATGACCTCTGCCCCCCGCCCCAGGGGGTCTATGGGTGATGCTGCTTGTCACACTGGGCATTCGTTAATTAACTGAAAGGGTAATTAAAGGGGGTGGGGGGAACGGACGACTCTGTGCCTCTGTTTGGAATAAACCGAGCCTCTGCTGAGGCGAGGGAAGGTGGCCGAGCCCCGGACCAGGGCCCCTGGCAGATGACCTCCGCGCCGCGAGGGGGCGCTGCGGAGCGTGGCGGCGAGGGGGTGTGTCACGTGGGCGGGCCGGCCGGGCGGGGGTCACGTGGCCGCCGGTGGCGGCGGCGGGTCCCGAGCGGCGGCCAGCGGGGATATGAACGCTGAGCGGGACCTGGCGCCGCTGGCGCCCAGCGTGGTGCGGGCGCTAAATGACAAGCTCTACGAGAAGAGGAAGGTGGCGGCCCTCGAGATTGAAAAGTGAGCGGCGGGAGGGGGTAGGGGGGAGGTTGCTGGGGAACTGGAGCGGTGCCGCTCCGGGTTGTACCGGGGACAGGGCGGGGGAGGCCGGCCTGGCGCCCCGGGGAGGGCTGGGGGAGGCGGTCCTGGGGCCCTGGGGTGGTGGGAGCCGGCCCGGGATGCCGAGAGGCAGATTGGGGTCCAGCTCCCCGGTGGGAGCAGAGGGCTTCGGAGGAAGAGGTCACCCCTGGGGGAACTGGGGGGGTCCGGGGGAAGGAGTCATCTCTGGAGGGTCCGGGGGAGCCCGGAGTGACCCGGAAAGGGGTCACCCCCGGGGGAACTGGGGGGACCTGGCGGAAGGGGTCTCCCCCCGGGGCACACGGAGGGTCTGGGGGAGGGGGTCACCCGGTGGGGGACCTGGAGTGACCCGGGAAGGGATAACCCCCGGGGGGCGCTGGGGGGTCTGCTGGAAGGGGTCACCCCTGCGGGCACGCCGGGGGCACCGCGGGGCTGCAGGCTCAGGAGCCCAGGGAGGGAGCTCGGGTGGCACAGTGACCCTGCCAGGAGACAGTGCCCGGGCAGGAGGGGCTCTCCCCTAGAGCTGCTCCGTGTCTCCCATCCTCATACTGTCCATCACTGAGGATTATCTCTGAGCCCGTTGGCTTCTGGGTACAAGCCAGGACCTACCGGTTTAGGACGCGTGGCCTAGGGCAGGAGTTGTGTCAGCAAGTCCATCGCAGAAAGGTTGGTTGTCATTGGTTGCCCAGCCCTGCCCAAAATAAAAGTGTGAGTAGCATAACTTCAGAAACTTGTCAGAAACGCAGCACTTGCTCTTCTGTGATGCTTCTGGAGGCGGCTGGCTCTGTGCCCAGCTGTGAATGTGGCTAGGGGACGTGATGCTCTCACTGGGCAGCAGGCTGGCACTGGGGTGGCCAAGCTTGTTGTCCAGGGCCTGTCTCATGTCAGCCTGGGTTCATCACCTCATTGTGCCATCTAACCTCTCCCATGAGGTCTCTCCAGAGCTTGTCTCATGCTCCATCCTGGCTGCAGAGGTGGGAAGCACCTGCTGTCATCCCCGGCCTTTGGGTGTTGCCTTTACTTCTTTCTACCTTGCTGCTCTTTCGGCAGAGCTCGGCCTTCCTTTCAGAGCATCCCAGGCAATGGTCTGTGGGTGTCTGCTGACGTGGCCGTGCCCCCTCTAGTGTTGCCCGTTAACGCTCCCTGTGCGTCTTCTTGCTTTTGCTGCGTTGGTCTGAGTGCTTTGTGCTGCTCTGGTCCACGGCTTTGCCTGGGAAGGGCCATGTCCTCCCCAGGCACTGCTCATGGAGGAGAACTGAAGCATCCCTTCAGGGGACAGCCCAGCACAGCTCTAGGAGCAATGATCCAAGCTGGAAGGTGGATTTCATGTGGGAGATGGTAGCTGTGCTGAGCCTGCAAGGGGAGCAGCCAGCCACTCGTGGCAGCAGGTGGCATGGGAATGGAGCTGCTCTGCTCAGGCTTTGGCAGGGGACCCTGGTAGGGATGCGGGGCAGGAACTACGTGCCTCAAATGTGGAAGGCGTACTTGTGCAGCCATAAAAAGCAGTTCTTGGGATGGGGTGAGTGTTTGCTCAGGTACAAACCTAATGTATCCAGCCCATTCTTCTGTTCAACATGTTTATCTTTTGGTAATTTGCTCTCTTCTTTGTAGGAGTAGTTTCTTAAGGGTGGGTTGTGGCAGATGCACTGCACTGTCTGTGCACCTGTAGCCATGGGGATGCTTCAATAACTGTCCCTTTACTGCCATGCAGGATGGTTCTCCTTATCCAAGCAGCTCTGCTCCAGCTTATTCTGCCCCAGGATTACAGTTCCGTGCTTGGCTTATGCCAACCAAAGTCTGACTTTGGGATCAGCCAGTTCAGCTGATCAAGCTGGAAACCCAATTTGGGAAGGGTAGAGCAGCAGAAAGGGAAGGGCTAACCCTTTCTGCAGAAGAACAGACTTAAAACAGCTTAAATAGTACCAGCATCGTCTCTCCCATGTCTATGGCATTAAGCAAAGAGAGACGTTGTCGTGATTTAGCCCCAGTCAGCAACCAAGCACCACGCAGCCGCTCTCTCACTCCACCCTGGTGGGACAGGGGAGAGAATCGGAAGAGTAAAAGTGAGGCAACTCATATGTTGAGATAAAGACAGTTTAACAGGTAAAGCAAAAGCTGCGTGCGGAAGCAAAGCAAACCAAGGAATTAATTCATCACTTCCCAGGGGCAGGCAGGTGTTCAGTCGTCTCCAGGAAAGCAGGGCTCCATCACGCGTAATGGTTACTTGGGAAGACAAACGCCATTACTCCACAATGTCCCCCCTTCCTCCTTCTTCCCCAGCTTTATATACTGGGCATGACATCATATGGTATGGAATATCCCATTGGTCAGTTTGGGTCAGCTGTCCCGGCTGTGTCCCCTCCCAGCTTCTTGTGCACCGGGCAGAGCACGGGGAGCTGAAAAAGTCCTTGACCAGTGTAAGCACTACTTAGCAACAACTAAAACATGTCCACATTATCACTGCTGTTTCCAGCAAAACTCCAAAACATAGCCCCGTGCTAGCTACTGCGAAGAAATTTAACTCTATCCCAGCTGAAACCAGGACAGATGTGCTGCCTCTCAGCTCAGGTGCCCCCTTGTCCTCTGGCCTGTAGTGTGGGAGTAGCTCCTGCAGACTGATGCTGCGTGCTGCTGCTGGGTGTCTTTTGCCTCATTAGTTAAAGCTTGAGCCCTTTAAACTTTTGAAGGTAGTCTGTAAAGTTATTTGTGTTCAGACAAAGCTCTCTCCATTAAATCTAGGCAGTAAAACTGTCACCCAATCGGTCCATGCTGCTTGAGCTTGGTGTGTTCCTCCAGCTGGAGCCTGCTGCTGGGGTGGGACTGGGGGCGGGGGCTCTTTGCCCTAAATCAGCAGTTTGTGAGAATAGGTTGGGCTGTAGCTGTTGGAAAACTTGTCTCCTGAGTGGGGAGAATGAGGAGGCGGCTGCATGATGCCCCTAGAGAGAAAGGGAGTAACTGCTTTACTCAGAGCAGAGTGAGAAGAGAGCTGGTATTAGTAATTTTGGGGGAAAAAGTTCATAAACATCTTATCTAACTACTTTCCTGGATTATAAAGTGAGTGACTGGCTGGTGGTATCCATCTAGGGAGGGCAGCATGAGATTCAATATAGTGCCAAAAAAAAAAGCCTGTATGGAGTTAGGCAGTGGAAGCTTTTGTGCCTTTCTCAAAGATTAAGGTAAAGATCCTTGTTTATGCTGAGATTTGTGGGTTCATGTTATGGATAGAAGTCAAAGAGAAAAGTGCTGCATTGGCCGGGAATCGAACCCGGGCCTCCCGCGTGGCAGGCGAGAATTCTACCACTGAACCACCAATGCTCCAGATGTGTGCTGCTGCCTGCACAGCTGCGGAAGCCTCCTCAGCTGGCTGGTGGCTCTGCTGCAGGGATTGCTGGGGCTGAAGACCTGATCGGGTGACGCTTGAAGTGGTTGCATAGGCTGGAGCAGGATTATAGGTCTCTTCGTTTAAGCGCAGCTGATGTGTTAAATATCTCTGGGTAACGAGCTGTATGTTTCTGAGGAGGAGCAGGTACTGCATGCAGAAATCTTGTCTGCGTTTTGTTACAGTTTGTGCTCTATAAGAGCACATATGATATATGGTATATCAGCTGAAGCAACGCATGAGTGGCTGGAAAGGTCCAAAATCTTGGCACTGGGCGTGGGTCTGGTGGGCAACAATTCCCTACTGAGCCGCCAGCACCCCTGGTGTGTGCTGAGTGGTTCTGTGCTGCTGTCTTGTGCTGTGTCAGGAGTAAGTGATCCGTGTAACCTGCCTTGTTGGAGAGGGTGTTTGTCTGAAGACGCAGTGACTTCTTCTCTACAAGCATGCAGCCCTGGTGAGGTGGCCCTTGAGAGTTTGTCCTGGGCTGGGAGTTCCTGAATAGCATAGGAGGCTGCAGGCTGAGAGCAGCAGGAGGGCAGTGAGCCACTGTTGGATGTGAGCAGGGAGGAGGGGAGAGCTCTGGTTTCACTTGCAGGTTCCTTGAGTCTTCCCCATTTCAGTACCGCTTTCTCTGGCGTTTGTTGTGGCCAAAAATCCCTGTTTCTGATGGCGGTGGGGAGCCGAGTTCCCAAGTGTTTGTATCAAGCAGAACCTAAAGCCTGGTTCTTTCCTCTTCTCTCCATAGGCTGGTGCGAGAGTTTGTGGCTCAGAACAACACATCTCAAATCAAACATGTGATCCAAATCCTGTCACAGGAGTTTGCGCTCTCCCAGCACCCCCATAGCCGGAAAGGGGGACTCATTGGCCTGGCTGCTTGTTCCATCGCCCTGGGCAAGGTAGGTGCGGGTGGGGTTTGTTTTTTTTTTGGCTTGTGCAGGTTGCAGTGGGAGAACGCGGGCTTCTCCTGGGTCAGAGTGATGGGGAGACTGAGGCTGGTAGCCGTGCAGCTCCCCAGCTCCCTCCTTGCCTTGCAGCATATTGCTGGGTTGTGTCTGAGTCTCCCCATCGCACCCAGCTGCGTCCCTTGGGCATGGGAGCACTTTCTGTCCTGGGTCGCATCTTGGCAGCTCCCTAGGCATGGTTTAACTGCGTCTGTCCATTCTCTGTCTCCAGCAGCTGGACTAGACACAGCAGGTCAAGTACTAATTTGTGTTAACAGAGCTGAGAAGAGGTGCAGCCCTTCCAGCTCCGGCAGCACAGGCAGGGCCTTTGGGAAATAGGACTAAGGTACAGGCCAAACGGTGGCAGAGTAGTAGTCAAAGTAAACAAGTGGCATAAGGTGTTAAGCTGCGTTAGCTGGAGCTAGTAGCTGTCTATTGTGCTTGGCAGAAGTTTTACTTGCCAAAGGCATGGGTTAATAAGTCCAGTTCTGGAGGTGTTACATTGATGCACCTAGCAGGGGAAGTTGGCTGATTTCTGTCCCATTTAAGGTCTTTCTCTATAACTTCCCTCTTGTTAACAAGAACAGGCTCCGTAAGTTGCCTCCAGGGATATGCCAGAGCATCCAGGACCCTGTGGAGGGGACCACAGACTCTGTAGGCTCATGGCTCCATCAGGCTTTTGGGTCAAACCATGGGAGTGGTTTTTGGAAGCACCTGCAAGGGAAGGAGTTGTTTTGGTCCATAGTAAGATGTACATCAAAGAAAACAGAGGGCTTGCGAAGAGCAGACTGTGCTTGTTGGAGGAGCTATGAGGTAGATTTTAGTTCATTTATTCCCCTTCTAATGAGAAGCATGATCAGTCTGAGTGGATGTTTTGAAGCCTTGTGGCTTTTATATTAACTGCCTTTATATTGGTTGCTGAGGGCTTCTGAGCAGCACTCGTGTCTTTTCTTTTTGTTAAAATGCAGAGTCTCTGCAAAATTCTCTTCCCTGGGATAGTAATGCTCTGCTCTGCCCTCAGCCCAGGCACATAACCCACCTTCTCTTCCTGCACAGTATGGGGACAAGCACTCCATGCTGCCAGCTCTGCTAGTGCAGCTGGCTCTGGTGGATGAAGGAGTTGCTTTAGATGGCCTTGAGGGGCACTGATAAAACACAGAATTCAACTCTTTAGTCTGCTGGTTTGCACATTTTTTATTTTCTTGCTGTCTGCTTTGCTAGGCACTCAGGAAATGCCAGCCTGTTTCCCCAAAGTACAGGTTTTTCCCTTCAAAACAAGCCAATCTCCTGTCTCCACCTCTGGGTTTGTCTGAAACTCCAGCTTCCAGTGAATCCTTAAGCTGAAGTCCTCTGGGCTGGGGAGTGGCCTCATTAATGACTATATTTGCTTGTGGGCAGAATCAAGGTCAGCCTAGCATGGCTCTTCCACAGTGCGGGAGGACAAACTTCAGCATGTAAAATTAATCTTATCTAGGAATCAGAGCCCTGCAATCACATCATCTAACAGATGTGTCCAGCTTAACTCTGCCAGCTGTGGTAGCTCCTTGTCTGTAAGCAGCTGTACAGGCTGAAGCGGCTCCTCATCTGGTAGTTGGAAGCACAGCTGAGTTGGTGTTTCTGGAGACAACAGGGCAGGAAGGTGCTTTGGGGACAGCTGAATGTCTTTTTGTGAAGCCTGTATCACCATCTCCTTCACAGTGCCCAGCTCCTGACATTGCAAAGAGTAGCCCAACAGACTACGGGCTTCTTTGCTTAACTGAAGGTGCAGGTGGGCTCAGTCCATCTCTGTCTTGGGTGTTCTCTCTGGTCCTGGAAACCTTGGTAGTTTTGCGCAGAAATCAGCTGCAGAGTGGGATAAATCCCGGCCGCTGGCTGACTGCAGCAAGGGCTGGTGACTGCTGGCTTTGCTGGGGTTCTGCCTCCTCTCCTGACTGCAGGGCAGAGGGAGGCAGAGATGGATTTCTCCATAGGCCGGTTTCCAGTAGAGATGAGCGATGTGCAGTGGGAGGCGGCCCCTTGTGCTTTGAAAGGTGCTTGGAGCAGGTGGTGAATAACTGCCCCAGCATCTTGCACATCTCTGGGAATCAAAACCAAACACGTACAGCTGCAGTAATTGCTTCAGTTGCTGATGTAGACTCCCCTGAAACAATTTCTCAGCCTGCTCAGGTGACCATCACTGTACCTGAATAATAAAATTCAATAATTTCAATAATAGAATTCAAAAATCTATTAATAAATCCTGTCTAGCATAGGTGCACTTAAGCCATTATGGGCCTGAATTTTTGCAGTATGTGCCAGAGCAGCAGCATCTCTTCCCTCTCCCTCTGGCATGGTCCTCAACTAACCAGTGTCCTCCTGTCCACCAGGACTCTGGGCTCTACCTAAAGGAGCTGATTGAGCCAGTGCTGACGTGTTTCAATGATGCCGATAGTCGGCTGCGGTACTATGCTTGCGAGGCCCTCTATAACATTGTCAAGGTTGCCAGAGGCTCCGTCCTCCCACATTTCAACGTGCTCTTTGATGGCCTCAGCAAGGTAAGAAGCTTCCTCTCAACCCTCACGTGTTTTTATTTCCCATGCTGGAGAAGTAAGATTTGCTTTTTAGTCCTCGTCTTTTCTGGGTCAAACAAACCAAGTTGTCCAAGGTCTTCTTTCCAAGTAAACTGGTTTGCTTTGACCCAGGCAGGTCAGAGGGACCAAATGAGCAGTTTCTGCAGCAGTGACCACTGGTGTTGTGGATGGTGGAGATCACTGTAAGACTACTTGTTCTCTCTCCTCACCTCCAGGATGTATTTTCCTGCTCCTTGTTGAGTGGTGTTAAGAAACAAGGCTGACAGAACTGCTGCAGGCAAGGTGGCTCTGCAGCACTACAGCTTCGTGGGGTCTGTAGGGTCAAAACCATGTCTATGTATGCCTGCTTTTGCAGCTTATCACTGGAAACTTGTATTTCTCTGCCGCTCGAGAACATGACTGCTTGCCCATGAAAACCTGCATAGCTGGGGGGAAGCGATGGGTGTTTGATAGCCCCCTTAGGAAGTCTTTCAGGAGAATTTGTTGGAGCTTAATGACTGGAGATAAAGTGACTTCTCTGAGTCCATCCCTGTAATGCCAAATGAGAGCAACAGTCCCGTGAGCCTGCTGGGAGCTCCACTTCAGAGCGGGGAACAGCCCTGGGACCCGCTGTTGCAATGGCTCTTGTTTCTGTTGTTCACAGCTGGCTGCTGATCCTGACCCAAACGTCAAAAGTGGCTCTGAGCTCCTCGATCGACTTCTCAAGGTATTTTTCCCCCTCTAGCTGAGAATCCTTGGTGTAGGCTGCAGGCATGTCCTGGCTGAAGACATGTCGGTCCCTCAGGCTGCAGCTCCTAAAACCGCCCAAGCTCAGTCCTGTGGCTACTGTCAAAACATTTCTTTTTCTCACTGACTGTAGCCTCTTAGATTGAGGGTCTGGTGGCAATCTCAGGCAGCTGGGTTGAGGGGCGGGTAGGTTATCACAGTGCCACATGTGCTTTCAGCTCTTGGGAGCGAGGTGTCTGGGGAGGCAAAGTTTTAGTCCAAGTAGGGTTGCAGCCCCATCCTAGTTAGCAGAAGGGCTGTTCCTCTGCTTTTTCTCTCTTGCCTAAGCAAGTAGCAAAGGGAAGTGAGCAGAGCTGCTCTGCAAGGAGTAGAGCCGCTGTTTTGGGGTAGGTGCTTGGTTCCTGTTCCTGTTCTGCCTGCCAATGGGCTTTTTCTTGCACAGACCTCCCAGTTCCTTTTCTGGTACTTGGAGGTAAGTAGGTCCCTGCTAGGTCCTGCTCCACCTTGCTTCTTCTCATTAGCACAGCAGTTAATGTAGTCTCAGCATCGCCTGCTGAAAACCTTCCTGCTGGGAGATCTGTTCCACCACGCTGGTGCATGAGACTTAGCCATGCAGCAAAATCCACCAAGCGTGTAGGAAGAGTTTTAGAAGAAAGCCCAGGGACTCTCCCACCCCTGACACATATTGTTACATCAAAGATGCTTGCTCGTGTGTGCAACACTCCACTGAGGCATGAGTCGGAGATGCTCCACCCTCCTCCTGTTCAGCCAGGCTGGCACACAGCAGGCAGAAGTCTCCCTCACTGGATCCCGCTCAGCATTAGTCCCTGCCCAAGGGAGATTACTGGCTCATTGCCTGAACAAACCTCATGATTCCTTCTCCCCAGATCTCCCGACCTACAGACCCATCCGTCAACTGTTTGTCATCTTTTTCCTGTCATGTGCCTTAAAAAAGGCTGGGTGGGGGTGGCTGCGTTGGCGGGGGGTGGTGGTCATCCCTTCTAACACCCCCTGCTTGGACTTTGCAGGACATTGTGACAGAGAGCAACGAGTTTGACTTGGTGGGCTTCATCCCACTGCTGCGTGAGAGGATTTACTCCAACAACCAGTATGCTCGCCAGTTCATCATATCCTGGGTAGGTACGCATGGTCCTGCACATGCCTGCCTGTCCAAACTCCAAAATACTGTGATCTATCACCATCTCATGTCTGGGCAAATAGCAGATGTCTGCAGCAATGTGTGAACTCAGGCACCTGAATTTGCTTGGGCAGGTTTTTAAGCCAGCAGAGTTTTTCACCTGCTTCTTTAAAATGCCAGCTCCATGTCACCTTGCTGTTGCAGTCACAGGGACTTCATACTGCACTTCTGCCGACCTGCTTCAGGACTTTGTACACCAAGTTAGAAAATACAGTCAAAGTGTTGCTCGTATAAATAGATATACTGTGGTCTAGAGGATACAGTCTCCCAGGGGACAGAGCCAGACTGCTTTCTATCACCCAGCTGTGATGGAGGGATGTTGCTCTCTATTTTCACTTGTTTTCTCCTTTCCCTGTGAGGCAGGAGCTCTCAGTGCCTGGCCAGGGTCTAGGGAGAGATGTGTCCCTCTGCAGTCTCTCTTTCAGCCATACTGTTTGTTGTCCCAGATCTGCCTGCATACGTCTTAGCAGTCGTTCTGATCCCTGCTCTGATTTACAGAGCTGTGATTGGAAATGTAGCAATGCTGCAGGCTGATCACCTGCTAGCCCAGCTTCTTTCCGAGATGGGCAACTCCATGGTGTTCTCTTGTCCTTCTTCCCCTATCCCACACAGCTCAGCCCTGAATTCCTCAGTATCACACCCAGATTTGTGCTGGTGATGTTAGTTCACTTCTCCAAAATTCTCCTCTTTTCTTTCTTGTTCCTCCCCTGAGCTAGATCCTGGTCTTAGAGTCTGTGCCTGACATCAACCTCTTGGATTACCTGCCAGAAATCCTGGATGGGCTCTTCCAGATCCTGGGAGACAACAGCAAAGAGATACGGAAAATGTGAGTGTGGACGCTGGCCGGGCGTGAGGGCTATGTGTTTCTCACCATCTTAATTTGTTTCCAATTCTTCTGTATAACTGCAGTGAAACCCCATGTGCACGGTGACATATGGAGCATTCTGGCTGGCTTGGTCAGTATACCAAAGTGTCCTTGGCAAGGGCCTCCCTTCCCCAGCTTCTTGTTGCTGGAGTGGCTGTGAAGGACACTGTGGTTTGTGCTGTGGCGCAAACTGTTTTAGCTTGGTTTAGACCTTGTGACCAGTATCGGAGCCTCAGAGGCTCACATGTGCTTCTGGGATGGGGTGTGAGCTCTGCATACAGGCTTTGCAGCTTCTGAGCCTCTCTCTCAGCAAGGTACAGCACTAACCCATCAGACCCAACCCCAGGTGCAGAAGAGGAGCAAGCCTTGTGAGTTTGCTCCTCGGATCAATTGCCGGTCTCACAACTGAGATGCATTCTGAAGCCAAGGAGCACCTAGGTGTTCTCAAGAAGGTCAGAGGATCTTGGCTCCTTGCTCTGGGAGAGAGTAACTGGACCTGTTTTGTCGGGCACAGCTAAGTGGTGAGACTGGCCTGGGTCTATCCCACTGCCAAGCTCTACTGGATCCTCCCTGGTTCTTTGTCTCCCAGTGTCCACATGTCGAGGAACAAGCCCTGAAAGCTTTGGGTGTCATCTGCCCTCCTGCTCCTCTCTGTGCTCCCCATCCCAGTCTCACGTCGATCTTCGCAGAGCCTGTGTGGCTGTTGTGAGAAGGGACGTGGGGCTCCGGGCAGTCATCAACTCCATCCTCGCAGCTGTGTGCAGTCTCTGCCTTGGAGCAAGATGTGCTTGTCAGTCTCATCCTTCCTGGCCCTGCCGCTGCACAGAGGCTCACATGCCATGCCACCAGCATCCTTTCCATGTATGCATGTAGGAGGCTGATTGCTATGACTTCTCTGTAACTTCTCTGTCCAAGGCAACTGAGTGCTAACTAGCTGCTCTGCCTCTCTGCAGGTGTGAGGTGGCTCTCGGGGAGTTCCTCAAGGAGATCAAGAAGAACCCCTCCAGTGTCAAGTTTGCAGAAATGGCCAATATCCTGGTGATCCACTGCCAGGCAGCAGGTGAGTGTGCAGGACAGAGCTGTAGCATCCGCCTCCAGGTCTGCAGTGCCAGGCATAGGTTCAGGCCAGGAGTTTTCCAGTGGGCTGTTCAACAGCTTGGCCACTTGCACTTTCTTTGCCATCATGCATGCAAACCCTGCTGAAAGGTGAGGACAGGCAGCTCTCCCATGGTTGACACTACTGCTCTTGTACTGCTGATCTCCCAGCCTCAAATAATGGTCTGGCAACCTGTCGAAGCAGAGGTGCCTGAAAGTAAAATACCTGGCTGTGGAGGGCACCAGTGCACATCCAGCATGTCTGGAAGAATCTCCCTAGGGGTTTATTTTAACCTTTGAGCTGAGCTCACTGAGGTTAAACCGCTCTTTAAATGTTGCTGAATGGGAGTAGGTTTTTTGTGTGGTAGAAAAATAGAAATAGACCGAGACTGCTTGCTCTTGATTAAACTGATACCCAATGAATTTACACTGTTTAAGCCTAAAATCTGGCCTTGCATCAGCTGACTGCCCCAGCAGTGGTCCCTTTTCCAGAACTTGGGGAGGTTAATAAACCCCCAGCTCTAGGAGCGATGCTTGACCCAGACACACAGCTGCTAGAGGTGTGACAGTGGAAATTAGGAAGCTTGGCAGAATACTTGTAAATGAGGAATCCTGGATTATGGATTGAACTGCATTAACTCTGAAACCTAATGATTGTGTTTAACCACAACCTCACTGCAGATTCAGGTCTTATCTGTCTCCTCTAGGACTAAACTGTCCCAAACAAGGATCTGTCTGGACTTTCAACTGGATGGACCAGAGGCAGCTCTCTGCTCGCAGGTGGTCCTTGGCCTGTGGAGTTTGCTCAGCTGCCAGTGCTTTTCTTTCCCTCACCTTTGCTTGTCCCATGTCTTACAGATGACCTGATCCAGCTGACAGCCATGTGCTGGATGAGAGAGTTCATCCAGCTGGCTGGCCGTGTGATGCTGCCTTACTCCTCAGGGATCCTGACTGCTGTCCTGCCATGTCTCTCTTATGATGATCGCAAGAAGAGTATCCTTGTAACTTGGAGCTGCTTCCACTCCTACTACAGCAACCTGCAGGGGAGTGCCTGTTTCCTGCCCCTGGGGTGCAGGGCCAGCTGCTCAGCTGGAGAGAGCCAGGAGAAGTCCTCCCACCGAGTCCTAAAACCTGCACCGGCCCTTTGGACATGAGGGGGCTTGCAGTAGCTGGGCTGGGTCAGCCCTGGTGGGGCTGCAGTGGCTTCTCTGTGGCTGGCCAGATGGGGCACATAGCCATGTGTCGGTCTGAGTGTTCCTTACACCATCTCCACTCAGACATCAAGGAGGTGGCGAACGTGTGCAACCAGAGCCTAATGAAGCTGGTCATCCCAGAGGACGATGAAATGGATGAGGCCAAGCAGTCAACAACCCTACCAACAGAGCCTGCCTCAGAGGAGTCCCTCTCCAAGCCAGAGGCAGCATCCAGCGGTGAGTCCTTGTGGGTCTGAGCTATTAGAGGTGTGAGGAAGATCAAGGGAAGGTGCTCAAGAGAAGTTATTGGTTTGGTCTGGTGTCCTAGGGCAGCTCAGGGCACATGGGACCTCTGCTTTCTTTGTGCCTTGGAGTCTTGTTTCACCAATGATCCTCTGCTGACACAGACACTTTTGGTGCTGTCTGCGTAGCAGGGTCACCGATCTGTCCTGGAGCCCAAGCAGTGCTGCATTTCCTGGTGAGCATCCCCATCCCCTCACTGCACTTCACTTCAACTTAGTCATTAAGTTGACCTGAAAAAGGCCATATATAATTAACAAATTAGTGTCTACTGCAGAATGTGGGAAGAGAATAGCCCACCTGTCCTGCAGTGGCTGGTTTGCGAGGAGCTACCATCAGCCAAAGCAGAGCTCAGAAAGCTGCGTTACTCCTTGAGAGCATCAACACATGTGTGGAGGATGTGTACGTTGGGGAAGGGTAGAGAAGAGAAATGAGAAGAATTTTGAGTCCTTTCCAAATTCATGGTGATCTTGAGACCATCATGCAGGTATTGTTCCAGTCCTAAAATTTCCAGAACAGAAAAGGCAGAAGCTTGGAAGTGTGGGGGGAGACCTGGAAGAGTGTTCAAGTGAGACAAAAGTAAATAGAGAGGGTCCTGGCGGACTGATACCTGAAAACAGCAGTCAGAAGTAAGAAGGCTTTAGCCTTCCAGCATCCCTTTGATGCGGTTGTTCTGGGATGACTAGATGCTACTTCTGGCACATCTTTGGTGTCCAAGCATGTGAAATATGTGCAACATTTAAATCACATGGGCTAATCCATTTTATTCTGGGGCTGCACGTTCAGCCTAGTGCTCTTCTGCAATATGTCCGCAAGTGGCTTTTGCAAAATCCTGCCATGAGAGGGAGCAAGAAGGTGGGGATTAAAGGGCTGAAGGGTTTTATTGTACAACAGCAGCAGGGTAAAAGATGAGGAGGCAGGAGCTGTGTGGGTCGGCAGGCAGGTGGCAGGGTGCAAGACCAGCAGGAGCAGGCAGCCAGGGTGTGCTGGTAGTGGACAGGGCAGCATTGGTGGTTCAGTGGTAGAATTCTCGCCTGCCACGCGGGAGGCCCGGGTTCGATTCCCGGCCAATGCAGCAGCTTTTTTGGAAAGAATGGAGGGGAAAAATGTAGTGCAATAGCACAGCAGCAAAACATGTTCTTTTTTATTCCTTATTTGTCCCAAGAATACCCCCTTTTATTAAAATCCATTGCACAAGAGCTTTAAAACATCAACAGAAAGTTTAATTGCTTTAATCTCTACCCCTTTGGGGTCAGATTGCACCTGGAAGCAGCCAGGATCAGATAAACCTGTGATGCTTTTGCATCACAAACTCTCAGCTCTTCTCCCTGCTTGTGCTGATGTGGCAGCACTGTGCTGTGTGTGAGGAGAGGCAGTTGGCACAAGGGGACATGAACAGTCAAATTCATCCTGTCATGCTTTGTCACTGTGCTTGTAAGACCCAGGTTTAGCATGGAGCAGTGGTTGGAAGGCTGTTTGGATCGCTTGGCTTCCACATAGAGTCATGCTGTGGGAGAGCTGGCCAGGTGGAGGTATCCTGGGTTGGATTCAGCCTTTCCTGTCATTGTGTGGTTTCTCTAGGCATTGAAATCTGGATGATGGAAGGCAGCTCTGCAGTTTTGAGCTCCTTCTTCAGGAATGGTTGAAACTATCAGAAGGATGTGTCTGGGCCTCCATTACAGAGGGGGAGATGTAGTACGGGGCAGAGGTCTGAAGCTGTACATCCTGTGTTTTGCCAGATAAGTGCAGTTCTGTACCAGCTTTGCCTGGTACTTTTAGCAATGGAGAAGAGCTTGACAAGGAGTGTAAAAAGCACACTGCAGGCAGAAAGGATCCTTGGGGTCCCCAGACCCTCAAACAATGGCTGGTGGTGTCTTTGCAGAAGGTCATGCAGCTCTCCAGCCTCCCAGTCCTGCTCTCCACCTTCCCTGCAATCCCACTAACTGTGGCTCCTTTTTATCTGCCCCCAGGCTCTCTGGATGCATCTGGTGACTCCAACTTCAGCAACAGCAGTGTCTTCACAGTAACCAGGTAGGGTCTGTCTGTTGCTTCAGAGGGGCTTGAGTAGAAGAAAAGGCTTCTCAGAGTATAGACGATGACTGACAGATGCTGACAAAGCTACGGGGAAGGATGGTCTGAGCTGGAAAGCGGTTGGGGTCCCCTGGCCATAGTGGGGTGGATGACTGGGGATGCTGTAGGAGTTGACTGCTTCTCTCTGATGCATTTGCACAAAAATGTCTTGACTTTATGGCAAAATGAGGTATTTGCCCCTGCAGGAGACATTGCAAACCCCCCAGGGAGGTCTGGTGAGGCAGCAAGTGTCTGTGCACTCAGGGTTCTGCACCTCACCTGTCTTCAAGCCCCCATGGTTGGGCACTCCAGCTGAAAGATAGGGTGAAAGTGGACGGTTGACTTGGTTATGGCTCTTCTAGCCTGGCCAAAATAGGAGGCGTTTGGTTCTCTCCTGCCTTTGCAGAGGAATGGTGGTAGGGGAACAGTGGTTTGCTGGTCTGCCAGAGGTGCAGAGACCTCATGAGAAGCTGGTATGTGAACCATCCAGGGCTGGCAGAAGAGCCTGGAGAGTGCTGACCCTCCTTCTGGGCACCGCAGCCCTCCAAGCTGCAGTCCTGGCAGCCCACCACGGCACGGTGCTGTGGGGCTGTACCTGGGGCTGCGCCGTCCAGCTCCAGCTGCCGGAGAGGCGAGGGGTCTCAGCAGCGTTTGCTGCCAGCCTCTCCCCCTGCCAGCCGTACATGGCCTTAGTCAGCCCTGCACCTGCAGAGAGCAGCTCCGTGCCCAGCACAATCTCTCCCTTTACCTCATCTAAATCATCTCTCCTGCAAATACCATTCTTCCCATCCAGCTGTCAGTGAATCTGGGGACAAATCCATCAGCTCTTATAATGCATCTTTCCTTTCCTTCTGCTGCCTGCAGTCCCTTTCCTCGGAAGCTGTGATCTCCAATGCTTTCATTGTGCTGATGCATATATTTATTTGTTGTTGTGGTCCCCAAAATAGGATGCCTTACTCTAGGTGTATCCTCCCTGCAAGGCTGACACGTGATGCCCGTCATAATGCATCCCAGAGCAATGCAAGCATTGGCTTTTCAGGTTGATGATCTGGACCCCTCCATTCCTTTTTTGCACTCCTGCAAAGCCCAGCAACTCCCTCATCTTAATCATGCCCTTAATGTTTTCCTCTCTTGAAAGTACAGACCTTTTTTTCATTTGCACCTAGATTTTTATGACTGCTAAATGGTTTTCCCTGGGTTTCCTGTGATTGTTGCGTCCTGACCCTGCTCAGCCCTTAAAGTTTAGCAGGTGCAGAAGTGGGTGTGTGTTGGGCTGAAATCAGGAAGGGGAAGGAAAAGGAGAGGTGCTATGTCTGGGAGGAAAAGTGATAACTGCATCTCTGTGCTGGAGAGTGGGCACCTGGGGAAGAGGAGGAGTGAAGACCAGAGGGGGACAGAAACAGGGAGAGCTGTGGTGACTTGGTCACACTGTCACCAAGAGCCAGGAGGAGAACGGCTGTACAAGCTGAAGTGGTCTGCCAGATCCCCAAGCACTGGCAAAAACCATCCGGGACAGCAAATGAGACCATTCTTGTCTCTAAGAGTCCTGGTTTTACAGAAGCACTTGTTCTTGAACCCTCCTAAGCCCTTTTTAAACAGGGGATGCCGGGCTTTACCCTGGGGCTTACCTGCCCTGAAGCTCATTTCCCCATCCTGTGTGACATCTCTGCTGGCCCAGCATTGGGACCTGGAATATTCTCACGATGACACCCATTGTGGGGGACTGGCAGAGGGTTGTGGGGGCTGTACATGGCCAACAGGAGCCCTGGATGTCTGCCTGGTGATCTGTCTGTTGCTCAGGCTGTCTGGCTTGGCCCTGGAGCCGGAAGAAAGCAATAGCTGGCACCTGTAGCCACTTGCAGCTGTAATTCACACTGGGGAGCAGGCAGCTGCCTGCATGCTGAATGCCCACTGGGTGTCAAGACAAGACCGCAGGAAACCATTGCATTGCTTTGAAAAGCTGGGAAGTCTGCAAACGGAGGAAGTTGCAGCTGTCTTTTAAGATGAAGTCACTCTGCTTGTGTTTTTGTTCATTCCCCCACCTCCTTCCCCCAGTCTCCCCTGGCGAGCGAGTGATGGAGCATGGTCCAGCGCCAGGCATCCAGCTCTCACGCCCCCTTCTGCCCTCCCTGCACGGATGTCTGCAGAGGGATAGCACTGCAGCAGTGGCAAAAGGAGGAGGACCTCGGTCAGCAGGGGCAGAGGATCTCACGGCCCGGCATCTGCAGAGGGGCGTCTTCAATGAAGATGCCATCCAAGAAGATGACGAGGTCTGAACGCTTGATAGATGGATGCTGGGCGTGTTCCTATGGGCACAAACTGACATGCACACTCCCCCTTGCTGCTAAAACATGCCGTTGGCACTCCAAAATGCTTCCAGGGTAATTGCCAGCTTCCTGGTGACATTCACTGAGAAATGGGAATCATGTCTGTGCTGGAACGGAAACTGCCTCCTGGGAGAGCCTGGCTGCACAGGGCTGGAGGGGCTGCAGGGCTCCCTGTGCAGGTGAGGGTCCCTGCTTCCAGCTTCTGCAAAAACCGTCATTGGAATTGGACCAGAACTGTGTTTCAGAGGTGCTGGAGCCTTCCTGTGGCCTAGCTGATCCCACCAATGCTGTGATCGCTGGTGTGAGCCCAGCTCAGGAAGGGGAGGTAGAAGCGTGGCTGCTGGAGCAGAGCCATCAGTATGAGCTGCTGCAGAAGAAGATGCAGACATCTGTCTTGTGTCGCTGGACCAGAACAGCTGGGAAGTGCCTTTTAGGTTCTGCATCAGTGTTTCATTACAAGACCTGGATGGTTTGAGACCACTTCCTAATCCTCCCATCAGGTAGATGGTCAGGCATGGCTGGCAAACAGTTAGCAGGGCTGCCTGAGTTAGGTGCATGGCATTTGGACAAGAGTGATAGGACCACAGTCCCTCACCAAACTTGGTAAGGGACATGGGTGCTCCAAAAGAGCCTTTGTGGTCCTTCCTGATGCAAAGAAATCTTCTTGTTTTGGGTGGTGTTCAGCAATATGTGGACACTTAAAGCTGCCTGTTGCTCTGCAGAAAGGGTGATTTGCTGCCATGTGGCTGAACTGCCCAAGGCTGCATTTAAATCTGACTTGTAAAGGTGGTAGTTAGGGCTTAGTACAAAGCTAAAATTGCTGCTGCTTGTCTCATGCTGGAAGTCGCTGTAGCCCCATGCCCGGAGCCTTGCACGCCTTGAGGGTGCAGCCAGCGAGCTGGGGAGCTCATCAGGTGGTGAACATTTGGTTGGAGGGTAGGGACAATGCTGGGTGCCCTGCAGTACCCAGGGGATGGTTGGCTGAAGGCAGCATGATGGCGTGTCTTGAGATCACACACCAAGCCCACCTTGGAGTCCCATTCTCCAGAAGCTTTTCTGGTGGAATCTGCCTTGCTGCAGCTTTTGGGACCAGGGTGTCCAAGGGAGGGTTGTCCTTGCCCTCCACTCCATCCTGGAGGGAGGGGATGGGTTCTCTTCACTGCTCCCGATGCGCCATCAGGCAGATGAGCTGGAGGGGGACCTCAGGCCCGCTGCCCCAGCCCTTGTCATGGTGATGTACAGCTCGTTGGACTGGATGCCTCTGTCTAGACCTTAGCCTCATTGCTTCCCTGGGAGATCAGCCTGCACTGGTGCTGCGGGCACTTCCAGTACTTGGAAATCACAGTAAGCAGAAGGAAGCCAAGAGCACCAAAATGAGAGCGATGGAAGATGAGAAAGTGACAGCTTGTGAGACCAATAGCAGAGAGGAGATATTTACCTCCTGGCCGCTGGCTCAAGCCCATTGAGTAGCACAGCTGCCAGCCCATATGGGAGCTGCCCTTGTGACTTGAACCACAGTGAAAGAACCTGGATATTTCTACCCTTGGCAAGGCTGCTTGAAGGCTAGAGCCTGGCCTAGACCTCAACCTTGTCTGAAAATGGGGTCAGGAAAGCAGCTGGTCAGGCAGGAAGCCAGGAGGGAGATGGCAGCTCAGGCATTGGCAGAGAAAAGGTGACTGCTGAGGAGAGAGATGGCAGAAGCCCTTGAAGAAAGGGGAGAAATGAGAAAATGAATTTATAAGGGACATGGGGTGAAAATTATCACTGTGGTTTGAATGCAGTGGGAAAGTGAGCTCTGTTCCTGTGCTACAGGATGCTTTCTGAGATGGGGGATGTGCTGGGGAGTGGGTTTCCTGCTCCACCACTCACCTGGAACAAAGGGTACCAGTATCTGGAGGTGAGAGCCTGGTACAGTCCCCATTGTTACTCAGTTCACCCTAAAAACATGTTCTCGCTGTCACAGGTAAACCACAGAGGCAAGTGCCAGGGCTGCATTCATCCTCCAGAGGACAATCTGGGGTAGTGGGTTAGATAGAAGCAATTGCATCTGACGTCTGTCCTGCCGCAGATGCCGGCACTGGGAGCTGGCATGGCAGGCCCAGAGGATTGCATTAACGCAATGCCATTACCGCCGCTCCCACTCCGCACTGCCTGGGGATTAAGGAGAGCCGGGGCAAGCTTCAAGCCCTGGAAAGGCAGCAGCCCATGGGAATCTGGTGCCGCTCCATTGCAGAGATTTTTTTATCCTAATTTCACATGTTCATTGGACCTTTTGCCTTTCAGGACGGTGCCCTGGTTTTGTGCTGAGTAAAGGAGCTGTTTCTCCGCTGGCAACCCCCCTAAATGGTTTATCTTGGCTGATGCGGGGAGACAATAGCCAGCAAGGAGCTTTGCCCAGCTGCTACCCCTTTTAGCAGGACCTGAGCCCAACAGAGCCTTGGGGTGGTGGTACATGGCATGGCTGGGGTCTGGCTGACTCGAGGTGAGCCCAGCGCTGCCAGCCACCTCCTGGGGTCAGCTCAGGTGGATTTTGACTTGAGCCACCCAGGCTCTGCCCACAGCCCACTCGCATGTGGTGGCTACCTCACTGGCGAAGGTGTTTTCACGAGCAACTTCGGCACAAGCCAGGCTGCAAATGGCTTGTTGCTGTGCTGAGCCCAGTGTCCTCCTCTAACGATACCATCCCGTGTCCTTCCCACCTGCCTTGCAGCAGCACGGAGCTCGTGGATGTGACAGCATCAAGGCCACCTCTGAACTGGCCAGCTTCTCATGCTGCTTCTCTGTGCCATCCTTTCAGCTGCTTCCCTCTGAAAACACACAATACCCTCAGGTTTTTTCCCCATCCTGCACAAGCAATGCATATTTTGGTGTGACCAGGTCGACGATTCATGCTCCTCTTCCGTCAGGAGCCCCATGCCAGGTGGATGGCAGGCTTCACTGCTGCAGTAGAAGCTGATTTTGCAGGAAAACCAGATACAGGGCTGGTTGAGGCTGGATTACATTGCCTGGGTTGCTACCCCCTTAGACATCCCCTCTCCCAGACTCCCCGTGATCTGGGTCCCTCCTTCCCCTTGGTTCTGCACGCCTGAGCATTTGGCCCTTGGTGGTTATTTGCAACTTCAAAGTGAAACTTAGTCCAACTCAAAATGCAATTTACAGACCCCAGCATCTGTTACGTGAGGCAAATCAAATAGTCAGATACCTGCAGGGCTGTGAGGGACCGCAGCCTCCTCATATCGCCCTTACAAATTGTGTCCTGGGGAAGATCAAATCCTATTACACTGCAGCTCTACTTGCAAATTATACCATGAGAAGCCTGCCCCTTAGGATTTCTTATCAAACGAGATGCAGAGCAGCTCTGTGCATGCTAAAAAAATCAGCAAGAGTCTGGTCCAGCCTTGAATAGTTCAGTAGCTTGGGTAGGACAGGAGTGACTTAGCTCTTCAATGCAGCTACCTCTTGGAGGTCTGCTCCAACCATCTGAGGTCCAACCATCTCTCCTTAACCTAGTCTCCTCCAACAGGTACATCCTACATCCTTGCTGTTGAGGAGGTGGGAAAACATCAGGAAGACTCAGGATTACAAACAGGGCAAAAAATGCTGTAACATGACCTCTTCTGCATTGGGATCTCCTGTCAGGTTATGTGCAGGTCATAACTGTCTGGGGAAAAACTGGGGTGTTTTTCACCGTAGTAAGAGTCTGCAGGCTGTCAGTGGTATTAAAAGAGGCCATGTCCTGGTGAACTAAGGGAGTTCTGGATCTAGGGGTGAACTAAGTTTGCTTTCATCCCTGGTTGATGACCAAGATGACCCATCTTTTGAGATGGCTTTTGGGAAACAAGATGATGTTCTCAAGGCAGCCTTGTAGCAGAGAGCTGTATCTCAAAAACACTACCAGCCAAGGCACCATCTGCAGCCCTCAGCACAAGTCTGCTGGGATTAGCAGAAACTGGATGTCCTCACCTGGTTGGGTGGCCTCAACTAGTGGAGTTTGAGGGCATCTGGGCTGATGTTCTCTGGAGATGTTTGAACTAGTAAAACTTGTACTGGAGTCTGAATGTGTTTTATGGATCTCTACTCTTTGAACACCAAACCTGGTGACTGTGATACAGACCAGTTTCTCAACATAGCCATGGTACTGGATTTATCTAGTGTGGTGTCTTGTCATGTGTAGGTACCAGCTGGTTTGGGAAAGTGGTAAGCCTTGAAGCCTGGAAGATTTCTGTTGTTTCCAAAGCAAGCTTTTGGTGCGCTGCTGTATCTCTCACTGTGCTTCCCCATCTTGTAATGCTAGTCAGGAGCTACTTATGCCACATGGGCAAACCTGGCCATGCCCAGCCATGACCCTGCAGGCTTGCCAGCCTGGAGCTTGCTTCCTGGCTGTCATAACTCTTGAAGACTTGAGCACAGTTCTTGGGTTTGCCACAAGCAGATCTGGATGGACAGAATAAGAAATGTGGGTGACCATGCTGAGGTTTCTTAGGGTTTGGGCTGAGATGTTTGATGCAGCCTCTGTTGTGTTGTAGACTTCCCCACTGTGGGAGGAGTGAATTGGACATTACAGCGCTGAACCAGCTTCTCTCCTTTCCATGCAGCTCTGAGAGGATCCAGGTGACCCTGAACCTGGATGGAATAGTTCAGGTGCTGGACTGCCACCTTCATGACACATCCATTGGGATGATGACCAGAATTGCAGTCCTGAAATGGCTTTACCACTTATACATCAAGACTCCTCGTAAGGTAGGTCAGGGACTCGGCATGTGAGCCTCCTGCTTCCTCTGTGGGACTGAGCTTGTCTGTTCCCAGACTGCTCCCTGCCTTTGAATTGGCTGTAATTATCTCGGTAGCATTGTACCCAAGTGTCCACGTGCCTTTTCTGAGAAGCCTTTGGCTGCTGGATACCCACTAGCTTAAGGAAGAGCCCTCCAGCTCAGATGGAAAATGCTGGTGAAGCTTTCAGCAGGCTCCCCCAGGGCGAGAGGTCCTGTGGCAGGAGGTTACCAGTCCTGCAGGACTGATGTGGTCCATCTTTCTTGTTGTAGATGTTCCGACACACCGACAGCCTCTTCCCCATCTTGCTGCGGACCCTCTCAGATGAGTCAGATGAGGTAAGTGCTGCAGCTGCTGCCTCCTGAAAGCTTACTGTCTCCACATCTATCTGGGCTGTGGATTTTGTGGGTTGAATCAAGGGGTTTTGTGAGGCTTGGCCAGTGTTGGCACTAGGAAATTTCACCCTGTTAGCTAAAATCTTCTTGATCCAAGGCAGAGCCTGCAGGTAGCTGCCACCTGTATCTGTTAGGCTGGTGTGTTTGGGACCCTCTGTATAAACCTTCTTCTCCATCTCTGAGAGTTGATCCTTCAAAGCCAACTCCTAAAAATCATTTTTTGCCTGCCTGAGAAGACAACTGGGGCTTCAGGTTCCAGAGCTGGTGTCTTTCCTATGGGGCTGGGTCATGGTTAGGTCCTTGGTGAGTAGGAATTTGGGTGCCTTAAAACAGCTCTGTAGGGGTGTAGAGGGGATTGTGTCCAGCTAGCACTGCAAAATCAAAGTTGTGAGGCAGTTAAGCAGCACCCACCACTAGCAGGGCAGTGTCAGCATTGCCTGGTGGAGCTGCAGTAGATGCCCAGTGGTATCAGATTGGCTGGGAACCACTCAGCTTGGAAGTGAGCAAAGAAAATCAGGCAGCAATGAGTAAGCCAGCTTGCTCTGCCTTCGCTCTCCTGCCTGTGCCTTGCCCTCTGAGCGCAGTGCTCTTCATCTCCCAGGATGCTCCCTTCCTGAGATGCTGCACCATTTTCCCATTTCCTTGTCTTTCTTCCTCTTTTCTGGTTCTGGTCATCGCAATTTTGGCATCTTTGTCATCTTCTACCCTCTTCCTTGCATCCTGGAGCCTTTCTAGTGCTTGGGTGGGAGGCTGGCAGCTTCAGCGTACAGCTGGCCCAGGCACTGGTAGCCCTTCTACCATCAGCTGGATACCTCTTGCCCAGAGCTGCAAATGATCCTGGCTGGTTTCTCAGCCCAGACCTTCCTCATGGAATAAAAAATCACGTGCTATCTGCTCTGCCTTACACACTCAGGGCATCAAACCCCAACCCTGCAATAACTCCTGTGTGCAAGGGGGTTGTTAAGAGAGGAGGGAATGGAATAAGCAAAAGAGGGAATGACTTGCATTTGCAAAGGCAAGCGACTGCCTGGCCATTTTCCATACCCTGCTGCTTACGACGCAAACCTTTCCAAAAGAGTCCCCAAGCACATATCTGCCTTTGCAATGCTCTAGAAAGCCTGCATCTTGTAGATAGTCTCTCCAGCTTGGCAGGAGATCGCAGTGAGTCATGTTGCAATTACACTGCTTATTAATATTTGAAAAAAGCAGTGAAGAAAGGACCCTGGTGATGCATTTCCTCCATGTGACATAACTGGGAATGGCTCAAAAGTAATTTTAAGCTGATTTATTTAATCCTGTCTTCTATTTATTTAAATGTTTGGAGGTTTGGTTTTTTTGTTGGTTTTTTTTTTTTAAGGAAATCCATAGATGAGTTAATCCATTAAACACCACTGCTCAGCTGGCTCCCAACCAGATTTGCTGCTTTCTGCAGAGGAAATAGAAATGACTGAAATAGTAGGGGAGTTCTGAGATAGGTATTTTGGGAATGATGAGGACAGATTGAGCTAGCTAACCTGCAATGTCAATGCCTATTAGAAAAGGCGATGCAGGGTGCTCTCTTAGCCATTACTCCCTGCTCAATACAGTATTTGTATGCACATTTGTGTTGTCCTAGAGTAGATCAGGATCCTCAGAAGCTCTTGGATAACAGGCTGGGGATCACCGGGTTAGTGTGGGGTCCTATGTGAGCTAACCCATCAGCTGTCTGATCGGGAAGCATCTCTCTTCCCTTTCCAGGTAGGGCTCCACATGTTGTGTGGTGTAGTACAAGGTGTACACACACCTTCAGGGTTTTTTTTGCTGTCTTCATCCTGCAATGCTGCTCTCCCTAAGGGAACCTGGCTGGGCAGCAGTGCTGGTACCATATTTCTTCGCAGCAAGGCTGAACGTCCTTGTGCAGTGCCTGCAGATCCCCTGGCCTCTGTGCTCGGTTTGGAGGCTAGCTGTTGCTCTCCTGATGTGCTCTGAAGCCGTCCTGGGGCAGTTGTTTCTCACTATCTCATCACCAAAGGAGAATCTGACTTGGGAGGACCAGTGCTAGTCAGGGCTTTGCACCAGTCTGAAAGACTGCTCAGACACCTTATTTTTAAGGTCTGGCTTTGCTGAGCTGCTCTGAGTCTCTCTGTGCACTTGCCATAAATAATGAAGCCCAAAGCAAGGAGGGAGTCATGCTGGTGGGAGCCCGATCCACGCCCTTTAAGTTGTCACACCTGTTTTTATCCTTCAAGTAGCACAAGGTGTTGCATCTCTTTCCCCATGCTGAACAGGGGCCAGTATCTCATGATGCATCTGCAGTGTCCTGAGTCATCTCTGCCTTCTCTCCTGTTCCCCTTCCTACCCATTTCTCCTGTGCCAGTAAAGAAATGGTCAAGAAACGTAGTTAAGATTCACAAAGGCAGTGCAGCGCAGAGAAGTTGGAGCGAAGCTGAAGCAAGCAGTTCCCTTTGATATGTAGACAAGTCGGGATACAAGGCTCTCTGGCTGTTAGATGCTGTACTGCTGCACTGCGTCACCTCCTGCCGGTTCCCGTGCTTCCCCAGCAGTGAGATGCTCTGTCCCGCATTTGAGACCTGTTTTAAAGGCAATCTTTAAAAGCCCCAGTTAAAATTTGATGTGCTTAAAAACTTCCATGCCGCTCCAAGACTAACAGGATCCTGCTGGGAATGGGTTTTTCTGCACAAGCTGCTCCTTTTGTCAGTGCAAGTCTCGCAGCCCTGACACCTGGCTGAAGAATTGGTATTAGAAAAGGTGAAAAGTCAAAGCCTTTTGGGAGCAATGGGTTGGACCTTTCCACCCACAGGTTAAAAGCACCACTGTCAGAAGGAGGAGCTGCTCTTTGGGTCATCTTCCTCTGCAAGCTCCTGGTGCAAATGCAGCTTCTGATGTAGCTGTTCAGTTCCCTGAGTCCCTTCCGGATGGAGCCAGGTGCTGAGTTCAGGTGGACACAACAGGCAGTGAGGGCATCTCTGAGAAAACTGTGAAGCAGTGACGCTGCTGGATTTCATTCTTTGCTTTGTTTTCCTTTCTCCAGCTCCAAAATGGAGTTGTTGCTTTACAACTGAACATGTTCCTGTTTACTTATTTGCTCCTTTCAGTCTTGCTGGGGTTTGGAAGTTGTGCTGGGACTTTTGTCTGACTCATGCAGGAATGACGCATGAGGTGGAGCTGGAGTCTGGTGTGAAGCAGGATAGACTCTGGCTTCCGCTCAGCACTGCTAACATGAAAACCTACCTGCATTTATGCAGTGGCTAGGTAAGGCTTTGAATACAGCAAGACAATACAAATGGTTTCTTAGCTTGCTTTTTGCGGCTGTATCTCCTAGAGCATCCCTAGAACCCTTCTCCTGGCACTGGATGAGAGTTGGTACCCTTTTCTAGAGAGGGTTAGCTGGGCGTGGGCTACCACTGTGGAGGTAGTGGTGGACTTGAACATCTGCATGACCTTCAAGCCAACTTCTCCATGACAAGCTGAAGCATTTTGCCCGCTTCTTGGGTTTCCAGTATTAAATTAGGAAGGAAGAACCCCAGGTATGGTGGTATACTGATACTCATATCTCTCCTTTATTAACTCCTACACCCCTTCTGCGTGTCCTGCTCCAGCACCGCAGGATTTCAAAGCCCAGGTCTCTGCCCTGCTTTCTGAGCTGTGTTGTCATGCTAAATCCTGGCGAACTTCTCCCGTTGCGCCTGATTCCTAGTACGATGAAGCTGAACAAAAGCTTGTGCCAAAGCGAATAGCTGTCTTAGTGTGGTTTGGTTTGGAGCTTTGCTCTGTTGGTTTTAGAGCCATTGTGCTCCAGCTCCCAGCCTTTAATTCGCCATGGACAAAATATTGTGACCCCATGCAAAGCAGTGGGTGTAAACTAAAGACTGCAAAGAGGAGAACTCTGATGTACGTGTGCCTGGCTTTTATTTTAATTTTTTTGGTGGTAAAGCTTCTCTGGAGAGAGGCTCAAAGCTACAAGGTACCAAAGAAGAGGGGCTACTCGTTTGCAAGAGGGAGGTTACACTGAGGATGAGCTTATGACCAAAATGATGGGGTATAGAGAGGGGTAAATAATTTCACTTGGATGATGGGAAATGTGGTCAGCCCAGCTTGCCGTAGATGGAAGCAGCTCCTAAGCAGAAGTCTTAAAGCAGGATGGGGTGATTCTTTCTCCAAGGACTCGAGGCATTGCAAGGGCATTGGATTGAAAGACAATCTGTGCACTGCATCATGCAGGAATAGGAAGTTTCTTGGGGGGAGTGTGATCCACAGGGATCTTCTTGGCTCACGACCAGTTCCAGACCATAATTACATGGCTGGCGTATATATATGCATATACAGTTTATACATATACTGAACATATCCTGGCAGCAGTAAACTGGCAGTCTGGGGTCAAGGCGGTTTCCAGAAGGCACTTGCAGCGTTCCCGGCTTAAACCACAGATGAAGTAATCGAGCAGACTAAAACTCTTGAAAACCATGTCTGCTGTGGAGGTGCTGGCAATCCCTGTCCTGGGGAGCTGGCTGAGGGTGGGTCCAGGGTGGGATGAAGGTGTAGGGTGCAGGATTTGGTGAGCTTGTCTTTGGGTCCCTGGCTCCCTGGGGTGCAGAGGGAGGTGCTGAATAGGAGGCAGGGTAGCAAATAAAAGCAAACCCTGTGCCTTTCATAAGCGCTGGCACTCTGGATGCTGAATTTGAAGGGGTTGCAGGTATTCACCCTGCTGCAGTATGGCTGGTGGAGATGCTCTGGGGCAGCTCCAGCTTCCTCCAGCCCTGTCCCACTGGCTGGACCTGTCCTGCCTCCTTCCCTTCCCTCTAATACATGAAGGAATACCTCACTGGCATCCCACCCTTCAACTGACATCAGGTGGCATGCCTGTTAATATCCCTGTATGCTAATTAAACACATTTAAAGAGGTACTCTGAGCTGTGACAGTGCTTCTGCTCCTGCTACTCAGGCTGCTGCAGGCCTGGCCCTGGCATGCCAGCAGCAGGGACAAATGTGGGATTTGCAGAAGCAAGAGGGAGGACAGGGCGTTTTCAGGCTGCAGCTTGGTTTCGGGTGGTTATGGCTACATTACCCCCACACTGACTGCTGTATTTGCTGATGCTGTGAGCATTCATTAGCATGACTTGGCAGGATCTACCCTGGGGAGGAGAGAAGCAGCCCCCAGCCCTGCTGCCTTCCCTCTGCCCCCCAGCCCTTCCCAGCCGCAGGCTGATATCCGTCGGCTGTAAAGGGAAAAAAGGGTCTTGGCAAGATCAGAGAATAAAAGTTGCTGTGCCGGGGACCTGAAAAGAGGTCTGGTTAAATTGGTGTGGGAAGATTAATGGTGGTTTTTCTTTTCTTTTTCTGTCTGTAAGGCCGGTGGAGGTGGGGGGACGCAAGTTTGCTTTTCACACTGTGTGTGTCTGGGGCTTGGCCAGCCTCGCTGCTGGCCACTCTTGGCTCCAGGACTGACTGCTTGTGCTTGCCTCCCCTCCCCTGGCTGCAGCTAAAAGGTTTGGAGGAAGGAAAAAAAAAATAAAACAAATTAAATGAAGCCCTCTGGGGAAGCCTCAGTGCACATTGTGGCAGCAAGGGGCTGTACGGGAGCGGTGGAGCAGGAGGAAGCACGCAGCAGCATCCTCAGCTTTCCTGGTCCCCACTGGGTCGCTCCTCCACCCCACTGCCTTGCTGATCCTGGTAGAGCCGTGGGGTTTTCCACAGCCACCCTGATCTTGGTGGCCTTTGAAGAAATGCTTTGTAGCCCTTAACCATCATGTTCTCCATCTTGGTGACATCTTGCTTCAGCTGGATTCCCATCTCCTTGGCAAGAATAAGCTTGTGCCTGGTATTGCATGACCTGTTTCATTGCCCTGGGACATCTGAGGCTGCCTGTGAGCACCCCCCTGCTGCGCACAGGCATTTTAATCTTTTCACCTTTTTTTTTTTAAACTTTTCTATAAATATCAGCAAGGACAGTATCTTCAGGAGCTCAGTCCCTATCCTTCCCATTGTGTGTACCCCAAGAGCTGCCGGTGCAGCCTACCCTGGTGTTCTGGTAGTCAGTATGTGCTGCAGGGTGCCGAGTCTCGCTCTCCGGGGTCTGCAGTGGATTTGGGGTCACCTCCCCTTCCTCTGCAATGGGCCAGCCCAGCGTTTTGGCCGGAGGCAAAGTCTTCCCCAGGAGCATCAGGGCGATACTTTGCACGCAGGAGGTGTGTCTGTCCACCACATGCCATTTGGGAGCTGCTTTTCCCCTGCACCACCAATGGCAGAGCTGGTTGTGGCTCCATTCAACCAGAACAAGCAGCAAATTAACCTGACCTAGATCTGGAGAAGCCAGAGAGACTGACAGCTTCGTGTGCCCTCAAAATCCATACTCTAGAGGCAATAGAGGGAGAAGTCTTACCTATTGCCAGGGAGGAGAAGTAGCTGCTTACTTACAACAGCTTATCTATAACTGTCTGATAACCTGCTCCTTGTCCCCTGGCCATACAAAGACCTCTCCCTGCTCTGCTCTGCATTTCTCTTCATTCCCATGCTGGGAACAGCTTGCAATGTCGGCAGGGTCTCCCCATCCATCATGGTGCTTCTTCCCCTGCTCCTTCCAGTTCGCACTGTAACCAGCCCCATGCTCGCCCGGAGCAGGGGCATACCGCCCTACATCTCATCACCACTGGGAAACCTTCATAGAAATCCCTTCTGGGCCGGGAAAACATTCTCAGTAGCTGCTCCTCTAGGCTGCCCATCAGGGTCACACCCTCGCCCGGCAACTAGGAATGGCTCTGGCCCTTTTGCTCCAGCACTGTCGGGCCCGACGGCCGCTCGGCTCCTGACTGATGGGACCAACTTGCTCCTGGCACGGCCGGCCTGTTGCCATGGAAACGGCAGGATATTGCTTTCTTACAGCCTCCTCGATTGCACAAAGCCAGCCGCTGGCTCCAGCTTTGCTTAGCACAGGGATGTGCAGTGCATACCAAGTGCTCCTGGCTTTCCTCCGTCCCTGGCTGAGAACCCACTCCAGAGCATGTGAGGAAGAAGCAGCAGGAGCCAGAGATCCCTGCCTCTTTCACACGGCTGGAAAACTGCAGGTCTTTGCATCCACCTGCTCCTCCTCTTCCTTCAGGTGCTCATCCACCTGTCCCTCCTGCTACTTATGTCTTCCATGTTTTTCAGTTGCAAAATCCAGCCCACGCTGCTTTTTCCACCTCCTGCCTGTGACCTCTGTGGCTGATCTGGGGGGGCACCCCTCAACCTCTCCAAAGCTTGAGAGGTCCAGCCATGCCCTCAGTGGTGCTGATCACTACTGTCTAGGCAGCCTGGCTGGAGCATCCCAAGCCCAAGCAACATCTCAGAGATGGGACTCAGCACACAGCTCTGGGAGGTTGGATCGAGGATCCAACCTCATGGGATAAGACACAGCTTGTAAATGCTTTGGGAAGCAGCAGGGGTGATTTTTGCCCAGCCCAGAGTCTTGGTCCTGTTTCCTGATGCTGCGAAAGCTGCTGATGAAGTCTGTGTTGGACAACAACCCAAGCGTTCAGCTGGATAGGTAGGCTCTAGGCGGGGATCATGGCAGCAGCAAATGCAGCAGGGTGGCAATCACGGGTGGCTGGTTCGTGTGGTACATGGTCCATGTGTTGATACGGCCTTGGCATAGTAGGACATGTCATTCGGGTTGTGTTGGCACGCATGCTGGGTTTGGGCAAAAGCAGTAGCATGAACAAGAGTCCTGGCTCTCACCCACCTGCCAGTCCTGGTAGCCAAGCCTTGAGCTGCTTTGCCAGTTTTAGCCCAAACCAATGAGACTTGAAACCTCCATAAGTGTTATTTCCCAGCTGTGAGAGCTTGCAACCCATATTAGTGCCTTCCCCTGTTCAAAGGCTGTAAGTTCAGCTGAACCATGTGATTAGCCACCAGAGAATCTACATAGGGCTTCAGCAGACCAGGTGTCATGAGCTCTGCTCAGGGGAATTCTCTGCTTGGAACAAAATATCATCAGCATTGCTTTATCTGAGCCACCAATGCTTGAAAGTCCTGCAAAGCTGGGCAGAGAGGGAGGAACAAGGTCTTTCCTTTGCCAAGGATTGCAGGATCACTTCCGTGGACAAGGATGAAGGCTGGCGATGGCAGTGATGTCCCAGTGTGGCAACGACGTCCCATCCTTGACAGCATCACGGAGGTGCCATATTCTTCAGGGACAAGCAGCGTTATAGCTCCTCATTGCACAAGTTGTTGTTATCTTATGTTTTTTTCATCCCCTGGGGGAGCCACGGGCTGGGACTTAACCATGTTTATAGGCATAGGGTCTTCCCAGGCGTGCTGGAGCCCACGGCAGGCTGCTTCCCCACGGCCAGCTCTGCGCTGAAGCCTGGATGCCTCACTGCCTGCTCAAAGGCCGCTGGGGCTTAAAAATCAGCCCTAATTACAAACAACAACAACAAAAAAAGCTTAAGATATCTGCAGTGGAGAAACCCTGGGGCTTCTCTTTCTCATTTTCAGGGGTTATATTTTCAAGTTCTACGTGATCAAAAAAAGACATAATTGTCTTTTTTTTTTCCAGGGGTAAGGGTGGTTTTTTGGTAGGCTCAGAAGCTAAAACTCCGATGTAACTGCAGCTCCTCAAAAAGATGCCTTGTGAGAACATGTGGAAAGCCTGGGATGCTGCGCTGGTGGGCAAGGCGTGGTCAGGGATGTGCTATGCTGGATGCTGGTGGGTTAGACGTGGCAGTCAGCCCTTTTTAGCAGCCTTTCTGCTCCGCGTAGCCCTGCTATGGTCAGAGCATCAGGGACAACTGATGAAACTTCTAGACCCAATGACATTTGAATGAAGGGGGACCCAAAATAGCCTGAGACATGAGAAGGTTTGAGGATGAAAAAAAAAACCGACCCACCCCATAACAACTTCTCCAGAAATGCTATATATGGACTAATTCAGTGACTTCTGGAAAGAAAGAGCTGTGAAATCCAAATGGCAGCTCTGCCCTGCCATCCTGAGCTCAGGCAACTGAGCCTGCTCTCAGATGCCACCCTGAACAGGGTACAGGAGGGCAGGCAGGCAGGCCAATGTTTGCCACCAAGAGCATTCCCATGCCCTTGCTGGGGTTGTGCCACGTCTGCAGTTATGAAGTAGGTAGGGAAGCAAAATCCAGACCTCCCTGAAGTGGGAAGAGGGAGAAGCAAGCCTTGCTCCTGGTTCCATAAATTAGATTTAATTTCACATGTTCCCTTGGGACTCGCAGAGCAGAAACTGGGTTTTTCTCCATTTTCTCTTTCCTGCCCCATCTCCTCTGCAATCATTTGAATTTTCCACTTTGAACTTCATAGGTAGCCCTCTTTTCCCTATGCCTTTCTTGATTTGCTAGGATGTGGTGTTTGCTTTCCATCTTACCCTCTCCAGCCATGGGTTTGGAAAGGTAAGCTCACCCCACTGGCTGCTTCTGCCCCTGTGCATACTCACCCGATGCTGTCCCTCTCTCTGCAGGTTATCCTGAAGGACCTGGAAGTGCTGGCTGAGATTGCTTCTTCCCCAGCGGGACAGACAGAGGGTCACGGTCCCTCCGACAGCTCCGATGTGCGACCCGGCCCGGTGGAGCTTCACATCCTGGCCAGGGCCAGCCAGCTGAGCTCATCCGGTGAGTGCCACAGCTCCGTGCCCCCCGACTCCTTGGTCTTACTTGATGCTTGGTGGCACCAGTCAGATTTGCTCAGGCAGAAGGAGAAGCCTCTCTTACAGTAATAAATCAATATATCCATCACCACCTGCATTGCTTGGGGATCGAGTTTGCCCCTGCCGTGGCGCAGACCATGGCATTGCTTTTATTTTTATTTTTATTTCCTCTAGCTTATGTTTTGGGGATTTAGGACTCTGTTTAGCAGCAGGATGCTGCAGAGGCCAGTGTGGAGGGAGGTCATTATTGTCCTATTTTTCACAGGACCATGGGTGCCAGCCTCTTCTCTCCATGTAAAAGTTCTCAGAGCCTCTAAAAGCAGCTCAAGACAGGATGCTGGCTGCAAGCCCAGGTGTCCAAAACATAGATGATCTGCAGAGGGTTCAGTCTGTGCGTATGTTGCCTGTTCAAGGCTGCCCACATTGACTAGGAACTGCTACGGTGCTCTGAGTGTCGGGTAGGCCCTCAGAAGAGAGATGAAGGAGGACAGTCTTATTTTCTGGGGACTTGGGGCATGAAAAAAAAGCCTCTCATTAATTGTCCCGGCACATCAGGAAGTTCTTTCCACCTTCCCTTGTCTGTGGCTCATCCTTTGCAGTTGCTTGGCTGCTCCTTCTCCTCTGCTGCTGCTATTTAAGGGCCTCCCTGTTGTACTCCCCAGGCCAGGCCGTCCCTGCCAAAAGCACGTTTCACAGCAGCTTTGGATTGCAACCCGAGTGCAGAGCCAAGGCTGCCTCTCGTGTGCAGGATGCAGCCACGGGGCCTTGCAAAATCACTGCTGGAGAGGGAAGCTTTGCTTTCTGTTCCCCAGGCTTTGTTTTCTCTGAAGATCCCAGACCACTCAGCCCTCCCTGGGCTTAGAAAGGCCCACACCAGCAACCAGCTCAGGTTTTGGGTTGTTTGGGTGAGGGTTTTTTGTTGATCTACCTGTTTCATGCTGGCAGCCGTAGCCAGGCTCTGCGATGGAGGGGTGGGGCCTGCAATGCTGGTGACCTCCGCAAGCCCTCTGCAAGTCTCATCCATCCTGCCAGTGTCAGAAGTGAGACCGCCTGGGTGGAGCAGCTACTGCGGTGCTGGCCAAGCAGCTGAGGAGCAGCAGTTCAGCTCATGCTGATGGCTGTCTGAGGTTTCCTTCCTTGTGGATGATCTAAAAATAGCAGGCTGGATGGCGTGGATTCTAACGGCTGCTGTGGCCCCTGTTAGCTATCTGGAAGAGTAACTTGGCTTTGCTTATTCAAGTGTAACCTTTGAAAAGAGTCTGGCTCTCCCTGCGTTGAGTAGATCTGCTGGAGCTGGAGCTTCTGTTGCTGCAGCGTGGGGCAACTTGATTCCACACAGGTCCTAACGGGCTCTGGCTTCCTCCACCTACTTTTGTCTTCCTTGTAATGCACCAGAAAATAGTTTCTTTGGAAATTTATGTGGTGCTGAGCTTTGCAGGGTTGTTGGCTTTCACCCAAAGGAGGATGTTTTGCGGGAGGAGAAGAGGAGCCGGTTCACTGGCCTCAGACATTTAGCGTGGAGGGACGTGGCCCTGGTCCTTCCTGTCTGGCTCTGACCACCCAGGGCTGAGAGTGCTGGGCTCTGGCTCCTGGGGGAATGAGGGATCAGAGCTGGGCCAGGACCCTCCTGGATTATGCCTGGAAAAGCAGAGGCTCTTCAAAAGACTCTTTTTGTTGGAGGGTTGTTTGGGGGGGGGGCTTTTCTTGGAGTGGGAGGGTGGCTAGTAGAAATCCCTATGTCTGCGTGGTTCTGGGGTAGTGAAATATGGTGAGAGCGAGTGAACCCAAACTCTGCCCAGGGGGCTGATATATTTGTGAGTACAGCCCTTCCCGGGCAAAAATCATGAGGTACTGGCAACAAAGGGAGAGTGTACCCCTTTTGTGGTCACCAGTTTTGTACTGGTGTGTGTGTGAACATTCCCCAAGCACACCTCCCTGTTTGGCACACCCTGGCTTGGACAACACTTTCTAAGTGGTAGGACGCCATTGTGCAGTTGGAGGGGAAGCTGCAGGATACCAGCGCTTCCCCCTGGGGTTAAATCGCTCCATTCCCTTCATCACACTTCAGACCGAGATGCCGTTGGAACTGGCAGTGGGGGGAGAGGTGCTTCAGCTGAGCCATCTCAGGTTCACTCCTCTTCTACTTCTGAGGCCCATCTGAGTGTGCAGTCGGTGGCTTTGCAGGTAAATGAGCATGGGCACCCCTAAAACCCTTGAGCTTGCAGCAGGTTTCCATGCTGCACTCTCCATCCCAGTGCCTCAGGCTTTGCCACAAAAGCAGCAAGGGCAGGAGGGAGGTGGAAGGGGCCGGTGCCCCCATGATCTTCCCCCCACTTCCTCTCACTCCCTTTCTTCCCTCGGGATGTGTTTATGCAGTTGTTTCCCTGCTATTGAGTTCAGTTTCCTTCAGATGCTGGTTGATTAGTCAGGAAAGCCATGTCCCACTTCCGCAGCCCGTTCCCAGCTCCAGTTTTTATTTAGCTGCTTTGTTCTCCAGTTACATAAGGTCAGCTGCCCTCGATGCCTTCTCCAAACACAATGAGTCGGGGCCAGCCCAGCCCAGTGCCGCCTGGGAGACCCGACATCTTTCCTCCTGACCTGCTCTGTTGCCCTGGGAGAGGGTGGCTGGGTGCTGACCTCGGCCAGCTTAATGTGGTCTGTGAGTTTGTCCTTTGTTATCTTCTGGTTACGTTTCAGGGACAAGGTCTGCAGGGCTGTGCCTAAGTTCTTGGGGTGATAGTGTAAATACCTATCTGGTTTGTACATTGAGAATCCAGCTGCCTGCTTTGCTTTGGGAGTGTTTTGCCAAACGTGTAGAGGTTGGGACAAGTAGCAGATGACGCAAGAGTGGTTGTCACTAACACCAGCAGGTCAAGGGAGGTGATTCTGCCCCTCTACTCCACTCTGGTGAGACCCCCCCAGCAGTGCTGCATCCAGCTCTGGAGCCCTCAGCACAGGACAGACATGGACCTGTTGGAGTGGGTCCAGAGGAGGCCACAAAGATGATCAGAAGACTGGAGCACCTCTCCTACCAGGACAGGCTGAGAGGGTTGGGGTTGTTCAGTCTGGAGAAGAGAAGGCTCTGGGGACACCTTATTGCAGCCTTTCAGTACTTAAAGGGGGCTTATAAAAAGGACAGACTTTTTAGCAGGGCTTGTAGCGATAGGACAAGGGGTAACAGTTTTAAGCTAAAAGAGGGCAGATTTAGACTAGATATAAGGAAGATATTTGTTACAATGAGGGTGATAAGGCACTGACACAGGCTGCCCAGAGAGGTGGTAGATGCCCCATCCCAGGGAACATTCCAGGTCAGGTTGGAGGGGCCTCTGAGCAACCTGATCTAGTTGAAGATGACCCTGCGCATTGCAGAGGAGTTGGACTAGATGGCCTTTGAACCCAAACTATTCTATGATTCTGTGATAGCATAGGTGCAAGGCCTCCAGCCTAGTCTTCAGCTCTGCTCTGCATGGGAGGACAAAGCCCCCTCCAAAAGGATGCCGATACCATCTGCTGCCTCACACAGCCTAGCTCTTTCACACATCTCTTCCTTCCTTTATCCACAGCTTTGTAAGGAGAAGCAGTTATGACCCTTTGTTTCACAGGAGGCGCTTTCCTCCAACGTGGTCCGGTCTCTCCTGCCTGGCTTCCTGCTGGAGGTCAGGGGGATGGCGGCATACCGTCTGAGCACCTCACACTATAGGATGTTTACTGGGAGGCTGACTTCACATGTGGGTGTGCTAACATGCCTGAGGTCATTGGTTTCCACTGGTAGTCCATGGATATCCCAGGAGTTAGTGGATTACTCCAGAGGAGGCTGCTAAAAGTCCCTGAGAAACATAGTCTACTGAATTCAGACCTGCTGTATCCCCACTGGAGAATGTGCAGCCCTCCAGAGCCTGGACCAAACTTGAGATGTACTGTGATACAGGTTTCCTATCAATATCTTTTTGAGGGATTTTGTTCTCAGTGAGCCAAACCACTCACTTTATGTTGTCTGTCCCTTCATTTGTGTGATCACTGATCTGCAGAGATGGCAGCGTAGGACAAGGTCCCACATCCAGATGGTCTGGAAAACATTAGGGTGGCCTCTGAAAACATCAGGCGAGAGTCTATAGGGTGCAGGGGGTCCATGAAAGGTAGGAAGGAAAGGCTGGGCTGCTGTCAGATGGCTTGGATTTGCTAAACTGGCAAAGATAAAAGGGAAACCCCTCCATACTCGTCCTCTCCACAGAATGCAAGGAGACATCTGATGTACAATGGACCGCTTGCTCTCGAAGGAGCCAGCTTCCAACAGCTTTCATAGGATCAGGAGCGTGACAGCAGGGAGCAGAGGAGCCAAGCAAGCAAGAAAGGAGAGACCTGTGGCTCCTGAGTGCTCTGAGCTCAGCACTCTGGTTCCTGATGGTTGGTGACTGCCATCTCCTTCTGTACTGGCATGGAGCTGTGCAAGGGGATTTACTATCAAAAACACCCTTCCACCTCTTAGAGAGGCGTGGTTTTAGAAGAAAAGGGTGATTTGGATTTTTTCCTGGATGCTCTGCAACGGCAGTGCTGGGATGCTGTAGAAAATGCCAGGAGGGACCATCCAGACCGTAGCTGTAATTCACCTGGCATGCCTTCAGGTTTAGATGCCTCCTGACACGGTTACAGCACATGGCTGGCCGGAAAGCCTGGGAATTCCCAAATAAAAGCCAGGCTTACTGGCTGACGTAGGAGAAGTCAATGGTGTAGATAAGATCACTCCTAGTGAAACACTCCCTCTGTAGTTACTTTGCTGGGCTGCCTCGGTTTCCCCAAGACATTGCAAGGAATATTGGTGCAGAAATGGCCTGGCAAAGCCCTCAGCCAGCTCTAAACTTGCCACCAAGCTTAACTGCTTCCATTTTTGCAGCTCTGCTGGGTATTTTCTTCTCCTGTATGTTTTCTGAGCTACACCCCTGCTGCATTTTTGCTTACTGATTTATGTTAACAAAGAAAAGCAAGCTAATAGAGGACTCCCATCCTTCCTGGGAAACCCATTGGCACTATCATTGCCTACTGCCTTCCTCCAAGGCAGGCACAAGCACAGACCCTGCGTGGGAGTTAGCAGATCCAGAGGACCACTGCAGCAAAAGCCTCATTTGACATCAAAATATGTACCCTGGCCTGCCTGGGGACACCCTTTCTGTCGAGATACTGAAGTCTTGGGAATTGCCAACCCAAAGCTCTTTAGCCAGGTAGGAAGGGGAGAAGCAGTCATGTGCCCGAGCAGCCCTGCAAAAGCAGGCAGAGCACAGCCTGTGGCCGTGCAATCCATAATTTTGGTGGTTTTATTTCCTCAGCACCATCCTGTGCTCTGGAGATGGGAGAGTGTAGGTTTTGCAGAGCCCGGCTGAGCTGCCGACATGTTCGCATCTGTTTCCAGCTACGCCCCGTTTTTTTTGCGGGGCGGGATTTGCCTTTTTCATGGCTCTATTTTTATCCCGCTTTGTGAGGCTTTGCCGCCCTGTGTTTGTAAAAGCTAAAATTCAAAACATCCTGGGGAAGGCTGCTGGGGGGGAGACACTGCACAGATTCCCACGTCACCGGCCAGGGTTTTGCCGTGCACCATCTGGCAGCGCCGACTCCCATGCCACCAGCGCTCAAGCTGAGCCCCTGCACAGGTTCAAGGCTCACAGACCAGCTCTGGCTGCCACCAGGTTTATCCCAACTGCTCCCAGAGGAGCCAAGGGAGATCATTCTCCAGGCTGAGCTGGAAACATGATGCCCCCAGGGAAGGCGCACTGGTGGGAAGGATGCTCAGCCCCACCAGCTCTTAGCTTGCCCTCCCTATATCCGAGCTGAAATTGCTTCAATTAGGGATTGCGGTAAATCATTTTAGCTAAACCTCTGCAAATGCCCTTGTGGATACTCTTTAAACAGCTTACGAAGCTTTAGCTCACTTTGGAAAGGAATCAATTCTGGTCCAATCTTATTTAAATTTGGTTTAAATGGAGTTAAGCAAGTCTGCGCCGGTTTTAATTAAGACCAGTTTGAAACCAATTATGGTAAATTAGTGGAAGCTGCATTTATGCCAGGGTGAGGTTCGGCACTTTGTGGCTGAGGTAGGAAAAGCCAAGTTCGTGTCAGAGTCTGGCAGGCCCCCCCGGAGCAATCTGGGGACATCTTGGCCACTGTAGGTCTCGAGACAGCTCAGCCCATCAAGCAGCCAGACAGCCTGAATGTTCCAGGCTGCTATACAATATATATTTATAAGGGCCTTAATATAGATCCCTAATTGCCTGTCTGGGTTGATTTATAGCGTGGCCATGAGAGCAATGGGAACGGCACAAACTGCCCGTGAGCACTTGGGGTTTCAGCAGGCATTTGCTGTGCTCCGCTTGAGCTAGCACCCATGGGTCGGGGGGACAGATGCTGGCGCTGGTTTAGGTGATGCAAGAAGCCCGCTTGTGTCCCTGGGTCTACCCCAGGCTGTGAAGCCTGCCTCGGGAAAGGATTCGTTAGCCCAGCATCCCAGGATGCAGGAGGATGCTGTGGTCATTGAGAAGAGTCCAGGCTGGCTGGACGGTGTGGACTCATTTCGGCCACGGAGCTGCAATTCCCACCTGCCTTTCGCAGACTGTTTCTACCGACTCTTGTTTCACTGCTCTGATGTTCTCATGAGCCCAAAATTCCCATTTTGTTCCTATTATAGCTGATATCTGGGCTGAGTTTCTTCATTCCTCTGAGCAGGGATCTTTCTTCTTCCAGCTCCCTCCTCCATGCCAGATAAAAAAAAAGGCAGCAGAGCTGTGATGTGCCACCAGCCCCATTCCGGGTATGTTAACAGACAATCTGGCAGGTTACGGATCTGAAAAGTCTCGCTTCAGGGGAAGGGGGAGAGGTGCAAGCTTCAATTAATTAAGCTTCAGTTTTCATAACACTTCTCTCTGCTTGTCTCTCGTGCTTCATAGAAACCCTTCACAAGCTGCTCCTACGGTTCTGCTGAGCCAGGGATGCTGCTGTGCTGAGCTGTAACCCACAGGGCAACAAGCTGAGCTCCGGGCTATGCTGGGAAGGGTTATACGATGGCAAACAAGGTGCCAGCCGCTTCCTAGACATCCTGTAAACACTGAGCAAATGGGAAGTTTGGAGGATTGGGAGGTTTTGCAAGAGAAATGTTTTGTCTGCTTGGAAGAAGTAGTGTCCTTGTAAACCCTAGGTGAAATTTGTTTGAGCCTTTTGCAGCCTGGGAGACTCCTACATGCTGGTTTCTCACCCCCGGCATTACCCCTGGAGAGCAGTGGAAAGGCCATTCCAGCATCGTGTGCTGTGGTGGAAACCTTCCTTAGGGACACACAGTCATAGCTGCTGGGTGCCAGGTGGGCAAGGGATGGAGAAATGGTCCCTTTCGAGTTTGGGCTCAATGTTCCCAGAGGCAAAGGGTGATGAAGTTCCCTGGGGCATGCAGACCATCACATTACACTTCCCTCTCCTAAAAAAACAGGGCTAAGACTTGTTTTTGCTGTCCCAATCTCTCCTTGCTCCCAGCCCCCTGACCCACTGCTCGACTTCTTGTGGCCTGAGCAGGAAGGTCAGAGGTTTGGGAGCGAGTCGAAGGAAGAAGACAGCAGGACTGGAGGCTGGAGGCTGATCGTCCTGCAAATTGCAGCTGTGATCTGATCTCCAAGGTGACTCTGGCTTTTGGACACCCAGCTGACCCAGCGGGTCCTTCCGAGTCTCCAGTCTGAGATGTGGGAGATGTTGTGCCACCTCAGGAGTGCAGCTCTGAGGGTGCTTCTGCCTGGTTTGTTTTGCACCAGCATTCCCAGCCACACGGCTCCAGGGCTTTGTCCTGTGCATGTTACTGCTGGCACCCCAGCGACAGGAGTGTTGGACCTTTTAGGGAGCAGAAAATTTGCTGCCTCCTCTTGTTTCTCCCTTGGGATGTGTTTTGGGATGTGCTTTAGGATGTGTAACAGTTTGGGCTGTCTCTGGAAGGCATACGAGGCAGTGGTAAGGGAGGGAGCAATGGCAGAGGCACTGGGCAAGAGCTGCTGCCTGTGCTTCTGCTGCGAGAGACAAGCCCCAGCAGCAGTGCCGTCCTTGACACTGTGGGGGTCAGAGACACAATTTTTGGGGTCTTGAGAAGGGGGAGACTTCAAAATCAGACCCCATGGGCAAGCTACAATGTTGGTGCATTACTAGCTGGTGGGAATGAAGGTGTGATGTCCTGCCTGCTGCTTGCTCTTGGGTTGCAGCACAGCTCTGGTTTGGATGCCTCAGCACTGCTGACAAAACAGACAGAAAATATCGCTTTTGCAACTTCGGAAGACGGTTTCCATCTGCTCTTCACCTCCCCTCCCCACCCTCAGAACCAGAAAGAAAACCACCGCTTGCTTTTGAGGCTCTGCCCACAGTAGAGGCTGGGGGATGCAAGACTGAGCTGCAGGCAGGCACGGTGGGAAAGCAGAGCTGCTCCGTGTCACCATGCCGGGACCCTGTCTCTTCTCAACCCACTTTTGAGCAGTGCTGAGCAGCTGTAGTGACGACACATGAGGCACGGCTGTATTTTCACACTGGGTACTCCCTGCCTTCAAACAAAAGCACCTTTGTTTTGGAGTGCATGGGCTCAGCTAGATCCTATTTGGTTTTTTGCCCAGATCATCTTCCCTGCAGCTGAGGGGAAACACGACGCTACAGCAAACACTTGTGCTCTGGGAGAAGCCTGCTTCAAAGGCTGGTTTGGGGTTTCGGGTGCACCAAGGCAGGGTGAACCCATGGTTCCAGCGGGGACGAGACACCAGGTTCTGGTCTGGATGACCTTGTATTTTATTTTCCTTTTTCCTTGGCTGTGTATGTTCTCTTGGATGCTAAATCCAAGCCCAGGGAAACTGCCCTGGCTGAGCCCACGTCTGCATCTCTGTGTATCACTGGGACAGGCAGGGTGGAAAACAGCCCAGTGGCTTTTCCATCAGCTTTCCTGGGCTTTGGTGGCTTGATTGCATCTCTAATTGGCTGCTCCATGCTCTGCTGAGTCTCGGTAGAAGCAGACAGGGTACATAAATCAAACTCTTTAGGTTTCCTTCAGCAATCTGATGGAAATACTGGCTGTTCTTGGGATGGGGGGAATAACCTTTGGGGCGCTTGTGTGTGCCAGCTTCCTTCCTTACCATGATCTTTCTATAGGAGAAGTTAAGGGAGAGAGCTCTTCTTGTTGCAAACTCATCTTTAAAACCCTCTCTTCAAACATTTGTTTTGAGCACTGTCCTGCTAAACAAACCATCTCCTCTGTAGTTTCACTGTGGGAAAAGCAATCTTTACCTGCCAGCTACCTGCATTTGTGGGTTTGAAGGAATATTTTTTCTAATGCTCTCTGCATACCCTGAGCTGGGAGATGCCCCTTTGCTAGCCCTCCATGGCTACCCACCCTTCAAATAGTCTTGGACCAAGTTAGCACATTTTACCAAGTGGGTTCCTTGTAGCAGCAAGAGCCGCCCACAGCAGCAGCCTCTGCTCCCCGCCTGCATGTCACAACCTGCAGCACTGTTTGCTGTTGCACAAGCAATAGGAGCTCAACAAGCCTGAATTTATAGCCCTGAGAGGTGCAGAGGGGGATGCTGGCCACTTGGCAGAGGCTATGAGCAGAGGCTTGCCAGCTCTTAGATGCCCTGCATGACAGGAGGGTGCAAAGCATCCCTGCGCTGTACTGCTAGAAATCCTTTGGCCCCAAGCAAAGTGCCTAAGTAGAAAACATGAAAGAGCCTTGCATGCTGGAAATGCATTGGGTCTGGGTGTGTCAGAGCACATCTGAGCACACTGTCTCTCCTTGCCATCTCTGCTCGCCATCTCTCCTCTGCTTTCACACCCTCACCCTTCCCTCTGGCCAGGGCACTTCTCACACCCTCTTTGCTTGGAGAGTCCAGACACTCTCATTACCTGTAATCTTCTGCCTTTGAGACTCACAAATGTGACCAGTGGTAGCTGCTGCCTCGAAATGATACCTTGTCTTCCTCTGGGCAGAAACCATGGCTGCTGCAGAAGCAGCAAGCTGGTTTGTGCCCCAACCCAGCAGGCACTCCAGGAGCAGGGGTGCTCCTTCATGCCAGTCTCCCTTCCCCAACCTTCAGCTGCTTTTGTTACAAAAGGTTTTTGCAAACAGAGAACAAATCAAAAAACTGTTTTTTGGTATAATCTCTAAGCCTGGAGCTCTGCTGTGGTTTGACTGGTATTTTATGCTAGCCCTGGGGCACACTGTATGTGACACTTACACCAAGTGGTTCCTGCTCAGGGGAAATCACATCACCAAGCGTAAACTGGTGGCTATGCCATGACCCAGGATTGAATGTGTGTGTCTGCCACTACATGTATGCTGGATTCAGGGCATCTGTGGCATGTGGGACTGGATTAAAGGCTCTTCAACTCACCAGCAATCTGGTTTTTGGGATGAGCCATATCCAAGGAGACAGGATTGCCTGTTGATCTAGAGCCTCAGTCACCCTTGTACTATCATATACTGAAGCTGAATGGTTCTGGGAGGATCTCCCAAAAAGCCCGTTTCATCCCCACATGCTGCTTCAGGGGCTCGGACCACCACAAGATGCTTTCCCCTGGGGTGGAGAGAGCTGCAGCAGGGCTGGCTCTGGTTGGACTGAGCAGATGTGTTTATACGAGGCTTGGAAATCTTTTCATGTCCCAACCCTCCTTTGCCAAGTGCTGTGAATGTATTTTGGGTGTCTGCTCTCTGACTGAGCCTGCTTTGGCAAGAGGACCCTGGCTGCTCTAATTTTCTCTCCCTTCCCCTGCCGCCTCAGGTACAAAAAGCCTGGAGTGCTCACCCTCCACCCCCACCATGAACTCCTACTTCTACAAGTTCATGATCAACCTGCTCAAGCGCTTCAGCAGCGAACGGAAACTCCTGGAGACCAGAGGAGCCTTCATCATCAGGTCAGAGCATCCCACCAGCCTCACTGAAGCCCCCAAGCACCCCCCAGCTAGGGTGGACTGGGAATGATGGGGTCAAGCAGCCCGAGCACCAAGCTCCCTTGGAGCCAAAAGCATTTCTACAAGCTTCCCTCACTTGCCAGGAGACAGTTCTGGAGCAAACAGGACTTGCCTTTCACATGTCGAGGCACCATATTTCTCGCTCCCATCCCCAGAGGCAAAGTAGCTCCTTATTAAATAGCATTGTCAGAGCCCGTTTCGTTAAGAAACTACTAGACCAGCCAGAGCATGAAGGCTGGTTCGGGCTTGGGGTGCCAAGTCGAGTGAATCCCTCCACTGGCTCGACGTGATCCTTGCGCAGCAAAAGCCTCATCCTCCAAAGCTGTGTGTTTTGGTGCTCTGAGTTGGTAGGTTTTGCTTTGGCTTTTTAAGGAACTGCAGTGGAGGCTGGAAAGCCAAGCGTCGTGGCAGCTGGCAGGGCATCATATTTAATGCAATGAAATCTGGGGCAAGGGACACCAATTCCTCGGCTCACTGGGAAATAATGAGCTTAACGGTTGAGACGAGGTAGAGAAACTGATGAAGAGGTTGGTGGGAGGAGTGGGTAGGACCCTGGGTTTTCCTCCCTTGCTTTCAGGGAGGTGGCATCAAAATGAGCATGGGAAGAGCATGAAACCCAAGCCATGCTCCCATAGGAGAAGAGAGCTGCCTCTTTGAAATTGGAGGGGTACCCAAGGTACAGATGGGGGGTCCCCATGCGATAGAAAATAAAGCATGCAGGGCTCTCGAAATCTGCTAAGCCAAGGTGGGTGTTGAGTTGTACCTGCTTGGGCAGCAGTTTGTGCCCAAGTCTTCGGGCAGCCCAAGTCCGTGCCAAAAAGTTGCTGCCAAATTCATCCCGTGAGCTGTGAATGTTGAGGCAAAGAATGGCAGGTTGCAAAAATGAGTTGAAACACAGGCAGGGCAGGACTGCAGCCGGAGTTTGGGCTGCAGTGCAAGGATTTCAGAGGTTTCCCCCACTTGCATTAAATTTTAAAGTAATACATTTCATTCCCCCCAAAAAAAAAATTCTAGCTGACCATATGTTTTCTTGCTTCTGGTAGAAGTCTGGAAATGTTGAGTTTAATTATATGGGGATCTAAGAATAAGACAGAAAATATCCCTCCCACTCACAGTGTCCCCTCTGTTCTCCTCAGCCTGCGCAGCCCCTGGTTTGAGCAGCCCTTGGCAGGGGGAGCAGCCTATTCCTTGTTAGGGGAGCAGGGCAGTTAGAGCACTGGTGAGCCTGGGCAGGGTCCCATTTAAAAGCTCACTCATATCATGGCCACCTCAAGTTCTTCCCTCCGGCTCTGGCAGGATAAGCCTTGGCTGGCAGAGCCGGCTTTCCCAGCAGAGAGCCGGCAGTGTGGTGGGACCGGCTCGCGGCAGCTCAGCAAGCCAGGGCTTTTTACAGTGACTCATGCCCTAAAAAATCTGGTAAAGGAAAAAAAAAAAAAAAAGAAAGAAAGACTGTCCTTTGTCAAGTCACATTGGGGCTCACATGGGGTAGATGCAGGTCTGGAGCCTCTAAGTGGTGGTAAGCCATGCCCTCAGGTACTAGTGATTAACTCTGAAACCTACTGATGGTGTTGAAGTGCTGGTGTTAACTACATCTCTCTGCTGCCTCCAGAAAAAGCAAGATGGGAATAGAGGAGGAAAGCTTTTACAGGACTCTCTGGAAAAGATTGATATCTTGCTGAGAGACCCAGTGAATGTGGGAGCACCGTGGTGCTATTTTTAGCCACTTTTCAAATTGAAGCCATATGCACGTTCCCACGTTACATCCCTCCCCTGTCCACAAGCCAGCTCAGCTGTTTAGCACAGCAGGGTGAGAAGCCAGCCTCATGTTTGACTTGGGAGATGCTGGTGATGTTTCATCCTGGGCTGGAGAACACGAGGGGGATGCTTGAGAGACCAGGACAGTGTGTGTTAAAGCGCAGTCCTCCCCCACCACTGGCACAAGCCCTTTGCTCCCTTTGTCCCTGTTATCTTCCCCTCCCCTCTGGGACCACCACTGCCCTTTCTGCTGCCGGACAGCCCACGAATGGCAAAGCATGGAAGGAAAATAGACCTGTTAAGTTTAGGCAATGATTTCCAGCCAAAGGATGGGTGCTCAGGGGAAAGGGAAATGGGGGACAGGGTGTTTATTAAAGCACAGCACAGCAATTTTCCCCATCACGTTGCCAGTGGGCAGGTTCAAAGGTCCATGAGGTCAGGCAGAGGCTCTATGGTTAAAGGAGGTTTATTTTGTAACACAGCTCAGGCTTGTTCATGCCCAGTTGCTGACTCTGAAAGGACTTTAGTCTCTCTCCTGATACATCCTCGGAGTCAGAGGTTATGGTACATTGTGTGCTTGGGGACAGGAGTGCAGTTTGAGCAGCGATCTCTGCAGGAGCCTGTGGAAGCAGGAATGTTTCTTGCTCTGCAGGGATGTGTGGTCCCTGAGATGCAGAGAGCTGCACCAGTGCCTGCTCGCCATTGGGAGATGGGTGGGAGAGGCACCGACAGCCTTGGTGGACAGAGGTGGGGCTGTGATGGGTGGGTCCCACCATCAGTGAGCCCAGTCCCAAGCTGGGTATCTTGAGGTGGTTTGCCAGAGAAGGCAGGGTGGAGCTAAATGGAAACACAAACTGCCTTTAAAGTAACAGGCAAACAGCTCCAAAAGCTTCTGTCATTTGTAAGGAAGAACCCAGATCATTTCTTCTCCCTTGCCTGGGACCACAGGGATGGGGGTTAACCCAGCACTGGCACATGGTCCATCTGCCAGTGCTGCTGGTGCATTCAAGAGGCACCCTTGGAGGTTCCCTTCTTGATCTGCCACCTTCCCCCGTGGGATCCAGCATGACATCACCAAGTCAAACCATGGTGTGATGCCTCATCTGTGCCACCACCGAAGGGGTCCTCATGGAGGGAGAGCCTATGGCCATGGCAAAGCTCACACACTAGGCTGAGCCCCAGCAGGAGGAGAAGGGAAGGAAAGCATCCGGCGAAAGGCTCTTCAAGGCTCTTCAGCACTGCTTAGATGCCTCATGAATGCCTGGGAGAGGGACCCTCCTTGTGAAGGGATGTGCTGAGGGAGCTCCGGTGGTACGAATTACCCAGAGTCCTCCGGAGCAAATCAGGATGGTCACCCGACGAGCCCATCACCATCTCCTGTAGAGAAAAGCCATCTCACACTTTCCACCCCTCTCCCCTTGAGGAACTGGAGAGGTGGCAAACCTGCTCCCATGGTCTCTTCCAAGGATTTTTTTGGCTTGACACCAGATTCCTGCATCGCAGCAGATGAGAGTTTCCTTTGGGGGTTGGTTTCACTCACTGTCACTTGTGACTTTTTTTTAGGCTGGAAGCCAGTAAAGTTATTCCACCTTCGAAACTCAGGATTCAAAGCGCTGCTGCCTTCTTTCGAGCCAGGCATGTTTGTGCTCAAAGGTGGCTCCCAAAGGGTTTTGGAGGCAGGAGCATCAGCTGTTGCCTCTCACCTTGATGAGGTCTTGACCCAAGACCTTCCAGCCTTCTCACTAACTGGGAGCTATCTGCCCTAGCTGGCACGTGGCTGTCCTGGACTCAACAGAGCACTTAAGCAAGAAGTGAATACTCACATTCGGCTGCTGGCCTCCTGATGATGGCTTGGCGCACAGAAAAATGCAGATGAGCTTCCAAAGCATCACATGGCTCCTTGGAGAGGCACAGCCATCCTCTGGGCAAGGACCCCGTAGAGGGAAAGCTGCTTGGCCAGTCAGGAGGCAGGCAGCAGAGCACCGCTGAGCACTTCAGCCCACACCAAAGTTTACAGGCTGGATTTAACGCTTGCTTGTTGGTACCAGCGCTATGGGATTGGGGGGTTAAGTGAAAGGCTAAGCCCTACCTCCTGGACCTCAGTGTTGCTGCTCAGAGCACAGTTTGAGGATAGTGCTAGCTGCCTGAGCAGCTTGCTCCCCTTGGAAGGAGCCATCTTCACCCTGCTTGTCCCTCCCCGGGGCCAGGTGTGCAGTCCCCATGCTGTCCCTAGGGTGTCTGAGCTTCAGGAGCCAGTTTAGCTCACTAAGCCGAGCCTAGCACCAAAGCAGCTGGCTTTTTGCTGCTCTCTGAGTTGGAGCAGCTCAGGCATTTGTGGCTGATGTACCTTGCCAGGACAGCAAACAAACCCTCTGGGCTACAGGATGTGCTCGAGTGGCTGGAGACGTCCCTGTATGTGTTGTATGCAGAAGCTTTGAAGTGCAGGGCTTAACTTTTAAGCCTGGAGAGGCCATTTTCTCACTGAATGGTGGCACCCTGGGGCACGAGAGGATGCCTGAGTCAGCACTTTGTTCCCTAGGCAGGGGCCTGTGCACAGGGGTTGTCTCAGCTTGTTTTGTAGAGCTGTTAAATAAAACTCCCCGCTGCCTAGCACCTTCTCACAGGGCATTTTCAGATGTTAAGCTGTATGGAAGGGTCCCTGGGGTGACTTTTCAGCCACATCCCACGTGATGCACGAGGCAGGGCTTGGCCCTTTGACTGGGGATGGTCCTTGGCTTTTGGGGTGATTTTTTAAACCCTTGGGGGGTGGCCAGGAGGGTGGGCTGGTTCTCCATCCATTCTGGAAGATGTAGGCTGGAGCGGATAAGGTTATTCAGCCAATTTATGGCATTATCCAGAGAGCTGGAGAATCCCAAGTCTTGTGATGGGGCCACGGGTTTAAGACTCCTGCAGATGGGAGTGGTTCACCTGGCTGGAAATCCTCCTTTTTCCTTGAAGTCTCAAAGCCCTGCCAGGATGAAGCCAGTGGGGAGCTGGATATTGAAGAGGGTAGAGCTGGGGCCAAACATTGGATGCATGAAGGGCTTTATGGTGATGCCCTTGGCATGGGGCTGGGGTCGCCAGTCCCCTCTTGTTGGGCAGAGAGGGGGCTTTTCTCCTCTGAGAGAGGCTGGGGCTGGCCATGCGCCACCTCTTTCTCCCCAAAAAGTAGGGTGGGGGGGAAAGCAAAGTGGGTTTGAACCTGCTAACCAGGATGGGGAACGGGAGAGAGGGGGGACCAGAGGGCCGGCATGTCCTGCGGAGCACAGACATCTGATGCTCTTGGCAGGCAGGCAGTGAGGAGCATGCTAAATTGCTTTTTGCTTGGCCTGCCTTAGCATTCCCAGGGCCGTGCTCTCTGGAGCAGGGTGGAAGGGGGAAGGTGGCCTGCCAGCATCCCAGTAGGGAGGGCTCTGGGGAGGGAGTGGGATGGGGGTTTGGCCACAGGCTCAGAAAGCAAGGGATATGCTGGAGATCCTGTATGGAGCTGGTGGGTGTCTGCTTTGGTGGTAAGGGGTTGCCAAAGCCCCAGGATGCCACCATCCTGCAGTGATTCACTGTCCTCTGTCCCCATCCTGGCCCCACCCCATCCCATCCTTAACCTCATCCTTTCCTCCTGCTTCGCTGTCCCACCTCCCAGCTCATCACACACCCCTTGCCAGGCGATGCTCAAGAGCTGGGGCTAACCAAAATCCTCCTCTTCTCACAGGCCTGGATGTTCTCGGGCTCCTCTGGACACAAGGTTTGCTTGGCCAAATATCTTGATACCTCCCCATGAGCTGGATGCTCCCAGGGCTGGGATGCAGGATCCCCTCCTGCTCCTCCTTCCTTCGGGTGTGCTGATGCCACCCCCGCCCCCTCCAGTGCCAAACCTGTTTCCCAAAAATCCCTCCACCAGCAATAATTCGGGGCTGGGGGGAGCACGTGTCACCTCTTCCTCTCTCCCACCCTCCATGCCGCTCCATTGCAGAACAAAACTTGCATTTGTTTTCGCTGGAACCATTCAGCTTGTACTCAGCGAAGTGCAAAAAAAAAAAAAAAAAAAAAAAAGAAGGGAAAAAAATGCAGCCCCTTTGATAAACTGTGATATGAACTCGGGTAAAATCCAAACAGCTGTGAGTGCTACAAGGGAAGCTTCTGTGTCAGGAGGCAGTGAGCCTGCGAAAATACACTGCTCTGCCTGCCAGGATGCTCGCTGGCTGCCTGCCCTTCTGCTTTAATGAACTGTGTGCACTCCACCCCCTCCTCGTGCCTTGCAGAAAGGAGGAACTGGAGAAAGCTTTTTATTTTTTTTTTCCACCCATTTGCAAAGCAGAAAGTGAGGCTCCCTCCTGCCCAAGGCCCCAGCTGGGCGCAGGGCGATGGAGCAGGGCAGTGAGCATCCCTGGCTCTGCACTGTGGTCTGTGGGCTTCTCCTTGTACACCTCCAGCTCATTCCTCTGTGCCTCCCTTTAGCCCCTACCTGCTCCCCAAAATCTCCTCTCCCCACCTCCACCTGCACCGTACAATGGGATGGGAAACTCCATGTGCAGAGATCCAGAGTGGCATTTTAGTGGCATGGGGACACCCAGGCTCTGCTTTTATATGTCCTCCCACTGCCCCAGCCGGTCACGGGCTCCTCTCGGGCTTTGATGTGAATTTGGGGTGGGAGCTAGCAATGCCGCTGTACCTCTGAAATCTGTACCAGCTCTCAGATTGCCGATATTATATTGTGCAATGGGCTCCGCAAGCCCAAGGGAGCATGTGCTTAATGAGGTTTTAATTCACCGAGACTATGGGCCATCATGCTGGGCTCTCTGATACCCACCACAGCCTCTTGGAGTGGGAGCTGGAGGTTGGAGGAAGGCGAGGGAACCCTATTTCCCCCGGGCTAGAGGTTGGATCCAGGGTTGCAATGCACTGGGAGCCATCAGCAGCATGACCTTTGCGATGGAGAAGCCAGGTTGCTCTGCCTAAGGGTGAGACAGCAGGAGCTGGGACAGCCCCTGCCCATGCCCTCCTGGGGCTGGATCCCCAGGGAAGGATGGGAGATGCCTCCACTGAACCCTGAACCCTGGAGGCTGGAGAAGCCAGCCAGGGGGAGACCAGCCCCTGGGAATGAGCTTGTTGTCCTAGCCATCAAAGCTGCTCTGGGACTGGCCGTACTCAGAGCTGCCTGGAAGGATTTGATGGGTTTTCCTGTAGAAAAATGGGAACCACATGTGAGCAGCAGCACCGGAGTGGGCTGGGACTAATTCAGGTCAGCCAGAGGGTGGAGGGGAGGAAGGGGAAGTGTGCACAGGGGAGGAAAATCCTCCCAAAATGGCCACGTTCCTTCAAAGGGCAGGTCCCAAGAGAGGAATATTTGGTCCGTCCCAGCACTTTCCCTGGCATCCCAGCAGGAGCACATCACCAGGACCGGAAAAGCAGGCTGGGGAAGTGGGGAGCCGGGAAAAGTTGGGCTGCATGGCAGGGAGAGGAGCCCATAACTCCCATGCTTTCTAACAATCACATTCCCTGGAGCAGGGCTTCAGCATGAGCAGCTTCCAAGGTGTCTCCCAAATTTTCCAGCTGATGGCGTAAGGACCCTTGTTGTGGGGAGGTGATAGTGCAGACGAGGGGGATGGTTTTGGCTGTTAGCTGCTAAATTAATCTGTCTGATCCTATCGGTCAGGGCTTGGAGGTTCTGGTGGTGTTTCCTTCTCTTGCTCTGCAAATGTGACATCTTGTTTTATTCATCTCCATGGAGGCAAAAGCCAGGACAGGGAGTCTGGGAGAGGCCGGATAACAGCATTTTTCCCCTGTGTCTCTTACAAGGGATCTTGCCTGAAATTATCCCCAAGGCACAGGGCACGCTCGGTTAAAAACCTCAGGGCAGGGCTGAGTGTTTTGCCTCCTGCTGTTCTCACCAAGGGATTTTTCCATTCCTGGCTGCTTTCAAGCATCTCTCTCCACCGGCGATGGGCATGCAGCCCTCCCTCCTCACGCACCACCCACTGATTGCAGGCACAAGCGGCAGGTGAGTGAGGATGCTCTGGCACTTCGCACAGTCATTTTTCCACAGGTTTCCAGCAGAGGTAGATGTTAAAGGCTAGATGCTGCCTTGGGAAGCACTACCCCAGCTGCAGGCTCCATAGCTCCCATCAGCGGGTCCAGCCAGGCTCTCTGGGATGGGATGTCCCAGGATGGGACATTTTTAACTCCCCACTGAAAGCATGGAGCTATGCAAAAGCCACTCTGGTTGGAGCTCCTTCCCTTTGGTGCTTCTTCCCTTTGGTGCATGGGCTGCTCCCGGTGCTCAGCTGCGTGTGGAGCAGGTCCCCTTGTAGTATCAGGTGCTCTTAGGGTGCTCGCGCTGCAGGGAGCATCCAGCTGCTCTCCCCTCACAGATCTACAGGCCATGGAGGGTTAGGGGGAGCAAGGATCCTTAGGCTGCATCCCCCCTTGGGATCCCTCCAGGCATCCCAGCTGCAAAGGCAGGGCACATGTTGGGATCCAACCCGTGATGCCAAAAGGCAGTGAGAGGCGGCAGGCGTGGAGGCAAACCCAGCAGTAAAGCCTAAATAACATAAATGGGGGTGTTTTCTTAGCTGGCACTCTGGAGTCCGAAGTGTGGCTGGGCTCTCTGAGTTACTTGCAGGCACCTCCTTTCCTGAGCTTTTGGATGTGGTCTCATGTCCCCTTTCCTCCTGCTCCCTTCTGTCCCTTCTCCCCAAAGTCACAGGAGGTTTAGCACGGCCTCGGGTCCATCTGCGTCTGGATTTGAGCCGGGAGAGCAAAATACAGCCAGTTTGCTCAAGCAAAGCAAGGGAAAAGTCAACAGCAGGTCCAGGGTTGAGGTCCAAGTCGAGATATTAGCAGAAGAGACGAGGGCTGGGGCACGCTCGTCCCTGAGCCAGACCAACGAGTCCCCACCTGCTGCCACCCATGGGATGCTGCCATCCCTTTTCAGTCCCTTTTTTCTTTCCATTTGGAAAGCTTCACCCTCAAACATGCAATGTATTCCAGCCATACTCCACCTGCCAACTGGTCCCTCCGCTTTCAGAGGTCTAGGGATATCCAGTGGGACCATCTTCCCCAAAATTTGCCTCCCCTATGGGGAGGATGCAAAGGCTCATCCACCTCTGGGACAGCAACCTGTTCCTCAGCCATGCTTTTAGGAGCAAAAATACTTTTATTTCTTCATCTTAAAGCAAAGCTATGGGGAAGGAAGTGGAAGGGCGAGTACAGGAACCACAGCTCACATCTCTTTGAAAGCTGTGCATGCCCCAAACCAGATCAGCCTCTCCCAGCTCCTGTTGTCGCTGCCTTGCACCCGCTCCTTTAACCTATTTTATTTGCTGCAAAGGGAAATTATAGGGAGAGAAATAAGGCGCTTGTCAGTTTTCTTGAAAATTAGGCCACAGCTGTCAGCCTGAAAGGGAAGCATACATCTCAAAGGAAGGATCTGCTGCAGCTTTACGCATCTCCCCCCATTCTCAGCCAGCCCCTACCCCTTCTCCCCTTCAGAATAGGGGATGTTTGCCTGAAAACATCGCTGCCTGTCCCCCTCTGGGGTCAGACTCTGGAGGGCTTGGTTGAATGTGAGTCGTTCCCCTCAGCTGGGGAGGTGGCCTGGAGCAAGGGTTTCTCCTCTTGCAGGCAGGTGGTGATGGAGCCAGCGTTTAGGCTTTGCCAGGCACATGCTGTAATGCTGCTGCCTGTGCCTCCCACCTGGGGCTTGAAGCTCCAAGAGTCCAGGGTGAGACTTGCATTTGCCGTCCATTTTGCCATCGAGTCATTGGCAAGTTTAAAAGTTGAAGAGATGCCTCGGGGGTTATATTTTTTTCCTTCTTGGAGAATTCAGAGGGGAAAAGCTGCCTGTTTTCCAGGTGAGCCTCCTGTAGATGCTCAGATGTTCCTACAGTATCTTGTAAGCTTTGCAGGTCCTCAATGACTGCATACTTGGGGGCAGAATAACCTTATCCATGGGTCACAGTAAGGTTTCCTCAAGGAGACTCCTAGGGCACACTAATGTGGGCAGCTGGAGGCTGGTGCTGGATGTGGGCTTCCCCTTGGAGGAGTTGTCACATTCCACATAAGAGTTGGGCAATGCCTTGGGCTGAGTGGACAGTTAAGTTTCCAAATTTAGTTATCTTTTAGCTTCTGGCTCATCCCAGAGGATATTAGCAGTTGATCATCTTCTGTGCTGAATATGATCAGAAGGAGAAATTGAAGAAGTTTGAAGAATCTTCTTCTGAAGAAACTCTTCCTTCGTACAGTCCTGTTTTGCCCTCCTGTTTGGTATGGAGCTGTGGGTATTCCACAGATCTAAGAGCCCGGAGGTGCTGGATATCTGCTTTATAAACTGAAGGTGACCTCTTTGAAGGGCTCTGTTTTCCACACAGCCAGCGTCCAGGGTGGGGACAAGGCTGGGTCCATCACGAGTCAAGGTGAACGTGCCCCCGAGGTAACTCACAGCTTTGGTAGGTGGGTGAGCAGTGAGGAAGCCATCCTGCCAGCCGGGACAGGGACCTCCCAGCAGTCTTGGTGTCCAAGGGGAGCGTTCTGAGGAGCAGAAGCTGAGGGCTGAGACTCTGCAGGATCGAGATGCTGAAGGGAAGAAGATTTGAGCATGACTCTGTCCATGCCCATGGCAGTTCTCAAACCACTGGCACATTGTCTGTGCCCAGCACAGCATCGCCAAGCTGTCCCTGGGGCAGCAAGTGGGTCCAAGTACAGAGAGTGTTCAGGGCAGCTGGATTTGGGCTGCTTTCCCTGTGAAATGGGGATTGTGCAATTGCACCGTGGGATTCTTCTTTCCTCCTCCTGTGAGTATCTCCTGGCTGTTACAGTCAAGCCTTGCAGTATAAGTGTACAAGAGGTTTGGTTTCCATAAGCTCATCAGACCTGTATAGAGACCCCTAGATTTCAGCATGGTGGTCCTAAATGGGAGGAACCTCTTGGGAAGTCCCCGTGTCCACGATGTTCCCAAGCTGGCTTTTTGCCCCAGCTGCAATCTCCCAAAGCCTGGCAGCATTGGCTCCAGGGATCTGCTGGCTTTCCCCTGGCTTGATATTGCTTGTCCCACCTACGGAAGGGGGCTCTGGTTTGCAGAGGGGAGCGGAGATGAGGCCTTACAGCAGTGCCGTGCTCCTCTCGGGGATCCACCTCGGTTGCTCTGGGGTCCCTGGGGAGCACATTACGGAGGAAATGGCCCCAGCCCCATGCCAAACTGGCACCACGGCTTCTTTAGCAAGTTGTCATGCTGATGGTGTCTGCCAAGCAGATGCTCCGTGGGAGGTTTTTCTTGTTTGCAGTGAAACACTCTGCACCTTTCCCTTTTCAAGCGAAAGCATTGCTGGACTTGTCTCTGGCTTCCCGAGATCCACACATCTCCTCCCCAGATCCACATATCTCCTCCTGGGATCTGCACATCTCTGGTCTGCAGCTTTCACCGAGTTTCCCAGGGTAACTTGATAACCATAACAAGAAACCACGGCCGACAAGGTTGAAAAGAAAGTTCAGGCTTTTTTGCACATGAAACTAGGTCTCTCAGACACCCTCCCTTTGATCCAACACTCGTGTTCCTGGATGACCTGACATCTCAAAGAGCAGGAACCTGAACATCATAACATGAAGAAGAGTCCAAAAGCTGCGTGAAGAAGGAGGTGTAAGTCCAGCTTTTGCTCACATTGTCTTCCTGGCTGCAGCAGGCTCTTTGCTCACCTGGGGCGAGCTGTGACGGCTCCTGGCTCCAGAGCTGGTCTTCCCAAGGACTTGTCCATGCTGTTCTGGGCTCTCCTTGGCTGGGTTGTACTTTGTGGCTTCCCATATCCAGCAGATGCTGATGCTCCACCATGTATCTCGCTCCATCTCAGTGCCTGCAAGCCCATCCCCAGGAGCCAGACCTCACGGGGTCCTCCCCATCTCTTGACAAGGACCCACGCTCATTAGGGAAACATGTTGGCAGAGGCTGGCTTTGAGATGGGAATGGGTGGTTTGGAGAGAGGAGATGGGAGGGGGCAGAGGGCCCTTCTGCCTCCTGCAGAACGAGCCCCGCTTCTCCTAAAGTTCCCAAACCTTTCACAATCCCTTACATGAAATGCTCTGAATCTTGAAAGTGGGAGCTGCTGGGGTTACCATGGTTTTCCTTGCCCGGAGGAGTGGCTCCAGAGCTTGGATTCAGCAAAGGCAGGGAGAAAAATGGAGGACTGGGATTTTTCTTCACTGCTGTGGTGGGGAAGGATAGGGGAATGGCATCCTCCTCCCTCTCCCCTCTGTCCTAATTTTATCTGTGAGGCTGCTTCCTCTGCAAATTCCTAAAGGATCCCAGCTGCTGGGCTGGGCTGGGGATGCTGCTTTTCCCAGCAGGAGGATTTCGGGGGACAGGGACGGGCATTACGGGGGCTGCAGGTCCCCTGGGGTGGGTGGGTTGAGCCGGGGTATCTCCTGGGGAGCTGGAAGCAGGGAGGAAGGGTGGCGGAAAGCCTTGGGGAGGAGAGGGGAAGGGAGCAGAGGAAGAGGAGGGTGGGGAGGAAGGATGGAGGGGCTCTGCCCTCCTTGTAGCCATGGGAGAGGTGGTGGTCCGGGCTGAGCCAAAAAGTGGAGCAGAGCCCCTTGGAGCATCGCTTCTCCCAGCCTTGGCCAGCTCCTCCTTCCCCAGCTCTGGCTCTATCCCAGTTGCTGGAAGTGGGACAAGAAAAGATCCTCTCCCTGCTGGGACCCTGTGTCTGCCCGGAGCTAATAAGCAAATCACTGGTGCTTAATGAAGAAACACCTGCTTAACTGAACACAGCAGGACCGTACTCAGCATGGCCAGGCAACGGGAGGGGGCCAGCAACACTCCCCCGTGCAGGGCTCTCTGCAGGTCCTAGTGGAGGAGACAGTGTCTCCATCTGCAGTGGGACTGGATTTCATCTTTTTTTCTTTTTTATTTTATGGGAAATCAGATTTTTGCCACCTTCAAGCAAGCATTGGACTGCCCTGACCGTTTGTTGCCCCATTCCTGCATGGTGGCTCCGGGCAGGGGACGGAGCTCAAGTGGTTAAAGGGACAAGCAGGCGGGATGGGAGCGCCAACAGCTCCCTGAAACGATGATGTTTAGATTAGCCGGGTTTCCAGGCATCGTGCTGTCAAAGCAAGAGGGCTGGGAGGGAGGCTGGGGCTTGCCCTTAATTGGAGATGTGGCTCTGAAGCTGCCCTGTTGCTCTGACATCCCCTGGGCTCCGGCATGCGGCCCCCACAGCAGCTCCCTGCCCTGGGGTTTTTGGCTTATCCCTGTACAAGACTACCTGATCCTGCCCCACTGATCGTTACTGTGGTGGGAATTCATTGCTCGATTGACATTGCTGCACTGGCAACTCAGTGGCTGCCAGATCAGAGGGGGCTGTTGGGCTTAATGGGGTGCTGCTGGGGTGCAGCGTGAGGATGGGGGGAGACCCTGGGGTAGCATGGGGATGGAAAGCTGGTGGTGACCTCCTTGGCTCTTCCCTTGGTTGGCATCAGCTTGCCAAGGGGTTCTTGAGGCTAGGGGAAGGGCAGGGTCCTGTCCCCATGGCAGGAGCTGGACATGACCTGCTCAGTCCCCTGGGAGCCCCACTGCAACTCAGCCCTGTCCAAGGCAGTGGGCGGGAGGGATGTCCCCCATTGCCATGCTGCAGGCAGGCACTGCCTCCCATCTGCCCACAGCCACGGTCCTTGGCTCTGTTGGAAAGGCTTGAATAACCCTTTTAATTTAAGGAGTGGCCTAAATACTGCACTTCATTATCACCGCCATGTGCCTGTGCCAATGGCTGCCTAACGTCTCGGTGATGCAGTGCAGTGATGCTCTGCAGGTGCTGCCTCCCCAGGGACGCTTCTTCTTCCCCTCCTCTCCCTTGCTGGGAGGTCTCTGGGGACTTGCTGGGTCCCTGTGGGCCAGGGGACAGGCATGGGGATGCACGTCTCACCCACGGGGATGCAGGGAGAGCCCTGGGGAGAGGCATCTTGCTGGGATGATGCTTTGCAGGGAGTTAGCTGGCTCCATCCATTGTCATATCAAAGCACAGGCAGGTGGATGGATGAGTGAGCCACAGCCAGCCCCGTTAGTAACTGGGGGTTTAAGTCTTATAGTTAGGCTGTGTGTTTATATATTTATGGTGTGTGTATATATATATATTTACGGGGTATGTATATATACACACACATATTTATGGGATGTATTTCTCTGGGGTGTATATATCTGGGGGAGATATATATATATATATGTATTTATGGGGTGTATATGTCTGGGGTGTACATATCTGGGGTATGGTTCCTGCTCACTGTCCCCTCTGCCCCGTCCCCTTCCGCAGCTACCCCTCTGGCATCTCGGCTGCTGCCTGGTTAGTTTGGAGCCACCTGTCCCCTGTATGGCCTCGTGCCCTGCCTCCTCCCACAGCCAGCATCACGTTCCCCTCGTGCCATCAAAGCCTCCCCGGGGATCAGCTCTGGGGGACCCCTCCCGTCCCACCAGCAGCCGCCCGGCGCTAGCAGTTGGTCTCAGCTGCTGGCTGCTGTCACAGAAGCCAGCAGCTGCATGGTCAGACACTTGGCCCCTCCTTTGGGGACCACTTTTGGGGTCTGCCAACCAAGGGGTTTCAGGAAGGAGTCTGGGGTCTCTGACTGCATTGGTCCCCCAATACTGCTGAGCACTGGCAAACTCGTTCTGCTGGTGTTTCCTGGAGAGGCCCTGCCTGGGGGCAGCTGGAGGGTACGGTGCCCAGGTGGGACAGCATCCCTGGGGGGCGACACGGCTTCTGTTCCAGGGGACAGACTCTGCACGGCTGCTCCTTTAACACCCTGATGGTTTCCAGTTTCCCAGTGCCACCAAAAGGAGAGGGAACAAACCCAACCCTTCCCCACTAATCAAAACCAGGCCTGAAATTAGAAAGTGGCTCGCGTTCAGTCCCCCTCTCACTGGGAGCATGGTGTTAGCCAGCCAAATGTCAGACCTTCTATTTATGGAAAGCAAGAGCCCTCCTCTTCCACGGAGGAGCATCGGAGGGGGGACCTGACCAGCGTCCTTGCTGTGGGTGGATGAGGGCAGCTCTGGAGGTTGCTGAATTGCCTTCGACACTCTCTGGCACCATTTTTAGTTTGGCTGAGCTTGTTTGAGCTCTTTTTGTTGCCTTTGTTCCTGGAAGGTGTAAAACACCAGCTCCTTGCTGGCCCTGAGCAGCCAACAGCAGTGCAGAAGAGCTGGACCCCAGCTGTACCAGTAGACCAGGCCCTTTGCAGCTGCGGGTAGAACCATCCCAGTGTTTGTCCCTGGAGGACCCATCCCCTCTTTGGGCACAGTAAATCATCCCACTTCACGGTCCGAGTGCCCAGCGCCAGCTATGGCACAACTGCTGGAGGAAACTCAGCAAGGATGGGGCATCCAGTTATTCTCTCTTACTGGAGGAGGGTAGGATGGAGCCAGCTCACTCCTGGGCTGGGCTTGGACCTACCCAGGCTGGGCTTGCTCTGCAACAGCTGGCAATGACTGGATCCTGCCTGCAATGCTGAGCTATTGATTTGCTTTTGGCTCCATCAGGCTGGACTAAAAGCTTCTGCGTTCCCCTTCCCTCTCTCAATGCTTCACTTTCCCATCGCTCTCCCTCCTCCAGCCAGCCCGCATCGAAGCGGCAAGAAATCGGGGAAGTGTTTTCATCCCCATGAATGCAGCCAGTTACGTAAGAATAATTGGGATAAATGAGCTTATTTATTATGGCCCGTTCCATTTTAACGGGGTCCAAGGAGATCGCTGGGCTGGGTTACATAAAAGCCCGCACAGAGCATCTCATTGTCTGCCAGCGGCCACGCGGGGTGCGGGAGCTGCCGATGGAGAGGAGCCAGGGCTGGGTGAGGAGGAGACGGGTTGCTTGGCAGAACTGGGAGGAAGATGCAGGTTTTTATCCTCCATGTGTTGGGAGGGAATAGCCATTTCTTCATTCCCCATCCACCTCCTGCATCCCTAAAACCAGGGTGTGGTCTTTGGAGTCTTCCTGCAGCCACATAGCCTTCCACCAGTCCTTCCCCATGGGGATGGGAGCTGGAAACTCGCCTCCTTCCTCTTCCTCACTCCAGGAGGTGAAAACATGACCCGGGGGGGGGGGGGGGGGGGGCGGTTCAGGTGTGCCTCCTACCTCCCAGCCAAACCGAGACCCACCAAGCAGCAAGCAAATGCCTCCCACCCAGCCACCGAAGTGGGTGCTCCTTGTTTTGCCTCCTAAACCCTTCTGAGATGCCTCCAGGGTGGGATTTGGTTGCCAGCTGAGATTATCTGGTGGGGACCAGTGCTTGGTAGGAGTTGGGGGAAAGCAGAGATGCTCTGGGGGATGCCAGCATCTCCTCCAGTGCTGAGGTTCCACATTAGCCTGTGTGAGAGATGTGGGGACCCGGGGAGCATCCCAGTTTTGGGAGAAGCTGGCGATGCTGGGGAGCTGGGTGGGCTTCCCCATGTCTCCCCAGTGCAGACACCAGAGAGGTGAGCCAGTGCTGGGCAGTGTTTCAGGTGTCCTCAGACAACAGCCCCAGAAGGCAGGAGCCTGGAGAAAAACAGGAAATCCCCAAATCCAAACAAATGCAGAAGAAGAAAAAAAACAACTGTTTTTTTTGTTTCTGGTCTAAAATGTTGAAATCAAACCTTGGGAATGCCTCAGGGTTTGTTAAGCAGGACATTCTTGCCATGACCCCCACTGGGCCTGGCCAGGCAGATTGGTGTGGGCTGTGACGCCAGCTACACCTTGTTTTGGGGAGAGCACTGCTGGTGGTGTGTCTGGAGGAGCAGAGACATCTTCCAGCTTCACCAGCTGGAGCTCTGGAGCCCCTCAGCACTGGATCTCATGGGAGCCAGAGTGTGGAGAAGTTCAAAGAACAACAAGGCAGGTTACTGGAAGAAAGGGAGGCTGTAGAGGGAAAGGCAGCCTCTGGCTCTGGGGCTCCCAGGTTGCACAGCTCCAGGAAGGAGAGGTTTGTCCCCATGGTCATGCTCGCTCCCTACCAGTTCCCTGGTGTCGGAGGGATACTGGTCTGACTGGGCCATCACATACCGTCTGTAACCACACTGCTGCACACTCCTTGCAGTTGTCAGGGTAGAAAGTGATGCTGAAACCTCTCAAGGGAGGTCACTGGGATGCTTGAGGTGGCAACAAGCCATAGTCGTGGATGCCAGTGAGGTCCCAGAGCAGCACGACCAGGAATGTGTCTTAGCCCAGCTATTTTTCGTGTCCTTGCCCTGGTGTGAATAGCTGCTCCCTCCAAATGCAAAGCCTGGTATTACCCTGCACCAGCTCTGCTCTGGTGCCACCACACTCACCCAGCCTCTGGTGTGCCTGTATCTGTCAAACCTGGTCCTCTCTGCAGGAAGAGGGTGGTGTGCGGGCTCAAGTCAGGGTCTCAGTTGTGCTCATTAACCATCCTTCCCCCCTGGTTTCTCTCCTCTGTGATACACAGGCAGCTTTGTCTACTTCTGAATGCAGAAAATATCTTCCACTCCATGGCAGACATACTTCTTCGGGAAGAGGACCTCAAGTTTGCCTCTACCATGGTCCACACCCTGAACACCATCCTGCTGACGTCCTCCGAGCTCTTCCAGCTGAGGAACCAACTGAAGGACCTGAAGACCCAGGTATGGGCAGAAGAAGCAGGCTCAGCTGCTGGAGGGGAGATCACGGGAGTGGTGGGGACCTGGTAGCCACCTGGGGACTTGTCTTGCTGCTTGGTCCCCACCCGGCAGGTCCCAGGGCTGGAGCTTGGGTGCCCAGAGCAGCCCCTTTGTTCCTCGTCTCTCCAGGAGTTGAGCTTGGAGGACGTGCCCAACTCTTGCTTTTCTCTCTCGGAATGGGAGCAGGCTCCCTGAGCCCTCAAGCAGCTGCTGCCTCCCTCCCTCCACCCCAGCACAGGCCAGGGCACAGGTGACAGCAGGAGCAGAGCCCCCTGGTCCTTCAGCTGTCCCTGCCAGGAATGCGCCCATGGGGTTTGCCAAGCAGCTGCTACCAGCAACAGTGACATCTCCTGTCTTCTCCTCATGCTGAAGGCCAGCAATGCAGTGGTGTGCACTTGGGTGGGACAGCCACTGTCCTCTAGCCCCTTGTCCTGCAGTGAACACAGCACCCTCAAGGGCCACCCCCTCACACTGCCACCCCAAAACCCACCTGGTGTCCATCTCTCCATGAGCTGGTGGGCTCATGCCAGTGCCAGGTGGACTTGGTGGGTCCAGAAACATCCTTTCATGTCTCAGTGGCACTTGCCAGCCCGGCAGGTTGCTGTTGGGGATCTGGGGGTCTCCATACCATGTCCTTGCTCCCACTAGTGACCCAACCCCGATGGCTCCCTCTTTCCCCAGGAAAGCCGTAACCTCTTCTGCTGCCTGTACCGGTCCTGGTGTCACAACCCCGTGACAACCGTGTCCCTCTGCTTCCTTACCCAGAACTACAAGCACGCGTACGACCTCATCCAGAAATTGTATCCTTTGGGGGTTTTCTGCAAGGCTGGTGCCCGGGCTGTCCCCTGGTCCCTCTGTGGCCACCAAGGTCACCCTGTAGGCCAGCCCAACCTCCTGCCTGCAGCCCATCATTACCGGGGTGGTGTCCTCACAATGAGAGAGCAGGGCAGCCTGTGCTGGGTGTGCGCCAGCTCCCTTCCCCTTCTGTCATCCTTATTTTTTGTGGTGTAAAAAGAGGATAGCATGTGCTGGCTGACGCCTGACCTTCCTCTGCCTGCCCAGGAGAGAAGGCGTCTCAGCATCCTCTCCTCCTAGGAAGACAAAGACTTTGGCCTCTGGACCCGATGAGGAGCAGGCATTGCCCAGTGCAGTGCAGTTCCCAGTAAGCTTACCATCTGCCTGGAGCAGAACGATTATTTTCATGTGCTGGCAAACCCCAAGCCTCCCTGAGTAGCTTTCCGTATGAATAAGCTTAATAACGCGCTTGGGTTTCCTTCCCAGTGCGTGCTGGTGTTTGTCCTGGGGGATGGGAGTGCTCCGCATCGCCTCCATGCTGTCCCCGCAGGCCAGGGGGGCAAAAGCAAGCATCCTCCCTTGCACCATCTTCCTGCCTGCTCTTTGGCAAGGCAAGCTGCTGGCTTTTGGGGCAGCCTGCCTTTTCCCCCGTCCCTGCCTGCTTGTCCTGTTTCCTTCCATCGTCCCTTGGCCTCCCTGCAAACATTTCAGCCCTGCCTGTGTGTGAGCCCTGCTCGTTCCCTGCCTGCTTGCTTCCCACAGGAGCTGCGGGTACAGGGAGGGTTTGGCAGAGCCACGATCCATGCTGGGCATCACCTGGGCAAGCCATCTGCTGCTGCCGGGCCACCCTTTTCCAAGGTAACATCCTTACCGGCCACATCCAGCGGGGATCTGGAGGTCACTGTGGATTTTCTCACCGAGGTGGACAAGCTGGTGCAGCTCATTGAGTGCCCCATATTCACATGTAAGGACGAAACCCCGCATGGGGAAGGGGTGGTGTACAGTGCTTCCCCACCCCAGAAGCATCCCCCTCCCTGCCTCTCCATCGCAAGCTGCAGCAGCCGCATGAATAACTAGAGCAGAAGTGATGAGACTTCTTGCCGGGAGGTTTGCCCAGCGCTGGAGCTGGGGATGGGTGCACTGGCAGCACAGGGGGAGCCTTTCACCCCCCAGATATAGGTTAAGGGAGCGAGCAGCACAGGCACCGAACAAAGGGATGGGGGAAGGATATGGGGGGGTGGGCCTGGACCACGCTGAGCATCTCCAGGAGGGTGCAGGTAGGGTGTCAGCTGTGGGGAGCCACACGTGCCGCCCCTGGAGATGCAGGCTGGCATCGCAGACACTGCTGGAGCCATTAGCAAGAAAAAAGATGGGTTTTTTTTTCTTGAAAAGCAGAATAAGCCCTAAAAAACCAGAGCTACTTCTGTCTCCAGATCTGGCCCCCAGCCCCAGGAATCTGTCCCCCCCCTTGGGTAACAACCAGGGCCTGGCTGGGGCTCAGGGCGGTGGCAGTGGGAGTCAGGATGGGGAGGGGGGACATGGCAGGGTGACCCATGGCTTTGGGGACATTTCTTGTGATAGAGTTCAGCTGCCCCTGGGCTCTTTCTCCCTGGAGGTGGAGCTGGGCACTGAAAGCATTGGGAAATGTCCTGGAAAGGACTTTGGGAGGGGACTGTATAGGTCCAGGGCTATTTGGAGGAATATTTGAGGCAAGAGGGCTAGAGCATCCAGGCAATGGAGATGTAGGCTGGCCGTCAGTCACACTTCTTCCCATGGTGTTCAGTGCTTCATCCCGAGGATGACTTTCATTCCCACCATGCGAGGTGATTTTCCACAGCCCCAAATGATTCCCTGAGGTTTCCCCATCCCACTCGCGTTAATTGCCAAGTGTTGGGGTGGGGGACAGATGTGCCCCCCATAGAGCAGTATCCTTGGGCTTGGGTCCCTTCATAGGGAGACACCAGAGTTGTCCACGAGGTGAGATGCTGGGATAGGGACCTCTCACCCCATCCCCTGGGCTGCCCCAGGCAGGACCTTGGTTGTCTGCAGGTCTCCAGAAGGCCCTTCTACCCCTGAGCACCATGAGGGATAGAGCAGGAAGGTAGTTTCCCCTCTGGTGGGTGGCACCATGGCCCAGCACACGTAACCACCAGGGCTGAGTGGAGAAGATCCCTTCTGCTCCAGAGAATCCCTGGGAGGGTGTCACCCAGCCCTCTTGATGTGTGATGCCCCAGGGGAGTATTTCTGCTAATTCTGGAGAAGCTGAGGAGCAATCTCATGTTGTACATGTGTCTTCAGGCAGACTGCGTGGATGGGCTCGAGGATGAGCAGCAGCAGGGATGGGAGACTGGGGAGCTTCTGCTGGCAGCTTTCCCTAGCTGGCAGCTGTGGGCTATGGTGAGGAGAGGGGCTTTTGGCTTGTGTGGGACACAAAGATGGATGAGTTAGTGCAAGGGGAGAGGCTTCTCATGCCATGTGGGTGCCCCTTGGGTTGGCTGGCAGAGGCTTACAGCTTCCCCAGGACCATCAGATGGGTTGGGAGGAACCTGCTATTGGGGCAGGAGGTAAAATGCATTTTACCCACCTCCCCATCCTCTTCCTCTCCTCCTCCAGATCTCCGCCTGCAGCTGCTGGACGTGAAGAACAACCCCTACCTAATCAAGGCTCTCTACGGCCTGCTGATGTTACTGCCCCAGAGCAGCGCCTTCCAACTCCTCTCCCACCGCCTGCAGTGTGTGCCCAACCCTGAGCTCATGCAGACCGCGTAAGTGCTGTGGGAACTGACCCTCCCGCCAGCATCAGCACTGGGCCCAACCAGCCATTCCCCCATGGCCGAGCATCCCTGCAATCCCGGGCTATGCCCCATACTCTTCTTTCGCACTCCAGCTTCTTTGCAGCCACAGCTGCTCCTTGCCCCATGGCCGGGAGTGTTGGCTTGGGGGGTTTTTTGTGTCTATATTTGGTAACCCTGGGAGGGCTGTGCCTCATCCACAGGCATTTGGCATCCGGGATGGAAAATTTCACTTGTGGGGTCGCTATGGAAACGAGCAGAGCCGGGAAGGAGGTTTACGGAGAGACGCCGGCAGCCAGGGGATGCTCCCAAAGCGTCTTCCGCACAGCCCAGACAGCCTTATCGTCACTCAAAAGGACGCCAGCACCCATGCACACCTAGGGCTTGCCTCTCGAACCCCACCCCTGGCCTTCGGGGAGCCATGAGCAGTGATGCGCAGGAGTGGCACCTCCCTAGGGACAAGCTGAAATCCTTGTGCTCCTTGCCCTGGGGTGCTACCCACCTGGCTCGTCAGATGCCAGTGGTGGGATTTGCTCTCCAGCCTTCAGCTAATGAGCAGGGAGGGTCGACGTTAAAGCTGGGTCTGCCTTTGCAAAGCCCTGGGAAAAAAAAAGAAAAGCTCCCAAGATGGGCAGGTTTCTGAATTAACCCCCACCGCCACCACTCCTTGGCTTTTAACAGCTCCCCCCTGGGCTGGCTTTTATCCCTCATGGCCTCCAGCACTGAGCTTGTACCCACAATCCAGCACTGATTTTAATTGGGGGGGGGGGGGCTGCATGTGCTTCCTTCCCCGCTTTTTTTCCTCCCCCTTGGCCCCAGGAGTGGGTTTTTTTTGAGCAACCAGAGCTGTCAGACGGCCTGAGCATCTGATTAACTCTGACCTACATTCCTTCAAACACCGAAGCCGGCTTTCATAACAGGCCAGCCCCAGCTGGGGGGATGTCAGGGCCTCGAGAGTCGCTTGCCATCCTCCCATGGGCTCCCCCATGTCCCCCGATGGGCTTCCCATGGCTGGTGTTCCCCCCCTCCCTTCCGTAGGGACAGCTCTGAGGGATGAGCACCCATGGCTGGAGCCCCAGGGAGCCCATAAATGGGGCTGAAGCAGATGGGTGCTCAGCCCCTGTGGCTGTGCCCGCTGCCACCAGTCCTCTTCCATGCCAAAGCACACAGATATTTTTTGTTTGTTCCTCAGGGAAACTGAGGCATGTGGCACTGGCATCCTTTCTTGCCAGTCTCACTGCTTTAGGCTGGAATCGGTTGGGACAAAGGGGAGCATCCATGTCAGAGGGGTTAAACCTCCCCTGTGGGGCCAAGGTGCTGAGGCAGATGTCCCTTGTCCCCTTTCTCCTGTCCCAGGACTTCTTGGGCTCCATCTCATGCCTTTGCAGGCGGGAAACAGGGCTTTGGAGGTGTTCCATGAGAGACCAGCATCACTAGGGTGTGCTGGGCTCAGCTTTTTCAGGGCAAGCCCTTGGTGCTGCCTGTGATGGATGCCCGGGGTACAGGCATCTCCTGCCCCTTTCTGCCCTCACACTCTGCTCCCCGCCACAGGGACAGCACCAAACTGAACACCGGCTACAAGAGGACGACAGCCCCCAACATCGACTACACAGAGCTGCTGCAGCACTTTGAGAAGGTCCAAAACAAGCACCTGGAAGCGCGGCACCAGCGAGCGGGGCGGGCAGAGCAGCTGGACCGGCGCGTGGTCCTCTGAACATCCCTGCGACAGCCGCAGGTGTACACGGTTGCTGGGGCAGGGACCAGGGGACACGGACCAGGGGACGGGGACACCAGTGGCTGGCTGACAGAGGATGCGGTGCATTTAATGGCAGAGGGAGATGGGCAATGGGCAAGCAGTCAGCACAGGGCTGGTTTTCCTCCCTGCTGTGTGTGTGGATGGTGGGGGGCCCCCAGGCTGTGCCCAGCTTCTGCCATGGGCGATGCAGGGACATGGGGAAGGGTTGCAGGAGGAGAGGGCCAGGGGAAAGTACCTTGTCTTCTCTTGCGATAGGGTGAGGAAACTCCCCTTTGCTTTGCTAATGCCTTCCCCATGACTGTCAGCTGAGCGCCCAGCCTCCTGCCAGCGAGACCAGAGGGGAAGGGAAGACGGGAGCAACCTCTGGCCTCCCGCCCTGGAAAACAAGCATGCAGGGCTGCTGGCCGCCTCTCACCACTCCAGCTTCCACCCTGTAGCTCCGAGGCCGTGCCAGAGGCTGCCAGTGGCATCTCGCCTGGGGTCTCACACTATTGTGCGTGGCACTCAGTCCCCTCCCAGCATCCACGCACCCTCCCTGAGTCCCCAGCTCTTGGCACAGATGGCGGCGCAGCCTTAACTCCCAGCCAGCACCGGGGGCACAGGGGATGGTAGAAACCCCCATGTACCCAGCCCCAGACTCAATTCTTTGTTCCTACGTTAAGTTCCCCACGATAAAATAAATGAGCAATGCAGAGCAGGCTGTTCCTGGTAGCTGGGCTCCCCATCCTCATGGATCCAGCCCCAAGGGGAGCCAAAACTCCAGCAAGGGCAGGGGATGGCATGGAGCATCTTGGTCAACCTTGAGGCCCAGGCTGGCCCAGTCCTGCCACGTTGGCTCACCGGCAAGCAGGGCTTCTCCGCCTGTTCCTCTTCCCAGAAGGAAAAAAAAAAAAAACCACGGCTGAAATTCTTCCAGGCCATGGTCATGCAACCGCAGCATGGTGACAGGCATTTTCCTGGCCCCAAGCAGCCACCGGCACTGCCTTCGCCCCATCCCACAGCGCTGAGGGACCATCACCACCGGCACATGCCAGGCTGCTGTGGTTCGGTGGGGTGGCCGTTGAATCCCCAGCACATTTCAGGCCCTCACCTGATCCTGAGGAACGAGGGGTTGGAAGAATTTGTGGAGTTTTTATGGCTCCTGGCCTGTTTACAGCAGAGTTGGGCTCTGGCAGCAGGCTCCCTGAACAGCCCCGCACCAGCGCTGCTTTGGCCAGGATAAAGACATTCCTGTCATTCCCGGGAAAGGGCTTTCCAGACCCGGTCACGGCGGGTTAATTTTAACAGCCAGGTCTTTAGGCTGGGTGAGCGGTGGCTTCCCCAGCCCGCCAACCGCTTCAGGTGCTGGGTGGTCCCTGTTGCCTGTCCCCAGTCCCTGCCAGGACATGGCCAGTGTGGGCCAGGGCTGCCACCAGTCCCAGGGCCCTGCCCAGCACTCCTGCCAGGCTCACTGTCGCTGAGTGGCCTCTTTCCATGCCGAGGGACAGGTTTTATGGGGAGAAATTCCAGCCGTTTGCCGGGGTACTGTGCCATAATCATTTCCTTATGGGTGCTTCTTGACCAGCACTGGCCAGAGCAGTGCAGTGCTGGCAGGGCAGTGCCAATGGGGGATCAGGGCTGCTTTTCTGGCAGGAGGGGGAATAGGTGATTTGGGCAGAGCCCCTCGCCCTGAGTGAGCAACCTTTCACCACTTGGCGCAGCTTGGTGCATCAGGGCTCAGCCTGGCCCCCCAGATCCCAGGAGGCTGGGGATGGGACCTTGGGACGGCTACATGGAAGTGCTTGTCTGAGGGCAGGCCGCACGTTTCACACGGCTCTCCAGTAACTGAGTGCCATAAGACATCTCAGAGCTGCCGTATGATCTCCCCGGAGGGTGTTAAACTGAAACCTGCGCCAAGGTGGTTGCCCACAGCACACCCAGGCATGTGCTCTCCCCAGGTAAGGAAGGCAGTGAGGTCACATGGGCCTTGGAGGGAGGCTCAGCAGAGCCCTGGCCTGGAGGCAGTGTCCTCCCCAGCACCTCCAGGGATCCGGGGGCTGCCCCCAGGCATCCCATAGCGGTCCCAGGTCCAGCATCCCTGACCCCACCCAACACCCTAAGAGCATCCCTTGGGGTTCCTTCGCTGCCCTGTGAACACACACCCCCAGCAGGGCCGCACCCCAGCCCCAGCATCCACAAGCATCCCTCCACTGCAGCCCGGGGACTCCGGGAGCTGCTCCCCGACTGCCCCCGCTTCCCGAAGCATCCACCGGGCCGACCCCCAACCTCGGCGTCCCACCGCATCCATCGCATCCCCCGGCTCCCCGCTGCTGCTGCCCCCGAGCATCCCCACAGCCCCCCAACCTTCCCCCTCCGCCTTCCCCCGGCCCCGTGGCGGGCGGCGCATGTGCTGCGCAGATCCCGCCCCGCTCCGCCCCCGGCCTCGGCCCCGGCCCCGTCCCCATCCCCGTGCCCGCCGCCGCCGCGGGGCGCCGCTCTCCGTGCCCCCAGTCGGCGCCCCCGCTCCCGCTCCTTCGCGCCCCCGCTCTGCTCCGCCGCCAGGGGTGGGGGCGGCCCAAGGCGGGGCGGCGGGTCCGCTCAGCCCTCGGGGGGAAAAAAAAAAGGGGGGTGGGGGGGGGCGATGCACGGCGCCGCGCCCCGCCCGGCCCCCCCGCCGCTCCGCCGCCCCGCCGCTGCCGCCGCCGCCGCCGCCGCCGCCCGGGTGCCGCCCGCCCCCCGCCGCCGCTGAGCCTGGCCCGCCGCCGCGGCCTCCCCCGGCGGCGGCGCCCGCCCCGGGCTGCCGCAGCGCTGCGATGGAGACGGCGGAGAAGGAGTGCGGAGCCCTCGGCGGCCTCTTCCAAGCCATCATCAACGATATGAAGGTAGGGGACCAACACCCCCACCCAGCACCGGGCAGGCGGCACCGGGCCCCGCGGTGGGGAACCGAGGTCCGCTGTGCAGCCCCGAGCGGGGTATCGCGGCCCCGGGTTGGGTGTGGGAGCCCCACATCAGCCCCAGGGCATGTGTCGGACCCCCCCATACTGGGTGCTGGAGCCTGGCACTGGGTGCCAGAGCCCCACATCAACCTTATATCGGTTGCCGGAGCCCCCACATTGGGTATCAGAGCGCCCACATTGGGCACTGGAGCCCCCACCCACATCAGCTACTGGAGCCCAGCACTAGGTGCCAGAGCCCCACATCAACCCCATTTCGGGTGTCAGAGCCCCCACATTGGGTATCACAGCCTGGCGCTCACTGGGTGCCAGAGCCCCACATCAACCCCATATCAGGCATCAGGGCCTGCGCTTGGCATCAGACCCCATGCTGGGTATCGCAGCCCCATTATCAGTCCTGTATCCATCACCCGGTATCGCAGCCCCACATCGGGTATTGCACCCCATATCTGTCACTGGGTACCAGAGCCCCACCTCAGGTATCACAGACCAGGCATTGCTGCCCCATGTTGCGTACCACCGGTCCCACATCGGGCATTGCCATCCGTTTGGGGCATCGCGTTGCCCCCGCCACCCTCCACTCCCCCCTTGGATTTCTGCCGGACCCGCTTGGGTTTGCACCAAAGGAACAAAAAGGTCCCCCAGCTCTTCCATCCTGTTTCCCAGCCCAGGGAGGGGGACATCACCTCCACCCTCCCTGGGAGCAGGATGGGGCTGTGTTTAAAAAAAAAAAAAAAGCCTTTTTTTGTTTGTTTTCATTTTAAAAAAATAAATAATGCTGGGGGTCATTTTTGTTTGGGCACTGAGCAGGCAGGAGGGCAGCAGCAGGGTTTCTTCATTTTGGGGTCCAAAATTCCTGCTGCCAGCCCTGGCATTGGGGTTTAGCCCCAGTCATTTTCGGGAGGCAAAAGCTCTCCTCCTCCTCCTCCTCTTCCTCTCTTCTTGCTGCAGCCCAGTCCAGACAATGCTGTCATTGCCAAAGCAGGGGAGGGGGGGATAAAAAAAAAATAAAAGCCTTGCTGGGAAGGAGATTAACCCCTTCGAGGGACGGCAGTGGCTCTGTGGGGCCGGACTCTGGCTCTGGGCTGGGAGAAAAGCCCTTGAGGGAGAAAATCCCGTCTATCCCCAGGAGCCAGCCCCGGGGCGGTGGTGACCAGGGCTAGTGCAGAAGGGTGCCGGGGTGATCAGCCCCCCTGCAAACACCTTCAGCCCAGTCATTCCCTCCTGGCAGCCCAGCTAAGCCCCACATCCCCAGAGTAGAGATGGGGGCAGCCTGTGCCTCAGTTTCCCCATTCCCCCGCTGAGGCTGCAGGGGGGGATGAGCCAGCCCAGAGCCATCATCTCCCTGGCTGGTGCCAGCACGGCCATGCAGCGGCGTGCCCAGCCCCACTGGGACATGGTTGGCCCAGGAGCCCCTCACTCTGGCATCACGCACCAGCGTGCCTGAGGAAACCAGGCTGGATTCATTTTTATGCCGTGTGTAGGTGGGAAAGATGGGGGAAAAAATAATTTAAAAAAAGAAGAAAAAAGCCCCACCACGCTTAGCTTGTACCCTGCGCAGCCCCAGCCCAGTGCCGGTGGCCCCTAGGGGTGCGTCATCCCTGTCCCTGTCCCCATCTCCCAGCCACGTGAGTGTCCTGGCGCGGGCGCTGGAGAGCGGGGAAAAATAATCCCCTGCCCAAAGAGCTGACAGTGTTCAACAGCAGCAATGTGCTGCCACAGCCAGGTCCCCTGTGCTGGACATGGGTGCAAAAGGACCTTATTTTGGTGGCGAGTGGCTTTTTGGCACCTGTCAGCCTCCGCTGGGGAGGATTCGGGCAGTGAAGCCTGGTGGCAGCCCCCAAGCCGGCAGCAGTCCCTGAGCCGGCTTCGTTCCTGTTGCCTCTCTTCCAGCATGCTCGGCATCCCTGGGTGACCTTGGCTTGTCCTTGTCCCCATCCTCCTCCCACCTGGCATCACAGAGGGCTGGGGGCATCGTGACTTGCCCCCTCATTTGTGGAGAGCCGCCGCTCACCCTTCCTGGGGTGGCTGGGGGAAGGTGGCCTTGGGACGGTGGCCCGGCCCTCCAGCAGTGGCAGTCCCTAGGGACTCACAGCCCTGAGCCAGGGCACTGCCACAAGTGGCACATGAAGTGGCATCCTCAAACCCCTTCTTTGCTGGCTCATGAGGAAATGGGCTTTCATGGTCCCCAGAAAGCAACAATGGGCTGGTGCCATGCCCCCTCACTGCAAACTCTGTCCCCAGAGGTGCCACCAAGCTGGGCTCACGGGGGTGTGCAGTGACCCATGTCAGGCAAAGCCAGCTCATGGCTGCCCCAGGAGGGTTTACAAGCTGCTGGCACTGCCATCAGATGGTGGTACTGGAATGGTGTCACTGGGACAACAGCACCAGGACTGGCCTTGCTAGGATGGCAACACCCGCATGACCTCGCCGGGATGGTGACATTAGGACCTGCCTCACTGGGATGGCACCAGATTGACCTTACCAGGATGGTGGCACTGGGATGGCCTTGACAAGATGGCACCAGGATTAACTTCACCAGGACAACACTGGGATGGTGGCACCAGAATTAGCCTTGATGAGATAGCACCAGGACTGGCCTTACTGGGATGGCACTGGAGCTGGCATTACCGGGACTAGCCTCACTGGGATGGCACCGGGATGGTCTTACTGGGACTGGCCTCTCTGAGACACCGCTGGGATGGGTCTTGCTGGGACTGGCCTTGCTGGGACTGGCTTCACTGGGACAGCGCTGGGATGGCCTTACTGGGACGGTGACACCGGGATCACTGTGGGATGGCCTTGCCACAAGGGCTCTGGGACTGTTCTTGCTGGGATGGCCTCTCCCACATGGCATCAGGATGGCACCAGGGTGGCCTCACTGGGACAGCACTGGGGTGGCCTACCTGCACCTGTGACCTGTCCATGTTCCTTCATGATCACCCCATTCAGGGCTGGGGGGACCCCAGACCTCCCCTCCTGCCCTGTTGGTCCTTATGGGCTCAGGGGAGCCAGGGACTGGGACTACTCGCTGTGGGGCTGGAGCCCTCCATGGTGGTGGTTTTGGCCATTGCTGCCTTTGGTGGAGGCCACGGATGCTGGAGAGCTGTGCTCTGCTGCTAGCCAGGGCTCAAAGCTTGCCTGTGCACCGACTCCTTTCCTTCCCTCAAATTTCCAAACCCATAAGCTGCCTTCACCCCTTTGAGGAAGAGGAAGAGACCACCCAAAATCCTGAGGTCTCCATGGTCTGTAAGGTTGCATGGCCAGACTGGAAGGGGAAGGGGTTGTGCTCCGCTTTGTTGGCCATCAGAGGAGCCACATCTAGGCAGACACGACCACTGAGCTGCTCCAGCTCTCTGTAACGGTGAAGGGGGGATTTGCCCTACTTGGGGAGGGCGTGCAGTGGGGCGAGGGGCTCCAGCTTTCACTGTCGACTTCCCTCCTTACAGAGCTCCTACCCCATCTGGGAGGATTTCAACTCAAAGGCCACCAAGCTGCACTCGCAGCTCAGGTGAGTGGCTGGGAGTGGCAGGGACCCCCCCCTCCACACAGGCACATCCCAGGGTGCCCAGCACCCACTGAATTCCCCCCTCACTCTCTGCCGCAGGACCACGGTGCTGGCTGCAGTTGCCTTCCTGGATGCCTTCCAGAAAGTGGCCGACATGGCCACCAACACCCGAGGTAGGGTCCTCCCCGGCCAGGGGCGGGCGTCCCTGGGCTTGGCTGGGCAGGGGGACAGCTGGAGGTGTCCCCTGCCCACGTGGCTGGGGTGGGCTTCAAGCAGGAACTCCACCATCCAAAGAGATGTGTCCAACCACCCTGAGGTGGAGCATCCCCTGGGAAGCAGGATTAGAAAGATGGGGTGCAGCTGAGGCTGGGGAACGGGTGGGGTGGGCACCCGTGTGGGCGCTGCTCCTCACCACCCATGGGTGCTTAGCCAGCATCTTCTGGTGGGGCTAGTTTGCTTGTGGGGAGATTTTGGGGTGATGCAGCCCCATGCATGGTCTCCTGCACCCATCTCTGCCCCCTGGGATGCACCCAGGTATGGGGCTGAGCCATCCCTTATCCCCTGTGCCCACCTGGGATGTGTCTGGGGTGTCTTGGCTGTGCCAGTGGGCTCTGGGGAAGGAGAATTAGACAGAGGGAGACACAGGAGCCCACGCTTGACTGCTTCAGGGATGAACCCTGACCCACCAGGGAGGCCATATGAAGAGCTGAGGCTGCAGGTGGGGCACCCCCCATGCTGCTATGGGGTGGGGGGCCACACCTCTGGACCCTTTCTGGGTGCTGACTGGCGGCGAGGAGCCACTTCCCACCGCTCAGCTTCTGCCAAGCAGATGGTCCCGGGCTGGTTTGCAGACTGGCGGCATCCAGGCCATCTGGAGCTGCACAGGGAGGAGGAGGAGGAGGCAGCAGCTTGAGCCAGGATCAGCTTTGCCTCCAAACCCACTAGCCCACTGCACCAGGGGGGATTAGGGTTCCCCCAGCTCTCCTCCAGCTCAGGCACTGAAAGCAAGGGAGGGGACATGGAGGGGGGATGCTGGGGACCTGCACAGCAGGAGTCAGCATCACAGGGGCCACCCTGTTAGTGCGGCATCTCGGTGACACCCCAGGACATCCCCGCTTCTTTCTGGGGGGGTGGGAGGCAGAGCAGCATTGTGGGGAAACAGAGGCAAGGCACTTGGTGGGGGGCGTCTGGCAGCCTTGCACATGGTGCACGGGGGAATCGGATTAGGAGCAGCAGAGGCCAGGATAAGAGTATTAGAACTGGGATTAGGAGAATACCCTGGCGCCTGAGGAGAAGGCTCTTGGCCCACAGGCTCCCCTGTTTCTGCAGCACTTGGGGGCTGGTGGGGTACTCAAAACTCCTGCAAAGGGTGGGAGGTGTCTCGAGGCTTTTGTGGGAAAAAAAAAAGGCAGAATATCACTCCCTAGTTTGCACCCAAGAATTTTGGATTGCTGCTTTTCCTGGGATTTGCCAGCAGCGCTGCCACCATGTGGTCATCCTTAGGCTTCAGAGTTAACAGCAATTTCTCCAAAAAGGGATGCTCCTGTTTTCTGTTGCTGGCTGATATCCCTCCAGGGAGCTCTCACTCCCTTTTTATGAGCTTAGGATGGCACCTGGAGGTGAAGGACACAGCCAGCTGCCTGGCACGGAGCCAGGGAGGGAAGCCGGTTCCAGAGCCATTTGCTCCTGGCCAGCCAGTTTCTCAGTCCATGTCTGGCTGACTGTGCAGTACCTTGCCCCACCTCCTTCCTTGACCCCCGCCCCACCCAGCACTGGATTTGAGACAACTGGGAAAAACTAGGAGCAAGTTTTCATTTTGAAGCCTTGGGAAGGGTTATTTAGTGCTTTATTTATTAGTTAGTGGATGTTGATTTATTTATTTAGTGGGTTTATCAGGGTTAAAAAATTAGTCACCCCCAAGCCAGTGTCCCCAAAACCCAGGGCATCTCAGCACAGGTCATCCCCACTGCAAGCCAGCCTGGTATATAAACTGGGCTGGGACTGGTGTAGGGGTGTCCCCTGCCCCTCATCAGCGGCATTTCGCTCCCCTCCCCAGGTGCCACGAGGGACATTGGCTCTGCACTGACCCGCATGTGCATGCGGCACCGCAGCATCGAGGCCAAACTCCGGCAGTTCACCAAGTAAGTGGGCCCAGAGCATCAGTGACACAAGCTGGCCGGGCTCAGCCCTCCCTCTCTGAAGAAGGAGATGCTGGATGTCAGCTGGGGGCACGACCTCCCTCTGGCTCCGGCGCTTTCCCATGCCTTCTGCCTCTCTCTCCCCGCTCCAGTGCCCTCATGGAAAGCCTGATAAACCCTTTGCAGGACAGGATTGAGGACTGGAAAAAAACTGCCAACCAGCTCGACAAGGACCATGCAAAAGGTACAAGTGGGACAGGATGGGTCTGTGCTGGGGGGCTGCACCGGTCAACGCAGGGGTCCCCTCTGACAGCACTTCTGTGCCCCCAGAGTACAAGCGAGCCCGCCATGAGATCAAGAAGAAATCCTCTGATACCCTCAAGCTCCAGAAAAAGGCTCGCAAAGGTGAGGGGGGGGTCTCCTGGGGGGGAATGTACCCTTGCCAGCCCCTCCACGGCACCCCTGGTCAGGGTGGGCATCCTGGATGGGGCACCCTGGCTGCCTCCCAGGGATGGTGGGCACCAGGGGGTCCCGCTGCCCCCCTGCAGAAAGCGGGGTGCCGGTGAGGAGGCAGGGGCACATGCCCCAGCCCTTGGCCTCTTTTCACACTTTTTCTCTGTCTCCTTCTCTCTTCCCTCCCCTCCACATCCTTCCTGTAGAGCTACTTGGTAAGTGAACCGCTGGCCCCCACCCTGGCCCCCTCTCTGCTTCCTCATCTGCTCCTCCTTCCCTGTTCTCCCTGGGGCCGGGGATGCCTCCATCTGTCCAGTCATCTGTCCGTCCATCCATCCACTCCCTGCGCCCCTCTGCTCCCAGCCCTGCTTTTAGCTTAGCTTAGCTTGCACCCTGCATCCCGGGGCGATGCCAGCCCCGCTGCAGTGGCACCCCGGTGGGTCCCCTGGTCCCAAGCACCAGGGATGGGATGGTGGAGGAGCTCCCCCACACAGGGCTGCCATGGGGTGAGGGTGCTCCTAGACCCTCCTGGGGTATGGGCATAGGGGGTGGTCCCCATGGCACTTGCTGGGACGTGAGGATGGGGTGATGTCTCCCAGCCAGAGCCTGGGGGTGGCCTTGGCTTTGCCATGGGACCCCCAGCAGATTTGGAGTGGGGGCATGTCAGGGCACCCCAGGGCTGACGGTACCCCATCTCACAGGGAAGGGGGACCTGCAGCCCCAGCTGGACAATGCACTGCAGGATGTCAATGACATGTACCTGCTGCTGGAGGAGACAGAGAAGCAGGCAGTGCGCAAAGCCCTCATCGAGGAGCGAGGTCGCTTCTGCACCTTCATCACCTTCCTGCAGCCCGTGGTGGTGAGTTCCAGGGGACAGCAAGGGTGGGGGTAGGGGGGGTCGCTGCTGCCTGATGGATGCTGATAGTCCCCCTTGTCTGGCCGCAGAATGGAGAGCTCACCATGCTGGGAGAGATCACCCACCTGCAGGGCATCATTGAGGACCTGGTGGTACTCACTGCTGAGCCCCACAAGCTGCCCCCTGCCAGCGAGCAGGTCAGCAGGGGGGGTCAAGGGGGGCAGGGGAGGGGGGACCTTCTCTGGGGGGCTTAAACCCCACCCTTCCTGCAGGTGATCAAGGACCTGAAAGGCTCTGACTACAGCTGGTCCTACCAGACCCCACCGTCCTCACCTAGCAGCTCCAGCTCCCGCAAGTCTAGCATGTGCAGGTATGGTGGAGTGGCGTCCATGCTGGGAAATCCAGTCCCCTTTATTAACCCTGGGTGGGCCTAATTGTGCTTATGGCCCTCGGGGTTGCTCATGAGGTGCATGTCCACCTCCATGTGTCCATACGGCCAGCTGGTCCTCAGTAATGCGGAGGAACTGGTCTTGGTGCACTGGGATTGGTGTAGGGTTTGGGCTGTTGGAACTATGGGGCAGGACAGGTGCCTAGCACGTGCCCTATCCTTGGAGTTTTGGGGATGGTGCAAACTGTATAGGGGGGTCTAGGGGCAAACATGTCACCTTTGCCATGTGTCCCAGCCTGTCCCCTGCCACTGGGGGACACCAGAAAGGAAAGGGACGCCCCAGGCGGACTGCATGCCTTAGTTTCCCCAGGTTGGGGTGTGGGGCAGGGTACTGGGCTTGCTGCCCAGGGACCCCACCACCTCCGAACCTCCATCTTAAATTCTCTTTTCCTTCCTTTGTCCTCCCCGCCGGCGTGTCCCCACCCCGCCGGCGCCCCCCCCAGCAGCGTTAGCAGTGCCAAGGGTGGCATGGCGTGGCCTGGCGGGGCTCAGACCTGCTCACCCAGTTCCACCTATCGCTACCGCAGCCTGGTGCAGCCCCCCACCACCACCACCCGCCTCTCCAGCGTCTCCTCCCATGACTCTGGCTTCATCTCCCAGGATGCCGCTTACTCCAAACCGCCTTCCCCCATGCCCTCAGACATCACCAGCCAGGTACGGGCCAGGGGGGTCAGCACCACGCACCCCTGTACCTCAGTTTCCCCTTCTGTAGGATGGGTGGGTGCTGCTGGGTGCAACACAAGGGTCTGGAGTGGAGGTGATAGGACTCCCCCCCCAGGCATGTTTCCAGCTGCATTGGCATCACGGGAGATAAATATTGTGAATACTGGAGGATGCCTGCCCTGCTCAGGGGCACCACAGGTCACACTGCAGAGAAACCCCATCTGTGACCCCCTCTCCCCAGGGATAGGGCACAGATTCCCCACCCCATGACAGGGGAACAGGTTATTTCCCAATCGCCCCAGGCCCCAGTTTGTGCCAGTCCCCCACCAGGCAGCATGGAGCAAAGCTTCCCCTTCACCCTGCATCCAACTCAGTGCCAAGGATGCTCCAAGATCCCCCGGCACCCCCCAGGAGCTGCTGATGCCTCATGCTGGCTGTGCCACTGGCCTGCCTGGTACTGCCAGCACTGCCTGCTCGCACTAACCGGCATCGCCAACCTGGCAAGAGCCCCTGCGGATCCCAATGCTGTGGCTGGGGGGACCGTCCCCGCTCCCCAGAATGACTGTTGGCATCACTGAGCTTGGGGTGAGCGGGTGGAAAGGGTTGGGGCTGAGAATCCTGGTTTCACCCACCCGGCGCCTCCCCAGCTCCGCAGCCCCTGCTGCCGGGTCGGATCCTGCTCACCTTCCCACATCTGCTGCTGTGGGAGAGGCGGGCTGGGGGCCTGGGTTGGCTGAGGAAGCCATGGGTGCTGCTCTAACCCAGGGCCACAACTCTGCCTGTGCTTGCTAACTGCCTCTTCTCTCTCCCTTGGGCTCCTGGCTCGGCCTCGCGGCATGGCAGAAGTCCTCCAGCTCAGCATCCTCGGAGGCCTCCGAAACCTGCCAGTCGGTTAGCGAGTGCAGCTCCCCAACCTCGGTTAGTTCTTGCTCCACTGCTGGGGCATGGGCAGATGGCGGAAAGGAGAAGCCTTCAGCAGCAGCACCCTCCTCTTCCTCTCCTCCCCTCCCTGGCACTGTCCCCCATCCCACCAGGGTTGTTTTGCACGTGGGTCCCCCACACCTGGGGCAGAGCATCCTGGGCAGCACCGGTGGCTCAGGGGACATCAGTGCGTGCCCCCTCCCACCCTGCCCTGCTTTTAGCTCCTGGCCCTGGTGTCCCCAGTGTCACCTCATGCTTTTGCCCATTGCAGGACTGGTCCAAGGCCAGCCCATACGACCAGCCGGTGGTCCCCACCCTGCAGCGGCGCAAGGACCGCGTGGAGCACCTGCGGGAAGCCGAGATGGGCTCACCCGCCGGTGGGTACCCAGGCATCAGCAGCGAGGATGCTCCCAGGCCCCGGATGTCACCAGCTACAATTGCTGCGAAGGTACCAGCTCCAGTGGGGCACACACAGAGGTGGTGGGCTTTTGAGGGGTTCCTAGGGTAGGAGCCAGGGTGCTGAAGTTGCTCCCTTGCCCCCACAGCATGGGGAGGAGGTGTCCCCTGCTGCCAGTGACCTGGCCATGGTCTTGACCCGGGGGCTGAGCCTGGAGCACCAGAAGAGTAGCCGGGACTCGCTGCAGTACTCCAGCGGCTACAGCACACAGACCACCACACCCTCCTGCTCCGAGGACACCATCCCTTCCCAAGGTACCCTCCCTTACTGCAGCATGAGGTGCCTGGGGCCACCCAAAATGGCTCTGAGAGGGAGAAAGGGGACAGCAGAGGCTTTGGTGGTCCTGGGGCATGTCTGCATGCACTGGGTGTAGAATCAGGCTGTGCTCACATCACACGGGCTGGTGGGGTGAAGATTTAATGTATGTCGGGGGTTCAGTATGCAGCCCAAGCGTCATGCCACACAGTAACCATGAGACTTCCTGATTATTTGGGTGTTAGATGGGTGTTAGTTGGGACTTGATGGATATGGTTGTGCTGGGCAGTCCAATAACAGGTAGCATCATGGTGGGGTGTGGTTGGTGACGGCTTGCAGTGATGTGTTTGTGCACAGTGGTTGGGTACAGGCAGAGACGGTGGCAGATGGTGGGTGATGGTGCCAGAGGTGGTGACTGGAGATCGAGTAACCACAGAGACAGTTGTGTTGTGCTGTGGTTGTGTTGGCATGGTGATGGCTGAGCCAGTTGTGAGACGTGAAGGTGACAGTGGACATTGGCTGTGATCACCTTGTGATGGCAGTGGTTGGGATGGTTGTGATAGTGATGGTTGGGTTTGATTATGACTGTGTGGTGATGATAGTTGAGGCCACTTGTGTTGGCAATGGTGGGGGCTGGTTGTGATCACTGCTGGTTGCAGTGATGCCAGTTTGGTTTGGTTGTGATCTCAGTGTGATGGATGGGCTTGACTGTGGTTGCCTTCTGATTGTGATGATTGGGCTTGATGGTTGAGCATGTTGTGCCAGCAATGGTTGGGGCCAGCAGGGATTGCATTGCAATGGTGCTGGTTGAGTTTGATTGTGGTCATGCTGCAGCGGCAGTGGTTGGGACTGGCTGCAATTGGACTGTGAAGGTGGTGGTTGGGTTTGGCAGTGCCAGCTGTGCCGCCCACCTGACCATGCTGCCCCCTCCCCAGGCTCTGACTACGACTGCTACTCAGTGAACGGTGATGTGGAGTGTGACCCCCAGAGCGACTTCGACAAGTCCTCCACCATCCCACGCAACAGCAACATTGCCCAGAACTACCGGCGGATGATCCAGACCAAGCGTCCCGCCTCCACTGCTGGGCTGCCCACTGGCACCAACCTACCAGCCGGCACAACCCCAGGGGTAGCCACCATCCGCCGCACGCCCTCCACCAAACCCTCGGTCCGCCGTACCCTCTCCAATGCTGGTCCCATCCCCATCCGACCCCCCATTGTCCCCGTGAAGACCCCTACAGTGCCCGACTCCCCCAGCTACACCGGTCCCACACGGGTGGGCAGCGAAGAGTGTGTCTTCTATGCCGATGACGCCTCGCCAAACCCCCTGGATTTTGCCAAAGCTTCACCCAAGCGGCTGAGCCTTCCCAACACCGCCTGGGGCGGCGGTGCCATGGAGATCTCTGTCTACCCCGGGGCTAGCCAGCACCTCTCCACTGAGGAAGAGGAGGACCAACAGTTGGCTGCCAACCGGCACAGCTTGGTGGAGAAGATTGGTGAGCTGGTGGCTGGCGCCCACGCCCTGGGGGAAGGCCAGTTCCCCTTCCCCACCACCCTCACGGGGTCTGGTCCCAGTGAGGAGACCCCTGCGCCCCCCCCAGCGGCCTCCATGGACCCCCCGGCCGAAGACATGCTGGTGGCCATCCGGCGTGGGGTGCGCCTGCGCAGGACCGTCACCAACGACAGGTCGGCCCCGCGGATATCGTGATGATGCCCCAGGCAGTGGGGATGTGCCCACCATGGCTGATGGATCCCCCTGGGGGCACCCGCTGCACCTCCCTGGGAGCACACCCACCCACCAGCACCCGCCGCCCCCTTGCTGCCCCCTGCTTTCTGCTCCTCTGTCTCCTCCTTCCCTTCCCTCCTGGCCCTTTCCTTATGTCTTTTATTCACTTGTTCTCTCTCTCGGGTTTTTCCGCCCCTTTTTCTCTTTTTCTTTTTTCTCTTTTCTCGTTTTCTCTTACTCTTCTCTTATTCTTTTTGTATTTGTCTCTTTCTTCTTTCCTTCATTTTTCTCCTTTTCTTTATTCTCTTTTTCTTCTCTTTTCCTCTCTTTCTGTTTTCTTCTATTCTTTTAATCTTTCTCTTACTTTTTTCTCTTCTTTTTCCTTTTTTCCTCTTTTTCTCCTTTCCTTTTTTCTCTTCCCTTTTTCCTCTCTTTTCCTTTATTTCTTGTTTCATTTGCTCCTCTCTTTTTTCCTCTTCTCTCTCTGTTTCTCTTTTTCCCCTCCCTTTTCTGCCCCCCTCTCCCTCCCCAGGGGCAGGCAGGTGTCCCCAGCCCCAGCAAGAGGGGACGGTGCCAGCGGGGCCATGGCAGGAGCAGCACCAGGAGTGGGGGGTCCCTGTCCCCATCCACCCCCAACTGCCTGCTTGTGGCCAGCACAGCTCAGCCACATTTCAGGGGTCAGGAGCAGCAGGGAGGGGGCTGAGGGGGTAGTATGGTGGGCGGGAGGGGGGACACAGTACAGCCCCCTCCAATTTGGGGGAACACAGGGATGCAGTGGCCAAGGAAGCCGATCCTCCTCTTTGCCCCACCAGGGATTACTGGGGACCCCCTCCAGTCCCCCCAAACCCCGTCCCTCTCCCTCAGCACCCACAGACTCTGCGCAGGGTTCTGCTGAGGGGGGGTTTCTGGGGGATGGGGGGTTCACCCAGGCCCCCCCAAACCGAAGCAGCTGATTTCTGCCAGTGGCTGGAGGAAAGCACAACCCCCGGCCCCCCCCACTGTACATAGCCCCACCACCCCCCCGCTGTCTGTCGCATCGCAGCCCCCTCCCACCCTTCCCCTTAGGAATAACGATTTAGTTCGCCCCACACCCCTTCGCTGCCCAGAACCGCTGATGCCAAGTGACAAATGTTTGGGTTTGGGGGGTGGGGGGGTGGGAGTGTCTCTTATTTTGTACAGAAAACAAAAATTCCTTGGAAAAGAAAAAAAAGCCAACCTGTCTTTCAACTGAAGTAACTTTTCTGGTGCTGTTGTTAACTTGGTCCTTTTTTTTTTTTTTTTTCTGTTTGTTTTAATTTATTTCCCCTCCGTGCTCCTGCCTCTGCCGCCGCTTCCCCCCACCCCATCCCTCTGCCACATTTCTTTCTCTTTCTTCCATTCCCTCTTTTCTTTTAATTTTTTTTTAATGCTAATTCCCCTCTTTCCCACCTGCCTCCCGATTTTCATAGTCACTGCTACAAGTAACGAATGCACTGTGAAGATTCCAGTATTAATAAAGGTTGTACTGTAATATAATAGCCTCACATGCAGCTCTATGGATGTGCTGGTACCCTGGGGGTCACCTCAATAATGGCGGACAAGTGGAAAGGTCCTGTCACCCCTTTGGGGTGCCCATGGTTGGGGAGAGGGTGGGTGCTGTGGGATACAGTGAGAGGTGCGACAACCCCATGATCAAGGTGATGGGAGACCCCAGGATGCAGAAGACTGTCCCTTTGCCCCATTCCCTCTGGGAAAAAGGGTGCAGGCAATGCCCCACCACCACCTCCACCCATCCCGGCAGCGCCTGTGGCGCTGTCTCCCAAATTACTGGCAGGATTGCCAAACCTTGCCAGGGCAGCTCAACAAGCTGTGGCAGGCAGCAGGGATGGAGGGGCTCAGGATGGGCAGCGTCCTGCTGACTGGCTGCGATGGGGAGCTTGGCCTGGGGCTGCTGAAGGGCTTGCTGGAGCAGCCCAGCCCACCTCAGCACCTCTTTGCTGCTTGCCTGGACCCCAGCGAAAGTAAGGAGGGTGCCAGGACGGGGCAGGGACAGGGGGGTCAGCTCCAGGACAGGCTGGGAAATGCAGAGCCTGGGAGTGCCACCATCCCTACTTGGCTTTGGGGAGTGTCAGTACCCCATCACTGAACGGGCCTGGAAAAATACATATATTTAGTTAAATTTTTTTGCCATTCTTGGCATAGATGACTGCATGGTGGGGGGTTGCCAGAGGGGTGGGATTGCCAGCAGCCCCCACAGCTGGGACATTGCTGCTGGGGGCTTTGAAGCCACCGAGGGCTCAGCCAGGTGCAGAGTAGCAGCAACTCGCCTTGACTCTCTCCCACAGGGGCTTGTCAAAACCTGTTGGCCATGGCACATGGAGCTGCCCAGTTCCCACCCCAGCATGAGGCATAGCCACTCCCCTGCCAAGCCTCTCCACCTTACACCCACCCACACCCCACCCTCTTCTCTGTGTAGGCTATCAACACGGTGTCTTTGGGTTGCCCCAATGTCATGGTCCTGCCTCTAGGTAGGTGCTAGGGTGGGAAGGGGTACTAAGCCTCTTGGGACTTAATGGCACCCATGGGTGAGTCTCTGAAATGCCACCCAAGCAGGCAGGTTCCTCAGGTTGGCTCAGCCCAACCAGGTCACTGCTAGGACCAGAAGGCTGCTCAGTGGCCAGTAGCTGCCTCGTACCATGTCCTACAGCATCTTAACTGGGCCATGGCCCCTCCCCCAGCCCATTTCCAAGCCTTCTTGTCCCCTTGTAGATGTGACAGACCCCAGTAGCATCAAGGCAGTGGTCAGGAAAGTGTGGGAGGAGGTGGGAACCGCAGGCCTCAACCTCCTGATCAACAATGCCAGCACCATGTGCCACAGCATGCTGGCCACCAAGACAGCAGAAAACATGACCCTTGTCTACACGTCCATCATCAATGGGTCCCTGCAGACAAGCCAGGTGAAGCCACACGCACCCTGTGCCCCAAATACTGGGGGAGGGAGGGGGGGAAGAGGATGGTAATGCCCAAGTGCCTGTCCCCCGCAGGCAGCTGAGGGTGAAGGGCAGCAGCATAGGATGAGCTGCAGCAGAGCTGCCATCGTTGACATCTCCGGTATCCTGGGCTCCACTGAGGCAGCGGAGGTTTGGGCGGGGAGGCAGGACATCTGCTACCACTGCAGCAAGGTACTGCTGCCAGAAGAATGGCAAGGAAGTTGGGGGGGGGGGGGGGGGGGGGGGGGCGGGGATGGGATGGTGTTACCTGCTGCAGGATTCCCCACCTCTCTGGCTGTGGCAGGGCCACCCCATGACAGTGGTAGCTGTGGCCCCAGGTTGCTCTGAACATGCTCACCAAGTGTCTGGCCCTGGAGTATGGGGGCAGCAGGCTCCTCTGTGTGTCCGTGGACCCCGGCTGTGTGACACCGCCCTTGGGACCAGGATTGGTGAGTGACGGGAGGTGCACAGGCACCATGGCACAGCAAAGTTCCACAGACATCCCTTTGTGGGGCAATTCTTCCCATGGCCATCCCTTCCCACGAGCACCCCTTGCCCCAGGCAGCCCATCCATGGACATGCCTTCCCACACCCAACCCTTCCTGGCTTCATCCCCCTCCCAGCCGCACCCACAGGCCCCTCTGCGTCCCCCCTCAGTCCCGGGGAGCTGCACTACGGCAGCAAAGGGCCAGCTCTGGCCTCGCCCCTAAACCATCCACTTTCTTCCCTTTTTTTTTAATTTCCCATCCCAACCATGTGTCAGCAGAGGGCACCCGGGCCCCGTGCTTGGTGCTGGCAGGAGGGCTGCACCCAGGGTTCTGCCGTCAACTCCCCCCAGTTCGCCTTCTCCTCTGACCATGCCAAGGCAAGGTTCAAGACAAGTAGCTTCTTGCAGCATAGCTGGGCAGGCCTTACCCCCACTCTAGCGCTCAGAGCAAAAATACTAATCCCTTTTTTATTAGGAACTGTAAAATTAACCTCCAGCCTTATAGCATCCAAATTAGGGATGATTAATTTGTGCAAAGCTCTAGCCCTTGGATGCTAGCGCATCCCCAGCCTCTCCCAACCTGCCCCAGCCAGAGCTGGCATCCCACTGCTCCCGGAGGTGCGGCTGAATGTGCCAGGAAGGGGTTTTGGCTGACTTTTTTTCCCATGTCCTTGAGCCTGGCAGGGCTCTGCGAGGGTGGAGGAGAGTGTGCAAGGGCATCCTGCAGCTGCCAGCCCAGGTCTCAGCCACCATCAATGGCCCTTTCTGGGACTGGAGAGGATAGAGCCTACCCTGGTGAGAGCAGCACCCAGCCACAGCAGCCACTGAGCTCAGTAAAGTTGATTAATTGCCATTTCCAGGCTCACTCTGGTTCTGTAGGGTGGGAAAAGGGACCACCTGCTTGGGGGGGTGAGAGCTGGTATTGCTGTCCCACCACCCAGGGATGCTGGCTTGGGCTGGGACAGCAGAGGGGAGGATGTTCCAAGCGAGGTCCCACATCCTAGTGCCAAGCTCCAGGGACTGAGGGATCCCTCTGGGCACCTTCCCACTCCCCAAAGGGCAGGTCTGGATACAGCCTCACTCTATGGTCATAAGCCATGCTGGCTGGTGGCCTGGACCATTCCAGACAGCCCAAAACTGCAGACACAGCAAATCCTTACCAGAGCCCAATTCTCTTCCTTTTCCAGCAGGTGGGGGGGTTTTCACAGCAGGAGCACCTCCCAAGCCCTAGCATGTCCCTAGGGATGTCTTTTGGGCCCTCAGCACCTCACCCTCGGCTGACCCCACACTGCATCCATCCCATCTCACAGTGTATCACAAGATACTTCAGACAGAATCCCAGTCCCCATTACATGAGCGCATTTCTGTGGCCGCTCTCAGTTAACATGTTTGAAGCCATCTCTTGAAAGATATCAGATTAAAAAAAAAGTCCCAGATAAAAATGTTGCAACATCTCAAGTGGGCACTTGGGCTGGAAATGCAGGGCTTTAGCATGCCTCAAGCCCAGATGGTTGATGCAGGCGCGCTCTGGGAAGCCTGGCCAGGGTCACTTTGGTGGGGCAGCTTCAGTTTTCCCACAGGTGAGGAGCACAGGGGACCATTCCCATGCTTGATGTTAGGGAGTGAGAGCTCAGCCCTGGGGGCTTGGGCAGCCCCAGGTGGGGCTCTGGACCACCTCGGGGCTATTTGTTAAGACCCTGCAGGAGTGGGCGAGGGGGTCCCTCAAATTAAACCCCTTTCTCAAGCAGCAGATCATAGCTGATGGGCTTTATGTGAGCTCTGTGTGGGCTTTATATAAACATGACCCATCACTAGGCATGAAGGGAGGGTGAGGAGAGGAGGAGGTAGTGGAAGACATTGCATCCGGTTCTTGCTGCAGTGCCTCACCTGCACACTTTCATAGACTTTGTAATCCCAAGCAGCCCGCAGCAAGGAATACACCAGTTAAGGGCTATAATAGTTGATTACGGTAATTAACTAAGCTGGGAAGTGGGGAGGCAGCCAGCCAGGCCCCAGCCCCTCCAGCACGCTGCCTGCACTGCTCCGCCAAGCACAACAAACAAATCCAGATGTTTTCTTGCCGGGGAAGTGGCTGGAGCTGACAGAGGTGACTTGGCAGACAGTGGCTCTGAGGGATCCCTATATCAGGGCGAATATCTCCCCCCCCAATGATGAGGGAGGGGACTGACACCCCGAATGAGGAGGCAGCTGGGGTTCTCTCTGCTGGTCCTTTATTTCAGGTAAGGTTGGAGGCTCCAAGGACCCGGTTGGAAGCTGAGCTGCAATGCTGAGCACTAGAGAATTACCTGGTGTTTAACAAAAGCTGAGGGAAAAATACAAACTGACAGGAACTGGGCAATGCCCTCGCCCTGCTGCAGGCAGGGCAGCATGCCCCCCTCAGGCAGCCAGCAGCTGCCTGCCCACGGGGAGCTGGGTCTGAGCCCCCCTGCCTGCACCCCTGCAGAAGGTGCCTGGCATTTCAGATGGGGCCAGCCTCATGGCTGTGAACAGTCCCAGATCCCAGAGGGGGTGGCATTTGGTCCTGGAGTGGGTGGCATTTGTCCCCTTTTACACCTTCCTTGGGGACTCCCAAGGGGTTCTGCCGGGGGGACAGACAGAGAAGAGGCAGCATCCTGGGCCCCATGGCAAGGAGAAGACATCAAGCGAGGGGTCTTCTGCAGCATTAGGTGGACTCCCACTGACCTGGGCGGAGGGAACAGGTGTCACCAGGTGGGACAGGACTCCCATGCCTGGCAGCTCCATCCCACAAGTCCCCACTCACAGGGCACTCTGTAGAGCATCTGCATGACCTTGAGGCAGTTGTCCAGCAGTGCCTTGGGGCGCACAGCCTTCCTCCGGCTCTCGACACCTGTGCTGTGGACCAGCTTCACCAGGTCGGCCACCACGGTTTCCACATCCGTCTACAGGGACAGGTCACCGGGGCATCAACAAGATGTCCCCAGGACAAGAGGGTGCGCAAAAGGCTGCAGCTGTTGCATTGGCCGGGAATCGAACCCGGGCCTCCCGCGTGGCAGGCGAGAATTCTACCACTGAACCACCAATGCCAGATGTGGCGCAGCCCCCCCACCCCTGCCCCACGGCCCTGCACCCAGCACGAGGGGACCAGCAGGGACAGGCACTGCCGGCTGTGAACCACCCCAGGCAGGGGACCCCCAACAGGCACTTCTGATGCCGGGGATCAAGCCATGGGAGCGCCTCTTCCTGCTGCCTCAGATATCACCGCCAGCAAATGGGGGGTTGTCATTAGCCTTCAGAGTTAACGCTCTGATGAGAAGACCCAGCAAAGCTCGTGCTCTCCTCGGAGGGGCTGTGGAGCCTGCCCCGTGGCACAGGACAACCCAGCCACACTTTGGGTTCATCCTGGACACCCCGCTGTGACAGACCACCCCCAGCCAGTACCCAAATGCAGCTGCCTCCAAGGTGCGGCAGCACATCCCAGCCCCCAGCAGCACATGGCCGCATGGAGCCCAAGTCAGGTGCTATGGAGGTGAAGAGCAGGACATCAGGGCTGCATGGGCTGGGAACCAAATCTAGGCTCTTTGGGGCAGCAGCAAAAAGTATTCCACTGAGCCAACAATGCCAGATGTAGGGCTGCTCACGGATGCCCTAAGACTCTGGGGCCTGGGCATCTCTGACAGGGGCCTGGACCCCCCACTGCTCTTGAGCCAGTGTCGTTCACTGACACAGAGCAGGTGATCCTCACTGCCACCAAGCCACAGACACTCACTAACACCGAGACAGGAACCCTCACTGCCAAAAAGCCAGTGTCCCTCCTGCCACCCAGCAGAGATGCTCCCTGTCACCAAACCAGCTCCTCCCACTGCCCCCACGATACCACCAGGCCAGGGACACTCACTGCAGAGCTGGTGCTGCCATCCTCAGAGCCTGAGTACCCACACAGCGGCCACAGGGATAGTGGCACCCAGGAGGCCGAGGGCACCCCTTGCTAGCCAACATAACCCCCCCCACAGCACAAGAGGGTGCGCAAAAGGCTGCAGCTGTTGCATTGGCCGGGAATCGAACCCGGGCCTCCCGCGTGGCAGGCGAGAATTCTACCACTGAACCACCAATGCCAGATGTGGCGCAGCCCCCCCACCCCTGCCCCACGGCCCTGCACCCAGCACGAGGGGACCAGCAGGGACAGGCACTGCCGGCTGTGAACCACCCCAGGCAGGGGACCCCCAACAGGCACTTCTGATGCCGGGGATCAAGCCATGGGAGCGCCTCTTCCTGCTGCCTCAGATATCACCGCCAGCAAATGGGGGGTTGTCATTAGCCTTCAGAGTTAATGCTCTGATGAGAAGACCCAGCAAAGCTCGTGCTCTCCTCGGAGAGGCTGCGGAGCCTGAGCCTGGGCACAGGACAACCCAGCCACACTTTGGGTTCATCCTGGACACCCCGCTGTGACAGACCACCCCCAGCCAGTACCCAAATGCAGCTGCCCCTGGGCCGCAGGTGCACCCTCCAGTCCCAGGCAGCCCCCGCTGCCACCATGCCGGGAGCCCTCAGTGCCACCGAGCCACGCACACTCACTGCCACTGAAAGCCGTGGACACTCACTGCCACCAAGCTCCTCCCCTCCCCCCACAGCTCCCTGCCATAGCCACTGGGAAGTATAAAAGGGATGCTGGTTCTGCTCTGCCCACCCAGCAATGCCACCCTGGAGCGGCCGTGCAAGCGCCCGGGGGAGCCAAGGGAGAAGAACCACTGCATTCCCCGGCAGCCCGCCCCAGGACACCGGGGTGCGCAAAAGGCTGCAGCTGTTGCATTGGCCGGGAATCGAACCCGGGCCTCCCGCGTGGCAGGCGAGAATTCTACCACTGAACCACCAATGCCAGATGTGGCGCAGCCCCCCCACCCCTGCCCCACGGCCCTGCACCCAGCACGAGGGGACCAGCAGGGACAGGCACTGCCGGCTGTGAACCACCCCAGGCAGGGGACCCCCAACAGGCACTTCTGATGCCGGGGATCAAGCCATGGGAGCGCCTCTTCCTGCTGCCTCAGATATCACCGCCAGCAAATGGGGGGTTGTCATTAGCCTTCAGAGTTAACGCTCTGATGAGAAGACCCAGCAAAGCTCGTGCTCTCCTCGGAGGGGCTGTGGAGCCTGCCCCGTGGCACAGGACAACCCAGCCACACTTTGGGTTCATCCTGGACACCCCGCTGTGACAGACCACCCCCAGCCAGTACCCAAATGCAGCTGCCTCCAAGGTGCGGCAGCACATCCCAGCCCCCAGCAGCACATGGCCGCATGGAGCCCAAGTCAGGTGCTATGGAGGTGAAGAGCAGGACATCAGGGCTGCATGGGCTGGGAACCAAATCTAGGCTCTTTGGGGCAGCAGCAAAAAGTATTCCACTGAGCCAACAATGCCAGATGTAGGGCTGCTCACGGATGCCCTAAGACTCTGGGGCCTGGGCATCTCTGACAGGGGCCTGGACCCCCCACTGCTCTTGAGCCAGTGTCGTTCACTGACACAGAGCAGGTGATCCTCACTGCCACCAAGCCACAGACACTCACTAACACCGAGACAGGAACCCTCACTGCCAAAAAGCCAGTGTCCCTCCTGCCACCCAGCAGAGATGCTCCCTGTCACCAAACCAGCTCCTCCCACTGCCCCCACGATACCACCAGGCCAGGGACACTCACTGCAGAGCTGGTGCTGCCATCCTCAGAGCCTGAGTACCCACACAGCGGCCACAGGGATAGTGGCACCCAGGAGGCCGAGGGCACCCCTTGCTAGCCAACATAACCCCCCCCACAGCACAAGAGGGTGCGCAAAAGGCTGCAGCTGTTGCATTGGCCGGGAATCGAACCCGGGCCTCCCGCGTGGCAGGCGAGAATTCTACCACTGAACCACCAATGCCAGATGTGGCGCAGCCCCCCCACCCCTGCCCCACGGCCCTGCACCCAGCACGAGGGGACCAGCAGGGACAGGCACTGCCGGCTGTGAACCACCCCAGGCAGGGGACCCCCAACAGGCACTTCTGATGCCGGGGATCAAGCCATGGGAGCGCCTCTTCCTGCTGCCTCAGATATCACCGCCAGCAAATGGGGGGTTGTCATTAGCCTTCAGAGTTAACGCTCTGATGAGAAGACCCAGCAAAGCTCGTGCTCTCCTCGGAGGGGCTGTGGAGCCTGAGCCTGGGCACAGGACAACCCAGCCACACTTTGGGTTCATCCTGGACACCCCGCTGTGACAGACCACCCCCAGCCAGTACCCAAATGCAGCTGCCTCCAAGGTGCAGCAGCTCCATTGTGGTAGCAGGGGCCTGGGAGAAGAGGCAGGACTTCTGCTACTGCTGCAACAAGGTACCACCACTGAGAAAACAGGGATGAAGCCGAGGTTCACCTTCTGTAGCATGCCCCCTCAGGCCGTGGCACTTGCCATCCCACGACCGTGGTGGTGACCGTCTCATTCCGTCTCCCAGCCCCCCAGGGTGTGGTTGGAGGCAAGAAAAAGGTATAACTGCATTGGCCGGGAATCGAACCCGGGCCTCCCGCGTGGCAGGCGAGAATTCTACCACTGAACCACCAATGCCAGATGGAGAAGAAAGCCCCCAGCCCTGTCTCACGGCCCTGCACCTCGGGTGCCAATCTCTGCCCTCCAGCACGCTGCCCACGCCGGCCCTCCCACATGCAGCGGCGCTGTGCACGCCCGTGTTGCGCACCCCGCGGTGTTCATGCCTGTGCGCGTGTGTCCTCACACCACGTCTGTGTGCCGTGTGGGTATGTGTTCCACTTCTGCACCCCCACATCTGTCCGTGTGCCATGTGAGCAGGCAGCACACCTGTCTGCATGCACAGGCACCGGGCACTTGCACGCTGCCCATGCACGCAACACCCCTGCAAAGGGTGTGCAAGGCTGTGTGCGAGCCTGCAGCCAGGCTGGAGTGCCGGGGGATGCCGGGGTCTCCCCACCTGTCGGTACTTGCTGTACTCCTTGCCCAGGGCGTCGAAGAGCTGGCACAGCTCCTGGGTGTACTTCCAGGATGGGTGCTTCTCCGGCAGCACCTCGTGGATCCGCAGCACTGCCTGGGAGTTGATGTGGAACCAGAGGTACCGCAGCGCTGGCTCCGACACTGTCCTGTTGCGCTGCGGGTGAGAAGGTGCACCGGGTGAGACCCAAGCAGCCCCCGCGGGTCCCCAGAGCGTCCCCATCACGGGGCCATCCCCTGCTACCGTCTTACCAGGTGGGTGATGTTGGACGGCCTCAGCACCTCTTCGTACTGGACCTGGACCTTGTAGTTGATAGGGAAGTAGTGCTTCTGGAAAGGTGGATAAGAGCAGAGGGCCTGGCAGCAAAGTGACAGGGACATCGCTGCCAGCCTCAGCGTGACACCGGTGATCCGGTGGAAAAGCCTCTTGATGTGGTCAACCCCCAAAGATGCACCAGAAGAAGCAGCTCTGGGCACCGTTTGGTACAAGTTTCCCCCAGTAAACAAAAAAGAAAACGCAACACACACCCCCAGCACCCGGTCACTGTAGAGGCCTCGGGTGTTGCCCCCCTGTGTCCCCCCTCCCACAGCAAAGCGGGGCCTTGCAGTGCCACATATCTCCCCAACCCCACCCCCCAAACTGGGGGTTACCATGTACTGCAGGCGCATCTCGTACTGCAGCTTGTCCTGGAGCAGGCGGGTGATCTCGCATTCACCTGGCGCAGCAGCCTCCAGCCCCAGCACAGCCAGGACACCTGGGCAGCCAACAGTGAGCGGCGTGAGCCCCCCCACAGAGCCACCCACCGGGGTGACCCCCCGAGGCCATCCCCCCGCCATGTCCCCGAGCTGTACTCACACAGGACGGCTGCGTAGCCCGCCTGCATGTTGACGGCCGCTGTCGGTGGAGCCCCGGGCTGCACCTACATGGCCGGAGCTCACCGGGAGCCTCCTGGGCGGCGGTGCATGCGGCGGGGGGACGAGGGATGGGTGCAGCCCCCGGGCGCTGGGCTGCTCTCCGGGATCCCCGGGCGGGTGCCCCCTGCCATGGATGGGGAGTCAGTCCCCCTCCCCGGCCGTCCCCGCTGGCTTCTCCTCTCCAGCTGGCTGCGGGGAAGCAGCAGGTCCCGGGGCCATCACAGGGTGCCGGCAGGGATGCGCTCCGCGGGGTGCAGGACCCCCCCTGCACTGCAAGAGGGGATCTGGGGGGAGAGAGCCCCGGCTGCAGCCCCAGGGCAGGCGGGCACCCGGGCTGCAGCCCCCAGGGAAGGCACCCGCTCCGCGCCCAGCGGCTGTGGGACAGGGGTGGCCCCACAAGAGCCCCGGGTGACCCTGGAGGGCTGTGGGTGGCGTGGAGCCGTGGCTGCCTGTGCCCCGCTCGGGGCAGGGCTGCCAGGGCTTCCCCCGGCACCGCCCCCAGGGGATTTCCAAGAGCGGGGGGGGGGCAGTCCAGCACCGTTATCCCAGGAGTGAGTTTGTCCGACCTTAGCAGGAGCTGAGCTAAGAAGCGCTGGGGGATGGCGAAGCTGCCAATCCACCCCACGCTGGGTCCCCACGCAGAGGAGGATGCGTCGTGTCCCAGCGCTGTCACCACACAGGAAGGGGACCGCAGCGTGTCCCTATGCGTGCCCTCCACAGCATGTCCCCAAGCGAGACGGCGGGGGGTGGCAGCTGCTGTGTCCCAGCACAGTGTGGCACACACAGAAGGGCCCCCTCCCGTGTACCCACACCACATCCCCTCCTGAAGGGGGCCATGTCCTGTCCCCACCCCACATCCCCACGTGAAAGGGACCCGCGTTCCATGTCCCCATGCAAACTCGGCCGTGCCGCGTCCCCACACCGCGTCCCCACGCGGGGCCGTGCGTGACCAGCCCCGCACCTCCGCGCCCCCCCCCCCCCCCCGCGGACCCGCACCCCCACGCACCCCCTACGCGGGAAGCGCCCGCGGACCCACCTGGGGCGGCGCACGGGGCCGCGGGACGCGTCTCCCCACGGGCGGCGGTGGCGGGGCCGTTGCGGCGCTTCCCGGGAGGCCGGCGGGGGGCGGTGGCGCGGGGAGCGGGCGGGGCGGTTGCCGGGGGCCGGGCGAGGAGCGGGGACCGAGCGCCCGCCCCGCATGGCGCGCCACAGCACGGCCCAGCCGGGGAACCCCGGGGCGGGCGGCTGCCCCGGGCAGGTGTGCCCAGGGTGCTCAGCTAGCCTGAACTGGGTGTCCCTGAGGTGTTCGGCTGCCCTGGCTGGCTGTCCCTAGGGTGCTTGGCTAGCTCAAGATGGGTGTCCACAGGGGATGCAGATAGCCCAGCCAGGTGCGCCTAGGGTGCTCAGCTAACACTCCTGGACCTCTCCGTGCTCCTTGGGGTGTTTGGCTACCCCAGTCAGGTGCTCCCCAAGTGCTCGGCTGCCCCAGCACTGGGGTGCTCACCTAATCACACTGCATGCCCCCCTGTTGCTCACGGCGCTGGGACAGCCGTACAGCACCCCCCGGACACTCACCCAACGTAGCTGGGGGTGCACATGCACCCCAGGGTGCTCAGCTAGCCACAGGATCCCCAGGGTGCTCTGCTCTGCCAGCACCGGCACTCCAGGGTGCTGTGCTCCCCTGGCTGGGTTGGGTACCCACGGGGCATGTTTTGGGGTATTCAAAGCGGACGTCAGCCTGATGTTTCTCAGCACCTGTGGGTGCAAGGGCCACACTGCTGGCAGGGGAGGGCTGAGGGATCCCTGGCTGACTCCAGGCCAACAGGACAACCGCTCCCTCTGGCCCAAGCCCATGCCCATTTCTCAGGATCCTTCGGGGCTGAAATGGCTGCAGCAGGGCACAAGGGATGACAGAACACTTCCCCCCCCTGCCCCTCAAAAAGCCCCTTGGGAGAGCTGGCTGCCTCTGTGCTATCGAAGAGCAGGTCAGCGCTCCCAGGGAAACGCGTGGGAAAGAATGCACTTCTGCATGCAAGGAAAGCGCACTGGGATTCCCCTGGCATGGAGTCAGGGCCACCGCTGCTTTCCTGCCAAGCTTCCCTCCGGCCCTGGCCAGCTCCCGGGCACAGGCTTCACCTCACTCCCAGCTCTGCTCTGGGGGCAAGATGCTCAGCTCTGAGCAGGGAAGCCGGTTCTGGTCCTCACCTAGGTGCCCGCAGAGATTTTGCCTGCATCTACTGCAGGCATTAGAGGAAGCCATTTAATAGCATTCCCTGCCCACGCAGTCATCCGCTCAGCAGGCAGGATGGGGCAAGGAAGGGATGGTAGAGCACAGAGCTGCGCAGCACAGTGACAGAGGCAGTCTGCCCTCCTCAGCTGTGCCAGGCTGGAAATCACCGCTGGGGCGAGCCCATGGCAAACAGACCTCGGTGCAGGGCGTCAGCCCTGAGAGCTTTTGCTCCTGCACGTCAGCAGGAGTCGAGTACCCTGCAGCTGCGGGGCCCAGGCGGAGAAAACCCCCTCTGCCCAGGGAGGCTGGTGGGGCCTCGCCTTGGAGCCCCACGGGCCAAGGGGGCTCAGCCAGCTCCCGGGGCAGCCCACCCACACCTCCAAGTTGGGCTCAGCCCCTCCCAGGCTTTGCCTTGAGCTGGGGACAGGTTATTTACACAGCACCAGCCAAGGAAGCCAAATCTGGTGCTTGGAACCAGTTTGGGAAGACCCTAAGCTGCCCCCGGTGCGATTTCACCCTTGCCTTAGGACTAGTGATACACCAAATGTTCTGCTGGAGCTCTCCTGGAAGTGGTCCCAGATGCAGAGTGGGCATTGCATCGTGGGGGAGGACAAGCGGATAGGGAGTGCCAGGAGCACCCCGCACCCATGACAAGCCCCAGGCTGCACCCCACTGACTTTGGCTCATGTGTTTACCGCTCCCCAGCTGCGGGTGCCCCAGGAAGGTGTGGGAACAGACACAAAGCCCTTTACTCCCAGGCAAAGGATGGGTGGGGCAAGCAGTGGCTGGGCGCCACTTTGGAGCCAAAGGGTGCAGCCCCGGGTTAAGTAGCAACAAGCCAAATGAAGAGGGTGCAAAGGACAGGGCAGGAGGGCGCGTGTTTGCCCTCACCCTGCACAGCACACGCACGCTGGCAAAGGAACCTGGCAGCTGTTTGATGTGAGGGTGGCATGGGGAGCAGTGCTGGCTGGGGAGGAAGCCAGGCCCCTTCATGGACGCCACACATCAAAGTGGGGGCTCTGGCTTTGCAGAGACAGACCTACTCACAGGAGGGACCAAAGCAGAGACCAGAATCAAGACTGGGAAGCACCTGCTGTGTGGCTGAGCTCCAGCTGGTAGACTTTGCAGCCAGCTAGCATGCAGCAGGCAGAGAACACCTTACCCCAGCCCTCCTGGCAGCTGGCAGCTGCTCCCAGAGCTGCAGCTGCTTTTGTAGGGTGATAAAAGGAGCATTGAGCTACAGCCCTGCCCTGGAAGGGTTGGAGAAACAGTACTTGGGGGAAAAGACCCTTCCCCTCCCACCCCTTGTCCACACACCCAGCTTTGTGCACGTGCAGGGCCGCAGTGGAGCTCTAGCACCCTTGCAGGGCACATGGTTGAGGGTGTGCACATTTCTATACTCCTCTTCCACCCCTCCTGCTCCTGCCAGGTCAGCAACAGCTGCTGCTGCGAAGGAGAGAAGCCCCAGAGTCTGGCTAGTTAAAAAAACCAGGCTTTTATTCTTCATGTGCTGCTCACAGTCACAGCTTGGAGACACTTCTCTTGCCAGAGTTATTATGAAACAAATCAAGTCCCAGACTCAGGCCTCACTCTTCCCCACCCCCAAGAGAGTCAACATTGTACAAAACTCTATTTACAGGGAAAACAGTCAGAAACCGTGAGTCCAAAAACCCCTTGCAATTCAGAAAAAAAATATTCAAGACAAGTGTGACAGTTACACCCTCCACACAGCTGGCCTTCCCACCAGCTGCCCCCAGGGATGGTGGAAGCCCAAAGCTTCTCGCCACCAACCACTAAAAAGAGTTTTCTTTTCCGAAAAGCTGGGAACCAGCAAAACCCATTTGATCCTACAAAGGCTCAGCTGGATCTGCCCTACAGGGCTTTCTGCAAGGCTGGAACAAGACACCCTCAAGCCCCCTCATCCTAAAGGGAGAAGCGGGCCAAGGAGATGGGGCTGAGGGCCAGTCTGTGCCCTTCCTTGGGCACTCCCCAAGAGGAAATCTCTTTGGCTGGAAGCCAGAACATCAGGAGCCTTCACATGAGCAGCAGGATGCGTTGGGAGACCTAAGATCTGACACTGTATTTAAGGAAGTCACATTACTTTGAAAGATAAACCAAGAGGAACAAACCAATATTTAAAAAGGGAGAAAAAGCACACATTCCTCCTCCCAACTGTGCTTGGAAGAGCGTCTGTAGGAGCCCAGTGAGAAGCTCTGCTCCTGCCAGCTGTCACTCAGAAAGCATAGCGTGTGCGGATGTCTTCCAGCTTCTTAGACACCTCGGGTGGAGTCCGGTCCAGCTCTTCGGCCACATTCTTCTGTTTGTTCGGCTCCATGGAGTTGAACTGCTCACACAGGTCCCCATCGATCACATTCTGGAGGGGCAAGGAGGAGAGCAGTGAATCAACACAACACAGAGGCACTGAACCCTGCCTAAGCAGGGAAAAATGGCAACAAAAAGTTTGTTCCCAGGAGCCTCTTAATTCTGTCCTGGAAACAAGGCCATGCTCAGTGACCTCGTCTGCTGAATAGCAGCAGTTAGCATCAAATTAATGACTGGCCAGCTTGATTAACAAAGGAGAAACTCAAAAAGCCTGTGTGCTGCTGAAGAATCACACAAGGGAAGCAATGATGGATCCGACTTGGGCCCAAGCACTGTGCTGGGAAGGCCGGGGAAGGCTGCAAAAGATGACTGATGGACATCTTCAGTCAGATGTGAAACATCATTGAGATAGCATGCACTGCAAATCAGCTCCAAGCTCACCAAGAGCAAGAGCACCCTCTGCGCTCAGACAGCTTCAGCTGCTGGGACAGTTTCCTGACTGATACTACATAGGTTACTCTGGTAGTAGTTACCACATAGTTACTCTGGTCCAGTACTCTGGACCCTTCCAGCCCCAGCATTCAGCAGTCAACAGCTTCAGCCACAGTTCCTCAAAAGCACAAACAGGCAGGAACAGCTGTTTCTGATGAGATTTCCATTTTCAATCATGTTGGAAAAAATATATCCCTCAGGCAGCAGCCAGTTTGACCTAGCCAGGCAAACAGCTATGTAACACTGATGGGAAAAGGTGGTGCTGTGGCAAGTAGAGAACCGCAGCAACAGCACCTCTGGGTTTGGGTCTCAAGACCAACCCTCAGATGGCTCATTACAAGGGTTAATACCATCTCTGTTTTGGTGTCTTAAGTGCCAAGTACTGCTCTCCTTAGAGTGCTGTTCAAGGGCTGGCTTCAATTCTTGCTGCAATCTCTACACCAGTTATGGTTAATGTTGCCCCAGCCTTCCCCACTGAACAGCAACCGTGACTTACTTCTGCCAGGCCTCAAAGCAGTTCTGTGTCCCAGAGCAAGTCTCTGCACCCCCATGACCAGCTGATCCTAAATACTCAGACCTACCTTCACCGGGAAGTAGTACGAGCGGAAACTGAGATGGTCTCGTCCACAGAGAGGAGGGTGCTCGGACCTTAAGTGCATTTCTACATGCTGGAAGAAGTCATGATCCTGGGGGGATTAGAATCAGTAAGAGAACAGTTTGCTACACATCAATGCCACTGGCAAGGAAAGATAACACCCATCAGCCAGATGCTCCTGTGCTGGCTGAAACACTGCCAGGTTCTGCTAGAGCAGCCCTGCACATGGCAGCCAAGGTCACGGCCACCCCTCACTGCTTCTCCCCGGGAGCACCCACAGCAGAGCTAAGCAGCCAACAGTGCCACCTTGGCCAGGATCAGCCTCCCAGGAACTGCAGCACACAGCAGCTGCGCAGCAGAGAGGTGCAGCTCAGAGTGTCTTGGCATCCGCCACTCCAGGAGGCCACAGCAAATGGAAAGGAGAATACCGTGTCAGGACTTGAAGCATCAGTGCCTGATCAATAGAGTCTACAGGCTACACAGAGGATGCCAAAGGATCCCTCCTCACAGATACTAAATCACCCAAGAGCTCCTCTAGAGCACGAACATATTTAGAACAGCAGTGCAACAAGAAAAGCCCAGCTCTTCACAGAGCCAATGCAGGAGGAGGAGTTAACAAGCTCCATCTATTCCACTTTGCATCAGAGCACGTCCTACAGCCACAGGCTTTCCTGCAGCCCAGGTTTTCACATACTGCAAAGCCCTGGAGTTACCCTCAAGGGATGGAGCACATTAACATACTGGCTGGGGGTGACTGCACAGAAAAGCAGCAACTCTACAGCACAATGGTAGGGCTTGCTTACCTCGTGGGAAGTAAAAGGGACCAAGATTCCTATCCCTCCCGACAAGGTGGTATAGACAAGAGATTCAGAGCCTCCTGGGATCAGCGTGGTCTTCTGTAAGGAAAGCACTGTCTCTCCCACGTGATAATTCATAATCACTTCAGCCTGAAAGTCAACCACAGACACGTTTTTTCATTAGCTTATATAAAAGCATCAAAAGGGTTGAGACAGAAAACAGAATAAATTCGGCCACCTGCTAGTTCTGAAACACCTTTCTAAAGAGGAAGTGCCTTCCACTTGTGAGCAGATGGCAAAGCTCAGCATGCTGCTGAATTACCCTCTTGAGCTGGACAAACGGATGAAAGTAACGAGGGAAATCAGGAAAAGAAAATGAGCGTGCTGCTTTAATCAGACATCACTGAATAGGCATTGGCCGTGACTTCAGAAACTGAATTTGGCTCCCAATGACAGCGAAAAGTGCTCACTCACAGCATGGTAGATGTGTAGGCACAGAACTGCCAATACATCCCCTGGACAACACTGCAGAGGACTTCACAGAACAGCAGCGTATTCTTTTCCCACAATAACCAGGTGCTTCCCATGAAGCATTACCTTCTGCGATGCTCCATTAAGCAGCCCCCTGTCCCAGAGAGCTTTGTTGCCTGTGGGATCCTCATCTACCTCATCATTAGTGTTGGGAGGCAGTCTCACCTGGGTTGAAAAAGAAAGAGTCAACAAGCTGCAGAGAGGCAGCACATTCTCTGGAGAATCCTTGTGGTCTTTGAAAGGCTGCTTTTGTGGACTCTACAAGAATCACTTTACTTACAGCAAAACCATCCATTTGCCCCTCCAGCAAGGCCTTTAGAGTTAAACAACAACCATGTTGTCATGACCGATGGCCTATCACTCAAAAACATGGGAAGGACTTCATGACTGGCTTCCACCCAGCCTGGAACCTGCAAATCACCCTGGGAGGTATGGTCAAAACAGTTTGATGGATGTGGGGCAGGAAAACTGATGAGAATTGATTTGCGTGCATCGGCCAAATCCTGCCGGCACAGTGTCTGACACTTGCTGAACTCTGCACTCCAAAGCACCTGAGCACGCTTCAGAAAGAGATCAAAGCTCTGGCAGAAAGACCATCTAGTCTTTGCTCCTCCCCTGCTGAAATCCAGCCAAGTGGGGAAGTGTCAGCACTGACAAAGCCAACTTTAGAGAGGAAGTGACAGAGAAAACTAAATGCTAGTGATGAGGTTTAGCCAGGGAAAGTAAGAGTGATAACCCTGATGCAAGTTCTCATGAGCCCTTTCACAGTCACGAGGTTCACTTCAAGGTTTATTCACAGAAAGTGTTGGGGAAGTTTCAACACAAGTTATCAAATGCTTTGGAAATATGTTTTCTGTCCTGCTGACACTTTAACTTGTTTGCTTTAATTAACAAACTGATAGACTGCAGCCATCTGCTACGATGACAGCTAGTCACCCTGTAAAAACAAGTGAATGGTACAGGGCGTTGTCTCCAGCTAAGCACAGATTCTCATTCTTTCAAAACAAATCATGGATGTTTTAAGGAAAACATATGTCATGTCCAAAAAGCCCCGACTTCTCCAAGGTACACTCACCACGCAGATGTTGCCAAACTTGTCTGCTCCAGCCACAGTGTCATAATCCAGGAGAGTTGCTGTAGTGACCCACCGGGGATAAGTGTCATCAGCAAAGATGATGAGCTGGTTCTCATTCCTTTTGTAGCGCACCCAGATGAAGCTCTCCTGAACGTCTGAAACAATTACTCTGTGCCCAATGGTTTGGATCCCACAGATGTAGTTGGCAATGTGCTAAAGGACAAAACCCAAGTTCTTAAAACGGGGAAGCATAACCCATAAGCTCTACCCCACTCCAACGGAAATACTATTTCTCCTTGTGAACTATGGCTCGCTCCCCATTTCCCATCATTCCCCCCCCCAAGCTACCTCATTTCTGGCATGCTACAGCCCCAGTCTAAATACACCATCAATATAGGGCCTTGCAACCTAACACCCACCTCGCACCATTCTCAGCCTGCTGAATATGAGTAATGTCCAGAGAACAAGCACTGCTGGTGAGCCTATGAACTGAGATGGCAGGGACACTCCTGTCAGCAGGCATTGCTGCAGTGTCCCCTCACTACTGTGGTCATGAAAGACCCAAGAATAAAAGCTTCAATTTTTCATGCGAGTCATATTTTAGAAAAAACAAACAAACAAACAAAAACCACTAAACCAAAAATGACCCAGCACACACACACAAAATGTTCCCCTACAAGTTCCCAGTCTGCCTGTGAGCTTGCTGGAGTTCCTTTGTGCAGTAATAAGCAACTGGCACAGGTTCTGCAGCCTGCATGAGAGAGGGAGGAGCAGGCAATTAAGAGTTAGAAAACCATGCTTCTGCAATTTCTTTTCCTAAAGTACCAGAGATGCTGAGCAAGAAGGATCATCTACCTCAAGGAGAGAATCTCCTTTTCAAAATTCTAGGAATCTAAGAGGGGCTCACAGGCATCCTCCAACTTCCACCCCCAGCCTGCTGATCACTTAACTCAAGGAAAAATTTCCAGCAGTTGTTTTCTATCTGGGCAAGACCTTTAACATCTGCAGCAGATGGCTAAAGGCACAGTCTGTACAGGCTTGTGAAACTCCTGCACACATCCATTAACAGCCTATGTTGAGCTGGTACAAAAAGGAACATGCACCCCTGTTACCTGAATGGTGCCAGGGAAGCAATGCTGCATGGTCGGGTGCAGAGGGGCAGCATAACAGCCCAGCCCAGCTGGAGCTGCCTGCACTGCTCTGGATGCACACACCCAGCACACACCAGCAAGGCACAACCACACTTGGGCTGGAGTAGCAGCTAAATTGTTTCACTCCTGCTGCAAAGCATCACTCATTCCAAGTTAACAGCCCTAGTTATGAACAAAAGCCAGTACCTTATTCTCACACTTCCGAAGCAGTTTCTTCTTGCCCAGGTCATAAACACGCAAGAGCTTTCCAACTCCAATTAAGACTCTACCTTGGAACGGAGCGATGGCTGCAGGAACCTCCTCCACAGGGGTCTAGAGAAGGAAGACGACAACTGTGACCCCTATTAACAGACCTAACCTTGCACCAAGTTTCAGAATGGATTCAGCCAATTGTTTGCTTGAAGCTCGTTGGCTTGTGCCAAGGCTTTTAACGCAAAAGGCTAATCACAATCTTTTTCTACAGGAGGGGCAGAAGGTCAGTCCTCTGTAGGCCTTCCGACAGCAGCACATAGCACCACGTGTGGTAACAGAGCTCTGGGTACTACACAGACAGCATGCTGCTGGCAGTGCGCCTTAACTGAAGCATAGGACTGCTCCAAAAGCCCCATGCTGGGCAGGCAGCAAAGGCAGGCAAAGATCTTGTTGCCTTGGTTCTTAGTTTTGCTTTATCCCCAGCAGAAAGGTTTTATGCCTTGCCTCAATCCATCCAGACTGCCTGTTTTCAAAACAAAGGCATGAATGTAATTCAGCCATCTGCCATAGATGCTCTGAAGCTGCCACTGAAGCAGCGCTACATCTGAACAGTTACAGTCTGCCCACAATTCCAGTAATTCAGACAGGGCTGAAAAATCTCCCACCACTAATCAATCCAAAAGGATCAGCCACAGCAGAGAACAGGAACATGTAGAGAGTTTCTAGTTAGGGGCATTCCCAGCTTGGTTGCACTGGCTAAGAGAAGTTATTTCACATCATCAGCTCTGCCAACTTCCAAGTGGGTGTTCAGTGGCATCAGAAAAGGCCCTGGTCCAGGACAGAATCCACCCATAGCATCAGGACCATAGGAAGTGAATAAACCACAACATTCCTTTCCACGTGCTCATCTGCTCAAATTTCAGCCATGCTGGAAGCACACGGGAGGAAGAACAGAATTTTGTTTTAACAGAGTTCTACTGAAAATCTTGCTAAAGCCCCATAGATCTGTCAAGCAAGTTGGTCACTAGGCAACTAATAATTTCTACAAGCAATCAAAACAGCATCAGAGGAAAGATGACAGCTCACAGCAACTTCATGTGGCCAATGACCAAGCGCCTTAGCACCAGGGCTCAAGTGACCCAAGTATGAATGCACTTTGTAAGCAACAGCTCAGAGTAGCTCTCTGAGCTCATGTTCCAAAAAGGAAAGAGAGCTGTTTCCCTCCCCTCCCTAACAGGGACATGAAAAACACTGGTCCTTTCCCATTTACCCAATTAGATGGATAAGGCTACAGCTAAGGCTGAGATTTGTGTTCAATTCTCAGCTCTGCAAAAGATGTCCCAAGTGATTTTAGACGAGGCAGCTTATTTTCTCTGAGGCTGCTTTCAGTGTGTAATGATGATGCATGACGATCTTGCCCAGGATTCATCAAGCACTGCAATATCACTATAGCATTCAGGGTAAAGTAACAGCTATTCCAATACTGCCTGTAAATGACCCAGTCACCCAAACAGGCCTTTTCACCCCCCTCACCTTGTGCAGAAATTCCAGCTTCTCACCACTATTCACCAGCTTGTACGTGTAGACAAAACCCCCAGCAACCGAGCGTGGGTTCAGAATCAGGTCCTTGGCAACTCCCACTAGTACATACCACTCATCACCAGTATTGGAGAACCGGCACACAGCCACGCTGGGGATGACAAGACGCGCCAGATCATCAGCATGATCACGACACAGACTAATGCTGCATATACAACTGCGCTCCCTGACAGCACAACCTGCACCTAGCCAGGAAGAAATTTGGGAGCCCACCCTTCCAACACTAACATTTCATTTTCAGAGGTCATTTTTCCTCCCTGCAGAAATGTTTAATGCAGATTCCTTCATTCTTCCACACTCCCCATACAAAAAAAAAAAAAAAAAAAAAAAAAGAGATGTGCTCCAGCCGTTACATATACCCAAAGCATTAGTTTTATGCATTCACAGGCTGGACACTGCCTAGCATGTGCAAAGCTCCACTAGAAGCTGTTTTTCAAAGGCTGCTCTAATTTGGACATGTACGCTCCTCATCTTCCAGTTATATTTCCTTCCCGGTGCCCAGCTCAGCCAGGTTGGGAATCCTGGACAGAACAGGACAGAGACAGCCTTTCAGACCAGCATGACCTAACTCCACTTCACCTGCTGAAGCATTTGCTATTCTTTGTGGTTATTGTGTTGGTCTTCCCCTCCAGTTCCTCTAACACTTCCTTTTCACTTAACCTGTGCTCAGTTTATCTGGATGAGAAGGGGAAGCAACAGATAGCAGCACAGTCGCTTGTTACCAGCTCTCTTATGTCATTTACATCCCCTATGTTGCTCTTCAAGCACTGGGGTCCAGCAAACACATCTGGAGCACCAGCTGTTAGTGTCACATACAGACAGATCAGGGCAGGAAGGGAAGAAAAGGCAATACAAAATCTTTAAGATTGTGGCAGTCGCTTCTGGAATTTCAAACCAGTCTTGATGACATGCTGCATCTGGATTTCAACTCACTAACAGCTGAGCAAAAGAAAGAAAAAAACCACATAGAACTCATCACAGTCAGAGATTCTTGCTGCATCTGGCAATGCTTCTTACCTGAAGGCAGCTTCATTCTGCTCTAGCTGGACCAGATCTAATGTATTTCCCTGGATGGGGTTCATCACCCTGATAACAGAGGCCCACTGTCCATTCCCTGCCTTGGGAGCACCAAAGATGGACTCGGGAAGATTCTCGTTCAGAAAGGCCGCAGCCATCTCTGCTGCCAACTCCCTCTCATCCTCACCCGCAGCCTCCACCATTTCCTAGGGCACATTAAAGGACAAGAGAAAAGGACAGCTCAGTGGATTTCCTTTCCAGACATGCTGATGCTCTACATAAAATATAGCCCGCCCCCCCTTCCCTTAAGCCCAGATATTCCAGGGCAATATACTGCCTCTGAAGACATAAAAGCCACTAAATCCTAAAGCTTCCACCCACCCTGAGCTTATTCCCAAGGGAGTTTCTGCAGCTCAGAGCACTGCCGTGTCAGCTCTGCCCTGCTCAAGGGGCAGTTGTCTGGGGAGGTATTTCTCCAAACCAGCAATGCTGGAAACAACATTGAGTAGAAAATAACCCACTGAAATCCAAACATCCTCACAAGTCACAGAAAACCCAGAGAATGGTCTTAACACAAGCAGGATTGTTCTCCAAATCATAGTTCTTAAAGCCTCTATAATAACATGCAAAGAAAGGACCACTGGGAAGTAGTGTTCTGAGGCAGATCTTTGCTCCCTTCAGCTCCTGCATTCACACAGGGCGCAAAAACTTGCGGGCAATGGCAGCTGGGAGCTAGTGAGCAGGAAGGATTTCCTGCTGCAGAAGTCACCTCTGGGGAACAGATGTGTGTACCTGTCCCCCACCCCAATTACCTCAGCCATTTGCTGCTTCCTCTGTGCCTTGGTGGCCTCAGTGTAAGCGTTGTGGTCTGTCTCAATGATGATCAGGTTGTTGCTCTCTGGGTGAATGACAAATTTTCGGGGTGTGTACTGTAAGGGGAAGGCAACCTGGTTGAAGACTGCCCCCAGCTTCTCCAGTGCCAAAATCCTGGGGGACAAAGATGCAATCTATGTTAAACACGGACATAAAGCAACTGCCTAAGAGAAAAAGACTGGAGTTGAGCTTTAAGTCTATGAAACTGGCTAGTGCTGAACACAAGCAGCGCCCTTCTCAGGCCAGACAGCAACTAGCAAACAGCTCCAGAGAGGAGGGCAAAACTACTATCCTAAACAGGAGCTTATGCCATGGGACAGGTGTGCTCTGCAGCATGAAGCCCTTCAGGGCTCTCACTGTCCCAGTGTGCATTCCGAATGCACTTTTGGACAGGCTTCTGTGGTGCTGAAGCAAGTCTATCCTGACAGGAACAAACAGAACATGGAAAAGGGAAAGCGCACATTTGGGGGACACATAATCTGAACCTAAATGTGACTTTGACACGTCAAATGCTCCTCAGAGGCACTTTGGTTAAAAGAATATGAAAAATGCAATGCCAAGTCTTTCCTCCCATGACTTGCCAGCTCAAATGCCAGTTCTTCTGGCATTTGGTGACTAAAGACCACAAGCCTCTCCAGAAATAATGACCCCTTTAAAAGCAGTGAATGCTGTAATATTTCAATGAGGACAGATATGAAAAAATCGCCTGTTCAAGTGCATAAAGCAGAGCTCCTGAATTTGTGTTCCCCTCTTATTTTCATTTATATATTTAATATCTAAGCTGAACTTTACAAAGGCAAGAAACACACCCATCTTGCCTCTGACTTCCTAAGTCACATGGCTTATTTTCTGCAAAGTAGCCATTTCAGACCACAAACCACAAGATCCTAATATACAACAGGTTCACATTTATTAAAAGCTTCCCTCCTCTCTAAGGATCACAGAATTTAAGGATAACTTGAATTACACTTGTAATCTAAAAAATCTGGAAAATACAAATCAGAGAATACACCCTATTTCCTTTTGACAGCATAACCATCCTTGTATTCCATTTGTTTTCTGAAATCTAAGTGTTTCTATCAAAATCATTATCCATAATCAAATAACCTCAAAACCCCCTTAATTCTTAAGGTAAGTCACTTTACCTCTTTCCTTTTGAATGTCTAGGGAGAATTCACCCCCCTGCCTAGCATCTCAGCCCAGAAGTATCCATTTGCCTCCATCAGTTCTTACCTCAACGTGTTTGTGGAGATGGCTACAATGCCCTCTGGGCACTGCTCAGAAGCAAAACCAGATGCAAACTCGAGCGTCTCATAAGACAGAGGAGTCAGGTGGAAGCGTGACTGATAGGAATAACTGAGCCAGGAACGGCTTGACATGGCCAGCACCTGGGAAATACAGACAACAAATTTATGAGGTCTGGGGATGGACGCAAGCTCACTCCTTGCACTATGAATGCATGTACAGTGCCAGACTCTTACCCACTAGAACAACTAAATTCTTGTGGGTGGGCTCCACCCAATTCAGAGATACTGCTTGCTTTCAAGAGACAGTTTTACCTGGAAATTGCATACAGCATGAAGAACTACTTTAAAGCACTATCTAGACAACGAATACTCAAACTGAGGTGCAATAAAAACCTGCTACCTGTAAAAGCCAAGATCTACTAATACTTTCATATCTCCATTAAAAAAAAAACCACAATACCCTGTTCTAACAGAAACAGATCCTTTAAAACACTTACTGCTTTTGTCACAATCCAAATGCTGTAGCACTCCAAGTGAAATTTACTTAAAATAATCAGTGGCCTATTTTCAATCAAGTTAAGGGAAACAAAGGAAGCAGATGGACTTCTAACTCTTCAGCTTTATTCATTTGGCTAAATCCATTTCAGTGCAACCTTACTTTCTGCCTGAGCAAGAAAAGCTGGAATTACATTGAAACACTGCTCCAAGCCCATCACCAACTGGCCATGAGCAGTATGTTTTTTCTCCCCATATTTTGAGACAAGGAACCAAGACTGGTCTCAAAAGTAGAAAAGCACTCAGCTATTGTATAAGCATTCTCTGCTAGAGCTGCAAAGCCCCTCATCTCCAAGTTACAGCCAGCAGACTGGCAGAAGCAAGTTGACCCAGTGTACCACATTAGAGCAGAGCTCGGATTCCCAGATCCAGCTCCCTACGCTGACCGGCAGTATTTCTCAACTCTGGAGACGCCATCCAAAAATGAGTCAAGCAGGGGGTGGCTGATCTCCCCCCAGTGCCACATCAGAAGTGCTGGAAATGGCACTTCTGATGAAACATTTTTCCCCTCTATGCCAAATCCTGCAAATATTTCCCTTGAACCATGTGTGGCAGCTGTCCAGCCCCCCACTGAGCCATTTTTAACATGCACAGGAGATGACCATCTACTGCCTCAAGCAGTCAAGGAGTAAGATTTCTGCGTGGGGTTCTTTCCATCTCTGTACACTGAGGCAGGCAAGATGAGACTTCTTCAGTGTCTCTAAGCCCAAGAATCTGCTCAGAGCTTTCCAGACACATTGCAAACACAGCCTATGGGTCAGATAAGTCTTAGTTCAAAGCCAGGGCAGCACTATACATTACTTCCTAAGACATAAGGGAAATACCAACAAGAAAAAGGCTGCTTGTGAAACAGCAAGCTATTAGCCAGGCAGGTCCATAATGAAATCGTTTTACTTCCCACCCTTACACAGAGGGTCCCTGCTGTGTTGCAAGGATGCTTCCCCACCCTGGCCACCAATACAGAAAAACAGGATGCTGCACCTGGGGACTGGATCTGCACCCCTCAGAGCTCGCCTCACTTACCGCCTCTTGGCCTTGCATTCGGACACGGAAAAGTTTCACAGGCCGGGAGCCAAGGTATCTGGTCCTGGTGTCAGAAAGATCACCAGTAACAGGATCCAGGACAGTTCGTAGCAGCACACCATTCTTGACATCAGCAAAACGGAAAGTTAGACCAAGATTACAGATACAAAAAAACTATCTACAGCCATTATTAAAAACAGAGAGGCAACTTCTGAAGAATTAGGTGTTTGTTTTTCTAGCTTCCAGTACAACTTCCTTCTACAACCATGCTTTATCTAAACTGGCTCTTAATATTAAACAGCATAGCTCCTACAGGGCAGAAAAGAATTACTGTAAAACAAACAAACCAATCCCCACCCCCCACCCCGCCAAACAAATAAAAAAAGCCAAAAAGCAGACCAAGAAGTTCAGTACATCACATAAGCCATGAGAAACCTGAGGGCCGATTCCAGATCCTAATCCCTCTTGGTACAAAGCCTTTACCCGAAAAGTCATGCTGCTTAGAAAGAGCTTGCATTCTGACATCAAACTCAAGGCATATGAAAGAACCTAGACTTCTCTGATTGTTTTTACCACATGTTGAATTGTCAAAACAACATTTTTTGGTCAAAGATCACAGAGTCAGTACTGGATGTAACAAAAAGCTGTTCAATAGCAGAGTTGTTAGAGCAGAGCCTGTGGTTGTGGGCAGTTACTTCTTTGATACTCTGCCCTACAGCCACTTTCTAATTAACTGCCCAACAACATTTTGCTCACAAATTTTTCTTAGAACGTGCCCTCTTTCTGGAAGGGGAAAAGCACAATTTGTTCTACATGAAGTCTGGGACAATATGCTGTCTTTTGACTAGCCTCAAGTCTAGGAACACATAGAGAAACTTGCATTTCTAAGTCACACAGTTCCCCAGTCACAGTTGCTAAGCATGTTGTAACAAAGAGGGAATGCCAGACTTTGTGGTGTTGCACTGCACGATGACAAGGCTATTTTAGCAATCCATCTTTCAAGCAAAGCCTCACCAAGAAATGCCTGTCAGAATCAGGCAGCCACTTCTCACCTGCAGTCCAATGTTCAGGTACAGAAAGCCAATGGAGCCCCTCTCCCCCAGCTCGTCCTGCTTCTCTGTGCCACCCATCTCCACAATGCACAGCGACTCGGGCTGTGCAGGAAGGGCCTGCATACTCAGTGGCTGTAAGCAATCCTGTAGGAGACAGAAAAGAGGTACCACACCAGTCAGCAAGGCTTGGCATGGCAAGAGGGGATTCAAGCTCCATCTAAGGAGCTTAAAAATGTCTTTTTAAATCTCCATAAAGAAGTATTCAGCACATGAAAAAAAAAAAAAAAAAGAGAAAAAAGTTGCAATAGACGCTGGCTCTGGGAATTTTGGCAAGCAGGAGTGGTGGCAGCCCTGGGGTTTGGAAAAGATAAACTGGATCCTTCCAAACTGTTTCTAGCACAGTTTGCAGTTATGTAGCAGGGAGAGACCTGAGCAAAGTTTACATTATTTCAGTCATCCTTTGAACACTCATCTGTTGCAGGAATGATAAGGCTGGTTTTATGCTGGTATATCTGACCTGCTTGCAGAATGAGTCTGCTTTTTGTACAGCTAAAAACAGTCAGACGGGGGCAGGGCGGAAAGGAAGAAAATGCTTCCATGTCTCATTAGCTGAACCTGCATGGGTGAGGGTGATCTAGCACAAGTTTATCTAGCACAGGTGAGGCTAGATAAAACAAGGGAATCTGTTACAGGTTGGGATCAAGGGCCATGCTTCCACCCAACCAGCAGAAAGAAGCCATGCAAACTCTATTTCTGGTCAACCACTTGAACACGGAAAGACAGCTTGGATAGACACAGCTTATCTCTGAAATACCCTTCTGAACATTTCAAGCTAATGGAAGAGGCAGAAGCAGAACAGCTACTCACCGAAGGGTCAAGGGAAATAATTCTGACAGTGTTGTCCACCAGCCCAACAGCAAGGAACCGGGAGCGCTGCTCCCCAGGGGGAACATTGGCCAGGCTCATGCAAACTACATCGGCTGACATCTCCTTTCTCTCTGTGTACTCATTCAATTGTCCTGACTGAGAAAAAGAAACACCAGAGACTAAGTAACTAGCCAATGAGGCAAACAAGCACCAAAACATCTCTCCACACCTTCCCCCAAACCCCAATTATTTTTTTTAATAAGACAGTGCTTTGGATTTTTTTGTATTTTTTGAGAACTGTTTCTTTACAGCCTTATTTCAGCTACAGTTGAAGAACCGGAATAGCAGTAGGACAAGTACACAATTTTCAGCCTCAGTTATGATCTTTAGAGGCTTTAATTATCCATTAAATCATCTCAGACAGCCCAGATATGCAGGGCTTTGAACTATTCTTTCTATAACGACGCTTCACTACAGAATCCTTTTCTGCAGGTCTGATCGAGGATCAATCTCTGGCATGCCCCATACCCTGCCTCGCTCTTCCAAACTCATTTACAACATTAACGCACATACCGGGTCCATCTCAAAGTAAACCAGTTCTCCTCCAGTCAGTGCTATCACTACTTGTCTCTGGTTCACAGCACATTTTACAATCGTTTTCTTCCCTGGCGTCTTCCATTCATTTACCCTCTTGTCTGCTCGGATGTGCCGGATTCCATCTGGATAAACCTGAAGGAAGAAAAGGTCACATTAATTCTGTATTTACTACCCCTTCACAACTCCCATCTCACTGGTGATTCTGACAAAGAAAGCCAAAAGACAAGCACTGCTCCTGGCAGCAGTGATCCACTAACTACACAACAGGCTGAACTAGCAGAAAGCCACTTGCCAGCTAGAAGCACTGTGTCTTTGCACGACAGCAAGGAACTACTGAGCATGCACTGAAGGAGATTAGGACCATCTTCAGCTGGTCTGGTTTCACTTAGCAGGATATAAAAAGGGGAAGGCTTAGTAAGTGCCATTCTCTGCCAATCCACACCTTTAGACATGACATATGTTGCACTACTGCAGAAACCACGGCCGTGGAGCAAGCAGAGAGTAGCAGACTTAAAAGGACATGTCAGAAGCAGCTTTGCATTACCTGTACCAAAGCATCATCGCCAAGAAGAGAGCAGGACAAGGTGGGTGTAGTTCCCAGGAATCCAGAGTCAGTCACTTCCTCTACAGTTTCTCCGATAGACAGCACCAGTGTGGCATTTACGAAGGACACAATGATATAGGCATCAAATTCATCTGGTCAAGAGAGACAGGATAAAAAGAGTACTGATTAAATAAATGCAAGGCTTCCCAACAAAACTAGCAGTCTGACAGATGTCTAACACTTACTCTTCAGCAGAATTCCTGTGATAATTACATCTGCTGTCAGTATTGTGCAAGTTCATTCTAGGACACACTGTCCAAAAGCCAGCCACCACTGGATTCTAAACAATGCAAGACTGCGCCAGGGATCAAACGATTGCCCAGATACAGAGTCAATTCATGATACTCTGGATTCTGGCAAGCAAGACTCCTGCCTACTTCTTTCCAAAGACAGCACAAGATCTAGAAGCCTTTAAGATACTTGCCTCACCTCACACAAGGAGCTGAATCCAGATTTAACACCAAATGAAGTCAAATGAAATACTCTACTCCAATAATCTGAACACACAGAACCCATCTGCAGAAACTGCACCATGGATGCCGCAAACAGGAGGTTGCAGGACCACAGCTCTATCTAGGATTCACATAATAAAAGGCTGCAGAGGACGACTAGGGTGCATTGCAGCAGAGGAGCTCAGGGCTAGCCTGCTCTATCCTCAGCCAGAAGCTCAACCAGCTTACACTCGCACAGCTGCCCATACAGTCTCCTGGGATGAGAAACAATTACGTTTTTAAGAAAGAGCAAACACTGACCTTTACTTCTAGTGAAATAAGTGGCAGCATCACAACTATTATCCCCAGTACTGACTTCTCCCAAAGTGGACAGCTTGGGAGACACCAGTAGCCTGGATATGGAAGAGCTATGCTAATCAAAATAGTCTTGAGAGCTCATTTGGAAATAGGGAAACTTTGTGAGAAACAAGGGTAGCAGGGCTGGGTAAAGGGAATGCCCTGGTTTACTGCTGTCCATTTTAATCCTGCAGAAAGTGACAGGTATTGAAGAGAGGGAGAGTCTCGTTAAAAAAGAATAACAAAAGCAACAGAAACAATGAAGTCTGTTGGGAAACGGTGCCAGGAGCCTTGGTGGAGAAAAGACTGCCTCAGAGAAGCAACTCCATTTCTGCTGCTGTTGTCATGCTATTTCTTTAAAAAAAAAATAAAAATCCCCATTTTAATCCAACTCAAACCAAAGCTCAGATTTATGCACCACAGCACAAGACAATCAGTGGAGGTGAGGGCGTAAGAGAACTGTCACCATTTTTTCCCTTGAGCAGAGTTTCCTCATAATTTGCAAGTGTGGGAGACACAGAGAAGTGGCTAATTACTCTCTAAGTAGAGAAAGAAAATAGAGAACTCTCACTGGGTTGAATACAGGATGCCAGGAAATACCATACAGCAGCTTAAAGAAACTGAACTGGTTAACTGAAACAAACACTTCAGGAACTGATCCTTTTCTTATCCACCCTGTTTAGAAGGAGGCATTGCCAAGCCTGCTGTGTCATGTTTATAACAAAGTTCTTACATAGAGCTGAAAATATGCAAGTGAAAAAAACCCATCGTTCTTCCCTCCAACATCTGGTATGCAGACCACAGCTCTGATCAACTGAAGAGCTCTGTATAATTAAAGCAATTCCAAAACTGGTCTGTGGGATAAACTCCGCTACTACTCTATTATGTGGTCACAGACTGTAACCTCTGACATGCTCCCGAACCCCACAAACAGGAGCAGGTCCACTTTGGGAAATGAGAACCAAGAACTGAACCTGCACACAGAAACTGATGAGTAATGTCAACTATTTAAACACTCAGCTTAACAGGAGAATTTCTCTGACATTAAAAGCAGATCATCAGAGTTCAGTAATACACTGCTACACACTGGTTATTTTCAACACTAAATAGCAGCTTCTCCTACCAACTTGCATGAATTTTTGAACACCAAAAGTCTACAAGAATTCCTCGATTGCTTTAAATGGAGATTCTAGCAGTTCACAGGCTAAGCATTTAATTCATAAATATCTTGTAGGCAGGATATTCTAAAAATTCCATTTCAAAGACCATCACTGCTTTTCAAACTTCTGGAGAGCTGCTGTCTTCCTCCCTGGGGGCTGTCATTCTCATGATAAACCACCATGTCCCAGCTGGAGGCTTAACCATGTGATTTGGAGCAGGACAAAGAACTTCCATTTGAAAGCAAAACAGATCCCTTAGTCCTACTCTAAACGAAAACTCGTTTCTACCTCTTAATACTTTTTCAGCTTTCTTTTCACTGGCTTACAGTTATATTACAGTCTGTGTCAACAATAGTGACAAGTGCATTTTGCTTGAAGTCCAGTAGTGTTGCTTAATGCCTCTCTGCTGGAGCTTTTGAAATAAAGGGTTTGATTTACCAGAATGAAATCAGTGAATAAGATGCATTCATCTAGATTCAAAAATACGATTTTGGTTTAGAAAATATAGCAGCCTGGTTGAAATTAAGAGGACTAAATCCCTGGGGTACACAGAGGAATATTCTCAGTTAGAAAAAGAAGAGGTCTACAGATTTTAATATGAAAAGATACCTATTTAGCTCTGCACAATCCTAAGCACAGTATCAGGCTGCCCAGAGTTTTGAACAGATAGACATTATTTTGTATGCAGACACAAGACTTTAGAGATGCTTATTACTGTTCTAGTTGCTCCAGTTAGCACGTTTCAGCAAGTAAGAGACATTTTAATGACTCTGAAGAACCACAGCTGGACTCAATCTCATGTACCTTTACTACAAGTTTTCTGCAGCTTTGTGCAAACATCACAACCAGTTTCACCACATTTCAGTCTGTGAACTCTACACTACTGTCCTCCTTGTTATTCGTCACAGGTTCAGCCTGAGTTAGTCCATGAGAATTCCATTCCTATATGCCAATCCACAGCTGGTATAGTTTTTTCACACTCTACAGCATCTGAATTTGCACTGGTACAAGTGTAGTTACCACTAACTCAGAGAAGCAGTGACAAAATTCAGGATTATTCTCACTTAAATGATACTGATGGGATGACAGCACATCTTCCTGGGATTCTGTTCACTGCCACATGCAGACTCTGCAGCTGTGACTCACTGCACATTGCTTTTCATGCAAGAATGCCAGGTAGGGAATGCAGACTGTTAGTTCTCAGCTCATATCTATCTCTGCAGCAAAGCGCACAGCCATCTAGCTCCCCAGACCTCGATATTTAACTGCAACAGAGTGTTTGGTCCAACTCCCATCCATTTCTGTCTGACAAGCAAACGCATCCCATATCCACAGGGTGTTCCCGGACCAGCAATACCTACAAGTGCTTCAAGCACACTCAAATCCTATTCTCTTGGAGGCCTGTACAAAGCAGCTGGGAGCCAATCCTCAGTCTAGAAGGGAGCTGAAAACACCCCTGCAATGTACACTGCTGATTTTAACGAGAACTAATCGTTCTGCAGAGACATGGTCAATTATTTTACTCCCCAAAAAACTATAAGATGGGAGTTGCTTTCTACTCCTCAACTACTGAACTACAAAGGCAACAATCTCCAGCTACACACCAGCTTCTAGAATTCATCTACTGAAAAGCTTAGTATAAAAGTAGCCCCATGATTTTGGGATTCTCTTTGGTCAACATGTGGGACAGCACAGCAGCCCCTAGCAGTAGGTACACACCTGTGGTGATCAGCACCTCCACCACCAGCCACCTGTGGAAGAAAAAAAGAGGCTTGGTATTGGTAGTGTGTATCACCACGTACCAGCCAAGGTTAGTATTTGCTTTGAAGGCTGCAAACCTGGATGTGTCTTACAGAGGCCTTGCAGCACGCACACACTGTGGCATTGAGGCAGAGCCAGGCAGCCCGACACTGCAAACTGAACACTTGGAAAACAGCACTTGGGCAATTTCAAGGTTAGATACATGTTTGAAAAGATTCTGCAGTCTTTCTGATTAAACCCCACTAAAACAGTTTCTGAATTCAAAGAGTTGTAACTTGGGGATTGGTTTCACATAACTTTTAACTGTATTCAAAAAGTAGCACGGTTCGTAACAGCTACAGATTCCAGCCTTTCTGAAATCATTGAGATGACCTTCATGCTGGAACCTGGAGAATTTGGAAGGAGGAAAAAAAAGAGGCAGTGAGACTGGTCTGTTCCATGCAGGTTAGCAATGGTCCTCCATCTCCTGAAAAGTCAAAGTCATCCTCTGGAACCCCAAGAGAAAAGGTTTTAGAACATTAAGGTGACATCATTAGCCTCCATCTCTCAGAGGGAGCAAATATTACCAAAACCTTTTGCAGAAGGCAGGAGGAAAGGTTTGTCTCTAACAAACTGGAATGCCTCTTAAGAAAAGCACAAATTTTTTATATGAACTGTGGAAATATTTTCCTTCTGACCCTTTTATTTCTGGGGAACATGAAGGCACTTTGTGCTCAAAGTTCCTTCCATGCTGCTTAGGCAGTACGTGAGTCTCAAAACAAGAGCATCAGAACTGATGGCAGGTCTCAGGTGGCAAGGTAAATCCCATAGCAGTATCTGAAATTCCTAGAGGGTTATTGGCTCCCTGGAAGACACACTACTCTATGATGGCTTAAAAACAAGATACCATGTCACCACAGTAGGGTAATGTCTCCACTGCAACAATCTGGCATTTCTATATCCAGTGCATAAACCTACAGGAAGTCATTGCAAGATTTATACAAACCACTGACTTGGAAATAATCACTGAGACTGTTGGAATAGATTAATTTCAGGCTTTTTAGGTGTTTCTGAAGAACTCTCTTCTCGCCCTCAAGAGAAAGGCAGGACAAGAGATTACATTTCCTCTTGTACTTTAGTAAGACAAACCCATTATTTCACATCAGGGGAAAACCCATCAAAATCAAATCCACAATGCAGGATATTCTGCCAATTTCAAATCTAGACCTTCCTGGAATGAGTAGCATTCTACACACTGCTGGGTTATTGAATGGGAAGCATGTCCTAGCCCAAACAGACTGTTTTCTTTGCAGATATGCGTAGAGGGAAGTAATAAAATACAGACACTGTTGCTGATTTATCTTCTTTGTTCCATAATTTGTATCCCACTCTCTAACAAAGAGCTGATTACTGTAGTTGTCAACACTCATATAAAAAATAGTGAGTGTGCTCCAACAAAAAGCATAATCATTGCCTGCTGATGTCAGAGCAAGAATTTATGGCAAGTGGGAAAGGATGAGAAGTTCAGCAGCTTCAGGCTGCAAACATACAGCTGAAGCAGCATATTGGGTGGTAGATGCAGCTGCAGGCAGGTGCTGCTTTGTCAAAGGGAAGCATGACAACCCTAGAGGACCAGAGAGCAGCTTCTAAGTACAAACAGGTGGCTGCTGATTCAAAACAGAACTTGCAGGGATGGCACACAACCATCATGCAGCACCTTTCCTATCTCCTTGGACAAAAAAAATGAGGAAAAACACAAAAAACAAAAGACACCAAAAAACATTATCACCTCCCTGTGCTTTAGGAAAACTCTGCATACCTTCAACGTGTCTCCTCACGGTCCATACAGCATTGGGGTTACCAGGCAGCTCTGACACAGCCATTTCAGACACCTAAGAGTAAACAGGAACAAGGTTCTTTTTGCAAATAGATGTTTAGACTTGCTACAGTAAGTCACCAAACCATCAGCAGTTTTTAGGCTTTTCCACAGCCGGGCAGGAAAGCTATAATTCCCAGTTCTGATGCTCTCCCCACACCACATGTGTTACAGGGTAGAATACATTCGGCAACGATGTGGCAACATCAGAGCTCTGAACGATTCCCAGCAAAGAGATCAGCAGCTGGCAGAGACACCAGGAATGTTCCAGTTCAATACACTCAAGTATTAGAGGGAACAAAATCCAGGTGGTTGGAGTCAACTGAACAAGAAGCCTTTGAGACTCTGTAAGTAAGCAGTACAATCCTTCGCTTTCCAAGAAGCAAGCCTAGAGAAAGTTGCTTTCCAGACTACAGCAAAAGGAAAATCCCTTCATTTCAGCACCCTTATTTCAAGGATTTTCTCCCACTCTCCTCACCTCTCAAGCTGTTCTTCTGAAGTGCTGGAAGTCTTACCTCAAGTCCATGTCTTAGAACCCTCAGAGACGACCGGGGCCCCCGACCACAAGCCACATATAACTGGGGTGTGTCTTCATTGGCCAAATCAGCTATCTGCATGGAGAAATAGTGTCAAATAATAGCCACAGGAAGAGAAAATAAAACTAAGCTGTATGTATCACACTACTGCTTGAAGAATGTTTTTTTCAGACACTGAAAACAGTGAAGATGCCATAGGGTGTACCACCTGCTGCCCTGAAATAATGTTGAGTTTTAATCAAACTCACTACAGAGCAGAGATCTGGTCTGATGGTAAACAGAGGAGCAGCACAGGACTGCTGGCTGACACCCTGCCGTCCATGTATGTATTTATGACCACAGAAATCAAAGGCTACCAAGGACAGGTATCAGGCTTTAGCAGCTGTCTAAGGATTTAGAAGACTTGCTTTTCTATCTGCATTTAGTGCAGAGCAGTATTTCTGGAAACCTAGGATAATGTAGCTTTGGTGAGTCCACTTACTCACAAACACTCCACAGAAAAGCAAAGAAAAAATTAATGCATCTACAATCAATTCCTCTGTAAATGAGGAAGACTTATGTGGTGAATGGGAGGGACCTTGCTGATGGCAACGTACCTGACAACAAAGAATAGGAGACAAACTGTCCAACTCATCCACCAGCACCAGGTTCTTGAGAGGTCGTGGCTGAAAGAAGAACGTATCTCCTTCCTCAAGAGGCATGGCAGAAGAGAACTCTGGCTCCTCATCATCATCACCCAAGTGAGCTATCTGGTACAGGTAACTTGAGACAGAAAGCAAGAGCAACAGCATGTTCAGTGCAAAGCTCACGTAGCCTCCTCCAAGTAAGGCGTAGCCAGATATTCAGGCAGTGGAGAGGAGAGAAATCCCTCCCTACGTTATACAGCTATTAAAATTTAGCCTTAAGGATCATCTTCTTGGGGACAAAACGTTTACAGGGAACCAGAGGCCCACAAAAAAAAAAACACCAAACAAAAAACCCACCACAACCTCCCCCCTCAAACCTTCTCATTTGTAGCTGTCACTGGCAAGGGATCCCAGAGTTTCAGTGTTTTTTTCTGTTCACCCTTGAGCCTTCCAGATATTCATGTGTTAGAGCCAAAGCACCAACTGACAGCTGAGGCTAAGAGCAAGGCCAATGGCTATGACTGCAAACTCCACACTTACCTATTTTATTGGAATACTTTCACATCACTATGTTTAACTGCATTCCCTATTCCATTTCATGAGCATAAAAATCAAAACAAGTTAAACTTCAGAGGAAAAAAAAAACCAAAGCAAACAAACACAGAAAGACAGACTGATTTACTTCCTGGTTTTAATAAAGTTCAGATGGATATGGTTTCCTCAAGAGTGGTTTATACAGCCCAACTCAGATTCACTTCTGTAAACTGGCTGGAGCTCCCTCAGGTGGCTGACTGCACACGTAGTCAGAAAAAAAAGAGTATAGATCTCCATTCCTGTGAATACCCCACTTATACACTGTTAAGCCACCCTCAAAGGTGTGCAAAGTCTTCTCTGAGTCTTTAGAATATTCTAGAACCCCAAATATGAATTGAGGAAGCCATCAAGTATACATCTATTACGGAAAGGACCACAGTTATCGATAACAAACCCTATCTGCTTCTGAGTGGGCCATAACACACACAAGTTCAATGAAAACTATCAAGCTAATTAAAAGATAATTCATCTGGATATAGGATGGACTGCAAGCACTCAATTCTTCCAAAAGCTACTGCAATCGCATGTGATCTTTTGTTCTCTGCACTGTAATATCTCATTTGGGTTCAAAACAACAAGAAAATTCCCCCATTCCGTCAGAGTCTTAAGCAGTTGTTCTACTCAAGCCACGTGAACAAAACGTTAATTCACCTGTTACAACAAAGGTGTTGCCTTTATATGTTCAGTAAGTTCAAGGGTCAGTTTGCAGTACTGAACAGAAACAGTCTTGTTTCAGGGGTAAAATGCTGACAAAATTGTTTACTCACTGGTTTCCAAATTCAGATGCCACGAAAAGAAATCCTGTTTTCAGCACACACATGGCAGCAGCGACAGGAACGGTGTCAAAGTACTTCAGTCGAATCTCTGTTACCTGAAAGCAGAGGAAGACATGACTGTGCTAGCAAAGTACTAGTAGTACAATTAAAAATCATGTGTGATTTTGTAATAAGGAAAAAAAGCTGCCTAGCTATCCTCTCCAAAGAGGAAGCAAGAGAGTGGGCCAGGCATAACCACATCAGTAGTTTGGGCAGCAGGTTATAAATCACAAAATCCAGCAGACTGTTTTGAACACATGAGTCAGGCTGCCTGTTTTGTCCTAAAATTTTCTGGCTCTGGTAACAGAATCAGTTTGGAAAAAACTGAACAGCTGCAAAAATAGCAAGCTGTCTAAAAGAAAGAAATTTTCTTCACCGAACGCGAGCCATTCCCCAACACATGAAAGATTAAGCATCCTTAGCAAATTTCTACATCTGATATGGTCACAATAGCTCCTGGTGAAACATCCAAGAGTGGTCTTAAGACACTGAAAGATGCTACACAATCATCCCTTGTACGAAATTTGACATGTGTAGGGAGAGGAACTAACATTCAACATTTACTCAAAAAACCCAACCGATTCACTGCAGCAGGGTTCTTTCATTGTGAAATACTAGGACAAGCAGCAGCAAGCCACTTCAAGCCTGTTTTTTTGACTCATGGAACAAATGTACCAAGCTAGCCACCACAATTTGCAAAAAGGTCAATTGCAGCATGTAAATATTCAATTAAAAGATGAAATAGAGAGCACCTACTGTGATCAAGAGAAAATAAGTTCCCCAGAATTAGTTTCTGGAATACCCTCTAGCAGGTTCATGGACCACACTTTCTGTTGAAGAAAGAAAGGACTGCCTGTGGAACACCTAAAATATGCCCAAGTGTCTCTGCAGCAAAATTTTCACAGGATTTTGCAATCTTTGTGCTGCATCTCTATATGAGTAAACAACAGTTACAACTGCAGGTATAACTGTATTACAAATCATGTAAAACATGTGCTATTACACAGCTAAAACCACAATACTAAATATTTATCACTTCAGAGGACCATAAGGACTCTTCTCAATGAATGCTCTTTTTGTTCTTCACGAGATGCTTACCATGTCTTCATCAGTCTCCAGAGTAATTTTGAAGATGTCTCCCTGCTCGGTCTGGGCCAGGAAGAAGAACATGGACTTGGTCTTATGTGTAGCAGAGCAGACAAAAATCATACCTCTCTCTGGGTCGTCCAGGTCATTCTGTCAAGAAAGTGGAGGTCACTGATGGAACTACCTGGCAAGTGCAGATGTGATTTCACTGACTGAAGTATTTCGATTTCACAGGTGCCTCAAGAGGCACCTGACGTATACGAAGAGGCTTTTAACACAAAGCACATCACATCCATTACACCCAGGATTACCTTTGGCACATCTCTGCCCCAGAAGCAAAAGCATTTCTAAGACACCATTGCCTAAGCATCCCCCTTCCTATTTCTTTTACTCTTCTCCCCAGACAATGCTCTCACAGATCAAAGCCAAACACAGAGGCAAGGGCTGCAATCTGCACACAGCTGTTTTTGAGCACCCGACCCTTGGCAGGTGTTCAAAGCCCTGTCAAAGCACAAAACAATTTGCAGTACCAAAGGAGGAGGAAGCAGCCTTAGATGCAGCAGAAAAGCTGTTGAATTCACCTGCATGCACAACAGCAATGAAGACTCACCATATCAAGTAATCTTACACTACAGTTACAGCACTGCCACCATGGTGCCTGATCAGAGTCTTTGGAGTATCTCCAGCATAAATCTCAGAGAAGAGACATGATCCAAGCTCATCACTTCAGGCTACGCCCACCCCCATCTTCCCTCAAAGATAACATGCAGCCAGGAAGGTAGATGATAGGCCAACACACTTAACTTTTTCTTTATTTTAAAACCTCCCTGACACCTTTAACCTTGAAAGGGAAATACCACATGCTCATTCAGCACTGACAAAGATAATCTTAAAAAAAAAAAAAAAAAAAAAAAGGGGCTAGAATCCCCAGATTCTCACCCGTCTCCTGGGAATTGGGCATCTGATATCAGGCTGATCACCGAAGTTTTTATACGTAATATAGTTTTCAGAACAGATCAGCACTCCGCTTGGTCCATCAGAACCACCAGGAACTGAAATGCAAACGAGAAACATTATTATGAGAAAAGCCCTTACCACAGACCTGACTGCCTGCCTGCACAACATTTATTTTGATTTTCTTTAAAGCAACATAGCTTTCATTGCTCTGTATCACCCTGTGTATGTAAATCTACTCTTATTGAAGGGGAAGACAAAAACAGTGAGTACAGCTTCCTGGTTTGGTGTAGAACAGGGCACATGGAACCAGGGGACCAGGAAGGAGAAGGACTCAACTTCAGACAAATTGCTTATGTTTTATCCTTCATGGCTCATTCTTGTCTAGAAAGTAATGACATGCCCAAAATACTTAGCAACTTGTCACTTAAACACAATCCTTGGGTTACTGGCATGTTTGCTTGCTGTCAAAACATCTGCCAGGTGGTTTTCTGACATATCTTTTGTTTTTAGAATATGTTTTTTAAAATGCTTCTACTGAAATCCCAGAGTAACAAAAGGTATCATCAAAATAGTAGCAGCGGTCAGATCCAGCCCCACATTTGGTGTCTGTCAGCTGCCTACAGTCAATGCACCAACAGCGCAAGCACACAAGGATGTTCTCCTAGTACAGCCTCCTTTGTGCTTGGAGGGGAAATCTGCACAGGTTAAGCCATTTCCCAGGTCAAAAGTGTTAGGTTAGCTTTGCATCCAATCCCTGTAAGTGGGCTTTTAGTCCATGGAGTCATCTACTGCCTTTGGAATACATATTAGCTGCTGGAATCCCGTGCAAGAGAGTACAACAGCACCTATGTGTTACCTAAAAATACATGCTTTTGCATCTGCTACCAGCTAATTTCAGTTATCATCTCTTAGCTTCGGAATCCAGAGAATATCCAGAGCACAACTAAAAGAAGAGAGATGAGGAGCACTTTCAAACCACAGCTCTACCTGCGAATTCTCACATAATTCCATGTGTGAACCACCACTCATTACCTGACTCCAAGGTCAATTAATTTATACTAATGGCTCAGACTACCATCAAAACAACTCCTAAGATGTAAAGCATACTGGTTCTGTTTCCCTGGGAAACAGGAACCAAGTAGATCCACAGGAAAATTACTTACTGGCCAGGTGGGCAGTACCTGTTATAAGGAAGTTGCCGTGCTCTTCCAAGGGCTCACTGTATTTCCTAACAACGTGGTTCAAACCCAAGTCCAGTTCATAAAACGTCAATGTCTGCTGCGTGTTGGCTGCTGCTTCTCCTGTGGGATCATTGTCTGCTTCCTAAAAGAGAACAGTGAAGGTGTCTTTCAAGAAAGGTATCAAAGGATGAGCAATGCTGATGCATCAGGAAACAGTTTTCAATAGCATTAGAATGAAAGTCCAAAAGATGACTTGCAGGTAGATGCATATAAAAAGGTTCAGGGGAAGAAAATACGCACTTTTGCAGTTTAACAGCAAGAACTTAAGAACCACCAAGACAGAAGCAGCCAATCCACAGTTCCTCACCTCCACAGACAGTTTAAGAACAGAAGAGGAACAACAAAGCTCATGACAGCAAAGGGAGATCAGGTTCTTCTCACCTCATAATCCATTTCCAGGCAAGCAAACATGGGGTTTTCAAATCCCACATCGACTCCCACCACATGGTAGACCAAGGTATTGGCCTTGTGGGCTTCCAGTGGGGAGGAAATGGTGAGACGAGCAGCAGCATCTCTGTTCAAGATATAAACCAGCTTCTGCTTTTCAATCGCACCTGCAAGAAAAGGACAGTAGCACCTGAAGCACATCACCTGGCAATCAAACCTGATCACACCTAGAAGTCAAATATCAATGTAAGACTTTGCAAGAGAACATGTCACTTTGCTGAAGTTACCCATTGGCATTTGTCTCCATGCCACCAATTAACTTCAAATGTCTCATTTTTAATGTTTCAGGCCATGAACACAAATGACAACTCCAGCTCTTTAAAGCCGAAGACTGACCCTTCAGGATATGTCCATCTAGCCCAATATTCAATCTGCAATGGCTACAGGCAGAACTACTCACTCATTCCACCACATGAGATATGACAGACTGCAGGAAAGCAAAACCAAATTGAAATAAACAGCCAGATGTTCCACCATTTAAAGCAATTTGGTAAAGAGACCTTTCCTCAGAAATGTTTTAACCAAAAAAATGTATTCGTGCCTGATACACAGCATCCACAACAAACACTTATCATGCTTAACTATCAATGTGAATGGCACGATTGTGACTGTGCTACCTTCTCACCCATGAAAATATGTAGGCATGAATGACACTGAGAGCTGTAACCTGGGTAAAAATCAAGGAAGACACTTGAGCCCTGGGGGAGCAAGTGAAAAACACTGGCACCCAGGTGATCTTCTCTTCCGTTTTGCCAGTTCGAGGGAAGGAAGCGGCCAGAAACAGGCGCATAATGTAGATCAACTCATGGCTACGTGGCTGGTGCCACCATGAGGGGTTTGGCTTTTATGACAATGGGGTGTTCTTCAATGACTACAACGTGCTAGGGAGGGATGGAATCCATCTGTCTAAAAGGGGTAAGGGAATCTTCAGCAGTAGGCTGGCTAACTTGGTGAGGCAGGCTTCAAACTTAAGGACCTGGGGGGTGGGATCCATTGCGAAAATGCTCACACCAGCACATCCAGTGGGGGAGTAAGTCAGGCCAAGCAGTGCAGTGATAAAGGTTCCTTAGCTGTCTCCCAAGAGGTGAAACAGAAGAATAATCACCTCAAGTGTATGTATACAAATGCACGCAGTCTAGGTGACAAACAGGAGGAACTGGAGCTCCGTGCCCACTCAGAAGGGTACAACATCATAGGAGTAACTGAAACATGATGGGACAACTCCAATGACTGGGGGATTGCAATGGACGGTTACAGGCTCTTTCATGAGGACAGGCAGGGTAGGAGAGGTGGAGGGGTCACACTCTACATTAAGGAAAACCTTGAATGTATTGAAGTCAACTATGGTGATTGCGACTGCTCTGTCGAATGCCTCTGGGTTAAAGTCAAAGGGGTCATCTCCAAGCAGGACCTCACAGCAGGCATCCGCTGTCAACCTCCTAACCACGATGCCAATGACGCGATACTTGGGGCACTAAAGCTTCTGGCCAACAGAACCTGGTCCTGATGGGTGACTTCAACTACCCAAACATCTGCTGGAAGAACAACACGGCAGCTCGCGTGTCATCCACGAAGTTCCTGGAGTGTATAGAGGACTGTTTCCTGATACAAATGTTAGATGTGCCAACCAGGAAGGAGGCGCTGCTGGACTTGCTATTCACAAACTGAGAAAGCCTGCTTTGTAATATTGATGTTAGTGACAGCCTTGGCTGCAGTGACCACAATATTGTGGAGTTCAGGATCCTGCTGAGTGTGCTCAAGGTCACCTCTAAGACAAGGGTTCTGGATTTTAGAAGGGCAAACTTCAGTTCACTCAGGGCTCAACTGGGAGGGAATTGATGGGAAGCTTCCATGGAAGACAAAGGAGCTAGTGAGTGCTGGGAGTTCTTCAAGACTCTCTATTGGAAGCACAAAGCCAATTTATCCCCTACAAAGGAAAGGGAAGTAAGCGGAGCAAGAGGCCCCCTTGGCTCAACCAAGACCTCCTGGGTCTACTCAAATCCAAAAGGGAAGCACAGCAGAAATGGAGAAGTGGAGGATTATCCGTTGAGAGCTACAAGGGCATTGCCAGAGCGTGCAGAGATGCAGTTAGAAAAGCAAAAGCCCAGCTCGAATTGAAACTGGCTGTAGATGTCAAAAATAACAAGAAAGGTTTCTTCAAGTATGTCAACCATAAGCAGAAAAAGAAGGAAAACATAGGCCCACTGTTAAACGGAAAAGGAGAGTCAATCACCAACGATGCTGAAAAGGCAGAGGTCCTCAACACTTTCCTCACCTCTGTCTTTACCAACACTGTTGGGTCCCAGGCTTTGGGAACAAAATTGCCGGTTGATCCACACACCGACCCACCATCAGTGAAGGAAGAGTTAGTACATGAATTATTACAGGAGCTTGACCCCTACAAATCAATGGGCCCTGATGCCGTACTCCCAAGGGTGTTGAGAGAGCTGGCTGACAACATCGCAAGGCCACTCTCCATAATCTTCAACGAGTCGTGAAGAACCGGGGATGTCCCAGGGGACTGGAGGAAGGCAAATGTTACCCCTATCTACAAGAAGGGCTCGAGGGAGGATCCGGGTAACTACAGGCCCATCAGCCTTACTTCGATCCCTGGGAAAGTTATGGAACGAATCCTCCTGCGGGACATCAACAAGTCAAATGAAGCACGTGATTGGGAAAAGCCATCATGGCTTCACTAAAGGCACCTTGTGCTTGACAAACCTGGTGGCCTTCTGTGACAAAGTGACTTGCCTGGTTAACATGGGCAGGCAGCGGACACTGTCTACCTAGACTTCTCCAAGGCCTTCGATACGGTCCCCCACAGCCTCCTCCTGGAGAAACTAATGCGTTATGGCCTAGACAAGTGGTCTGTGCAGTGGGTGGGGAATTGGCTGACAGGCCACACCCAAAGGGTGGTGATAAATGGCTCCTTTTCCAAGTGGCAACCTGTCATAAGTGGGGTCCCCCAGGGATTGATATTGGGCCCAATGTTATTCAGTATCTTTATAAGTGATCTGGATAACGGTATCAAGTGTGGCCTGATGAAGTTTGCACATTACACCAAATTTGAGTGGGGAAGTAGACGCTCCAGAAGGGAGAGGTGCTCTGCAGGAAGATCTGGATAGGTTGGAAGAGCGGGCCAGCAAGAACCTTATGAAGGAGAAGTGTACAATCATGCACCTGGGAAAACATAATCTGGGAGTGCAGCACAGACTGGGATCTACCTGGCTGGAGAGCAGTTCTGTGGAAAGGGACCTGGGGGTCCTGGTGGACAGAAAGCTCAACATGAGCGAACAGTGTGCTGCTGCAGCCAAGAAGGCCAACAGGATGCTGGGTTGCATCAAAAAGGGCATCGCCAGCAGAGAGAAAGAAGTTATTATCCCGCTCTACTCAGCGCTTGTCAGGCCACACCTGGAGTACTGTGTGCAGTTCTGGTCCCCTCTATACAAAAGGATGTGGACAGGCTGGAAGGGGTCCAGAGAAGGGCCACCAAGATGGTCAAAGGACTGGGAAGCTGCCATATGAGGACAGACTGGGAGAACTGGGTTTGTTCAGCCTTGAGAAAAGGAGGCTTAGAGGGGATCTCATCTCCATGTACCAGTACTTAAGGGGTAGCTACAAAGAAGATGGAGATTCCCTTTTTACAAGGAGCCACCTGGAGAGAACAAGGGGGAATGGACACAAGTTGCTCTTGGGGAGATTCCGATTGGAGATGAGAGGAAAATTTTTCACAGTGAGGACAGTCAATCATTGGAATTATCTCCGCAGGGAATTGGTTGACTTGGCCACGTTTGGACGCCTTCAAAAGTCATCTGGACAGGGTGCTGGGCCATCTTATTTAGACTCTGCTCTTCCTAGAAAGGTTGGACTAGATGATCCCTGAGGTCCCTTCCAACCTGTGATTCTGTGACTTGTTAGAAAAGAAACAGTATTATTTATTGTTACTCCCAAGATAAAAGGAGCACTGTTAAACCAGCTGTCATTGCAAGCCCCTGCTCTCAAGAGTGCAGGAAAGCAGCATTGCACAAAGTCAGCTACAGCAAACCAGGAAAGTTTGTGTACCAAGTAACTAAGACACCCCACAGTAAATCTTATAAAAACAATAACCCAAGTGTCCTTCTACCTGTGAAGCCTGATCAGAAGTGCATCCAGCTGTCTCCACGATGCATCTCAGAGAAGAGACATGAGTTCGTAACATCATTTCAGGCTATGACAGTTGACTGTCTGTGCCGTAGCACCGATGCCTGTAATCCCAACTTCTCTTCCAGGCATCACATTTCAGGGCTCTGTATACCACTAAGCAAGCTGGCCTCTTTCCAAATTGTTTTGGCCCAGCATTAGAATTAATTTGTGCAATTCCATCAGCATCAAGGACCTATTCTGAACACCTACATTCTCCTTGACATGTCTCATAGCTTAACAAACTGGCCAAGAAGAAAGACTTCTAATTATACCTTGCAAAAACTTGCTCCAAAACAAATATCCCTGAGACAGGAGGGGGAAAAAAAAAAAAAAAAAAAAGAGAAAACAAGCTGACAGACTGACTTACTGATCATGACGGCACGGCCCTTTGGGTCTACAGCCAAGTACTGGCCTGGAACAATTCTGCGACATCCACTCTTGCCAAAGGTTTCCTGATGAATCTTCTCAAACACGTTCTTTGAGGGCTGGTACTCCAGAATAACAATGCGTCCTGAATCACTGCCCACGACGATATAGTCTTTGGTCCCACCTGTCAGCCTGAAGGCCATGAGGGAGCGGATGACTCCAAATACTTCCACAGTCAGCAGAGTGTGAACCTTCCCTGTGTTGGGATCAGGGCGGAGTAACTCCAGGATCTTGCCCCGGGAAACAACAATTTCTTGTTGTTTGGTTCCTAAAGAACCCAAAGCAAAGAAGAGTTAGGACCAACACAGCAGAATGCCCAATTTCAAGAAGCACCATAAAAAAAAGATAGAACTTCATGACTTCTAAATGCCAAAAAGTTCTACGATTACTACAGAAGAATTCAAAGCAACTTATTCTCCACATTGGGTATCACTACTGTTTGAGCATCTTTTAGGAGACCAGGAAAGTAAAGAAGATACTGAATTAATTCTATGCATAATCAAGCCAAACTTTTCTTGATCTTTCCACAAGTTACAACAGCTCAAGTTCACACTCAAAAGCACATGATAATATACCAGTGAAAAAATAATGTATACTGAAGCAGAGTAGCTTCAGCAACCAAACGAAACACAAAACAAACACCTTTTTTTCTCTACTACCTGGAAGAACTGAAGACAAGACATGCCACGACAGGAGATGATTACCTGAGAAATTGCCATGGATAGCATAGCTAATGCCAGTGGCACGCTGCAATGTCAGGTTGTAGAGAAACATGTTGGCAATGGGTTCCCTTCACCTTACCGTAGCTCCACTGAGTCTGCAAGAAGTAGAACAGATACATACACTTTGTAAAAACAAAGTCTTCCACATGGCACAGAGAGAGAACTGGTGCCCTCATTTGTCTGTGTGGATCATTTTACATTAGGAGACTGACTGCCACCCAGCTAAAATAATTGGTATTTATTAATACAGTGCAACAGTCTCTCCCAAAGATAACCGGGCTACTGAACTCCTCGCTGCCGCATGACTGATCAGCAGTTCCAGCTAATTACTTCTCTTAAGATTTTAGTGGTTCAGAAACCAAAGTTAGCAAATCCCTCTAGAGGTGCCCTGCGGCGTTACACCTCACCGGTCTCGCCCTTTCATTTAAGACAAGCCAAGCTACCCACAACAGCACGGAGCAAGGGCCTGAGTCGGCTCCTTTCCCCGGGGCTGAGGCGGGAGGGAGCCCTGCCGCCCCCCTGCCGCCGGCCGCGGAAACCGGCCCCAGCTGCCCCCAGCCCTACCCAAGCCCTCCCGGGGCCCGAAGCCCAGCATCGCCCCGCATCCCGGGTTGGCTCCCCGCGCTCTCGGGGAGTGGGGCCGCAGGCTCCGGGAACCGGCCAGGGATCAACGCCTGGCCGCCACCCACAGGCCCAGTCCTAAGGGGCCCGCCGCGCTCGGGCCTGCGGCCGTTCCCCCCGCAAAAATACCTGCCCATACCACATCCCCCCAGCCGAGCGGCAGCCGGTGGGTGGGCACGGCACAGCAGGGCCACCCTTACCGTGCAGACAGAGGAGGATGGCAGCGGATACTGCTCCTAGCTAGGCTGGCGCGACGACGACCCCCTCCGCCATAAGCCCCGCGCCTGCGCCCTACCCTCCCGCACCTCCTCCAGGGGCTTCCCGCGTGGCCCGACGCGCGCGCGGCTTGTGGCGGAGTGAGGCTGACCGGAGAAGCGCCTGAATGATCAGCGGGCGATAGCAGCCGCTCCCCGCACCGAAAGCCTCCGAAAATAAAATTTTAAAAAAAAGCTGCGTTTCAGCGTAGAGCGTCGGGGGAGCGTGAGCCTCCCGCGCTACAGGCGGATCCGAGCCGGCGTAAACGTTCAGGTATCGCCAGAGGCAGGCCGGGCGGGCCTCACGGCGGCACCGACGGCGTCAGCTGCACCCTAAGATGGCGGCGGCCACGGTGGCGGGTGGAGAGGGTGGTGGCTGGGCAGCTTCTGCCCTCTCTATGGAGCGGATCCAGTCATTCACTGACCTGGCGGACCTGGAGGCCGCCTACAGCCGGCTATGTGAGGAGGAGGTGTGTGTGTGGCGGGGGGCAGGCGGGCAAGCACCTAGGGTGGCGGGGAGGTCCGGGGGGGCGGCACGTGGAACCCTGGAGGCGTTCGCGGCTCCAGCCCCCCCTCCGGTGACAAGGAGGGCGGGCGCCTCGCTGTCACGGCTCCCGTAGTTGTCTGGATCCTTTGCAGAGACGTTAATACGGGCTCAGCCGGCCACCAGGCCTGGTGGGGGGACGGAGCCGCCTCCGCGGAGCTGGTGTCCTTGAATCGTGAGAAGCTGGCAGATTTAGGGTTCTTCTGCGTTGTAAGCTCGGCCCGGGGAGGAATTTGTGGGCTCTCTGACTTAAAAGTTTTGTGATGAGGTTTGCATAACTGATGCTTTCGAATAGCAAAAATGTAAACATTTACAGGATTAAAATGAGAGCTCCGGAAGGATGTAATTGTTGTACGACCTCTTGGAAGTGCTAACGCCTTGCTAGCTGCATGTCCTCGACTTGGATGTAGGGTCTGTGAAAAGTTGCTGGCTCAGAGGAGAGCTAAAGTCACAGAAAACTTTCTTCATCCTTTTATTTCAGAAAGTCATGCAGGAAGAGCTGGATGCCCTCCTGGAACAGCAAAGCACTATAGAGAATAAGATGGTTACACTTCATCGCATGGGGTTAGTGATCCCCGCCCTCTCCCCTTCTTTCTGCTTCTGTGCACTGTTCAGTACCTCCCTGCTTACTGCGTGATGTGAAAATTCATTTCAGTGTTGTGAGGAAAGCACATTCATTCTCAGAAAATGTCAGATTTTAAATGGGTTTGTGGTAGGGAACAGTAGCTGGATCCTCATTCCCAGGTGCCCGATTCCTCTCAGCAGCACTAACAGAGGGAACTGCTGCACCGTCACACAGACTGACCCATTTTGGTGTAGGCTGAGCAGTTCTTCGACGGTCTCAACCCAGAGATTGTTCACTTTTAGCATCAATGATTGGATCAGCTGTCGTGTGTCAGGCTGTTTACATATGTGGACAAATATTACTGCCTCTTTGTGGTCAGCTTTTGCAGGCAGTCTGGAAAGTTATCCTGAGTTGCATCATGCCTAGTAGAAGCTTGGAGCACAAGGTTACAGACTTCACCTTCCACTTCAGCAGTGGAGAGTATCATAAAGCCTCAGTGGCTTGTTCACGCCCTCTCTGGTAGTGAGACAGTCATTAGTCTGTGCGGCCTCTTCCAAAGCAGTCTGATTTTGATGCTTTGCTCCTGTAGGAGAGGCATGAAATGAGAGATACTGTTGCTGTCAGGAGTATTTGGGTTTGGAGGAAGAACGACCCTGTTGTTGCAGACCATCCGACTACTTAATATTTTGCATTTCATGGTCAAATCGCTTGTGTTTCCAGCCCTAATTTGCAGCTCATCGAGGGGGATGCCCAGCAGTTGGCTGGGATGATCACCTTCACCTGTAACCTGGCTGAGAACGTCAGCAGTAAAGTCCGCCAGCTTGACCTTGCCAAGGTAACTGGACTGAGGGAGTGTTTGGGACTCACCACTGCCAAGCCTTATTCTGTCTGCTCATGTGCTCACAGCACAATAGAGAGATGTCCTCTTTTCTTCAGTGAGCATATGGGCTGGAAACTGCTTTGTTCTTTGTTTTAGCATTTTCTATTGATAGGTAGTGGTATCTTGGTGGGCTCCTGGATAGGGTAGGGTACAACAGTAAATAATGTGTATGATTTTTCCATATAGTGGCTGGTTCTCCAGCATCCCCTTCTGCTCCTGGTAGAATATGGTGAATAAACTGAGGTTAGTCTTCGTTAGCACTGTTTTGTCAACTATTGCAGCACTGAGGACAGTGGAGGTGGTCATTGTCACCCAAGAGCAGTCAGGAATCTGGGCTGTCATTCTTTGTACAGAGATAGGCTAAGAGGCATCAAGTCCCAGTGTCCAGCACAACTGCTTAAATCAAAACAGGTGATGTGTCATTGTTTTCTTTGGTCTCTGCCTGCTTGTTAAAGCAGAGTATGGCCTCTGAGTTCAATCTGAGATTTGACAGGTAAATGTTGTTCATCTTTCAGAGCCATTGGTCTTACGGCTTTTTTAGTTTGGGGTTTCTGCTTAGGTAGTTGTTTACTGTGTAGAGAAGTATCACTTCAGTCTGTTTCTTCCTTCTTTTTTTCCCCCCACACCGTCTTTTCCTCATAATTCTCTTTCCCTGATCCAGCCCGCAGCGAGAAGCCTTACTCGTTGCCTTTCTTTTAGAATCGACTCTATCAGGCCATTCAGAGAGCTGATGACATACTTGACCTGAAGTTCTGCATGGATGGAGTCCAAACGGCTCTGCGAAATGAAGATTATGAACAAGCAGCAGCTCATATCCATCGCTATCTGTCTCTGGACAAATCAGTGATTGAGCTCAGTCGTCAGGGCAAGGAAGGTAAGTACTGTTCGTGAGGACAAGCTGATAAGTCACCTTTCCAGTAGATAACTAGAGGCCACATGATTTCCCACGGCAGATAGCCTCAGCTCAATAGACAAAGCAGAAGATCTAATGCTAGCCAAAGATCTTGGTATGTTACAGGGTAACATAGAGATGAATGTTTTTTAAGTGTTATAAGGTTTGAATTACCATTAATTGAAAGGAGAGTTCCTGGCACGTGGCTTTAGTAGCATTTTGGGTACTGACTAGGTGAAGGACAAAATGTGCAGGACAAAAGACATGAAGGAGAAGGCTCTGTCATGGAGAACTGTTGCAGAGTTATGGTGTGCTACCAAGCAGAGCAACTGGAAATGAAAGAGTAAATTGCCTGATCCCTAAAAGAAATGTCCAGTTGATGTTTTCCGTCCTCCATGCAAGACCACAACATTAGCTGTGTGCACATCACACACATACCTACCTTTCTTTGCCTGTAGGGGAATTCCAGTGTGTCTTCTGTCTTCTCACCCTAGGGCTGTGCAGTGTTGGTCTCTCTCCTGGGAAAAAAAGTAGTCCTTGATACACTACTAACATCATGCTGTCACTTTTCCGTTTCTTTTCTGTCCTTTTGACCAGGGGGCATAATTGATGCTAACCTGAAGCTCCTGCAGGAAGCAGAGCAGTGCCTGAAGACAATTGTCACAGAGAAATTCGACACAGCTATGAAGCAGGGAGACCTGCCCCAGGTGGAACGATTCTTCAAGATCTTTCCTCTGCTAGGCTTACATGAAGAGGGGCTGAGCAAGTTCTCGGAGTACCTCTGCAAACAGGTAACAGGTTCTGTGAAACATACTGTGGCCTGTCTGGTCTCCTCAGGGAAAGCAAAATCCAGTCTCTGTCAACAGATATTGTGGAAGGAGATCTTGGCTCTGGCTTGTTAATCTTAGTAACCAGCACTGGCCTTAGTTCCTCTCTCTCCCTGCATTTTGTGTCCTGGGAAGGGCTTTCTGGTGTCTGAATACAGATCCTGCTGGCTGGCTGGTGGCTTCTCCTTCTGAGTCTTGCTCTTTGTGCTTGCTTAAAGCTCATACAAGGGAGCCTGCAAAGAGAAGAACAAGTTTCTGCCTCTCCTTGATCCTTGAGTTTTCCACAAGAGAGGAAAGGGTCCCTGCTCAAAGGAGGAACAGCAGCAATAACTCGTGCATTGGGAAGGCCAGCAAAAGCTCTGTAGGGCAAGGGACAAAGGACCACCCTACAGGATGAAGAATATCTTTGAGTGTAACTAGCTGACTGGTCCTATTGTCATGCAGGTGGCCAACAAAGCAGAAGAGAACCTGCAGCTGGTGATGGGGACTGACATGAGTGACCGTCGAGCTGCTGTCATCTTTGCGGACACCCTGACGCTCCTCTTTGAAGGTAGTCTTCCTTTCCTCTTTGCTGATGGATTGAAAATAGCCCATGGTGAGATTGTCCATCAATTTTAAATGCTTTTAATTTTAGCTCCAGAAGATCACAAAATGCCTCCTTCCCCTTTGAGCTATGGAACTGTCACTCTAGAGAGACAGGGACGCAACTAATAGACTTTTTTCTAGCCAAGAGAGAACATTACAGTAAGCAAGCTTTCCTACGTACAGCTTGCGCAGGCACAAAGTGGATTTGCAAAGGATTTGTTGGCTTCGTCCAGGCATTGGGCTTTTCCTGTTCTCTGCGTCCTGAAAACAAATGGGTATTCCCTGAAGGTTTCTTCAGATGTGCAGCTCTCCAGACAAACAAATGGGATCCCTTAAGACTGAGCAGCTGTTGATGCCTCTGAGCCTGGCTCTTCAAGCAGGACCATGGGAGCTTGAAAGCAGAGAGGGAAGGGAGGGAAGGGAATATGAATGCTCTGTGGGAATGTCGCCAAAGAGTAATTGAGATCCCATAGTGATTTACTGCCTTCTCTATTAAGTCTGCTATAATTCTAGGCTGCACCACTGCCAAGTCACTCTCCCAGTCTGGCACCCTTGCTGCTATTGAAGGTCCTTATTGCTGCTGAGGCTTTCTTGGCAGTAGCATCAAAAGAGGGGGAGCATTGCTAACTCTTGGAGTAGAGAGTTTGTGAGAAGAACGCAATCTTGGATAGATACATCCTTGAAGATGGGCTTTTTTTTCCAGGGAGGTCCTGCCTTGACTAAAACTTCCTCTCTTGGGCGTCTGCCTGACAGATAGGAGAAGAGCTTTCCCTAGGCTGATTTTCCTAGCACTGCACTTCTCCTGTAACCTGGTAGGTGCTGAAAGCTGAGGCTGAGTTTGGATGGCAGTTATGTCCCCTGCCAGGTTTAGCTCATGCAGCTTTCTCCCATGGAAGCTTCATACCTTGTATCTTGCTGGGTAGGGGAGAAACTGACACATGTGGCATGGCAGGAGCTCTCTTTAGGAAGAGAGATGGCTTCTACTCCAGGAGATTTGCGCTGCAGCCTTTCAGTAAACAGCAGAGAGGATGGAGGTTGTCATATGCAGAGAGAATATGCCATGGAACGAGTGGTGGTAATGGCAGGCCTCCACTGAGACACTAGAGAGTGGCTGGACAGTCTAAACTGTTTATCTGGGGAGAGAATGATCCCTTGTTAGGTCCTCTCTGCAGACCTCTGTAGCTCTGCTCTGGGTCCAGACTGGATGGGAACTGCTTGAGTCTCTTGTGCTTCCCCTCTCCCTGCAGGGATTGCTCGCATTGTGGAGACCCACCAACCTATTGTAGAGACCTACTATGGGCCAGGGAGGCTGTACACCCTTATTAAGCACCTGCAGGTGGAGTGCGACCGGCAAGTGGAGAAAGTGGTGGACAAGTTCATCAAAGAGAGGGACTATCACAGGCAGGTAAGAGGGGTGTGATGCTGCCTGACACAGGCAGCTGCAGCCTCCATCCAGCTCAGCAGGGCTCCAACTACCACAGAGGTGGCAACATTTGACCTTGTGTGTTGAGAGAAACCTTGCTTTATGCCATATTTGCACTGATGGCTGAAGGGGTCCAGCCTCTAGTCATCCCTTCTATTGCAGAGGAGGATTCATTGGGAGCATGGTAAATGGACTGTGGGCACAGGATTCTTTGCTCTGCAGGTATGCAGGGTGCTCTCAGTACAACTTTCCCACTGTCTTGTTCCTGCTTCTGTCTGTTAGATGCAGGGCTGCTGTAACTATCTCACGGTCACATACCTGGGTGCCTCTGTTGGAGTTTCCATCCCACTGCTCTTCCTGGCAGGCTGACCTCTTTCTTGGAGGAGGAGGTGAACTGATGCCAGTTCCCCTGCTCTGGCAGTGCTTCTGTCAAAGTGTTCCTATCACCCCTCTGAGTAAGCACCTCCTTAGGCTACAGCAGCAGAAGTGGCTGTTAACTCCAAGTCATCAGCAAAGACTTTGATGACGCTCTCCTTTTTTTTTTTTTTTTTTTTTTTTTTTTTTTGTGATTGCAGTTTCAGCAAGTTCAGAATAGCATGATGAGAAGTTCTTCTGCAGAGAAGATTGAACCAAGGTACCAACAAAACCTCTTCTTGCTTTCTAACCTTCCACTCTTGAGCTGTTATTAATACTATTTAGCATTTAGATGACTCTCCTGGTCTTCCAGAGGCTTTGTGGCTACTCAAGCATAAAATCCAATTGTTACGTGCCCTTCACTGCTCTTTCGTAAAGGCACCTTCTGTGGTGGTACTTCATTTTGCTTACTGGTTACTTTTAAGCCTTGGCCCTAAACACTGCAGGAGGGCTGGCAATATCACTGCACACGAAGGACTGAGGCTTTAATTGCCTGTGCCCACTACCATGTGATGGTCAGAGCACAGTCTTTGGAGCACACAAATCGGAGCATCTCCTTGGGAAGATAATTTGTGATGGAATAATGGCCGGAATAAATCTTTGGGTCTTGCTTAATCTGCTACTGCTGCTGCAGCACCTCTATCATCAGTTTCTTGCTAATGAACTGAAGTGCTTTCAATCTCCCTCCTCTTCTTCTTATCCTAAGCATTTGCGTGGCCCTTAAGTGAGGCCATTTGAAGGTGCACCCAGCCCTTCTGGCATTGCATGACTTCTAAACATGTTCCTCAAGCAAGAACTATGAGCCTGCATGGCTAATTATTTCAGCGGTAATGTAGAGATCCACTTACTGTTTGGTCTGAATAACTGTGCATGCATCCCAGGTTTTCTGAGCTTTTACTTTTTCATCTGTAAAATAAAGATTATGGTTCCTTGTCCCACTCATGTGTTGTGAGGCCTTGAGCAGGATTTGTGAAGTTCTTTTGCGCACACTGATGAAAAAGCTGCTGATATGACAGTCTTTTTTTTTTTTTTTTTTTTAGTCATCTCTGATCTGAACACTGTGTTCTGCATTTCTGCATTGTCACATGCTTTTTTTGGTCTCACGTTTCCTGAGCTGTTGAGCTTAAACAGATTCTTCATCATTTCCAGAAACACATGAATCTGTGCACAAAAGCACATATATGGAGATGTCAGGGACCAGACGTTTCTAACACTGGCCATGTAGGGCTCACTGAATCATAGCAAAACTGAGGTAGGAAAGGACTGCTGAAGGTCTCTAGTCCAACCTCCCACTCAAAATAGGGCTAATTTTGAAGTTATATAAAGTTGCTTAGAGTCTCGCAGTCCTTACTGCTGTGATTTTCATGTGTTTGTTCTCATATCCATGAGGAAAAAAGAAGCTTCTCTGTAATGATTTTTTGCAGGATGTTTTGCTTGTATGTGCATTCCTTCCACGTACCAGTTATTCTGCTGATCTTTGCCACTTGACAGCACAGATGGAAAGGGGCAGTAGTGATCTCATAGCAAAAGAACAGAGAACACACTACTTAACTGAGTTAAATTAGTGTTTCTCCTTTTGTAGTCTTGCTACCTTGATTCTTGCTATGTTCCTTCCAGGGAACTTGACCCCATTTTAACAGAAGTCACTCTGATGAATGCCCGCAGTGAGCTGTACTTGAGGTTCATCAAGAGACGAATAATAGCTGATTTTGAGGTGGGAGACTCCATGGCCTCAGAGGAGGTAAAGCAAGGTAACACCTTGAATACCAATACCTGTAGGCTCTCTGCTCTTTGCAGCCAGAAGTGGAGATATATCTGAGTTAGTGGCAGAGCAGAGTGACAGGATCTGCACAGACACTTTGGAAACGGTCTGTGGAAGAGGATTGTGTCACCTGACCTCCCCAAATGTGTCTTCAGCACTGGTTGTTCCCTCTAACAGGGAAACCAACATTAGGAATGACTGCGGAGCATAATAAACAAGGTTCCCAAAGAAAGGGAGGGCCCTTTGGTCACTGCAGCTACAGATCCTAAAGGTGGAGGCCACAGGGAAAACAGGCTCAGGGTTTTGGTACTCTGTGGAGCTCTGAAAATCACTTTTGTCACCTGCAAAAGTCAGCTTGGCAATTCCAACTATGCAGTTGAGGCCTGTGATTTATTCCAGGTTGGGCTTTGCAGGTGTGTGTCCGTTGGGTGCCCATGAGACAGGCAGCAAGGGGGTTAGGTGGAACTGCTTTCTGATGCTTGGCCCCTGCTGATGGTTCTCTTTTGTGTTCCATAGAGCATCAAAAATACCTGGACAAGCTCCTCAACAACTGTCTGCTGAGCCGCACCATGCAAGAGCTCATTGGCTACTACATCACCATGGAGGAATACTTCATGAGGGAGACCGTCAACAAGGTAGGGCTCAGACTGCTGCTTGCAATAACCTGTGTTCTCTGCCAGCAGCTGAGACCACTGTGTGTGCTCCCTGGTCCTCTGCTGAGCATCCCTAGGGAGGGAGATGAGCACCTGGCAGCTCTGCAGCTGTTGGGAAAGTATTTGTTTCCCTTAGCTTTGCAGAGCGAGTGGTTGTTTCTGAACTTTAACTCCAAACGTACCCATAAGTATCTTCCAGGTCTGTGGGCTAAAAATTAGAATGAGTGTTGCGAGCCCACACAGGGCACAGTTCAGCTCAGGGTGAAATGGGCAGGCTGGCAGTTCGGTCTCACAGCGCTGTTCTGAGAGGGCACCTTTGTTCACTGAGCTCAGGGCAGTGAAACAGCTTTCTTTGCAGGCTGTTGCTATCGACAGCTATGAGAAGGGTCAGCTCACCTCCAGCATGGTGGATGACGTGTTTTATATAGTGAAGAAGTGCATTGGGCGTGCTCTGTCCAGCTCCAGCATAGACTGTCTCTGTGCCATGATCAACCACTCTACCACCGAGCTGGAGTCTGACTTCAGGTAATAAAAATACAGCAGGCTTATTGTAACTTGCCTCCACATCATGTTCTACAGTGTTTGCTGTCAGATGGTCTTCCTTGTGTTCTTCACCTTCTGGTAGATGCTCATAGGATGCAGCATCAGGTTTGGTGTGGGAAGCTGGGCCTGGGCATGTTTTTCTCACAGTAGTGGTGGTCGCCTGTAGGACAAACAGAAAAAGGAACTTCATGGCCCAAAATCCTTATGAGACCGAGTGACCATGTAGCATCGGAGTGCTACCCTGCTTGATGGTACACAGTCACCCCTAATTGTTCTCTGGGTTGCCTGTGAGATTTCTTAGTAACTTGAACTTCTGAACCTGCAGAAATTGTCCTCCTCCTGTTTTTCATCCCAACGTGGGAGTGGAAAACTGTGATTGAAGACAGCAGACAGCTGTGGGCAGGATTTGTGGGAAAGCTCAGAAACTGGGTGGTTGTGTTTTTCTTTTGGCCTTGCATCCTTTAGATGCTGTCAGGAGATATTTGCCAGCCCTCTTTTGTCCTTGTAAAGTTCTGCTTACCTTTTTCAGATCACAGCTCAGCCAGAGTGCTGTCCCCTGTCATAGAGCACAACTCTGTTGTGGCTTGCAGTATTTGCTCTAAGGCCTGGTATGTTCTGCTTGCCCCATAGGGAGGTTCTGTACAACAAGCTGAAGCAGGGATTTCCGGCCACGACCTTCCAGGACTTCCAGAGGGGAGTGACCAGTGCCGTGAACATCATGCACAGCAGCCTGCAGCAGGGCAAGTTCGATACCAAAGGCATTGAAAGCACCGATGAAGCCAAGCAGTCCTTTCTGGTGGGTTTCTTGGATGTTATGGTGTAGAATGAGCTGGGGTAAAGGGAGAGACAATGGGGAGCTCTTGGGGACAGGATCGGTGCGACTATCACACGTTCAGAAAACCTCTTCAGGCATGGTGGGTGGCCTGACTTTGGATGTCTGGTAGATGCTTCTACCTCACCTCATGTTTGTAGGGCTTCCACACCAGGCCCATCTAAGTATAATCTTGTTACTGCCTCTTAGGCTGCTGCGGTGATGATTCCCTCCAGGCTGGGGAAGAGTCTGTGCTCTTTTGAGGCATCCCTCAATCCTATTCTTCACAGGCTCCGCACCAAGGTGGTGCGAGAGTGTCTCATCCGCACCTTCCTCTAGATGACAAACTTTCCTTCCCCAAGCTTAGGGTTCCTTCACTCTCGCTTATCAGACCAGAGAGTTTCCATTAGAGCAGGGTTGTCTGCTCTGCTTGGCCTGCATGATCCTCCTGTTGCCTTCTCCTAACCGCAGCACTGCAGCTCTCTGCATGCTTGAGCAGGCCAGAACGTGGCAGTGAGCATTAGAGACCCCTTGGAGAGCATTTGAAAGGCTGTTGCTCATGTATTCTGCAGCATAACAGATCCTTCCCAATGGTGGGTTGCTGTATAGACCCTGCATTGTGGATAAGACCTCACCTCTGGATCTGCTCCTTCCTCTCAGCCATCCCTGCTGTTTGAGCAGACCTGTGGCAGAGACCTTGAAAGCACTTGAGAGGGGCTGGCTCGCCCTGACTTGTCTCTCTCTCCATAAGTCACTGTGAACACACAGTGACGAAGAGGCTCCTTGGGACTTTCACTGTACAAGTAGAGAAGGCAACAAAGGGAGCAGGAGACACTGAACTCTTCCATTTCATTAAATTCTTGGTTACAGGTTTTTCATTTCTTGCAGCCAAGTGCTAAAAATGTCAGTTCTCCCCCTGGAATTCCTCATTCACCTGTCAGCTTGCCTCGCTTCCCTGCCTGCACAAACCCCAGCCTTATACTGACATTTGGTTCAGCTTCAGCAGGTACAGAACAATCTGTTTGGTGAAGAACAGATACTCATTTGGCAGGAGGGGTGCTGATTCCTGCTGCCAAGATACAAATGCCTTCCTGCCTCCCCTGCTTCTCTGGACACACCATCAGCTCCAGCCACTACTGGTCTGTTGCTCTTCAAAACACAGTCACAGAAAGTTGGGGGGTATATCCTCTCTTCCACCAGTGGCTCACAGCTGGGACTTTGCTGCAATGTTGTGGACAGTTTACTCAACTTCTTTTCAGCGACATTCTAACTCAGAGCTTGTACTAGCCACTGGTTCCACACACATGCTCCGCTACTGTAGTTCAGCTTCATGTAGCTCCATGAATCTGCAGTGCTTTGATCACATAGTAGCATCTCTGTCCCCTTAAATATTTGTGTTTCAGCCTGTGGTGTGAGCTGCATGAAGAAAATGTAAGGACTTGGAGCTGAGGTCCTGGGAAATTCTTCTGAATTCTACTTGGCTTTGTTTTGTTGTTTTCTTCCAGGTGACCTTAAACAACGTGGAAGTCTGCAGTGAAAACATCATGACCCTGAAGAAGACTTTGGAGGTGCAGTCTGGATTCTTTACTGTTTTTTCTGTAATCAAATTTGTAATGTCCTCCCTTGGTGGGGGGTCAAATAAACCATATGGAATTTGCTATGCTCAAATTCCCAAGGTCTTTGCCCTCCAGCCTTAGGAAAGCAATTTTGCATCAGCCAGACATTGCTCTGCCAGCTCAGCAGCAGCAGCTGGAAATACCAGTTCCTCCAGCTTGACCAACCTGGCACAGGCCAGGAGCCAGTGGAATGAAATATGCGTCATTGTTGAGAGGTTGTGGTCCTCTGGTGCTGGGCTAGATAGTCCCTGGCTCCCATTCTTGCTGTCCTCTCCCCAGCTGGAGCCAGCAGCCTCTCTCTTCACAGGGACAAGAGTTTGGTGCCTATCATAGCCTGCAGGCATGCTGGTGGGCAGCCAGAGCTCAGCAGTGTGAAGGGATAGAAACTGTCCAGGTTATTAATTTGCAACTTGCTTGTGGATCTCTTCCCTGCAGAGTGACTGCAGCAAACTGCTTAGCCAAGGCTTCGGGGGTGAGCAAGCACAGGCCAAGATTGACAGCTGCCTCTCTGACATGGCTGCCGTCTCCAACAAATTCCGTGACCTGCTGCAGGTAAGTGTCTTGCTGAGTTACTGCTGGCCTCCAACACTGGCTGGCTGGTGTCTTCAGGGAGAGCTCAGGCAGGAATCATTTCAGCCTAAGGCCTGGGCTACGTCTGCCTCCCAGAGTGCTGGGTAGGAGTGCAGGAGAGAGTAAATCAGTGAGCTTTGAGGCATGGAAACAGATCCAGGCTGTTTGCACAGCCGCACCAGCTGGCAGCTGCATAAAAAGCACTGGAGGCAGCTGCAGAGCCAGAAGGAATGTTACTCTTATTTGTCTTCATTCAGCAGAGTTGTAGTTGGTTCAGTGTTTTCAGGAGAAGAAATAATAATAGCATTTCCATCTCCTGCATTCTCCCTTGTGGCACAGCATGTTGTCAAGTCATCCAGAGCCTCACTAGGTAACACCAAAGATGGGCTGTTGGTAGAGAAGAGCTGTTCTTGGCTTTCTCCTCCTTTCCCAAATGGAAATACTCCCCAGCATGGGGCAGAAGGCTCTCTGGCTAAATTGACCATCTCGTGTGGCATGCTGGGGCCTGTTGCCCTAAAATTTTACAGTGGTCTCTGGCAGGGAGAGGAGCAGGAAGACCTAATACCTCCTGTGGAGAGAAACAAATCAAAAGAGAATATTTTGAACCAGGTTTTCCATCAGCTTTGTACTTCGTAGAGGGGCCAGACTATTTTTTGTTTGGCTTTGCAGTTCACTGCAGCCAGATGCCTTCAGACTGGTATTGCCTGTGTACCCTCTTGAGGCTTGTGGTCAGTACTGAAACCAAAGAGCTCATCAGTAAGGAGTAAAACTCTCCAGTCTAGCTCTAGTGCAGTATTAAAACTTGATTGCAAAGTAATCAAGAGGCTGAGCAGCAAGCTCCTGTGCTGCCGAGTCACACGCATGTGGAATTTGCTTTGGAAAACGACAGTTGCCAGCAAGGCCTGCTCAGAAATGCCAATTTTAGTTAAAAACTTCCATCAAATGCCAGGTGGTATCCGTACCTGAATAGTTTCATGCTCGGTGAGCTTTCTTGACATCTTGCTGAGCCAGGGTGGTTGGCAGGAGAGAGCTTTCAGAGAGCTCTCTAGCATTGAAGCAGACAGAACAGCTTTTGCTTACAACCTGCTGCTCAGGGGAGATAGCCTGTGCTGGACTTATGATTAATTCAGGGAACTAACTGTGGCTACAGCTTTTATCCTCCTTTTAGCTTCTCATACTGAGCTAAGCTGCACTGGAGGTGGGGGGCATCAGTTGAGTCAAATCACAGTGCCCTCCTGGCTGGCTTTGAGTAGAAAGGCTGGTGTTTCTGTCCTTTCCTACCCAGGTGGGATATGAACTGAATGCCTCTCTCCTGCCAGGAAACATCTGTAGCTCTGTGGGCAGGGGTGGGGGAAGCATGAGCCCTTCAGACCAGGCTGCAAGTCAGCACAACAGCAGCTTCTGGGCCAATGTCCTTCCTGTTCTTGTCATTGTGGTGTCCTCAGTGCCTTCCAGCACTGGACAAGTGTGGGATCAGGGACTTCTAGGTTCAGTTTCCTGTGCAAGTCTGTGGGTTGATTTCCCCAGCTTGCAGTGAGGATGGGAGGCAGCATCAGGACAGCAAGGCTGTAAAGGCTGCGTGGTGTGGTCAGTTGCTCTTCTTGCTTCCTGTCCCCCTCAGGAAGGTCTCAACGAGCTGAACAGCACAGCCATCAAACCCCAGGTGAAGCCCTGGATCAACCTATTCCTCTCTGTCTCTCACAACATCGAGGAGGTAAGGCTTAGCATTCTCTGCTTCCAGCCGTACTTCTGCACTCTCCATCCTCTGCTCAGCAGCACAGTCAGAGCAACTTCATTCTCGTTCCCCTCAGTTCTCTGCTGTTTCCTTGGCACAGAGCAACAGTAGAGTACCCAGAACTTGCTCTGCACCCCAGTCTGGAAAGGGGCATTTCGCTAGAGAGGAGCTTGAGAAAATGGAAGGCATGCAGTGCTGCTCCAGGAGGAACCTCCCTTCCTGTCCTCTGGGCCTTCTGCCGCTGTTCACACAGGCCACATAAACAGCCATTTTTGTATTTCAATACCAGGAGGAGTTCAGCGACTATGAAGCTAATGATCCGTGGGTCCAGCAGTTCATTGTCAATCTGGAACAGCAGATGACAGAGTTCAAGGTGAGAGAATGTGGGGGGAAGGGGGGGGGGGGGGGGACGGACATGGCAGCCTGCCAGGCTTTGGCCAAACCTCCACATGGGGAATGGTGAACAGAGGTGTCCTCTGGTGCCTTGCAGGGCTCTTAGAGACCCAGTCACCCCCTTATCCTGCAATTATCAAAGCCTGCTTGCAAGCTCCACGTACCTGGATCACTTCTGTGATGCACTGCACTCGCTGAGCCTGCAAGTGATGGGTTTTTATGTGAAAGCTCTCATAGGGTTGGGTTTTGTGGACCTCTGCTCAGTTGTTTGTGACAAGAACGACACGGGTTTCTGCTTCCAGGCTGGACTGTCTCCAGTGATTTATGATACCCTCACTGGTCTTATGACCAGTCTCATAGCCATTGAACTGGAGAAAGTGCTGCTCAAATCCACCTTCAGCAGGGTAAGCAAAGTCTGTCGTCTACCCTTAATCTGCTTGACAGCAAACCCTCAGTGAAGGGCTGGGGTGGGGCAGAGGCGTTACTACCCTCAGAGAAGCTCTGCCACCACTGGTGGCCAGCTCAGGGAGACCTTGCATTAGCATACCCAGGGAGAAAGTGTATTTTGTGATGGGGCTGGGAAGACCTTGCATCAATAAGGGCCTGGCTTTTAAAGTGCATCTAAACATAAGCCAGTGTAACCTCCAATAAATGGTACTCCTGCTCAGATACCTCCCCATGCTCCCTTTTGTTAATTGTGTGTTTGGCACAACCCCTGGGCCTGCTTGGAGAGTTAACAGAGCTCCTTGGTCCCCACAGCTTGGAGGCCTGCAGTTTGACAAGGAGCTGAGGTCGCTCATAGCCTATCTCACCACAGTCACCACCTGGACTATCCGTGACAAGTTTGCCCGTCTTTCCCAGATGGCCACCATCCTCAACCTGGAAAGGGTGAGCTGCGCTTTGTCATCTTCTACTGGGGGATTGCGGGAGAGCCAGTTGGACTCCATGTGGGTTTAACTGGGCTCATCCTGATGTTGTCACACCTATGGGGTATGGAGAAGCTGGAAAAGTTGCCCCGTGCCTCATGGGTGTTTGCCTGAAGCGGTTTGTGGCAGGAAATGCTGTGACCATAGCTAGAGTTTGAACTCTGCTGTGAGGGTGGTTGGTGCTGAGTTGTCTCCTGCAGCTCTCTTCTTTCTCCAGGTGACAGAGATCCTGGATTACTGGGGCCCAAACTCAGGCCCACTCACCTGGCGCCTTACTCCTGCCGAAGTCCGGCAAGTGCTGGCTCTCCGAATCGACTTCCGCAGTGAGGATATCAAGCGCCTGCGCCTGTAGTTGGTCAGTGCTTGGGTCAGCATTACGCTAGAGGTAGCAGCAGGAAGGCTGCAGCCCTGGAGCCTGCCCAGGTCATGCCCTGGGGCATGCTGGCTGTTAGATGGTGTGGGGTTGGGGTGATGTCTGCCCTTCTGCTCGTGTTCCTCAGAGCAAGGGGCATTCCTGGGCCAGGGAAAAAGAGCTGCCATCCTTTTGTGAGAGCAGGAAAAAAGGGAGCAGAGGAATCTTTCACGCTGAGAGCAGCATGACACTATTTCTGAAAACACATGCAAGTCTGAGGGACAAGCTTGTGCTAACTCCTGATTCCCTTCATTCTGCTGCCCTGCAGGAGGTCACAGGTCAGGAAATCTGGGGGCTGTTGAGGTGTGATTCAGATACAGGTCTGCAGAGAGCATTCTACCCGTGCTGCTGGCCACAAGGTGTGTTCCTTCTGTGCCACCAGTTTAAGGGTCAGCTACTGCCATCCTACACATCCTAACCCCTGGCACTTTCCTAGTGGCTCTGTAGAAGGGGAAGAGGAGTGATTTCCTTGTGGGTAGGGTGCTTGGAAAATCCTTAGAATCCGCTGCCAGAAGGGGGGCTGTGTCCCTGCTGGCTGACTGTGCCCTGTACGCTACTCCAAATAAACCTTGCCTGGCTGAGCAGCAGCCTTGGGGTGTGTGTGTGTGCCTGCGAGCCCTGAGGGAATGATGTGGGACAAGAGCTATGCACCATTTTTCTTCATCTACCCTGTGCCACAGCATCAAGAGGTTCTTCCTGTCATCCCCCACACTGCTGGCATTGGCACACAGTGAGAACAAACATCCCTGAGATGGTGCCAGCCTGCCCTCCCCTGCTGTCCCATCGCCCAGGGCTGTGGAGGGCCATGTCCAGCCCCTGCATGCAGTTCCTGTCATGCCCACCCCTGGAAGAGCTTTGCCCCCCACATTGCTGGGGCCTTGCGCTCCTGCAGGGAGGAAGGAACCCTGCTAGGGACAGAGCAGCATAAACTCATGCTGGGAACAAGCTTTTTTTATTCAAATAGACTGCAGCAACTAGTAACTCACTGCAGATATAGTATCTCAGCACAGGAGAGGGACTTGATTTCACATCCAGGTTCATCCTTGGTGCAGGAGCATAGCACACTGAACAGGCAGCGTGGGACCCTGGTACTGGAAGAGCAGGAAGGTTCCTACTAGAAGCAGTGCAACAAATGCTATTCTCTCCCCTTTGGAGAGCCAGGAAAACTGAACTGAAACCCCCAAATCAGCCTGGAGGCCCTAGCAAACTGTCCTTCCAGTAAGGCCACCCTCCAGGGACTGTTTGGCCTGCCCAGCTCGTCACAGCTTCTCCAGCCACTGGCTTTTGGGGCAAGTAGCAGCACAAAAAGGCCACATCAAGATGGAAGGCACCTGCTGGAGCTGGCTGAAGGAGCTGCCTCTAAAGTAGCAGGGATTTCCCTGCTTTGGAAGGCAGCTGGCTGCTCCCTCCCCTGCGCTGTGTATGTGCCAGGAGTGGGTCACGGCTGAAGTTCTTCACACAGCCACGTCCCCTGCAGGGTGAGCACTGTCCTTTGGATCACATCCCACAACCTCCACAGAGAAACCACCTGTGTCCACTTCAATGCTGTGGATACTGAAGTTGCCCAGTCCCTAGGAAAAATAATTTAAAAAAAAAGTTATGGGCTGGGACAGGAGCCAGCAAGGGACCTGTTCTCACCTCCATGCTCCTGGGGAGGGTTAAGGGGACAAAAAGCAATCGCAGCCCGCTCATGGTGGAGCGAGATGCTTCTAGTGTTTGTGCTACTTAAAGCAAGTTTCTGCAAGCCACCTGCAGCAGTGAACCACCTCAGCGCTTACATCTCACCTCACTTTTAGCTAGAATTTGGTGCAATGCCTCTTTCTGCTGAGGGCCTTTGGTTAAGACATAAAGGAAGCCGCCGCCGCCAGCCCCAGCCAAGCACTGCCCATAGATATAGGGCCGGAGAGCATCCATCATGCGCCCGACAGCCAGTGGCTCGCACCCTGGGGCCATGCATTTCTTTTGCTGCCAGTACCGGTCCAGACACTTGCCGATGAGCGGTAGGTTACCTGCAGGAGAGGATATTGCAAACATTTTACCTCTATTTCTTGCCCAAGGGGCACAAACCTATCCCTGCCTCTCCTGCTCAGCCCAAGCTGAATTCAGCTTTCTCATCTATCCAGTTCCTGCTGGCTCTGGCTGCCGAGCAAGCAAACCCAGCCCTCGCATGTTGGTGTTTATTTTTAATCCTCCACAGGGGGAGAATTTGCTTGCTTTAATGCTCTACAGCATCCCAGCAGCCAAAGGCCAGATGAATCCACCGCACAAGCTAGGCACAGCCCCTAGCCCCATCATGGACAGCTCACAGAAAATTAAACAGACTTGGCATGTCTAACCCCCCATCTCATGTCTTCGCTCAAACCTGAATTTTGGGGCATTGCCTGTAACGTCCAGTGGGCCTAGGGGAAGATTTGAGGCTTCTGCAGCTGCAAGAACCTGAACCCCCCCCCAGCTTTTCCCCCCTCCATGACTACACAGACTGTCCCCAGGGAAGTCTGTGTTGTGTCAGTCATTAAAAGGGCCAGCCTGGCCCAGAGAGGGGGGGCTCACACCTTGCCTCAAGGCCTGGGCACACTCCTCGGCGTTGCTCACCAGCGCGTCAGCATTTTGCACAGCGGAGGGCAGCCTGGCATACCAGTTCCTCACCACATCCTGCAAGGGGCCACCAGAACATCCCCATCACCATTCGTATGGCTCCAGCAGCACCCAGGGAAGTAGTGCTGCACCCGCAGCCTTCAGTGCCTGCTCCCATCGGGGTGGCAAAGTTCTGCACCAGCGAAGGGGACAGGCACAAAGGCCACGGGGTGAGCAGAGGCCAGAGCCCGCAACACCCAGGTGTTACCTGAAGCAGGTTGCGGGCCAGGCGAGTCTTCCCCGTGTACACCAGCAGTAAGTGATCGTTGAGGGTCTGGGTAAAACCATTGGGCACCAGGATCTTCTCCACCTCCACCCTGAGTGGCAGCTGGGCTTTTGACCTCCCAATTTTGAAGCCGGGCACAAGCCCGCCCACCTGGTCCTGCCAACCGCCACCTGCAGGGCAGAGGGTCCTTAGCCACTGCCAGGTCCCCCACCCCACAGCCTGGCCAATCCCCCCAGCCACTACCTGTTGTGAGCTTCTGCTCCAGGTGCAGCACGGCGTGGATGAGGGACTCTGTGCTGGCAGACTTCCCAGCTGCCCGGTACAGTGATGCCATCACCGCTCCTGCCAGGATGCTGCTGGTGCCTGCAGGGAACACAGGCAGGGCACCGGGGTAGCAAGGCACCACACGTGCCCCGTGAGAGCTGGGGCTGGGCTCCTGGCTGTGGGGCAGTAAGGCGGATGCCCCATCCCAGTGCTTGCAGCAGGAGGGACTCCCCAGCCCTCTCCCTGCAGATTTACCAAGGCCAGACCCGTGGGGCAGCTTGGACCAGGTGTGCACCTCAAACCCACCCCCGAAGCTCTCCATCAGCTGGGCCCACAAGGATTTCTGCGAGGGGAACTGCACGACTTGGGTGCAGATGAAGGCAGCTTTGAGCAATGCTCCTGGCAACAAAAGGAGAAAGCAAAGCTGATGCTTGCTGCACTACCTGCTCCCTCATCCCATTGTCCCCAAAAAGGGCCACCCTGGCACCATGGGGTCAGGACACCAAGGGGACATCAGGGGTACAGAGCCAGGCCATGCAGCTGGTGACACTTCACCTGGCGCATGCGGCTGGCAGTAATCCTGCAAGTGCTCCAGCTCCCGGCACACCAGCTCCACCGCTGCCTCGCTCTCTGGTGTCCCGCTGAAGCTGACGAGGCGCAGCTCTGGCTCGTGAATGCGCCGCACCCTGGCGCCAATGGGCCGGCACCCATCCACCAGCACTGCCACGTCCACCACAGCACCCCCATGCTCGTATGTGATGGGGGGCGTGTCGCTCCAGCCACCTGCCAATGCTCACCTTCAGCTCTCCACGGCACCCCAACTTCTTTTCCCCCACAACATCATGGGCCAAGACATCCATCTGGAGGGATGCACTCACCGGAGAGGTCCAGGCGGGCCGGACACGCCACCTGCACCCAGTGCCCCAAGGGTGGTAGCTCCGCCTGCCCCACAGTGACAAACTGGCATGAGGACATCACTGCCTGCCGGATGAGGATCTGCTCGGCCCCCTCGTAATGCCGAGCTGCTCTGACCAGCAAAGCTGGCCTGGGAAAAGAGAGACGCTGAGCCCACTACCACAGCTTCCTGAATGCCAATGACTGGGACAGGGCAGCAGCTGCTCACCAGCCCCAGCCTCACCTGCTCATCCACTTCTGCCGCTCAGCTGCCAGCTCCCGGACACCACTGGCAATGTCCCCACTCTCCAGGTGCCCAAAAGCCGAAGCCCACTCCTTGTTGGCAGCGGGCCCGCTCCGCAAGCCCCCTTCCCCTTGTGCCATGCAGCCCAGGACATCAGCGATGCAGGCAAGAGCTCGGGCTGCAATGCCAGTGTCACCAGCCGTGGAGGCAACTAGAAAACAAAAGGAGGCTGCAAAGCCATAGCCAGGCTGCAGCTTGCCCCAAACCAGCCCAGTTCTGCAATAAGCCAGCTCCAGGGGAGAGGGACTCACATGGCTTGTGCTCACCCTGGCTTGTTTGATGCCCTGGGGGTGCACCCCACGGGCTCTTACTGGAGGGCCTGGGGAGCACCTGACATCCCCAATGCCCAGAGATGTGAGGCACAGCTTGTGGAAGTCCAGCTCACCCTCGTCCAGCGTGCCCAGCACAGCTTCATGGTAGCCCTCGTGGACGGCGCTGCGGGCAAGCGGTAGGAGGCTGCTGTCCTGGCGCCCCAGCAGCACCCGCCGCACCTTGCACTGGCCCTGCAGGAAGAAGAGGGCCCGGCGGGCACGCAGCTCGGCTGCCTTGTCCAGGCAGGGCAGCAGCTCCTGCCAGGACATGCGCCAGGCTGCCCGCCAGCGTGCCAGCCGCACACCGGCCACTGGTGCCGGGGCCAGCAGCCACAGCACATCCTCCAGCCCCAGCGCCTCGCAAGCGTGCAGCACTGGGAACAGCCGGGCATTGAGCAGGCAGCGACTCCTCCGCGGCATCTCAGCATCCCAAAGGTCCCCTTCCCTGACAGAAGGAGAACCCGTCATCACCACCCCAGAGCTCAAGGACGTCTTCCAGGAGGGGAGGAGGGCCACAGGATGGATTGGGGTGGCCATGACACCTTTCACTGCAGCCATCCCCAGAAGAGCCCAGTCTCCTGTCCCATCCTGGCATGTGGCACCTACCGTATGCCCGTCCGATGGAAAAACTCAGCCCAGGTCATGTTCAAGTAGGTGGCCTCTTCGGCAGGGCTCTGCAGGGGGATGGAGGGGCTGGTTACGCCTCGGCTTCACAGGAAGCCTTGTGCCACCTCGCTGCCCCTGTACCTGCCAGTCGTCAAGGCAGCCAGTGAGCGTGAACACGCGGCAGGGCAGGTCTCGCAGCCGGATGTGGTGGCCTTGCAGGATGACGTCACGCAGGGGACAGCCCTGCAGGGCCAGTGAGGAGCCTATGGCAAGGCCCGAGAGGAGGCAGCCAGGACCGATCTCCAGAGGACCCTGCAGAAGAGACAGTGAGGCCCTGATTGGCACTGTCATTGCCAGAGCAGCCCCCAAACCAGAGCTAGACCCCAGCCTTGGAAGGGGACAACCACCCCAGAAGACAAGCTGGGGCCAGCAGGAGCCAGGTGCCAGAAGGACACACTTTGTCATGGAGCTGCAGGGATGTGGACTGCAGAAATTCAGGCCAGACAACAGCATCCAGGGCTCACAGCCATGGCAAAGCCCCCGGGTAGGGACAGCTGAGGGTGTTACTCTCCTCCCCTTTCCTAGGGACAACAGCCACCAGTGTTGCCAGTACCAGCCAAAAGGCAGCCAGGAGGAGGAACAACACCCCATATCTCAGAGCCATGGGTCCCCCATCCCAGCCAGGGTCACCACGCCCTGCTGCCCATTCAGTGGACTGAGAACTCTAGGTCACCCTCACCCCAGCCACCTACCTGGATGTGACAGTGCTGGATGACGCTGCCAGCTGCCAGCCGCACGGCTCCTTCCAGCAGGGAATTGGTGACTGAAGAGCCGTCCTCCAGGAGGCAGGGCTGCTGCCAGGGGTACAGAGGTACGTGGGACCGGGATCTGGCCACGCAGCCCAGAGCAACCCCCACAAAACACGTGTGAGCAAGGCTGGGGATGGAAGGACATACGTCCACGTGGGAATGGGCTGTTTTGCAGAAGCGGAGGTGGCTGGCAGAGCTGGGCAGGAGCGTCAAGCTGCGGATATGGTCGCTTGCAGAGGTGGTCAGGTAGTCATAGGATGAACCGGGGATGCAGGCTGCAGGGTGGTCAGGAGAGTCATCAGCACATCAACAGCAGGTGTGCCTGACACCCACGTGAGCCAAGGGCAGCCACGTTGAACATCCCCAGTCAAAGGGGTGGGGAGAGAAGACCTGGGGACCCACAGCTGTAGGGAGAAACAGCTGGGTGCTAGGCCCTGAGCACCCCATCTCTCCCCACACAGGGGAAGAGGGCCCAGGGATGGATCACTTCACATGCACCCACCACAGCATCACTCACCCATGCTAAGAGGGAAGGTGTGGAGCGCTGTCCACAGCACGGAGCGGGCACTCCTCACACCGGCATCACCACTGCCCTTTATGAAATCCTCCTCTGTCATCCCCGCTGCCATGCACAGCACGATGTCAAAGAAGAGGGAGAGCTGGGGAGAGAAGGGACCTGATGGGTGCAGCTGGGCTGGCCGATGCAGCCACCCTGAGCCCCACCCTGCTGCTATGTGCTCCCCTCCTGCCACCTCTCCTGCCCAAATCTGGCAGCAGAGGGGAAAACAGGCCCCACAGAGATGCCCAGCAGTGGCACCCGTGGGGCAAGGGGTCCCGTCTCCCACAGAGGGGCTGTAACCTGGATGGGTGGTGCCCCCGAGTCCAGCCCCAAGTAGGTGCAGGCATCCAGAGGAGGGATGACGTGGGTGGCCAGAAGCTGTTCAGTGGCATCCGAGGAGAAGAAAACCACCCCGCAGACCTGCCAGGGCACAGCAGAGCTGAGGACACAGCCATGGTGACAGGAGGGACAGGGCTGGCAGGGCCACTGACAACTGAGCTGTGCCATACCAGTGGGACTGTGCCATCAGGTCCTGCGCACTGCTGGATCTGCGCCTCTGTGCCTTTGTAGATGATGTCGCACACCAGCCCCTGGGAGCAAGACCACCCCACTGAGCTCTTCAGGGTGCCCCAAGCCAAGCAGCTGTGGCAGGGCTGGGACCTCAGCACCCAAGGGACTGAAGGGGGGGATGACCCTTGTGCCTCCAAGGGATGCCCCTTGAAGGGGGAGCTGCTCTGGACCTGCTCATCAGTGAGGTAGACCCCATGGTTCTTGGCATACTCCTGACTCCCAGGCACTGCGATCACTCTGACACCCTGGAAGCCATTCCAGTCAATTCCTGGGGAGAGGAACGGAGACCAGTGCCCACTGGGGCAGCGAACATACCCATGCTGGGCACAACTGCCTGAAAACTGGGCCCGCAGCAGAGGCGGTTACAGCAACGTCCAGCCTTGGCCACCTTGTTGTAGGCACAGCAGATGGTCACAACCACACAGTGGTCAGCGACACCCAAGCACCCACACCCTCATGAGGGCATGACACAGGCTGAACTGGCTGCGCCACCGCAAGCTCCGACCCCTGTCCAGAACCAAAGCGGGTGCTGGAGGCAAGGCTGGCACCTACTCACCTGGTGCAGAGGGCACGGTGAGGAGCATGTCGGTACTGCAGACCCACACGCCAGGTGGGGAGCCCACACAGAGCTGCTGAGAAAAGGACCACGTGCCCAGGGATGGCACAGAAGGGGCCCAGCCCTCGTGGGGCACCTAGCACCCTTCCCGCCCTGCTGGGAACCTGCTGAAGGCACCCTGAAGGCTTCAGGGGGAGCCGAACCCACCCCCACACCAGGGTGCCCAGCATTGCACGGCAGGAGCCCAGAGCCCCATCCCACAGGCCACACAGACCCGGTGTGTCATGGTTCCCAGCAGGCTGTCCAAGTTGCAGACCAGAGCTTCGGCCGGGGCGCCAGGCTCCTCCACAGGAAGGCAGGTGAAGGCCCGGCCACAGTCGTCGAACGAGAAGTCGCGGCCCTGGTGGGATGAGGGGGTCACAGGGAGGGAGAGGGTGCGAGGAGGTGGCTCCAGCTCCTAGCCGCGTGACAGAGGGGTCCCAAAACAGGCTGCAGGTCAGCTCTCACCATGTGCATAATAAGGATCCGGGCTTCCCTCAGGACGTCGGCGGTCACCACCTGGGCGGGCAGAGCAGGGGACACTGAGCGCGGACGGGACAGCCATCGCCCCAGCCCCCGCCCCTCCACTCCCCGGCCCCTCACCGTGCATCCCGCCCGGGCGCTGAGGTGCTCGGCCGCCACCAGCAAGGCGTTGAGGGTGGCCCCGCCGCTGCCCAGGCGGGCCCAGGGGTCCTCCACGGCCAGGAGGAGCTGGGGGGGGCGCGGGCCCAGGCCGCCCCTCAGCCGGCGGACCTCTAGCTCTGCCAAACCAGACACGGCTGAGGGCTGGCACCGCCGCCCCGCCGCGCCGCGGGGAGGGGAGGGCGAGCGCCAGCCCCGCCGCTTGCCTCGCTGGAAGGCGGAGACACAGCCGCCGCGCTGGCAGGTGAGGAGGACGACACTCCACTCCACCGCCGCCGCCGCCATCGCTCCACCAGGCCACCCGGCGACCCTCCCTCCCGGCCCCTCTATGGCGGCGGCGGTGCATGCTGGGAGATGTAGTCCAGCCCGCCGCCGGCCGACTTGCACCGCTGCGGTGAGATACTACATCTCCTAGCGCGCACCGTGCGGCTGGGCAGGTCCGGGCCGCTTAAAGGCACAGTGCGCCCCTACCCCAGCGCTATCCCGCCCCCGGGGGTTCTTGCAAAGGTGGAAATGGGGGTTTTGACGTTTTTCTCCCGTGAAATGGGTCCCGCCGGCGGCGAGCACCCCTGTCATGAGCCCACCCGGGCTCAGTCCGTCTCCTCGCAGCGGGGTGGGGGTGCCCGGCTGCGGGCGGTGGAAGCTGGTGTGGGGATCGGGACGGACACCGGGGGGTGCCGATGAGCCGGGGTGGGCACCGGAGGGTGCCGGTGCACGGGGTGAGGCATCGGGTGGGTACCGGGAAGTACTGATGTGCCGGGCGGGTACCGGCTGGGTAATGGAGTGGGGGCTGTACCGGGCGGGGGTACCGCGGCGGGTGCCGGGGATGCCGGTGCGCCGGGGGGGAGCGGCTCCGTTCCGCTCGCCTCCTACAAGTCCCACAAGCCCCGCCGGGCGGCGGAGAGTTAAGAACTACATCTCCCAGACTGCCGGGCCCGGTCCCCCCGCCCCGCCCCGCACGGCGCGGCACGGCACGGCCCCGCACAGCGCGGAGGGCGCGGCGCGGGGGACGGCGGCGGCGGCGGGGCCCGTGTGCTCCCTGCGGCGAGGCCGTTCTGGAGCCGAGCCAGGTACCGCGGCGGGGAGCGGGCCCGGGGGACCCGGGGGGCGGGATGCGGGCACGGCCCAGCTCCGGGGGCCGGTCCCGGGGGGGCGGATCGCGGGCTGCGGCCGGGGGAGGCTGGCCGGGAGCTGCCCCCGGTGCTGGTCCCGGTGCTGGATGTTGGCCTCGGGGAGCGTGCAACCGGGATGCATTGGTTTCAGCCCCGGGGTGCCGGCTCTGGAAGGGTGCGCTGGCCAAGGGTGCTGGCCCCGGTACTGGGTTGCTGGTCCCCGGAGGACGCGGTGGCCCCGGTCTTGGTCCCCCGGTCCTGGGGTGCTGGTCCCAGGAGGATGTGCTGGCCCGGGGTGGCTCTAGGGAGGATGCAGCAGCCACAGCCCTGGGGTGCAGCCCCGGGGTGCTGCCCGGGGAGGATGCGCTCACCCCAGGGGGGGTGCTTTGGCCCCTGGCAAGGGTGCCGGGGCTGGTCCCCACAGCGCCGGAGGAGCTGCCCGCCTCCAGCTGTGTGCCCCGGGGTCGTGCTCCGGGGCCCAGACCTCGGGGGGGGATGCTGGGGGCAGAGCTGCGGTGGCCACAGAGGGGACCGGGGCGGGAGGGCTGGCTGCAGGTACCATGCGGTGTGGGTGCCAACGAGAGCCCCCAGTCCCCACCAATGCCAGTGTGCATGTAAGGTCCCTCAGCAGCGGTGTGACACATGGCCGTATGACATGCGGCATCCCTTGCATAGGTAGTGGCAGCCAGGATTTCACAAACACAGCACAAGCATCCCTGGGGGCAAGGTAGGAAACTGTGTCACCCAGCAAGGAAACATCCCTTGCCTGTGTCTGGGGGGGGTGGGGGGGTGTGTGTGCCAGCACAGGTGTTGGCATGGGATCCAATTGGCATCCAACGTGCCAGGGTGTGTGCCTGTCCTTGCGTTGTAGCATGTTTCCCCGGCCAAGGCACAGCTGCCGGAGCAGGGTCGGTGCTGGAGCCCAGTTTCTAGGGCCTGGTGATGCACAGGGTCCCCGCGCACGCTGGGGGCTAGGTTGCTGCCAGCACAGCGGGAAGGCGAACTTTTGTTCAGGCTCCAGGTGCAGAGCTGCAAAACTCCCAAATATTTCCCTGCAGCAAGGGCTCCCCATCCCAACAGGAGGATTTTTTTGGGGGGGAGGATGGTGCTTGGGCAGCAGGCAAGCTCAGACTGTAGGAAGGGCCGCGTCCCCTCCTGCTGCAAGTGAGGGAAAAACATGGCTGGGTGAAACCAAATAACATCAACCCCACAAAACTTGCTGAGTATCCCTCCAGAAAGGTAGGTGGGCTTTGTGCTGGTGGAGGCAGTTTTGCCCCCCACAGTCCTGGGGTCCCCCACCAGGCCCAGGCCAGGGGCTCTCCCGTATCTTCCCTGAGCAGCAATGCCGGCCACATCCCAGCCAGGGCGGCAAGTGGGGACGGGAAGTTGCTCAGTGCTTTGGGCTTGGTTTTCTGTTTTCTTTGCCTTTTATCAGAGCCAATGTCACGTCTGCAGCAGCGAAGCTTGGGGGGGGGGGAGCTGCCTTGGCTGTGTGTGCCTGCCTGCCTGTCTGTCTGTCCCCATCTGGCAGCGAGCAGCAGCCCTGCTGCCAGTTGTGTGTGGCAGCTGCCTGTCAAAAGCATTTCCCTCTCCACTGAGGTGCTCATGGCGGTTCTCGGAACAGCGAGACGCGCTTGGCTCACCCGCCCACACCTTGCTGGCGCTGGAGGCAGGCAGGGAGAGCCCCGCAGCCACATGCCGGGGGAACCAACTCAGGCTTGAATTTTCATGCCCAAACAAGCTCCAAACTGCCGCTTTTCAGCAAAAGGCTCCAGTGGCACCGAGGGTGTGATAGTTTCCCTGCCGGCTCTTGGCACACCAGATGCTGCCCAGCTTGGCCCGTGCCGAGGACCCGGCAGCTTAATGTCTTTCATCTCCTCCTGTTGCATTTAATTCTTGCAAGAGTGCAAACTGCTAATTGCTCTCCAGCAGCTTGGCTGGCTTTCGTGCTTCTCAATGGGTTGTGATTTATTGGAGCCCACCAGTCCCCAGGGGCTTGGGATGGGCAGGAGAGGCTGGCAACCTCCTCCCTCTACCCTGCCGCACCCCGCATCGGGTTCCAGGGGTCTCTCGGCTTTGCATCATTCTTTGCCATCAGCATCTCCCAAAAGCTTTTTTTTGGAGACTGCAAGAGATTTGGGCCCTGGCTCTGTGGGAAAGTTCTCAGAGACACCCCAAAAACACACATGGATGAGTGGTGAATAGATATAGCAAATTTATATATATGTAAAAGTGTGTGATATATGGTTGTTTTTTTTTTTTAACAGGGTGAATGGTTCAGTGCTGGGGCTCCAAAACAACCCCTACAACAGTGGCTCTTGGGAAACCAGAGCAAGCTGCAGTCACTTTGCTACGGGTGCTACTATGTCCCCAGCAAGGGACTTTTGTTCAGCAGTGATAATTGGGCTAATTAAGAAAATGCAAATGCTCCCCCTTCTCCCTGAGTGTCGGAGCAGACCCCCAGTTAGCGGAGAGGAGCAGCTGGGTTCCCTCGCCAGTGGAGCTGTTCTAATTTTATATTTAATGGGAGTCCCTGGCAGTAACTGGGCTGTGCTGGGATTGATCACCTTTGGCTGGAGGAGCCTTTCATAACATCCCCGCGGTGAAATCTCATAGGTACAATTTTCCTAAAGAGTTCAGTGGCCTTTCAGCGCCACCTGCAAGCAGAGCAAACCCGCAGTGGCTTTACTGGGCAACCCCATGGTGTGCACTGAGTTTGCAGTTCTCTGCTCAGGATGTGTCCTACGGGAGAGAGGGGGGCTTTGGGTCACAGCACTCATCAACCAGCCCTCAAAAGCCTTTGGGTTTCCACTGCCTCCTGTCCCCGGTGCTGCCAAGCCCCAGGGAAGGGGACAGTGAGGCACAGGCAGGGGGGCCCCATGCCCCTGCTTGCCTTCCTCAGGCAAAAGGCCATGGCTGGCAGCAGCAGCAGTGGCGCCTCCTTGGTGCGGCATCCGCCTGTCCTGTGCTCCTGCACATATTTTCCTGGTGAGGCATCAAGCATGAACCTAACGGGTGCAGGCTGGTAAAATGAGCGGCGGTGGTGGAGGGGGAGCGGCTCCCTCCTGGTGGCTGCTGCGGCAGTTGATGGGGAGGCTCGAGGTGCTCCCGGTGGCTCGCTGGGTGCCAGTGATGGAGGCTGAGCTGGGGCCTTGCCCTTGCCAGGGAGCATGCCTGCCTGCAGTGAGGCCATGCCCTTGCAGGTGGCTGAGGATGGGAGAGACCGATTCGGGGGTGTTTGTGGAGTGCAGCCCTGCTGTGGCAGGCAGGGAGGGGGGCACAGATCAGGCAGACCCTGCTGACCCCAGCCCACGGCCGTGGGAGGACTAGATGGAAACGTGACTGGCAGTGGGTGGCCGGCTCCCTATAGGGCCTAGGGGCTTTGCATGGGGAGCTAGGGGGAGGATGGGGGAGAGGAGGAGGCAGTGTGGGGTGGTGATCCTGGGGCTCTGCCTCCTCTGCTCCACCAGGGGCTGGCCAGCACCCTGCCTGTTAGCCATCCCTGGGCCCGGCCACTTGGTGGGAGCCAGCTTGGTAGTGCCTGAACTGGTGGTACCCGCCCTGGTGGTACCCAACCCAATGGCTCGGTGGTACCTGACCTGGTGGTACCAACCCAGTGGCTTGGTGGTACCCAAGCAAGTGGTACCTGATCTTGTGGTAGCAACCCAGTGGTACCCAGCAGGTGGGGCAGTTGGTATAAACTAGGGGCTGTTGGGCAGGTGCCTGGGGGTGCAGGGCAGCGTGGCTGGGTCTGCCCCTTGGCTCTGACCAGAAATCAGGGCCAGGGGGTAGAGTGTCCCCTTGGTGTCAGGCTGAGCAGTGAGTCCCCCTCCCTTCTCACCTGTGCTGCCTCAGGGAGGAGGCTGCTGCTCCTGGCGCAAGGAGCCAGGCGTAATGAGGCTATGCAGCGAGTGTGGCCTTGGGCTTATCAACCCTGCTGGAGCACAGGTGCAGGGGATGGGAGTCCCCTTTTCCTGGTGGCAGACCACAGAGACGTGGGGGGTCTGTGGGGGGCTGGTGGAGGAGGCGACAACAGTGCTGGCAGATGGCCGAGCAGCATCCCTTCTCAGGGACGGGGGCTTCAGCTGTGTGGGCTGGCACATGTGGCTCGCCTGTCCCAATGAGTCCGTGCATGTGAGTTGTGGGGGCTGTTGGATGCCTCAGCTGCTTCTGCCAGCATGTGTTTGGTGGGGGTGAGGTTGGCCAAATGGACTCTGCAGCCAAAGCCCTCCCACCCAGCATTGCCCCATTGGGCAGCACAGGGTGTTTGGGATGGAGCGGGTGCCCATGGGGTCTCCGCCATGCTGCAGTCAAGCCAAGGGGCTTGGGATGCTGCTGGACTGGTGTCTGCAAGTGCCATCCACTGGCAAAGGTGGGAGCATCCCTTTCTGAGCTTTCCCACTGCTGGGACCTCCCCTGTGCCCCCAGATTCCATAGGAGATGGCCTCGGCAGTGGCTGGCTCCATCCCAGCTCCATGCCAGGGATTTGCCCTCCTGCGCTTTTTCCTGGACCTGTCCCAGCACTGAGGGGTGAGCCCAAAATAACCCCTCCAGATGCCGGGCATGGGGAAATGCTGAAATTGCTGCTGTTGGCAGCCAAGCTTGCGAGGAGGGTTTAAAGCATGGGAAACCCAATTAACTTGGCTCCATTAGCTGACTGAGCTGGCTGATAAGAGTATGATTAATTAAAAGGATGAAGAATAAGTTACCAGGTCCTCGCTGGCATCAGTGTGTGGCTATGGCTTAACCCATGAAATTGGCTTCTCCTGTTAATACCTGGTGCCTGGCTACCACCGGCTGTCAGTCCTTCATGGCATTGCTTAATGGTGGGGAGAAACGTCCGTATACCAACACCAGGTTTGCTCTCTGGTCCCTCTCCCATCTAGCTTCCAGGGAGGAAAAAAAAATCAAGGGGAAAATATGATCCCTCTGGATGGGTGACTCAGTGAAAGACCTTTTTAATTAACCATGCTTTTCTTGCCGGGTCTTGCTTTGGCTTTGGAAGCCAAGTAATGCAGAAGCATGGTTGTATCGTACCCTCCCGTGATGCCCCCGGCAGATTCCCGCTTGCCATTCCCCGTGGAGCAGTGAGCTAACATGAGCTGACGGCCCCAGCGGAGGCAAGCGGGAGCACTCTTTGGCATGGTCTCAAGCTAAAGCAGTGCCTGGGGGAGGCTGCAACCTCGGGCAGCTGCTCGGGCCACAGAAAAAAGTAAATTTGTGCGGTTTTATAAATTTTTATAGTAATCCTGCTCACTGAATGCCAGCCTGAAACCGCCGGGTAAGGCAAATCACCATGTGGTGTTTCTTTCTGCCTGGGGCTGAAGAAGATGGGAGGACGATCAACTCCTGTCCACTCCATTCCCTGTTGAAAAAAAATAGACCCAACATCCCATTTTTTTCCACCCATGGCAGCAGGAGGGATGCTGGTCCAGGGTGGGGGCTCCCCGTGTGCTGGACCTGCAAAAGCTGGGTGCTGCTCCAGCACCTGGTCCATGGTTTGGGGGTGGCAGAGATGATGTCCCTGCATGGGGATCACAGGACGGGTGGCACCTGGACACCCAGGGGTGCATTTCCCGGGGACTCCTGGGGGAATTTTCAGCCCCTGCATCCCCAGGAAGAGTAGCAGCTGGCATGGACAGCGCTGCTTCTGCTCCCCTTTGCTCCCTGCCCCAAGCAGGGTGACATTTCATCTCCCAGTGACGGTTCCTTCCCACACTCACCCTGTCATTTACCAGCAAGGAAATTGGTGCCAACAACCTCAGGATATCTTAGAAATGAGCAAACAAAGCTGACAAGACCTAAAAAAGCCATGTGGGGATGGGCCCGGCAGCGTTACAGCTGATGGGGAAGGGGGAGGCATCCTCCAGGCCCCAAGGCTGTCACATCGCTCCAGCCTTCATCCTGAAATTAGAGATTATACATCCTGAAATTAAAGATTATATGATCACAGAAATAATCCAACTGTAAAAGCAGCAGAGCGATTTGCTGGGACCTTTTAATAGCCTCCCTTCATTGTCTCTTGCAATCATGTTTGATGAGCACATGGCCTTCAGGAGGTGATTAAGGAGACCAGGGGATGAATTTGGGAACCAGAGGGTATTTAATGGTATAGCTGAGTAGACAGACTTCCTCACTGCAGAAGAAATCCTGAAATCCCCTAGTATTTTAAGAGGGAAATATAAAAACCTGGTGCAAAGAGCCCCTGCAATGCCCCCCATCGGCGGCTTTTTATTTGGCGGAGGCAGACTGGGTTTGACTTTGGGAGCTGGCGGGGAGGGAATGGTTAATGCTGGGATATTATAGATGCTGGGTCTATGAGGACCAGCGCAGATGCAAATAGCTGCCAGCCCCTGCTAGGAAAGTGATGATTCAAATAAGCCGCTGGTATTTAAGGATGCTTTAATGCGTGTGAGCTGGGCTGGAGGATGGTATTTTTCCCCGCCTGCAGTCGCTCGGGGAGGCCCCAGGATGGGGCCATACAAAACATGCTCCAGATGCCAGCAGGGCTGGGATGCGGCAGGCAGGACCCAGGCTGGGGAGCTGGAAAGGGATTTTCCCCCTTTCACCAGGAACAAAAATACCACGAGCACGTGATAAGCGATTTCCTTTAGCCTTTAAAAAGCCCCATGGGATGGAGCGAGCAGTGGGAGCAGGGGAAGGGGGATCAGCCCATCAGTCTCCACCACATCGCAGCTAAAAAGAGCCCCAAATCACCTTTCACCTGCAAAACCTTCCAGCATTGTGCATCGGGGGGGTGGGGGGGTTGTTTATAGCTTTTTACTGGCTTTATCCCAAACTACCCTAGCTGCAAACCCTCCCTTTAACAACCACCCTGTTTTTCTGATGGCAGCGACCCAAGAAACTCATTGCAGTCACTCGCTGGCCATGCATGTTCTGTGGAAGCATATTAAAACCACTCCTGAGCCAGGGAAAAGACTTGGACAACGATCATGCCTGGGATGTGCACTCGTTTTCTGGCTCTTTCTTTTAAAGGCTGTCGCAGCTTGGACAAATATTTGACAGCAGGTTAATGGTCTGGGCAGGAGCCGGCTGTGCCTGGCTGTGTGATAGGCTGGGGGGGAGGGGGGGGGCGGATTTTTTTTGGTCCGTGCTTAGGTCTCTCCCATCCCTGTAAGGAGCTTTGTGGGAGGCTCAGCAGCCTCCATCCCCAGTAAGAAAGTCAGTGTCCTCCGGAGGATGTATTTTTTGTAGGAAAGAGGCATTCTGGTGCCTGTCAGCTTGTAATTAGTGCTGCCAGCCTCAGTGCTGGCCTAACTGGGTCCTGGGCTGAGCTGCAGAGGCAATGCCACTGCAGGGTTTGGCCTTGGTGGGGTGGGGTGCTGTCACGCCCTGGCATTCCCCTCCCCAAAAAGCGCTGGGGTGTGTCACATCTCCATCCCCCGTGGTGATGGATCTGCCCCAGCTCAGCAACTGTGTTAAAAAGGGATTTTTTTTTTCAGCCTTTTATTTTTTTGGCTGAAGAGTGGGATCTGGCTTTGCCCCCCTGGCTTGGGGCTCTGCCACCCCCCGCATTTCTCCCCAGGAGCAGGTGCCAGCACCTCTGCCCTGGCTATTTTTACCCGCTGGGATCATGAGCGAGTGGGTGACCTTCCCCGACGGACGCTGCCATGGGGAGGGGACAGCCACTGGCGTCAGTACCCAGGGTGCCTGTTGGGCTGTGAAACGGCTGTTTCCCGGCTGTTTGGCCATGGTGGCAGCCAGTGAAGAGGGTTTTGGAGGGGCTGCTTGTGGCTTGATAGAGAGGGAGAATTGAGTCTACAGAAAGGAGCCTCTTGTTCAGCTCTGGAGGCGAGTTCATGGCTGAGCCTTTGTCTGGCAGAGCTAGGGAGGGCACAGCCTGGGAGCTGCTTGGGACCTCCCCCAGCACTGCCGGTGAGGAGCCGGCAAGGACGGTGATCCCGTTATCTCAGCTGTCTTCACACCCCACGCCTGCTTGTCCCCTCTGGGGACGGCTCATCCCCTCCACCAGGAACAGGCTGGGTGGCATTTTTCAAAGCTCAGTGGGGAGTAAACAAACTCCTTGGCCCCCCCAGCACCCTCCTCGTACTCAGTGCAGCCGCCCAGCTCTGCCATGTGCATCACTGTCCCTTAACCTGCCGTCCCCTGCTTCTCACTCCAGGCCGGTATCGTGGTCATGTTCCAGAGCCAGAGGTGGAGGGCAGTGTGCCAGCCGATCAGCTAAGGCCAAGGGACGATGAGCACTGTCACAGGCAAGCGTCAGCTGGGGCTGGGACCTGGAGGAGCCACCAAGGCACGGTGCCGTGGCTGAGGCTGGTGTGCTGAGCTGTGCCAGACCCCCACGCCACCGTGGTCAGCAGCAGATGCTGCCTGCCCAGCACGTGGTGCCGCGAGGGGCCCTTGCCACAGCCGGACCACGCGGATGGAAAGCTGCAGCCTGGCAGGTAGGAGCCTGGTGTAACGGTTCATGGAGGGGTTCTGCATCCCCACGACCACCATGGCAGTGATTTGATGTTCTTGGTCCCACAGGGACCCTCACTGGCCGGCTGACGCCATCTGACACCCTATGCCCGAGCCCTATGCCGGAGCGGGCACCCTCCCCGGCTCAGCCGCCTGCCGACCATGAAGTGCTCATTGCGCTTCTGCTTTCTCTCGACCGCCTTCCTGCTCGTCTTTGTCATGTCCCTCCTCTTCACCTACTCCCACCACAGCATTGCCTACCTGGACCCCGGTGGGCTAGGCGGCATCCACCGGGTGAAGTTGGTGCCTGGCTACGCCGGCATGCAGCGGCTCAGCCGGGGGGGGCCATACCCCCGGGGCTGCGCCTGCCGCCGCTGCCTGGCCGAGGAGGCTGGGGCTGCCGACTGGTTTGATGGGCGCTACGATGGCACCGTCTCCCCAGTGTGGACAAAGGAGAACATGGACCTGCCCCCTGATGTCCAGAGGTGGTGGATGGTGAGCGAGGGATGCATGTCCCCAGCGGCTTTCTCCTCTGCCAGTGAGGAGGGGGCCACTGACTGATGCTTCCAACCTTCCTTCTGCCCCTCACAGATGCTGCAGCCCCAGTTCAAGTCCCACAACACCCACGAGGTCCTGAGCAAGCTCTTCCAGATCGTGCCAGGCGAGGATCCCTATCGCTCCCGCGACCCACACCACTGCCGTCGCTGTGCTGTGGTTGGCAATTCGGGCAACCTGCGTGGCTCTGGTTATGGGCCGGAGATTGATGGGCATGACTTCATCATGAGGTGAGGGCATGGGACCACTGCTGGGGGCACTGCCTCGCTTGCTCAGCCCCACAGGTAGCACAGAGGCATGGGGTGATGCTGGCACCATCAGTGGGTGCTGAGCTCCTGCTGTGTACCAAGCAGTGTACCTCTGGGTCAGAGGTGGGTCGGGATATGTCAGGGGGTTATCCCTGTGCCTTGTGGCACAGCCACAGCCTGGCTCCAGTTACTCAGTCAAGGAGCCCATCATGGGTCCTGCCAGGTACTAGGATGGGTGGGAGTGGGTCCAGCTCTGCTGCCTCTGCTGGGCTGGCTGGGGGGACCTTCAGCTCATCTGAGCACTGGGAAACTCACTGAGGCTGGGAAACAGTTACTTGGTGCCATTCAACAGCTGACAGGGGACACCTGTGTCATCTGCAAGGGACAGGGTGGCTAGGTGGGGGTTGCCACCTTCCCTGCTTTTTCCCCAGGATGAACCAGGCCCCCACGGTGGGTTTTGAGGGCGACGTGGGCGGTCGGACCACACACCACTTCATGTACCCTGAGAGTGCCAAGAACCTACCTGCCAATGTCAGCTTTGTGCTGGTGCCCTTCAAAACCCTGGACCTGCTCTGGATCGCCAGTGCCCTCTCCACCGGCCAGATCAGGTTGTAAGTACCTGGAGGCACTGGCAGCCCCTCTCCTGCCGCACCAGCTTGCCTGGGAGCGGTGGGGATTCATCAGTTCCTCCCTCCTGGAGCATCCCCTGGCGCTGGTCCCTTGGCAGCTCAGGCTGGGGTCAGGGTGTGCAGGACCCCGGGAGCTCACCTGCATCTCTGCTTTTTTCCCAGCACGTACGCACCTGTGAAGCCTTTTCTGCGGGTGGATAAAGAAAAGGTAAGGGGGGTTTGGCCATGGCACCCATCACCCCATCTTGCCCCGGGGACCCCCTGCACTTGGCACTCCTTCCTGGGGAGCCAGTGCTGAAGGGAGCGTGGCTGGGGCTCTGGTGCTAACCTCAGCCTGTCCTCCCAGGTGCAGATCTACAACCCTGCCTTCTTCAAGTACATCCACGACCGCTGGACAGAGCACCACGGGCGTTACCCCTCCACTGGCATGCTGGTGCTCTTCTTCGCCCTCCACGTCTGCGATGAGGTGGGTGACGGCTCCTCGGAGTCCTCCTCTGGGCTGGCATGGTCCCAGCTGGCATGGGATGGGTTTGCTGGGATCCTGAACCTGGCAGGATTAAGGAGGGAGGTGGCTTTTTTTGGGTCCAACCGCAGCAGTTTTACTTGCTCCTGTTGCCTAACACCACGGTGATGAGCACCCGTGACCAGTAGGAAGGCTGCGCAGGGGGCTGTACGCCTTTGGCACAGTGCCAAATCCACCTGGCAGTGCAGCAGGTGCTAAGCCAAGGGAGACAGGTCTGGCTCACTCCCCTCCTCCCCACTGCAGGTGAATGTCTTTGGCTTCGGTGCCGACAGCCGGGGTAACTGGCACCACTACTGGGAGAACAACCGCTACGCTGGGGAGTTCAGGAAGACAGGGGTGCACGATGCCGACTTCGAGGCGCACATCATCGACATGCTGGCCAAAACCAGCAAGATCGAGGTTTACCGGGGGAACTGAGGGCTGCGCCTCCTCCGGCTCCCTTGCCCCGGCCAGGGCCCGGCTGCCTGTGGGGGCAGAGGGCAAGGGTCTCCCCGGCAGCCTCAGGCGATGAGCACCGGGTGGGCAGCGTGGCCCCACGCCGCCAACAGAGCTGCCCCTGGCAATATTTGGTGCCTCCAGCAGCCAATCAGGTTTAGCGCTAAAGGAGACTTTTCACTTTTTTTAATTATGATTATGATTATGATTATTATTATTATTAAGAAACCCAGCTGAGAAAGGATTTGTAAACACAATCAGCGACTGACCGGGCAGCGGGGGCTTCTGCCTCCCATCTCTTTACAGTCAAACCAAATGCTGCTCTTTTTAAAACAAGACAAAACCAACAAACCCCTGAAGCCACGTGACTTTGGGGAGCGCCCAAGCATCGTGTCTGGAGTGAGGGAGATGCGGCAGCCTCACAGCCTCGCCAGTGGAACCAGCTGCTTCTTTCTTCCTTTATTTTGGTGGGTTTTTTTTACCCAACTGGGGCAGATGCCGCCACCACTTCCTCGGGGAAGGCAGGTCCTGGCACAGCTGCAAGCACATGGACCCATCGTGGGGAGCCAGCAGCCTGGGGGAAGCTGACCATCGCCAATGCTCCGCTGCAGGCTGGCGGCACAGCTGGCTGGGCAACGGAGAGGAAACGTGGTTTCAGGGCTGGGCATCCCCACTCCTCTACCCAAGGATCAAGGAAGGGTCGGACAGATTTTGTATGTGACTGGGCAAAAGGCAGCTAAGAAACCCGCAGGAGCGGCAGCCTGGTCCTTCCGGCTGGGCTCCCTTGCAGCATTCTCGAGGGATGCGGGATGCGGCAGCAGGTCCGGCCCCACCAGAGGGAAAGAGACAAGACTTCCCTCTGCTTACAGGCTGGGAAAAACCAGATTAGAGGTAGCTTTAGTGGGTGAATGAACCATGCTTTGGCTTTTGTGTTGCTATAAACAGACAGCTCTGGTGAGAAGCTGAAATCCCAAAGTCTTTGCTCCATTTGTGAGGGTGGGGCTTGGTTTACATCAGCCTGGTACAGCCGGTGCCTTTGGAGTACCGGGGCTTACCAGGCTGGACAGGCTGCCCCGTGGAACAGGATGGGGAGATGCAGAACAAAACCGCCTCCCCAGGGGTGTAATTAAAACCACTTCCTTTAGGTCAATCATGTGGGTGGGGTTTGGTTTTTTTTGTTTGTTTGTTTTTTTCAAGAGATGCTGGAAAGCTCAAGAAAAAGGCAATCACAGAAAAGGTCCCTCAGAGAGGGACCCTCTGTCTGTACAGCCAGTGCCAGCAGTGGGTGTCCGGCGCGACGGTAAAGCCCCATGGTGCCGACACTGGGGGAAGCCCTGCCCACACCGCCTGGTTGCAATAGTTATTTGAGTAACAATCACCGTAAGTTTTTTTGGGCTTGGAGGATTTTTTTTTTTTTATTTTTTAATATCGTTTTGTACCTGGCTTTTCTGTAGCAGCCTCTTACCCACTTCTCTGCTTCGGTTTGGCTGTTTTTCAGGTTTCTGGGTTGTTTTTTTTTTTTTTTTGAAGTTTCTCTCTGCAATCATAAAACATGAGGGTTCAGGTCACCTGGAGGAGGCATCGAGTATCCCCTGCGCTGGGGACCTTTGTCATTTCTGTCCACAGAGCTTTAAAACAAAGTTTTGTGGTGGGTTTTGGTAGAAGCAGTGCTGCCCTGGTGAGACCAGCCTGCCTGCGATCTGCGACCACCACAGCCAGCCCTGAACCCCGCTCCTCTCCCCAGGATGGGAGGCAGGTTATAGCGAGCCCTGGTCTCCACCTTCCTGGGTTGAGATTTTTTTTTTAGGGGAAGAAAACAAAAAAAAAAAAACAAATGCAGAACCACAAGCAACAACGAGTGCCTTGATCATCATCTGTTGGCTGCGCCAGGCTGTGCCCACTCCCGCACCAGCGGTAGGGCCTTGGCTTATTTATCTGGCAGTCGTACCCACTTCCCTCCTTGTGCCACGCTGGATCTCAGCTGGCAAGTGAGGAGACAGGGATGCATCCAGGCCACCATGCCAGTGGTTGGGGAGGCCAAGTCCAGTGCGACGAGGCTGGACCAGCTCCTGTCCCCGCTGAGTGGGGCCAGGCCAGACAATCATGGGGTGAGCAGAGATGCCGAGTACCAAACCCGGGCACCAAACCCGCCGGCAGCACAGTGCTGGCATCCAGCAAAGGGCGCACTCACGTCTCCTTGCTGCCCTGACAGTATTTTTTTGGCTAACTTCCTTCCCCTTACCCTTTTTTTTTTAAATTATTATTATAATTTTTTATTTAAGCTGTCTTGCTAGGACTCGTGACCACTTCTGTTTCTCTGGCAGAACGGCCGCCGACCACAAGCATGAGGAGCAGACTGCACGCCCAGCGGGGAAGGGGCCATGGTCATGGTGCTGACAAGCACCACTGTACTGTACAGAGAGCAGATGTAGGCAGAGGCTATGGGCAGGGGAGCAGGCAGGGAGGAGTTGCCCAGGCTTGCCCACCTGGCAGAGGTAGTCTTCATCACGCGGTGCCTGATGGAGCACCCATCACCTCCCGCCCCGCCGGGAGAGGAAGAGACCAGTGCTCTGACCTAGGGCTAGGAGCAGGCAGGTAGCTTTGCCCGTAGCCTCTGTGTACATGGGTACTTCTGCACACAACTGTCTTAAAACAACTTTTTTTTTTTTTAAAGTCAATAAAAACCATGCATCAGAACTGCTGTGTGTTTTCCTTCCGGTATCCCTGCCTGCTAGGCCTTCACCTGCACCCACACCCGGGTGTCGGTGGAGTCAGGAGAGGAGGGAAAGGTAGCAGGACAGTTTGTGGGGCCAGGGAGGATCTTTTCCCTCTCCTCTTGGGCTACAGCTGGGCCTGCCATCAGCCACCATCTGCAGTTAACACCTGTCCACTGGAGCAGGAGCTAAGCCCGGTCCCACGCTGGCCTGGGTGCCCAGTGGCAGAGCCCCGACATAACCCCTCCAGCCAGAGCCTGCTGTTAGGGGACAGCACTGCTCACCCAGGCCCTGTGTCCCTGTCTGATGAAGCCCTCCCGACTATCTTTGGAGCCAAAAAAGGAAGCCCTGGTCCCACATAGCCCATGCCCCTGAGCCCCTACACAGGGGAAGGTGCAGGGAAGGACATGGACAAACTCTCGAAGGATGTAATTTTGAAAGGGGGTGCAGGCACAGGCAGGGAAAGCGACTTTCCCTGAGGTGACCCAGCAGGGCCAGGGCTTGCTCAGCTCCCAGCGCCAAAGGCTGGAGCCTGCAACAGGCCCAGTGTCCCTGCAGGATCCATCCTGATGACCAGGCTGGGATCCTGAAAGACACACAAGGCTCTTGCGTAACAAACTGCTAAATTCCAGATTAGTTAAAATGCCTCTTTATTAATATACAAACCTACCAACATTTAAGTCAAACAAAATATTGAATGAAATAAAGCACGATATAAATATAGCGTACATAACAACATGGCCTCAGTGGAGAAGAGCAAACCTACCCTGACTCCGCGCTTGGGAACAACTCCACGTCCTCTACCACAGAGTCTGGCAATTAGAACAGCTTTGTCTCTCCTAAACCCCTTTGAATCCAAAACTGGCAAAAGTAAGACCACTGCTCCTCTCAAGGTACACCACCCAGCGCAAGGGTTTAACAGTTCAACATTTTTACAACTCCAGGTCTCAAAGGGATTAAAAAGCAGCCCCGCACTGCTTGAGATGATCCGCTTGCTGAGACTGCAAGGGATGAGGGAGATGGCTGTGGTGGGACAGGGAACCATGCTACTGAAGTTGCTCCTTGCTCTGTCCCACCTCAGCTACATCCATTGCATGACATTCACAAGCATAAGGCACTAGAAAAATTGTTTTCACAGGTTGAAACTTCAGTTGTTCTTAAAATTTCAGCAGTAGCACACTTCAGAGTTCCTCCCAGCCCTTTAAAATCTGGTCTTGGGAGACTGATGAAAGCATGAAGGGGCTTTGGACAAGTAAATTGGTGCACCTGATCACCAGAAGCAATGGTGGAGAAGGGATGTACTGGTGCAGTTCACAAGATGGCAGTCTCTGCTCAGGAGACCTGCACCGGATACCTGCCCAAGAAGCCAAGAGCCCGTCTCCCCCAGAGCTCAGGTCTCCTGTAAAACCAGCGACAGTGGGAGCCATCAGGTGCACACAGACAGGAAGAGAGTGGAAAGTAGCAGAAAGAAAGCACATTGTCTCAGGAGCAGCGGCAAGGAGTTGACCTGGACCAAAAGGTGTTATCCCCAACTCTTCCCGAAGATGCAGGAAACATTACTGTCAGCCAACTGCCCAGCAGGTGGTCTGGAAAAAACAGCACTCACAGTGCAGGCATGCTCCTTTCCCCCAGGCGCAGCTTGGGGCACTTCCTTGGCAGAAGCACTTATGGAGCAGGGACGTGCCCTGCCGCAAGTCTGACCATGAAGCGCAGGAGAACCCACCACCAACTTCAGGGACATTAACCTGCCTCCAGTTATACTGGAAGAAAGGTGTAGCTGGCCCACTATGGGAAAAGTAGGGAAAACTATTTGTGGTGTGGAAGAAATCTCAGTGGTGCCATGGTGAAAGGTGACAGCGTAGGACTTTTCTCCATACCTACAAAATGGATCATGCCCTAGTTGGGATGACTGACAACTCCCAAGTATCTGCTCTGCTTTTAGCAGGCGTCAAGCATCTGTGCCAGAAGATAGGCTGTTACTAGCATCGACAAATCAATAAATATTAATGTGAACGCCTTTCTCCAGGGCCTCTTTCATTATAATTTACCACTCCTCTTCATGGAGATACCTTATTCCAAACAGACGATATCTCTAAGCAAAGTATATCAGCATAGTGTGTCATACCTGCAAAGCAGTGCTTTGTTTTGTGCTCGTAACTCCAAAGCCAGCCTGATGTCGGGAATCCAGCAGAGCTTTGAGACAAATCGCAGATGAGAAGTCTCGGAGCCATCTCAAACATTACAGGCAGCAGCAGATCCCCTCTGCTCCCGCTTCTCCCTACTCCTGCCTGCAAATGTCAGCTGGTGCAGCAGGGAAGCGTTCAAGCAAGAATTTTGTTTCCTTTATGCAAAGGGACACTCACAGAGCACTCTATGCCAGTCCACGCTTCTTTCTTTAAAGAAAGAAGAAAACCCATTATAGCATGAATGATACAGTTGCTAAATCCATTTCTGGGGGAAAAAAAAGCAGGGAAGGTGTCAGTACAGACAGCTGTAGAGGCACAGGGACTCCCAGCTCATTTAGCTTAGTTTGATACAAATTCCAGCCTCAGACCAGCAGCATCCTGCAACAGCAGCTTCCACCATCCCCAGTGCTTGCTCAAAAATATCTGCTGATGTTTGTGTCTGGTCTGTACGCTCAGCACACAGCTCTCCAGGAAGAAAATCAAATGGCAGGCACAATCAGTGCCCAAATACATCACCAAAAGCTTTAAGGCATTTACAAATATTTAAAGATTTTCCTCCCTCAAATGCAAAGACTGCTCTTGCCGAGAGCTATAAGCACGCTACAATCATAATGCTGAAGGAAAGTTTAAAGTGCAAAGAAAATTTTCAAATGCTTTTTAAAGACAGCTTGAAGTCACCTGATGACATTAACCCCTCCTTCCCCAAGTCCTGTTCCCCGACTGAATGTGTTTTTTGGTGTTTGGGTTTTTTTTAATAAAAATCCTAACAATCAGTCAAGGAAAAGGTAGTTTAAAACAGAAAAGCATCCCAAAGTGGGCAGAAATTAACCTGACCAAGTATTATAATAAAATTACTTGGGAAGACAAAGCTGAAAGTTGTGATTGTTTTGCTGGCCATTATCAGCAGCTAAGTGTTCTGTTTGAAATAAGAACAACTTCTGTCCTTGCAAGCAACTTCCCCCTGCAAACACAGAAACTACCTTGTTTTTACAGATTTAGTCCCAAAATGTAAGCATTTTGGTTAAAGTGTGCTGGAAGGACAAGGTTAGCCCCAGCACGCTGATGTCAGCGCTGTCTGACCTTCACAGTTAGACACCACCTCCAAGAATATGCCAGAGAGAGACAAGCGTTTTGAGCAATCTGGTACACACACTCCCCACCTCTTCTGTGCAGCATGGTTTCCTTCATCGGAAGAAATGTTAGAGGGAAAAGTATGTCTGAAAATGAGTGGCTTTCTTGATAACACTGTCCCGGTTCTGTCCAGAGCCATTGCTACCACTCAGCACGTGTCCAGCACTAAGGCTGCAGAGGAAGATGCTCCCTGAGCTGGGAATCAGGGCTGACCATGTCTTCAAGGCTGGGCTTAAGTGGCTGGGTAATGGGCAAAGGATCAAACCACTATCATGCCTCTCCTTCCATCTCAGCTCAGCTGCTCTGCCATCCCCTTGCCTGTGTATTTTGCTATGCCTGGCTCTCTGATGGGCAAAAGGAACTAACATGCTCAGCTGCCTGAGGAAGGAGATTGGGAAGTGTTGAGTGGGAAAACCCTGGCACAGGGAGAGGGAGCACTAAATGATGTAATACACAGCAGCCGCAAACCCACCTGAGGCTTTGGATGTTGGTATCTGCACCAACTAAAAGCTGAAGAGCTTAAATCAATGCAGAGAGACAGATCTAGAGCCAACCTGGCCCAGAAGATGAAGCACATGGTGGAATCAAGAGAGGAACCTCACACACGAGAGGTCCTACAGCAGCACAGGCTAGAGGTGTTGCAGGAAAGGCAACAGCAACGGCAGAAAGGAGGAATCCAGGCTTACACCAAGACTTGGAGATGCAGTGCAAGTTTCACATAGCCTCCCCTCCTTGCCACAAAATAATGAGAAGAAACTGTCCAACAAGTCACATCAAATCTGGATGCTGGAGTCAGCACAGAGGAAACAAGAAGAAACTAAATCTGGCAAAGACAGATGTGAAAATCACTATAACACACCTTCCTGAAACAGAAAACATAATTCCTAAATAGACTGCTTTAATTTTATCCTCAGATCGTTAAATATGAAAAACAAAGTTCCTCTTCTCTAGTACCATTTTAACTCAAGCCTTTCAGTATTCACTCAAGGACCAAAAAAACCATAAGAACTTAGGAAAGGATGCAACAAGGGTAAGACAACACAAATTCCTCCAGAGAAATCACGTAATGGAAGAGGCTGCTACATAGGTTCCCCACGCTACAGATGACATTTGGCCAAGCAAGCCCTTCTGGCGTATAGGAATGCTGTACATTTAGATGGATTCACCACTACCACCGTGCCAGCAAACCCATTCAAGATGTTGACTTCTGGGGTAAGAAAAAACAATGCTACACGTGCCAAGGGCATGCCACCCATGGTGCCTTATCTCCCCACAGGCCACGCTTTCCTTAACATTCATCACTGATGAGTAATAAATTTATTATAAAATGGGTTATGCTCAACCTATAATACTTTAGCCAAAAAGAGAAAATATTTGCTCATACTAAACTTCAGTTAGCTTCCCTTCAAGTGTTTCTTGTGCCAAGTTGCCTGCATGAACAAAATCTACAGGACTGTTCCCATTCTGGACAGCAAGACTCAGAGAACAGATGACACCCCTGCAACTGCTACACATGAGGTGCACAGGGTAGACCTGCTGCTGCTGCTGCAGCACAGAACGAGGTCGTTACTATTATTAATAGTTAAAAATGCTATTTTAGTATTTCCCCTCCAAGGTTTATAGTCTTACCATGCAGAATGAGAACACACCGTCCTTCTCAGCAGAAAGCATTTTAAAGCAGTTTTAAGGATGAGAATCATGATGTGTAATTTTATAATCCACATTATTTACCGTCTTAGATGCTAAGACTGTCTTACAGCAGCTTCCAAGATCCGATTTCTAGTTTTCTAATTTGAAGTTGTACTAAAGGTAGCAACTCCTAAACCAATTTTGTCGTTCTTTTTTTGGGCACTCTACTTTTAGTCATCAGATAAAGGGATTAGAGTCTTACATTACTGTTTAATACCTCTGGAAGAAAACATGACACCTGAAAGACCTTCCTTGGTCTCAGTATCTAGCACTATTTTAAAACATGCAACCCAATTATCCCCTTGACAGGTATTCAAGTTGGTGAAAGAAAACTGTTCTTTAACATTATAAGATTAAAAATAGTTGCCAGAAATTAAATCGACTAAGCTTGAACAGCAGCCAAAGGCTACAGGTTCAGCTATGAAACAAGAATCAGAATTCATATCAGGGAAAGCCAGAGTAGACGTTCATGAGCTGCTAGACTGACAATTATGAAACCATCTATCTCTAAGTTTCAAACAACAAACATAACATTACAGAAAGTGTTGCTATATCTATTGGCATGAAGGGAAATTATTTCTGCTCTCTATTTTTGGTACTGCAAAGTCAATAGGTCTAGACATGAAATAAACCTAAGCAGACATAATGACGAAAGTAGCTCATAAAACACAATTTTATTGTCAGAACTGCTATGGGAAGACACATCTGTATCAAAAGTTTTCTGAGGAACTAACAGGCACCTATAAATGAGGGAAAATAAAAAATAATCACAAGGAGGAATATAATCTGGCTGCAGCTTAAATGATACTTCAGGAATGAGTGGCTGGCAGAGGACAGCATGCTGCTAACTTTCCAGTTCGGTCTTAACAATCAGAAGGGCTGCTCTAAGCCACATCCTATCAATCACGTATAAAACTCTTCCTCTGGTTGAATGCTTGTTTCCCTGGATAAGGAAGGCACAGCAACGTCCCATAAAACCAAAGGAGGGATCGAGGTTCCCCTTGGTATGCACAACCAGCAGAGAAACAGGGGGATCACAGTATCTCTCTATGCAGGAAAGACATGCAAGAAGTGACTGGATTTTAAACTGCTATTAGATGCCTTATGAACCCTTCATTTAAGCAATTAATTCTAACACACCAGGCAAAATTTCGATTCAGAGAGCAATAATAGGGGAATTTGGAGGAAATGACAAGCAAGTGGAATCTCTGCCTACAGCAGCCGTACAGAGTACTCTTGGCTGCGAGATCTCAAAAAGCTGTACTGCTACGGTCACTGCATTTCAGAGAATGGGGAATTTTTGCATGTCAATTCAAAAATAAGTTTGAAATCCTTGAAGAGGTCACACACTTCAAAAGAATTCACCACTCACAAAGGAAAGCACACTCAAAGAAGTGACACCTATGTTCAATCTGCTACACAACATGCTTAAGTCCTTCCTTCCCTTACTCCCTTTCCCGACTCTCCACTCTTAGGTTTCACAGCTTCCGTATCACCCTGGATGGGGGAGATTGCTCTGACAACCTGTTTTAAGGTGTAGAGGTTTTGGACTTTCACCTTCGCTGCCTTAGAGACAACCGACTCCTTTTGCATGCTAAGAGCATCTCAATCATGAACTGGCAGACCACAGACTCAGCTGAAGGCATGACCTGAAGCAACTAAAGCAGCAGAAAGCAAACTTAAAAACAAGAACCAAGGAAGGTTTTGAGCTTATATTTACACTGCTGATGCTCACCATTTAACTGGAAAAGAAAGTTCCCAGAAAGGGTTCTAGATCACAGACAAAGTGTTTGTCATGGCTGACAGGGCAGACATCAGCGCAAGGTTGTGTTCGAACTCCAGAGACAAAGATGCTGGAGCAGAGAGACCATGATGAGTATGCGGGTGGCAGAGGCAGGGGAAATGTTTAACGGATCTTTTTCAAGTAAATAAAGAGAATCTTTGCTTTTGATTGTGCTCACATTAGGAAGAAGAAAAAGAAGATGTAAATGTGTGCAATACAATTCAGCATCCCCCCACCTGGTTACCATTTACCATCAGTGTTTGAATCAGCACATTTTGACGCTTGAAGAAGGGGTGAATCCCAGCTGCACTGCCTGAAGCATCTGTATGAGGAGCATGATGGCAGAGCTTTGCTGGAGGAAAGCAATTTGTAAACCCACTGCCACACTCCCTACACTCCCTCTATTCAACCCCTTCAGCTTAGGTACGACCAAGACAGAGAAGTAAGAAGTGCAACAGATTTAAGGAGAAAAACAGAAGACAACCTCTCAAATCTGGCAGGAGCTGCTGAGATGCCTTCTCACCACCAGAAGAAAAGCCAGTGTTTCTTCCAATACTGCCAGCACCACAGGTGAGACAAATGCTGGGGCTTTTCCTCCACTTTCAAAATAACCATGGGCAGCTAAAAACAGAAGATGTCATCCCCCCTGCTGCTCAAGCTCCCCAAAACAACACAAGCTTTACATGAACCTTGCCAGATGAGCTTGACCAAGTCATGTAAACAAAGCGAAAGAAAATCCCAAAAGAGATTGTACACTCTGCAGCTGAAACAGAAGTAGCATTTCAACACTGCTGTTAACATTAAACACTAACATCTGTCCTTGTCAGAAATCAGCATTTTTGCTAATAAAAAAAAACCAACCACAAATCCCATTCCTTTATAGAAGTAAAACATACATGCTGATCTTCAATTACATCTATAGAAGGCCATTTAGCTTCAGTGACCTCACGCAAAAAATCTAGTCCCAACAACAAACTTCCCAGCATTATTGTCATCTCAGTGATCTGATGATTAAATCTACTTGACTCCCTGTTAGGGAAACAAAATGGTGGACAAAGGGGGCCAGTGACAGGCTGGACTATACAAAAACCTGCCCCTTGGATGCTGCTCACACAACGCTATGTCTCATGCCAGTGAGGTAGCTGATCGTTCTATTGCTGTGTGCATCGACGCATTGTCCCCTCTACAACGTAATATGTGGAGAGCAAGGTGAAGCCACAGCGTTCATCTGAACTACAGGCAGCAAATACCTGCTGTCCCATGCCTTACGCTGGAGAGGAGAGAGGAAGGGTGTAGTCCCCAGGGGTTCACCTGAACCCTTCCCATCACCATAAGGCTAGGGCCTCCAGTGGGGTTCACTCCCATACAGGCTTCCCATGGACTTCTGGATGCATGTGCAGCACTGTGCTTCATCCACCGGGGCATGGGAGAGCCTGGCAAGCAAAGGGTTGAAGGAAGAAGACAGACAGGGTTGAGAAAGCTTGAAAATTAAAGTTGTAAAATATACAAAATGTGACACACTGGAAAAAGTTTAAAAGTTGCAAGACAAGAAAGGAAAAGAAATATATGGGGTGAGGAGAAAGGACTGGAAGATGGTGGGAACGGACTCCAGCTTGGGAAAAGGAGCGGTCAGGTCTAGTCAGCACTACTCCCTCTGGTAGCCACTCAGTTCCACCTCATCCTTGCGGCGACGGTGTGTGAAGAGGGAGCTGAAGGGGTAGAGCTTGGCTTTGGCCTGGAAGCGCTGCCCAGCAATGTCGATCTCATACTCGCCCTGGTTGATGAAGTCAGTTGTCACCACCTGCTCTTCTCCTGTCTTCTCGTCAAAGTGCTGCACGAAGCCGAGGCAGACATGGCGCTCCAGAGTGTAGCTGTAGGCACTACTGGTGGTCTTGCCCACGTAGCGGCCATTGCGGAAAATGGGCTCGCCCCACCAGGGCCAGAGGTCCGTATCTGTGTCATGGTCCTCAAGAATGAACATGGTAAAGCGCTTGTACACACCGTTCTGCTTCTGTTCCAACAGTGCTTCCTGACCAACAAACTGCATTCCCTGTGGAGAAAAGGAAGTGTCAGCTGACGACAGGAACATGAACTGTCGCAGCTGCTGAGTTTCAGCAGACAAGCCTACTGATGAAAGGTGAATTTGTGCTTGGAGCTCAGGCCCTATCAAGGCAGGGTGCTTCCACAGGCAAGAAGTCCAGCGCAGACAGGAGCCTTCCTATCATGTTTGTTGTTCCAGATTTTAAAAGACATAAAAATATTTGTGAAGTGGGCCTTTAAAAAATTCATTCTAATTTTCACTGTATTGAAAACATGTCACCACTCTTAATTTTTGGTTTGTCACCATTCTAATCTTTCTGGTTCCAGAAGTCTACCATGCTTTATGAACCAGAGGGAAACTGTAACAACATATGACATTTGTGTCCCTAATCACTACATTCCCTTGTCTGAATTTTTTGATATAAGCATTTGTTCTGGCTCGTGCAAAGATGCGAGAAAGAAGGCAACAAACAAGTAACAGAGATGGCACCTGCCACCACAAGCAGGACACAACTCTATGCCATTCTATGTTTTAATAAAAATAAAGAACTCCCCGGTTTTAGTAAAAATAGAAAACACCTGCTGTTGGCACCTATCCTCATATTTAACTTAATTAAATGCCACTTGGTGCACAGGCTAGCTTTTGATCATCAGACTGGGAAGACAGCTGGGAGAAACATGAACTCTGAGCACCTGTAACGTACACAGCACCCTCATTATTCTAAGCATTGCACACATGAGGATACACAGATCACCGTGAATGCTGCGCAGGAAGGAGGAAAACGGAGTATTTTGATATTTCTAGCATCTTTATGAAGTCCAAGAATACAGGTTATAGTTACATACTGCTCAGAGCTCCATCAAAAAACTAATATATCTATCTACTTGGATGGCAGTCTTTTCAGTTCAGCACTGCTCTCCCACCCGCCCCTGCTGCAATAGCAGACCCCACTGCAGGAGGTGATTTCAGTTTTCCACTGTACCTTTTCCAGCTTGACCTGGAATTCACGTCCACACTCCATAGGAGTGGTAAAGGCATCCAGATCCTGGCCCCAGAACGCAAAGAACTTCTCAATGCGCAGGCTGCGGAGCGCATAATAACCGGCATTCCGAATCCCATACTTCTGTCCCATGTTCATCACCTCGTTGTACACGTGAAGGGCATACTGCAAAGGAAGGGTGAAACTCAAAGCTGCAGACAAACACCTGGAGAGAGCAACAGCATCTGACACCACCATGGATGTTACTGTGCCCTGCCTCCAGAGCACAAGAGGTCTGCCCAACTGGAATGCTACACAAAGCAGGGAAATTCCCCCTGGTGCCTGCAGGCAGCTTTCTCTTTGTACAGACCAGGCATTTCATTATCCTGCATCAACTTGGAAACTGTTTCTGATTATGCATGCAAGCAACAATCTTAATTTGCTAAGGCTACAGTGTACTCTTACCTCTATGGGGATATAAAGCATGAATCCAGGTTCTCCTGTGTGAGTGATACTCATCACACGGATGCCATTAGCATAGCCCACGCTCATCTCCTGCAGAATCAGAGGCAGTGAAATCATCTAAACTGGAACTCAGCACAGAGATCCAGAAGGAGCCCAACACGTAACACAGACCACACTGGTCAGCCCTCTCCCCCTCCTCACTGCAGTTCACCACCAGCACGTACTTGTGAATAATTTAAGTTTAAAAATTCAAATAACGATGCCACATTATCCAGACTTCTTAATCACTCCATGATACTTGGCAATAAGCCTTGGAACTAGGTCAGGAAAGGCTTGCATTCTAGACACAAGACAGAAGTTGAACGGCAGCTATCTGCTCAGCCTTTTAACATGACAGGAGACAATGACTCCTGAGTCACTGATCCCAGCTGCCCCACTGACTGACAGCTTCATAATTGATTATATGAAATATGTCAAGATATCAAATAGCACCAAGCCTGCAGTGAGTGGAATACTGAAAAGAAATGCATATTCACCCATATACTTAGCAAGCAGAATCCAAAGAGAAATAGTTAAAGCAAGCCTAGTGAGTACATTACCAACCTAGCTCAGTAAACTTCAGTAAACTGCAGTAAACCTATACGTAAATTGAAATTCCGCTCTAACTACTCAAAACATAAATCCTTCCCCTCCTTCCACACATGCTTTGAAAAACCTAGCAGGGTGAGGAGGAAGGAAGCACAGTCACTCACCTTGCAAAAGAGAGAGGGAAAGTGTTCTGGAGTTATTGGGGCATATGACAACTCTGAGAGGACATCCACAGCACGAGGACCGATCAGATTGAGGGCTAAAGAGAAGGTAACAGTATTAGGATGAGGCTGGCGAGGTCTTGCCCAGTGCCTAACTTGCATATATGCATACCCCAATTTCTAAAGTCTTAGTGCTTATTGAACCAATAGGTAGATTTACGTTTATGAACAGAGGAAAGAGTCTTTAAACTCTCTCTCCTGACAGTCCACGGGAAAGAAAAGCTTCTCCCAGCTCACAGCTTGCTAGAAGGAAGTCTCTGAATTGCTGTTTTCATCTAACTGTTCAGAAAGGAGACCCAGCCACCACTCTATACCCCTTAAACAATTAATTGGCATGCACCCCAAGACAGCATTTGTGTGATTTCACGCTGTCTAAGGAGGTCTGCTTTCCGCGATTTCTTACCCGTGTACTTCCAGGTCACATCTTCCATGGTCAGGTTGCTGTCATCGGGCAAGCGGTTCTTCAGCCAGGCCCAGCAATGGACTTGTTGGTCAGTAGGGGAAATCATGAAGAAGCTGGAACAGACAAATCAAAACCAAGAAACAATGAATGGACAGCCACAAGATGATTCAGTTCATTCTTTGCCCATGAACCACTGGAGCCATTCAGCAGCTTCCAAGCTAGCAGGAGACCAAAACAAGCTGGTTTGCAAAAACCACAGCTAAAGTCTCTGGATCAATGTCATCACATCTGTCATGACAAGAAACCCCAGCCTTCCAGTGTTAGCAGTATCTGGTGACAAGAAGTGATTAGAAGGGGAACACAGGCAGTGCGACAGAGTTCACCGGGTACCTCAAAAGTCACAATCATTTTGCAGAAGGTATTCACAGCTCTTCACTGCCAGTGATCCTGCCTACTCTGACAGTCAGAAGACTGCTTGGTTCACACAGCAATTTCTTGTTTCAGCAGAAGTCTCTTCACACACAATGGTGGTTATTATTAACAGTTGCCAAAAACAGAACTCCACTTGATACGTGAAAATGAGCTACTTGTTGTGTAAGCCTCTTTCGTACAAACTGTGAGTTAAAATACATTATTGACAGAGATGGCATCTGCAGAAATGACTGGGCAAGGAGGAAAGCTACTGGCTTCATACAGAGAAGTACAATACTTTTAAGCAATACATGAATGCAGACAGAATAGGAAGAGAAAGAAAAGCTGTTTCTAATTGAAAGAGCAGCAAAGAATGCTTTCACACCAAAACAGTGAAAGCATGCAGAGCAAATGGTCCAGAAAAATAAAACCAACATTCGGGTGGGACTTGCGCATGATGAAGTTTTTAAAAATTAGAAGGTTGTTTTATGAAAGGCCAAAAGAGCCCAAATAGTTGAGTCTAAGGATGAGATCCTGTGATCATGTCAGTTTGCACCAGAGAGCACAAAGAAGAATCATGAGAGACTGCAGAGCTGAGAATTACAGTACCCATACTGCAACGAAAGTTTAAACAATCAAAAAGTAGTATTTTCAGCATGCAATTCCAATGAGGAGATTGGCCAGGAGCTAACGAGGAACCGTTTGGTTTGCACTTTAAATTATTACCTAAATTGATAAACTAATGACTGCTGAAAACAATTTGTCTTTCAATTGAGAAATTAAACATTTGAAGACTTAATTTGTAGAAATCTGTAGTCCCAGAAAAAGGCATATTTTCCCCAATACTGGAAAATTCAGGAGTTTCCTCTCATTTGGATTACTGAATTAGGAACAATTAGGAATTTCAAGACTTTTTTTTTTCTTTACAGAAGGGAAAGAATTTCATGATCTCTATTAAGAGGTTCTTATAGGCTCTAACACCCAAAGGGTGATGGATAAAGATGCTGTCCACATACCTACCTGCGTTTGCTCAATCGCGCTATGCTGCAGTCATTCTCATACCCTCCTTTCTCATTAAGCATGCCTGTATGCACAACATGCCCAACTGGCACATCCAGGTCATTTGAGAAGAGATACTGCAGACTCTCCAGGGCCTGGTCTCCTGTGGACTACATGAATTGAAAGGGAGAGAAAGTCAGACAAGCTGTCTGAGCCATACAAATCCACTGGGGTGGATGTCCTGGCCCCTTTTTTTTCAATTTGTAAAGAGAGTGACGCTGATGTCTTGAGCGTAATAGGATACAATGGTGACATAGTGCCAGAGGTTATAGACTCAGCTGGTATTTCTATAAACTGGGCCTTCAACAGATAAAAAGCAATCTATGCTGACTATGGTGGTACAACCTGAATTTGGTCATATAGTTTGACTTCCTCTACCTATCCTCAATACGAGACACAGAGTTTTGCAAAAGCAGTCAAAAGTAAACTAAAGGCGACCTTTATCAGGCTGATGCTTTCTCAATTCCTAGGTACTTACGCTTATTTCAAACTTTGTAAAAGACGACATGTCAATGACACAAACCGCTTCCTTACAACACTTGACTTCGGAACCCACAATATCAAACCAGTCTGGTTTGTAAAAGGTTTTGCTCTGATCCAAATCCAGCAAATCTAATGAAAAGAAGAATCAAAGGGACAATTAATAAACTGGATGGACTAAGATCTTACACAGACCAACAAGGATGCACTAGGCAGAGAAAAATATGATCTCACCTTTCCCAGGTGGGACAAAATACTTGACTCTCTCAAAGCCATGCTTCTCCATCCACCTAGCTCCCTGCGCGTCCAGACGGTCGTACAACGGTGAAGTACGCAGCTGTCTGCCAGTCTGGAAGTCCCAACGGGGAACTTTCAGATCACACATGAGGGCTGCAGTGGTCACAAAGACCCATTATTAGGCAAAGTGATTATTTTTAGCTAAAAATTTTTTATCTAAAATTTTCTGGTTTTTTTATTTTCTAAAATACCTATTTTTTACTGAAAATTTTCTTCCAGATTACTAATAAACATGCTTACCAATAACCGAACCATTAATTAAAGTCCCTCAAACCAGTTCTGACATTCCTTTTCCATTTTTGGAAATTGGCAAATCTGTTTTGATCCGTTTAGAGCTATTCAAAATCAGAGTGACAATACTTGCACGGAATGCCTATATTTATAGATACTTATGGTCTCATGACAATACTGTCAAGAAAACAAAACCTCTCTATTTTCCATGAAGTCATGTTGACTACCATTAATTACACCTGATTCTTCCCTGACAGTGCGCTCTATCAGATACTTATAATTTTGACAATACTAATGCTGGGGTAGGCAGCCCACAGCTACCAATGATCATCCAATTCACCTTCTTATATATTGGCAGCTCAGCCTTTCCTAATTATTGAAGCTCTTCCAAATGGCTCCTGTACCTTTTCTAAATACGAATATTACATATTGCCTGAAAACAAGTTACCCTAATTAATGTTCAGCATTCTTCCCTGGTTACCAGTGAGGAGTAATAGCTCAAGGATGCTTGAATATGTCTTTATAAATGTTAAGATTCTAGATAGGTCATAAAATGCTTAAAACTGAAGATAAGCTGAATATTTCTTACTGAGTATTTCTATTGGTTTTGCCTCACAGCTAACGATTTAATGATTTTATTGGCATTATATGGTATTGGTACTCCTGAAAGAGTGGGTAGAGGGAAGAAATGATTAGAGTGAGAACAAAACATCTCAGAAATTGAATACAGTACTTGTACAAGCTGGAGTGATTCTGTAGCTATCAGAATCAAGATTTGTATTGGAAAACAATTGCAGAATAATCCCAAGAGCATAAAGTGATTTTCCTGGGAGGAAGGTCAAAGGATAAGGTTTTTATTTCCTGGACAGAGCAGGGCTAAGAAGCTTACCTAACTTCTCTGCTTTCACCCCAACACATGTTTTTAGTTTAGACTCACTATTCAAATAATTGTTCCCATTTTGCAACTTGTGGAGCATTTCATACTTCTGTTTGAAACTTATTTTCAAGTTGTCCACATTATTCTCAGGGCAGAAATCAAACAACAGAGGGAAACTAAGTATGGCTTTAGACAGGAACAATGACATCTCAAATCTATTCTGAAAGGTACTTATTGCAGACTTTGACAGGAGAAAGGAGAATGTGTCTACAAAGACTTCCTGAATGATGTCATATACTCCTAAGTTGGAAGTGACGGTATTTCCATGCTGTAATGATGTGCAAAGAATAACAGCATAATATTCTCAGTTAAGACCTCAGTATTGTTTTATTACGCTGGAGTCCTACAAAGATACGCACCAATTTCCCCATACCAGAATCAAAGCACAGAAATAGGAGAGAGCATGGTACCAACAGCATTTCTTTAAGAAAAGCTAGTAAGAAAACTGCTAATACAATAAAACCTCTTCCTTTCCTTTCTACTGGGAAGAGGCTGTATTGCCATAAAGGAGGCCAGGAAGAAGGAAAATGGTCTTGAGAGTCATGACAGAGGAGAGACAGTGCAGCAGAGCAAAGAGGAAAATCTTTGGCATCCTGGCCAGCACTGAACACGGAGACCTCACTTACGCATTACTTCCATCACGCGGTGACGGAGGAAAGTGCGACTGCTCTGAAGTGTACCAAAACGTTTCAAATCCAGAGGCCAAACATTTTCTGATGGATATCCATTTACCATCCACTCTGCCAGATACCTGATGGAAGAAGTAAAGAAAGACTGAGATATCAGCCAATGTCTTAAGGGAAAGAGTCTAGCTTTGAAGTCAGAAGCAAGGCAATTTGGACATGAGAATTTCTTGCAGTAGGGAGAGAGAAGACAGCTAACACAGTATTCTAAATACTAGCAGAATCTGGAAGGTTTCCCTTTATAAAACCCACCCACCAGATTTCCAAATTATTGATTTCCCATTGGGATGAAACATAAAGGGCAGCAGGAATTTAAGGCCAGGTGATAAATGAAGCCAGAGCCTGGACAGGGAGCCTGGCTGACACCGTGTCAAGTCCTTGGGCTACGCTACAAAAGGAGGTGCTGAGTACATTCAGGTTCAAGTTAGGAGGCTGACTGCTTTGTCATTTTGCAGTACCTGGTATAGGCTCAGCCACAACCCATCACTGACAGCATTCATTTCAGCATGAGGTGCCAGCCAAGTAATGTTTAGCTACACTTCTAGCAGTGAAGGAGGAAGGCATGCTCCAGAGCTAAAGGACAAAGGCAGCTCAGACCAAAGCAGAGCAGAAGGATCTGTTCACAGTCCGTAAACAGAAAAACAAAGGGGTTTGAGACTGATCATTAAAAGTTACATTATCAACTTCTTATTAGATGCTTATCTTGAGGCTGTAGCAACAAATGGACAAATAGTGCTTTTACCTTCAGAAATTATTTTGATTCTTAGAGAACCTCACTGCAGAGATTCTCTAAATTTTATATGTCTAAGAAAAAAAAAAAAATCAAGAGTTGCTTCCTGCTGAGTTAAATTATTAGGCAACTGAGAGAAACTAGAGGAGACAAATGCAGATACTAACACCTGCCTTGAAAAATGAGCAGCTTGTTAAGAAGGCTGTATGGCAGAAGGGATGCTGGGTTGCCAAAACTGAACAGCAATCAGAGGAAGCGATGACCATTCTGCAAGCAACTTTGGTGCTGGGATCACACTTACATACCTGTTAAAGTATTTGCATTGACACAGGAACTGCATTTTACTGGGAAACAATTACATCCCTAGCTGACTGGCAGAGGACAGTTTTTAACAATACTAGCAGCACTGGTATCACATATGCAGTGCTTCATCTGCATCAGATTCACTCTGCTTTCAGAGCAATTAACTGTTGTGTCAGCTTGAATGATCTAAGGACTACACTCAAATAATAAATTAAAGGGGATCATGAAGTACAGAAAATGAGGGAATATATGCTTTGCAAAGCTTTTATCTCTTCCTGGTAGATAAAAAAACTGGACCAGTTAGGTCTGAGGAATCTTACTTGATCCCCAGCAGGCTGCTGATTACTGATGCCTGAGGAGAGGTGTGCAGGACAGGTGAAGAGTCCAACACAGATTTGGAATACACACAGGAGCACACAGCAACTGCTCCTCAACTCCACTCAAGTTGAAAATGAAAGAGGAGTCTTTGTCAGAGAGGTGACAAACACTGACCAGAACATTCTACACAGAAAGATCACCTGAGTAGTCTCTTTTCTTGGTTAAAACCTTACTTACACATGTAACAGTGATAAACCACTTACTTGCCTGCTCCCCCACCATATGAGATACCAGCTGAGTTCATGCCAGCCAGGACAAAGTAGCCCCGTAATGTGGGCGACTCTCCCATGATGCACCGCATATCTGGCGTGAAAGACTCTGGGCAATTCACTAACTGCATGATCTGCAGAGCCTCCAAATCTGGCATCCTGCGCAGAAGGGCACTCAGAAGTGGCTCTAGGACACAAGACAAACAGAAAAAGACAAAAGAGTCACAGCCTCCAGTCTTGACACATTTCAGCTACTTTACCTTCAAACTGGACAGCACAACAGAGGCATGCTGTTATCTGAACAGATGGAAACCACTTCCATGTTTTGACACAGTCGCAGGATAAACCAATTACCTGCTGGAATCAGACTACTCGAAACAGATCACACAGCATACCATAAAAGCAGCCATACCTATCCAGACCAAGAGCCCAGTATTGTTCTCAACAGTGCAAGGGTGTGTTCAGTTTTGTTAGGAAAAACAATAGGAACAGACATCAAGCAGCTACCTAGCAAGGAATAAGAACAGGCAAATTTATGAGACACTTTTCCCACGCACTCTGCCAGCCTCTGCTCAGCATCAGCTCAGAGGATTTCCTAAAAACCTGGTATGTTTCTCCATTTCTCTTTTAAGTACTTGACCAGTCTCCCCCAACTAATGAAAACATCCTACAGATGCTGACAAGGAGTTCCACATGTTTAGTATTTGTTGTATGAGGAATCAACTTCTTTTGTTTTGAAATTCACACTCAATTAACTTTTTTTGATGCCTCCCAGTTGGCACAATAGAAGAGACAGTGAACAGGAGATCCCCATCTACCCCCAATTTCATAGAACTCTGTTTATTTCCCTTCTGTCTCCTCTTTTTCCCAGCCCACTCAGTCATTTCTCGCTTGGAAACTGTTCCAAGCTTTGATCAGCCTCTTGCTGCTCTTTCACCAGGCCTTCTCCAGTCATATGATACCCTCCGGACATAGGCAGCCTAGAACAACAAATAGTATCTAGCAAACCAAGGAGTTAGTGTTGCATAAAGATTCTGTTTTCTGCTCCTTTCCTAATAATTCCTAACTTGTCTTTTGCTTTCACTGCTACTGAGCTGATGGCTTCACAGAACTAATACAACCCCAAGGTCACTTCAAACCCCATCATTCTGTATGGTGAAAATAAGACCACCCCCATGCACTTGTGTCACTTCACATTTATCCTCACTGAATTTCCTTGCCACTTCATTGCCCAGTCCCACTGGAAAGGTCCTTCGGCAATTCTTCATAGTCTGACATTTGAGAACCTTAATAAAGGGATAAGCTAGCTACTTTGCTTTTCTCGTACAGAAGTTACTTCTGCCTAGTACTCCAGATAAAAGCCCTCAAAATTCAGCACTAATATCACTCCTTGGCTTTACACACAAGCAGTAAGGTAATCAGATTTCACACTACCTAAGAAGTTACCAACAGAAACAGTCTTTCTGACCTGCTCTTTTTCTTCCCTATCTCATGTATCAGAATTCCAGAGTGAGATCACGTAGACTTTTTTTTCTTATCGACCAAAAGAGGGATCAGTGTTAGATTTGTTCTCATATCCAGACCAACATTTAAGCTACTGTAGAGGCTATTTTAAAATCAAAAGGTGTTCCAGTAAAAGAGATCAAAGCAGCAACGCAAGAGCTCAAACCGCAGGAACTGCAACCCTAGAAAAGGATCAAATATTGGCTGAGTAAGCTCTGACTCTGCCTAACTGTTCGGTATGTTTGAACTGATAAAAGGGTAATACTGGAATGCAGCATGCAGTTGCTTCTGAAGCCTGGACAATTTGTGGGTGCCAGCAAGCAGCGCCTTTTCATTTCAGCAGTACCTAGAAAACCGAAAAGGAAGTGGGTGCAGAGCTCAAGCAACTCATCAGTGAGCCTAATATCTTCAAGCAAGACTGTAGGCATCTGTAGATCTAAAAAACATTAGCATATGCCAGCACAAAACCGCACCTCATCTGGGCTCCAGCCCCCAGAGTTTGAACTTTTCTGGTACCAATACGCTGACAGAAATGAAAGTAAGATTAATCAATTTAACCTGGGGAGTAGCTGGAAGAACATACTGCCACTGTAGAAATCAGTGAAAATCCATCCGTGCCTGCAGTCACATACAGAGGCATGCGCATTCACAAGGGATGCAAAGAGCTCTGACACAAGGGGAAACTGGATCCTGAAAAAAGGCAGATCCAAAGATGAGAGGGCACACATGGTCTTACTTACCAGGCATAAAAGGGGGGGGGGGGGGGGAAGAAGGGACTCAGACCATGCTATGTTCTTTCCTACAGGAAGTGCCCTCCATGTAAAAGTACATAAAGAATATAAAAATAGAATAAAATAAAATGGGAAGACAACATTTAGAATATAATAAACCACCACTGTCAATGGTGGGATGAAGTCTGGGAAGCAACAATACCAAGTCCTGTCCACAGAGCAACTGCCACCGATGGAAACATACTTGGCAGTCACTGCTGAAGCGAGCTGCAGAAACAAAATACCTTGGATACATGGCAGGTCAACAGTGGTGACCTACAGCATCACAAGAGGAGCAGCATGTGGCACTGACAGTCAAAAATCAAATGAAATGGAAGAACAGCACTGGAAAGTTTATGTAGTACCTCGCTGCACTAGAGGAAATTCATATATGCTGAGGGTTAGCAGGTGTTTTTAAACACTACACAGATATCAGTGTAGTCATTGGTGAAGGCATTTTACACAAATTACTGACAAATGAAAAGATTAATGAATTTGAGATAATGTTCATCTTTCCCACACCTTTCAGGTAAAGACAGATACATGCTAGCTGGTCAACAACAGCCTGCATTGTTGCAAACTCTGCCTTCTGCCGAAGTCATGTGTTTTTCGCTGCTGTGGGAATCTTTCCTCCCTAACATACCAAAATGATCCCAGTCTTCTTGAAGATTCTGGATCTCCAGCTGGTTCCGTCCCTCTGTGAAGAGAGGTTTGGGGTTTTTCTCAAAGCCTCCAGAGAGGATGCCACCTTGCCAGTTGCGTATGTAGATCCTGCCATCTGGGTCTACAATAGCTGCAGAGGAAAGAAAAGAGGTGGGAAGGGAACTGAGATAAGGGATAGCTATCAAAGGTTGTCGTTCCACAAACACCAATGATGGAGTCTGGTGACAGGCTGGGCCAAGCTAGCGGCCCACTGACATGAGAAGGGACACTCTCAGTCCCCCAGCCCCACACCTTCACACCACTCTGGTTCTCACATGACACCTTGGTAAGCCAGTTTAGGTTACTAAATCAGCATTAACTCCCACCACAACCACGCATGTTAAATTTTGAGCAGCATGGTAAACTGAATTGAACCTGAAGAACACCCAAGTCGGCAGGACAGTGTTACCAGGAGCGGGAGGACGCAACAGGGAGTCAGATCCCATGTGTCACTGATAAGCTATTATACTGACAGTTCCACTGGAACTGCGCCCAAGACCAGATCTTCAACCAAGAGATGTCCTGCCCTCACCCTTTTTCTCTTCCTATATTAAGAACAGTTAATTTTAATGGGGATAGATCACTGATTCAGTTTGCTGCAGGCCACTGGTACAAAGAAGGTGGGCAGCGCTGCAGTGAGGACAAGGAGTCAGGTCTGGATTGCTTCTTCCAGTGGTAGTGTCGACTTGAAGCATTTGCGATACTCCACCTGGCATGTTCCACAGCAATTTTTCCCACGTACAGAAAAGCTGTGAATATATATTCATATATGTGAATATATTCCGTCGAGTAGAAATGAAGCACTCGGGGACCCTGGTCAGAGCTTAATTCCCTGGATAGTATATACAATACTCACTAGAGGCAGAAACTCTTGCTAAAGACAGAGTAAATAAGCAAAGCTTTCTACTTCCCAACCACGGTTTTCAAACACAAGGGCTTTTCTTCAAGAGATCCAAAAACCAGAACATGGGGGAGGAGCAATTACCTCAAGTGCTTTGGTTGCCCCTACAGCTCATAGACATGTAAATGCCATTGTAAAGCCTTAGCTTCAGTTGGAGAAAAGGAATAGATGGGCCATTTGGGGACAGCAGCCTGCAAGGAAAACACAGTGCCAAGGCTAGCACCCTCTCCAGCCCACAAATGCAAAAATTCAAATCTCAGACACACCTGGCAGTCAAGCTAGAGTCAAGGTCATTCTCCTGCTAAAATGACCAACTCTGAAAATCCACCTCTGTAGCAAAAGCCTTCCCAAGAACAAGGAAAGAGATTCTACCACTGAAAGAGGATATACAGAGCTATTCAGCTAGAATGTACTTCACAAACCCAAACAAGCTGAGAACTGATAGCCCTTAGCTGGCCTTTATGTCATAAACCATTCATCACCTTGGAAAGGCAGATATAATTCACCAAGAAAAGTGAGGTAGAGCTGAAGAATCCTTACTTGGTAAGTTGCTTGCCAGAGGTTCCTTCAAAGGATGTGTCAGGAGGTAGAAGTGTTCACAGGCATGGAGTGGGATATTGACTGGTTCCTCCCCAGAGTGGCCCAACTCATAGGCCCACTGAAATAAAAAAGTGCATGTTATAATGCAAAAGAAGGAAACTAATTCCAATTTAAAAAACACAAAAGGCAGGGCAAAAGCACACGTCCTCTCTGTGGGTTTGCTTTCATAAAAGGCCAAATAAGATTTGGTTTAGTCCCCTAAATCTTAAACAGACACACTTTTTTTTCCTCTTTGCTTAGAATTTGAACTGTTCAGGATAAAGACTGTTCTTCTGTTCCTTACATAAGATCTAGAAAAGTGGGGCCCTGATTCAAGACTAAGATCTATCAAGTTACAATAAAAAAGCTTATTTTGCTTTTTTACACCAAAGTTAACACTAGGCTCAGCCTCTAGAAGCAGAATAGTCAGGATTTGGGTGCCTGTACTGCTAAGACCCCAAACTAACAAGACAGCCAGCTGCAAGCCAAGAAACAGCAATTGCCAGATGAATTTTCAGACTGGAGAAGACATGACACTAAGGAAAACAACAAAAGAAGAACTTTCAGTGTGTGTGAGAAAGAGGGAGAGAAGCGTAGAGACAGACTTCACTGTCTCACTGAGAGCTGAAGCAAAATCCTTCCTGTCAGAAGGGCGCACCCCCCAGGACAGAGACCATGGGCAGCGCTGTACCAACAAGCTGCAGGGTGCTCCTCAGCAGGTTAATGTCCAGTCTTTGGTGCCAAGCAAGGAGCAAGCACTGCTTTCTTCCTTCTCACCCCTGCTGAAGAACATGACTTTGATCTACTCAAGTAAACCAAGCCAAAGCATAAACCATTAAAAAAAAAAAAAGAAAGAAAGAAAACAGAAAACAAAAAAAAAGCCCTGAGGAAAGTGCAAGTGTTCTTAACCAAAGGAAAAAAGAAAAAATTTTAATAATTCAACCTGGCCAGCACAGTTAACGAAGTACTGGCATTGAATCTGTCCTCTGTCGGTCTCGACTCCAGTCACATGACCCTTCTGGACTAAGACATGACTGACACTCGTCCGTTCATGAATCTGGACACCTGAAGAGGACATAAGGAAGTCAGTACACCACAAGCCTTCTTCCTCATGTGTCAGGCTGCTAACGTGAAACCCTTAAACTCAACCTAAATGCTTATTTTCTCTTTAAGACAAAATTTCTCTTCTCAGCCCAGTAATTCTTAATCAAAACCCTGTTATTTGTAAAATGCCGTGCATACAATTTGTGCATAATTAAAAGGCTAAGACTGTGAAGAGTTACAATACTTCTTCCATGTGACAATCTGGGTGATAAATACGTCCTAGTATCAACAACATGAAAAAAAAAAAAAAGACTTTCAGCTATGGCTTTCTTTCCATTACAACTCCTTTATGCAACAAAGTCTGTAGTTTCAGATGGCGAGACTGGTTCTTTTAAGTGAAATCAGTCATTTTGTGAAAAAAACAATTAACAGTATGCAAAAAAAGCTGAACTAAAAGAAACTGAGAGACATCCTCCTAAGTAGCTTCTTCCAATCTGATGGATTTTCGTCATTAATGAGCTTCACCTCTGTTACCATATCTAACCTTTCTCCCAATTTTAGACTACTCCAAATTTGCCAAAGTGCTGGGCAAACAGCATTTATTACTACGCTTCCGAACCCACTTCCAAAGCATATGCACCCAATGAAATGTCCCACCTTTTCATTTGTAGGTAATCAAAACTCTTTTGATGTGGAATTTTGAGTCAGGTCCTATGAAGGCTTGTTTTTATGGTAAAAGAGTGTGTGCTTATTCAGAGAAATAGATAACCAGTAAGGACCCCAAACTGGTGCTTGATCTATTGCAGCAGATCTGTAAGGATTCAGTAGGTTAAAAAAAACTCAGCCTGTTTTTTGAGAAAAAATGGATTTTAAAGATTCTGAACCTTACAGAAATAAGCAAGTTCTGGTCTTGAGTGCTCAGTTAGAATACCAAAGGAGATGCAGAACATAATTTTCTTTTATGGCAAGAAGATAACTACCATGCAGGAAAGCACTATGTAGATAAAAAAACCTCATACCATTCCGTGAGGCAGCAGTTGCCAGAGCCAGACTCACATTGGCAGATGTCACGAGTGCATCTTCTGGCACATACATGGCCCCCACAAGGTCATGGATGTTGATCAGTGGGTGGAGCTGTGCCACTTGTTTTGGGGTGATAATTTCACAAGGTATCCCCATTACGCTGCCACAGAGCATAAGAAAAAACCGCTGCCATTAGCCTTGCAGGAGAGCTGGTGCAAACTTCAGATCAGTTTTATTTCCTGGTTATACGTACCTCAGTGATGAAGCAATGCGTTTCAGAGAGATGAGTCGATCTTGAGTCTGAGCCAGTGAAATAGAGCCTGTCTTTGTGTATCCTATGACAATGAACAAAGTCAAGTCAGATTTGGACAGGATCTTGAATTCCTTTTAATCTCATACCTATTTCTTTAATATAATTGCTTCCACTACTCAGGACACTGGAAATCCCAGATCCCCAAGTAACTTTAAACACTTACCAGCTAGTATTCAAAATTGCCCTAGTCAACTTTTCAAAAAAGCAATTTAATTTAATTTTGACTTGTGTTCTAACTCTACTACATTTACTCATGTTTATAAAAAAAATTTAAACCCCACATGTGGTACGTATTAAAAGACAGAGAGGTTACTGGCAAAACAGTGATCTAATAACTACGCAGAATAAAACCTCAACAACTAAACACAGACATTTTGTGACTCTACCACCTGCAACAGATTAACACTAATCTTAATTACGGGCACAACTATTAACCTCTGTCAAGTCTGATCTATAACACAAGTCCTTGTAAGCAGAAAACTTTCAGCGACCAAGTTCTTATCAGGTACATGCCTGAGCATTTTGGAGGGAGAGGGAGAATTTCAACACAATGTTTTCTTGTTATTTCCAGGGTGAGACTAGAGTAAGATATCTTGCTTTGCATATGTGTTAGTGCTTCTCCTAATCTTCTTCTCTTTTTGAGAAGTGAATTGGTGCAGAAAATGGGCCATTTGCTCCAGTCATTGCAATAGACTTTTTAGCGTCTTTGTGAAAATTCACCTATGTTTGCCCAAGTTACGGACAACATAAAAAACAATCACAGTTTGCAGGTAGTCTGCCTTTGGTTTGCCCACCTGGCACCCTTCTTCCCACTCTTCTGGTTACATTAGTAACATCCCTTTGCACCTGAATCAGTCCAAATGTCTTGTTTTTGAACAGGAACCAACAACTCTTAAGACACTGTAGAATTACATTCACTGTTCCAGGTCAATACTTGGATTCAGTTTCCCACAGATTGCTCAGTGCTTACACTTTTAAGTACCTGTTTTTACTCCCGTCTCTTGTTCCAGTTGCTGGTAGAGCTTGTTTGAATAGTCTGCCATCTTCAGCTCTAGGGACACGTGCCTGGCTGTGCTCACGATGCCAGCACAGAAGCGAGTGGTACCAGCAGCCAACCTGCCAGAGAAGTTGCAAAGGAGGCCTCACCACGCTGACAGGTGGAGAGGCAAGCGCCGCCCCTCAGGCTGCTCCAGCAGCACCACCGACAGCACAAACCAGACACCAACCTCTCCCCCAAACACATTAGGCGAAAAGCTGCAAGATGGATGATGCGGGAATAATGCAGCCCCTAGAATGCTTTTCCTTCAGCTCACTTTTGAAATGCATTGTATTCCAAAACCCCTTCTCTCTAACTGGTCCTAAACACTGCACAATTTTTCAAAGAAAGCGCTTTACAAAAAACTACTGTATGCTTAAGTTGACCTGCCTACCTGATTCTTTCTCCAAAGCAGGATTTCCCTCAAATGAAAATTAACTTGGATTTCAGCCTTGCGTCTTCACAGTTTACAGTAAGAACAAGTCCCTCTCACTGTGCAGCAACTGCCATAGATAGGTACACATATTTCCTGTCTTTAAATCACTTTCCATCTAGCTATTCGGTGAAGGGCTGCTGTAGAGGTAGAAACCTATTAAAAACTCCCTGCAGCACAGACAGGTGAAGACAAGACAATTAGATTTAAGCACCTCTCTCGCATCCACAGTACTTTTTAGTCATCTTTCCTGCTGCTAAAGCAATCCTGCCTTTTTCCACCTGCCTATGCAAGCCTTGGACAAGACTGCTTTTGGCCTAGTGCATCTATATTCTCTCTGAAATTCAACCTAAGAATCAGCTGAGCAAGGTATGGTTTTTGCTACGTCCCTCCTCAGTCACAACTGAAATAGTGGAAGCATGGTCTCACCATGCTGTGCTTCACATAAGATGTTTCTGCTAATGCAGTATTATTTTTGCTCGGACACACATGGATTGAGCTTGTACAGCGCCTAACTTGATGAAGATCTGTAACCAGGTATTAATACCCCACTCCAGGCTTGTAACAATTATGTTTCCTGAGAAATTAAGCCCAGCAGCTAATTTCACTTGGAAGGACACTGTTTCCAAGGTCTCAGATGAGAAAAGTTCCTCTCTGCAACTACAATGAACTTGATACTACCTGCTTCCCAGCCAGGCAAAGTCAAGGAGTGACAGCCAATTATTCCTGAAGGCAGCAAGAGGTGTGAAGCTCTAAGCTAGACAGTAAATATTCTCAGTCCGGCACCTATTTAGAGCATTAGAAGCTGCTGTGATAAACACCTCTTCAAACCCCCCAAAGTCTCAGCAGTGTCTCATACCCAAGGTCGCCAAATTGCTCAATGAAAACACCATGAATCCACCTCTGAAACAGAAATCTAAACAAGAGGTATGCGCCGCACAGGCAACTTTCAACAGGATCTATGTACTCTGCCGCAGACACCATATCCAACTCACTGAGGAGCATGCAGAGACTTGTATTCAGCCAAACTGCAACAGCCTTACCCTTTTTACAGATAGGCACTAAACCCTGCAACAGACAAACTAAATAATCCAAGCCTTTGACCAGCTTACAGGGTGATGTTTTAGTGATGTCTGCTTATAACCTCCCCATCTCCTGCAATCTCTTTTGAGCTTTGCCAGTGGTGTAAGGCTTTATATGTATCATGTCCCACTCCTAGAGATGGTCAAGAGGGACCAGATGACTTACACAAATTTTTAGTTCTCTTAAAACCGTCCACCTTTGCCAGCTACCTTGTGTTTTACATGATTACCAGCGATTACGCCAGAGCAGATGGATATCTCCTGAAGGAACTGTGGTCCGTGGAAAACCCATCCCAGAGCAGAGTTCTGATGGGAACTGCAGCCCATAGAAGACCCACACTGGAGCCCAGCACTGATCACACCCCCACCATTCACCACCTGCTCTCCCTGGGGCAGAGCGGGTAGGGCAGAAGACCCTGGAGTGCAGGAGTGAAGTTGAGCATGGGAGAGGAAAGGTGGTGTTTTAACGTTTAGTTTTCATTTCTGACTACCTAAATCTACTCTAACTGGCATGAAATAAAGTAATTCTTAAATTATTTTAAATTAATTCTCACGAAGGCAAGTCTGTTTTGCCCAGGGCAGTAACTGATAAGCAATCTCCATGCCTTTATCTTTATCCACGAGCTTTCTCAGCCTACTTTCTCCCTGTCTTGCTGAGGAGGGAAAGTGAATGGCCGTATGGCAGTCTGTCCCTTAACCAAGGCTAACCCACCACAATCACACAAGGGATACTCTTCACCTTGCAGGTCTGCCCTGTGCTTGGGTAGAAGTCGTAAGTGTCGCTACTAATGTTGAGTATAACTTTATTCCATGGGTCCAAGTCCAGGTGAAGATGTAGAAATAAGATGGTACAGCAGATGCTGCTATGCACAGAAGTCCTGTTTCTTTGGTTTCGTTACCAGAAATCCTTACCTGCCCTGCTCAAGTAAGACTATATCCTTCCAACCCATCTTGGAAAGGTGATATGCCACGGAGGTGCCCATGATTCCACCACCACAGATGACAACCTGCGCCTGTGCTGGCAAGGAAACCAGGTGAGGTTCTGCCGTGCTTGAGGCACTTCGCCGGGAGCTGGTCATTCTTCTCCATTTTGGCTTAGCCGCCCGCCACCGGACATCCGACAGCAATCGGAGAAACATCCCAGCAGCTATTTGTCAGTTTTCTGAAAACACCACCTAGATGTGTGCAGACGTTAACTCAGTACCACTCCTTCTAGGAAGGAAAAGACAAGAATCATGTTACCACTTACCTTATTATATACAAGGTTGGCAGCGGCAAACATCACATCGTGCATTGCGTATGAGTGGACACAGGAAAGCCAATGAGTAATCAAACAGGAGAGCAGTTATTCAGTCCTGAAACAATGGTCTTGCTATTAAGATTTAAACTTAGATCATATAATGGTTACAGACTGTTACACCACCGTTTCTGATGGCAGTGTAACTTGACAACGAGCAAAGAACCAGAGGAAAGCTGGAGTAGAATGGCAAGAATGCTCTCACACTGACAACAGGTAGATTAGAGAATGCCAGCAGGCACAGGACACGCTCTGAAATCTTTCATAAAGACTAAGTTAACAGTGTGTAAATAAGCTTGGTTATCAATGTTGTCAGGCCTTTACCTAGAGAAGGAAACACAGCCTGCGATGAGCGCAGACGGGATGAGGAACCAGAGACACGTTCTCTCAACGTGTTAATTTTACTCCAGGGCGTTACCCGGGGCCTCTGGCTGCGGTAACGCCGCGCAGCAGCCCGGCCCGCGAACCGAGGCTGGAATGTGACACCGTGCCCGCGCTAAGCAAGGTACTGCCGCAGGCTTGCGGCGCCTCTTACCCGCCGCCTGCCACACGCCACAGATCCCCATCGAGCAGGGCGCCCGCGCCCCCCGCTCCGACCCTGAAGGAAAGGCCACCGGGGCGGGAGAAGGCCGGCACCCGGAGGCGCGGGAGCCACCGCCGCCGTAGCCTGCACTCGCCTCTGCTGGAGCTCCCGAGATCCCGAGGAGCGGGGCAGGCCCGCGGCCGGGGCAAGGGGCGGTGCCGGCGGGTGGGCCGACCCCGGCGAGTCGTGGGGTTGGGGCCGGTGGTCCCGCGGGACCGCGGGTCGGCGCCGGCTCACCTGAAGGAGCGGGAGGCCTGACTGACCTTCCGCACTTTACGGCCGCCAGCCGCGGCGCGACAGCCGCCCATACGCGCTGCGTCACCCGCCGGCCTGCCAATCCCCACCCCGGCGGGATGCGTGTGTGTGTGTGACAGAGCGATGCCCCGCCCCTCGTCCCGCCCCCAGGAGCCCTAGGAAATAAACTACAACAAGTAAAAACCTGCAGACTCTTTTTATTAAATTCTCCCGTTTCATCTGTACAGAAAAAAATGCACATTATGTTCAGAATCTCAGTAACATCTCAAAATTACACAGCATGAACATGTAACAAAAAAAAGCCTAAACGAGGACCAGCCAGGGTTTATACACAGAAGGGAAAACCATTTACAAAGAAGTGTCTCCTTAATGTCACATTTAAAAATAATAATAAAAATAAAAAAGAGAGACTAAGTTCAAACAGCTTCTGCCGTACAACAGGAATCAGCGGGATCTGTTTTGTATGCTGTGGGGGGAGGCTGGCTGTGCTAGGGTACCCCCTCACCTCCCCGAAAACCCAGCTCTGGCATTCCTGGTACGCTTTCCAGCCCAGCGCAACCATCAGTCACAGCTCCTGACTGCTTCTGTTCGGCATGAGCAGCTACAGGCGATAGTCACATCTTTCCCTTTCCCCCACATTCAGCACCTCCCAAGGTAAGGGCTAATGCCAGTATGTCTGCTCAGTAAATACAGGGGGGCAGCAGCATGGGATTTCAGGGCACAGCAATCCACCCAGGAAGGGATCCTCTTGCTTTCAGCAGCTAGGGAATGAAATTTGGGTGTTGTGGAAGGAAAAAAATCAGCAATCTGCCTTTTGCCAGAGCGTGGCAATATGTTATTACTCCTCCCTGTCCCATGCAGGCAGCACTCGGCAATGTGACAGAGTGGGTACGATGCAGAATCCCACCCATACAGGACAAACAGCCACACCAGCTGAGGTCCTTCCCCGTATGTGTGTGATTTGGGTCCCCTCTAACCACGAGATTCCATCAGCGGAACTGAGCTGGCAGGTCTGGCCTCCAAGCAGGGAGGCTGCACAAAGATCAGTACCTGGCAGCTGCCTTGAAGATTTTAAGCCTCCTAATTAAGAAGGTACTTTTATACAAACCAACACTACAGCTGTTTGCGTCCATGGAGCTATATTTTAAATAGGGACAGAAGTGCTAGATGAAACGTTCTGGTCTCATACCACACATGCACTCACACATACCTCAAAACTACCTTTTTTTAAACAAAACTGATAAAGGAAAAAAACCTACAATCATCTTTCAACTAAATAATAAAGTTGTGTTTTAACAGAAGTCACCATCCAACTTGAACACAGTTCCTCTACAACATTATGGGATTTGAGTGATCCCTCGGGTTTGATGCATTTCTTCCCTCTGTACCCACCCGCAGTTAGTTTCTGTTCTTAAGAGACATTCACTCCTCTCCATTACTTTTCATAAACGTGCTTACTGTGGATTCTTTCAGAACAAGACTGATTCTATGAGCATGGATTTTTAAGTGTCGGATTCTGGGTGAAATGCCTACATTTTGTTACAGAATGATTTGAACTTTGTTAGGGCCCTTCCAGCCCTTTGCAGTGACACAGACATCAGGGCACTCAGCTTGCTGGGCAGTACCTGAAGTGCCAGGAGTTTTGTTCTTACCCAGATGAGTGACTCCAGCAGCCTGAATGGCAGAGGCAAGGCAGGAGAATCCCAAGTTGAAACTCTGTGAGAGGACTTGATTAGACCCACTTGGTAAACAATAAACAAACTTAAGGTCAACAAGAATGAACAATAGCAGGCTAGCAGGAGTGAAATAATGAGCTGCACATCATGCAGAGTCCCCCTCACCCACATCATCTAAACATGTGCCATCATTTAGGAAACATAACTTGTTAAACCTTGCAGCAGCAGGAGGGAAACAGAGCGCTGCATGCCTTGCTAGGTCCCAGCCATCTAGCCCTTCCATACAGCCCCAGGAGCACGAGCATCACCATGTCTGGAATAAGCTCTCCATGAGAAGGTTTTGTGATGACAAGGAAAAAAAACCCATCCCCCCAACTGCATTCTGTGGAATGCAGCCTTCTCCACTGAGAGGCAAGCATCGTGAAAAGGGAAGGGTACCCTAGGTTTTGCCACACCAACACTTTTCTCTTGGCTAATCCCAGCTATTACTAGCACTCTCAATTAGATCAGAGAAATTAAAAAGGCTTCCTCAAGTTCAAGGCAACAGCAGTGTTTTACAACCATTTCTTTCTTTCCCTGCAATGGAAAATGGTTACCTGCAGGCAAGAGGTTGTGCTGGCAACAGCACAAGCAGGTTATTTTTGGAAGAGTCCTTGTGTGGGCTTCCATGCTTTTGAGACCTCTAGATTTTTATGTATACGTGAAAAGGAGAAGGATTTTTCTAAACCGGGACTGGTAGATTTCTAGTCACGAAAACAGCAAATTTCATCACTGGCAGTTGCATGAGGCCCCACTTTAAAACATGAAGAGCTAACAATGCTCAGGGATAAAATGGCCTGGACCCTTTGCCAGCGTTGTACCTTTAAAAGGTGGGTCTGTGCCCTTACAGTGACAAAGAGTATCTGAGGGAATCATGCAAAAATTTATTTACATTCCTACCTTTGTTTCAGAGGGCCTCCAGACACATATCTGTAATGCCATCCCAGAGCATCCAGTGAAATCAAATTCCCAGGTGAGCCTGCTGACACAGTCAGAAACACCACCAACCATAGACTAACACCACCGTAGGCTACATATTCCTAACGCATCGCTCCAGGCACTCTTTACCTAAGCCTTTTCTAAATTAAAAAGAAAAAAAAACCACACCAGAAAGCCACCCTCAGCGCTGTAAAGAAAAAGCCACCCTCAGCGCTGTAAAGAAAAAGCCACCCTCAGCGCTGTAAAGAAAAAGCCACCCTCAGCGCTGTAAAGAAAAAGCCACCCTCAGCGCTGAACAGGTTTTACATGCAGAACTATGGCTACAAACCTACAATTTTCACTGCAATGTCTTTTGGAATTTAGTGGAAGATGCTACTTCTAGACAATAAACCATCTTACTAGGTTTTTCAAGATAATTGGGTTACAAAATGCCGTTTCAAAAAGTCACAACAGTTTAGGAAAAGCCCTCCAATAGCAACATAATTATGCCCAATAGACATTTTGAGAAGCAGGACTTGTGCAAGCAAGAAAGGCTGCACAAAGGTCCCACTTCCCTTGCTGGCAGCTCTGTGAACACACCCATCTCTAGAGCAGTAATTTCAGCACTCTGTCAAGTGAAACAACACAGACTTATAACTGCCAAACATCTGTGGTGTTATACACCTGTGCTACCTCAAGAGACATGATCGACTGTTCCCTCTTCTGCTCCACTTTACATTGTCAGAGGGCCAGTTAAGCTCTGTTGGCACCAGGGAAGAGGGGCTAAAGAAAGAATTAAGGCTTAATTTCTGTTCTAACCACTTAACTGGAATTCTACTATGCACTATTTCTCCATTGAACCTCCATTGCCTCAGACACATTCTCTACCACTTGTGTACATACTTTGATATAAAACCAGGAAGCGTTCGCAAAAGATTCACTAGCATAGCGGTATAGTTTTAGACTTACTAAGAGTTCGCTGTCCATCTTCAAAGTTATGTTTGCAAAAACCTTCAGCTCCAGCAAAAGCTCAAAGTATTTTGTACACCATTCTGTACATGCAGCATCATGAGAATCAGCTGGTCCACACTCCAAAGTGTCTCAAATCCACCTCCACTGTTCCTCTAGAGAACAATGCAGAGAACTGGAAGCGTCAGCTCTTACCTAGCAGCGCACTAAGTGTGAAAATAAAGTTATGGTTCAAGCATCAGCCTAAGTTGGACAGTTTTAGGCACATGATTTTTGCCACAGCACATGCAGATGAACACATCTAAAAGGCAAACAAAGTATATCCTACTGTACACACTGACTCTAGTGCAGTCACTTCTAGATACCACCAGCAAACTCACCGTTTCAGCCAAAGCACATGGCTTATGACCTCCACGCCTCCTTGTACTTGACGAACAAAGGTGATGGTAAGAAGGGGCCAATTACTGGTACAGCTTTTTTTAAAACATCTTATTTGGGCTCTGGGGTATGAGTATTATGTTCTGGGAGTGTAACTATATACAGTGTGAGTGCACACACTGACAGTAACAAATGTGAAAGCTAATTCACTTAAAGATCCAGATTTTTCTGCCTTTCATACAACACTCATCCTCCCATCCACCCCTGCTTGGCCTTCTGGACCAGCACCTGTATCCTACATCCCAGAAAACACCAGTTGCTATCCCTTATCAATTGTAGTTGCGGAAATTAAAAACACTCTCCAGTGCTACCATTCAAACCATTAAGACCCAAATAGGCCAGTTACAAACCACTGCACTAGCCCACAGGTAACCATTTTACAGATAAAGCATGTTGAGCCTTCAGTAGCTTTCTGCATTACTGACAAAGCACCATGTTGCCAGCGTGTCAATGCCATCTGTAGATAGTTAATTCAGAAGGATAACAGTTTTGCAGCAGAGAGGTAAAATAAAAGGAGTGTTAGAATTTTACTGCATCATCGCTAATGAAAAAGTTGACTGAGTAACTGATCAGGGTACTTAATGCCTGCTGAGAGCAGCACTGTACACTACTGACAGGCTCTACATGCCTTGCATCTACACTGTGCCTTTATTATACTGAAATACAAGTTGTACAGCTCACATGAGTATTTGATCCTGGTCAGTATTTTATTCTATCTTGAGAGTGGCAGAGGAAGAGAGGGAGGACACCTTTGCAGCCAAAAAATCTACAGTAACAAAAGCAGGATATTCACTAGAAGGTGACACCAGTGACTGGTGTCCTTCGGTTGTCCAAGACTGCTCTGAAGATGCTTTACATAAGATGAGCAAGATGTCCAAAACAAGGCCAACTCTGGTGTAAGATGCAATTTACCCTTTAATTTCCTGCCTCAATTTCACCCAGCCACAGAGGATGACTAGATTTCAGTATGAACCATTACCTAAATCATATAGTTGGTATGTCTTTCTTTAAAAATTTACTTTAAAACTGCTTTTACTTTAAAGCTGCAGGTCATATCAGTCTGATTTGGAAAGTGAAGGCAGTTCCAACAGTACAATAGACTTGTCTACAGGCAGGTAAACGAGAGTCTGCTAACAAAGGGGTAACAAAAGCTGCTGGCTGGGCTGCCAATGTTGCACACAAACTTTCATAGGATGAAGATGCTGTGGATGAGATCCAGGATGGGAAAACTGAGCCAACACCTGCTGCTGTTCTAATTTTTTTTTTTTTTTAATTCTCCTCTCACAAGAGGGGATGGGTAGACTATACAGAGGAGGGCTGTACAAAACTGGGCACTGGGCAGGCATTTCTTCAGCAGGCAATCCAGGCTCTACCTGTCCTTGAGCTCTCTTGTCACCCGCTTAGTGATGCGTCCACACATCAGGCCAATGAGGAAGAGTACACAGATGCCAACCGTGATTACAGACAGTATATAATTCTTGGACGGAGAGGTCATGACTTGCATGGCAAGGTCAGAAAAGCCTTCTGCTGGGGCAACCTGGAAGTGAGAAGGGAATAAATGAGCCAAGCTGCACTTTCCATACAAACTTTAGCCTTGGCATTTATGAGGTTTAGTCTCTGGTACTGCTATTGACTCCTGTCATAGTCAGGCTTGGCCTGAACCACAAACAAGTAGGCCTGCAATGATTCATCTGAAGGAACAGCTGCTCAGGAGGCAGCTTTGTAATATTGCCCCAGACCTTCTCTACAGGAGACCAGGCCCTGTGTGCGTAAAAGACAGTTTAATTCTGCACTGTTGAGGATACATCCCAGACACTGAGACAACAAGATATACAAGATCAGAAAAGGAGACCCCATTTTAATTTTTATGGGCCAAACTCAAAATCCTGAACTTTGGAGACAAGAATTTCATTACAGTTGAAGTACAAAACAAGGAAGTTGTTTACGGAGATCCTTTACATATTCATATTAACCATTACATATTCACCTTTGCAGCATAGCTCCACATTTCAATACGATCATTAAGGCGTTTCTTGCATTCAGGCTGCAACCTCACACGCTTATCTTCCAGAGCTTCCATTAAGCATGACATTTCTGTAATGCAAAGAAGATGGTGTTACAAAACAGAAACAGTGGCTTCAAGAACATGCTGTGGAAAGGCTGCTGGAAAGGGACGCTTCAATACTACTAAAGGCTGTTATATAGCTTTCTAAACAGACTAGCCAAGATTCATGATCAATATTGCATTTTGAAGTGCAAGGAATTTTGATTTCCAAGAAGAAATTACAGTGCATATCCCAAGATGTAATTCATGTGATTTACATGAGATTTTATAAAGTCTTATAAATTTGCATCTTCAGTGAGCTATACTCTAAATTCTGTACCACTACCCTTTAGAGAGAGTGAAGATCAAATTCAGCTCAGGAAAACACACAGTGTATCTCCTTAGGCTTCTTAGGAGTTTCTTTTGGTCAACAAAATGTTTTGGAAAGGTTTAACTTCCTGGGTTTTCACAGTCCTGTGCAAAGGAAATGGGATCACAATGTTCTGGGTGCCTACAGAGTGCTTTGGCTAATTCATAAGCTCTTTTATATGCTCATATGAGACACTTATAACATTTTATACTTATACTGCCTTACTTGAATAATGCCTAATTAGATGCTTTCTGCTTTGCAGTGAAGAGTTATTTTGTTCACAGCAAAAAGTCTGCACACTTTAAACTCCAGACTTTTTAAGCACAACTGTCAGTTCAAACACTGAGGCATATCCCTCTCTAAGCTACAGACTTGTGCATACCTTCAGTGCAAACATGTCAGAACACACATCCAAAGAATTATGACAAAACAGGAATAAATAAAGGATATCCAGAATTTCAGAAAAGCATTCAGTAACCAGCACGAAAGATAATGATCGGGGAAAATACTTGGCTGCTATTTTTAATGTCAGATAAACTCAGAAAGATGGCAAAGTTCAGCACTTTTTCCCCCACTACCTTCCCTTAAACAGCCATACATACTATACAGCTAGCTGACATAATAGCAGAAGAAAGTGCAAGAGTTTGACCTCAAACAGAAGAGTGGGTTAGGAAATACTTAAATAAATGACATTTCAAGTGGTCTGAACCTGACGAACTCAGTCTTAGGGGACTTGGAAGTGTTAATGAAGTCTCAAAGCCTTTCACTGCTATGTGAACTTAGAAAATACAGTAAAGATTACCTACCCTCTGTAATACTGAAAAAGAAAAAACTGGTATATTTAAGCAGAGAAGAAAGAGAGGATCAAAGGACTTCAGTTTAATTTTGTCTGTCAAAAATTCTGAAACAAAGAAGCCAGCCATGGACAAAGACTGACATAAAGAAAGAAGGACCAAGGGAATTAACTAAGAATGAATCTTGTGAAACCAAATTGATTTGCTTCTGTAAGAGAAGCAGCTTAGTTTCAGGGAAGCTTTTGAAGCAGTCTGATATAACACTGTCATAAGTAAGCTTAGGAGCTGCATCCTGTGTGAAGCTGATACAGGGTGGGAGATAAACCTCACTGAAAGATGAGTCCACATACTTTGGTCCATGTGTATTAAGACCTTGTTTTAAACAGGATTTAACTGAGAAGGGATTTTACAGAAGGGTTACAGATCCAGTATCACACATTATTGTCAGTAATCATATGAATAATGGAATATGAAATACACTCATTAAATTTGCAGATAAGGCTGCAAGGATATTATATCAGGTTTGAAGAACTGGTCCCACCTTGGACACATGGAAAGACTTCTTGACAGACATCATCTTGTGGCACCTACCACCTCTGCAGCCATTCACCTTCATTACCCAAAAAGGACTGGTGGAAAAATCTAGTACTTAAGACAAGCTGCATTCTGTTACCAGCATTAAGGCCTAGAGGACTGAGAGGTTATACAAGTAAAGCACAAGCACTTACGGCGTCCTCTCCCTGGTGGAATAGCAGCACAGTGGTGTTTGATGTCTAGGGCACAGGCCGTGTGGAGCACTGGGTCAACAAATATATCTGCTTTGCTTTCTTTCAGCATGTTGAGCACTTCCTGGGGAGAGGGAAGTTACAAGTACATCTCAAAAAAAGGGGAGCGAACAAAACTCATACTGCTTGATGTTGCTGAGAGGTGCATCATCTTTTTAAATCCAAAATCATGAGCAAACACCATGCTCCCTGGATGGGCTATGAATGCTGGTTTAGGCTGGATCAAATGTCCTGGTTTATAAGGGTTACAATAGATATGGTCATTAAAGTACCCACATTAATCTGAAATAAAAAGTCAATATGCCAAGGTTACTTCAGTAAGAACTGAAATAAGGTGCCATAGCTACAGGGACATCTCGCACAGCCCCTGACAATTGCCAGTGCCTAGGCCATACACAGCACTCAGGAAGCCTGCAATGGGAGACAGCAACCGAAAACAGATCAGTAGCCAGGAACTTTGGCAACTGTAATCAATAAAGGATTGAAGCCTGGAACTGAAAGGAAACATTGCCGACAATTTTCACTAGCAAACTGAAACTGAATTGAATCACTGCAGGCCAGAACTGAGATGTGTAAGGAAATTTGCAGAGCTCTGGCTTCATACTAGCTAGAACATGGCCTGGGCTGTGATCTGGAAAAAATAACCAGCTTCTGCAGGTATGGGATGCCTTTTAGACCACATTAAATTTATTTTCTTTACCTTCTTGCACATTTCAGTTTTTATTTTCAATAGGTTCACTTTCAGACATTCTTCCACCTGCCCAGTCTGCTCTTGAGCTGCTGCTTCCTCCGCACACAAGCTGGAAATCTGTTTTGAAAAATGTATTTGAACATAAAGTAGTTCACAACAATTATTCTGCACATTTATCTCTCAATACATTAGTTCATCACAGGGTGCAGCTAGAGAACACACGATGATACACATTCCCCTCCCAAATTCCCAGAGCCAAATGCAGCCTGGCTCATGCAATATGCATACCCATTGAAACCCAACAGCAAGAAGTCAATATTACCGTACTGAGAGGAAAGCAGGGAGGAAAACAGCATAGAAACAGACAAGATATAAAATAAGAAGTACTTGAGACATGGCTGATTCAGCTATCAAAAGTGAAAGCTCAAAATCTGACTGTATTCCAGTTAAGGTGGTTGACAAGACCAGAGAACTAGCACACTTTTTTCCCCTCAACAGAAAAGCAGTATTTTTCTCATACTCACTAGTACTGATGAGATCCCAGATAAAAAAAAAAACCACAACTGTCTATTATCACTACCCAGGAAACTGATTCTTGCACACCGGACAAGACTCACAAGACAGAACCTGACTAGCTCAAAGCAGTTGAAAGGGGGTTTTGTTTTAGTTCTCAGGATAGTTCATGTTTTAAGAAACAAAAATCTGTTTCATGAAGGGAGGTTTCATTGTGAAAATGTAGCTGCTCAGCTACTTCTCCTACCTCTTCAGAACAGTGCATCTGAAGTTGGGGATCCAGCCGATAATCAAGAGCCGATTCCTGGATTATCACTCGAATTTGGTCCTCGCAGTCTGGAGAGAGACGCTATTAAGCGGAAAAAGTCATTAACCCACTCAATGACCTTTATTTTCATAAATCAATCGCCTTGCATTTTAACCTGTGTATTCTGTAATACTTGTACAGGAGCATAAAAGCTCATTTGCATACTGTCTGTTATGTGCATTGAACACACCACAGGCCCAAGGTTGATTTGTTATTCAATGACTGCTGCTCAGCATAATCCTGCGCAGTTTCTCATTTGCATGCACCAGCTCTACTCACCTGGTCTGCATATTTCAGCTTCAGACATGAGATGACTTGTCCTTCCAACTCTGTATCATCCTTGGCCCTATTCAGGATATTTTGGCAGAATTTTGGTATGTCTGCTTTGCACGCCTTCCTGAGCACTGGATTTAAGCGGTAATCTATCCAGGAAAGATGACAGAACTTCATTAAAATACACATCTCTTCAGATCACAGAACATAACACTCAAATCTGACAGAAATTTCCTGGATGACATTGTACCACCAACGAATTTAATTCGGGGGGAAAACAGTGTTTTTTTCACAACAGAATTTTAACTTCAGGAATAAAGTGGATCCAATAGTGCATGCTGACTCTCAAGAACTTGACTGAATGAAGTCAGTGTGTGCATTGACAACCACGAAGGAGAATAAGACAAAGCGAATGTTTTTTCAGCCATGCAGACCATTCAACAGCTCAGACAGAGAAGTTAAGTTCTTTTCAGAAAAGGATACCTGTGTTCTGTGTAATCTGGCGCTTGGTAATCATTTGCTTGCATTTAGGATCCATCACTTCACTGTTCTTGTTTTGTTTCAAACACTGCAACATATTTTTTGAGTCTGCCTCTGGACAAAACCGCTACAAAAAAACCCCAAAACCACAAGTTTCAACTCTAAGCACTTGAAAAAAACCACCCAATTATATTCATGGAGGAGAATAACTACCTACCCAACCCAAGAGATATACAGACACACTCTCTAGCCCCAATACCTCCTACTAAAAAGAACAGTGCTACTCTCTAAATTGCCTATGGGCACAAATATCTTCACTTATGGAGTGAGCACTGAGCTGTACAGCCTTGACTGGCTTCTAGGCACCAGCTTGTGTTGGCAGTACCAAAAGCCATTTGCCTTTATTTTCTACTCTTAAGTTACAGCACACTTGGCATGAAATACCCACCAAATTAGATCTCATACCCAAATACTTTCGATCCCCTTTATTTCAGAAACTAAAAGGGGAATCTTAACTCTACACACATACTGCTGTTCAGCATAAATGCTGTCTGGACAAAGTGAAAGGTAAAGAAGTCATTAGTAATGCTTCGGACAAAGTAAGACGATACAGAGTGAAAAAGCAGAGAACAGCTCACTGATACTCATTTGCCCATTCTTGTCCTGAATTAGTCAAAAATGAGCCATCTTACCCAAAATTCAGACCAAGGTACTTATTCCTTTTGGTAGAAACTAAGTCTGTGGGTGTAAGATAAGGTTGTTGCATTTTCTAATCCTCACTGTTTTGGTGAGATTACAGGTCTTTTTTTAAAAGCATGAGTCTTGTACCGGAAAGTGATAAATTCTCAAGATGTTCTGCTTTGGCCACAATATGGACTCAGGGTATTGCATACAGACCACACATATTAGTGATTCAGGGCTTGCAATTCTAGCTACTATGCAAGAGTGTCTAGTATTCACATTTACTGCTGCTTTCCATGCAATACCAACTTTAAGCCAGCATTTCTAAGTTTTGCATGATTTTGCCAGCTCTATCAGTTTGATGAAAGCCTGCATGCACCAGGTCAGCAGTGAACTGAAGATGTCAACTCTTCTCTGTAGTCGTAACTCCTTCACCTTTGCTAAAAGCCAATCCAAATCCAAACAAACTGGATGAAAACTGTATCAGAAGCCTCAGCACAGACTTCCTCCTCAATTCTGATGGCGGATCTCCCTCGTTTGTTGGATGCAGAAGTTAACCTTGCCATGAAAGATGAGGAGACGGCTGAGGTACTTAATTCTTTCTTTGCCTCAGTCTTTAATAGTCAGACTGGTCATCCTCAGGGTTGTCAGGCCCCTGGGCTGGGAAATGGAGCTAGTATGCAGAATGAAGTCCCAGTTGTTGAAGAGGTGGCAGTCACCGACCCGCTCCTTCACCTCGATGTTCACAAGTCCATGGGGCCGGATGGGATCCACCCAAGGATAATGAGGGAGCTGGCAGAGGAGCTCGCCAAGCCACTCTCCATCATTTATCAGCAGTCATGGTCAAGTGGGGAGGTCCCAGATGACTGGAAACTAGTGAATGTGACGCCCATCTACAAGAATGGTCGGAAGGAGGATCTCGGGAACTACAGGCCTGTCAGCCTGACCTCGGTGCTGGGAAAGGTCATGGAGCAGATCATCTTGAATGCCATTATGTAGCACATACAGGACAACCAGGGGATCGGGCTCAGCCAGCATGGGTTTATGAAAGGGAAGTCCTGCCTCACTAACCTGGTCTCCTTCTATGATAAGGTGACCCGCTTAGTGGATGAGGGGAAGGCTGTGGACGTTGTCTACTTGGACTTCAGTAAGGCCTTTGACACTGTCTCCCACAGCATTCTCCTGGAGAAGCTGGCTGCTCACAGCTTGGACAAGTGCACTCTGCACTGGGTTAAAAACTAGCTGGATGGCCAAGCCCAGAAAGTCGTGATGGAGTCAAATCCAGTTGGCGGCCAGTCATGAGTGGTGTTCCCCAGGGCTCAGTGTTGGGACTGGTCCTGTTCAATATCTTCACTGATGATCTGGATGAGAGGATTGAGTGCACCCTCAGCAAGTTTGCAGATGACACCAAGCTGGGTGGAAGTGTCGATCTGCTGGAGGGCAGGAAGGCCCTACAGAGGAACCTGGACAGGCTGGATTGTTGGGCCGGAGTCTTGTTGAATCTTATACCATTGGCTAAGTGCCAGGTCCTGTACTTGGGTCACAACAACCCCATGCAACGCTACAGGCTTGGGGAGGAGTGGCTGGAGAGCTACCTGGTGGAAAAGGACCTGGGCACGTTGGTTGACAGCTGGCTGAACATGAGCCAGCAGTGTGCTCAGGTGGCCAAGAAGGCCAATGGCATCCTGGCTTGTATCAGGAACAGTGTGGCCAGCAGGAGCAGGGAGGTGGTAGCGCCCCTGTACTCAGCACTGGTGAGGCCGCACCTCAAGCACTGTGTGCAGTTTTGAGCCCCCTCACTTCAAGAATAACATTGAGGTGGTGGAGCATGTCCAAAGAAGGGCGGCAAAGTTGGTGAAGGGTCTAGAGAACAAGTCTTATGAGGAGTGGCTGAGGAAGCTGGGGTTGTTTAGCCTGGAGAAGAAGAGGCTGAGGGGAGTCCTTATCACTCTCTACAACTACCTGAAAGGAGGTTGTAGCGAGGCGGGGGTCGGTCTCTTCTCCCTAGTAACAAGCAATAGGACGAGAGGAAATGGCCTCAAGCTGTGCCAGGGGAAGTTTAGATAGGATGTTAGGAAAAACTTCTTCACCAAAAGGGTTGTCAGACATTGGAACAGGCTGCTCAGGGAGGTGGTGGAGTCTCCATCCCTGGAGGTATTTAAAAGAAGGGTAGATGTGGTGCTTGAGGATATGGTTTAGTGGTGGACTTGGCAGTGATAGGTTAGTGGTTGGACTTGATGATCTTAAGGGTCTTTTCCAACCTTAACGATTCTATGATTCTATGGTTCATTTGGGAAAAATTTATTAGTGCACAGGTTTTGATAACGTATTTAGAGGAAGTAAAGTTGAAACAGAAAAGCCCTGAAGAAACCTCAGACTGATTTACAGTTAAGAAACTGATTACTTTGCAAAAAAGTAATCATACCTCTGAAACAACACAGCAGTCTTGTAACAAGCCTTTATGGGAAGCTCAAAACCAACAGAACTCTTATACCCCAACGTCACCCTCTTAAATCAGCCCTCTACCATTACCTTGATCATCTGCTTGCAGACTCTCATGAGCGTGTAGTCCAGTTCTGGGTCCATCATCTCTGTCTCCTGTAGTTTAAACACCTTCTGGTGGCACCGGGTACTCAACTGCTTCTTGATTTCTTTCAGGCATTCAATCATCTACAACACAGTATTATTACAACCACAACAACTTCGATATGATTCTGTTACTTGCTGCCTAAAACACAGAGCTACATGTTCCCCTAACAGCTATCTTCACCTGATTGGTGTAGTTAAGCTCCCAACGCCTAGATTTTATAAAAGTTATCAGTGCTGATTTCCTGGACTTGCTTTAAGCTCATCTTTTCTTAAAGATTTAATGAGACTTACACCAAAACCCCAAACCTCCTCTTGCAGATGTTACACCTAAGAAACCTTTAGCAACATTTGCAGTAAGCAGCTGCTAATAGCTTAAAACTAGCATTACCTGAAGAACAAACTGCTCATGGCATTGCATTCACCCAGTATTAGTGCTTGTGAACCAGTGGGGCAGGGGAGAAACAATGCTCTAAAATACTAATGGAAGATTTCAGTGGTATCAAAATGAAAATCTAATGCTGCACTCACAGGGGCAAAAGTGTTCTTAAAAGGTTTTCTGAAGGGGAAGTACAAATTAAACAAATATTAATAAAATCCATTACCTGAGCATTGCCATAGGGCACGTTTTGGCAGTAATTCTTGATGTCACTTTTACAAGCCTCATACAGTTCTGGTTCAAGTCTGATATCCTCAGTCTGCAGGATAAATTGCAACATGAGCTTTTAAGTAGGACTCTAAAGACTATCTTACTTTGTTAATAGATTAACTGGAGCCCTCTACTCAGAAAAAGCAAGCACCTCTCACAACTCTCAGGTCAGTTTCCTTGACTTTAAGGGTCTTGGGTGTGAGAAGTGGTGTTAGCAGGAAATCAACTTTGCAAATCCATGCAGCGGATCAGTTGGCTTTTTACACTGAAGAAAGAGTTTTAACCAAATTTTAGAGCTTGCAAGTTCTTTCCACTGCTCCTCCTATAAGGGCATAGACAAATGTCCAAGACAGCCAAAACATTTTGATGTCAAAGCTAAAGGACATATTAATAACCATTCATCTATTGGGTCATCTGGAGAACGTGAATGAAGTTTCCTGCTTTTAGCAATGCCCAGCATTTGAGTCCTTCCATACAAAGGAAAGAGTGCTGCATCTTCTGATATGAGCCTACTTAAGGTGAAGCTTTAACACTCAAACAATATCTACTGGACAAAGACCTCACGAATTTATTGCTGCAAGCACTGCAGCAGGAAGCTGAGAGGCAGCCTTGCCTACCAAACAAATACTACTCTTATTTATCCACTGAGCAACTTAGAGCAGCTGGAGTGAAGTTGCTTTATCTGTGCTTCCTTCCTCAGCCTGTAAAATGAAGCTTTTATTCTCTCCTAGAGGACTTTAAGGACATCAGCATGTGTAGCACATTGCTACCTAACACTAAATATAGTAACTTCTAGCTGAAATTCCAATGACCATTTAGCTTGCTTTAGCCTTCAGGAGACTATATTTAAGGCATTAAAGTAGACAATCATTACTTTCACTGTGAAGGGCAATCGAGCCTTGTGTTTTAAGAAGAGTGGAAAAATAAATTAGATACATCCCCAGGGTGGACAAACCAGGAAGCTTTAATTCAAGACCTCACTAGAGGAGTGGGCAGATCAAGAGTTTTACACATTTACCATCTCTAGCTCCTCAACACGCAGCTGTTTGCGGCACTTCAGAGAGACCCTATGCTCCTTGGCATCCTGCAAAGTATCATTGCGCACAGTTGTGCTCAGACAGATCACTACATCCACCCTGCAGAAAAGAAAACAGCTTTTAACTCATATACTCTTCGCTTAGACCAGCCAAGATTCTCTGTGGTGATCCAACACCAAACTGACCCCAAGAATCCAAACACAACTTAAAGTCCTTGTGCATCTATGCTTACTTGTAGCCTGGGTACAGCCCCAAGTAGAGTAACTGGATCACAATTAAAACTGAAATCTGATGCTGTCTAAGTGGAGTCTAGATCAGCAGGCAGGAGGATACTCAAAATCCCACCACACCCCTGCCCAGCGAGACCTCTGCTCTTTGGTCATGTGAGCACTTTAGAAAAGCCTTACTTAATCTCAGAAATAGATGAAGGTGAATACCTACATGGCATTGCAAACAGTCCTTTTGCATTATGGGAAGGGCATTTGTACCATAAAATGCAGAGAGTCTTGCTATCCATGAACAGGATTGACCTTGTGGGTAATTTAGCTTTACATCATTGCAATAGGCCATTAAAAAACCTTTATACTGAAATGAATGAATGAGCTAAAACAAGTGGGATATTTTCCCTTCCCAGATCAGCAACTGGAACAATAGTAGCCTACATCTTAGAAGACAATCAATCTAGCAAGGATATAAAACATCCTGGAACATGCAGTCCACTAATTGTAATCATTAGCTATTTTCACAGCAAGAAAAATAACGAGGACAGGCTTGCATGCAAGAGTAAAACAGAAGTAATTTTAAAGGAGGCAAGCAATGCCTCTACCTTAAGCATCTGCAGGATGCAGTCACTAACAGAAAACACAAATCAATCAGCCTTTACAGGAAGTTCAGCATCTTCTGTCCTATCATGAAATATCCTACAACTTTATTACACATTTGTACAATCAGATTGCTGTTTGGTCAGGTGCTACATACTTTTTTTTGATGTTGGGGCAAAGTTTTAGTACATCCTCCTTGCAAGCCATTTTAAACTTGTATGAGAACCTAAAATCTTTCATTTGAACCTGGAAGAAAAATGAGGAAAACACTTTGGTCACCTGGAGGAGAAAAAAAAAACAGTGATGCCCAAAAAACCACTTGTTGAATCAAATGCTTTTGTCCACAACTTACTAACATGGGAGCAAGAGAGATGTTGCACTGCTGAAGCAGCTCAGACCCTATCTACCACGTGCCAGCGAAGGAGGATCTCAAAATAAATCATGTCTATAAGTGACCATTTATGACCAGGCATGCAAGTATAACTGAATTCACGAGCGCACTTTTAAATACAGTGGGAAATCAATCTCAAAGAAGGAGAGCTTTCATAATTAGCTAACTCCTGTCAACATCCTCAACGAACAGAACAAGCTTCCACTGATAGCAGAGAAAAGTGCTGCTTACCAGCTGGAAATGAGTAACTCCAATTGCACATTTTTCATTCATTTCCTTCTGGTGTTTGTTCTGTATTAGACATTCCATCAGGTCCCCAGAATCAATCTGGTTATCTGCAACCTCCTGAAGAAGAGATGAAGGGCTTAAAAATAAGCTACTCTTACATGATTTTTATGCTCCTTTAGCCCACTGTGACCAGGAAATAATGGAACTTGCAGTGCCACTCTATTGTGAGCTCACACTACCATTAACTGATCACCTGAGTGTTGTACAGAACAACTATTTATAAATGCAGTTCAGAAAAGAATCATCTCAGGCACATGTACACTTCAGACTCAGGAGAATATACTGCAGAGACTCAGTGCTTACATGAAGTATTACAGCTAGGTGCCTCCGTTGCTATTTAACTACTCAATCCTAGAGCAATGCAAGAAGTTATTTCAGCAATGCTGAGCAGCTGCACAGAGTGGAGTGGTTAGACACACTGCTTGCAGGCAAGGAGAAAAGAAAAAGTTTACTTTTTAACACACTGTAAAGAGATTTTTCCAATTACAGGGCAATTTTCTTCTTCAAACTCTAGCTTTTATGCTAGGGCTCTGACAACAGCAGAAGTACTAGATGGAACTATGAATTTTTGGTTTAGGGCGTTGTTTTTTTTAATGAAAGACTTTTGTAACTGCTTATGCCTGATTTTACTTTTGAAGTGTAGCAAGTACACCAAGGACTAATACTAAAAACCTCTAACCGTTCCACACAGTGTTTTTTTCCCTGAAAATATTTACTCTATTAAGGAGTACTCACATGACAGAACGTCTGGATAATGGGCTCACATGCTCTCATCAGCAAGGCTTCAATTTGAATGTCCTGCAGAAAACATGCAATATTTTATTTTCACAGTGAATGGTCAAGAAAGAAGTGTCGGAAAAAAAACCCTGTGATAATTTAAACTCAGCTAGGTTTACAAGGTTTTGAAAGATGCAATCTAGACAGCTTTGCCCTTCAGTTCTGGAAACCCGAGGGTTCGTTATTGCCAGCAACGTGGCAAATGCAAGACAAGCCTTCCAGAGCCATGCCTCCACAGAGACCCATTGCTTAGATAATTCAGCTAATCTCCTCTGAACTGGATGCTACAGCACTAGAAATCACCTTACACCTAGGCAGGAGTTAAAGATTAATGATAGTTCTGAGGAAGCTATTTTGTAACCACTGGAAGAAAGCTTTCCCTAGGGCACAATGTGAATGAAGAGATACGGGGAACTGTTTGGGGCAAGATAGTCAAACATACCGCTTCATAAAATAAGTAAAGCTGCTGACCTCACTGAAAAATCTCTAATGATGCACCTGGCAGTAACTTCTTGCAAAATTTTTGGGACAGGGAGGGACATTGCAATATGGTACTCAAAACTGCTTGCAAGCAATACCAAAATAGGAAGTCCTGTGACATATCTTGACTTGTTCTAAAGGTGACTGGGATACCTGTGCAAATAATGTTAGCTTCAGTACCATAACTGTTTTTAAGCAGGAGAAATGTCATCACCCGCCTAAAATCCTGAACCACTGTTCAATTCTCTTCCTTGAGAACCCCACATGAACACTTACATTGCATGGGGTAAAATGGATGGTCTCTGCTTGATTCCAGAGAGCTGCATTTCTGCAGCTGTTCTAACCTCACTTTCTCCACCACTGTCGAAGTGACATGCTTAGACATGCTCAACTCTTCCCTCTATCCCAGGCTAAAAACCCCTCACCTCTGACTCCAGCTCAGTGAGGTTTCCCACTATGTCTCTGCAATCAGACACCAAGTCATCAAGATGGTCCTGAAGGCATTCCAGCTCCTATAAAAACAGACATTTTAGTGTGTGAACCAAGAACCCAGGTTAAAAATTTGGGCCTGAAATATTCCAAAACACATAAAACTGCTCTCCTCTTTGTAATGTCCTAACTCTCATTTAATCCCACCCCTCTTCTGGCACTCCCAGAATACATATACATAGTAGTGGTTGAGAAAGTCTAGGATGTTACCACTTGTTCTCAAAAGCTGCACGACATGTTTTTACTTCTGGAATATCACATATAATTTTCTCTTTGCATGGCTGTAATGAGATGCTAATTACCCAAACTACAACCTATGATAGAAACTTCAAAAAGACAGTGGTGTATGCTCTACCGCATCTGCTGTAGAATGGCCCCTCCCTCACAGCTATGCTAAGGCACAGGAATTTAACATAAACGTACTCTCTGAAACTTTGTTAAGTAGCAGCAGATGTTAGTTCAGTTCTGTATAAACACAGGAAGCATGTCGGCATTTGCCAAATGGAAATCGGATAAAGTTTATGTGGGAAGTGCCAAGCTTGTAATGGAATATTACAAATAAGAGTCAGGGTGGGGTGGGATTGCTTGATTAAAGTCTTTCTTGTTAATGATCCCCTTCCCCCTTCTCATTCCACAACACATTTGAACCTACTGAAGCCATGCAGTAGGTGCAAAGCTTCTTTGTATCCCCTCTGTTTCTCAGTCTAGTGTAGATTGTGTTTCAAAATGCACACGTTTTTAATATATTCTTGGCTATAGAGACAGCTAACAACAAGATGTCCCTTTAACGCCCTTCTGCCCTCCCCACCCCTCCCGCTTTGCAAATGAAGTAGCAGTGTTACTGTGTACAGTACCTGCCCTGTCTCTGTTTTTTCACTGCACCACTTCCCTAAGTCAATCATGCACTTGTCCTGGAGGGCTGGGTCCAGCTTCACATCCATGGCACGCTGATGGAGGATTCGCTGGACCTCTGCTCTGCACTCTCGTGATAGCTGCAAAGAGAGCAAAGAGCATTTAGCATATAGGGTCTCTAAATCCATACAATGCAAGCAACTTGCTGTCAGGTGAAGCACTGAGAGGGACCACAAATGCCATCAGCAACCCCAGAAAGTACAGAACAAGTCCTGTACTGCTCAGCACAAGCCTGCTGGGACCCCCACCAGTGACCCAGACTCCAGAAGAGTTTGGAGCCTAGTCATTTAGTTTGGAGGGAGGCACTGTTCATTCCACTAAAATAGATTTTACATCCTTAAACCTTTACTTTTAAAGTGAGATGTCAAGGCAGGTCCCTAGATTATCTGTTGCACTGTCCCCTTCATTCAAAGCTACAGTCTGCTTCTGGAGATGTCAAAATAGCTCATGCCCTTAATACCAAAAGAGAAGCCCAGAATGAGGCAATGAAGTCCAGCTGCAATTTCTTCTCAGCAGCCCCCACTGCAGCACATCAAAGCCCAGACTGAGGAAGACACAAACTGTAGAAAATGCAGGGTACTACAGACCTAAAATGCACCTGTCAAAGCTTAGAACTCCATACATTTAAAAATCCAAACCACTGGGTGTTACCTAGCACTTTGTGGACAGCACTGGAAAAAAGTATAGATCTAACCTCTGATGAGTTTACTTTCAAACACCAAATCTCAAAATGACAGCTGCTCCCTTAGTCTACTTTCCACAAGAAAAATACATCTAGAAGCCTCTTCTCTCTCTGATAGATTATTTGCAGGGTGGCTATTGATTTCTTTGGTTAGCACTAATATAAAATGGAATTAAAAAGTCTTAACTCAGTGGACTAAGAAACTGCATTAAAATAAATTATTCCTAAAAGAGAGATGCTTTCAATCAATACTTGACCTCTGCCTCAAAAGACCTTTTAAATCAAGCTGTAGAATTAATGTTTTAAGTCAGGCCACTGTGTAAACCCACCAACTCCCAGGGACTGCGTACACTACAGTGCCAAAAGAGATGGAACCGAGTACCCAGGGTGTGCCTAGGTAAAGGCACGAGGGGGCAGCAAACTTGAGAGTAGCTCTGAACCAAACAGATGTGATTATGGTGGATCTCTAGATTGCAGGGCAGCAAGTCAGATCCCTACTGTCTTCTGTAAAGGCAGCATAAGCACATTTGCCTGTACAGTGTACTCCAAAGAACTGCAAGGGTGCTTTATACCAGTAGGAAGAATTTAATCGGGTATAATTTTGAAATTGTACTCAAATCAAAACTTAATTAGAAACAGCCAAGGAAAAATGGGCTTAGAACTTTTTTGCATAAAACCAATTTTGCAGCTACAGCAGCTATCTACAAGGAATCACATTCTTCTTTGGAAAGACAAGGGGGAGGGACTTGCACTGCCATCTATACAGACACACCTAAGTTACTGTCAGCACAGAGTTCCCCCTGCAGGCAATTGTCACATCTTGATGTGGCTATTTTGCCTTACCAGAACAACATAGACCTTCAAGGCACACTTGAGGAAGAGTTGGACGTCCAAAGCAGTCCAAGTGCTACCTATCGTAAATGCTTTTAAGTAGCTTTTACGAGTTCTTGCAGTTTTAACACAGTGTGTCCAACTCCCAGATGTACATGCAACCCTTCTATCACAGATCAAAGAGCAGTAGAAGTTGCACTCTAGCTCTTACCCTCCTTCCTTGCTCCTCTGTGCGGTAGGCATGCCTGTACAAGCAGGAGAAAACAGCCCCTGGAGGCATCAGCTCACTGGTCTCATTCCAGCCATGGGTATGGCAGAGTCGGGAGGCATCTCCCTGACACTTGCGGTAAAGAACTGTATCCAATCTGCAAACAGAAAGAAGTTATCACTAGCACTTCACTCAAGCCTTTACATTTTTCATATTTTGAAATGCTTGAGGCAGAAAAATCTACTTCAAGTTTCATACACCACCATATCACTTGGCAGTGGTGTCTAACCCACTGAACCAACAGGTGACAAAACACCTGTCACCATATTTGGAATCAAGTCCCTATTCTTGCAAAAATACACTAAGATCTTTAATTCCAGATTAAATCTTCAATGCTTCTTGAAGTGCCTCCCATTCTTTTCTGCAGCATGCCACCCAATGCTGACACATGAGTAAAGAAGTCATCTCCCTGATGTCCTAAAGCAGCAGAAAGGCAGATACATACCATGCTTTGCTTGTATAATACCTTACATGTACTTTGTACTGCTGCCATTTTTAAATGCCAGTTCCATAAAAATCTGAGTTAGATTAATTATTGTCTGCTCTGGATTTGTGCTAACTGAAGACTCAACATTCCTTGCTTTTGCATACAAGAAAACTGCAGGTGCAGATCTCTTAAGATGACATCTAATTACATTAAAGCTAAGTGAGATATTGCCAGCTTTCCAAAATGGAAGCTTCAGATTTCTACAACACTTTAGAAGGCAAACATCAAGTGAGATCAGTGGACACAATTATATAGATAAAGACAAAAAGTAGTAAGAAAACCATTTCTACTCCGTGTGTCTGTGCTAGATGCACAGTTAATACATCAGTTTTTATAAGCCAGTTCTAGGAGGCAGTGGTTAAACAAGAAAGATGAGCTAAAGTTGCCTATACTGCAATATGAATTAGAATTATCTTTACTCCCAGAAAAATGCAAATACTCAGTCTTCCTCCTTCCAATCACTTAAGTTTGGCTCAAGCAATGAATTACCTGCTGGAAACATAGCAGAGGCAGGAAAACCAGTAATGAGGGGAAACAGGAAGAGGAGAAAAAACAACCTAGAGTATTCTTGTCTGGCTATGGAGACAGTTATCAAGATGACTAAATAAACAGCCACTAAGCCCTGTACTCTTTGGCCCTTGAAGTCCTGTCTATTTTAAAAGCAGAAGGTTCACAGAGCATGTCAGCTCTTAATTACTAGCAATGCTGCCCATAGATACAGCTGTAAGTCAGATTTGTTTTCTTTGATTTGAATACCCTTTGCAGTAACCAAAGCTCATGACTTCTTGCCTTATACTCTTTGTGGTCACTGAAAACAATTATTCCACTTCTTGAAGTAAACCCATTTGATGTACTCTACTTCCTCACCTCTCAATCTTCTTCAGAAGCAAAACCACTTATTCTTTCCTCAATGGTCATGTTTATCAAATTTATACTCCCCTCATCTTAACATACAGACAGAGGGGCTCTGTATGTATTTATAACAAAACACTGTCATCTTTGGATGAGAAAGTTGGAAAAGCAGTGCTCCAAAGGGACTTACATCTGCTCTACAGGCTGTAATTCACACCCAGAGAATATGAAAAAAGGCAGAAATGGATGCAGGGAGCCTCTTACAGTGTCTCTTTGTTATATTTAATAGCTTGGTTTTCTTAACTCCCATATTGTAGGACTCCGAGCAGACAAAACAGGTGACCACCTGCACAGAAAGTGACCTTCAATATGGCCAGAGGGACAACTCCTAATTAAGATACATTGAATTTCAGAGCTCAAATGTGAGATGCTTTTTAGGGTTGCATCATTTCTAAGCAAGTACCTGATCTAAGTGGGCACCACTCTTACTTGTTTTAAGCAGCTTTTTGCCTCTAATGTTTTAGACAGGCATTAATGCCCTACAGACCTGGCATGTTTAAAGTCCTCTTTTGGGCAAGCATAAGCTATACTGTTTTACAAGGAACTTCTAATGCATACAAACACTAAATACAAGTATCAAGTGAGCATAAATCTTGGTTTACAGTACGCACTTCCAATCACGAGATATAAAATACTGCAGCTCCAAGAGCCTGTGCTCACAGTCCTCTACCATCTTCTCAGTATACAAGTGCTCCATCAGGCAAGAAAGAATCCTGCAAACAGAAGAAAAAAGTTAGGCAACAGACTTATCATGCTGAGTTTCCTTCTAACAGTTGGTGCTGCCAAATCAGTCCTTCCAACGAACTGTAGATAAGACATTGAGACACAGTGAAGATCTTCCTCTTCCCTCAAAAAGATTACATCTAAAACAGCTGTATACCACATTTGCACCCTCTTAAATTCCATTGTTTTAGTTGTCTCAGAAAGTCTGAGATACAAAAAAACATAAGGAATATTTTATATAAAATCAGACTCAGGAGATAATATATATCAGACCTGAGGATAAAGGAGACATTTGTCTTCACAATATGAGTTTGCTTAACTGGCCTTTCAAGGCTTGCTACTTTTCTTTATGATATTGCTAAAGACTTAAGTAAGAGAAATTAGCACAGCAAGTGTCACAAAGTTAATCTAAGAGCCCAGGATAGCTACGTTCTTCGTGAGTGCTAAACCAGCCCTGTTATAAAAATACTAGCCTGCTTATAGGGCAAAAATGAAGACAGAGCCCAGTTGACATCTCCAACCAAGTATAAACTGCTACTTTGGAGTCCACCATTTCTTGACAGATTTTAGTATATATACTGGTCAGCTGCACAACCTGCATGGATGCCCAACAGAAACAAAAGCCAGTTGTAACTAAGAGACACCTACATTGGGTCTCCAGACCGTATGTGCTTGCAGGCAGTCTGTATCACCGATTCACAGGCCTCATTCAACGCTCGGTCAATGCGGTAATCTGCACCGGGGTCAGTTTCTTGAATCAGTGTTTGAAGCTGGAAGAAAAGTTGTGGACAGGAAAACAAATTATAACGGTCAAAACGAAAGCACTTGCAACCTCTCAGCACTGAAATTCTATGCCAATAAAAACACTACCAGGAATGACCTCTGCCCTACAGTTGCTTATTTTAAGTGCTTGTGCTGCCAACTCAATTACCAGACAAGGGAGTCCAACACTGCTGAAGCCTAATTATCCTTATGAAGCAGACCAGCAACAATGGATGAGACCAGTCACACACTGCAGGTCAACTGTAAACTTGGACCAGTTATATAATACTTTACAAACCAGAAATGGTAAAGTTTCAATATTGTATTTTTGATCCATCCTCATTCCATAAGGCTGACAATACCAAACATGCAAATTTGTCACAATTCCATGAAGACTACTGTCCTAAACTGAAAACTAAATCAATGTTTAAAGACCAGTTGCCTAGCTACAAACAAAGCTTAAAAACCAGTTTTGAATTGCCTGGGGAAGACACAAAAGTTTCACTGAAACACAGGATAAAGTGTCCTGTTCTGCTGGCCCATGAAATATCATTTCCTCAAGTATGCCTGCTCATTCTTTTGGAAGCCAGTAACCACAATTTGGTCAATAGTGCACAATTATATTGTTTTTCCCTTCATATCTATATATACGTACACATATGTATACATGTACATATATACACACTTGCATATAGATATATGTAGACAGACATGAAGGGAATTTCAGTAAATCTCAATCTCACTTAATCTACGGTTTTGGGGCCAATCTACTGCTTTCTGAGCCATCACTCAGCACCGGATCCCCATGCCCCACTTCATTTCCCACCATGCCGTGAATTCCCAAAGACTGACATAGGGCAGACCAGTATCATCATTAGACAGGCAAACATTTTTAGCAGACAAATTTGGAGCAAAAAACCAACAGAGCTTGCTTAGAAGGCAGCTGCACACTGACATCAAATGGTCTATGCTGTTAACATCTTGACATTTACTTAATGATTTTGTTACTGGCCCCAGCCCAACTAAATCAAAAGCACAGTTAAAATTTTATCCTACATCTTTCGAAATCTGCACCTAAACACTATCCAGAAAACTTTCAGGGCAAAGCCTAACATCACAAAACACAGAAAAGAAAAAAGCATCAGAGAACTGGAAAAAAAAAATAAGCTAGCACTCTTTATCCGATAGGAAACTTGCAATCAAGGGGACAGACCACAGACTGCCTGGGAGGAACACAGGATTTCCTGCAGCTCGCTCCTGGCCAAAGTTAATTAGGCCCAGCCTCAATTTCTAAGGGATGCAGGCAGCTTGGAAGAGTGCTGCCTAGCAGGCACAAGCTGTTGGTTCAAGAATTCTTGGGATATTTTCATTAAAAAGTAATAATAAAAAAAAGAAGCATTTTATACAACTCTGAGGTCAAACAGAAGCCAATACAGAATAGGAGCTGCATCTTAATCAGCAGAATTGAGAAATGCTTCATCCTTCACAAACTTCCTAAGAGTCAGAAGTGCAAGGAGGAAAAGAATATGGTTGTTCTGCTGGCATGCACACACACTCAGAGCCTACGTGGACAGGCAATACTCTGCACGTAAAGTGCTGGGCTCGCTTCATGTCAGATGTTTACATATGAATATGGATCAAGTATGATTACTGAAATTACTCCCTCAAGGACAAATAGGTGAATAAAACCTCAAACCTTGCCTTTTTTTTTTTTTTTTTACACACAGATTAAATAAACTAGTCAGAGTATTACAGGATTCTTCCTCAGGTCTCAGCTTAAGTGGGTTTTTGTGTTGCTATCAAGTGAAAGAGGCCAAAGCGCACTGGGTATGACAGTTCAGAGGCACCACATTGCCTCCTAGTCTCTCTGCCCTGTTTTGGGCACTACTGCAGAATTCCCAGTCCCGATTCTCAACCACGTGCAAGATGTGCAGCAGCAAGCCACCTGCCCTGACTGCAGGGGCAAGGGGCTAATTTGGCATCAGCAATAAAAGTGAAGGTTTTATAGCATCTTCCTTCCTCCCACAACAAATCCTTGTAGCTGAAAAGCAGCTGGATAACCCTTAAAATCCGCTGAACTCTTATCTTGATAGGGAACTAAATTAACAATTCACCATTGGTTTATTAGCTGTATTAGAAATTGAAAGCAGAAATATCTGCCCTTTTAGCAAGGATTATAGTTTTACCTACTCAAGGGACTGAACAGAAAAAACAAAGATAAGACCAGAGCAACATGAAGTAACATATCTGAGGAACAGTTTCCCAGCACCTATAATACAAAATATTGCTTTCATTGAGCAACACCACAGCTTCTAGACACTGCTGGTACAGCTGCAAATCTTTTAAGGGCTGATGCTCACAATTAAGGGACACATATCTGCTGTCTGATGACCTGCAGCATCACAAACCCACTCTTCCTACACACAGGATCTCCATCTTTGAAGGATAACATTACAATAATATTTGCAGAAGACCATTTAATGACTGGAACATACCCAAGCTGTATATGCTTCCCCAAAGGAAAGAGAAGCTTGTTTTACACAGGAAGACATGCTCCTGAAGTAGTATCTCATTCCAGTGGTGTTTTTTTTTTCCTTAAAACGCATGCCCCTACAGAAGTACATTAATAGTATAAATAACAGAACCCCTATCCTTTGCTTCAGAACAGGCAGAGCACTCTGATATGGCAATGCCAAACTGCAAACAGTCTTTAAAGAGGGCACATTGCTAGAGTGTACCTGTGATATGCCAGAGTAAGGAAGGAACTTAAGCCTACAGTTAGGCAAGATAAAGCTGACTAAACACCCAGGAGGTTTTTTTGAACTTAGGCTGAACCATTTATGTTACACAGAAAGGCATCGTTCCTCTAGCATTTACAGAACTTGGGCACTTTGGCAAGTTCACTGATCAAGACCGAGACAAAAAACCACACAGCTCTCAGACGTTTTGTGTCTAGGCATGCCTCTTGCACAACAGCACGGTTAATCACAAGCACAGACTCTCATATGCAAGGTCATTCTGGCTGAGATGTCACAAGAAATGAAACCCCTCAGATCAAGAAATCAGGGTTTGAGAACACATTTCATTGACACTTTTAAACACAAAGAATCACTCTCATTCCTCCTGCAGGAAATAGTACAAGCAGATGCTCTTGCAGGAAAGTAAAGCCATGAAGGTTCTTCGGTTTTGTTTTATTGTTCTGGGATTCTTCGTGTTGTTTTTGGCAGACAGGCAAATATCCTCCTTCCATGAGGCAAGCAGAATCAGAGCAAACCTTGACAGACAGGACGGGAAGTAAAGAGAGATCCAAATTAGGTGTTTCCTGTTCCAATTTCCTCAAGCAAACTGTCTAGGCAAGTGCATCTGAAGAATTTCAGGACTAGTCCTACTGCTTTAAGCTAGCCAAGAAATTGGAGTGCTGTATTGGTGTTACCTACTGATGCTACTAAAAGCACAGGGACACAAGTTTTTGACTCCACACAGAAAAGACGACATCTGGAGATGGGCCCAAAGCTCTGCAGCTAGCTCTGCTTGGACAACCCCATAGCAACAATGCCATCTTCCTCTGTTTCCGCAGGCAGTCGAGATGCCACAGACCAGTAGTTCCACCATCAACAGCCGCATCAAAGTTCAATCCAAGAGCATCAGCACCATATTCCTAAAGTATGAACAGCCCAAGAACATCAGAAAGCAAGGACCAACAGCAGCCAGCTTTGGTCTAGCTGGACTTTGGCTGAAGCACTGTGGACTAAACAGTAGCCAGGAAGTAAGCACGCAGGAGATGGCTGAAGCAGACATCCTATTTGCACATGAGGAGCCACTGATCAGAGGTACAAAGTGATAGGACATCTCACTGATTACATTGTAGACAAAAAACCCCACACCAAACCAAAACAGTCCATGCTTTTTGATGCAGTCTGCTTATTAGATTTTTGAAACCCCGACACAGGTCAGACTTTCCCCCATGAATGAATTTACCAAAGAAGACCTTCTGAGACCATCCACATGTCTCAAAAACTGAAGATGGCAATGAAGAAGCTAAGAAATCAGCTTCAGAAAACCATCAGTGGCTCAGCAGAAGCATGTGTCAAAGGAGCTCTCTAGGTATCCAAAGGAAATTAACTAGATCCAGCTACTATAAAGGGATGGACCTCTAACTTGCCTTCTCTGCAGCCTGTCATATGGGCCAATCTCATATGACAGTCTCTTGCACAAGCTGCATGGTACCTAGAAGGGTTTCAGGCAATATTCTCCTCCTTACAAATACAATTTACCTATCATAGAAGGTAAAAGCAAGCAGCTCATTCTAACACAATAAAATCAAACTAGAACAAAACCAGTGACAGCTGAGACAACCATTACCATTCACATATAAAAATATCAACAAGTGATTTACCACCTCAGAAATCGTAAGCAGCTACATAATAGCATCATGCCAGTCCTCAGGAACACAGAGCACTGGAATGTTCATCCTATTCTTGCACTCATGTATTTCCTCTTGCCCATAAAAATATGGACAAACTAATTGTATTTTATAAAATCAACACTTAATTTGCTCCTGCTGTCTTTTGCACAGAGAACAGAACACAGGTCATTCAACTTGAAGGGGAGTCATGGACAAGCCTTGCTGTTGCATCAGCTTACTGTACAAAAATAAAGCAGAAGCTTAAGTATAAGAGAAGTGGAAAAAAAAAACCCCTATAGACTTCTACAGACATTCTTTTTCCCCAAAAGTCTGAAATCTCACGTCACTTGGGGGTTCCCTGCCTTGATTTATGACTTGTTCTGAACAGGCATCCCCAAAAGTCTGAACTCTCATATCACTTGGGGGTTCCCTGCCTTGATTTATGACTTGTTCTGAACAAGCACTTCATGATCAGGAAGTTGAACTGATCTTCTGACAGTTTGCAAATAATCAAGTTCTGAGGCAGCAAGTTCCATTTCATATTTAAACAGAAACAAGTATTCAGTTTTTCACACTAGTGTTGCAAAGCATAAGTCATGCGCTACAGCTTACCGCAGAAATGACTCAAACTGTACAGCTGCTGCACCAATACACCTGGTATTTATGCAGAAATAAGCTTCAGCACAAAAGCATCCTATCCCTTACAAAAATTTGACAGATATTCATTTATCTTTGCTAACATACACAAATGGCCAACATTTTGGCTCAGGCTTTAAGCTACCTTTACACAGAAAACAGACTGCAGTGGGTCTGTGTATGCTTTTGACCTTTGCAATGTATCTCCCCAGATTCCCACCTCTGCACTAACACTCCCTAGCCATTTTTAGCATTGATGCCGCTTTTCCAGGTTCATGGGTCATTAAAAGCAGGTATTAAGTACAAAAATTTAATATTACATTAAAAAGCACTAATGAGTTTGAACAAATATCAAACAATTTTTTTCAATTTAAAGAGATGACAAACAGGATGCATCTGGGCCAAAATGGAGTCTAAAAAAGGCAAAAGAATCATCCTGTTTTAAAGAGGTAATTTGGAGAAGAACGACATTTTCTTCAGTGGCTGCAACTACAACGATGTGCAGCAGTATGTTGTACCTACCTGCCCCATAAGTTCCACTTCTATCATTAACGCTGAATGAAATAGCAAAAACAAAACTGAGTGGAAAGGTGCTTTGAGAAGATTTAGTGCATTTCTGATGACAGGGCATAGGAAGAGAAGGAAAGGAAAGGGAATGTTTTAACACTGAAAAAAAACAGTTTCCCTACATCTTGCACCCAGGAGAGAATTCCATGATTTGAGAGCTGCTGGAGAAGAGCTACTAGAGATCCAAGTACAAGATCCAGAGCAAAACAATCTAAAATGTATTTTTTGACAGGAACACACCACATTACTAATGTGCTGCTAGATACCAAGTTACACCTCATGCCATGACAATTACACAGCTGCCTCCAGCATTCATTGGTACCCAGCAGAGCCAGACTGCCTGCAGAAGAATCTCCATCATAAGGCAAAACTTGAACCGACAAGTCAGTGCTTCTACCAACTGAGCAACCTGGAAGCGACGTGATAAAAAAAAGCATCTTACTGCCTGCTGACAATTCAGCCCGACGTTTCCCTTTTCGCCCCGTACTACTTTCATCAGGCAATGCAGGGTGCGACCTTTCCGATGCAGGCCTGAGCAGTGGTGTTCAATCTCCCCTCGGCAGCTCAGGATGATTTCTGGGCTCAGTGAGAAGTCTTCCATTAGCATGCGCCGGTAATCCAACATTTCACCCTGGCACTCGCTGCTCACTTGTCGACCTAAGCCAAGAGAAGATCATGTGATTTAGTATTAATGCTTAGCAGAGCCCTACTTGACCTATGCTACCATCATGTTGGAAGAACAGGGATGATGACCACACACTGGACAACACTATGTTGCAAAAAATGTGCTAGACTAGACATGCTGGTGATTAAACCAGTTGTAATGGTAGCTCCCAGCATTTAATTGAACGTGTAAAATAGCCAGTCTATAGATTCAATGCATGGATTTGAAAAAAAAAGGATTCCTGACATAATAGCAGAATCTTATTTTGGATTTAACATTCTAGGAGGTGCTTTAGAAGAACAGCTGAAAGTGCTCAGTGGATCTAAAGCTCTGTGGTACAGGCCAGCTCTTCCCTGCAAGCTCAAGGGCACGTTTTATCACTGTAGGAAGAAAAATCACCGTTGGTATTTTACCAGCTTGATATGTAATTGGGGGAGGAATTTTTCCAGACAGCAGGTTAAACAGTATCTGAGGAAGAGGTTTTCTAGAGCAATAGCACATACTTGATCAGGCAGCCAAAACACAGAACAGAATGTTACCAAGAGTATGTATGTAGTGTCTAATAAACAACTGCAGTTGCACAGAAATCTAACTTTAGTCAATGCTTAGATCTGCTATAAGCTTTCCTACAGACCTCATGTAGACAGTTTGTTGGTTTTGGGTTTTTTCAATCAAAAGGAACGTGTCTTTTTTGGCATGCCATCCCCCGGCACCCATACCTATTCATATGTATACAACGCCCCACACAACGGAGGTCCTACACTCCCAACAAGGGCTCGCACGCATTATAATACAGACACATGGAGGTGTGTGGAATTAGTGTTCCTCCTGGGCTATGCTTCATGCATGAGCCACACACTGCAGAACCTGTTCCACTGTAAAAGTGGAAGTTAATAACTGAATTGCAGTTTTCTGCATGTAATTCAGGAAAGCACCTGCCCTACTGCAGGGAGAAGGAAAAAGACCCACAACTTCCCCACAAACCATTTCCACATTGATCACAAGCAATGAGTTATTCAAACTCACAAAGGCACAGACTGCTTATGGTGTTAGGGCAGCCTTTCCCTCCCATGCCAGGGGCATTGCAGCATGCAGCCCTGTCACTGGATCAGAAACCACCCAGCTGCATGCCAAGAGGGAAACAATTCTTCAGAACAGATCTGCAGGATATTCTGTGTCATTTTACATGTTATGGCAATTTCACAGAGAACCTTTAGCATGGTCCTGCTGCATAGGGCCTTCTAACGCCTTTGGGACAGCTGCTGGTGTTAGGACATCTCCAGCTTACACTAACTTAAAGGAAAAAAGAATATTCTCACAATTCCCTTCCTTCTATGTAAAAAAAACCTAGAGTTAAAGAAATTAAGGCATTTACCCAAGCTACTAAACTGCAAGGAAAGAACGTTACTTACAAGAGGCAGAGGACAGAGTATGCCTGATAAGCATGTTCTTTTTTCTGTGTTTTAACCCAGTAGCAGATTTAATGCTTACTACATAAAGGAAGAAAAAAAGCTGCTTGAATTCACAGTGAGTAGACTGATTTGCAATTACACATCATCAGTCCAAGTGGGATTTGCTATTTTGTATTTTAAACTTCTTGCCTACACAATAGGAGTCAGCATCAGAGGTTTACTCAGCTATTCTGATCTTCAAAACAGTGATGAAAGCATTATAAGAAACTTTCCTCTGAACCAAGGTTTGGAAAAGGTTACTTGGAGAAGGAGACTGTAAATACATGTTGAAGCTGAACATCCAAGAGAAACTTTTAAAATCAAGGTCCTGGCAAGTCACACATCTCTTGATTGAATTCCACTTACCTCTGTGCACAGCAGATTCTAAGCACATCAACAGATAGGAAAGCCTGGCTTCCCGAGACCGGGGAAGGTTCTCCACATTACAGCGATACTTCTTCAGATCACTTTTACAGGACTTTGCCAGTGAGTAACTAACTTTGTAGTCTTGAGCAATCAGCTTCTGGCGGGTTGTCAGCGCATCACGACACTGCAGGAGATATATCGGAATGGCTGAATGAGCTTCCACACGCTGGTGGCAGAGAGCTAGACCTGCTGCTGTTAAGTTTTCAAGTTGTGTTTCAAAAGATGACTGATGCTTTAGAATTCATGCGTTTAAGCTGGACTGCAGTTAAATTTCATTTGTCTCAGAAACCACAGAGTTAGTGCACGCCAAGGTCAACAGATCAAGTGTTTTAAAGGCAGCAGCTCTCTGCAGAGCGCTTCTTAAAACTGCACATTCATCCACAGCTTTTTGTGAAGAGCTATGGCTGACAGCATGACTCATTCTTGGTAACTAGGATCAGTTGCTGACATTTATCCCAGCTGTGGTACACACACACCCTATGCCCTCAAGTAACAACTTTTTTAGTCACATTTACAAAATAGTGTGGGGTTTGATTTGTTCTGCAATGTGCCAAACAGATGACAGCAGAAAGCAGTCTAACCATGGGAACTTCTAGCCATTTGCCACAATGGGTGAGGCTCACAAGGATGCACTGGGGCCAAACTTCAACCCAGCAGCTGCAAGAACCACCCCCTAAATTTCATCCTAAAAAGGGCCTGTAAAAACACTGCTATGCTTCATAGCTTTTGGTTTAAATTATATGAAATTTAAATGTGAGGGCTGCAGATAATTCAGAACAGCTCAGGCAAATTTGTCCATTCTTGGTGTATTTGAAAGGAAGGAAAACTGTGCATGTGTAGGGTGGGGAGAACAGGGAGTTCTTGGCACAAAGAACAGAGAAGCCCGATAGCCCTCTCCCCTTCTTTACATCAGGTTTTTGACTGTTCTCCTCCTCTTTCCCATACCTAGTCCAGGACCTGGAAAGCCCTACTCCAAGATATTGCCGCCACCTCCTTCATGCTCCCATCTCTGTGCCATGACTGAAACCTTGGGACTGGACAGACAAAGCTCTGGACACAGGGAGATTCAGGGTCACAGACAGCTCATCCCCTAAAGCAGAGGGAGGTTGGGTACAGCCAGGGAGCCTGGCCTGGTGAGTAGTTTTGGATTATACAAAGCAAGCCACCCACTAGGCAGCTATTGTTGGCTATGTGTGTATACAGCAGCTGATGCCATCAGCAAGGAGGGACTTTTTACTGGGTAACAGCCTCTACAAAACTAGTGACATTGCAGATGGTCCAACCTGGGCAGCTACAAGAGAACCAGACCTTGTGTTCCTGCTGCTCTGCAAACTGCACCCTCAGAGCATCTGCCCCATCTCCCTACCAACTCACCTGCTACAGCTTTGTCTAACTTCTCAACATCTTAACATTCCTATCTTCAAGAGCTGATCATGGAAAAGGCCCCTCAAAAACCACCACTGTCTCTGTACGACCAAAACCAGGTTAAGCAAAAATAGCAGCCCGTTTCAGTAATGTGCTTGTACAAAATGAAGCTTTGTTTCAAGCCCTCAGGGATCACTCTAAGTTTTGAACTTGTTAACTGGAACCAAGCTTTCAGTTAACCAACGCATTTGAAGAAAAGGCAATTAGTCTGATCCCTCCAGGCCTCTGAATCAGGCTCCTTCAGCAGAGCTTCTCCAAGGAAGGCTTTACAGATATCCATCTTCACATCCTTTCAGAGAGATGATATAATTCCATATGATCCCAAACACTATGATGCTGCTTCCAAAAAGCACTGACAGCATTGCTGCCTTCCCAAAATACCTACACCAATAATCTCTTTTCAGTTTCCAGAACAACATTTTTGTTGCTGTTGAACAACATCTTCAGGAAAAACATAAGGAAATCTTCAATAACTGAACTGTGCATCTTTCCCACAGTATTTGCTGCTTTGTAATCAGATGCTCATAGCCCTGAAAACAGAAGTGAAACGCACACAGGTTCCCCTGTGCTGAGGCATTCGGGCATTTTGTTTCTAATCTGTACTTTATGACAGCATTTTCCAAGGCTTACCCCAGCACGGTGCAACTTCTTTAAACACTCAGTCCAGTGCTACCACTTGAGCTCCATCCCTACCTTCCCAAATTACCCACCCAAAAGCTTTGATTTATTTAAAATCTTAAAGGCTGCAACTTGAGTACAATTAATTCAAGTCATCAGCACTTAGCTGGAAATACGAACATATCAAAGCAAAAGCATCTGTTAAAGCAGTCTGTTATCTGACCACGTAGAAGAATGGATTCTCCTCAACACTGGAAAAGAATAACATAGCCTGGACTGATGAATGACCTGATGATTTCTGCATTAAGGACTTGTCTAAGACAGATACCTACCTTTTCACTCATTGATTCTTCAAACTTGTGATTAAAGAGGCACTTGTAGACACGGCCTTCCCCAGCCTGAGTCTGTGAAAGAGAACAGTAACATTTACCATTAAAGATAAAGACTTTTAATGTCTAACGAGCAAGCTAAACTACACCTAGAGAGATTTAGTTTTTAAACTGGAAATATATTCAAGTTAATATTTCAAATGACAGTGATAGCTTCTGTACTATAAAAATCTTAAATTTTATTACATTAAAAAATCTAGTTTGTTCATCACCCTTTTAGTGAGCTCAGCTGATACAAGCTAATTCAGAACAAACAACACATCTTTCCAGCTCATCACTCCAGGGACAAGGAGTGCTGTGAGTAGAGTCAGACCAGGCTCACTTTTTGCAACAGCTTACCAAGCAGAAGGGAGCAGTCACTTACCTTTGATACCTCCTCTCCGTTCAAGTCACTCTCCCTGTCACACCAGCTCTGATGCCCATTAAACCATTTATGCCAATTCAGTTCATTAACCCACTGGAAATAATGCTTGGTGAGTGAGATTAATACCAAATTTATTGCAGAAGTGACAGCTACAAGGCATCTGTTTTCAGTATTACATGATCTTGCTCAGCTTCACTCTACCATTCCATTCCTTCTTCCAATTTTTTTATGGACTACGGTAGAAGAGAAGGCAAGAGGAAACTACTCACGTTTTCACAAAATCGTTCTCTATCATCTCGGCACGCAAAGTAGAGATGCCGGTCCAAGTGGAAGTCATCCGAAGAGAGTTCAGCTACACGAAGTATTGCTTTCTTACATTGATCAGAAACCTGAACTCCAGGATCAGTCTCCTCTGCCTCTTTTACCAGACCTTTTTCCAGGCATGCCACCACTTCTCCTTGTGAGTGGGCATCCTGTATGAGAACAAGACGACAATATCTGTAACCAAGCACTTACATCAAGTAATCTCTGATTCTGGATAAGCACCACATAAATTAAGCAACAAACTGTCTACATAGACATCCAAAAGTTCACCCTAAACTGCATTTACATTCAGAGGAGGCAACAGTTAATATCTGTACTATCCACACACTTTATACATCACCATCCTGCTGATGGTCACCATGAAATGCCCCCCTCCAATGCTCTGGGTTTGTTTTATGTGACTTAATGAGATTATCATTACTTAGTCACACTGCTCAGAGCAGTTTAACAAAACGGCCGAACGATCTTTAATCTGACACAGCTCTCTTTGCACCATGGCAACAGCAAGCAACAGCATCACATTGAGAACATACTTGGGGGAGAGAAAAATAGTTCCTCTATGCTGACACAAGCCTTCAGTTTGGGTGGTGTTAATTAGTGATGCTAAAAAGGCCAAAGAAGAGCTTTGACCAATGTAGGCTTCTCCATGCTAATTCCTTCATTAAGGCAAAAAAAAAAAAATTCAAAGCATTCAAGAGTAGATGAAAACCCAGACAAAGCAATTCTGGCCAAACACCATACACCACATCCACTGTCTTGCAAGCCTGAAGACACTTTTGGACTATGACCAGCAACTGCAAATAAATGTAGAGAGCCTGTGATTTGTATGAAAGCCTAGAAGAAGCAGAATGAAGCTGATAAAAGCTCCATTTAGTTTCCTACGTCTTTTTACATGTTTAGAAAGGGACCTGTACCCCCTCTACAACTCTGTAGAAGGTCTGACTCCTTTAATAAACAAGAACTCTTCTAGAACATATCTGTCAAGGCTTCTGCAAGTTTTTCCTGGGAAGAACACCTTAATTTATGCTGCCCTGTTGTGAGAGGATATTGCTACTAAACCTATATTAGACTATCTGGAGTATACAACAAGGCATGCACATTTGCACACCTCTGAATTGCTCAACGTGGCATTTGCAATAACCATTTAGGAGCTATCCCTTCAGCTCATTCTGTCGAGCAGGTTCATCCATTGCTGTTGCAGCAGCAACATGAGTAAGAGAGCAGTGTCCATAAAATATGACCATAACTATTCAAAGCCATGCAACTCTTCCAAATCTTTTTGTTCTGAGATGTCTTCTCAGGCCCACAGCCTTTGATTCCTGTTTTAACTCTGCTAGACTTGGAGCAAAAGCAGAATTGGCCGATTACAAAGTTGTAAACACAACCCAGAAGCATAATCAGTTTTAAAGGGCTAAAAGTAGATTTCCCATTTAAAAAAAGGCAAAACCACCAAAACTCCTTATTTTGGTTTGCTCTTTTCTTTAAGTGGGAACTGGCCTACTCCACATGCTGGCCAGATATCAGCATCTTTGAAGAAATATAATTACATACCAACAGCCCCTTTAGGACTGAACCCAAAATGGATCTGAGGGAATACTAGTTAGCAGTACATTCGCCACATTACTTAAAATTGCCGTATATCCATAACCATGCCAAACACAAACACTGTTCTGCAAATCCTTGTAGTCAGTCATAGGTAGTAATTACAGCTGAGGAGACGGCAAGCTTAAATGATTGAGAACTAGTCTGAAGCTCCTCTGACAGTTTTTTTTTTTTCTCCAGCCTAGGTGAGGTTGCAGCTGAGAGGCAAGGGAGACGAAGATTACTCACTCACCTGCAGCCTCCCCTTGCAAGCCGAAGAGGGCACAAGGCAAGCTTTTCCTGGTAGGAAAATCAGAAGTTTCCTGGTTTCTTGCAGCACGGATCTGGATTCCTGGTCAGAGTCCTACTGTGTATGAAACTAAACCTATTTTTGATAGTCTAGTGAAAGTGGATTTCCATATGCTGGATGCTGAATGTTTACTCTTGCATTTCAGGGACACGACATGAAATGACTCATTTATTGCATTACTTCACAAATACAATTTTTACATTTGGGTAGATCATCCTGCAGTGCTGGCTACTCTGCTGCCGGGTATTAGAGCAGTTTTAAAACATGTCAGACTTAACAGAAATAGAAACACACACAAGTCAACCCAGACGGCTCCTGAAAGATGCGGGCCTGCCCTCTCCTCCTACCTCCAAGCATTTACATGCCTTGTTGTCATGCCACTAGTGTTTTTGTGCTCACTTGATGCTGTTTGGGAGCCACTGACCGAATATGGAGGTTTTTTTCAGGCAGGTCAGGTCTCTGAATGCTAGTGCTTTCCAGTTAAGTGAGCTTAAGGAGGTCTTAACTCTTCGTTTCTTCAGAAGTGCATGAAGGCAGCCATGCTACTGGCCAAAGTATAGATGGAACTTTATGAACGTGGTTTAGAGAAATATCACTGAAAGCTTTAATCATAGGCTAACACCTACTGTATTTAAGGTTGTACAACCTCTTATTGAGGACTGGAGGGGATAAACATATGTATGGCTGCACTCAACCATCTTTTTCTAAAGCACCTGGCGATCAAAAGTTTGACAGGCTCACCCTAAGGATGGCAGGACAGCTTTGACACATTTGCAGTACCTGCATCACTTCGCAGCTCTATGCCATGCAGAGCTGCCTGTTTCCCACCTGCGCTCCACAGGCCGCCAGTCCTGTGCCTGCTGCGGCTCTGCTGTGGAACAAATCCCAAAGCTTTTCCTCTATCCAGCACCCTATTAGTTGGAAAACCTCCATCTTAGAGTTGAAGACCTCTAAGTTTACTCCACAAGTCAGGACTCCCCAGAATTGCTGCAGGGGCTTACAGAGTCTAAGCCTCATTTCTCCAGTGCAACACAGTGAAATACAAGAGATTAAACCTAAAAAACACACATTTCTTGGTATTGTTGCCTCACCACCACTATCAACCCTAAATGGAGAATTTTAAGTGAAAGTTGCAAAGATCTGTTAAACACACTAAACAACTATCTAGTCTGGAGCGCCTTGAAACTCTGCATAGTTTAGGAAAGGATACATTTAGATGCCCAAAGGATACAAGCAGCTTTCCAATACCGTTCTACAGCACTTTGAGCCACAGAGAAACGGAACTAAGTTCTAAATGTGCCCAAGCAAATGCCCTTCAGCACAATGCTTTGGGAGGTTTTAATTCCGATGACCAAAATTCAAACTCCAGGCACATGGTTTTAGGCCAAGACAGAATTTTAAAATCCTTGGTCTTACTATTCATTTTCCATCAGAGATTTCTACTGGGGGGGGCATAGTTTAGGCTTTGCAATTCTTGGTTTGGAGTTTTTTGGTTGAGGTTTTTTCCCCCCCCCTCAATTTTTTTTCCTTTTCATAAGCTCCCCCAGAAAAGATTTTAGTCTGAGACATGCCATGCCTTGAGTTCATGACTGTTCTAGCTGCAGACTTGCAGAGAGACCCTAGAAAAGTGACCAGAAAAGAGTCAAGAGTGGAAAGGAGCAGTAGGGGGGAGGGTAAAACATAACCTGTCTTATCAGCATAGCACCTTGCACTGAACAGCCATGCTGACTTACTGGAGCCAGAGCAGTCAAGGCTATAGAAAACTGCACAGCAGATCTATTGCGAGTTCCAGTTGGGCACGCCACCTGGCTAACCTGGACACGAGGGTTACGAGGATGGCTCTTAGACAAGCCAATTCCCACTGCTTCAGCTGATAGTACACTGCTATAGTACTACATTAACTAAACAAAGGCTGAGCTGAATGTTAACGCTTCTCATCTAGACTCATTTCCCCTCTGTGTCCAGTACTACTATGGAACTAGGGAACGTGAGAGCAACTGTATTCAAAGCACTTAGGGATGAAAAAAAGCATGAAAACAATGGCCTCCTAATGTGCCTTTAAGAATCTGAAAAATACTATTATCTGGTAACGTACTCCAACAGCTGTGCAACTGACACTTATATAGCCTTCATTGTGGCAAATAATCAACTCTGGTTTAGACAGCATGGCTAAATCCAGCACCTGGGCCACTATATACTACCCACTAGTTTGATACAATCCTGGACATTACTGGAATCAGGAAAGCAGCTCAAGAAGAAATGCTCCATTGCAATTACCAATTTCAAATTAGATCCTTACAGCATGAAAGCAAAGCAAGCTTTAAGTACCAGGAGACCAAATTCACTATAAACAAGCCAACTGGAAAGGTGACTGAAACTACTACTAAATATTTCTCTATTAACTGGAAGGAAAAAAAACACCACCAACCAAAACACAACCAACTCCACAACAGAGGCGTATTAGTAAACCTAATGCTTTCAAATGACACATCTACAGCCTTTCTGCTATATACAGCAAAATGAAGTCTACAGATTGAGACTTCTGAGCTGAACTTCATTGCTTTTACAGAGAGGAAAACCTAGAAACATGTAGAAGAAAGCACCACATCAGAAGCAACAAACCCAGCAGGAACAGAATTCAATTAGGAAGGAAAAAGCAAGCTAAAACAAAAACAAAAAAGGAAGTAAAACAGTTGGCTAGCAGAGGGGCTTCAAGAGGCAGTATAATTCCAGAACACCTACTAAAGTGCCTTCTACAGTTAAAAATGCCAATTTATCCCAGTTACTATGATGTAGCTATGACAGTAACTACAATCTACTGCAATCTACTAGCTGTCTGATGGGGATGGAGTTAGTGTTCTACCAGTGCTTATTTCCATTAAAAAAAAAAAAAAGAGAAAGATTAATCACTTCCCTCATCTTCCTCCTCAGGTATCCAGGTCCTATTTATTAAATTCGCAGTTGCCTTCAGTCACACAAAAGGGTAATGGCTGTAGAGAAACAGGCAACTCAGAAGCTACAGTATGGAAATAAAACCTGAACCAGCATCTGATGGGAGTAAATTAGATGAGATTTATCCAAACCAGAAAAGGGATAGAACAGAACACCAATAAAAGAAATGCTTGCATAGCCATTTATAGCTGTTTCCATAGCAGTATAAAATACCTCAATTGCTCTAAGTGCCGAGTACGACAGCGTAACAAAAGACACCATATGACAGGCTGCCACGCTTTCACAAACCAAGGCAAAATATTCTGGGTCAGGTACTAAGAAAGTGAGGAATATGCATAAATTGCACTAACCTCTGCAGAAGTTTGGTTAGTGACTCACTTTGCTATCCCACAGAAGCTTGGTGACCCAAAGTTTGCATTCTTTTCCCTCTCCCCAGTGCCTTCTGACCTGAGGGACCCCCACCACCCCTCACCCTCCTTAATTTCTGCCACCAGTGTCTGGGTTATGCATAGTTATGCACACAGGCCTACCAGTGTTGGTTTCACTTCTACTATACGACACTTGGCTTCTGCTCATGAAATCCACTCCACTGTACCCTTCAGTGCTACCATAAGTATTTTAATTCCTTTTAATTTGGTTAAGCCACAGGTAACATGCAGACCTGACACCTAGGACTCCTGTATTACACCTCTGATTCTATACAGATTGATAAAAACTATTTCTTATTTCATGAGGTCCTTCAGCACAGTATTAAGAGAGCCTTTATGAAGAAAGCAAGTTACTCAGCTGTTACCAGTCTGAACCTGTGGTGCCTGCATGTTCCTCCCACTTTTATGGTTGCTCTTGTTCTTGAAAGCAAGTCCTTATTTTTGTGCTTTCTGTTGTTCAGCTAAGTCTTCTGGAATACACAGGCACTTTAACACACTACAGATGTGAAGCTGCTTACAGCAGTGAATGTCTCGAACAACTAGGAAAACTCCCCCCCCCCAAAAAAAAATAATCAAAAAGATGTGTATTATATACCTCCTCATTAATAGCCAATTTAAGAGTCCAATTCTTAAAAAAATCTAAGAGCTATAATTTAAAAAACACTGTGAAAAGTTGATAGGCTAATTTTAACTTTCTCCCTAAACATAAAAACTTACTATAAAAGAAGCCACTTGTTCCTGCAGTACTACATAATTGCTGCCTGCGTTAGCTATGCTGAAGTAGACAGGGAAAGACAGTGCCTTGAAAATAACCGCACATCTAGCCACTACAAACCATTCTTTGCATCAACCTCTGCTTATGGCAAAAGAACATTGATTTAACAAAACTAGTACAGTGTTAGTAAGTCTGTTCTACTAAAACATGACATGAGGTACTACGTGCCCTTCAACCATTTTCGGGTGGGAAGGGGAAAGGGGAAGCAAACAGATAACTCTTGATCCAGTCTATCAACTACAGCCTGAGAAAGCAGAAAGGGTTATAGCACAGGATAACCTTCCTGCATCAGACCCGACAAGACTGTGAAATAAGCTTAGCAATAGGTCTGCTTAAATCTATTGTTTGGGTTCTTCATATCAAGTCAAGCCTGACAGCGTGTGATCAAAAAGACAACTACCTTCCCGATCACCTGTAGTGGGGTAAGGAAAGACAAATGAAAGTTGCCTACTGAATAGCAGTCCCTCGTAGAGTAATGAATGCATATTTATTAAAAAGGAACTATACAGAATCAAGACATCACCCTTTTCAGACAGATGAGACATGGTATGTTTTCTCAGTTGCAAGCAAGACAATACTATTGCAGAGTCTCCACATAAGTTCCCTTAAGCAAATTACTTTTACAAGCCTATTGACAATCTACATGTTCTCTGGATACCTTTTCTCCAGGTCGAATGCTGCCACATTTCAGGAGATTGATGTCAGCCTTGCAGTCATCCATGAAGCCACAGATCAACCGATAATCACTGAAGATAATGGCTGTCATTTTAGTGATGTACTGATGGCACTGGTATTCAGTGATATTGCCTCTGTGATCCACCAAACATGACACCAAGAAGCCTTTACCAACTGGTTCATCTGCACACTCCTTGATCTGTTAAAAAAAAAAAGGAAAGAATAAAAATACAGTGGCTGCAGCTACTCAATTTAACCTTTTTTTAAAAAAACATCCTCAAAGAAACTTGCATCTATAGTGTCAAAATCTGCTGGCAAAGAAACCCTCTAGGCATGTTTGATTTTCACTAAGTCAGAATACTTGAAAATATTTCAGAAATGAGAAGTACCTCATATGTGCCAGTATCTGAAGAAAGCAAACAGTCAGCTTGAGGATTATAAACCCTCTTGCTCAATAACCATCTTTCATAATAATCACATTGAACCCCTGCAATCAAGTGGATTTGTAGGAAAAATGCTAGTTTGACAAACCTTTATTTAGAAAAATGAGCATATTATAGCATCACTAAATCATACTTGGACCCCCATTAGCCAGCAGACCTCATACAATATAACATTTTGGCTAGAAGTGAGACTGACTTACAAATCAACACAATATTTTTTGAACTGCTTATAACTTGGCTAGAAGCTGAAAATTACTATTAAAAAATCCTCACCAAATTCATTTTTATCAGGCTCTTATAGGAACTGATTGTTGATACTAAACCATTTTAACTCAGTGGTCTGAAAAAAATAAAAATCACAGCTAACAAAAGCTGAAAGCTGTGCAGGGACTGGAAAAGCAGTGTGCATGAACAGACGGGTCTCCAGTATAAACCACAACCTGCACTGCTCAGGGAAGCAGACAGTAAGGCCAAAACCGGCACCTTTGGAAGTAAAAGATGCAGGCAGTTTTGGTAGCATCTTTCCAAAGGAAGTGGAAAACATGGTTACTTATCACTTAAGGATTCTGCCCAAGGAAACTTGTGACAGGAGCAGTGCAATGCCTTACTCCAAGGAGTACTGAGATTGCACAGACTCTTTTCAACACTGGGAAGCCTGTGCTGAAATACCTGCCCAATTCTGGTGTCCTCTGTTCAGGATTAAGCTGAAAACTGCAGCCATAATGACAGAGAAATGTTTGAGAGCCAGCCAGATGCTAAAAGTTCAGTGGCGACAGTTTTTCAAACAATAGATACATGGGTTGACTTGATTACATCAAAGATTTGTTCCTGTACAAATATTGAAGGGCTCATGAATCTAAAGGGCGATCCATGGCAATCAATAACCCAGGTGGGTTCAGATACCAAGCATCAGCAGCACTAAGGGAACAGGCAGGGAACCATTTTATCAGTTCTCAAATACCAAGTTGGAATCTTTATACTGAAAATTTTTAAAAAATTGAGAGCCAGCTCTAGAAAAATATATTCTAATTCAAACAAGAATTAACTCAGGGACAGACTCATACAGGTTGGACTAGATGAATAAAACAGATCTTTCTCTGCCTCAGCTTATAAAGCCATTACTTTCTATTTAACAAATAAAGCATGCAACACTTTAAACACCATTACTTGAAGACAGACATAGGCTGGTAGAACATTTTGTATTTAATCTATATAACTATTAGAAAAACATAGTTACTGAGGTCAATGTAATTGTTACAGATAAGGCATAAAATACATTTTGAAGTGAAAACACGTACGATTCATTGCAGGGTGAAAGGGACAGAGTTGAGCAAGCTTCCTCTGAGAAAACTGCATCTTTGGTTTGGCCCTACTTCGGCTCAAGTACCATGAGCCAAACCAGCACACAATGGCAACATACTGTTTTTGGAATAGCCTGGCTTTCGAAACAGCCCCAGAGCTATAGGGCCTGAGCCAGTGAACTGCATAAGAGACCAAGCAATCATGTTGTTGCCTGGCCACTTCTGAAACAACCACCATTATCTGGTAGTCAACTATAATTCTAGATTAAAATTATTCCCAGAACTTATAAAAATCACAACAGTTGAGAAAAAAGTTGATATTTAAATCTATATTTAGCTGATAAATTTAAAAGGTAGACTTTTCAGAATGTACCTGGTTGGGACAGTCACCAATTCCCAAATTACTTTTACTAAAAATTTTACTAAAAATTCTTCTGGTTGTATTTTTTTCTTAATACAAAGCAATACTTAAAATCAGAGATCTGTCACCAGCAAGAAAACACCTACTTGTTGGTGTGAATTAAAAATATTGATCAGTTAATACTGTATGTTAGGAGGATATTACCACAGCATATGTTAGTGTTTTAGAAATACTTTTAAAAATTAGTGGAACAGTTATGCACCTGCCTCAGTATTAAGTATCAGAGGATCAAACAAACGAGATTTTTAAAGAAAAAAGCTGCATAAATAACAAAAAAAAACCCAAACACTTGCCAAATGGCAAAATACCAGCAGTTCATGTTATCATTCACCACAACTGTAAGAGGAATACTGGTGGTTAACATACAGCTAAAATGCTATGCTCTTCCCACAGCTTTGAGACATCATATCCCAGTCTTAGAGGGCATCCTTTACAGCAATGCCAGACTGTCACTGTACAGAAGTGATAATTAAACAGACTGTTAAAAGAGCATTTTCAAGAATGCCTTGGTTGTAAAAATTCTGCAGCAGCTATATGACAAATCAGAAAAATATAATCTTCCCTATAATTGCAAAAAGTAAAATTTGACAGATTTCGCAGTGTTTGCTTTTGGGAGTTACTGAACTCCAAAATACAATGTAACCCTTCAATGCATGCTGGTTTCCTTCCACTGTTTAATATTCCAGCCTTCTCATATTAACTATTTTCTTGATCTCTCATTTTATTAAATAATGGCTTCCTATTAATGCTATTCTTACCACAGCTCAGCTGGTGCTGAGAATGGGAAGCAGAACCCTAGCAGGCCATGAGGAAAAAGCAATCAAGTACCCCTCAACTATACTACTAATACCCAAACTTTTGGAACCAGGCTGCTGCTGGCATCCTCAGTTCCTCAGATTTGTGTGTTCCTCTCAAATGGAACCTTTCTAAGAATGAGGAACCACGTAGGTGGTTCCATCAAAACATAAGGCCTTTAGCAACCACTCATCTTAAACCTGCTCTGAGTACTGACATATTCCTCATCTAATGAGCTAGTCTGCACCACCAAAAGCTAGACCTATGGAAAAATAAACTGCCAATACAAACTGGGGTTGGAGAGACAATCTGCTATTCATGCGACTGATTGTCTTCTGAGAGAACCTAATTTAAAAGTCACAAAGGCGCCACCACCTAGAGCAAAGTGAATTTTTTTTGAAGAGCAAGTTTAGGGGTAGGTGAAGTTATTCTGGTGGGTATACAAATTATGTTCTTCAGAGCATGGCTTAATAACTGAGTTAAGTCAGCTGAAATCAGTACTCTTGTGAAGAACCTTGATTCTACTGCTTCCCTTAAAGTCTAGCTGAAAACTACCCCAACCAAAGGGAAAAAACCTCAGCTCAGCAGACTCCTGCATGGCTGACTGCACATCCTCAAGAGCTCTAGCACAAGCACAAGGAAAGAATGATTAATCAAGTAATCTTTGAAGCTGGACTCAGGTGTGTTGATATAAAGGATAGAGGACTAGCTCCTAGTGCAACCTAAGAAGAGGAAGATCCTAACAGAGAGCCCTTGGGGTAATTAAACTTTGAGCCTCAAAATTAAAAAAAGTTGATTCATCCTTTGATGTCTATATGCTTATCCCCTCTGCTAGTAAGACACAATCCAAAACCAGCCTTATGCTCAATTCAGCGGAACTCCTGCTACACCAACACTGCTACAACTTTCCAACACTTGATAAAGAGGGGACAAACCCAATCTACAACAGATTTCTGACAAAAGGTCAGGTAAGAGCTGATGGGCTTTAGGTTATATTTCTCTTCCCTGTCCCTTTGACTGGCACCAGTAAAGTAACTGGCTTCTTCCACGAGATTGAATTAATTATGCTTAGTAGTTTGGCATGTAAGACTAGAGCTTCCCCAAATGCAAAACATTATTCACACACTAATTCACTATCACAAATAAATGAAAAAAACTTAGTGCTGCAATAGCAGCCATGCCTTTCTTCTGGCTTACCTCTGCAATAGTAGACTTGCAGACTTCTCTGGCCACGGATTCAAACTTCGGATCTGTAGTCAGGTTCAGCTTGTAGTTCCACAAGAGCTATAGAGAAAGCATGTGTAGAAAGGGGGTCTAAGAGCTTCCCATGGAGAATGACAAATACTTTGCTTCAGAAAAGAATGAAACATAATTTATTCCCAATCTGTAGGATTCTTCTACAGTGCATCAGTCAATTCAAAGTCTCCTTGACAACAACTTTTTCCCTTCATTTCTGCAATAATTCTCATCTTGCACAAATTCAGACTGTTAAAATCTCTCCATAAGTTGACTCACTAAAAGGAAATAAAAGCTGTAACTTGCTACCTGCTGCATATTTAGCAACCTCTTTAGCCCACCACACCCTTCCGTGCCATGGCTCATCTGCCTGATGCAAATGATCTGAAGTCCTCAACGTGAGCAGATTTCATGCTAAAAACCTAATAAGAGCCTAGCAAAAAAAGGAGGACGACAATGCAGCTGGTCCCTACTCACTTCCTTCCGTGAGGGGCTGCGACCAGACAACTTTCTGGATAGAGATATATTTCAGACCTATAGAAGGTTCTCTCTCTTGCTAAGCACAATGATACATTAGGGGTTAGACTGCAAAATGCTTCGGTAAGGTGTAAGGATGACTGTTCTCTAGGAGCCAGAGATTAGCTCACATAGGAGCATAGATGCATTTGATCACTGTGCAAGAATCAATCTTGGGCAAGTCACACTTCACAGATACACACACATCCCAGATGTCCTCCTGAGGCACCATAAAGTAAAAACACAGGGTAAGATAGCAAAACCTCAGCAAATTAATAGCTGAGATGCTGCCCAAGAAAAGCTCTATTAGCTCATCTGCTTTTCTCTAAGAACTTAAGTTACATTTAAACATTTCTCATTAATAAAGATTAAGTAGTTTTAAAAATTAATTTCAAATACTCTGTCTTTGACAAAATCAAACTAATATAAAAAACACCAAACAGTTTGGTCAAACTTTATTTTGAAGTAAGTTTCAAGTGTACACAAAAGCATGGTCACGCCCAAGGAAAGCAGTTTTATATCATCTCGGAAAGTGCAAGCATGCACAGAGAACTGAAAATGGAATGCGCACAGCTGCACTGTCATCCATACCTCACATCATGGAGTAGCAGTTACAAAAGGAGTTGATGGGATCCTCGGGTATTTCAGAGGGAGTAAGAAGTTGTAAATATGCAGGTTTAATAGATAAAAGTGAATAAACAGGGAACCTGTCCTTGCGAAGAGTGCTGTAGGCCTCTCCCAGCCAGGACTGGAAGACAAGAGTGAGGTCCAACACCATAGTAATACATCTCTAAATTTGCACTCTCAAACTTTAGAGATTCTTAAAACTAGATGCTCTCCCAAGGAACCTTTGCACAGACAGAAGGAAGGTTAAAGCTTGCATCTTAAAAAAAAAAAAAAAAATCCAGATTTTAGCACTAGGCGATATTTTTGCAGGAGACGATCAGCAGTTGTACTACCAAAGACTGCAGAGAGGCAATGAACACATTTGGACATGAGACATATCTGGTCTGGCTTTTGATCACTTCCCTTCGATTTCTGCCAGGGAAAATGAGGCTTTGCCCATACTTCCTACTCCTGAATGGCTTTTATAACCCAGCTTGATATCTGCCTTGCGGCAGAGACATTGTCATTTAATCCAGCAGAAAAGAGGTCCAATTTTGATTTCTAGAATTCTCAACTGCTTCTTCATTCACGTAATTTCTGTTAAATGTCAGGTAGATATGTTTCAATTACTACAGTTTTCTCTTTTTCAAAAAAAGAAAAGAAACAGAAACACGATGTGCCCTTCATCTGATCAAACCCTGCACAACAGAGAATTACAGCTGCCATTAAGTTAGGCAGCGCAGTGCTAGAGGTTAATTTATAAACACAGTTGGCAATTACTAGTCATACAGCATGGCTAGGTTTCATTTCTGGAATATATCTTCCAATAATAAACCAAATACAGATTCTCAAGCATCCGAAACCAAGACTGTCATTGAGGCATGCACTTGTCTGTCTGTGCCCAGGGCTAACCAAACAATTAAGGATCTTCGTATGGCAGATTCTAACAGAATGCAAACACGAAAAGCCAAAGGAAACCTAACACCAACCCTAGCTCTGATGATTTTTTTTATAGACTCTCAGGATTTGAAGAGCCAGCTTGACAGCCTGAAAACTGGCTAACAGCTTGCTCACTGTTAAACACAGTGCCGAGAGGAAATCTGTTCTAGAACCAGCCAAGTGGTTCAAACTGACTTTAAATATCCCACCTCCACAGCATTTTTCCAAGTGAGTCTAAGAATTTAGCAGCTGTGAAAGTAATACAGAAGACTTCAACAGCTGAAATTAAGAGTTTAAATTCAGTACTGCTCACATCTTTCCCAAAAGGAGCACATCATACTGCTCCCAGTAACTCACGGGAACCACCCCCCAGCTATAAAGTACGAAAGACGTCTGCTATCCTCCTCTGATACAGTTTATAGAGCTCTTAGGTATGTTTTACTCTGAAGCCTCCAGTAAGACCATAGTGTCTATACTGAGTTAAAGGAGTCTCCTTGTGTCCTCTGCTGACAGGCCGGTACAGAAAGCCGAATGTGTCCTGATTAATGCCTTCTGCAAACCACCAAGCTACACAAAATACCTAAGGTTGAAAAGGGATAAAAGGTGCAAATGCTGTAGCTAGAGACTGGATAAAACAAAGCAATACTTACATGATTGCAGTCTGAAGAGATTTCATTATCTGGCTGAAAAGAAAAAGGGAGCGTCAGTTCTCTACTGATGTAAGCATTTAACATAGAAGAGTATAAACTTAGACATTAACATACTGCCAAGTCGTTTTCATTGTAAGAAACAATTAGATATAACCAAATGGAAATTTTAAAAGCTGCATAAAACCAGTTATGATATCTAAGTACCAAAAAGATACAGGTACTTCAGGCACAATGCTGCCTTAACTCCACAGAGCATAAATGGTACAAGAGTAGCTGCACTTATGTGTATGATGCAAAAACATCACTAATGTGCTTGTGTTTGGCCCGATTGGGTGAACTAAGAGGGCAAAAAGGCACCTGTGGGAAAACAAGTGGTAGTAGAATTTTAAAGAAAAGTAAGTTTCAGGCATACAAATGAAGGAGAAAGGTAGGACTCAATTCCCTATCCCAAACTGAAGTGTTCGTATTCCCCATTTAAGAAGCAACAGAGGCCGATTCAAAGCAGCCCTAAGATTTGCACCTTCAAACACAAGAAACTGGTAACATCCAATATTCATACATTGTTTCAAAACGTTTGCTATGTTCTTCATTTTATAGCAATGAAGGTACCACTATGTGCTCATGACAGTCCAACTGACAAGTCCTAGCCCACAGCCTCTACCAGACCAGTTAGCATGTTCAAGAGAAATGCCCACACTCCACAGGGAGCCCCGCTGGAAAGCACTCTGGCTGCAAACCATCCTGTCCTCCTCCCAGCCCCAGTGGCTCTCACAATGGAAAGCTCCTGGAAAAAAGTTAATCACACAAATCCATAACTCATCTCCAGAGCAAAACAGCACAAATGCAGGACGAAAGTCACCTGCCCATCATACCCACAGAAAAAAAAAAAAAAACAAACAACCCTCACTTGCAAAGTCTGATATTTAAGACACTTCCACTGATATTGAAGATACCAGACATGCTCTCAGAGTCACACACACTCAAAACTCAAAGCTTGAACAGATCATCGATATTAACACATTAGACCTCAGATATTTGACATAAGAGAACAAGTATTTAATTAGTTTTGGAAGCAAGCTGCACTGAAAAACTCTGGGATGTAGGCTTTTGCCACCGCACAATGTGTTATGCCAACACTTGCACCACTGCTGCTTCAGAGAACACGAGCACAAGTTTATGGGAAAAGGAGAGCATGGGAAATGTTTCCAAGTCCTTAATTACAGCTATTATTAACTAAAGCACTTTTATTTTGTATAGCAGGAAGTGGCAGAAATTACCTCTCCACTTAGAACATAAAAACCAAAACAATACCTGCAGGATCATGGTAATTAATTGCAGTTTGGTCAGACTGCTACCATCTAGAACTGTATCTCCCAAAGTAATAATAAATTTGAAAGTTAGGATATCAACTTTTTTTTAAAAGGCTAGCAGATGCTTGCTAATCATCCCCAGACTGCTGAATTGATTCTTACAACTGAAAACTAAGATGCCATCCAAATTACACTATTTTAAAGCGGCCTCTAAGACCAACACTATCATGACTGACAAGGTGGTTCTTCCTTAGTTTTTCTGCACCCATCCTAATCATTCAGCAACAGACGGAGGCTTTAGACTAAGCTAATTTCAAAAGCTGAGAGTCAGAATGCCCTCCACCAAAGTTGCTCAGTCTTTTAGTCAAGGACAGTTTCTTCATACAAATATATAGGCTAGTACTCTAATACTCCTCTAGAGGATAGGGCATCTGCAAGCAGAAGAGTTTGTAAGGGCCAGAGCGCACTCTCTCAAAACCCTTCTTGGTTGCTTCAGTTATTTTTGCATCCTCCAACCTAGTAACCTTTGCTTTAGATGCACCAAAGATTACAGCTCAGTTTTTCTGGGAAGATGACCCCAAGAAGATAACAGACTGGTTGTCACTGACTTCAGAAGCTTAAACAAGCTTTTCTTGAAATTCACAATATTAAAATTGTGAATTGTGAAATACCAGCCTTCCCTGCACTCTGCAGCAAACCTCAGCTGGGAGAAATCAAGCCTTATTCTTCTGAGAAGAGTAATGGAAGTTAAATGGGACCTTAACCAAGCTTCAGTACTGCATACATTCACAGTTCAGTACTTAAATATGCAGAAGCATAAGATCTAACCAGTAATCCTTTAAATGTCAAGCAAGATGATCACCTGCTAGCTAAAAGATGTGATCCTTCTTCCCTCTTACCATTGCAAGTATAGGAGAAGTGGGTTCACAGTGGCAATGCTGACCTGCTTCTCCCCACTTCAGTGATGCAAAAGGAGAAAAATAATCCTTTTTATATCGTGTCTGATCAACTGAAGTTGATGAAGCAGAAGAAAAATCTCTCCAGTCCAACCCACACCAGTTTTGCCTTTCTAAGGAGGCAGCCTGTGGCCTTCTATCCACTACATCTGCCCAAGAAACTTTCCAAACAAGAGTAGTTTCAGAACAATATGCTTGTGTAGTAAGTCATTAAAAAGGTACATTTCAAATTACCACTAAGAGAAGTTCAGGAGCAAGAAAAGCTGCATTGTGTCATTCCCACATGGTGAGCTCGAGGAACACAGATGCTCAGAGACCGCCAGGGCAGGGGAAAGGAGGAGAGAAGACAAGACCTGCACCAGTGTGCTGTGCTTGTAGAGGCATTTCAGGAGAGGAAGCTGATGGCAAGGAGGACACTCCACTGATTAGTGAGGGCAAAAGCCTCCTCTCACATCTCCTAATTGAAGGGTTAAAAACAGACTACACAAAGTATGTACGCCTCTGGGCTCACAGAAGCTTTTGCTGTTTAGCAGGTTCAGTGGGAATATATTGCTTTCCTTTGCAGTTCTTTAAAAAGCTCTCCAAACTCCTTCACTCACTAACACTCACAATCCAGAGTATGAACACCACTTCCTACCTCCCATAAAAAGCAGAGTTTAGAACAAGTACCAGCTATAACAAAACCTGAACAGAAAAAGCATTTCCTCCCATTCAACCACATATCACAGACACAAATAGGAGGCTCAGAGTGGATCTCATCACTGTGTACCAGTACTTAAGGGGTCGCTACAAAGATGATGGAGACTCCCTTTTTACAGAGTCACATGGAGAGAACAAGGGGGAATGGACACAAGTTGCTCTTGGGGAGATTCCAACTGGACACCAGAGGGAAATTTTTCACACTGAGGACAGTCAACCATTGGAATAATCTCCCCAGGGAAGTGGTTGACTTGGCCACGTTGGACACCTTCAAGATTCGTCTGGACAGGGTGCTGGGCCATCTTGTTTAGACTCTGCTCTTCCTAGAAAGGTTGGACTAGATGATCCCTGAGGTCCCTTCCGACCTGTGATTCTGTGAAATCATACTGCAGTAGTATTGTGAACTCCACAGGGAAATTCAAAGGTTTGTATGAAGTCATATCACCACCAGGCTATGAGGTTGTCAACAGCATCGTGGTTAGAAGTGCCTTGTCTCATCCACTAGATCTCAACTCACTGAAACAAGCCATGACAGACATCCCTTTCTAAATCTCTCTGCTTCAGCATGGGTATAAACCTGGGTCAAAACTATACAGCAAATGAGCAACCCATCACCACTACCCAGGCTCGAGGAGGCACAAGGCGCTGGTGTTCTAGCTTCAGAAACAGACCATCATCATGCTGGTTCCCAGCAACACTTACCTAGTTGTAGCTATATCATGAAGCAGAGTCATGCATCACCATTTAGCAAAGAACACACTGCCTGGGGTACAGTTACTGTCATCCCCACACTTGAGTCAGAGCCCCTTTCATCTGTGTATACAAAACAGACTTGAGTGGGTCTTATTTCAATACATTCTAAAAAATAATTCACCGAATTTTGAAAGGCAAGGTAAAAATCCTAATCAACTACTATGGATGAAACAAAGTCTTGGGAGAACTCTCTGCAGGGATTATTTTAATCACCAGCAGCTGCTTGCCCTTCCTTTCCTTTGTTGCCTTGCAAATGTCATTGAAATTGAAGAGTCTGAAGTCAACTGTACAAATGCCTTTACTCCCAGATTTTAACCCCTCCTTAGACAGAACAGGGGATGCCAGCAGACATTTCCACTATTCTTCTAAGGCAAGAGTAGCAATGCACTTGCTGAAAAGTAAGGACCAGGCATATCTCAAGTACGAACTATGGATAATCTTCACACATTGAAGACAGCAGACTTTGGACCTATTCAAGCAAAAACCACCAAGAACCAGCATGGAACAGAACAAAATAAAAAGGCGGGAGGAACCCAGTAGATGTTCTCTCCCTAAATTCAGAACAGATTGTGAAAAGATCAAACAAGTCAATTAGAAGAGGATGTTAATTAAAGCAGCTACCTTCCCATGAAAGAGAGGGTAGGCAGAAGTCCAGCCAGACTGGGGGTGTTCCCCAGTTTACTGCACTGTCACACATACGATACACTACAGAGCATGGTGCATATGGAGGCGCAGTACAGGCAGCTCATGGTTCCTAGCCACAGCAATGAAGTTTTGCGCTCTAACCTAAACATATTTATCACTAATATTTGTACAGATATGGTAGAGCAGGCCTGATGACCCAGAAGCTCCTAACAAAGAGGCTATCAGTGTGATAAAGGGAAACTGCTTCTTAGGTCTGTCCTTCCCACAGATTACAGAAATCCCCTTTACACTGTACACACCCAGCCGGGACAGGAGACTCAAAATAAGGGGATTGAATCCACAGGTATCAAGCTAGCTAGAATTACGGTGCCAGAAACAGCACAGGCATGGAAGCAAAGCAGGGATCAAGGAGTGATCTGGGGGAGCCACCCTCCTGCAAACCTGATCCCTTCCCAAGGCAGCCAAAAGAAATTATTCTGCAGAAGAGTCTGTGGAAACACGAGCAGATATAGCAGTCTAGGCAAGAATCAACAAGCTTTTTGTAAAAGAAAAACCACGCATCACACAACCACCCATGCGTCAAAACTTCTGAAACAGCCTAGAGTTCTGTGCCAACAAGCATATGGCTACTGTAAATCGTTTTCACACATCCTGCAATCCTGAAAGAGTCATGTGTGATAAAAAGTTAAAACCAGCGATAATTTAAGTTCAAGACAGATGAGAAGGCTTCATAATTATACGTTTACTGAGCAATAAAAGTTGAAGTTAAGCTAAGCTTGAAATAGTCTCTAATGCCAGTGAACTGTCTGTACTAAAAACAAACTCAGTGTTGTCATGTCAGCAAAAAGACTCTACACTTATCGTTCATGCTTTGAAAAAAGCCAGTTTGAAGCATGGTATTGTGCATATATCATGCACCGAAGTTATCAAGCTCCCAGCTTCCATATACTTTGCTTATTTCACATATCTTTTTCCCACTTAGAGTACCAAAGTCTGCAATGCTGCAAATCATTTGACCAAGTAATTATTTCCACACTGGTTAGGCACTCCTGGTTTACACAAACTTAAGTTATACACAAATACCTAACAACCACCACCTCCAAAACATACACACACCTTGCCTATGAAAGTCAAATTATCAGGACCAGCAGCAATTTCTTTAGCCACCACACACACACACGAAGTACAACTAGCAAATCACCCCAAACACCAAATTCTGCCATGCTTTTCACTGTTTTAACCTAATTCTAGATTCCACAAACTTTTCCACCTATGCTACCATTTTATATCCTCCATGAGTATGACACCATTAGGACAAGTATGCTCATTCAGAAGTAATATCACAAAGCAAGAGTAAAAGACCCCAGCACAACATGTTGGGGATCCTTCTGGCCCAGGAGCCAGGGAAAAGGGGGTCAAGGATGAAGTGGGTCTTGTCCACTCACACTTGAAGGATCCAGCATTCAGTATCTACTTCGAACACCAAGGAGGTTCAGCAAGCCTTACCTTTTCCTATGTAGCTTTGATAAGAAGTCAACAGAATTTTAGTAACTGTCATGTTTTGCTTGTATCACATTTGCTTGCCACAAAACACAGTCTTCAGCAGGCTGCATGCCTTCCCTCCACAGCAGAGATCCCTCCCTGTGCAAACACCACAAGCACCAAACCAGAAAACACTCAAGTTTTATTTCTGATGTACCATGATGTGTGGTCACTTTCGATACAATTAAAGAAAACACGCCAATTCCGTTCACCTAACAAGCCAAATAACTTTGCTGGTTATTTCTTACCAGCAGATCACTTTCTCCCAGCTGGCTGTTCCAGTGCAAAGCTGCAGGGCAGGTGCTCAGAGGCCGCAGAGGTGCTCTGTGCTGGAAGTCCCATGCTCCATGCCAAACAGCCCGCTTACACAAGCTACTCTTGTCCCTGCTGCTTCTGTCTCCCTGCACAGGGGACTTCTCAAGCCCTTAAGCCCTCTTAGCAGGGACCTTTCAATGCTGATCCACACATCAGAGCATGTTCCAACAGTCAGCACGATCAAAGCAAATTTGCCCCTGATGTTTGTTTGCTCTTCCCTTAGTCTCTGCTCTTCTTCCTTTTGGAGGCTTTTCCAGCCAGTCCTGATGCACTGTGGAGCAAGACAGACCCTGGAATTATGTGTTTGCCACAGAAGTTTGGCAGTGCTGCTACCAGATATCATGTTTCCCATAACACTCCTCCACAACAGAGCTCTGCTACTAAGCATAGCACCAACACCAAGCTGCAGATCCAGCCAGGAGGTTTCAGGATTTGCTCCTGGAAAGCTCTCTCACAGCACTGGCAAAAACTTGAGACTGAAAGGCATGCAAGGATGCTGGTTGTGTCACAGGAGAGGAGGAAAGGAGAAGGAGAGCTGTTAGAAAGAGCCAAGTGAAACCACAGCAGATTACTTAACCAACCTGATATCCCACCGATTGAGGTGGCAGGGAGTCTGCTGTCTTCCTCAGCCCTGCCGCTGGCTCTAGCTCATGGCAGAGTCCAAAACTCAGCAAATGAACAAAAGCTGTTCACCATTTTAGAGTTTTCTGCCAGGCTAGTACAGATGGGCTTATGGAGGAGTCCCACCAGCACCAGTCAGATTAGTGGGAAAGCACAGCAACATCTGCACCTGCAGCATCAGCCAGCCCATACATCTGTTTAAGCTACACTGAGACAACCTAACTCTCAAGCTACCTTCCCGGACTCTGCCATAGCCCCAACCAGAAACATCCCAGAATAACTGAAGAGTATTCCAGCAGTGAGGCAGAATGGGTTCCAGCAGTAGGGCACAGCATCTACTAGGGGATACAGAAAAGAAATGAGTGAAGAAAGGATTGGAGACTCCCAAACAATTCCAGTTCAACAGCTAATGAAAAAACTTTTATCAAAAATGTTCATCATCTCCCAGTAGGTCAAATTTCATCACTTAGTACCCCTGGTTGAGCTTAACTTTACAGAAAGCTTCCAAAAGCCGTGAAGAGTTCAGAAGGAAAATTCAGTTTCACACAAAATAAGAGGTTGTTGTACATGGCATGGTAGAGTCCCTGTCTCCCAGGAGGAGCACACTGTCCCAACCATGCTTTGCTCCTCAGAGAATAATGTTTTGGATGCACATGGCCTGGAACTAAAGAAATCCTTTCTTAATTAGCTTTGTACAGAAGCTAAGAAAAAAACATTCATACCGCAAGCTCTGCGTCCCAAGGCACCTGAGAAGCAGTGCTCAAGCGCAGGTTTCAGAGCAAACACTGCTTACTCATCTCCCCACTCCCACAACTTAATGAAGTGTTATGCTCCAAAGCAAAGCAATCAAGCTCCGACATTCCCCGCTTGCAGGCAGCTTCATTACACTGCCATTGCTCATGTGCTGGATCATAGCTCTAATCATTACCAGGCTCCCCCACCAAGGACTCTTGTTTCATTCAGCATAAACAGAGAACAATGCTCTAAACACTCAACCAGCTGATACTCATAATTGCCTTTGTTATTCAACAGGTAGGCTCATCACTCCAGTTTTCCATACTGAAAGCCACACAGTGCTCCTAAAGATCCTTCCCCAGGAGCATTTTCCTCCCGCTCTTTTGACAAGGCACACATGTCACATCACTCAGGGCACCTAGCCTCACCCAGGTGCAATAGGCATCTCATGCCCATAGTTAGGGGCATGAGCAGCACTGCTTTAATCCTGATTATGTAAATTCACACATTCCACCTCCAAACCAAAATAAGACGAGCATTGAAACAGGTGGGAAGCAGACTCAGCTATTTTTAACTCCAGTCAGCTATTCTATTTAGAGGCAGTAAAAATCAAATATCTCAAAGAAGCCGCCTCAGCCTGAACCACAAACCACAAGAAGTACAATTTTATTTTTAAGTCTTCCCTTCTTCCTTCAGGACAGTGGTGAGAGCCCTACTCTTCCCCCCCACCTGCCCCAATTTTTTAAGGATAGAGACAAAATAGACCTGGAATTACCTCTATCATGGCTGTCAAGTCTTGCAGATCAGAGCTATGGAGGCACAAGTACATTTAATATCAGTACTTCCAAAGAGTGCTGGACATTACACAGATAAACATGCCTGCAAGAGTTCTTGCACAACACCCAGCACTAGCCCCTCACTATTACAAGAAAAGGACTATCTTAACTTTTCACTTGCCTTACGTCCTCCTGTATTCCCACGCGATACTTGGAATCTCTTTTGTTACCTTGCAATGGCAAGGAGGGGGGCAGGATGTACCAAGGGACCCCTCATGCCAGCTGTGCAGTGCTATTACCCTGCAAGAGATTTCCTGAAAGCACCAAGTCTCCTGGACCTTGGCCATCAGTCCAGCTGCCTTCCTGACAAATGAAGTGCAATGGGGAAGTCTCCCTCAAAAGCAAAAGCAGCCTTAGCACTGGCAGCGTTCAGCCACTTCTAACAGCTGGGTTTGAAATAAAACACTGGAATTTTCTTCGGAAGATCTGCAGGGCTCCAACATAACACCCACAGTAAGAGGCAGGTAAAGAATGAGAGCCCTGAGCCAGGCAACTCCCTGCTGTTAAAATAAACCATTTCAGTTCTTCTCACACTTCAGTTAACCACAATCTGATTTCACCATCACTGCATCAATTTTATCACAGTACTACTCAAAACGTGAAAAAACCTACAACAAATGCTCAGTGACCATGCCCAGTCACCCCCTCCTTGGCCGTGTCCATCCTCTCTTCGTTACAACACTCAAGCTCACTGAAAAAGCTGTAGGTACCACACAGCTGCTGGGAAAACCCGATGGCAACCTGAGGCTCCCCAATGCTAGGGTGACAGCAATTAAAACACTGTTAGGACAGGTTCTAATGCAAGTTCATTATGTCAAACAACACATGCTGCACACAAGCTCTTGACTTGACACTGCTCACGAGGGCCAGAAGTCTAGATTTTAATACTTTAAGAGATCAGCATATGTCAGGAAAAAAAGCTGGACTTGCTACACTACTCATTCTCCAAATCACCCAAATAATATTATCTGTTGAAAACTTTCTGATTATTCAAAATAGCACATCCCATTACACTGGAGAGGCAAAAGTCACAGAAAGAGGCTAAATTCACTTAAGAAACAGCACTGCCTTTGTACACAGTGGGAATACGTGCAGATAAATCTAAAGCGTTAACGCATGTTAAGGTCTACAGCACAGCCCACAATGGCACCTTGCCAGCAGCACGACCCTGCGACAGATAATTAGGATATTGGCTCAGCAGGCCAGAAGACTTCTCCAGCCCTGTATGAGTTTCCCCCATGAGATCTGTTTTGCTGGATTCTCACCATCATGCACTGAACTCAGCAGGAAGAGCCTGTAGGTTATTTTTAGAGAATCCAAGAAATACCACGGTGCCCTGCTTCCATTTTGAGTCCTTCCCATACAGGAAGGGCTGCCCCCAAGATGCATGTCCAAAATAATCCCTACTCTCTATGCTACCCTGTGTTTCAGAAGGCTGTATTGAGCTGTGCTGCACAAGTAACAGCTAACAATCTACCACCGATTTTATGTCTTTTATAAAACACCCAAAAAAACCCACCCAATCAGAAGGCCCTCAACAATGAGTTTCAAAAGTTTCTTTAAGGAGGCCAGGTAGAGCACCCATCCTGTTACACTCAAACAGCTCTACTTATCTGTTTCACAGTTCTCAGATATGTGAATTATGGTTAAACTGGGTCAAGATTAACTATGGTTAATCTGGGTCAGCCAAAAAACACCAGTCAGGATGAGTCAACTGAAGCCTCAGTCATGAAGAGGTACCCACCAACAGCCTGACTATGAAATCAAAGAAATTCAAAAGAGCACAAGCAGCAAGAAGCTGAGTCCTCTCTCCTTGCACACTGTAGAACCAAAACATCCACCAAGTCCATCTGATGGATTGTACCCTCAAGCAACAAGACTGGGCAAGATGCACCAAATTCAAAATTCACAAGGATGCTGGTGAATTCAAGTCACAGGATAGCTGTGTGACAGGGGACTCACGGTAGGTGCTTCTGCTCTTGAACCCATCCATTGATACACAGCTCGGGAACCTGCTCACACACTGCTACAGCAAACCTTTCTTTTCCACCTCCAGGAAATTCACTGATGTCTGACAATCTAGCCTTTTCCGCATGTGTGGACAAAATAGGCTCTTAATTACAACGGCATTCGCTTCAGTACCTTGAAGCAGAGGCACTGAATAGAACTAAAGAAAGTACCATTTTTTCTAATCATTAGAAATAATAATAAAAAAATCACTTATCCTCAATTCTCAAAGGTCATAATGGCCAGGAAAGCTAGACAGATGTATTAGCATTTTTTCCACGTAAAACAACTGTCTGATCCAGTATTTGAGTACTTCAGTTCTACTTTAACAATATCCATCATCTGCATTCTAAATAAGCTTCCGTTTTTAACCAAAAGCAGCTTGATGCATGGAAAAAAGTTCTGTAGATAATGTTTTCCCATTTTTAAACATTTAAAAAGATAGAAACATTAAGATGCAAGCATTTAAATAATTACAGATCATATCAATTTAGTAAGGAAAAATACCAAGCTTAGCAATAAAAGCTAAAATTAGCCACAAAATAATATCACCAGACTAGAAAGCTCTAAAAGATTACTGGAGTGTTCAAGCAAGACTGAAATTATTCAAATCTAAGTTTCTTGCTTATTTAAATCCATCTGCCTGGGAGCCACACAAATTGTTGTGGTACATTGATTTCCCCAGCATCTGGTTCTCCTTTTGTAAGAGCCACGATAAGAAAAAGGAAAAGACCAGAAAGACAAGATGAAACTAGCTGATTCACAACATTGTTAGGCATTCCGCATTCAGACAAATTATACATCACAACATTAAACCAAGTTATAAATGTCTCAGCAAGTAAAGGCAGCTGGGCGCAGTGCCTCACGCCAGAGCTGCAAGGTGCAGCGCTCAGGCAGACCTCAGCACCAAAATCAGAAATGCCTTTTTTTCTTCTTGGAGACTAATGCAACACAGCACAGCTAGTGCACTTCAATTTACTTTACTACCTCATTTCTGCTATACTTCAGCAACGCACACCTAGATTTTATATGCGCAAGTGTATGAAACAGATTTTCAGTAAACCTACACTGTTAATGACTTCACTGATGTGAAAAATATAGTAGTGCTTCATTCCTGCCTGGCCAAAAGGTAGAGCATGCCATTCAAAAAGAAGTCTTATTGAAAAGCATGACATACTTGATTAAATAAATACTTAGACCATTTACCTAAAGAATTGCACTGACATAAATGGCACCTTGTTTTTAAGCTTGACAGAGAAGCAAGATAATGAAATCAAAAAACCCTAAAGGAGCGGCACACAGCAGTTTCCAAGACTTACCATTTGCTACAAGCTAACCACGCGGTCTTCAGCGAGAAAAGCCAGTTGAGCTTTTCTTCAGGACCAAATTTTTGTGCACACCAAATGAAAGTGATTGCTGTCTGTTCATTTCTCACAGGGGAGCTGCATTTCATATAAAAAGAGTTATCCAGAAACATTTACTATACACATCTGCACCAATAAGGAAATGAGTCATCAACCCACTGGCAGGCCTGATTCATAGCACACCACGCACTCGGGCTATTTAGGAATCTGTGTATAGAATACAGGGGAAGGAAGACACAAGCCGCAAGCCATTTTAAGAGACTAGATATAAAACAAATTTAAATGCTGGGTTTTTTTCCCTCCTTTGCCTGGGCATAATTTCTTCAAGAGCACAGGACCAGCATGGTATTAAACACAACCACAGAACTTTTCACCTGGATGAATCATAACATTTTCTTTGTATAACTGGAAGAAAAGCAAACTCTAATGTTTATTTTAACCCTGCATAAAATCACTTGGATTTTGTTCAACAGAAAAATCAACAGGAATAAGTCTTTACAGTCACTGCTAAAGCAAGGTTTCCGCAGGATTAGTTACAAACTACCAAATAAAAATTCTGCTTGCCATCAGAAAATGCAAACAAATGCCCTATTTCAGGACCAAACTGAGTACCTTTCTTCAGTTCACCACACTGATTAAAGGATTAAAACAAAGAAAACTGTACATTCATCTTTGTATTTAAGCTCTGCACTTCCTCATGAGGTTAGACTTGGGTTTAAATTAACCTTGGTCCCAGGAGAAGCCCAGGGCACCGAGCTGCAGCACCGTTCTCTGTAGGTACTGGGCTTCTCTGCCATAGAAACTTGGCTTTTAGTGCATTTTGTATTTCTGAGCGCTCCTTTCCAAAAAACGCTAGGGTTTTTCAGCTCAAACTGCTCAGCTCAATAGCTACATAGAGCCATTAAACCAAGCATTTTGCCTGAAAATTCTGACCATAAAGGTAATTCAGAGGATTTAAAATGATACCATGGTAAGCAGCCAGATCAGTAATAGTTTCCTTTAAGCCAAACAAAAAAATTATAGCTGACTCGTTTTGCACAGATGAGCAACTTTAAAAAAAGACATGTTTGATGCTGGATGTTAAAAGTGAGCTTAAAAGAGCTTTCTGGAAAGCAATGTTAGCAGAAAGATCTCTTACTGGTATGCAGGAGAGCCAGACATCTGCCCACAAATCCTTCCAATTACTGTTTCCGTAACTCCTACTTAAAAAGCTATGAATAAGGACAAGCTGTAATTAAAAAGCCTGAGCACACCTACAGCTTCTCTACTAATAACGACACAGAGAAAATAACGGGGGAGGGAGGGAGAGGGGAGAAAAGCAATAAGCCACACTACACCGCTGCTGCAGACAGCTCTGTACCAACACACAGCACAGCGCTCCACACAGTACCACCACTGAACAATTTTCACCTGTCAAAATACAGGAATTTAATCAACAATTGGACTGCTCTAGAAACAGCTGGTTATTCTTCCTCCTGATTATTTCTGACAAACAGCAAAATCAGCTACAAAGCTCAGAACACAGACCTAAAAGCCAGCCACCTGCACTAGACAGGGCAGGCTGGCAGGGCTGCAGGCAAGTACACAGGCAGCACTACTCCTTCTTACTATAACTTGAATTTTTTTATTATATCTAAAGAGAACTTCAGATTTTAAGCATTTAGTAAGCAACAATTCCCACTTGATAGAAAATATGCTAGTCTCTGGCGGTGGCCTGTATATAACTGTGCACTCATTGAAGCTACACACTAAAGCAAGGCTATTGAAGTCCAGTTGTGGCTGAAGAAATAAACATGATGATATAAATCTCTAGGCATTATCTGTTGTGCATTTCCATGACTGCAGAGACCAGTTTTCAGGATTACTTCCAGTATGCTGATGACAAAGCCCAGACAGTCCTCACTGCAGAACCTGGTAACACAGGAAGATTGTTTTGTCCTGACCCTTAAGCAGAATAAACATCTTCCCCAGCAGATAACACTTGAGAATAGGACTTGAAGAGTCATCTGTCCTTATCCAAGTGGCACAGGTACACGATGTGGTTTGCATGTCCACAAAAAGGCAGTGGCGTATTTCTGGGGACATTCAGGGAAAAAGCTGACAGCAGTAGCCTCAGGTAAGCAGCTTTCCACCAAGTGCGAGTGTGTAAATCCCTTGCATGCAGATTTCTATCTGAATGATAAGAAAAAAAACGTTGGGGCAGTGCAACTTTTGCAAAAATAAGGTGAGATCTGAGTGTTTTAAGCACAGGTCAAACACTGTAGCCAAAACCACCCATTTGGGTCTCCCACATCATCTTTGACTAGCCTTGAAGAGCTCTTACTCACGGTAAGAATTAACTCTCCTGGGTGAAAAAACTAGTCAACCTCCATACAATGGGAAAACTTAAAAATTTACCAAATAATTAATATGTGCATTTTATGATTACCATACAATACAGAGGAAGAGAAGAGGCTGGCGATATGATTGCCCCACGACAATTTTCAATGGAAGATAAAACACAGAATATCAGAGGTATTAAATGCAGCAAACGGATCTCCAGAAAAAAGTCAGACAGTTCCAAGCAATGCTCTGCACAGCAGGAGCATCCCTGATAGCGGTACACAAGTATCTGACACACTAGCAACAGATACTGCCTCTAATGGGGCACTATTTTTTCCTTTTCTTTAAGTGAAAATTAAACATTACCAAAATATCCACTGAAAATGAGCATTCAAAGCTACAGTGGTATTGTTTGGGGAAGAGCCTCTGTGTGACATCGCAAGAGTTTGAGGCATCTGAAAAATGAGAGCAGATGGAGAAGGAACCCAAGCAAAATCTTCTCCAGCAGCTATTCAACATTCAGATGCAATCCTTAGGGGTTTCCCCGCCCCCCCAATAAATGGGACTTGATTATACAGTTTTCTGTAAACTACTTTTGAACTCATATGGTGCAATAAGGAAGAGACAGGACTTCACACAGCAAGAGCAACGGTTTGTCTGTGTGTGCATTGTCGTAGGCTGCATTTTGAAAATACATAGCTCATGGTGAGTGCCAGGCTTCACACTAACACGAGTGGTTCACCACCTTTGCCCAGGCAATCTAGAGAGCAGAGCAATATATTACCTCCATCCTCATTGCCTTCAAAACAAGAAGCAAGGACAGAAAAGCCTTAGAGCAAATTAAGAACTGCCATGTTCAGACAATTTTCATTTAATCACAGGCCAGGCATTCCAAAAGCAACAGTTTCAGTCTTCCTGAAGCCCGCAAAACTGAGTTTAGTAAATTCAGGTTGACATTTCTAGCTATAACATAGCATCTACCAGATTACCTGAGGCAACCAGATTAACAAGGATATTTTTATAATGGACAATCTAGCAAATTACCAAATTAACCTTAACACTGAGGTCAAGAAGAGAAGATACTGTGGAATAACTTTAATCTGTTTCTGCAAAAGAAAACTTCTCTTGGTTTAGGGTTTATCTTGGAAAAAGGAAGAGCTAAAACAATTAACTCCAAAATAAAACACTCATGAAGTATTACACATAACTACATCAGCGTAACTGTACTGCAAAGAATCCCTGCTTCAACAAGCCTGTCATCTTCACACCTCTCAAGCTGCTGAAGCACCAACATTTCCTGTCACCTGCATTTAGAAGAGAACAACAGAATGATCACTACCACAACGCGCAGAGGGGCAATACAATTAACTGTCCATCTAAACCATCTCAGTGATAAAGAGCTTTGCATGCATCTGTATTACACAGCAAAAGCGTTTTGGTACTTTTTAGGTGTCAAAGTCATTCAGGTAAAGTCAATCACAACTCAGGAAGCAGATGAACAGCTGGTGAATTATAACATACATCAGTTGACCGTGTGAGAAAAAAAGAAAGCCAAAAAGTATCAAAACAAACCCAAACCACCTTCCCTGCTTCTCCCTAACAACTTCTGTAAGGAATTTTCTGCTAGTTTCTTGCTTTCCACCAAGCTGAAGCCTCTCACAGCAGCCTCACAGGTCAGTGCTGCTGGGGAGAAGGATGACACAGGGTAAGTGCGAGATTAACTTTGGTCAACCTGAGCTATCAGGGACATGCTCCCTCAGAACCAATCCCCAGGCCCAGCTCAACCTGAGAGCAGGCCAGAAGCTAGCAAAACTCTCTGTATTTTCTTCTCTACAGGACCAGCGAGATAATCAATCTGGCTTTTACCATAAGAAACCAAAGAAGGGCAGAAACCCACGAGGAAGTTATGCTTGCAGGCTGACAGAACAGCTTGGCTGACTCTCAAAAGAGTAATTTTATAAATAAAAAGATTCCCACTGTGCCAGAGTGGCTGCCAATTCTTCAGGCAAACTGAGTGAGAAATGACAGTGAATTATAGATTAATATCAGGAAATCTCAGGACTTATTCTGAAGTCTTCACCGAAATGCACACACCTTCCTGTGCTAGATACATTTTTCTAAAAATAAAAATAGCAGAGGCAAAAAAGCTAATTTATTCTTTCAGTTATATTTGTGATTACATTTTAGAGCTCAAGACTTGCAAACCCAGCATTTTGCAGGCACCCAAGTTGTTAGAGATGTGCAACCACCAACCACAAGGGAGCCCCTACACCAAACCACTGCGAGAAAGGCCATTTCACTCTGACTAAGCTCCCAGGCTTGCTACCACAAGTGCTAGCAACTGTAGTTTTTCACATATTTGCAAGTAATTTAAGACAAAGAAGGCTTCTGCCCATTTGAACTTGCAAAGCTGCTTCTCAAAGTACAAGCAATGCTACCCCTTTTCAGCAACGGTCCTACATCCAAACTCAAGTCACCGTTATTGCACAAGATAACGGCCTTCAGAAAATAAAGTTGTTCCACTTGTTCTTGCAAAACTGGGAAGAAAATGTATTATTAAAGCATATATTCTTCTCTTGCTTCCCAGTGAACCGTCCTTGACTGATTCCAGGCTCCCCGTTCCTAAAGAGCCACCAAACGAATATAACCTGCTGAACACAGCATCCGCAGCAGAAGGCAGATGAGAGCTCCACAGCTACATAAATAAAAATTGCTTCTGCAAACTAAGACTAATTGTGGCTTGCTTTTAGGGAAGGGGAAGTGGGTGCAATACGATTTGTCCAGTCTAAGGGGACAAACAATAACCCTGCTATTTTCAGCTCAGCAAGTTATCACAAGTGCTCAATTGGACTTCAGAACTGGAAGAAGAGATTCTGCATGGAAGTACCAGACACCCAGAATAGAAAAATTTCCCTGCACATTGCTTCAAAACCAGAGCAGACAACCACACAGACTTGGCACTAAGTTTGCTGACTTTCTGCAGTAAGATAACTTCTAAAACACCCAGGTAGTTTCTGGAAGACTTCAATGATTCTGCTGTGCAGCAAACCTTGTCAGAACAAGTGAGGTTTTACCAACGCAGATGGGACTCACCACTAGAAGCCAGTTCTTACTGCCCTTAGAGATAAGCAAATCGGAGTTAATCCATCAATTATTCAAACTGAAGCCATGATCCTTTTTCTCATCTTCTATTTAAAGTTTCCATGGAAGTAGGATTAGCAGAGTGATGCCTTACATTGTGAAGAGAGGAGAGCCAGGAAGGGTGCGTGATGTTCAGGCTTTACACAACAGCACAATAATGTAAGACGTTGTTCTGCTGAAATGCTTTAATTCTTGGAAGTATCTTCTGAAAAAGTGAAGTACCATCTGTGCAAGAACACCCCTGAATTTAGAAGTCACCAAGATTGGTTTTTCAGAAGTCTATCCTTTTAATTAGGCACATTAACAGCCTCCATGCTAATTTAAGCCACTTAAAAAAAAACAAACACCACCTAATTTTGCTACTACACTGCCCCAACCTAGTTATTACAAAATTTCAGGCAGATTCACTTCCAACCCCCTCCACTGCTGCAGTTTAGTGCCATTTAGGACTGACCACACGTGTTCCCACTGTCTTCACCGGAGCCAGCTCACAGGAGACTGGCTGACAGTGTGCTTTGGTAAGGCACACAAGCAGAGAGCTGACTCCATCCAAAAGCAAACAATTTCATTATTAACCCTCTGAACTTATACAACTAGAAGTCATTTTTCCTCCACCTTAAAATAGGCCCAATTTTGTTGCCAGTTTGATGTTTCAACATAATTCTCTTACAAAGCTTAAGTCTTAGTTGCATTTTGGAGAAAAGGGCTTTTGAGCACTTATTTGCTTCATTTTTTCCATTTCAAATTTGCTCAGTTGGCACAAAAGATCTTTCTCTTAACTGCAAACACTAGAAGAAACAAGCTGCAATCTGAAAATCAAGTGGGGTTTTATTGTACCTTATACAGCTTGTGCCAAAATGCATTACTAAATCAGCTGTTACAATCATTGGTAATAGGGAACATTGGCACAAAAACATCGAAGAGGAAAGATAAGATGTTTTGTGACATCAAATAAGCGGATGCCTCAAGGACAAAGGTACCACCTCGCTTTTTGACCAGACCTTTACTAATCATCTCTACCTGTTAGATCAAAGCTGTTTTCTACATATAGCTTGTACAGCATTTAATGAAAAACCAAATTTTAAGTAATGACAAGCATTAATAAATATGCTAATTTCTTAATTTAGTTGGCATTTGTAACACTGGTACAAATAAATTACTTCACAAAACACTGCAATTCCTCCAGGGAAACACTTGAAGTCGCTCATCTTGCCCCTTTTCACCACAGCCACTTTTAGTACACCAGGCAGTAAATTCACTCAAATGACTCCCTACAAGGGGCGCAAGTATCAACATCACAAAATTAAAATCTGTTCTCTTTAAGAGAGAAACAAAGGAGCCATTTCATAGCAGGTTGCAGAAGCTCTCTTCCTCCAGAGGCAACCTCTCTGCAGGCAGCAGCAAATGCAAAATAGACAGTGCTGGAGCTTTAACACATGCCAGGGATTTCCCAGTCTAACACATATTAGCACTTAGTATTTGCAATCCTGATCTCCAGCACCAAGCAGTTAATTTGCATGTTAATTAAAAACAGGTCACCAGAAAATTGCACCAGACAACCTTTCTGTATTGCCTAGAAAGGACAATGAAGCATCTCCATAAAGTCTATCTGCCTTTTTAGCACATTTCCATCTTTCTGTGAGCCACCCAGAAGTTCATTGTAAATCAAGGTGCTCCTTTTGTTGACTGAGAGCATACATTTCAACTACATGCAGATCTCAGATCACTAAAACAGGTTTAAGATCAGACATCTTTTGAGACTTGCAAAACAAATAAGTCTGAGCAACACTGGAGGAAATAATGGCAAATGAGTCTAACCAGAAAGTCTCCTTTTACCACAGTAGAGAACGAAACAGAATTAAGCCTGAAAGGAAAGCATAGGTAAACTATGCCAGAGAGAAAGCTTAGCAACTGCTTAAATTTGTGCAGCTCCCAAGTCTGCCTGTTCATCCACTTCTGCTCGCTGGTCACATTCACTGGCAATGGAAGGATTAAAAAAGGAGGAGGTGGTGAGGAAAGAAGGTGTTATGGACATTTTAGCTGCCTGGAAATGCACTCTGTAGCATCCTTTCTCTTTGAACCTTCTTTTATACACCAATACTTATAGTATTATGCTTAAACCAAACACACCTTCAGCTTAGTTTTAGAGGTCTTATGTTGCCAAGTCTGACAAAACTGAATTATTGCTGGTGTTTCTCATACATGAGACTCACAGGCACCTCAACTTTTGGGAATCCATTTTCTCCAGAACCTCCAAGACTGACGACTTGAAGTTATTAGACAATAACCACATGGTTTAAAAACAGAGAGCAATACTATTACAAGGCTATACCTCAGCTTATCGCTACATTGTACTTTCAATTTTCTGTTGTTATTGCAAAGTCATACGCAACAGACTTAAGACTTCCAGATATTATGCTTCACACACATCTTACATGCTTTAAGAGGCTCTCTGAAGGGAAAGAGACTTGTTCAAGAAGTCTCACCCAGCTCCTTGTCCACATTTACCATTTCGCCTTTGGGACTTGCTAGATCTTGCCTGCCGCTCTGGAGACCAAACAAGCTGAAGCATGGCAGTTCAAACAGGGCTTAAGGATCCACCCTGCTCCACTCTTTACACATCCCTTATCAGTCTCCAGCTCTTTGTTCATGCTGACACCCTGAACACCATCGCAAATGCAACGGTTTAACTTGAGCAGTGTCGCTCCTCAATGGTTGATCAAAGGTTGGGGTCTACCCCACAACCTCCAGCTCAATCAGTAATTCAGCAGTACACAGCTCACTCCTGCAAGCAGCTCAACTGGCATAACTTAGCACACAGCAACAAGCTGTGGCACAGGAGGCTCCTCGTACACCAACAAAGCAAGCATTTAATGTAAACACATTCTAGTTGAATGAACTAAAGCTCCAAATATGTGGTCCAGGATATCCTTGCAGGAGAATGTAAAGCAGCTGTGAGATCAAGAAAAGGATTTTAATCAGCTCAGCTGGCTGCAAGGTTCTCTTTAAGAAGCAACAGCTTTTGAACTACTTGCAGACAACTTGCAAAGGGGTCCGCATACAGCAACGCGTCCAGACATCTGATTTTAACACAGAATTAAGCATATTTCTGAGCACAGCCATCAATATACCAAGCTGTGGACCACCAGCGGTGTTGCCTCTAATAACATGTACATAAATGAATACAACTGCCAGTAGCTGACCCAGTAAAAATACTGTATTTGTTTCAAGTACCTAGGAGGTTCAGGAAAACTTAAAATTCAGTTATGTTATTAGCCAGACAACTACAGAAAATTAAGCAGTAAAGGATGAAAACCTGGTACTATTACAGTGTTAACTCATCACTTTTGCTCCTACAGAGTTTGAACAGTTATGGCCTTTTCTACATGCTTCTTAGGATGACATCAGCCAGACACATGATTTTTCACCAGCCAGCTGTGCAGTTGGAAATCCAAGCAGACACCAAGTTACACAGGGAGAAAATCCTTCAGCCAGTACATGGGATCTGCACTAGAATTCACTGCAAACTACAGAACATGTTTGCTTATTCTCAAAGATTTGCCAGTATATTTATAGCTTTGATATGGTCCCACAGCTGTACAGCAGTTTCTTTTCCTTTAGCACAGCCAGACCACCTAGGAGAAAAGGGTATCAACAAAAAAAATAACCAAGTAAGCCCAGTGATTAGAAACCCTGTCCATATTTGATCACCACTTTCTTGCCAGAGACTAACTACAAGATCTCAGGAAAGAATCACTGTGATTACAATCATGTACTGATGCTGTTCAGCAAAGGCTCTGTAAAGGCCACAAGCCAGACCAGCTATGCCTTGTACAAGCATGGAAAGCACTGAACAGTGATAATTGTCAAATAATTATTTGTTAGAGTTCTGCAGAGAAAAACATCTGCCACTGACCCGCTGTTAAGGTTAGATATTGCTCTTTTATACCCACCACTGGATGAAAAGTTTCATTCCAGTTGATACCCCTTGCCCACCCCTGCCTTTTTATACCACTAAGGTCATTTTTAGTATGGGAACATGAGCCATCATCTGAAGCCACCCTCAGAGTACACAGCACTGACTTGCTAGTTAATTTTATCTCTAGTCATGTTTGAACAACCTCTTGATAACATAACAGGGATTTCTTCCTTTTTTAAAAAAGAGCTGTATCAACAATGAAACAAAGCAGACAAGAGTTAGGCACAAAAGCAACAGCATTAAATGAAAGACAGAACACTGAAAAGGAGCTCTACAATTACAATGAAGCATAAAACACTGTCTTACCCCCTCATTTCTGAAGGAATATGGAGAATGAAGTTGGTTGGCTATTTTTCAATCTTGCGATCTTTCTGAAAACTTCAGTGAAACAGTATGCTAACGTAACATTACACAACCACTGCTTTCAGATAACACAGGATGGAGGACCTCAAATGTATGAAAAAGATGTCTTCAGCTTTCTGTAAGAGGGGGAAGAGCTGCATTCTGCCCCAGAAAATCCCATGATTTCCATGTTCTCTCTTAACCCCATTTGCTAACTGCCTCCTCCAGGGACTGCTCTCTTACAAAATTCAAGACCCAGCTGGGCTCTGGTTTCTCTAGCTGCAAGTGACAACGTCCCTCTCAAGGCTTCTACCAAGTTAACAAATTTTTGGGGTCTAATAAAAGAGCTTTTAAGCAGACTGCTCATACCTCAGAAACCAGCTCCTCAAACTGCCTGCTAGTTTCAATTCTGAGTATCTCCAGGGCAAAGCATCTGTTCATTCAGCCCATTACCACTAAATCATGTCAGTGGGAGCTCATGGGGGTTTATAATCTTCAGCAAGACCTACAACTTGGGGTCTGTGGGGGTTTTTTTAAGTTAACACCACCTGATATTCATTTATACAGTGAATGCTCTACTGCAGATTCCCTTAACAAGACCACCAAGCTCCTCACTTTCTTTTTACAAGTCACATGCTTCTTCTCATACCCCCTTGACACTCAAGTATAGGAAGAGGGCGAGCCTTCAAGTGGTACAGCAATTGTGCATCTGACAGGCTACCTAAGGCCTTTGCGTGCACAGTCATTCCCTCACTATGGAAGTCAGAGCAAGCTGCAGAGATACTTTTCCATTGCTACAATCAGCATTGCTACCAACAGAGAGCAGAAGCTGCAATGGATTGAACATACAAGAATAAAAGCCATCTGTCTGACAGACTTGGCATTTCTCACTGAATACTGCAAAGAACTCATGAAACAAAACTCTGAGATGGTGTTGCAGGTTGTTTGCGAAAGGGGTACCTTTCCTAATCTTGGTTATGCTTTCATTATCCATTTGCACACACAAAGAACAATATATTAACTAGAGCAAAACTATTGCGTGTTCAATTAGCTCAATCAGAAAAAGGCTTAACATATTCCAACTTCCTTAATATGAACCAATTTAAAGACAGTACTTTAACCCTTAAGGGTAAGGCTGCCTGCCTGACATTTTTATTTAATATTGAGTCCACTGACATTCATACATAACATCCTGGAGAAAACCAAGTTTCTGAGGTAACATAAGAGGTGCTCCTTATATAGGTCACTTTAAGAACACGGATACACCAGCAAGTATTTAGAACTCTTTCCTCTTTTATAAAACCACATACACCTGCCTTGTCTAGTCTACACCAACATTTGAAACAGATTCTTACCCTAAAGCAAAAAACAGACCACATTAAAGCAACCCAACTAATTGTCCCACACATTTCAATAGTAAAGATTATTCTAAAAATTCGTGTTCTCTTACTATCTGCTCTCTCGAGCCCATTTATTCAACTGCACTTCCCATCAAAACTTCACAGTTATTACTTTTGGAAGCACTTAAGTCTTCAGCTTTAATTTAGAGATGGCCTCCAAATATATGAAGCCCTGGTGAACTAGAACTCTACAAACCAAGTGCCTCCAGTTGTTTTGATTATATGCAGAAGATTATATATGTGTCTCAAAGATTTAAAAAAAATTCTGCAAGCAGTTTGAGGTCTCCTGGGTATTGATCAAGAACTTAAGAGAGTAATTAGTGAAGGTTCATTAAAACATGTTTCCATTAGCCTCCCCAGATATCTAATCTGAATTCATTTACACAGCCATGTGCCACAGGTGCAAAATTTTAACCCCCTTAAGCCCAGTTTCCCATAATATGGACACCTTTTCCCATCAAGGCTTCACCAAGTCCTTACCCTATTTCTGTTACATGGAACTGAAATATTTTCTGACTGTCAGCGTCAAGCTCCTCCAAAGGGTCTTAACTTGCAACTTCAGCCACCAAGGTTCTACCTGGATGAGATGACACTGTTCAAGTCTCTCCAAGGATGAGCATACATAAAGCTACTCCCAAACACCACCATTTACAGCCAAACATGCTGAAACCGCTCCTGTTTTCCCTGTACAAGAACTGCTCCATGTTTTGTTCAGCCACCCTAGCCAGTGGAGCAGCAGCCTTCAGCAGCGGAGCAGACAACTGTTAGAAACTTATTTCTCCCAGATTTAATTTGCTTCTGTGAGTCAAATCAGTGCTCACTTCATCACCTGCCTAGACCTCCAACTATTACCCATCACCATGATTTATGTTAATAACATGCAGTGTATGATATGCAGTGCATAATCATAAAATAATCCCTCAGCTTTACCTCCCTATGTATGGATGCTCATGCTAACATGGTCTTTTAGAGCATCTTTCTCTATCCCATCAGCTGAGACTCTTAACCAGAGCAGTGAGCACCCGAAGCAGCCTTACCTAGACAGGAAGTCATCACACTTCAGCCTCTCCGAAAAACAATCTTCCTAGGAGTATGACAAAGCATGACAGAAAAAAACAAGACATGGATTTTCAGAGAATGCTCCCCTCTGAAGTACTCTGCTGAGGTTTTAACACATCGCAAAGACAGCATAAAAAGTGGGACAAGAGCTAGATATCAAGGGTTAGCTGAGGCATGCAAGCCTCCAGGGAATGCTGACCTTACAAACAAGACATCTGCAAGAGCATAAAAAAAGCCTCCAGGAAAGATTCGTTAGAACCTTTTAATCATCTTCCCCTGACACACAATAAACAAAATGCTTGGTTCAGAGAGGTAAAGCATAAATGTACCTATAATTAGCCCATACTACTACTGTCATTACTGAATGCCACAGTGTGCAGGGTTAATGAGGATAAACTAAATTTTCTATCAGCTGAAACACATGCTATCTCCTCCTCCCCCAAACCAGCCAAATACAACCCTGAGATAATCCCTTCTTCAAAATGAGCATTAAAACAGAAAAGCTCTGTAACCTAACAGCTTGGAAACAAATGAGGCAAATCAACTACAGTAAGATCTTAGGGTGCAGGAGTTGCATCTAGCACTTGAAAGCTGTACTAAATATGCACTGGTTTATCCAGAGAATTCACTGCCAGCAAGAGCTGACCAACCCATCCAGAAACCGTTATGTTGGAATATTTCTGAATGAGTGACCAGACAGGCCAGCTTATTCCATAAGAGCCTCTTCTTTTTAATAAAGAAATCCAAGCTATAGCTTATGGGAAAAGGTAAATCCAGACTCCTCATGCAGCAATTCAGCTGTAGCTATTGACATACCTCTAGCATATATACCCCACCTGCTGCAGATTTCACTACTCTATCGGACAGGCTAACATGCCCCTTCACACCATTCCCAGAGCCACTGTCTCTCACATCTGCTCTAGCACTGCCCCAAATTTACAGCATAAACTATTTGAAACACCCACTAAAATCACTGTTTGGGACATGGGTACCTCAACACCGAGTAAATGGTAAAACAGTCTAAATGAAGTCAACTGGGGAATCTTTTTTTTAAAAAAAAAAAAAAACAAAAACAAAACCAAAAGAAACAGCAGATCACTCACAATTTGTTAAACATTTCAGAGAAAATTTCAGCTTAGGTTCAGCTTAGGACATTTTGTAAAATTTCAAACACCTTGTAAAAAATTAGACCCCAATCATATAGATAACAAGCAGTCAACTACGACACATCCATGTAAGAGGTGTGCATCATTTTAGTTCTGCACTCAATTTAGTTATGGTTGATCAAGCCTGACACACACCAAGATTTAAAGCTATTAAGCTTAAATTTACATTGAGACCCCACATACCCCACCCACCCAACCAAACTCTGAACACAAAGCAACCCTGAGGGGCCAGAAGCACAGCCCCCAAGCTCCCTTCATCCTAAAACTGTTTCATGTTATGTCATGTTATTGAAATGCAAGTGCGACTGACAGGCCTCCCTTTCCACTCCACCAGCATCTCCCCAGGGAGAAAGAGTTATTTTGATAACTTTTATCTGTTGTTTTCCTCAATAAGCACTTCCTTCTCAACAGCAATGGCAAGTTTTATTGATAAGAATATGCAACTGCGTCCAGTCTTACAGCCAAGGGTTAAGAGAGCACTGCAATACTCGAAGGCTCGAACAGTATTCATCATACACATACCTCAGGCTCTTACACTCCCAAGCAGATCCACAGCTTGTTGCACATTACATGTGACTTCACAAACATGTCTTGCAAAGTTTCTCTCGTGCATCACCTAGATAATTTCAGGACAAGCCACCTAGGCCCCTTCCCTCCTCCACAACTGCTCCCAGGGTCTCTGTCACATTAAGAGGAGGAGTTCCAGTGTTCATGAAGGATGAATGCCTAGTGCAATCAAATCCAGCATATTTACCAGGCACGTGAACACCAAATCTAAGAACAAATAAGCTCTTCAGGGCAGTAGTATCTTACTCCAGATCACACTTCTCTTTGAAGAGCGCCTTAGGCATTTTACTACAGAAATAGCATATTGTTGTTCTTGCAGTTCTAGGATTCATTTTTGACTAAAGCAAGTCACAGATTTGCTCCAGAAGAAGGACGAAGCAGCATTTCAATCCCGCACAATATTTTTAAGACTCAGATGCTACAGGCAAAAGAAACTTCCATATTTTTCACAGAACACTTGCCATGGGTTAGAGCTAGCAATAGACAGTAAGAAAGGATGTGAAACACCAGGTAACTCAGATCTATGCTCAATGCACTGTTACCTTTTGATATAGCAAGTCTTGCCAGTAAATGTTAAATGCATTCTTTTTTTTTTGTAAGGAAGAATATAGCTATTTCTCATTCAGGTGAGAGATTAATTTTAAAAAAAGCAACTTGTTCACCATTAAGAGATGCTACTCATTCCCAAGATTATACAGGTAAAGTTCAAGTGTTATGGAACATGTGATGCTGAAAAGCAAAAAAACCCACCTCACCTCTGCTCATGGCACTGACTTGCTGTTTTCCCATGCTTTCAGCCTGTATACTATTCTGCTGTTGCCAAGTACCGTAGCTGCAGAAACCAAAGCAGAGTTATTTTAACCAGCAGCTCCCAAAGCAACACAGGATCGTAACACAGGTTCTCATCCAGGTCCAGCCCAAGATATGTCATCAACCTCAGATGCTCATCAGATTTACAGACCTTTCTCAGCTTAGACAGCCAGACCCAGAAAAGAAAAAATGCAAGCAACCCAGTAAGACAAAAAACAGACAAGGCTGCAAATTAAGAGTGTATCCATGGGGGTATCTCTACAGGAATGGCAATCGACATGGAAGAACTTCTTCTCCCCCTTGCAGCAGGGCTGTATAGTAGTCCTCAGAACAAGATGCAAGATATGCTTTACTAAGGCAGCCGCTAATAACTACCACTACATGGAACCTCACGATACAAAGGATTTTTACCCTTTCCAAGTCACAGGTATTCTGGAAGATTCACCTGATCACATACCTCTTCCAGGGAAAGGCAACTTCTTTCTACTGTTACCACATCCAACCAAAAACATCGAACTTCAAGATAAATCCTTCCATGGTAAAAATCCCAGCAACATGCCATGCAATCCAAGAAGAGGTTCTGAGAGAAACCTCTTACCTGCTTCTCTATGAAAGCAATCATTCTTTCCAGCTACTGTATTCACTGTCATCAGGCCAATTCTGTGATTTTATCAGTATCATGGAACATTACAGTCTATTTCTAGGAAAATAAGTACTTTCCACACAAGAACAAGCTAGAACAATAGTTCCTGTACCTTGCCCTGGAAATTAAGATTACTTGGCTAGCATACCTTTGGTTTGACATTTGAATCATAAGGGATATGAAAAATTCCATGTTAAAAAGTAACCAGCCAAACAAGAGGACTGTCCACCTTGACTATTAATGAGTATCTGGGCATGCAGCCATCAACACAAGCCTACTGCTCTAGTATCCCACAAGTAGTAAGAGTCCCAGCTGGGAAGCACTGGCAAAGAGCACTGCCTGCCTGAGACTGGATCCTCTCAGCTTCTGCACATCATCATCTAGAAGCAGAGAGGAGAATAACCCTGCCATCATCACCCCTCCCTTGGTTTCCAGGTGACTTGATGACTGGGAAAGTGGTCGTGCCATTCAATTCTCCATCTACCTCAGCCTCTTCCTATAAAGATGCCAATCTACTGACAACACATGTGGCTCACCTGTCCGTATGGTTTCAGATTCACCAGCGTACACAGAAGGAATCTCACTACTGAAGTCCTAGATTCACATCTGATCACGTAGTAAAACATACCCAAAATAGCACTACCAAGGGATAGGACCAAAATTGATGAACTTACTGTAGAGGGCAGAACAAAACAGTGAGCTCTGTAAATATGGAAGCAAACACCACTGTACTCATGCTGCCCATATTTTACTCATGTGCAATGTTTTGACAGCTCTGAGGCATTATTATAGATACCTTTCAAAGACAACCTCTTGAATAACTTTATTTTATAGCTTCTAATGCTACAAAAAGTGTGCAACATATAAAGACCTTACAGAAAACCATGCCAAACCCCAAAAAGGACTGTTCAGAAGTACTTTCAGCAACATGGTTCCCAAGGTAGTGAACTGTAATATCAGCCAGGCTCCACAAGTTTATTTTAAATGGTTCCTAAGAACAGAAGTTCAGTTGGGACAGACTCTTCTAGTCCAATTTAAGATCAGAATAATCAAGGTATATGAAATAATAATCTGCCTTAAACATGAGCCAATAACGTTTTTGATATATAAGATATAATATAACGCTGCAAGATATTTGAAAAGTCATGCAAGTCAGGTGAAGTCCCTGGTGACTGGAAAGAGGGAGACATTGCACCCATTTTTAAAAACGGCAGCAAGGAGGACCCAAGGAACTACCGACCTGTCAGCATCCCCTCTGTGCCTGGGACGATGATGGAACAGGCCCCCCTAGAAGTTATGCTAAAGCACATGGAGGTGATTCGAGGCAGCCAGCATGGCTTCACCAAGGGCAAGTCCTGCCTGACCAACCTAGTGGCCTTCTGTGATGGGGTGACTGCATCAGTGGACAAGGGAACAGCTTCAAATGTAATCTGTCTGGACTTCTGTAAGGCCTTTGACATGGGCACCCACAACATCCTTCTCTCTAAACTGGAGAGAGATAGATTTGATGGAGACTGTTTGGTGGATGAGGAATTTGTTGGACAGTTGCATCCAGAAGGTAGCGTCAACAGCTCAATGTCCAGATGGAGATCAGGAAGAAGTGGTGTCCCTCAGGGGTCCTGACTGGGACCAGTACTGTTTAATATTTTCATCAATGACAAACAGGGGGATCACGAGCACCCTCAGCAGGTTTGCAGATGACACCAAGCTGAGGGGTGTGGTTAACATGCCCAAGGGACAGGATGCCATCCAGAGGGACCTGGACAAGCTGGAAAAGTGGGCCTGCGTGAACCTCATGAGGTTCAACGAGGCCAAGTGCAGGGTCCTGCACCTGGGTCAGGGCAACACCCGATATCAGTACATGCTGGGGCATGAAGGGATTGAGAGCAGCCCTGTGGAGAAGGACTTGGGGGTACTGGTGGACAAAAAGCTGGACATGAGCTGGCAGTGTGCGCTCACAGCCCAGAAAGCCAACCATATCCTGGGCTGAATCACAAGAAGCATGGCTAGCAGGTTGAGGAAGGTGATTCAGCCCCTCTACTCCGTGCTGGCAAGATCCCCCTGCAGTTCTGCATCCAGCTCTGGAGCCCTCAGCACAGGACAGACATGGACCTGTTGGAACAGGTCCAGAGGAAGCCACAAAAGTGATCCAAGGGCTGGAGCACCTCTCCTCTGAGGAAAGGCTGAGAGGGTTGGGGTTGTTCAGCCTGGAGAAGAGAAGACACTGGGAAGGCCTCATTGCAGCCTTTCAGTACTTAAAGGGGTCTTACAAGAAAGATGGGGACAGACTTTTTAGCAGGGCCTGTAGCGATAGGACAAGGGGTAATGGTTTTAAACTAAGAGAGAGAAGATTCAGACTAGATATAAGGAAGAAATTTGTTACAGTCAGGGTGGTGAAACAGTGGCATTGGCTGTCCAGAGAGCTGATAGATACCCCACCCATGGAAACATTCAAGGCCAGGTTGGATGGGGCTCTGAGCAACCTGATCTAGTTGAAGATGTCCCTGCTCGCTGCAGGGGGCTTGGACTAGATGACCTTTAAAAAGGTCCCTTCCAACCCAAACTATTCTATGATATACAAAGATTTTCTAACAGGCTATAAACTACTCTGCTACCTTGCTCTTAACATCTTCCTTTTTTACCATTCTGCTTGAATGGCACAGTATCAGAGGGGCTCCCCCCCCAGAACTGTGATCTCAAACAGAATCCCAATTCCAAATCAGTGGTCCCACTAGGCAATACAGCAATTATTACAGTCAGAGATCAAACGCCACAGGCTGCCACATTATTTAAATTTATTCATGACATACAACAGGTTTTTGCCTGTTTCAGCCACTTCAGACAACACACTGGCTAATACATCTGTGGTGAGCCAACCATCAGCAGGTAAGGTAACTGGAGCACTGACTCTCACCTTCTAACTACACAACACAGAAATCCAGGTTCAACACTCCTCCAACTGTATCCCAGCATCACACAGCCTACCTGAACTCTCCAGTATTCTTAGGAAGTTTTCAGAAATTGCAAGTATTCTGAGTTTAAGATACTGTGAACCTAATGAGCAAAACAGACATTAGAAGACAACAGTTATGAAATAATCTTTGAGGGCATCAAAGTCACTATGGAATGGCTCAAGGGAGGGAAGTATTTGGGGAAATTAGTTTGGGAAGAGCTGACATAAAAAGTGAAGAATTTAAATTCCATCAGCACTTTCCTAGAAGAACAAGTTTAGACTATGGTTTTATACAACAGGAGGCTGGAAGAGTTCACAAATGCCTGGAGGAGGGGAGGGAAACAAAAGACTGTTGTATGCTCTTCCCCTTTGTGTAGGCCTTACCAGTGAGCTGCTCATAGAAAGGAAGCCAATGTAGCCTCAGAGAACATGAAAGGGTTTTGATGTGGACAAGCTCAAGCCACACTGCCAAGTACCTGAGCTAGAGCAAACTCCACGAATAATGCAGGGAAGTCAGCCCTATGCATCAACACTATGTCTGGGGTCAGAGATGAGAATATTATCAGTGATGGTTCACCATGTTCAGTGCCTGCTAAAGCACAGGTCATGAAGCAAAAATATGAAACACAGGAAGGCTTTGTTTGTGTTTGGCTAGGAAAGTGCAGAATCACATCCCTCCTACAACTAAGATTTCATACATATACTTTTAGCTAAAGCTATTAACAACATTAGAATGAGCACACAGATTTAGAGCTGCAGTTCAGTTGAGGGAAAAGTATGTTCCCTAGTACCACATCTTCCCAGATGATGCTGTTATTTGTTACCATTGGGATCCCTAGAGACAGGACAAGCATTTGCCACTGGAGTTTAATAAAAATGCAGGGAAGACTTACACCATAGACTAGAGTTTCAGCTTTTTCTTTTTCAGCTTTAAAATATAATGTTGCTTCAAATGACTACTCAGAAACAAAATAAGTGAAGATGGCCACTGATCACTGCCTGGAAACCATTAGTTAAAGAAGTGATGTTACTACATTAACAAGATCTTTGACTTCTGCTGCAGATAGTGACTCAAACAGTTCCATGTTCCCCAGCAGCGACCACTGTTAAGAATTTTCTAACCTGTACTTCCCTCCAGCAAGCACTGACCTGGTATGTCTGCTTTTTAGGCAGGGATTCAGCAGGAGTTACAGAAACTTCATCTCACTCTTTTACGCAGAAAAAACCATACCATTAAGGTTGCCATAAGAAATCTCCCATTCAAATGACACTTTACAGCACCCTGAGTTTCTCCAGTTCCATGCTGACTAAAAAGATTTTTCCCCTGTGTTGTTCTACACTTTTCAGTAAGAACACAGTTCTGGTTACCAGCTATAACACAGATTTTTCCACACTTCAGTGACACCACCTGCAACATATGTATATTACTGAAAAGCAGACCAAACCTTTGGCCTGAAGACTGGCAGCAAGAAAGACTGCATTAGCATACTTGTTGCTTATAGAGTCCACTCTCAGACTTCAGTAAGGTAAGATAGATGTCACCATGAATTTCAGTAGCTGTGTTATGGTGAAATACGCAGCATCTCACCCCTCACGTGTCTCAAATATTTACACACCAAATATACGGTGCTCAGAGCATCAGTTCAAAAGTAACAAAAAAAGCAGCAGGGTCAACACAATATCAAGCATTTAATATTGTTATTCACATATGACAAGTAAAACTCACGGTCAACAGTTCTCTCCACCTGCGTTTACTCAGAACCTTGTATCAGAACGAGCAGAGACCAGATTTTGACTAGCCAGTCTGAATTCAACAATAAGAGGATCACATTAATATCAATTTGTTTAAATCACTATGAACATGGTTTAATGACTGCAGTCTCACGAACAATTCATGTTGTAAATTATGACAACCATGATGTTGCAGTGATTTTACTTTAAGGTGGTTAGTTTTTCTCATTTTATGACATGTAGATAGGCCACACAGACACTGACATAAGCAAAAAAAACCAATTTGATAATGAAAGAGCTTACTGTAAGCTTCATCCAGATCTTATTTCACCTCAGCTGAGAACAGCAACAAAAGTTGACTCAGCTCAAATCAAGCCTGGACTACTACAGAAAGTCTACAAGCCAAGCAGGTTTTTGGTTTTTGTGGGATTGTGTTTTGTTTAAATTATATCGAAACTTTTTGTAGGGCAGTTACTTCAACACTTAAAAGAATGCATGCTCTACTGAGTTTGTTTTGCAGTTCACTTGGTGGAAAGTATTTTACCCTGCATTAACACAACATTCTAGAAAACAAAATCTCAATTAGCAAACTACTGAGCATGATGAAGGCTGATGAGCCTCATGTTAAGATTCAAGGGGTCTAGAGAGCAACCTTGCCACCAGACTAAGCCAGGCTTTTTTTTTTTTTTTATAAGCAAGCAACAGTATATTTGCCTGAATGATTTTGCATAGCAGTGCTGGGGTAGCTATTTGTTATTAACCTACCCTGGTACATATAAGTAATTATATCAACATAACCAGCTGCATTCTCTAGAAGAAACTCAAAACTCCTGAGAATCAAATAAGGAAGCTACAAGAAATTTTTCACAAAAAAAAAAGCATGCAGTTCTACCACTAACTGCAAAAGAGTGAAATACTTCAGGCATGTAGAGAAACCATGAATACTTACTACATTAAATACTACCTTTTCGCCACCTCAGCAGTTCTTATGCTTTGTTTCTGACAAAGGTGCAAATAACAAATGCAGCAAATATACATTCCCATCCCACACAATTAACATTCATTTGTCCCTATGTTGTTCCCTGGCAAAAGATATCTTAGATGCATACCATTAGTTATAAGCCACAGCACTGAATAATAATACATACATCAAATGTATAGTTTGAGTTAAGGCAAGATTTTAAACATTACAACCAAGTAATGCACTCTAATGCAAACACACGAAATCTAAGCTCAAAGCTGTAAGAGCCACTAGATACACTTATCCAAAGGAAAAAAAATAAACTCATGCACTACACCCCCAAAAAGAAGGCATGGAGAAAACAGACACCTCTAACTACTGAAGGAAATCCCTCAGCTCAGAGCTGCAGTCATTCAGACACCAGCATGCCAGGACACAGCTTTTATGAATGCCACCTCTGCTCAGGTGTAGAACAGTATGGGTTTTCATCTACTGTCTTGATGACGAGATGTCGCAATTATGCTACAAGCTGGTACCTGGGGAAGGGAGGATCTCTGCTTTGGGAACTGATAAACTGAACACCCAGAAACTGGAAGTATCCCATAATGACAAAAAAATTATCAACAGAACTGGAATTTTTTTAGCACCATAGCAACCAACTTCATAGACCTTAAAACTAAATCAGTCAGAAGATCAAGAAAACTGTTAAGATTTCAGATAAAAAGGCAATTACCTAGACCTTTTATTCATCCAATTCTTTAGGGTTTATTATTAGGAAGAACAATTGTAAAGCTTTTTCAAAGTAAGTGTACATTTTCCAAAGACCAAAAGCAGAGCTCACTGAGAAAGTGGTGCTCACATGCAGGAAAGCCACACTATAAAGAACATCCAGACATTATCTCTATGCTAGACAATAAAGACAGCACATCATTTGCCTAGAATAATCTTTCCTCAAGTGATTCCATTCCAACCATGACAACCCAAAGCAGCACTAGAGCTAGAGATCTCCTTTCCTCCAACACCAGGGAGGAGAGGATGCAAGTGAGGAAAACACAATCTAGTGTAGCTGTCTACTGTCACAACTGACCAAGTCTTTGCTTTTCAACATACTCAGCTATCTGACTCAGTAAATCACCTCCCCATAACCAGACCTCTACATAACAGCTTTCCCAGTTCATCCTGAGCCAAGCTCAGACTGCACAGCCTGCATCAAACTTCTCCCCTTGTATTTGTGTTCCTTTTCTCCTCGGTATTCAGAGCTGCAACAGGCCAGCAGCACCAGCCCACTAGAGGAAGCAACCATGTAAGATAATCCCTTTTATTACGCATTTAAAAAACCCACCACCAAACAAACAAGAAAACCCACCATCACTCCCCCCAAAAAAACCCTCAAGTAACTGAGATACGCAGAAATGCAACAACTGTTAAGATCGCTAAGGATATGGAAAACTAAGAGCCTGTGCTAAATGCTCTGTTCACAAGACAGCAAGTCCAGGACCTAGCAGAGAAAGACCATCTCACCCTCTAGTCAGCTCACACATGGCTTTAGTAGGATGAAAAGGATACTTTCAAATATTGCTACATCCCAAGATGAGGCCAAAGGCTGATGCCAAAGTAACCCAAATCAGACTTTTAAAGTGTATTTAGAATTTTACTTTAAGACTTAACTACAAAAGCCAGGAGGAAACTGGGCTTACACTATCTGAACACAAGGAAAAAACTTCAGAACAAAAATGTTGCTAATCTCAGTTAAGAAGCCAAGCCTCAGGAGAAAAAGCTTCAGAGTGTTCCAGTCTTGTCTCCATTTTCTTTTGTTGTCACTCAAATGTTTTTTTCAAAACTTAATCATCTCAATCCCTTCCTCCTTGGTCCAACCATTCCCTTCCTCTGACTTTGATAGACCCATCTTCCATTTTATTATTTTTAGAAGCAGGAGGGACCAGTCTTGACCATTCAAATTAACCTGCATCTCCCACAAACCACTGTAAATTCTTCATTAAATTCAGTTTGAGACAGAATGGTATCTGGAAATTCCTAACACAGACACACAGGCTTCAACTCATACAGTCTAGCATCCAGTTACAGCCCAATAATTAACTCAATCTCTTAAAAAAAAATCACAGCACATTTTTACTTAAGTGAGCTCAACTTTAACTATGGGTAAGAAATTTTTTTTCCTTAAGGATATCAGAGTTCTTAAACCCCGTGCCCTGTACAGGTGGCTTTGAATCATCATCAGGTCAATATGCCTTAGAAATAAGGGAGAACACAAGCAAAGCCCTTGGCAAAGCTTAAGGTACATTTTCCAGTTTTCTGATCATTGCTTTTTAAAAGGAAATTCCCTTTACGTGTTGATATCTGAACCAGATGATAGCACTGTAGGCACTGTAAGAGCATCACTGGAATACTAACTGCATTCTCCTTTGCAATAGTAATGGTTAGAGAACCAGAACTGCCTCCATCCCACAATTAGGTACTTACAACCCTGAGAAACAGGCAGTTCACATTCAAAACAGCTCCTGAAAGCCAGGGAGAGTGCCTGGAGGTTTTGTAGGACAAAACCAAACCATAAACACTGAAGGAGATGGCCAACTCAGTAAACAGTGTCTTCACTATTTGCATTTCCTAAAAACTAGGCTACCCTCGTGCTATGTTTAATCCACAGCCCTCAATTACTTACAGCTCAGGACAGGTAAACAGTCATTTGCCACCACAGCCCAGACATCTCAAAAAAGGTACTTTAAAAGCAAGCTTCCACTTGTGCATGGGAAAGCTGTGAGATGGAAATGACATCAGTACCTGCTCAAATATGAGTATGTCACATGTTAAGTCAAAACAAAACCTTTGCCCTTCAACTCAACAAATTAGAGATGGAAGAGGATGATAAAATAATCAAGCTACAGTGACAGATCACACTCAGTGCAACTAAAAAGTTTCAGGGAAGCCTTCCCTCTTCTAATTCCTTTACCAAGAAAGTAGAAAAACTTGGGAATAAGCCCAGGGACTGAGCACACACAACTTTTCCTCCAACAACAGTATTATCAAGAGAGACAGAGCCTTCAAGCAGGTGTTACCCTCTGGTTTTTCTTTTCCATCTACAATTTTATAACATAGGTAATTTCACTGGCACGATTTTACTGACCACTTAAAGAGCTCAGGTACATACAGAGTGAGGAATAAGTAAGACATTTATATGGAAGAAACATGCTAGTTCCCAACCTATCATATGTTACACACTTCCTAGTCTGTAAATCACATCAAATTAATTTTCTGGCCTTTTACACTGACCATGCATCTGAAATAATGGGGAAAATACTATTCTTAAAATACATAGCTTTAAGATTAACTTGTTTTCTTTTTAACCCAAACCTCAACATTAAGAAAGCCTTACTCTTTCCAGAAAGGAGAGCATTCAGGCTCAATTATATAATCCCTGCCATAAAGGTGCTACCAAAGAAACCAAACCATTCAGGGTGAAGAAAGCAGTGGTAGGCCAAAACTTTGATCTCTAATCCCAACCTAACCACGACCGTTTGATCTTAGAAAAATTACTTAGCCTATAATGCATTAGTGCTATATAGATAGAAATAATGCTTTAAATATTACGTAATATTTAGAAGTGCAATGCAAGTAAAGCTCAACAATTCTGACATCAAGTTAATTCCCTGATTAATCAGGTCTAAGGTATGTTTTAACAGTAAAATTATGCTCCACCAATAAGCCAGAAAAGGGAGCTACTCTGATTAAGATATTTTCATACCTGCTAATGTTTCCTACCTCAAACTCAACAACTCAGACACGCTTTAAATGCAAATCATCATTAATCATGCAAAATTCTTACCTACCAAATATATTAATATTTCATGGGTTTATTTATACTATAACCACCATGAAAATTTGTTTAATAGGCAGCCCATAAAAAAGGGCTTAAAGGCTGTCGTCTACATTGAGTGAAATGCAAGCTGTGAAGCCTCTCTAGTACCAGGCTAGCAACAACATAGTTTCAGAAAAAAGCACTTTAAAACACTTTAAAAACACATTTTTGAAAAACAGAAGTATACACCATCCCATTCTACTCCTTTTATATCTCAGCAAAAAGTTATTTGGATAACAGTTAAAACACTGATGACAAGATTTAAGTGACTCAAAACATTAACGTACCCTGTGCACAAGTAATTCTACTAGAAGGAAATTAATTCTTCTGGAAAATGCTTCAAAACATGTGTTTAATTCTATTTTCTGATTATAGTCAAAGACATTTAAGCTGACTAGCTCTCACCACTATCTCCTCCAATTAAGCAGCATCCTTCCCATTCTTCTACTACAAAAACGAAAGCAGAAAAGCATAATCATCCCTTGATTTCTGCCTTTCAAGCAGTTGAACAACCTGAAATGCAGAAGAGTTCTGCACCTGCAGAAGTGGACTTTGCACTACGTCAATTAAGCATTTCATTGACTTGGTGGAAAATCAGTGGTAAAGTATTTATCAGTCGGGGGTCTGATATTTTTTAAAATTAGTTCTAAAATTACACAGTGCTTAAATACCTGTGTTGATAATACTCTAAACTGACAATCTACAAGTAACCTCTCAAAACCAGAACTTTATCATTTTGGGTTTTGGTGGGCTTTTTAATTGTTTTCTTTTGCTTCAAACTAATTTTTACTGAGTATTTGTGTTAAACGGCTTCTCTCAGCATTCACCCTACAAGCTAGGCTCCCATACCAGTCAATCACAGACTAAACATTCCTGTTTCTTTCAATTCAGGAAAACTACCCAGCAAAAACAAGGGAGGACTTGCTTTAAAGACATCCACTCTAACAAATCAGCAGATACCAAAATAATGTGATTGCATTCACACTGGCTAACAAAACAAGCACATGCTTTCTTTGCTCTGTACTTTACAGACTCAAAAGGAAGGTTTCAGGTAGTTGTTTCTCCTGATCATTCAAATTTAAAAGTGTCCTAGCTTTTCTGTATCACACTAAGAAGAAACATGAATGGATAATCTTAACAGTAACACTCCCGGTTTCAAACTTAAAGTTTCTCTACTTTAGAGGAACATTTCTGATGAGAAAAGTAAGATCATCTGTCACGGTTTAACCCCAGCCAGCCACTAAGCCGCACACAGCTGCTCACCTGATCCCCCCCAGTAGGATGGGAGACAGAATTAGAAGAGTAAAAGTGAGAAAACTCGTGGGTTGAGATAAAGACCGTTCAATAGGTAAAGCAAAAGCCACATGCACAGGCAAAACGCAAAACAAGGAATCCATTCACTCCTTCCCATGGGCAGACAGGTGCTCAGCCATCTCCAGATAAGCAGGGCTCCATCACATGTAACAGGCCCCTCCCCAGATTCCTATGCTGAGCATGATATTTTATGGTGTGGGATATCCTTTAGGTCAGTAGGGGTCAGCTGTCCTGGCTGTCTCCCCTCCCAGCCCCTTGTGCACCCCCAGCCCACTTGCTGGTGGGGTGGGGTGAGGAGCAGAAAAGGCCTTGGCTCTGTGTAAGCCCTGCTCAGCAGGAACAGAAACATCCCTGGGTTATCAACATGGTTTTCAGCACAAATCCAAAACACAGCCCCATACGAGCTACTGTGGAGAAAATTAACTCTACCCCAGTCAAAACCCGCACATCATCTTAAAAAAAACCTATAGAAAAAAGGCTGCTTCTGCAGCCTAATTGCATCTAAAAATTTTATCTGATGCTTGTAGCAAAGCAGCATCCAAATACTGTCTTCATTGACGCTATTGCACATACAGCAACTCCCCCAAATCTTCCATTCACTATAGCCCAACTTTATTTAAATGGGCTCCTATGACTTCTACTAGCTCCCCACCCATTTTAAAATATAACAGGCACTTCTCTGGTACTGTCCAAACAAGCTGACAGATGCTCTAGGGTCAAAATTAAAAGTTCTATCAACAACAGTAACAGCTAATACATCATTTATTTCCTCTCCTGTCACCTCCAATGCAAAGGAAACGTCCAAGATAGCATTTGAACCCGTTCCCTATCACCCAATGTGCCAACCAATGTTTGCAACTCATGACTTTTACTCAGAGTCTAAATATCAGGAGTTAGACAGTAGGGATACACAGAAGTCAATTATTTTTAATTAATTTCTCAGAGCAGCACTCTGAGAAGTTGTTATTACATCAGGGATACAACCCATCCCATCCGTGTTACAGCAGACGAACTGTTGAGACCAAGACCAGCTGACAGTGCTCTTTACAGGCTGGCAGACAAATAAGGACAAGGCTGCAAACGGGCACCTTCAGAGAGAAAACTCAATCCAGAACGACCCCAAGATGTCCTATCACTGCCTGGGATGTCACCCCAGGGGAAGATTCACCTTCAGCACTGGATATCTGGACATTGTCTGATATATCAGGCATCATTACAGCTAGACAAGACCAACAGCCAACAAACTACTGACATCAAGGCATGCTTTGAAAGGGGAAAAGGAAAACCACAAGCAAGACAACATTCAAAAGACAGTGGAGTTCTCATGAGATATGCAGAGGCAACATAAGGACTTGTACATGCTCCAAATAGTGAGTGATATGAAGCATCCCTTCATCTTTTGCTTCTCCCTGCACTCACCCCCACTCTGTTTAACTCAGTAAAATGGCAAAACTATTCCAGCAGAAAACTGATAAACTAGACAATAAAAAGGTCCACCTCACTAAAATGGCAGAAAACCAATAATCACTGGAACTAAAAGAGAAGGGAGGGGCTACACAACTGTAAAGAAAGGAACAAAAGCTTGCCTTTTTGGCAGGCTGGTGGCTCGTAAGCCGCCGCCTGTAAGCACAGCTTCTGAGGTTGTCTCAGAGATGGTGCCTCCCTAACACAGGGTCCAAAAGGTCCCAGACAGGTGAAAGAAACAGTGAGGGATGAGCTATTCATCAAGTAAATATCAGAGTATTTTATAACTGTGACAGATATTGCATCAGGACTCAATTTAAAAAGCCTGTCATAAGTGTCTTACTAAGCTACCTGTCCAAAATTAAACCATGAAGTTAGATGAAAAAATATCTATATTATTTTTGGGTTTTAAGCCAGGAAGTAATCACTGACAGTCACTGGTTCAAGACTCCCCTGGAAGAGGGTAACCATTAAGTCACTACCATCTGCTGTCTCTGCAATAAAGGATGAGAAACGAGCACAGGTTTTTCCTGACTACATTTCCACTTAATAAAACACTATTAAAAATTGACACAGCCTGACATTACTGGACTTCACAGCAAAGAAACCAAGAACTAAAACAGACCTCAACTCCATATCAGCTCACTGAAGACACTTCCCCCAACGGCTCCATCAAACTGAGCAAGACCTACCAAGGAATTAATTAAAAGATGGGGCTAGAAAAGACTCTGAGGCGGCAACTTAGTTGGTTTTTTCTCTTGAGGTAGACTTAAAGCACTCACGACAGATGTTTAGGAACGATGCAGGCTGCCCAGCCAACCTCCCTGAATAAACTAAGCCAGGTCTAAGGATTGCATAAGGAATTTCATATAGGCACAAACAAGCACAGGAAACCAATTGCCTCTGCGGCTGAGCTCTACATGAAGGTAGGAAGCTGAACCTGAGGAAAAAAAAAAAGCCTCCTCAGGTCGTTGCTGCTCCCAGCAAGGTGCTCTTCCTCAGCACTGCGCGGGCAGGGTTCCACACACACCTCTGAAAGCCAACAGCCCCCAAACCAAACACCAACGCCAAAATAAAGCCCCCGCCGAGGCCACTCCCTCCCCGGAAGCCGCTGCTGGGGCGGTCGGGCAGAGCCCAGAGGGGCTAACGAAGCGGGGTGCGGCGGGAGAGCGGCCCGGCCACCGGCCCCCTGCCCTCGCCGCCACCCCCGCGGGCGGCTCCCGGGACCGGACCGGCCCCTTCACACGAAACCCCACAGCAGCGGGAAGCGCGGCCTGGACACAAACCTCGCTTTTTCAGACAAAAAAAAACACCAAAAATAAAAAAATCATGAGGTAAATAAAAGCGGCGCGCTCGGCGCCGGCTCTTGGCGAACGGGGCACGGAGCCCCGCTCTTTGTTCGCCGCCCCAGGTAGGCCCGGCCCGTACCGGCCCGGCCCGGCCCACCGCCCGTCTCTCACCTCACGGACGTCCTGCAGGCACTCGAGGACAGCGAGGTTGTTGGCCCAGCTGTGCTTGGAGCAGAGCCGCACCACGTCCTCCCGGCACACCGCCTCCTCCGACAGCTTCCACCCGCTGCCCGAGCCGCCGCCGCCGCCGCGGGAGCCCCGCGGGCCCCCCGCTCCCGGCCCCACCGCCTGCCCCATTAAGCCCAGGTTGCCGCCAGCACCGGGGCCTGCCGGAGGCGCGCCGCCCGCCGCCGCCGCCGCCGCCGACCCCGCCGCCAGCGCCAGGAGCAGGAAGAGCGCCGGGCCCGGGCAGCGGCTCCGGACACGTCCGCACGGCGCCATCTTGGATCCGCCACCTCCGGCGCGACCACCCGCCCACCTCAGCGGCACGCACGCCGTATGCAAAGCAGTACGCCAGTGACGTCACAGCACCGCCCCATCTGACCGCGCCCCTTTCGGGTGAGGGAGGTGTGGTTTTCTCTGGTCCCGCCCTCAGCGGCCCCGTGGCCCCGCCCCTCACGTCGTCGCCTCTGGAAGACGAGGCGCCATCACAGTCCCCGGCACCATGACGGCCTCCCATGGCCATCACCGGCTGCCATCCCAGCCTCACAGTGGCCCCCACAGCCCGCCAGCCATGCGGGATGGCACTTACCAAACCACTGAGCCAGCGCCAGTGGCAGGTGTTGCGAGGAACCATGCCCCAGGGCATGCTTACACCCCTGGGAAGTGGTGTGGATACCCTCCCACAGCAGGTACCCGGAATCTGTGGCTGGTTTTTGACCTAAATCTCTCAGTTCCCACCCGTGAAGTGGAACTCACAGTGTCATCCTCCTCAGAGGGACATTGAGGAGAGTGGTTAAAAGCCTGAGAAACTCTTGGCTGTCATGGTGATGGAGGATGTAAGAAAAGCCATGATGAAATGGTGCTCAGAGCAGGGTTGGAGTAGCACACAGTAAAGGAAACTTGGGGCCACATATGGAACAGCGAAGAAAAAATGTTGAATAGCTGCTCAAGAAAACAAAAACTTGCATAAAATCTTGGAAGAAACCACAAAATATTGAATAGTGACTACCAGCCAGCCAGGATGCCTGTGGGCAAGGGCTCACATTAACAAAAGAGCATGGGATCATGCAATTAAGGGTTGCATCGTCCCAGAGATGGGCAGCAGACCCCACCAACACAGACAACCCTCGTGCTGGCATTTCCCCACACCGGCTCCTGAGTTATCAGGCAGTCAAATGAGGGCAGAAAAACCTTTCCTTTTCTAAAAAAAAAAATAAATCACATTTTAGGGGTGCCACGAGGCTGCTCGTTTTAGGGTTTGGGTGGTTGGCTGCATCTCCTACCCTTTCAGTGCAGGGCCCACTGTTCAGGGCTTGGATTTGGTGTGTCACACTCGATCGTGGCTCAGGCTTTATTCACGGGGATGAAGAGAAACGGGTGTGCCTGTAAGAGAGATCTTATCCCCAAAGCAGGATCTACAATGGCTGATCCCACTGTAGATGGGATCTACAAGTCCCTCCTAGGGCAATAAGGGGGAGTTGGATGCTGAATTTGGTGAAAGATTGTCTAAAAGCAATTTCTGCAACCGTGCAGCCTCCATCAGAGCAGAATTTTGGTAAGGCCACAGTTTCCTCCACCCTGGCAGCCAGACCTCTGAATTTCACAGTAAAAAAATATCTGTCTGGGTGTTGGGTTGGCAGCAGCAGTGGGTCTGCCACCAGCTCAGTAAACATGGCTTTTTGTGTGCCCTCAGAGTCTCCCAGCAGCAGGATCTCACCAGGGCAGCTTACAGCACCCTCCTGGGATGGGTTTACCCCAAAATCTCAGCTTTGCTTCCAATGGCAGATGGAAATGAGATGGGAAGAACCCCGCCTCAATTCCTCTGCCTGGCTGACTCCAGGAGCAGTTTTCCCAGCCCAAGCTGGCATAGGTCCAAAGTCAGAAGCTTTTGGACAGATGTCAGGGCACTCACAGGTTTGCACTGGCTTGGTGAGCTGGGGTAAAGCAGAGCTGGAAGACTACTACCTTCCTGCCCCAAGCAGCCTTGTCCTGCCTGGGCAAAGCCCTTCTTTTGGGATGTCACCAGCCAATTTACTCAATCCAGGAGCTACTGGAGCACCATGAGCAAGCTGGAGCCCACCGTGGCCACCAACCTGCAGCTGCCTCGTCCAGGTGGAAATGAGGGCAGGAGTGGGAGGGGAGAATCAGCTGGCAAAGTCCCTGCACTTCTTGCATTCCAGTGTCACACTGGGACATGGTGCTTGGGAAAGCGGTGGGTTTGTGCTGGCACCCAGGGGCTGCGCAGCTGGGAGTACTTAAAAACAAAAGCCAGCAAAATCCAGCTCATGTTTGGCAGCCCATTTGGCTCAGTGGAAGTTATTTGAAGAGCTCCCCCAGCACGAGGGCTGGCTCTCCTCCTCCATCTGTTACAGGACAAGGGTGGAGGGGAGCAGCGGAACTGGATTACAGCTCCCTTCTCCTCCCCATGCCCTCGGGAGCTCTCCAGAGATTTGTTTTTTGATGAGCAGCCCACATCCTTCAACCAAGCATCCCATGCTCAAGGAAAACCTCCTCCCAGTCTTGGATTTTACCATCCTGCATAATCCACCATTAAATAAGCATTTCGTAAAGAGAGACCCACGCTTACCACATCCATACAGCAAGTTAAACAAGGAAGAGGTATTTCTTTGCGCATAGTGACATCTCTGCCCATGCAATAACCCCAGCAGCTCATTGCAACCCTAGCCCCTCTCCCTCAGCATAGACTTAGTGGAAATTCCCTTATTGCCACATTTTAAGCATTTTTACCAGCAAGGCTCTCATACTCTGGGTGCTGCATTAAGTGCATGCCATTGTCTGCTTTTGTAGCTGGCAGCACATTTAAATCTCACCACTTCAAGCAAGAAAACACATTTATATAGCCCCCAGCTTTGTAGACCAAGGCAGGGTGATCTGAGCTGCTGGGACACCTCTGGCTCCTTCCCAGCAGCATCCTCGCCCTCTGGCTCACCACTTGGGGGAGAAGAAAAGCTCTTCCTTGGTCCATCCAGAGGAGCTGTTCCAATTTTTAATTGTATACAGACCACTTATTCCCCTGCGGCCACAGGCACCACTCCAAATCTCAGCTTAGCCTCCACACAGTGTGCTGAGGCCCTCTCCCTTGTGCACAGACTGGCTCTACTGCCTCCCTCCAGCGCTAAGCGTCCCCCAAAACTTCAGCACTACCTTTCCCAACTGACGATCATCTCCAACCATAAAAGCTGTTGCAGAGAACCTAGTCAGGTACTTAATTACCACTGCCATTCAGTGCTTTTTCTTGATGGCTAAGGCAGCAACACTAGCCTGGTATTTCCTGTTCTATTTGCATTACATGAATAGGTCCAGCCACACTTTCTTTCAGCTTTTCTCATAGGACAAAGTCCTGCAGCACCATTGCTCATCTATGTTAGGAAATAACCAGGTGGCCATGGCAGTATTTAGCTTCTGAGGAAACTGTGGACAAACAGGAGACAATATTCCAGCTATAACCTCATGAGTGTCAAGCACCAGGGGAGCTTCGTGCCTCTTATGCACAACTCTTCATCTAGCCTGATGTGACATTTGTGTTTTTCACAAAACAGCAATGCTGTTGACACATCTTTGCTTCACAAAGCATCAGAAGCCCCAGGTCATTACTGCAGAACCTGTTGCTTCCCCAGTATTTATGCAGCTCTATTTTGCAGTTAGCACCTACCTTTAAAAGAAAAAAAAAAAACCAGGAAGTAAAGGGCAATTTTCCAACCCTCCCTCCAAGCGGCCACCGTTCTTTCCCAATCCTGCCTCTGCCTTCTCAGGCACTCAGTGCTGCTCCTGGCTTGACACCATCTGAAGCACAGAGGGGCTAACTCCCATTTCTGCGACCTCTGCCACTAGTGGAAGCACCAAATTGGACTTGATGCAAGACTAAACCCCCTGGATCTTCAAATTAATTATGATTCACAGGGTGGGATTAATCACTGAAATTAGTTTGAGATGTTTTTTCTCTTTATCGGCACAGGCTGAACAGGGCCTGTTACCTGCTAAGTTTGTCCCAAGGATTAGGTAAACATTTCAGGGCATAGTTCCCCAAACTCCTCTGTTTTTTTGCTATTTAGAGGTACTATTTTGCAAGAGATGGGATAGGAACAACATCTCACATCCCCTTGGTGCTCTCGAAACTGTTCACAGTATGTGGAAAAAGGGACTGGCCACTTGGGAGGAATATAGGAATGCTGTCAGGGTGTGCAGAGATACAACAAGGAAGGCCAAGGCTCACTTGGAACTAAATCTGGCAAGGGATGTCAAAGATAACAAGAAGGGCTTCTTTAAATACATCAGTAGTAAAAGGAAGACGGGGGATACAGTGGCCCCGCTGCTGAACGAGGAAGGGGCCCTGGTAACGCAGGATGCAGAGAAGGCGGAGTTACTGAATGCCACCTTTGCCTCGGTCTTCACTGCTAAGGCTGGCCCTCAGGCATCTCAGCCCCCAGCGGTGAGAGGACAAATTGGGACAAAGGAAGACTTACCATCGGTTGAGGAAGACTGGGTCAGAGATCACCTACGCAAACTGGATCCTCACAAATCCATGGGTGCCAATGGGATGCACCCGCAAGTGCTGAAGGAGCTGGTGGATTTTCTTGCTGAGCCACTCTCCATCATCTTTGAAAGGTCATGGAGGACAGGAGAGGTGCCCGAGGACTGGAGGAAGGCAAATGTCACTCCAATCTTCAAAAAGGGCAAGAAGGAGGACCTGGGGAACTACAGGCCAGTCAGCCTCAACTCCATCCCTGGAAAGGTGATGGAGCAGTTCATCCTGGAGGTCATCTCCAGGCATGTAGAGGAAAAGAAGGTTATCAGAAGCAGTCAACATGGATTCACCAAGGGAAGATCATGCTTGACCAACCTGATAACCTTCTATGATGGAGTGACTGGCTGGGTCGACGAAGGGAGAGCAGTGGATGTTGTCTATCTTGACTTCAGTAAGGCATTCAACACTGTCTCCCAGAGCATCCTCACAGGCAAGATATGAAAGCGTGGGTTGGATGAGCTGACAGTGAGGTGGACAGAGAACGGGCTCAACAACAGAACTCAGAGGGTTGCGATCAATGGAGCAGAGTCTGGATGGAGGCCTGTAGCTAATGGTGTTCCCCAGGGGTCTGTGCTGAGTCCAGTCCTGTTCAACATATTAATCAATGACCTGGATGATGGGATAGAGCGTAACATCAGCAAGTTCGCTGACAATACCAAGCTGGGAGGAGTGGCTGATACACCAGAAGGCTGTGCTGCCATCCACTGAGACCTGGACAGGCTGGAGAGGAGAACCTGATGAAATTCAACGAGAGCAAGTGCAAGGTCCTGCACCTGGGGAGGAACAGCCCCATGCACCAGTACAGGCTGGGGGCTTAACTATTGGAAAGTGGCTCTGCTAAGAAGGACCTGGGAGTGCTGGTGGACAAGCAGCTGACCATGAGCCAACAACATGCCCTTCTGGCCAAGAAGGCCAATGGTATCCATCCTGGGCTGCATTAAAAGGAGTGTGGCCAGCAGATCGAGAGAGGTTATCCTTTCCCTCTACTCTGCCCTAGTGAGACTACATTTGGAGTACTGTGTCCAGTTTTGGGCCCCTCAGTTTAACAAGGATGTGGAACTGCTTGAGCAAGTCCAGCGGAGAGCTACCAAGATGATCAGGGGACTGGAGCATCTCCCTTATGAGGAAAGGCTGAGAGGCCTGGGTTTGTTCAGCCTGGAGAAGACTGAGGGGGATCACATCAATACCTATAAATATCTAAAGGGTGGGTGTCAGAATGATGGGACGGGGTTCTTTTCGATAGTGCCCAATGACAGGCGAAGGGGCCATGGGCACAAGTTGGAACACAGGAAGTTCCACCTCAATATGAGAAAAAAACTTCTTTCCTGTGAGGGTGACAGAGCAGTGGAACAGGCTGCCCAGGGAGGCTGTGGAGTCTCTTTCCCTGGAGCTATTCAAAACCCACCTGGATGCGGTCCTGTGCTCCCTGCTCAAGCAGGGGGGTTGGACAAGATGATCTCCAGAGGTCTCTTCCAACCCCTACCATTCTGTGATATGCTGCTATGGCTCCAAGCCTTTAGCAATAAACATCCTGTACCAGAGCAGGAGTTTCCTATGGGCATCCACCCCACAGCACCCAGTGCTCTGTAATGCTCAGATGCTGCAGCTCCAGCTGCCATCTGAACACAGCCTGTCTTCTTTAGCAAGGAGAAGTGATGGAAGCATGAGGCACGTCTGCCTTCTCAGCAGCATTTCTCAATATCTTTAACTATTGAAAATGAACAATGATGAGGGAGACTGCTTACACCAATATGCTTGACTTTGCCGGCTGAGAGCGCTCACAAGGGACAGCAGGGTCTCGGCAGAGGGGCAGTTCCACTGCCAAAGTGCTGCAACCCCCTCTGCTCAATTTCACAGGCAACTCCACAACATTTAGGGATGCGGCCAGACTCAAAGGGTGGCTGAGCACTCAAGTAATTCACATTTAGCTGGGAAAGCCTTTACTGCAGATTTGCTAATAGGAAGTTGAAAGTGCATCCCAGGAGGGGAGACCTTCCCCCTTTCTTCCTACCTCTCTTGGCAGTGAAATCTGTTCTTTCACATTTACTAGTTCTGGTATTTGATGCAAACCAAACCCAACAGAAAACTAGTTTTTGCTTGCTCATTCCTTTGTTTCCCCCCCCTTCTCTTCTTTCTCCCTGAACTCCTTTTCCTTATATTCTCTCTCCTTCATAAACCAGCAGAAAGCCAGGTCTGATAAGGAATTTACTGTCTGGGAGGAAAATCTGCTCATCTATGTTAACAGGAGATCTTCCCACATCTCCTTGCAAACCAAAAAGGACAACTAAATTAATTCCCACTGGGATGCTCCGGCTACCACAGTGTAACAAGGTTCAGATTAAGCTGCTTGTTTCACTTGCTTCATTGCCTGGTTTTAATCCAGTTTGGTTCAGGACACATTAAATAGCTGCTTTTCTGCCCTCCAGGAAGTGGCAGGCACAACTAGAGCCAAGCGAAGCACTAGCAGGTCCTGCCTCACACACACATGCACCAAGCTGTGTTTGCTTCTTTGCTCACATTTTTTCAGCACTACCTTTTGTCACCTGCAACCTTTTTGATTCTATTTGTTGAAATCTTACCCCCGAGTAGCTCCAAACCAACGACTAAAATGCAAGGGTGGATGCTAGAGCAGCGAAGTCCCTGTGGTGCAGAGGCCAGGTGCAGGCAGGGAGCTGGCTGCCTCCTGAGCCTCCCTGGCCCAGGCTTTTCCTCACTCTGCAGATCACCGCAGCTTCACACTGGATTGCTCCTTTTAGAGGGATGCGTTGAGGACAGCCCTTCTCCAGAAAGCATGACTCCCTCTGACTCTGGCTTCCCCTTCCCAGCTTGCTGCCCCCTGACACCACACCTCCACAGGGAGAAGCAGGGGCTGGATTGTGTTCAGTGCCTCGGTTTCCTGCCAAGCTGCTGCCACAGCCAGCTCTGGACAACACTGTGCTGTTCCTCAGGCCTGGTTTTAGAATTAAAATTAGGAAATGTGCTCCCCTGCACAGCCTGGAAAAAAAAAAAAAGCCTGTGCATCACTAAGAGCAAGGCCCTGTCTGTAGGAGTCACAGTGCTGCCCAGCTTTACCCATTGCCTCACATCAGATTTACTACACAAATTGCCAAGGGGCCGCCCTGCTCCACAATAACAAAAATCTTCCCAGACACAGAAATAGCCACATAGTGGCTTACTGCCCAAAACACCAGTGAAACAGCTAAGCCTCCAAGGACAGCTGCCCTGCATTATGCCGAGGCACTTGTTTTTCCTTCCTTCCATCCCAGCATCTGCCCCTTTGACTTCAGACAGAGATGAGCAAATTTCATCAACATATTTGACCTTTTATCAGCCCTCAATGCTGATGGCTTTCTGCACACAATTTAGGTGTTCTTTCCTGGAGCCTGCTACAAACCTGTGACTAGGACAGCGTTACGAGGTCCTTCACATCTCAAACCTTTTGCTGTTTTAAACTCTGGATTTGAAAAGAGAGTGAACATGAAAGTGTCATCTTCCATTATTATTTTAATAGCATTTAAGTTTGTACCTCTTATTCTGGTAGGGAGGTATATGGTAGAAAACAAGTGCTACCTAAGAAATCAAAAGCTGAGAGGCCTTTTAATTTCTTTTTTCCTGTGTATGTTTACATTTTTCAGAATTTCTTGTGGGAAGAATGGGTTGGAGCTGACTGAGCACAGATAATGCCTCAAAATGGCCGAGCACAAGCAGCTCATTGCACTAAGGTGGCAGGGAGCAGCCTGCTCCTTCTCACAATGTTATTCTTTCAACTAACCCTTTGTTCCTGATCATTAAGATGCCAAAAAGGCTCCCATCAGTGAGTTTATTTCCAGTCAAAAGGATGTCCCAGGTGCACAGCCTGACTTTGCTCAACCCTTTCCTTTCTTCTCACCTGGTCCGAGCAGGGTGATTGAGTGAGTACTCTTCATTCACTAAAAGCCTACAATTATTTCAGTCTGAAGCTCAGTGTGGCTTGGGGGCAATACAAAACACAAGAAACCTTTCCTGCATACAGGGATGCTTGCTCATGGTCACAAAATATGCAGTGTGTATTGCAGAGACATATTTTTAAAGTATGGCACCACCAGTTTTATTTCATAACTATAAATGATTTACTTTTATAGTATATACAAATATAGGAACAAAATACTATACAGAAAAATATAAAGTTAAACAGAGATCTTCTCAATCTCATTTTTAAGATGGAAGATGAACAGGATCACACTGTGCAAGCCCCAGACTTCAGAAAATAAAATTGTTTGGTCAGTTTAAGTGGTGGCACACTCAATCTGAACAAGTTGGGTGCTGCTTACCATGGCCCAAGGCAGAGGTGTGCCAAGGGATATTTTTCCAGCACGGGAACTCTTGCAGCTTCCAATATCCTTCCAAGTTTGATTTCGTTAAACATAAAATGAAACCTAAGTCCTCTTTCACAATCTGACCTGGAGATAAACGTTCTCACACCCCTCAGCGTATTTATGGTAAGGGTGGAGCCCAGCTGGCCAGCACGCATCCCCTGACCTTTGATCCCACCCCATCGGCTCAGATTTAGGTAAAACAGCAGAGTCTGCAGCACATTTGCACACAAATACAACTGAAAACTGTCTGTGACCACTGGTGAGCTGGCAACTATGGTTTAAGGAAGGCAAAAGGTTGGTGAAACCAAACTAATTAAATCCCTGAGTTTCCACCAGTTCCTCAAAGGGCAGTGGGGGGGGCAGAATTCCATCAAAAAAAAAAAGCAGCCAGCATTCTTTCCAAGGTACCGTCCTGTTTCAGTACATCACACTCTTTAAGGAAGGACACCATGGACTTCAGCAGCCAACAGTATAAGAATCATCTCCTCCTCTTTACCTGTACTTCTCCAGCTCCATTTTCCACAACCAAACTGTCCAAGTTTGCTTGCGAGTGAAGCAGGGAAGAGAGAAAGGGAAGGAAACAGGGGCAGAGAGTTAAGGAATTACAGTGCAAATTATATAGCTCATGGGGGGGAGAACCACAAAAGAAAAAGGTTCTCTGTAGACTTTCCAAGCCTGTTCTCTCCCTGGCCACAAAATAGGGTCTGTCCTCACCAGGGAATAACTGCCAACTGACCTTCAAAAAAACATGGGAGTATGTTCCCTAAAGCAGTGAACTTGTTTTTACACTGAGTATCAGCAATGCTAGCGAGGTGCCGATATTGCCACCTTTTCTTCACCTAGTAATCACAGCAGGACTCTGTGAGAAAGTACAGTGGGAGTCTCAGGTTTTCAAGTTCCTCTTATTTTGTTGATTCGTAAAAGAGCTTTGCAAGTCCCTGTGCTGTATTCACACTGGAAAAAAGTGCAGCAACACACACTAGAGACAGTCCAAAAATTATTGCTGTGCTGAGGCAAGCTTGTGGAGTTTGACTGAAGAAAACTGACCAAAGAAGAAATAAGGTCAGACCTAAAAATGAAGATGGAGGAAGAAGGGAACTGCTCCAGGCACCAGCACATCCCAGTTCCTGCCTACTGCCAGGAGGGTGCCATAGCGGTTTCCATCTCAAGTAAGCAGCACGTGCAGGGCAGCAGAGTCTGGGGCTGGGCAGTCGTGTAGGGTTAATCAGCAGCATATTTGGAAAGCCTCTCTGGCAGGTAGAGCAACCAATCTCAATGCCACTTGTAGATCTTCACCATCTTCTCAGTGAGAGTGGCCAGGAGGTGGGTTTGGTTCACTTCCAAGGGGCAGATATCCAGCACAGGCAGGTCAGCCTGCAGCTTCTGCAGCAAGGAGCCACTTCCAGCATCCCATAGCTGTGGGACAGATGAGGTCAAAGACTGCAGGATTCTCTCCTCCCATCCAAATCAGAGCTTCCTCTCTCTAAGAGGAAAGCCTGTCCCCAAGTTACAGGACCCTTTCTCTCCTGTCACGCCCAGCTCGGATGGTCTTTAACAGACTTGCAGTGTTATGTCACCCTGACTGCCCTCTCCTCTGACCCTGGCTCATGCAGCCTGTTGTCAATCCTCCCCACCTGAGCTGCTTTTTTCTATAAAGGGCAACCCTTCTCCTCATCTTCCCTGTCATTCCTAAAGAGCCCACAGCAACCCTCCCCCAGCACTTACCATGTTAGCTATCCCACCAAGTCCCCGTTATACCAGTTATGGTGCCCAGTTGTGCCAGTGTGCCCAACTGCATTCCTCTGGTGGACAACAGGGGACACTGCCTACATTCCTTTCGATGGATGTGGACCACAGACCTTGGCTAACATTGAGCACCCCAAGCTACTGGGAAGTTACACTTGCTATATAGCAAGTACAGACCAACCTGCACGGGGTAAGTGTGGGACAAAATAATTCTCGCCAAAACACACTGATGCTGTGACTGATAAGGCTTTTCTCCTAAGAATTGCAATAAAACCCACCACCACACTGAAAAGAACATGAGATACCAGGGCAGAATTAGATGCCTCATCACCAGCACACACAAAGACGCTGCCATCCTCCTCTGGGCTCTGAAAAATGGCATTCTTCGTCAGCAGCTTGCAGGTGGGCCCAGCACTGAAAGTCTGAACTGGGTTAGAAGAACACACCACATCTTCAGAGCCCTCAGTCAGTGAGCTGCAGGTCAGTTCCATCATCACACAACGCACACATGGGTTATTTTTACCTGTGCAGCAAAATAAAAAGTTAGCTTTTAGAAAACTGAATTGCAGACAAATTTTAACTGTAGGAATACAAGCACCACCACCCTGCAGCTGCCTCCTTTTACCCTCACCCAGTCCTTCTCTACATGCAGGTGCTCATTGCTCTGGCCAGGGCAGGTACTACATTTCTGCTGTGCCCGCAGCACCAAAGCGGCTCTTGAACTCAAAGAGCAGGCCAGAGCAGCAGTGAAAAGGGCATTGCGGATGCACACCATTACATACTAGGCCTGTAAGTTGCGAGGCAGTGTCGTGTGCTGATCTCTGTTTGAATATCGATGCATCCTCCAGGTTCCAGCGGCAGGTAATGAGGCCGGTAGGAGTTGCCATCTTTCTGTTCCCAAAAGCAGGCTCCTTCCAAGGTCCCAGCTAATATTCCACCATAAGGCAGTGATGCAGAGGCCATCCGGGGCAGATAGGAGAGTGATACCATGGGGCACCTGAAAGTGTGATTAGCAGGAGTCAGTGCTGCCAGCTGCAGCTGTGCTGGTGTTCTGCCTCGCCTCAGAGCTTGTCTCCCCAACCACACTGGAAAGAAAGGGCCTAGGCAGGCTACAAAATGGTCCTTCAAGCAAGGAACCCCAATGGGTTTGTCAAGCATAAATGAAATTCAACTTACACTACTGAGCCTTATGTTTTAAACAAGCATCAGATGGTGCACATCAGATGTGTGTAAGTCAGCACTTGGTTCTCTAAGTTGAAGAGGTTGAAGTGCCAGCGTCTCACACCCCTTTGTAATTTGTCCTTTCCAAATTAAATCCTAAACCCAGCTCCAAAACAAATCCAGTTCTCCTGGTTAGGCTGCACCAGTGGGTCCTTTTCTGATCACCCTGTGCCTTAAAAAGGTGCAGATGCCAAGTGCTCGTACTAAGTTATACCATGCAACCTTATGAGAGACTTCTCATATCTGTGCGAAATTTGAGTTTTTGAACAAGAGATTCACATAAAACAATTTAAACTATTACAATTGCTGCATGATTTATGGAAGAAGCTACGTTTGGCTTAATGCATGTTAGTGAAGTTGAGAGGAAAGCAAAATCCTTATGCCATACCTAGACTTCTGAGGGACTAGTTCCTGGACATGAGAGTTTGTGTCTCTCAAATCATATATCATGATAGAGCCATTGACTAGTCCAGCGTAGACATAGTTTGTATCATCAAGACACCAGCAGCAGCTCCAGACAGGACGGCCAGCGTTGTATGTCTGCACCACAGTATTTGTTGCCAAGCTGCAGAAGAAAAGCAGAGTGTTGGCCTGTTGCACAAGCATCTACTGATGAGAAAAGAACATAATTAAGGTAAGCAAATTTAGCTTTTTGAAGTCTTTAGACTGAATTCTGAATTAACTCCTCCTTTACTCCAGATATGAATCTGAAAAATATAGACAGAATAATCACTTGGATGCTGCCAAGTGATTTATAATTCTTCCAGGCCAATGCTTCTTTTCCCAGATTGATCTTTGGAGCCTGGGAAAGGAAATCTCAGAGCAGGGTCTCAGCTGCCTTGCTGGAAAGAGAAAGCTAAGTTACTTTTCTGGAAACAATTAGGGGAAGTGACTCCAGTGTAATCTTGTAGTCTTGTATATTCCTGAGATCACAGGGCTCATCCCTTCAGCTAACATCTCTCATTAATTATTTCCCTCTTTTTTTACAGAAGAGGAACAGTGCTTATGCCTCAAAAGAACACAATTTAAGCAAGAGTGAGACAGTGAGTGGGGTAAAGACAGTTAAAAACACATTTACAGTGTTAATTCTTTAGAAGCTTGATTTGTGGAAGGACAAAGAGAGGAATACACAGAGGGGCACAAGCCAGAACAGTAGATGAAGCTGGTGTCAGAGTAGAATGTATTTGCAAAGGGCAGCGTTGTCAGCATAGGCTCAGCACGTTGAGAACAGCATGAGACTGAAGACAGCACATATCAAAGTAACTCTGGATATCCTTTACAACACATGGGTTTCTCCCTGAGGAAGATGATGATGCTCAGAACTCCAGAGACTCAAGTAATTGCTCCCATGTAAGCATAAGGGGAACAGCCACAAAGACAAACCTGGCTGGAGAAACAGGGAGCTTGATATCACACGAGGGACTGGTTCAAAACAACAGTAAAAACAACCCCAAAGTCACACTGTGACACTGTCACACAAGTTTTGAAGCAGCTTAAGCTTAAGATTGAAGAGCAGCACAAAGTAGCAAGAAAATACACTCGCAGGCTGTAAATTCTACCAGGACTGGACACATTTTTCTCTCAGCCTCCGCATAAAGGAGCAGGTGGGAGACTAATTAAGTCTCTGCTAGCTCTAGAGAACCTGTGTTTGTTGAGCACATGCTCAACAACACTGCCTATACATTCATATCCCAGCTGAATTCCATGCTCTGCAAGAAGTTTAAAGTCAGAGAAGCCAACTTAGTGCAGGGAAGAAAGCGCCCAACCTAAACACCCCTTGTTTATGTTTTATGCCGTCCAAGTTCCCACACTTTGCATTTCCCTGCAGTAACAGAAAACCAAGCGGAGAGTAAATTTCACATCTATACATTATGCTACATTTGCTCTCAACACAATTTGGCCAATCCATGCTGAATTATTTGTTTTCTACCAAGTTCTCCACAGGAAAAGTATCACAGACAAGTAGCTCTGCAACACCTCCTCCTAAAAGGTCTGAAAGCTTGAACAATTATTCCCTTCCATTAGTTCCCACATACAGGAAGAATATGCAGACCTGATCCATCTTAGCAGCTTCTTTTGGAAAGCAGAACAGCAAGCGCTGCAAGACACTTGTAGCAAAACAGAACAATATCCAGTCCAGCCTCCTGGACACACCAAAACTCTGCTAGGACAGGTTGCTGCCCCAGCAGGGCTCACCTGGTAAGTTTGAGAGTGTTGTCCAGAGCAGCAGAGAGCAGCAAGCCATCTGCTCGATTGCCGAAAGCCAGTCCCCGAATCTGTTTACTGTGGATGGGGATGTACTGACTGCTCTTCAGGTTGGCCACGCTCATCATCTTAACACCACAACCTGTCACAGAAGAAGGATAAAGCAGGTTATCATAAGGCGACATACACATACAACTAGCAATTCTATACCAAAATTACAATGTCTGTACTGAACCCCATGGTGGGATGAACATGTAGAAGTTATGTGCTGCTCTGGATAAGAACTACCACAAATCATTCCTTTAGTTCAAATGGCAACAGGGCTAAATCCCTAAGGATCCCACCCAGCAAGAGCAAACTCGGTATCAGTGTTATAATTCTTGCTAAAGAGCAGCAGGTTCTTGTAACCAGTTTCTTTAAATACATTCTTGCCTAGATAAAACCCCACACAGCAGGATTACATTGCTATTTAAGAGAACAAGTGTCACTGCAAAGAATGTTTGTGGATGAACTTAACCTGTGTGCAACAGGAGTCACCACAAAGCCTCCATTCAGAGATTCATTCCCTGGCTCCAAAAGCCAGAAAAATAAGGTCAGTTGAATGCAGAAAACAATTTTGTTATGCCCAGATAAGGCGTATTAATATCCAAATCATTAATCAAATAAAGTAAGTTTCATCTTTCAGAAAGCACTGAAGTACTTTGCAAATAAACTCTCTCAGAATCCTAACGCTACATCTATTTCATTGAAAAAGCAAGTTGGCACTGGTCCAGGTGTCAGGTCACTTGCTCCTGGCCACAACAGCATGACAGAAACAGGGCTGCCCATGACTTCTTGGCTTCCTATTTCCTCACTGGGAAACAGTGCTCCTATCATTCATATTAAAAGTTTTTTGCCTTTTTTTTTTTAAAAAAAAAAGTATTGACAAGTCAGCTGCATGTGGATCACTCCACCTACAATTTGGGGAACAATGTTTCTCACTCAAGCACTGAAAGCGTCTCCACACGCCCTAGCGCAGCTGGCCCCTTGTTCTTTCAGAAGACCCACCTTTGCAAGGAGTAACAGACACACTTTTTACCTTCTTGTGGAGGCAGCACTTCAGCAGAAGAGCCAGAGATGCTCTTCTAGGATTCTGCTGTAGAAGTGATGGGGGTAAAACAAACTACCTTGCTCAGCAGAAGTTACCAGTGCAGGAGCCAGATGAATTACAGGGAGCCTTAGGAGCATTCCCAGTTTACAAAGAACACGCAGGAGAAGGTGGGGAGCAGGGAGCAAGTAGAACATGCATTTAACCTTCACCCCCAAATCTTGACTTGCTTAATTACCAGGAATAAAAGTAGACTGTGGAGAAGGCTGTGATACCACAAGACAACTCAGTGAGTCACAGTATGCCATTACTCTGCAGTTCCCAGTCTGAGACACCACAAAAACCTTTTCCAAGTGGTACTTGCGCTGGCTTTGGCTGGAGGGGAGGCTGCCTGGGAGGCAGGTGCGGGAGCTACCAGGTTGCTGAGAAGGACTCACATTGTGCTGGGCCACCACAGCCTTCAGCTCCTGCAAAGAAAAAGACCCAAAGAGCTTTAATGAGTCACTGGCAAGGTTAACCTACTGTGCTATGTTTCAGATGCTCCAACAACAAGTGCATTGTTCTCAGATAAAGAGGAAGAATATGCTCCAATTTCCAGGCTGTTCCTGAAATGCTGGATTTCCAAGTCCACTGACTATGACAGTGAGCAACAAAAGCCTTCAAAATGCTATGAGAGTTCTGGCACAACATAGTCAAAGTCTGTTATTGTATGTATCAGAACCTGTGGGAGAGAGGACTCTTGGGCAACACGTAATAGCCAGCAACGATTATTACCAGATCAATGCCGTTTAGAAAAGAATGAACTGCCAAGCATTACATGCAGTTAAACCACAAGAGAAAGTCAATTAGAACCATTTTCCAGAATTTCTAGAACACCCCATAAAAAAATTAAAAGCTCAAGTTTCAATATAAAGGGCGTTGCAGGAAACGAGTCAGTCTAATGAAGATGACCCTGTTCCTGTAAACCCTGGACAGCAAATTCCAGGAATGACACGACTCAAGAGCTCTAGCCCTGTTTTCTGCCACCACCCCGCTCTTCCTTCACCTCAGCTGATGACTGCTCAAGGATGCTCAGCAGATACGGCCAAGGACAGCTTCCATCAGCAACAAGGTATTCCTAGAATTCCTTTTTCCACAGAGATCATCGGGGTTGAAGTGGCTATGCAAGTGGCAGCACCGGCATATTGCAAATCAACTAAAGATGCCCCCCAAAAGAGCATGTTGACCAACCTGCTGTAATCCAAGGGCAAAAACAGACAGTACGGAACCCCAGGGATATTAGAGGGAGTGTATATATTAAGAAAATTGCTACTTGCTTTCTGTTGTCTGAGCAACATAGATTATGCTTCAAATATTATGTAATTTTTAAACAATTAAGGGCCACAAGAGTGATATTGTGAATATATTAGTAGACTACCAGCCAGCTTCAATATTCAACCAGCCACTACCACTTAACTTGCATCTAAGCAAAGGCAGCAGTCCTCCAAGATCAAAGATCAATCTCTACATTAATAGTTATCATCAAGACCTATAACTTTTGGAAATTGCTCAAGAGGAGAACGTTCTGTTATTTTAGAGGTCTCATCTGTTTTGCATCAAGCTCATTGCAAATTCCCCAAGGGAATAAAAATCAAAGCTGAAGATTCAAGATGATCCCATTAGAGCAAGCAAAGATAAAACAACCTGGGGAGGAAGAAGCTGGGGTGGGGTGGTAGTGGTGTTGTGCTAGGATGCTTATGAGGGAAGCTCCCACCTTCAGGCTTACAGTAAGCAGTCAGTGAAAACACAGGTAACTTAGAAGAAAGTGACTTTTAATCAAAAGCCTAATAAGCTCGTTATCTCTAAAAGGCAGGAGGATACCACCACTGAGGGTCAGAAGAGGTTAAAATTATTTGTTGCTCTCCAGAGTTCACAAAACTCTCCCTGTCACCTGCACTCAACATTCAATTTTTACATGAGTTATTAAAAAGGAAACCAGGCAATTAAAGCTACAAGGACAATTAATACAATGTTTACATTTAAATACAGTGCTCAAACCCAGCAGAATCAGGTGGTCTTACTGGAGTCACGTTACCAAAGTGATTAAAAATGTTGCACTGCAGAACAAATTCCACAACTGTGCTCAAAAGAACACTCTTCTGGTAGTGTAAAGCCTCTACTTTCCTTGAAGATGCGTGCAGAGTTTTGCTAATGCCCAGTGTTGACTAAGGGCCTCAAGGGCATGCCTGTCTCTCTGCACACACCAAGACTGCCTCCTAGATTTCAGCTTGTCATTGTGATGGATGAACAGAGGCACACAGGTTGGGGAAAGAAGAGGATGTACAGCAGAAGTCTTCCTGAGGAGTACGCATGAGAAGTGGAAGCAGGAGAGCACAATGAACAGGAAAGGAAAACACCAGGTACAACAGATTCAGACCAGTTTTCTTTTGAGGATTAGGTTACAGGCTTAATAGCCAATCCAAAGCTTTAAAGACAAAGGCAGTTATCAGATGACTGTCACTCTCTGGCTGTGCTCCCACAAACCTCTTACAGAAGTCACACCCACTGTCTTGTGCTACACAGCCCCAGGCTTTGCAGTTTGCAAAGCAAACGTTTTTTTTTCATTTTGCACAAAAATTGTGAAATTGCACATCTTGCATTGAATAAACACGTGACTGTACAACCTCAAGCTATGGTGCAGGACTACAAGCATTCCACCTTCCTTTGGTTCAGGTTCAAATTCAGTCAAAGGGACACAGAGCATTCTTATTCAGCCTCACTGTAAGCAACAGCTGAATGAAATATTGGGTTTTACTTACTTCTAGATCTTCCCCAGACATCAACAGGAGGTGAATACAAAGGTCACAAAGATGAAAGATATTTATGCAATAAAACCATTAGCCTAAAATTTTTCTAAAAGTGCTAGGTTCACACATTTTAATTGGTATTTTGCCATCCAATTCTTTCTGGATGCTCTGAAAATACTATTTAAAAAAGCTTTTCCAGTACATTGAGCAATATAAACTGACCTCTGCAAGGCTCACAGTTACACTCACTTTCCTCTTCACAACAGCATTTCCCGGCTGGCCCTCCTTTTACTGCTCCATATGCAAACAGAGCTACTGTTTCCCACTTGCAAAAATGAGTTTGCTACACAAGTCGATCAGTGGCATTAATGCCAGAAGCTAGAGATGGTTTGCTTATTGTTAACTAAACTTTATTGATACTTTTGGCAGACTCAGAACGAGTACTGCAGTAACTCAAACCTGATTCCCAAGTTCTTTGCGCTCACAAAGAAAAGGCTTTAGGCGAAAGTAAGGCTTCAGCAGCACTGCTTCCAAAACGCAAGCCTGAACCTGCCATGCAGTGTGTAGCATATAGCTCAGCACAGCACACACTGCAGGTTCAACACATAGAAACACTGTCGAGAGCTTTCTTCCAGAGTTTTAGTTAGCTACCTACCCTCTCTCCCCTCAAGTTCCTTTTGTTATATATTTGCATATAGCTAAAGACAAAAAACCAACCCTTTTCTAGCCTCAATCATCTTAAACACTTCAATACCAAACTACAACAGACAGGATTGTTAATGGACAAGAGTGGGAAAAATGCATACAAACCTAAGAAAAGGTCATAACTAGTGACACGACTGCTGATGAGGCACACCTCTCCAGCACATTAGAAATAAAAAAGGGTTCACATAGTGACTTATGGGGGGGAACCAATGGCATTTGCTTTCCTGAAGACTTCAGACACGAAGGTTTGTATGCAACCAATGAACATGCTAACTATTCCAATAAAGTTCTGTGCAACTGAACTTTGCATACCAGATGTCCCCCTGAGCGCACGGACATTTAATGCATTTCTTTTGTAATCCCACAGCACTTCGTTTTCTATATTGACTTACAGCTTTGTATGCCGATTAAACATGTTTTCTTGTGCCATCAGTAACATTGCTTGCTAAAAGGACCAGGGCAACAGACCCAAGATGTAACAAGGCAAATTCAGATTAGATGTTAGGGGGGGTGGGAAAAGTCTCAATGAGGGTGGTCAAACAAGAAGATGCCCAGAGAGGCTGTGCGTTCTGCTTGCATACACTCAACACCTGGTGTGACACTGCCCTGAGGAACCCAGACCAACGCTGAAGTTACCTAGCAAGGGTCCCTTCCAACCTAAACGATTCTATGCAAGTAGTTCCTTGTCTTACAAGAGGTCATCTAGTAAAGCAACCCATTAGGCCTAGGCTGAAAATACAGTCAAATGACTTAGACTTATTCCAGACTTCCTGCTAATTTTCAACTCCCCAGCGAATTGTTTTACTGTCAGTTTATTCATAGTATAAACGAGGACCTGAAAATTGCTTCCAGCATTCACATTAACCACCACAGGACAGTGATGAATGCAGTATAAATACTGAAACAGAGCTTAAAGAACACAGGATACTTAATCTTTATAACATGCACTTCAGTTAGACTGGATACTCTATCATTTCACACCAAAAAGAATTGCAGGAAGACATTATGGACCTGCAGTTTTATCTTATTCACATTTTTCTTAAGCCAAAGCTTAAACTGGGCCAATTTTCTTATTAGCTCTGCTGAGCATACAGCTTCATGCAAGAATTTAGGCAAGCAATTTATAAAGCCTCATCTTACATCACACAGGAAGACTTCAGCACAGGGGACGTTGCTTAACGTACAGACATGAATAGCCAAGGCTATAAAAAAAAAAATCCAGAAGTATAAAAATAGGCGAGTTTCTAGAGAGTAAGAGATCAGATATCATCTACTTCATACAACAAAAAAAGCAGCAAACTGGCTGTGAGATGGGTTATTGGACAACTTAGCAGTGGTGGAACATGCCAGATAAATCACAGTTGGAAGCCCCAGTAAAGCCCACAATTTACAGGAATCCTGCAAAAGCAGCTGCAACAGATTACAAAATATTGCAGTATTGCATGAGCCAGAAAGGAAGCAGTCATTTAGCAATCAGTCATTTATTTTCAGTAATTTGTATTCCAAGGGAACAGAGGTGCCTCTTAGCAGCCATTCAGCCCATGTGTACAGCCCACCCTATTGACAGGCCAGGTCTCACAGTACCAGAAGGTGCTTAAGTAGAATGTTGACTGACCTTCACAAAAAAAATTACAGGGTTTTTTGTTGTTTTCTTTTGTTTTTGCAAACAGCCATGCCTCTTCACGAACTACTTCTCAAAGGCTCTTGACTAACTAGTGGTAATAGGTCCCATCACAGGTTTACTACAGAGATTTTCAAAGCTTATTTTGATGCAGCTAAGAGAAAGATTAGAATAAGTTTGATGCTGGATTACCGGGCCTTTCCAGGCACCACAAAACCTGAGCAGCCTACAACACCAGCAGCCAAAAAACTATACTGCTAAGCTGTACTTGCAACTGTGATTAAGTCTTAGAAGCATACAAAAAAACCTCCAAAAAAAACAAAACCCAGAAGGTCAGTGTTATGTAGTATACATGAATATGCCAGCCTGGGATGTTTAGGTTACTCCTGATGATTCACCACCTCAGTTTACTAAATCTTGCTGCTCATTAAAACTGGAAGCCTGTCTTTTCTCCTCTAAGGGAACATGCAAAAGACAGGTTGAAGAGAGAGGAAATCGTCTGTGTACTAGCAGCGTAAGACTCACCTGAACTTGCTTGCGGAGTTTGCTGCATTCATCTGTCAAAACCTGCAGCTGGAGACGGCTCTGTGCAGATTCCAGTTCTGCCTGTCTCCGCAATATCTGCTCCTTTTCTAGAGAGCTGGAGGAATGAGAGAAAAGCAATCCTCAGGACTAGGTAATACTTAGCATGCTTCTCTGGGCTGTCAACTCCTATCTCCAGACTTCATCCTAACACAGCTCCTATTCAGGTAAATTTAAAAGTAACAGAAAATCTGGTATCGCACTCATCCAGTACATTCACCTCCAGATGCTCTCAGTTATGAAATTGCACTGGATGACTCACTCACAGCAGCCTTTCTCCTCACTCTCTCCAAACGTGCTAATTTAGATGAGAGTAAAAGTGAAATCAGTTTCATTTTTTTCCCTACAGAAATAGTCCTGCAAATTCTATACCATCAACATCCATGTAACATACCGTGTCAATAACACAGCAAGTCATAACACAGTAAGATCTTCAAGCTTGTTTCTACTACCAGTAACTAATTTTGTATTTCAGGAAATATAGCTGTATCAGGAACAGACAGATACGGACAAATTCTCTGTGAATGCCCTTAATAAAGCCATACTTACTACCTCACCTTGAGCCTACAATTTAGCAGTGGCAGTTTTGGTAACGTACTTCAATTTCCCTGTTGTATATGCTTTGCATATGAAGGAATAAAGACGGAGGAGAAACACCAGTATTCCTTAAAAGTATCTGCATATTTGGTCTAGAATGTTGACCGCTGCATTCTGAATGCATTTCTGCACCTTCAAAAGCTGCAATATTCAAGTTATTTCAGTAGCTCAGGCGCAGGGAGATCTAGCTTGGCTAATTACCTTCTAAATATACAGACCTAGCCTTGCATGTTTACCAACCACAGACCTCTCTCAACTCCCTACAGTGTCTTCACATAATTTTTTTTGCTGCAGAAGAAAATGGGAAATATTTTATTTAACCATCGCAAATGCATTCTTCACACAAGTACCTGGAGCCTGAAGGCTGGCTTTTCTGAATGTGAAGAACAAAACCCATGAACTTAAACCTAATTCAAGGCTATGTGTAAACAGCATTGATGCATGCAGCAGCATTCGCATTTGTCCTCCACTTGTGGCTGTGTGCCACAAAGCAGCCACTGCCAGCAACTCAGCTGGACTGACAGGCGGTCATTGCTGTCTGCCTCCCAACAAAACCAGAGGCAGAGGAGGCGTAGGGCAAGTGGGAAAGGGCTGCAACGAGAGCCTGAGACACAAGCAGCAGTTAGACAACTACCTCTCTGTGAGAGATAACACGATTTATACACCCAAATGTCTTCTGTTTTTTTTTGGGGGGGGGGGATGATCGATCTTATTTATCATTTGTTTTGCAGCATCGACCCCATAAAAGATGTGTGATCCTTCTAAAGGTACAGTTCAAACACCATCAGGTAGCAGCAATCTGGACAGAAGAGGTATTTTCCCTTTGTGACAGTTACTCCTCAATCATTTCTGATTAACAATTAACAGGATAGTGAGGTTTCTGTTGAAAGACTGCATTGAAAGAACAGCAGTATAGTTAGGGACATGTGAAGACCACCCCAATTAAATTCTATTCACTAAAAGATTCAGGGGAACTCTGATATCTACAGGTTTTTAATTTCAGAATAGTATCTGTGACAGTATTTTACCTAAAATAAATTAGTCCCCATCTTCATACCTGCTTTTCCTTTTTTCAATAAAAAAGTCTACATTTAAGTTGGAGGGGGAAAGTAGAGTCATAGGAATGCTTGCTGACCTTTAAGTAAAGCTACATGAAGAGTGTGACAAAGCAAGATGGAAAGTGATTCATATGAGACACTACTCTGTTTAATTCATGCAGAAAAGATGGCAGAAAAGGTCAGCGATTCACGCCCCTTGCATTTCTAACTATGACTTGCTTTTCTCATCTAATGATGAATTAGCAATATACGGCTTTTTGGCAACAACTCTGCATGCTCTCCCGTGATGACATTTTGGGATACAGCGCAAGATAGCTTTTGCTATTACAGTGTTGCAAAGAGCAAACTCAAGGATTCTCTTCCAAAAGAAAACTCTCCTTCCAAGTAAGACACATGCAACTGAGCAAGGCCTCGGTTTGTTAAGCCAGCCATAGTCAGGATAACCCAAGGGAATGCACAAATTGCTTTAGACAATACAGGAAATTAAAGCAAGAAGTAGAAGCCAGACTGCAGCTTTCAATGGCAGTCAGTCAGCAAGGTTGTACCTACGTGGAGACTCCATACCTTTTCATGCGTTCCTGTTCACTGGTATCCAGCGCTTTCAAAGTACGAGCATACAGTATCACGATGTCAGAACGTTTCGCGTTCTTATTGCACTAAAATAAAAGACAAGTTCAGTTCATCCACAAGAATTTAGCTATCTGAACTATGCATCCCTACAAGTTGAAAGGCATTACTTTGAAAAATCCTTATATCTCTGAAGGGAGGGGTTGTCTACTTAAGAACAAGTCCACAAAAACATGAGCATACCACAGCATATTTGCAAGACACTCTTTCAGACTGACACCAGAGCTCCTCTAATTGGAGCTGCAACAACAGTTGAGGTCGTGCATCCTATCGCACCTTTCATAATGCATCCCCTTGCTTCCCACTAAATTGGTTCTGCTAAAGCACCACCAATGTAGCATGGTCAGGTAAGTTCCAGGGACCAAAAAAAAACCCCAAAAACCATAACTAAAACAGACAAAGGGGGAGAAAAAAGATCTGAAACAAAACACCAGCCCAACTTCTATTTTGAAAATATTGAGACTGGCTGCTTGGGCAACAGACAACAATTTGGTAACCCCTGAGTATACTCCCAACTCTATTATTTACATACCATATTTCCTCGATCAAATCATGTGGGCCCAAATCCATTTTTATAGATTCCATTCCAGTGCCAGTGTGAAACACTGACATCCCACTGATTTCAGTGATACACAGAGAGTCAGAGAGTTCAATAGTTTTGTGCATCTGGCTGTGACCATTTAGTACTTTAGATTCACCTTAAAAGGAAGGGATAATACCTCCCTGAATTGGGACTTGGAAGAAATTATGGCATCTGCAAGCTTACTGTTTTGCAAATAGGCTTTGTTTATCAGAAAAGAGGCAGTGAATACTCAGATCAAGTAACCTATGCTGAACATTAAATTGCTACGTGCGCTTTAAATGCAGACTTCTATTATTTAGTAGCACAAAGATATCACGGGCAGCAGTTTCTGATGAGACAACTCCCCTCCCTTTGTAAAGGGCTGCCTTGCAGAGCAGTAAGTGGCCAAGATGGCTTTCCTGGCAGCCAGCAGCTGTCACTGGCAGGATCAGGAGTGCTGCAATTTCACAGTAACTTGCACTCAAGCCACTTAGTATACAGAGCACCACACACAGCAGCTCTGTGCTATTCAATTAGAGAATGCTCAGTCACAAAGGACAGTGACTGAAAATGAAGGGAAGATGATTTAGCTGCAAGGTTCCCTCCAGAGCAAGAAGTTCTTTCAGGAAATTTTTGGTAATTACATCACTAGAAGAGGAGCAACCACCCCTTACGAGCTGTTTAGGGTTCAAGAAGAAAGCAGTCACAAAATTCCAAACAGCAAAGATGCTGGGAAGGTCTCTGGGAATCCTGTCCAGATCTGGATTGGGTGAAGAAAAGCTTACACAGAATTGTCAGGGATAAGAAAAATAAAGTTTGGGCCTTTGCTATGGCAACAGTGATTCTTTAGGTTTAATCACAGCGCATATCAACACAAAGTTTCTTGTTGAAAGGAGGGAATCCTGCACTAAGTCAAGCAAGAGCATGGAAGCTCTCAAAATGACAAAGCCAAAGAAACCCTGGGCTTCCAGCCACCCATTTGGAAAGTGGCAGAACTGAATCCTATTTGCAAGGTACTTGTTGACCTATTTTTTGTCATCATTACTTTCTGGAGAAAAGCAATAAGGAATGGAAGCACATCACAGAGAGATGTAGACCTAATTGAAAGAGATCTATATTACCCATGGAAACAAAACCAAAAAGAGGATCTACCACTCGCAAATAGACATTAAATGATGCAGCTTGTTTCACAGTTCACTCTCTGAAAGCTACCTAAACAACCTGATCTGCTTAAAGGCTGCAAAAGCAGACGCAGTTCAAAACAGAAAATTAACCACCTGAAAATAATTCTAAAACAGATTTCTTGTCCAAAAACATATTCTTTATGTTTTGTTAATTGCTTCTAGGAATCTGTCTGCCATTCCCACACTCCAGGACCACAGTGCAGTGTTCTGAAACCAATTACAGGTTTAGCACTTGAACTCCCAAACTTCCAAGTTACTACTCACAAATGGTCCGCTTCAGGAGAAAAATTCAAGCCGAAATCCTCGCTTTAAAGCAGTGCTAGTTGTTCCTGGCCTAGTTACATCAAAATAATGGTGATTTTTCTTATTTGCGGCAGCAGGCAAAGGTACAGTACAACTGCTCCATGCAGCAAGCAACTGTAGCAGAAGTTACTAGATAGCAAGTTGTTCCAGTGCACATAAATGTACATTTTACCTGGGGGCACTTCCCTCCCTGCCCCTTGAGCCATCTTTCAATGCAGGTATAACCAAACAGGTGCCCACACCGCAATGCCGAGAGACGGTGGTCCCCAGCATTGGTCCACTGCTCAAAGCAGATCGCACAGGTATCCCCTTCTTCCTCATCCAGCGGTGCAACAGGAACTGATGGCTCCAGTTTCTTTAGTGGAGTTCTCTAGGATTAAAAATTAAAAAAGAAAAAAGCTAACAACAAAACCAAACACATGAACTTTTTTAGACAAATGCAGCATTTACCATACTTAATCTGTCTCCTAAAGAATTTAGGTCTCCTTACCTGCTTTTGCTGGACTTCAGCCTCTTCATCTCCATGACTACTGTGTTCCGCAGAAGCTTGAGACAAAGCTTGGGGTGGCTCTGCTTGGACCTGACTGGAAACTAAAGAAAGCATTGCTTAAATGAACTGACACCTAACAGGGGAAAAGGAAGTCCAACTTGACTTGATCTGAAACCATTGGGGCACAAGGTAAGCAGTGCAGCAACAGCACAGATTAGATACAAAGCTTCAGATCAGTGTCCTGGGTGCCGAAGGTCAGGCGGTTTGTGTGTAAGCCCTTCTAGTCACCAACAGTAGCACTAAAGAACTTTATGTTTTCTTTTATAAAAGGCAGCAGAGTTTCAGTGAAAAAGGAGAGGTTTTTAAAGACAGCCATTATTATCAGGATTTTCTGACCTGCTGGAAATAAGAATACCTGCATATAGGTCTAGAGTTAGGCTGATGTAAGGTTACACCCCTGCCTCTAATAATGCCTGGACAAAAGACAGACACCAATATGCAGCAGTTATTTTGCCAAGGGATCTAAGCATGCATATTTCATGTGCCAAGAAAGCATTTACCATATGCTATCTGTCCATTCACCCTGACTTAACTACCAGCTGGAAAACTGCTTATCTGAACTATCAATTCTGCTGGCCCATATGTTTTTGTAGCAGGCCTCTGTTAGCCCTTCTGTTGACACATGGGCACACAGAAACACTACGTTTGGATGCCCTAGCATACTAAAAAAGGAGCAGAAGTCATCATCTCCTCCCATCTCCTGACAAAACAAGTTATTAGCCATGATTAGTATTAGAGGCAGATATTCCTGATCCAGTGGAGAGGCATCACCTAACCCTGGCTAACCTCAATAAAGTGTTCAGCCTCTATGGTTCAGGGCTGAACAGGAACCAGTCGCTTATATAAGCAAAAAAGACAAGGGGATGCCAGAAAACCCAACAGAGAGCATATGTTCATGCAATATTAGACAGCACTTAACAGCTTGAGCTCCTGTCACGTGTAAGACCAGCTCAGAGCAAGAGGAATGAATCTGGTCAAAAGACACCTCATGGATGTACCCTCAAAAAAAGGTGTCAAGGTGGGCTGGCCAACCAAAACCAAAGCTTAGGGCAGAGAGTGAAGCATAAGGACATTCCTTAGAGACTGAGGTAAAAAAAAAAAAATAAAATAATCTTGTTCTCATATTCTCTAGGCATCAATAACCTTGATTAGCAAGTTAACTATTTGTCACTCTGACATCAATCGCGTATGTTCATCACAAACAACGTCACTGAAGTGTGTGGCAGCCTGTGAACACGAGTTTGGATAACATATTGCGAGCCAAAAAAAAGCCAAGAAAAGAAAGACACAAATGAAAAGCCCACTGTCCTAAGTATCTCTACCTCCTCAGCTAAGTGTCACAAGTTACAAGAATGAAAACATCTAAAACGAAGCAGACTGAAACCGCAAGTAATTAAAAAAAAAAAACAACTAGATCTGATCCTTCTCCAAAAACTGAAAGCACTGCTGATCTCCAGAGATGTGACTTGATGTCTTCAACAATACTCCTTGATAACATACAACAGCGAAAGTGTGCTAAGTAATAATTGCCAAATTTGAAGTTATTCTGAACATTTCCAGGATTTGGCACAAGCAGCATCCAGCAAAAAGATTGTATTTAGCATTACAGCAGCAATCACCCATTGCTGCTACTGCTCTTAGGAACTGCTTGCCAGAAAGCCTTGTGGTAGCAACCCGCTCCCGTCAGCTGTGGGCATAATGCTCTCTTAGCACTGTTGTGAAGCTCAAAAATTTCCCCACTGAATTTTAAAGCAGCAAGACGAGTTTCTGAAATAAGCCTCTACACAGCTCAAATATAGCACAAACCTCCTGAGCTAGCTGCTGGAGGTGTCTCCTGGGCTGATGGTAACAGCAGTGGTGCAGCCTCCACTGCTTCCTCCTCCTCCGAGGTGCTGTTGTCAGAGTTGCTCACTTCTATGGTTTCATCTGAGCTGTGTTCCTGGCTGGGCCTTGCAATATGCAAGGGATCCAGATGTGGAACTGGTCCTGTAGCTGGCTCTTGGGTCCTGCTGAGTTGAAAGTAACTGTCCAATGCTGTCCTGAGTCCAGAAACACAAGAAATAAAAACCACAGTTATTTGATGTAAAGGAAAGACTCAGCATGTTTCTCCATGCTTGTTTGCAGTAAAATTCCTAGGCTCTGACTGCAACAGGAGGGCAAAGTTATCAAGACAGCCTTTCTCTGGTAAGTGGGCAATCCCACACAATTGCCCACTTCATGAATAATCAGTGGTACCATCCAGCAACCACTCATTTTGCTCAGCTCAAAGAAAATCTCATTCTCTTAACAACAATTATAGTCTTCCTTTGGGGTAGGGGTGGGGGTGGGGTTGGAGGGAGAAGGAAAGCAAAGAAGTGTTGTTCACCAATAGCATAAGGATCCTCTAATTGGTACCTCCAACTCTAACCCAGACCTGGTTCCCACAGCTGCTGGTAATATTAGGCAGACGAGGTTTGTACCAGAGCCTCATTCCATTGACTACTCTGTGCCCAGTCTTTCTACTTTCCCTCTTCTTTTCTACTGGAACTTCATCCTTGGATAGAAACATCCTCCCCTCTCCCCCGATCAGTTCAGCTACCAACTCAATTATCCTTCAGATTCAAAGCAGAAGTTTGTCAGGTTGCCTTCTAGCCCCAAGAACTACCGTGACCTTCAGATGCAATCCAAGGGCAAACAGTACAGTTATGTTTAATCATCTGGAAGGAGAGTAGTTCTTGGTCTCGCTGAATTTAAAGGCAATGCTCCCATTAATTACAATTTCACCCTTGGCATTTACAGAAGCTACAAAGATGAGACAAAACCCAAACAAACCAGAAACGGGGATTTCTTTCTAGCTGGAGAGCATCCCCACTCACCACCCTTTAAACACATCACAAATGTTATTAAACACAGAATTTTTATTTTCCGTGCCTGGAGGTAACAAAAAAAAAAAAACCTACAGAAAAATATTAGTTTGCACGTTTGTGAATGTTTCTGCAGCAATTGTCACCAGAAAACCTAATCAGGCAATCCACAAATCAAAGGTGAAATGCAAAACAGAGCACAAGCTCCTCTGAGCTAAATGCTGGTTGGAACTGCCAAGTGTCAACACTGCTGCAGGGAGCACCAACAGGAATCTGGCAGAGCAGAGGGAACAGTGTGAGCAGAAGCTCTGCAAGCAACATGGAAAGTATAGAAGGGCTCAGAAGTCAACACCACCACTGCCAACATAAGAAACGGGAATTTGCTCAAAAAGAGCAAAGATCCTGCCGGAAGAGATCAGAAAGCACCGTGCCATTATCAAGCTTAAATGGTATGTGAGCTGCCCAGAATTTGGCCACAACCACACACCTGGACTGAGCTGGGCTCTATAAGCCAGGAGACAAGGCAGTTTTAAACTGATGCCAGACTTGATAAGAGTACAGTTCAGATCCAATTTCATTTCTGCTTTACCTGGCACTGACAGTCCTCTGGGAACCACCAATTCTCTGTTGCCTGCGAGCTCTCGTGACTCGCAGACGCTGTGTGACCTGCGGCACAGGCAACGGCCGATACGGATCAAACACCCCTTGCAGCCTTTGCAGTCTGTTGAGAGCCAGGGCAGGACTCAACTGTGGCTCAGGCTCAGCAGCCGCTTCTCTTGTTGTGTCAGCATTTGGTATGACAACAGCGTCATCAGCAGGGAGAACTGTAATGCTGTCTCCTTCACTGAGCACTGAAGCATGGGATGACAGCACAGCATAACCAGAGGGCTCGGTGAAAAACGTCCTGAGGTTCTCTACAGAGTAGCCAGCCGCCTGCTGGAGATCAACTTCCATCTCTTCTTGAGCCATTTCTGTGAAGAGTTAAAAAAACACTAGCATTTACAAGTCTTCCGCCCTGATTCTAGCCTGACAATGGCAAGAATCAGGTGCTGCAGTCAGTGACTACAAAAGCCTTTGGAATTCAGACTTGAGAGACAATTTGTGCTTTCGCCTTAGACATGCAGCAAAGCTAAACCATCTCAAGTTGACAGAGGAATGTGAGCTGGCATAGCAAGCAGTGCCCTCCCAGAGTCCTGGACTCAAAGCCTTTGGCTCAACAGCAGCTAGCACCAAAGGCACGTTGCAAAATTGGCTTAAGTAAGCCTCTGGATGAATATGGAATGCTAAGGATTTCGCATGGATCTTGGAGAATGCAGTTTCCATATATTCTAGAGATTCTCCATGGTGAGCAGCACTGCACTGACACCCACTTACACAGCCAGAAACAAGCTGTACAATGCAGTTCTTTGTCCATCGCATTGCTCTCAGGAGGTGGGTTTATTTTCCAAGTCTCTTTGAATAAAAATCCATTACAGTAACAGATCACTGCAACCCTTTCCCACAGCTCACTTAACAGGCCTTTCAGTTACTTTATATTCACAAGCACTGTGCCAACCCAGAAAGGGTATCGCAGCAGAATCCACAATTGACACGTGCTGGGTAGCAAGTCACCTCCAGCATCAGTGTTTGTGGATCCATATTCAGCCTGAGACTAAATAAACATGAATTTGCAGTAAAACCTCACATATATTATTTAAGGATGGTTGCCCTGCAACCATCTTTGGGATAAAGATTTCAGGTTACCTCCTAAACTGAAGTACTACCTTAGGTTTGGAAGGAAAACAGAGGAGGCAACAGCCTGTGCATTGCTAATTATTATGCTGCTGTCAACCACCAAATTAGGGCACTTTAGTCACCGTGTTCTACAGGCAGGCTTACAAGAGAAACAAGTTCAAGATTATTTCATTAATCGAATAAATAGGTGTGCCAAAGTAAAAAAAAAATAATCCTTTCTCGGAGAAGGTGTGTGGATTAAATGCTGCAAGCTGCTGAAGGTCATTCACATTCTCAAAGAAAACATAAACTGTCATAAACCTGAAAGGCCTTGGGAACTGCAGACCTTAAGCATTACTTAAGAGCCCAAAGCACACACCAAAACTTATTAGGCTAGACACTGTGCCAACAGACTGGCTGCTTTTAGTACAAAGCATAACTAGAAAACATATACAGCAATTACTAGAGGGGGACATATGCTCACATATTTTTACAGATCTTTTAAGAAGTTCTAATCTAGAAACTGCTAATTACTAATTCAGCCTAAGTTAGCCCAAAAATAGATGTTGAGTGCCACCTCCCACCAGAACAGTCATACAGTCAAGACATACCAGTAATCAATGATCAAGTACTACTTCTCTAGCACTAAACTCACATTCGTGATAAAATTGCCAGCTATAAGCATAACAGATCCTTATTTTTCCTATAAATTAACTGTGAGACTTAAAAATACAATCACCATTGTGGGTTAACTAAGCCTACATATTTCTTAATTTAAAAAAAGAGACATGAATACTGGCATTTTCACCATTAAATCTTGGAGTCTTCCTGAAGGAGGCAAAGGCCAGTGCTTCCTTGAGACAGCCAGCTGCCCATGCAGCAGATGCCAGAGGAGCCAGCAGATGGAAGCTCTCCATAAACAAGCTTCTTGGGCTCAGATGAGAAAAACCCAAGAGTTGCTGTCACATCACAAGAGTTGGCGAAGTGGTGCAGCAGGCAGCTTCGCAGAGGCCTCTGCGACACTAACCAGAAAGCTGAAGCACAAGCCTCCTCTTGTGGAGGGCCTCCTCACCGCGGTCAGGCAAACCCAGGCCCTGCTCTGTATCTCCAGGAGTTATACTGCACCTACTGTAATATAAAATCAACCAAAAAAACCCAAACGCCACCCAAAATTAAGTGCACGCTCCACAAGCATGGTTTTATTTCTGGCTTTTTACAGGGCTCTCTTATTTTAACTAAGAGCCACTCACATAAACGGGGCGGGAGAGAGGAGAGCCCCACGCACTCGGGACGCCATCCCCGACCTCCCCGCCGGCGCCTCACCGCCTCTCAGCCCGGAGACCGCCATCACCCGGAGGGGGCCGCTATCAACGGGCCTCCCACCGCCCGGCCCCGAGGGAACCAAGAGAGCCCAGCGGCCGATTGCAGAGGCCCAGCCGCGCTCGCGGTGCTCGGGAACACTGGGCTGGGCTGGGCCGGGCCGGGCCGGGCCGGGCCGGGCCGGGCCGGGCCGAACAGGACCCCACCACCTCTCAGCTCACCTGCCAGCAGACCCAACCGCCCTGCTCTGCTCCGCGCCGCGCCGCGCCGCCCCACCCCCACCACCGCTGCTTCCGCTTCTATTAGGCGAATCGGAGCCAGCGCCGCTCCCTCATTGGCCAACTTCTCCGTTCGTCTATCCGAGGGAACGGAGGGTAAAGGGGGCCGAGGGGAGGCAGAGCCTGTTCTGATTGGCCAGAGTGCAGTAGGGAGCTCCCGGCTGATTGGGCGGTGAAACCGCTGACGGCCATAGGGGGCGGGGCAAGCGGCGGGGAGCACGTTTCTATTGGGGGAGCCGCCGCTGCGGTGAAATGAGCGGGAGCCGTAGAGGATTCAAATAGGGCTCGAGGTAGGCGGGGCGTTGCCGCGGCGGCGGTGGTCGCTCAGCCTTGAGGAAGGAGCCCCGAGGGACCCTGGCCCCGCTGGGGTTGAGGAGAAGCCCGCCATGTCGCCTGCCCCCTGCCCTCCCACCAGCCACCGGTGTTGCTTCCAGCCTCCCTTCGTACCCCTGAGGGCGGCCTGTCTCGGGGCAGAGCCTGTGGCAGGGTGCTGTCACCCGCTGGCCACCTCCGAGGCGAACACAGGCACGGCCGGTTGGAGAGGTGAAGGTCTCATCACACAGAAACAAATACACGTGTATTGTACGATCAGTCTCTGCCAAGGCGGGGAAGTGGGGCAAGTGGCACGCTCTGGCCTGCAGGAGGAGACCCGCTGCTTTCCCTTGACTTGCTTTCTGAGGCATCCAGCTGCTCTTGGTCACCTAGCCCTGCTTCTGCAGTTAAGTTCCTTGGTTTCTGCTTTTCTCCAGGTCAGCCAGCAAGTCTACAATCTCTGCAAAACACAAGGACGGCATTAATCAAAACAGAATATTTGTTGTACGCTTTCCCCTTCCCCATGATGAGAAGATAGCTTTTCCTTGCTGATAACCATGAAGTCCCTCTCTCCTCAGGCCAGCGTGACTGGGCAGCCATTAGCAGGGAGAGCCCCGAGCAGACACAGGTAAGTACAGCCCAAAGAGAAGCAGCCAGGTATATACAGAGGTGCCTGGAAACAGCTGTGAGAAGATATCCTTCCAGGTCAGCACAACACAGTCATGGCTGGGTGTTGGATTAGAGTAAGCAATACATGCTCTATCCTCAGTGCAGCTTTGCCACCTTCTCTGATTATTTTTTTGGTGTTTTCACTTCAGCAGGGGCAACTCCCTGCAGCAGGGTCTGCTGGGGGAGCTGCTGTTGGGAGCCGGGGGTACAGAGAGGCTGCACGCAGCAGGAGCTGGGTGGTTTCTCCAGCACAGTCCCCATATCTCTTGTATGGCAACCATCTCCACACTGGTTCTTCTATCTTTTCCTGCTGTTTCTGTTAAATATTCCAACAGACACCAATTATTTATCTGATCAGACCCAGACCAACTTCAAAGACAGTGAAATCTTCCCCGCTGTGGAGCAGTTCCCAAGATGGCAGTTGATTGCTCAAAGCCCAAGGCAGGAAATGTTCCTGCACTGTGTCATGGCTGTTCCTCCAGCTTACAGGATGTGCAGGACCTGAGTGGGGATTAACTCACGCACCCCTGCTCCCAGTTTGCCGCTTGTCTGAGAGAAAAAGCTTACTGTTATGTGATGCCAAATGAACAGCCTGGTGATTATTGTCAAGGTGTGGATAAAAGTTAACCGTAGGAACCATCACACCACAGGAAAAAAAGAGATCTACTATTAGGGGACTCGTTAGCATAAGAAGGTAGGTGAAGGAGCGAGCCGAAAACACAAAGCCAGACAAATTCATATGGCAAATAAGGGGCAAACTGACCCCCGAAGCAGCTCATTGAGGGATACAAAGTGCCTGTGGAGTGGGGAGCAGATGTCCAGGATGCTTACCCTCAGCAGAAGGGCGTTGGGAAGGGTCAAAGGCCCGGCACTGGTCAATGACTTTCCGCAGGTCTGCAGGACAATCTTCCTCAACCGGGTCCCGGTAATGATGGTTACAGATTTTCTCCACGATCTCGTGGGGAGTGCAGCCTACAAAACACACATGCGAACAGAAGCATTATGACAGAGCTCTGCTGCCACAGGAGGGAGCTCAGGAGGAAATGCAGTGCAAAGCCACACCAAGAGCCTTCCTGCAGCCTGTGGCACAGAGAAGCCAGCAGAGAAGTCACCCAAACTGTGTCTGCAATGAACCTCCCTGTATTTGGCACGACACTGTTGGGCTCCAGTGGAGCAAGGAGAGGTGTTTATGCTTCAGTGCACAGGAACATCAAATAGAAACAAAAATTACTTGAATGTTTGTAGTTTAAACATGTCACTGAAATACTTTACTGTATTGGAGTCCCAGGAGAAGCCATGGAGCTGTCATGCAGAGCCAGGCACACCAGGCACTGCCACTGGGACCTGCACGCCACAGGATGCTCCAGGAAGGAGCAGGGAGCATCCAGTGCCAGCCAGCAGCCGCACTAGAGTGTCTGACTTTTATACAGGGGATGAGGTACTTCTGTCTCACCTTCAAATGGGATTTTGGAGGTCGCAATCTCCCACAGCACGATCCCGAAGCTGGAAGGAGACAAGCAAGACTCTCAGCACTGATCCTACCACCTTCTACTCCTTCCTAACGGAGGCGACTGTTGGGCTATGCCAACTGCAAACAGCTACTTAGGTGTCTGATTAAACTTGCCCATCTTCCATAGCTCAACAGCTACTCTGCCAGACATCTGCCTGCTTATGGGCATCTCTCCCGGGAGGGACAGACACACCTGTATATTTCACAGGGCCTCCTGTAGAAGGAGGTGGTGTCTTTCAGGTTCTCAGGGGCAATGTAAGCCAGCATAGAGACTTGTTTCCAGTTCTTCTTGGCTTTCCTCTTGATGGATGACTCTGTTTCACACAGCTCAAATCCCGACAGCTGATTGAGAGAATGAGAGAGAGGGAGAAGTGGTAGAAACACAGTCTGCAGAAACCTGCGGCATGGCTGAGGACTGCCCTGAGCTGGAGAAAACAGAGCAAGGTGCCCTGGGCAGCAAAGGCTGGCTTGCAGCCACATGTGCTGCCTGGCACATGGCTCTTTCTGCAAGCAAAACCATAGGCGGAGGCAGGTGAATTGCCCTAGCTTCAGCTCATCCCAGGGTGGATGGCTCAGAAACACTCACTTTGCTGATGATAAAACAGAGATAATGATGAACTGAGGTGTTAAGTGTCTAAGGTGACAGGGGAGATTACTCTAGCCCAGGTGTTATTCTGGACCATCATAATTCCCTTCAGTGTTGGTGCGGAAGACATCCACAAAAACACGCAAAACTCCCAAAAGCTTTTCCAAGTGTGGTCCTTACCTTCACACAGTAATCCCCAGCCACCAGGAACTTGCTACTGCAGATGCAGCCATGGAGTCGGGATTTCTCCTCTGTCTGATGCAACCTGCAGCCGGACAGAACCAAGGACAACACATCCTGGTGATGGACCCATCCCTACCTCAGGGCTCTCTCCTGCTGTGTAGGGGATGGACTGACATGCACCCAGAGAAGCTAGCAGTTCTCTGACTGTCTTGGTGGACCAACCCTGCGAAGCCAACCTTTCCAGCAGCTGCTGAAAGAGCCACTGTGGGCAAAATAATGAGCTTGCAGATGAACAGGACCCATAAGGAGAACTGGCCATGCTGTACTTGGAGTAGCACTCCTGAAGCTGCCACATGGGTGCAGGGAAGGGGGTTTCTCTGTTCCAGGCCTTTGCAGGCTTGAAGCCAGATGTAGGGGCCAGTGACCAGGGGAGATGGTACTACTGCACACAAACCCACTGCCTATCAATGGGAGGCTGTCCCAAGGTGGTGGAAACAGTGTCTAACAGGATACCACTGCTTACTGAGAGATACCAGGAAGCTGGGCACAGCTTGTGGATCATCAGGTGGACTTGCTCACTGATTTAGGCAGGAGCTTACCTGTAAAGGCCTCTGGCAGCTCCCAGGGCCATCCGAATGCGGACCTCCCAGGAGAGATGCTGTTGCTTGGTCAGCACGTCCCGCAGCGTCCCATGCTTACAGTACTCCATGACGATGGAGAAGCAGGGGCTCCCATCTGCAAGGCAATACCTTGACCATCCCACCCTGTGCCACCTCTTGGCAGGGGACCATGACAAACCATCTGCCACTAGCTAGCATCAGGGACAGACAAGGGAGGGAAAGGGTGACATTAATACGACACCTCCTACCTTTCTCCTCAATGCAGATCCCATACATGCGCAGGATGTTTGGAGACTCAAACTTCTTTAGGGTCTGAATCTCCTTCTCAAAGATGTCTCTCACCTTCCTGCAGAAATGGACAGCACAGTGAAATCCCTGGAATGAGGTGTGACATGGTGCTGTGCCACCCTACCCTCCCGGCTGCCCCATGTTGCTCCAACCCAGGACAACTCACACTGGGTCGGTGGTCAGAGGCCTCTTGAAGGTTTTGATGGCGACGGGGTACTTGAGGTACTCGCCCTCATAGAGGTCATAGCTCTCGGTGTCTTGCAGGTGTCTGTAGAAGGTGAGGTGGTCCCTCTCGATCTCGGTGATGTCTTCTCTTTTACCAACGTTGACTTTCTTCAAGCCTGCTCCCACCATGCGCCGGGAGGGAACGAGGGACATGTTAGGGTAGGGCTCGGGGTAAAAGGAACCAGTCCACATGGTGCCTAGAGGTGTGATGTCAACTTACGCTCCATCGCGCGCACCACTTTGTTCAGCTCGCTTTGCATCCAGTCTACCTTGCTCTCCATACATTGTCTGTTGATGTAGATCTCCTCAGCTGCATCTTCAGGCTCCTCGGTACCTGGGAAGAGAAATATGCAGAGGTGGGGCCGCTGGGTGGATGTGCAGGACTGATGTGGTTAGTTTTTCTTGTGGTTTAAATGTCCCTTTGGCTCTCCTTGGCCATGGCCATCAAGCCAAAGCTGGGCAGCAGCTGGGGAGAGATGCCAACTGCCAGTCTCAGGGAAAGAGTGATACTTACTTGCAATCACCTGGTCCAAGAAAGCCCGGTCGTCCTTCAAGTCCTCAGCATCCTGCCTGCGACAGGTCTTTTTCTGGAAAGCCTCCAGGAAAGTCTGCTTCTGTTCTGCCTGCAGCAGGAGCGAAAGCCCCTGGGCAATGTCCTCTAGGCTCTCATTCACCCAGACAAACTCCTCGCCAGCACTGTGGGCTCTCAGGAACTTCTGGATCCAGCTGGTCTGGCTGTATTTCATCACCAGTTTCTGGGCTTCCCCCAGTGCCTGGAGCAGCTTCTTCAACAGTTCTTCTTCATGGCAGGAGATGTGCTTCAGTGGCTGAGCCCTGAGGATCCTCACAGGCTCCAGCAGGACTTGGATGCGCTCCACAAGGCGCTGGCACTGGTGCTTACAGCACTTCACCTGCTCAAATTGGGTGTGGATAGCATGGGCTATGGAGAGGACCTTCTCCACAATGTCCATACTTGCAGCAAAGGGCTTGGCCACTGGGGAAGTGGGCTGGTGGTGTCTGGTGGAGGTGAGCCTTGGGTACCACTTGCAGATCAGGTGGATGCAGTTCTTCCACGCCTTCCACCCTAAGGAACAGCCTTAACATAGCACACCACCCTCCAGGTCTCCTATAGCCCCTTATATCTCCTCCAGCTGCTTTGCTTCCTCTGCTTCGCCTGGCACGGTGGCTGCTTGTGCACACTGGGGCCAGCACTCACAGACAGAGACATCGGTAACAGTAGTATTGGTACATCTCACTCCACGGTAACAAGAGATGTTTTGGCTTGATTTATGTAAATTAATTTAGTGTTAGCCATACCCAGAGAACTTACACATAAACAAGCAGGGTCTGCGATGGTCCAAGGAGCACCCCCCCAGGCAGCGCTCCCTGGAACCAGCCCTGCGCCATTATGGGGTCCTGCCCACAGAGCCTACATTTTTGACTGTAAAGAGACATTTTCATTTCTAGCCAACATCCCTCTCTGTTATCACCCATGTAATAAAAGCTTTCACACCTTCACAGCCCCGGCACCCCTGACTGTTCTATGTTTTCTCCCTGTAGCCCTGTATTGCCTGCTTGAGGTTTTAAAACAAACTCTTTCTATGTGCTCAGCATCCCCACAGGGATGGTCTCTGCTCCCCAGCCCACGTCCAGGAAGCAGGGACAGAAAACTGTCCCCGTTGCAGGGAAATTAGCAGCAGCCATCCATGCCATTGATGCAGCTGGCACTGAGAGAGTGGTGCCAGGCTCTACCAGCTAGAAATGAGACAGAAACTCACCCAGAAACAAGCTGCAGGCAGTCTCCGTTCCTCTTCAGGCTCTCTCCAGCATGGCCTCCAAGGAAGAAGCTTGTCCACTTGCTAAGAGAAATCCGTTGGGTTTACCTGACCCTGCTTCACACACTTCTGCCTTGGCTGCCTCTGCAGACTGGAGAGGCATGGCAGGGTGAGTGTGAGTTTATAGGGTGCTTTCCCCAGCCACCACTCCTGCGGGCAGCGGAAGGGGCATTGTGCAACCCACCACAGCTTCCCACACTGCCCTGGCGTCCTGTTCCCAGAAAGCTGCTCGGGGTGGGGGAGGAAAGGGTATATCCCCCCATGCTGGGTTTTGCTGGCTGGAAGAAGGAATTACCTGCAGGAAGTGCATCAGGAAGAAGGAGACAAGGGGAGGCTGTGCCCCCCATATTGACACTTGCTGTTATTTTGAGGACCCCAACTCCTTCTGCTGTGCCACCAGCTCCAGCAAGGCTTGCTCAGGGCATTGTAACACCCTCAGCATCAGCTCTGTGCCCCCTTGAGCTTCCTGTACAGGGCAGCAAGTACACCTGTCTTGCACAAGGGATTCTGGTCCTTCAGGACCTTCTACTCCCCTCCCCACCCCTGCAGCCCCAGGACCCCTCAGCATCAAAGGAAGTGCTGGAAATGGTGCTTGACCTCTGCCGGGAGTGCAGGAAACTGCGGCTGGCTTCGTCAGGGGGCAGGCTGATTTTGAGAAGCACAGGGTGGCACGTGATGGTGTTGCCCAACTTCGGAGAAGTGAGTGTGGCTCCAACTGGCTTCTGCTTACCAAGAACCCAGGGTCACACAGGCTTGCTGTGGTTCTGCGCTGCAAAGATCTTCCTTGCCACCGCCATGGTTTCGTCAGTGTGGGAAGCTGAGAAAGGCAACCGCAAGGTACCACAGCACTAAGGGTGGGAGAACGTAGGAGCAACCCCGAGGGACATGTTTGCCAGACACTTTTCAAAAGGCTTTACTTTTCAAAATATACAGTTTATTTACAATTGTAGTGTCTACAGTTTTACATATAACTTTATTCCAAACCTTTAAATATTTGCAGTAAACTTTAAAAAAAAAAATAATCACAGGATCAGCAAAAAAGGCATCTCGTAGCAATTCTGTTCATTGGAGTTTGAGTTTCAAGTAGCCAATGTCTACAAAAAACATGAACTTGATAAATCTGGCAGAGAGATACAGGTGCAATGGTTAGAAAAAGGCAAAATCCAGACCTGTGGGATCCCCACTCCAAGGGCCACAGGCCAAGGAAACCCTGTGATGGGATCAGGCCAGGAGAGGGACCTGGGATACAGAAGCCCCTCAGCATGAGTTAGGTGATGTGGTTAACTGCAGTGTTGGTCACCCTGGGGGGGGGCCACCCCAGGAGGGCCAGGTGTTCAGGGGAGCACCGGCGAGGTGCCAGGGTGGAGAAGGGAGGGTGGCATCGGGCACTTCATCTTCCAGGCAGCAAACCTGCCTGTGCATCCGTGGCCTGGAGCAGGAGGGCAGTGAGGAAGGGGCTGGAGCCCCCCAGAGAGCCCTCCAACCTCCTCCTCCCCTTTCCCCACATCCTCACCCTGTCCTGGTCCCCCTTGGTAGTGCCACAGCTGGTCTGGAGCGCACCATGGGGGTGCTCTAGTGTGGGGCCACCACCATGGCACAGGCCCCGGGAAGGGGCCAAGGGGCCAGCCAGCCTTGCCAAGGGCTGGGGAGGGATGCCAGCCCCAGCCCAGGAGGGATGGAGCCAGCAGCCGGGTACCACACCAGGGCCATCAGTCCTCTTTCTCGAAGGTCTCCTCGGGGATGAGCGTCCGGAAGGGGTGATCCCAGAAGCGGGTGCTGATGCCAAAGCCTGCAAGCAGGGGAGAGAGCACTCAGCCCACAGCAGCGCTGCCATCATCAGGATGCCGCCAGGGACAGGGTGCAGCTCACTCGATGTTAACTGAGCTGGTGGCACCATTGCTGAAACGGGCAGGGGTAGGAGCAGCCAGCATGAGAGGCACATGGCCAGGCTGGGACATCATCCAGCCGGGTGCAAAGGTGACGATGGCTGACAGCAATGCCAAGGCCAGGATGTCCCTCTGGAGAGGCTGGTGGGGGAGGCCCACCCACATTTCGGGGAGGGAAGAAGGCAAAGGTAGGGCAAGGAGGAAGAGCAGAGGGAGCAGAAGGAGCTGGCTGGGCCATGCCACCAGCCCCATAGATGACAGCTTATCTGGACAGGGTGTTTTCTCCTAGGAAACCGGGCAAAGGGCAGGTTGAGCAAGTGTGGGGCGGACCCGGGGAAGCCGGGGGCCTCACCCAGTGCCTGCCAATGCCTGCCGACAGGAAGACATGCTGCCCCAGGCAGGGACAGGCACCTACATCCCAGCACGACGGGGGCTCTGCCTCCACCCTGGCATCCCTGGGCGGCCTTGGTGCCCGCCAGCCAGATGGACTGCTGCCTTTGCCACTGTGCCACGCTGGCTCCTCATACACAACCTGGGGGCTGAGAAATGTGCCCCATGGGGATGCAGCACCTGGTACACTGCTCCCCCAGTAGCAAGGTACTTGGAGTTCCCCATCCCAAATCCCGAACACCAAATATTTCAGAGCATCAACTGCACACATGCAGGGCTCTGACAACCCTCATCCCTGCCAGCATGTGTGGAAACATGGCACTACCTGATTTTTGGTATTCAAAGTGGTGCTTGACGTGATACGCCTTCAGCCCATACAGGTAGGTGCCTTTTTTCGGTGACCCATAGTGAAGGTAATAGTGCATCATGTCGTAGACGACGTAGCCACAGAGCCCCCCGACAAACACCGAGAGCCCCAGCACCTCGGGCAGCAGGAGCTGCAGGACGCCGTAGAAGAAGCCAATCACTAGCGAGGCTGGCACAGGAGGGAAGACGAGGCGGGAGCTGTCAAAGGGAGACTGGAAGAGGAGAAGGATGGTGGGACAGGCAGCTCCTAGCTTACCCCATGTCCTCAGCACATCCCTGCTAAGCATTTGGGATGCCCATTTGGGAAAAGCCAACACCAAAGCAGCCCCCAGACACCCTCCCCAAAAGATGCACCCAGTGGTGAGAGCAGCCCCACACCCACACTGTGGTGATGGGGCAGCCGGTGGCTTTGGATAGCAGATCCCCAAGTGCCACTGGGACATTTCCTCCAGTGAAGCTAGAGGGAGCCCATGGCTTTTTTGGTGTTCCTCTTGCCCAGACAGATCTTGCAGATTTAACTGCAGCTCCTCTGAGCCCGTCTTGCAGCCCTTGCCAGTATTAGGTAAGAGCCCCGCTTGGGGCGAAGATGCCACGAGTCACGTTGAACACGCACAAACAGGCTCTGCCTGAGCAAAGGCCACTGTTCCCATGGGCCGGCAGGCGCCAGCGGAGGTGTAAGCTGCGACTCACCTTGTGATGCTGCCCATGCAGCAAGAAATGCAGGGTGATGAGATAGTAGTTACTAGCGGGTGGCTTCATGTGGAAGACAAAGCGATGGATGAGGTACTCTAGCAGGGACCACAGGAACATCCCCAGGAGGAAGATGAAGGGGAAGTAGTATTTGTGGACAGGGATGGAGTACTCTACACAACGAGACATGCAGCGGTCAGCAGGGCAGGTGATGCATGGGTGCTTTTATCTATCACCATCCTCCCATCGGCATCCAGGTGAAGCTCCGGTTTCCCTCCCTCTCACCTCTCAGCTGCCTCCTGCCCCGATCTTCCCCAGGGAGCTACATTCCCAAACCACATTTCTTTTGATTCCCATTAATTTACGCTCTTTACGGGAACAGTCAGCTTCTTGCTGCCCCTGCATCCCAGATGCCAGCCAGGGCTTGGAGGCATGCCCCAGGGACAGCCCCATCCTTCCACAGCTGCTTCACCCACCAGAACAAGGCAGGAGGGATCTTATCTGTGCAGGCAGCACATGTGACAATTAAACAGTGTTGTTGGTAGGGTTTTTTGTGTTTTGGTTTTTTTTTGAAAAAGAATAGGTTTGTTGGGCGCTTTCCCCCGCAGAGCATTTTTCAGCCACCTCCTTCTTTCAGGGTCAGCTGCCAGCACTGTGTCCTCACTAGCAGAATTTAGATCCCCCTCCCTGAGAGTTGTTCATTTTTGGAAAAAAAAACCCAAACACCCTCTTGACAGCAAGGTGCTGAATGCTGCAAAGAGCGGAGGGGGGGATGCCAGTGCAGTGGGTGCTCCACCCCATGGCTGGGCATAGCTGGCACTGGGTGGCACCTTGCAAGAAGAAAAAAAAAAAAAAAAAGAAAAAAAGAAAAAGCACAAAGACGACAGCCTGCCCTGGCCACGCTTGTTATTCCCGGGGGAGCAGACAGTGGGAGATTCAAGGGCAGGCGCTTTGGCAAAACAAGCCCCACACTGTGCAACACCAGCAGCACTGAGAGCCGGGTTTGTTTGCCTGCCGTGCCGGCATCCAGCCGTGACCCAGGGTGGGTGTCAGCAGTGGGTGGCACACACCACAGAGCTTGGTTTTGGGGATGGAGGGAAAGGAGGCAAGAAGGAGCAGGCTGCACCCTGGGCCAGGGTGCTCCCTGCCCCCATTGATCCCCCTGGGGGACCAAATCATTTGGGCGAGAGGAGGGGATGGAGGTGGGCGAGCTCAGGCTTTAAAGCAGTGCAGGTGGCTTTGTGCAGGGGACATGCTGGTGGCTGTGAGGACAGGGGCTCACTCGCTGCTCTTGCATGCGGCTCATGGTGAGCATGCACAGAAGGAGGGATGCTGAAGGGGTGCAGAGGTCTCCCCCTGCTCATGGCTGTCCTGCCCCTGGACCTGGAGGGGTGGCAGCAAGATGAGCCCAAAGGCTTTTGCCTCTGCTCATACCTGTGGTGAAGGAGGAGAAGAGCCTGGTGTTGCCCTGGGCAAGGGAGGTGTAGCTGACCCAGCTGAGATAGAGCACCACAGGGGCCCACACAATGAACACCACGTACCTACAGGGTAGAGGGAGATGTCAGAGGGAACGTCCCATGGGGTGGCAAGCCATCCCCCACCTCCCCATGGAGGCAGCGACCAGGGCACAGAGCAGACGCCCAGGGGCTCACCATGCCGTCTTGGAGAGGGACTCGAGGAAATCTGAGTGGAAGAGACGGATGGGCCGATCCACAGGCTGGTGCACCCACTCGTCATACTTCTCCCCCAAGTAGCCCACCTGCCACAGCAAGGGCTTCTCCCAGTCCACCAGGTCCTAAAGGAGCAGACAGCAGTTGTACCCCCATGGGACCCACACACTGCCCTGGTACTGGGCACAAAGCTGCACCCCAGCTGCAGGATTTTGGGCTGCAAACCCCTTGCCATGCCCCACAAGCAGCTGCTTCTTGCTTCAAGCAGCCCTGAGCTCCCTACAAGCACCAGCACAGGGCAGACAGGCAAAGCCAGGCACACATCAGCCCCATCTACCCACGAATGCAGGACTGAGCTCACCCCTGTGCCACCGGGTACCTGCCAGCACTTCAAGGTGAAGGTGGCTGTACCTGGCTCAGCATCAGGCCCTGATAACCGAGGCTTTTCCACCCCCAAGAAGCTGCCAAGGTTAGACAGTGAGCAGCAATATTCCCTGCTCACAAGCCGCCAGTAGGACACAGAGCCCATCCCTGTGGCATTGCCCTGGCCAAGGGCTTTCCTCCTTGCAGAGAGGATGCACAGGGTAGCTGCAGCTATTCGAGTGTTCTGGCAGTGAGAAGCAGAGCAGAAAGGGATGGGGAGCAGGGATACAGAATGGGAACACAAACGCCAGCCGCTGCTCCTGTGCATGGCCACATTCAGATGGCTGCAAGAGCAAAAAGGGACTTGTGCAGGCATGTGTGTCTGCACGGCATGAAAATAGGGACACCCAACTGGCAGCTCTGGCTCTGCCACTGCTCAGCATCCCCAGATGTGTCTTCTGCTGGCCTGGCCAGGTAAGGTGGTTTCTTGGTCCCACTCCTGATCTGGGACAGAAACCGCGCTTGCCTGGCTGAGCTCTGGGCCTGGCAGCTCTCCATCAGCTGTCCTGCGCCACGTGGCACTGGCGCAGCAATGCAGCGCCTGGGGGTGTGCCAGAGGTCATTCGGCAGCAGCGGGGCAGGGGACAGCTCAGCTTGGGGCACTTCAGGGCAAGGAGCCAAGGTGGTTGCAGGCAATTTTGGGGCTTTGCTCCAGGCAGGGATGGATGTGATACAGCCCTAGCCTGCAGTGTGTGTGTGGACAGGGATGGAGACACCCTCCATTGGGGAGGTAGGGGAAAAGTTAGAGCAGAAAGGTCACTTTGGGATAGCAGATTAGCTTTTAAAGGTGGCCAGCAGCAAAATTAAGAGGGGTGAGTGACAGGTTATCTCCTGCTCAAAAAAAAAAAAAAAAAAAAAAAAAAGAAAAGCCTTTGCAAGGTAAAAGCACACTCACTGATGAGCCAGGGCTGTGCAAGACATGGCAGCCAGATGGTGCTTCAAAGGGCAGGAATGTCCAAATGCACCTTGGGGATGAACCCTGCTCCTGTGGCATCCTCAAAGAGGAGCTGGCAGAGCAGAGAGCACCCAGCATGCATGGGGATTTCCCTGCCCAGGCCAGTGCACCCCTTAGCGCTCATTATGGATGCTCAGTCAAGAGGAAAAAATGAAAAAATAAATAAAGCAAGAAAAAAAAATAAAGCAAGCAAGCAAGGTGCAATGTGGCAGCACGTCCTGCTCAAAGGGCACAGCCACTGTCAGAGAAAGGCATCTCCACCTATGCTGCCACAGCAGCAGCCTCCCAGAGTGGCCACGCCTGGGCAATAAAGCATGAGTGATGTCATCTGCACCAGGAGAAAGGGCAGGAGCAGCCGGATCAGCTCCCTCCCGGCTCCCTCCATCCCAAGGTTTAGCAGAAAGCCAGTGCTCCTGCGGGGAAGAAAAGACCTGGTCTCCCTTGGGAGCCCTCTGGCAAACACCATGGCTGGAGAAATCCCCAGCTCTTACCTTTTCTACATCCACTGTTTTACAGCGGGGATCCATCTGCGCTGGTGTCTGGGCTGCAGCATCCACTGCCTTCTCATCCACCGGCTCCAGGTAGCTCTGAAAAAGAGAATGAAAACCCTGCTGTGAAACACCAGCAGCAGATGCAGCTGGGGATGGCAGTGGCGATGCCACCCAGGGGCACAGGCAAAGTGAGCTCGTGCCTGCCTGCTAAATAAATAAGAGAAAAAAATCTGGTGAATTTAAGTCAGTCAGTTCCTGCAGAGCAGGTTTCTGAGAGATGCAGCTGCCGGCAAACTGTGCTGCCCTTCAAACCGTGCACTAAGCATTGCACGCTCGGGTCTTTTTGGAAACGTCCCCCCCCACCCTGCTTTTCAGACCACCACACCATGCTGCTGGGAGGGCACTGGCTGCTGGTGCTTGGGCGTTGCAAAGTGGAGGCTCCCAGGGCCTTGGCCAGCATTTTTCCTTGCAAACAGGCAATGCTGTAGCGCAGCTCACCTTCCCGCAGGCCAGCGGCCCGGTGAGCACCAGCCTGAGCCAGCACTGCTGCCAGCGAAGCAAGGGGCATTGCTGGGTTACTGGTCACAATGCAAACGCCAGGCTCCCTCCTCCCCAGCTTGGCAATTCAGTCCCTGGGGAAGGTAGGCTGCCAGAGCTGGTGAGCATGGCACGGCTGGTACCACCACCCTGGCTCTGGGTATGGAAGAAGAAATGCAGCAGGAGGGAGCTTACCCCGGGGGAAAAGGCAAAGTGCCCTTTGCAAGGTGGTGCTGGGCTGGACACATTCACCACAGTCTGTGCAAAATGGGGTGGGGGTCTGGATTTGGCTAGAGAGGGCACACCGAGGCCTGGGGGACACTCTGGTGCCGCAGCAGCAGGGTGAAGCCCAGGCTGCGGTCCCGCTGCCAGGGCTGGCTGAGAAACAGGAGAAACCTGCCTTGTCTGATGCTTGGAAGCAAACACATTGCTAGCTGCCAGCACTGGCCTCCTTCCTGTGGCCCTGCCAGCTCCGGTGCTGGCCCTGCCACCGATGTAGGGCTTGGTGAGGCTGCAGCGTGCCTGTGCAAGCTCCGAGCCAGCCATGGCCCCCAGCAGCAGCGCCAGCAGCCTGCCGGATCCCTAGGCAGGACATGCCAAACATGCCTTTTCTCCTGCTTTGTCACCTTGAGTTACCCATTAACCCGGCAGCAGGGTACGGCACAGCACGGCAGCCCCGGCACAGCAATGCTCACCGGGCTTCCCAGCTGTGCCACTTGCAGTAAGGAAGGATTTTCTCCTGGAAGCCATGGCACAAGCAGGGCTCCTTGACGGCTGCTCTGAGAGGGATGCGAATCCCTTGAGGGATGTGAGGGCATCACATCCCTGTTGGGAATAAAACCCCCACCCCAGCAGTTGCTGGAGGAGCTGAGATGCAGGAGGACCAGCATCACCTCACCAGGGTGGACAGGACTTTGTGCTGTGTTGGTGATACCAAGCCAAGGCTCAGGCACTGTCTGCTGGCAGCAGGCACTCCTTGCCGGCTGGGCTCCAACCCTCTTTCCCAGACTAGTCAGATTTTAAGCTTCAACTCACTGGTATGGGAGCTGCACTACTCGGCCTCGAGGCAGCCCCTTGCCCCAGGAGAGTGGGCAGGGCAGGGGATATTTCCAGCCAGGCTGGACTTGAGCAGACATCAATTTTACTGCAGACAGAGCACTGCTGTGAGCTGATGCTGTGGACCACACCCTCCCCCTGCAAGGGTCTTCACTGCTATTTTCAGCTTTGCACACTCCATCCTTCAGCCAGACATCCTGAAATGCTGGGGGAGGTGGGATGCTTTGAAATCCAGCCAAGGGTGGTCAAGTTATGGTTTTGCCCCCTCTCCATGGGTGCTTTGGAAGAAAATTTGTCTTTGAGAGAGAGACACGGCTTCTCTACTCCTGGAGAAATGAGCCTGAGCTCCACCTCAACGCTTGCACCGTAGCCTCACTGGCAGCAGGAGGGGTGTTTAAGAAAGCCAGGCTGATGCAACACCCTCACACAGCACCTCTCCTCCCCTTTCTGAAGTGTCTATAGACCTCCAACTCCCCTGCCCATGGATGCCCAAGCACCGCATTGTGGCCAAAGGCTTCCCCGTCCTCCCAGTCAGGGAGGCAGACAGGGGGCTCAGACCCCACCTCGCCAGCAGCACTGGGGCTGGGGAGGATGGGTGCCACCAGTGAGCTGCCATTGCCCTGTGTGCTACAGCAGCTCCCTTCCAGCATCCAGCCTCACCTGAGTCACCTCCTCCTCCTCTTCCTTAGCTGGAGAGCAAGAGGAAGGCTCTCCTCTTCTTCACCCAGGGGCTGGCACTGAAAGGACTGGCAGCCGTGGCGTAACTTCAGTGCAAGCCATGCCTGCATGCCCCAGCTTGCTCACCAGAGCAGTGGCGCGCTCCTACCTGCTCCAAGCACACAGGGACCCTGCAAGGACCAAGCCCCACCAGCACCCAAAACCAGTACTGGGCTTATGTCCATCCTCCTCCTCCTCCTCCTCAAAATAAAAAGTGGGTTGAAAGGAGGCTGAAGGGGTCTTTGCCATCGCCAGGCCCTGCCTGTCACCCACAGGTGATGCTGATGCATCCAAGTCATCTTCAGGCAAACAGGTCCTGCCAGGAAAGATGTGCAAGAGGCCTGATGTAATGAAGGGAAAGTTAACGCCTATGAAGCGCTGCCTTCCTGTGCCACTGCCCCGGTGAGCGGCAGCGCCGGCAGGGTGCCATCTCTCCTGCTGGGAGGCAATGGGGTGACTGCGTGCGCCAGCATCTGCCTTCAAGCATCCCACTGCCCTGCGTGGGTCAGGCAGGGGCATGGGGAGCTTGGCGCCAGTCCTGTGCTGCCTACACCACCCTGGCGCTGCCCCACAGCAGGGCTTGGGGTGTCAAAAGAAAAACAAAATCCAGCTGCCATAGGAACAGGTACAGACAGGAGGGATGGTCTGGCATGGGGTCTGATGTGCCTGGGATGAGGGCAGGAGGCAGAGCTGGAAACCTCCCCCTGGCCCAAGCGGGGCAATGCCTGCAGACAGCCACTGCCCAGTGAGCCAAACCCTGCAGGAGCTCTGCTGTGCCTCTGCATTGCCCCAGAGCCTCCAGCACCTTCACCAAACTCCTAAACAGCTTGAATTGCTGATATCCACATGAGCTGGCAGCTCAGGCTCAGGCACATAGCACATGAGGACACCCCACAAGGCACAGGGAGCCCAGGTGAGGTCCCCACCCACAGCAGCACGCTTCCAGAGTCACCATCCCACCAGCATTGCTGTCCCTCGGCAGCAGCTGGCAGAGCCCCACGAGGCTGCATCTCAGCTCACTAAATACTGGGTGCAGCAGGACTATTAAAAGGAGGTTGAATTTAGCTTGTTCTAATGATAACAATAAACAACACCCCTGAATAACGTGCAAGCGCCTACATCCAAGTAAGCTCAGGCTGGGACAGGGAGCCAAGGCAAGCCTGACACACACCAATGGGGGCAAGAGGAAGGGGAGGACACCAACCATGAGAGGGACAGCGGATTTACCATGACTCACAGCCATGTCATGCACCCCAGAGAGGCTGTGATGAAAGTCTATCATTGCTTAAATTGGAGGGGTAATTAGATGATCCAATTTCCCTCTAGCAAGGCTGTTAAAATCCACTGTCTAGTTTGGGTAATTATCACTTCTTACTTTGATCTCCCCTATACATTCTGTTTGCATAGATAAAAATTTGGGGGGTTAACTTGTCCTTAGCCAAACAGGGCTCGGTTATGCAGAAGAGGGACCTGCAGCTGAAGGATGGAGCCAAGCTGCCGGAAGAGGCATGGAGAGGCCTGCCAGCAGGATGAAGGCTGGCTTTCATCTTCCTTTTCTCCTCCTGCATTAACACTTTTCCCCTCTCCCTTTTCCAAAACCCTTGAAATCCCTGGGCATAAGCAGGGGGGATGCTGGGTGCCTGTGGGACCACAGACTCCCATGTCCCTCCGCACAGCGATGGTGAAGCCTTTGGGACCTCCAATGGGCAAGTTGAGGCACCGTCAAAGCTGCGGGGATCTGGAGCCAGAGTGGGGCCATGCGACACCTCCTTCAGAGGGCTGCTTGGGCTAGGCCAGCTGGAAAGCAGCCAAAGCAAGAACCCAAGCAACCACTGAGGGCATTGATTTCCCCTATCTCCCTCTGAAGGGGATCTTTTTTTTTTTTGGGGGGTGGGGGGCAAGTCTGCGGAGCAGTTCACACACCAGTTGGATGCAGGATGTGGCGTCGTCAGCCTCACTGTGCCAGATGGGGCATTTTCCCCTTCTCCCTCGAGTTACAACCTGGGATGGTTTATCTAGTGCCAGGTAGCGTCTGATCTCCCTGCGCCCTGGCGTTATCACGCCGTGTATTTGCATTGGGACGGTGGCAATTCCCCTCGGCACAGGCTGCGGCGCAAGAACTCGTTTGTCCAGTACCTTCCTTTGCCCCAACCCGTCGAGCTCGTCACGCCTGTGAGGAGGCGGCAGTAATGAGTGTCCCAACAGAGGAGGTGCCATCCCCGGGATCCAGGAAAAAAGCAGGCATCACACCAAGGCTGAACAAAGCCCCGTCTGTGGCGCTGCAGCCGGTCGGGGCCGAGGCTGCACCGTGGGCAGGATAACCAGCAAGTGCAAACAACCAGCTCGGAGGGACCGACTGGTCACTGACCCTGCTGGCACATCGCTGAGAGAAAGCGGCTGCTGGGCTGGCCAAGGGGGCTGGGCCAGGCCAGCTGCTCCAGCATCCTGTGCCGGCAAGGTCCAGTAATTGAGGCAGCAGCACCGGTGCCATGCTGCCTCCTGGAAGTTCACCTGGCAGTGGTGCTTCCCCAGGGCATTTTCCCTTCTGCCTGGGCAGCAGCCGAGGACGGGGCTGGGGTGTCACAGATGGCATTGAATCACGGCCACCCTTGCCCAATGCCCAGACAGTTAGGGACGTGGCAGGGGTCCTCTCCCCATCGGTGGCCACTCATCACCGGCAAGACCCAGCACCCCAGTCCCTGGCTGAGAGCTGGCAGTACCAGCCCACCACATGGCCCTACTAAAACCAATGCTGAGCTGCACGTCCCCATCGCTCACACCCCTTCAGAGACCCAAACACCTCCACACCATGCTGGCACACCGGGGTCACCCATAAGCCCTGGCTCCTGTCACAGCCAGGGCAGGATGTGACCGTGGGGTGGGGCTCCATAGATACCAGGCTCTGTGCACCTGGGACACAGTCTGTCCCAGGCCCTGAGGAGCCTGGACTGTATGCACCTTGGGACCCTCTGCACCTCAGGCCCCACAGACCCCAGCCCTCAGACCTCCCCAGAGCCAGCGTACCCTAGGCACTCAGGACCTTTGCACCCCACACACCTCAGGCACGGTCTGTGCAGGGCCCTGGCAGCCTCAGACACTCCCTGCCCCATACACCCCTCATGCGCATATGCCCCAGACCCTCCACAGCCTGGACACCAAGCACCCTGTGTGGCTCAGGCCCAACACATGCCACATCCCATACAACTCAGACCTGAACCTGGGTGCCTTATACACCCTATACACTACATGCGCCCCAAAGACTCCATGTACAGCTTGGACCCTGCACAGCCTGGACCCAGGGTGCTCCATAGAGCTTGCACAGCTCAGACCCCGTGCACCCTGAACCTGTGGTGCTCTATAGACCCTCACACAGCCTGGACCTGGGATGGTCTATAGACCTTGCACAGCTTGGACCCTGTGCACCCTGGTCTTGGGGTGCTCTATAGATCCCCGCATCTCTCAGACCCCGCACAACCCGGACCTGGGGCAGTCTGCAGACTCTCCCTCTACATCCCAGACCCTACCCAGCCAGGACGCAGGTCAGCCCTGCAGATCCTGCGGAGCCCGGAGCCGGTGCAGCCGGAGCGGGCGGCGGTACCTGTTCCTCGCCGGGCTCCATCTCCCCCACGTAGTACTGCTCGAGCCAGCGGCGGGCGTTGGCGGAGTGCCGGTGGGGCGGCCCCTCCAGCGCGGCGCTCACGTCGGTGCCGGCCCGCCGCCGCAGCAGCTGCTCGCCCCCCGGGTGCAGCCGCACGAAGCCGCTCAGGTCGTAGAGGCGGCGGCGGCAGCGGACGAGACAGGCGCCCTGCGCACAGCGAGCCCGCACCTCGGCGGCGCTGAAGGAGCGGGGCGGCGGCGCCGCCGCCATGGCCCCCGCTGCCCGTCCCGCCGCCCGTCAGACCGACCGTCCGTCCGTCCGTCCGTCCGTCCGTCCGTCCCGCCGCGCTCTGCCGGCACCTGCTCATCTGCATACATGCATATGCCGCCCGCTACGCCACGCCTCCCCGCCGCTCGTTGGACGGCGCCCTCGGGGGGCGGGGTTTGGGGGGCGGGGTTTGGGTGGGGGCGCTCCGCCCCGCGGCAGGTGCCCCGCTCCGGCACCCCCGGGGCACCCACGGGTGGGTGCTGGGGGGTCTGGGGCACCCCCAGGGGGGTAAATGGAGGGGTCTGGGCAGTCCCGCGTGGCTTTTGGGAGGGGTGTGGGGGCACACAGGGGGAGGGGGGATTGGGAGGAGTGTGGGGGCACCCCCGGGGGTATCGCCCTTCCCAGGGTGCCACCCTCCTGCCCAGCCCTGCAGCAACCGAGGCACCCTAGTCCTGCCTCAGAAGCCCCCCAGAAGAGCGGGGGTCCCCCCTCCCAGGGCCACCCCACCCCAGCATTACTTGCCCTGAAACACTGTGTTATCCCCCCTGGCTGTTTGCAGATTTATTTCGATATTTAATTAAATTTCACGCATGCAATTAGCACAGGCAGATTGCACTGCAGCTGGGGGCCGGAACCAAGCTGCCCCCAAACCCCCCAGAGAATCACAGACAAATAAATCACAAAGATTGACAAGAAAGGAGCTTCTTTCTCCATTTTTTGGAAAGCCTTCCCTCCTAGCAGCCCTTGGGATTGGTGGGGGGTGCTTTGGGGTGACACGCTTAAGCACAGGGGCCTGCCATGTGCTGAAAAATTTGGCGTCACCGGCCATGCTGGGCTGCAGCCAGTGATTAAAGTGGGGTTTGCCAGCTCAGGAATGGGGACCCCCCCCGCCCTGCCCCGGCTCCCTGGCTTTAGGGTGCTGCAGGGTGCCGGCAGGTGCAGCTGGATGGTCAGGTGTTAAGCCAGGCCTTTAATCAAGACAGATGCCAAACCAGCTGTAGTGACTGGCATTGGTTCCACCTCCCCACCCAGCTCCTTCCCGGCATCACCCTGCCACCAGCTCAGGGGAAAAAGTCCCTTTTTTGAGAGTGATGGGTTAATTTTCCACCCCGATGGGAGCAGTAGAGTTTAGGGAGGCACATTCCTGACAGGGGCTGCCACGGTGCATCCTTGGTGCATCAGCAGATGGGTGCAGAGGGGTCCCATGGAGGGGTTTTTTGGGGTAGTGGTCAAAAACATCCTTTGGGGGCCAGGTTGGGGGCTGGAGGGTGGAGGAGCCCCAAGATGCTGCTGGGAGACCCCAAAGGTTCTGGGGGTGGGATGCCCTGCTCTCCTGGGGGGCCTTCCCAGTGCCATCCATGGCCAGGAGTGGCCCCAGGCCTGGTGGGTAAGCTCAGCCCTGACGCAGCCCTCCAGTGCAGCAGGGTGGCTCTGGGGTGGGGATTAAGGTTTTTGGGGCGAGCATAGGGGTGAGTTGGGGATGGAGGCGGAGGTGGATCTAGGTGAGCCATGTTGCTCAGCTGGAGGCTGCTGCACTCACATCCCAAACCGGGTGGGCACCCCAGAGCCCAAGTGTGCCCAGGGCAGGTGCAATGGCCACCACCCCATTGTGGGGTGCTAGGGGAGGCAGAGAGGACCCCCAGCCATGACCTCATCACACCACCCCCACCAGCTGTGCCACCTCCCTGCTGCCTTGGCCGGTCCTGCCAGCTGCATGGATCCAGAACGTCCTTTGAGGCCCAGCCCTGCCACGGCATTGCGTGGCCGTGGCAATGCTGGGAGCAGCGGCCCCCAGAGCTTCCCGGCCTATCCCAGCCTCTCCCTGCAGCCGCAGGGGCTGGCGAAACCAGGGAAAGGCATTTCCTTCCCTTCCCTTCCCACCCACACCCTGACCAGTGCCCACAGGCAAGGAGGGTGAGAGAGAACAGGCTGGGTGATGGCCCAGGAGCTGGGGGATGCACCGCATGCCCCGTTTTCAGGGTGTCCAGGTCCCTTGGGTACCCCATGCTGCAAAGGGCCACACCGGGGGCTTGCTCGTGGTCCCAGCTTGGGACAGGGATGTGTCCAGCCTTTGCCAGCCCAGGGTTCCCCAGCATCGCACAGGGTGCAAAGCTGCTGGCTCCACAGGTGGGTCTCTGCTACCGTCCTCACCTGAGCACACAGGTTTTGCTGCCCCTGGCTCTGCTGCAGCAGGGCTTGGGGACATTTACAAGTCTGTTGCGAGCTGACACCCCACCTGCCCTCGTAACAGGGTGCTGACAGCTCCTGGCCTCCGTGGTGGGTGCTCTGTCCCCCAGGCGAAGGACACGGGTGTCCCCAGAGCGGATGAGCCGATCCCCAGCTCTGCAGCGGGGATGGAGATGAGGGGTCAGGGGGACTGTGTCACCCCAGGAGCAGGGATGCATCGAGCACTGGGGGTGGTGGGAGAGGGATGGTGCTGGGACCAAGCTGTACAGCAGACACCACCATAACAGCACCAAATCAGCTGCAGAGGGCCTTGCTGATGGCCACCTGTCCCCACCACTGTCCCCATCCCCCTGGCAAGCAGCATCGGGGAGTGGAGCCAGCTGATGATCAGCCTGGCCAAAACAAGAGCAGCCACATGATTTTGGCTCATCAGTTCCTGAACTGGTTTACCCACCAGACAGACGGACAGACGCTAGGGCCGGCACAAGGGAGACAGGAGGAATGCACCGCTGGGCTTTGGGCAGGATCAGCCCTGCAGCGCTGGCACAGGCTGATGCTGGGTTAATAGGGCTGTGGCCACAGAGGAGGAGGTGGCCTATACAGGCACTTCGAGGAGCAGCATGCGCAGGGAAAGGTCTTCCTTGGCATCTCCTCTGATATCATCAGGCCTTGTTTCTCTGCCAAACTCTGATCATCGTGGATCAAACTTCCTTCTCTGCGTACAGACAGCCTCAGCAGGGATGGGGGAGGCACCCCACGCTCGTTACACCCCTGCTAGCTCTGCAGAGCACAAGAAGGGTTTAAAAAGCTGATGGTGGCCTGGGTGGCACAGCATGGGCTGTCATGGGAGCTTTCTCTTCCAGCCATCCTTGGGAAAGCCAGCGCAGGTGCACTGCTAACAAACAGCCTGGGGATGCGCTCAGCAGGCAGCTGAAGCAAGTCTTGCCAAAGCACCTACTCAGGGGCAGCCCCGCGCTCAGCCGCCTCCTCTGCAACAGCCAGCAGCCATGGGCAGGGAAGAGTGCAGGAGCAGGCAGGAGATGCGGTGGCATCTCCAAAGAGCACTGCCAGCTGGGGATGCACGGGCAGGGCTCTCCAGCCAGTGGCAGCATTGGTGGTGGTCTGGGATGGAGCTTCCCTCCCTGGAAGGGCTCAGTTGCTCCTGGAGCCCTGGCAAACCCATGGCACGGGTGATGCCCCGAGGGAAGCGGTTTCACACCCTTCCTACGCGGCATGCAAAGAGCTCTCCCGTACCTCAGGACAAGCAGCCAGTTTAATTCAATGCCCATAGCTCCTGCACCAGCAGAAGCCATGAAGGGGTCACCCCTGCCCCCCAGCATGCAAGACCAACCATGGTCTATGGCACTCTGCTTTGGCTGGATGCTCTATTCCAGACCTACTCCCCAATCCAAACTGCACCCACATGTCTACAGCAGTCTTTTGGGGATGGAGAGCCGCAACTGCACCAGATGCAGGTGCACTAAGTATTCATGCAATGGCATTTCTCATTTTTCTCTCTATTCCTTTGTTAATTAATCCCCACCATTCCTTTTGCCTGGTTTGACCATGGCAGCATCCCCAGTACGGGTTTGCTGTGCCGAGACCCACTTCCTGAGTGGCGTCTGCTTCCTTTCCCCCACCTGCTGCTGCTCCTTCCCCTAAAGCCTGAAATTCAGAGCAAGATTTGGCTGGATTTGGGTTCTTTTTGCACTTTACCAAGTTATTCCAAAGAGCAGGTGGACTAGAGGACAAGCAGTTTGGGGCAGAGCAGATGAAGGGGCTGGTGTGGGTCACCAGTGTGGCAGCATGCCCCATTTCTGATCATTTATTCCAGACAGGCGCTGACAAGCACAGCAAAGGCAATGCATTTCTCTTCTCGATGGACTCCAGGTAGCTGAGAATAAGCCACTCTTGTTTCCTTGCAATAGTCACTTCTGTGTTGAGCAAGACTGCTCCCAAAGCAACCACCACACATGCTGCAGGGTGTGAGACAAATGCCTGCAGCGTCCGGGAAGAAATTCCACCTACCTGTGCAGGGTTGCATAAACAGCCACAGCAAGTGCTTTTCCGCCTTCCTCTGAAGCACCAGCCGCCCTCCACCTCAGAGGTATTCAGATACTATGGAGATAGACTGTAATGAACTGTAATAACACATATAAATACCACAAACTGTTGGTCTGTCACCTTTAAATAACAAGTCTCCTTTCCCTTCCAACCTACACGCACACTCAAGCATGGAAATGAAAATACTTCCAAGCTGAATGGCTGTCACGTAGGAAGGTGGAGGGAGGTGGGAGCCCTCTCCCCACGGCTCCCAGCTGACAGCACCCTTGCCCGAGGGCCAGCACAGCACCCGCCACGGCGCCGGGCAGGACCGGAGCGCACCTGCCTGCTTGCTGGAGGCGCAGACGCCGCCCGGGGCCTCCCCGCACTGCAGGACGCAGGGTTTGCTTTGCCGGCAACTCAGACACCGCCTGGCTTCATTTTCACAAGAGGTGCATCATGACCTGCAGGCAACTGCCAGGCTGGTGTGGTATCACAGTGCATGTGCTGTCACATCATCCCTGCATGAACGCAGCTGCTGCAAGAGCCAGGGTTGGGGGACCCAGTGACAGCTGGTGAGCCCCCCAGCTACTGCATGTCCCTCCTGCCACCGCGCACAGGTATGCAGTGCAGGACCCCCACTTTGGGGCACAGGGAGAGTACTGTGGGGTGCGACGCTGACTGCTGTGCTGGGAGGGAGAGCAGCTGGGGGCTACCCACGAAGGGAGAACTAGCACAGTGACACCAAGTTCTATCAGAATAGCATTTAAAAAAATAATTTTAATGTTTAAGATACACCATCTGCTTATTCCACAGGAGGATCCCACAGCCTGAGTTAGCACAAAGGTTGGGAGCGGGCACAGCCTGTGGTCCTGCTCGGCAGGCAAGCATGGGAGGAAGAGATCAGTGCCAGCACAGGGTCGGGGATAACTCTAGCAGGCTCATCCCTGACGACACATTTGCTCAAAACCAAAGCTCAGGCCCTGCTCAAGAGAGGCACAAGCTCAGGGTGCGCACACAACCATGCAGGCAGTGGTACAGCTGTGTCCCTGGGATGGGAGCACCCACCAGGCACAGCCCCAAACAGATGGATCAATCTGGTACATTCTTCAATTGAAGCTCCACAGGGAGAAAAGGCACAGACCTTTTGCCTCCATGGATCCCACCACCGTTCCAAAACCCCTTTTCCCCTAGAAATTGCTGCCTCCCCAGCTCAGGAGCCTCATCACTCAAGCACACTGGCAGCAAATCTCAAATTATTCACTGATTCCCCACATAGAGCCTGGAGAAAAGAGCCAAAAGGAGTTGCATGGAGCAAGCATCCTCCTTGTGTTTTCACAGTAAGGAAGCAAAGGCTTTCCGAAACACCCCCAGACGCCACCAGCCATGGAAACACTGCATGGATCCCAAACTCAAAAGGCAGATGCCTTTCTCAGTCACAAGGACATGTCAGTGACAAGGCAGGAACAGGCAAGTTAAAGTGCATTATATCACCTGGTCAGAGCAGGAGATGGAGACACCTTAAGAGTAATGGTACTAAAACTGCTGGAAGAAAGCAACTAACGCTAGTGACCTTGGGCGCAGGGCTGGGCTTTTCACACCAGCTGCAGGTACTGACCAGTGAGTAGGAAGCTATTCAGGAAGTAATCCTGAAAACTGTAGTTTCCTCCTCTTGCTTTATGGAGTAATCTAAAGGATGTAAACACCCATTCAAAATAAGGACACTGCTCCTGTTGCTTCAAAAAGTAACTCCGAGCACAGTCCCACAGACTATCCTGCTCTTCAAGCGCAGTTTACAGTTCGCTGTTAGATCTCACTGTTGTTTGCAAATTGTTTCTGCCTTAACTGTGCAAAAATTACTATTTTGCTCACTTTGAGCCCCTGTAAGGAGGCACCTGGAAAGAAACTACGTAGCTGGAGCAAGTTTGGCTCTGCCAGGTAAGCCCTTTCCAAAGGAGCTTTTTAACACCTCCTCATCCCCACGAAGACTAACCTTCTGCAGGAGAGAGCAATTTTTCTGGTCTGGCATCCATCGCCAGCAATGGACACAGGGAGTTTGGTCAAATCCATTTGAAAGCAACCTGGGAAGTGTAGGAATACTGGAAGCACTTGTAAACGTCACTGCAGCGCACTGCCAGGACATCCTGCTTCAGCCCCCTGTGCCATCTCCAGACGCTGTGGAGCAAAGCTGATTCAATGTGTCTTGGGAATTAAAGAATAAATCCAGTTCATGGGCACCCTGCTGTCATCACTGCTCAGAACGTGCTCTCAAGCAGGCAGTGGCATCCACAGCCCGTGGGACACACCTCCTGGGTGCGAAACCACTCCATCATATGGCTGGTGTGGCCTCCGTGTCCGCAGGTCAGGCAGAAATTAGAGGAGCCTCGCACTGCCACGTGACAGATAGCGCACTGGAAGGTGAAGCCCTTGCAGATGGCACACTGGGTGCCGCGCACCTCGCTGCGGCAGTGGCTGCAGTACACGCCGAACTCTGGCCAGAGGAAAGAAATGGAGAGCAAGACAATTAGTGCCGGCAGAATTGTGGACAAAGCAGCCCTGCATACAGCCCCTCTCTTCAACAAATTAGTTCCTTGAACCCAATGCCCAAGAGATCTGCCTCAAATCTACTTCAGGGTGGGATGATGGTATCTTGGAGAGGTTCTAAGCTTGGTCTCCATACGGGAATAAAGACATGGGCATCAGTGTGCTGGGGCACAGGCTGGCCCACCAATTCCTCTGATGGCTAAACTGCTGTCGGTTAGGAATGTGTGTCAGGTTTCTAGCTTGGGACACAATGACACATGCCGTGGAGATGAAGGCTTCCTGCTGGTCTCGTTTGCCTCACATCACTATGAAGTGTAACTAAGAGCAAATGAGAATGGCCTTTGTTTCTCATTATGGAGACAGCACAGAGCACACTTGATGCGTGCTGTGTCAGTGTCATGACTATTAGTCATGGAGGGGCAATGCAGTGGTCAAAGTCACCAATTTTCACTCCAGATACTCCTGGGGGGGGGGCCCTTGTGACAAGGTGAGACTGTAACAAGAGCTAAGCAAGCAACCATTGATTCTCTGGCATCTCTCACCCGCCTCTCTCCTCCCAGGTTAAGTGCATCTTTTCCCAGAGGCCTAGGAAGAAGAGAGTTCTGGGCAGCTACACTGTTGAAAGCATTTTGGGAGAAATGTTCTATTTGCCTATGTCTTGGCTAGCTCACCCACAGTTAGAGATCTATCAATTTTACAGATGCATTGTAAGGAGACTTCAGCCCAGAATCAGAGATTAGGACAGTGCATATCTGGGCTCTTGTTCAGAGAGAATAAAGAAATAAATAGCTGAACATTGCTCACGTAACAGTATGTGCATTTCCAGCTTTGCTGGAGAAACTTGCAGTCTACCAAGCCCCTGATCCAAGATCTGCAAGCCTCATCTCCACCCAGAGTGGCAAAGAAGCTAAAACCATTTGCTGGCAGAACTAACCTCTGGGCAGATTGATGGACACACCATCCCACCTGCTGACTGTGTGATCCTAAGCCCCTGAGGCAGAGCTGTGTCTCTGCCTGGGCAGCTGGAGCAGACCAAAGCAGGGACTCACCAATTCCTTTGTGGGGATCAGGAGGACAAGAGACAAACTTCAGAACCTCAGCCCGCTTCTCTCGCAGGCCCCAGCGATAAAGGATTTCTCCATAGCACTTCTTAAAGTCATCAAATTGCTGAGTGTTGGCAGGATCCAGGAGCCTAGAGGAACAAACAGCATTGTCATCCACCTGACTGATGCTCTGAGACTCTGGTTGCAATCCTCTTCCCAGTGATGGCTATGCAACCAGCTTGCATCGCTAGAAGAGCAGCAGATTAGTTCCCATGTGTTGCTGAAACACTGCTGAATGCTAACTGGTCTGGTCTTTGCTTGTTTTACACTCAAGGGTGTGACGAGTCAATGGACTACCCTTTGGGACCCCCACCGTGGCCACTTATAGATGTGTCATATGCAATCCCAGCAGAGTTCATCCACACTATGAAGCTTCCCCGAATGAAAAGGTCTAGGAGCAGGCATGCTACTTCCCTTCTAGTTTTCACAGCATCGACACAGACCTGGCTGTGGAGTTCCAGCTGACTTGAGCACAGAGTGACACATCCCTGAATACCCGAGGCACGCTATAACCTACCTTTTGTTTTTCTCATGCTGGTCTTTCTCACGCTCCCGATGATCAGGATACATTAGGTTTCCATAGCGGAAGTCATCCGGAGAAGACTCGCACCAGGGAGTGGAGGCCTGCTCCGTGTCTTTGTTTGCTGCAAGCATCAAAATGTTGTGAGCATACCTCAGAAAGCACAGCACTCATGAGCACAGCCTCATCAAAACTGGGGTGGGGAAGGAGACAAGGAAGACTGCACATTCGCACACCTCAGTTTTCTCTCTAAGACATGGTCGTATCACTTTCTGCATTCCTACAGACACTGCCCTGCCTCAGAAAACTACGTGCCAACCACTACTTGCCAGTACTCCTACTGCGCTGCTGGTGACAGGATGGGAACGGGGATAGTCAGGCAGAGAAATCTAACATGGAGGAATCCCTCTTACCTTCCACTTTAGACAAAACGTATCCAGGGAATCAATCCCATGGAGTTTGCTTCGTAATGTTATCCCTGGCAGACCTGGGCTCCTCTTTCCTAGTCAGGGAGGACTCTGATCGCCAGGGCTGCTGTTATGTAAAGGGGCCTCTGTATGTAAGGTATTGCTCTGGGGGCAGGGAGAAGACTGCTAATAACCACTATAAGAGCACATCAGCTCTGTTAACCCCCATTCTCATTCTTCCCCATGTCACAGATGCCTTGACATTGCACTGAAAAGCTACAGCTTTGGTGCGAAGAGGGCTGATGCTGCCCCAAAGCCATGTATGTCACTAGGAATCAGTCAACAACTTCAACTCTGACACTGAAGCCCTTAAGAGTGACTTGTCTTTGACACCTTCACAGCTCAGCAGAAACTGTCCTCAGGCCTGTGGGTGTTCATGCCACCGAGAACCCAGCCTTCCCAACTGCTGCTGTTTTTCCAGTGGCAGGAGAAAGCACAACATTACTTCTTCCTCTGTAGCCTGTGGAATTAGCTGGCTGATGACACTGCAAAGCCACTCTCGATAATCACTGAATGATCATGGCAACAGGGAGAGGTGCCTGAGGACTGGAAGGAAGCAAATATCACTCCTGTCTTCAAAAAGGACAAGAAGGACCCAGGGAACTGCAGGCCAGCCAGCCTCACCTTGATCCCTGGGCAGGCGACGGAGCAGCTGATGCTGGGAGCCTTTTCCAGGCACATGAAGGACAAGGAAATTATCAGGAGTAGTTGGCGTGGATAACAGCCTCAAACTGCGCAAAGCACTAGGGCTGTGGAAAGCTTATGGCACCAGGCAGCATTGAGGCAGTCACCGCAACTGCTTGCTATAGCCAGGCTGGAAACAAAACGGTACAAACTGGTCTATGTCTTTACTTGTCTCCAACTGGAAAAGGCAGCAGTGGGAGCTCTTGGCCCTGGGTTAACCTGCTATCCAGGGTGCTAGGTCAGTATGTCTAGGGCCTTTGTAACAGTTTCTTTGAGTGGGACAGCATGCTACAAAATCAGAAGGGGCAGGACTGCCAGACCATCGACATGGTTACTGGCAAGCCCTGCTCACTTCCAGCCACGGACTCACATCATGTTGGCCAAACCCTGGAAAGCTGCTCTGGCAGAGCACATGTACAATCACAGCCAGTACTAACTCCCTTTTTTCCTCACCACAGGAGCCATCTAAACCCTAAGCCAGAAGGCAGGCAGATTCCTCTGTCTACTACCCAGGTCTCGGTACCTATGCTCCAGCCTCCAGTGCCAAGTCCAGGATCTGACATGCTGGAACAGGAGCCAGAGGAAGTAAAGCTTGGCTGTTGAGGGGGAAAGGAGAGGAAATCATGTCATCTACATGAGAGATGTTCAACAATATCCAAGACAAACAGGAAAGAAATGGTGGTCATACATATCGGCTGTGGGAAGCCAGGTTGGAGGCACGCTGAGGAAAGGGGCCATAAGAGTTTGGGCACCCCTGTAGCCTGGATTGTGCTTCAAACACACTGCACAGCATGGCCAGGGTCTGCACATCATGGAGCTGCGAGTAATGAGCCAGCCTGGGAAATGAAGAAGACAGACATTGTCAGACTAGGTAGAGTTCAGTGGCAAAAGCATCAGGACTCGAGGGCAACTAATTTCAAGCTTGTTGCATAAATCAATATGGGTCACATTACTGCCCACAGGAAGCATATGTGCTCTGCAGGACTGGCTTGCCTTTTCTGTCCCACCTTTGAGGAGCCAAGTGTTCCTGAAAACATTCATGGCCTAACAGGTGGGAGAATGATGGGAGCTCTGGGAATTCAGCAGTACTCATGGCGTCATTATCACAACTTTGTGCAGCTTCAGGAACAACATCCACAGAACCAATTTTAACTGTATGTAAAGATGGAGCCATTAGACTCACACCCAGCCACAACGTCTTTTTGACAAAACCCTCTGCATGCAAGTATCCCGCATCTAGATTTCAAGGCAAAACCCCGCCACAGGTTTGCTGGATGGCTGTGAAGTTCCTGGATTGCTTTGAAGACTGAGTGTGATGAAGAACAACCTGTGCTCCCCTCCCACTGCTGCCACATAGCAGAAAAGAGCTAGGTCAAGCAACAGTATGCAAAGTACACCATACAAATCCTGTGCCTCCAAATAGGGTATATCAACAGATAATATCAATTACTAATTATGACCCCTCCAGATTCACTGGCAGGACGACAGCTGCAACAAGCACTTGGCTTTGAGACCAGTTGGAATATTCCCCAGTAATGCTATATGGCAACAGTGAATCTGCAGGTGAACAAATCAGCTGCACCAACATACTCATTTAGGAGGTGAAGAGCAGAAAACCAAAATCTCCAAGTCAGGCATTGTGTGCATGCTGGAAAGCAGAGCTCCAGCTGCACCTGTCCTATTGCTCAATTTTAGGCAAAGACACCTGGGTGCTACACGGAAGGCCAAATGCTGCCTCCTGTATGTCATAAACACACTTGCATCTTCCCTTCCTGATGCATCTCAGGCTTGAGAGAGGAAAAAAAAAATTACGCTGTGGCACTATTCCAAGTGAATGATGCCACACAGCATACATAGTTATGGAGAGCTCTCTTCAGCAACCATTCCCCAACCCGACCCTTCCCCAGCATTCAGACACCTACAAAGACTCCAGTAACTGACGTCCAAAAGGATGTTGTGCCCAAGGTATCTCCAAATCTGGGTCAGACTTTGGTCCAAGACAGAGATCAGTGGCTACCATGGCCAGTGACCAAACCTGGCAGACAGGAAGGAAAATCATCAAAGCTACAATTAGAAATAGATACACTCCCAGGGCATAGGTGTGCACAAATTCATTCGCAGACAGGTAATAATGGAGCTTGCTTTTTTTTTCCCTAGGAGAAGGGAACAGTTTCAGCCTGTGTCACAAATAATATATAGAGTAACACAAAACAAAAGTCTTCCCTGTCCCACTTGCTTTGAGTTTGAGTTAAACTGAAGAACAACTGCCTATAGTCCATCAGACCTGTCAGTAGTCCCAGAGCTGCTCACTGTGAAAGCAGAAAGAAAGAAACAGGGAGAGAAACTGAAACAAGGACAGGGCTGAGTACAAGAGAGCACAGAAAGGAAATAGGAAAGACGCCACTTCCTACATTGCTATAGACCACATCTTACATGTAACCTGCAACTCAAGCCTCCACGTCTGCTAGGAGCGAGGCAAGCTGCAATACAGGCTAGAGTTACACAGGGCAGGGAAAAACAAGCAAGAAACAGATATCTCAGCGAAATCTTGCTGAAGTTATTCCACCCAAGCTCTGCTCCAACATGGGCAAGCCAGACAGCAAGATGAAGCACCTTCTCTCTCCTGGACTAGCAGAACCCACCAAGAAGTAAGACAACAGCTTGAGTTTGCTTCTGCTTAGATCAGGTAAGCCTATGCATGTTCCCTGCCCAGATCTAGGAAGAGCCAAATGCTCAGGAGAGGTGCACAGGCTCCTCTGGCAGTGCCAGCCTGCTCCTGTCTCTTTCAGGCACTCCTGAGTCCTGTCAAATGTTCTGCCTGTTGTGATGGACTGATCACACAGAAAAGGATGGGCCGAAATAGCCATTTTTGTCCTGTGCTAGCTGAAGGTAAGTGGCTAGCCCCGTTCTGGGGCTCAGTCCCTGGGTTCAGACTCTGCTGGAGAGAAGTTAGCTGCAGTTAGCACCCAGTGCCAGCACAGATGAATACCAAACAATGGGAACGACTGCATAAGTAAGACAAAATCACCGATGAAAATGCTGACAAGCAGCTAGGCAACTGTGTGCATAGCTACTCCATTTGCTAACTTAAAAGTAGGCTGCATTCCTCATTTTGCCTGCAGGAATTCCCTGAAAAATGTGCTTCACTCAGTTTGGCAAAGGGCATAACACAATCTGCTTGCAGGCCTGAGAAGGAATCTCTCTGTGCCAAGAGTCAACGAGGTAGAGACCACCTCTGTGACTGTTCTACAGGCTTCAGTTCACCAGAGACTCCCTGGAACAAGTGCTGAACACAGGTGGCTGTTGGGGTATCAAGGTGACAGCAGAAGCCATTTGAGGGTAGCACAACATGCCGAAGAAGAGGTCTGATTCAGTGTAATACCTGTACAAGATCCCTCCGTCCCACAGCCAAGGCTGAGGCAGCATTCTTCTGGCAAGTCTCCTGGATATTATTCACATTCAGGCTAAAAAGAAAGGAGATAGTTCAGCTGTGGTTGGCATGTTACCTATGAAGGTGGGGAAGGTTGGGGGAAAATGGTACTGGCAGCAGCGAGTAGCCCAGAACTTCCACATCAACACCAGCCTGTGAGCATGGCTAGGATCCCATCCCTTCCTCCCCTGTTATTCACGGATCACTGACATACTCCTGGCAGCTCCCACTATTCATCTTCCCTAACACACTGCACATCAAGTTCAGCTTCAACCTAGCTCGGATTGATCCTAAGATGCACTGCTTCCAAGGAGATATCGGACCAAACTTGTGCCAGGATACCACCAAGCCAAGATTCATTCTTGTCCCTAGAAGCTGGTGCTGTCAGTTACACGGTCCTGTTCCCATTCAGCCTGTTGGTCTGCTCTGATTGACCTGGAGGGAGATGGCGGTATGTTGTGGAGAAGCAGGCTGGTCTTCAGCCTGTTTCCCAGTAGGATAACGCAAACACAGGGGAGTCTCCAAGAGGTTGAGGAAACCCACATGGGCTTTCCTGCTTCCTGAAACAGTTGACACTTTTACTGCTTAAGATCTTACAGCAAATGGAAAAGGGTCAGGCTGTTTACACATGAGATATCCAGAAAAGAAGAGTCCCAACAGGTCTTTTTAAAGAGCATTCTTTTTAATAATATAGAAAAGAGAGAAGAAAGATTTCTTCTCTCCTTTTTCCTCCCCCTCCTTTAAGAAGGGAAAGCTGCTTCTTCCCTGAATGTCCACAGACTGGAAATTCTGTGAAGGACCAGATAGTATTACCAGAGCTAAGGAAGCAAAAATTCAGGAACAGAGATTTTATAACTGTCTGAATTAGACAGTTTGGAAAAAGAAGCTCCCTGTTTAAAAAAAACACACTCCCCCAAATCCCCCCAAAATCCAAACACCAAAAAAACCCCCACAACCACAAACCCACCCCTCCCAAAAAATCCCAAACCAAAACAAACAGAACTTCTCCATCCTTTCCATGAAAGCAGACCTTGCTATATAGACACACTGTCAGGTACAACCAAGTCTCCAAGTGTATGGGGCACTCCAAATACTTCTGAAAATAAAAAGCATTATGGGCTAGTAACAGTTTTATAGTATGAGACTGTCCATTTATCAGGATTTTTAAGCCGTGCATTTAAGTGTGGAGTTTAACATGAGATCTGGGAAAGAATTTGTGCTGATAATTTCTCTCTTGAGTTGATAAAAACCTGAACCTGCAGTGATGCGGCTGGAGCACTGGTTCAAATTCTGTGTACAGTACCCCATCACAAATTTCTTCTATCACACTTTTCAGATTTATAGGAGACAAGTCCACTCTCACAGGCAGAGAGGGATACCGTAAAAAAGCAGCAAGGCAAAAACAGAGGAAGAAGGTAAGTAAGCATCCAAAGATCAGCACCAACTGATTTCAGGATTAAACCATGGCAATGCCTAAGACAGCTGCTTTCATTTGGGAAAGGATGCCAACTTGTACTCACATGTAGAGCTCCCCTAGCAGCTTGTGGACAGGCAGCAAGCAGGAAATATCTTGGATAATAACTTTCCCAGCAGCTTTGATGGGTCGGTTGTTGGCATCTGTCCCTTCCCTTTTGCCTTTCCACCTCCTTGATTTCTGCAGAACAAATGGCAACGTGTTACTGGGGAGGAGGACTGCAGTCATCTTGGGCCAGGGAACAAAGCACTAGGGTCAGGAATAATGCAAGCAGCACCCAAACCTGCCTTTCAGAAGGCTCTGTGTTACCCTGGAAAACACCCATGACATGCCCAGGAGAACAAGCATCTCCATCTGCAGGAAGTGAAAAGCAGGTCAAGGCAGTGAGCTCAAGGTCAAACTCACTCAAAAAGTATTTTGTGAGTTCCCCTGTGAAAGCCAGTAACAGAACAAATCAGCATCGGGATGCCAGTCAAACCTGGGCAGGTTTGGCAGGAGGACGGTTCAATTATCATTCTCATTAGAGGTCTGGTCTGGGAACCCTCTGCACACAGACCACCACTGACTTCAGCTGACATCAGCAGAGACATGTGTGAGGCAGGTTCTACTTGCCCTTTAGCTTCAGGGCTAGCTGACAGCTCCAGATTGTCTCTTTTGGTCTCTTCTTTCAGTGTTTGAGTATACCCCTGTTTAGTGCCAGGACAGGGCTCCCACCTCCTGCTTTATCAACAGCTTCAAACAAACAACGGGCAGCTGATAAAGCAGGGCCCAAGTTTTCCTAGCAAGGATCCTTAGCTACCATGCTCACAGTTACTTACAGCTGGCTCAGGACATGAGGTTGGGGAAAAAAGAAAGGAGGGGAGTCAACACAAGGGAACAAAACCAAGAAGCCAAGATTCCCAAATACTCCCCCTAATAGCCACAGAGGCTATCTTAACGGCAAGCTGCATAAAGCCACCTTGGCCGTATGAAACACTGCAGAGTATTTGGCTGGTATACTGGCCTCTTCTAGCTCCTCGCTTTAGGAGGGTGAGGAGGAGGGATGAGAGGATGTACAGCAGCACGACAGGCAGAAGGCACTGGAGCTCTACCGAGGGAAGCACTGGAGCTCTACCGAGGGAAGCACTGGAGCTCTACCGAGGGAAGCACTGGAGCTCTACCGAGGGAAGCACTGGAGCTCTACCGAGGGAAGCACTGGAGCTCTACCGAGGGAAGCACTGGAGCTCTACCGAGGGAAGCACTGGAGCTCTACCGAGGGAAGCACTGGAGCTCTACCGAGGGAAGCACTGGAGCTCTACCGAGGGAAGCACTGGAGCTCTACCGAGGGAAGCACTGGAGCTCTACCGAGGGAAGCACTGGAGCTCTACCGAGGGAAGCACTGGAGCTCTACCGAGGGAAGCACTGGAGCTCTACCGAGGGAAGCACTGGAGCTCTACCGAGGGAAGCACTGGAGCTCTACCGAGGGAAGCACTGGAGCTCTACCGAGGGAAGCACTGGAGCTCTACCGAGGGAAGCACTGGAGCTCTACCGAGGGAAGCACTGGAGCTCTACCGAGGGAAGCACTGGAGCTCTACCGAGGGAAGCACTGGAGCTCTACCGAGGGAAGCACTGGAGCTCTACCGAGGGAAGCACTGGCTGAGGGCTCCTAAGTGCAGCGAAGGATGCTTTGCAATGCTGCTCCCCTGTGGCGTGTTCTCTCACTGACACACGGAATCCATGCTCCTATGCAGAAGTGTCTCCTGGTCATGCTGTCATGGAGGGTGTCCTGAGGCACTTGTGGTGGGGTTTCCTACACCCCTATCCGAAGGGAAACAGCCCCTTTGAAGGGGCCAGCAAATGAGCTCTGTGATGATGGCTCCAGGAGGCAGGCAGAGCTCACACCTGCAACACATTGGTGCTCCTAAAGAGCAGGCTGGGCTACAGGAAGGGCAAGTCTTTGGCCTGCAAGCAAGGTCACCTTTACTGTGGGTATCAGGCCAGTCCTGGGATGGCTGGGTGCCAAACTGCCTTTGACCATGATCGTGCAGTCCTTTGAGAACCTGGGCAGGCTTATCAGAGACACAAAATTCCCTTTAAAAAAAAAGCTGTTAACCTTAAGTAAATAATTCCTCCTTCACTGCCTGCCTGGCCAAAGCTTAGGCCAATGTGCTAAGGAGGTCTTGCCATACTGAGCATACTACTAGCAATTGCCACAAGAAGCAAAAAAGATGTGCTCCTGAGGTCGCGCTGGACACCGGGTGACCGAGGCTCAGAGGCTCAAGCACAGGCTTGACAGTAAGTGAAGAAGGCAAAGAAGACGACTTCAAGGGTGTGAAGGTATATTTTTCCAGGGTCACCCACATGACAGAGCATTACCACTTCCCCTGATCTTCCACCACTCCCCAAAGTAAAAAGGAACAGAGTGTACATGCTGCCCAATATTCAGAGGTGCCCCAAATGCTGGTGGAAGCACAGCTGTCAGCATTCAGTGCTATGGAAAAGCTGGCTGAGTAGGGCATGACTCCGTTCTGTCACATCTCCCTCAAGTCCTAATTCATCCAAGAAGAATTTGCCTGCAGTATTTATCTGCTACATCACTCTCAAGCTGAGAAGCGCTATGCAGTTGAAGGTGGCTAAAATGTGGTCAAGTGGGAGACCAAGCTCTCTTCAGTCCATCAGTTCCTAATCAAGGCACTCTTTAGATCAGCTCTGGCTCTCTTGCTGTCAGGCAGACTATATCTCTTTTGCCAACACCTAAAAACGTAGTTATCTTTCCCGTGCAGAAGGACGTGGGCTGTATTACAAGGCTCCCAAATAACAGTGGCACCTGTACCTTGTTCCTTGTCAGGGCAGCCAAATGCTGTGTCCTAGCTGCAACAAGGAGCTGCTGATGCTGCCAAAAACAATACCTGAGCAAATCTTGGGAGCCCCAGAAAAATGACATGCCATCAGGACAAGAGCTCAGGCACTGTCCCAGAAGGGCTACCAGGCTTCTCAAAACAAAAGCCATTATTTGTGCTGTGTCTGAGCAGGTATTTGAATCTGGGCCTGCAGATGCAGAACCACATTCTGCAGGTCTATCACCAAGGGCTTCTAGAGCTGGGCAGGTAATTTGGAGAGCAACTTGCCACTTCCTGACCATCTGTAAGCCAGCTGTCCCCCAGGACTTGCAGCCAATGGAGAGTTCCCTCTGACCAAGGCAGGTTCTCTGCCCCATCATCGGGAACAGATTCAAACTGCTCCTGCCCTCTGCAAAAGCAGACTGAAGAAGCCTTCCAACAGGCATTTCCAAAGACTAGAAACATGGACAACACATATCACTTCCCACAAGTAATTAATTCACTTTTTTTTTTGGGGGGGAGAATGACAGCAAATGAGGATGAGAATGGAAAAGAGATCCCATGAATGGTTTCCACTACTTGCTGTTAGCATATCACCAGACAAATGAAGACACTAAATGTATCAGAAATCCCTGAAAACTTGGACTCACAACAAAATCATCCTGTTTTCTTCCTCTTAATACTGCCTACTTACTGGCAGAAAGGGAAGCCCTAATTCTTTAATGGCGCAGCTCCTGGAGTAAAGTCAGTCGATGGCTATACACCCTGACAGTACTACACTTCCATGACCACTACTTCCTGCTCCTTGAGCTGTGACAGAAGAAAATCGTAAAGCCACATGTAGGGTTGCCATTAAAAATGACTGTTTGTTTACAGTTCAGGTTTGCCTCAGCTACAGCAACAAAGTGTTCAAAAAAACTATGATCAGAAGTACGGGAACCATCATGGATGAGGTAAAGCCCATCTCCATTGACAGCAGCAGCTCTATTTTGAACCAAATAATTGCTGGCATTAATCACAGGAGTAGCTCTCCACCAGGTAGTATTTGAGTACTTTTAACAGGGATTACCAGAGGCAAGGTGAGCTCTAGCTTGGGTCTGTCTGGCCAAGGTCCACCACAAAGTTCCTCTCTCCCTTCTGCTTCACCTCTTTACCCAGGAGAAGCCCCCACTACGGTGCTGTAAAAAGGTCTTATTGAGGCTCACAGGCATTAGGGTAGAACAGAAAGTAACTAACTTCCTAGGGGCTGGAGCACAGGTCACAAGGGGAAGCAGGGAACATAACGGTTGGAGCTAAAGCAGAAATCAATATGCATGCACAAAGCTAACTATTGACAGCTGAAGGTCAAAGACAGAGGTCTTCTGCACTGGCCCCAACATCTCTAGCTCTTCCTGCAGCCTAGAATCCATGCCAGGGAGAACTGCACCTACCCAGCTGCTCCTGAGAGTTTAAGGAGAGGAAGAAAAGAAAGAAAATAGCTACAGTGATAGTAAATTAAGAACCATCAGCTCCTCAGAGCACCAGAAGGAAAGAAACCAGAGCATTTATGATAATCATGGGGTTGGAGGTGACAGCGGGGAACAGCACTTAATGATAACTAAAAAAGCCAGACTGCACCTGCACTACCATACCCAAGGCTGTACTTGCTGCAATCTGAGGTGATAACGATGGCAGTAAATGGGTTACATGTAGAAACAGATAGCCCAAGAATAAGCCACCAACTGCTTCGTAGCAACCATTATCATCACTGCATACTCAGCAGAAGTAGTTACAAAATGCTGCATGCCTGCTTGGAAAGGATGCTGCACAGTTGGGTGTGTGTGTCTTTGGATCCTGCTGAGGCAGGCAGTGCTGTAAGTAGCATTGTGAAATGTAAAGAGCCTGTTTCACATAAATATATGCAAAATTTCAGGGTTCGTGGTATAAACTGGTGTTAGTAGGGCAAAGGGAAAGCTTGCAGACAGAAGGGAATGGACTTGATGCCAAAGATTAAGCTGCAATAAGGCATTTACAAAATAAAGAGTTAAACCTGTTCAAAGTCAGGGTCAAGCTGCTTCTAATATTCTTTTTTAAAAATAAAATTTAAAAATTGCTGCCTCCCTGCAGAAAGCTATGCTCCTTTATGCTGAACAACTGCCTACAGATGAACTCCCCCATGCAGGTCATGCATCACTGCTTAGATTTTAACTTCAAAATAATCAACATTTACTATTTCCAGCATCTCCCACAGTACCAGGCAACTTCCACAAAGGGGCTAAAACTTCTGAGGCACTTTTGAATCAAGTGCCCCACAGCAGGAATATCTCTTTGTAGCTTCCATTAATTAATAGGTGGCACCTGCCCTGAAGCACTGGCATTTCTGAAGCAGAGGCTAGTCATTACCTAGAAAGGAGGAGGAATTATTCCTTCTTCTAGACTTACTAAGCTCTTGCTGCCTTGAGCACCCTGAGCAATGCTGAGTTGTTCTTCCAGAAGGAAGGCACCTGGTCTGCACAAATAATGCACGCTTCTCTTCGTGCATGCCTGCATCTGTGCCTTGGGCACTGTTGTCTGCCTTGTCCAAAGGTTATCCACAAATACAATCAATCCTTCAAGGCTTGGACTAATCCATGTATCCTTTTTAAGTATACATTACACAAAATTATAACTTTATCACATTGCTACTTGCTCCTCCTTCCAAGCTAGTGGTAAGGGAATTAAGCTGTGGCCCTTTGTGCACCACAATTTACCACTCCACAAGCTGGCAAGTTTCTTGCTTGGTTTTCTTTCTTTCAGCCTGCTCCCAATCCAAGATTTCTTGCCTCCGCTGCTCACATTTCTTTATTAGCTCTTTGCAAAAAGCCTTGATGGAATGAAGTAAATTACTTCTGATTTCTTTCACCTATTATTTGCTAGTATAGTCTTAGAGCTGTTGTAATGAGGAACGCTTGATCCTATTATACCAAGTTAAATTAGGCGTTACAGGATTCTATTTTATTCCCTGCTGTCTTATGAAGAGAGAGCATGAAGGACAGTTGCTGTGAAAACACAGTTGTTCACACAGACATTAAGAAAACGGACCTAACGAGATCATCTTTAAATTGAAATGGAGTTTTCTAAGCTTTGCCTGTGCTTGGCAAATGAGTGATGAGATAGTAACTGCTCAAATTTACAGCACAGCTTGAGCAATGCTGATATCATCAAGATGTTTGCATGAATGATGTTCAAGTTTGAGGGACACATGCACCTGACTAATGGTAAACCACTGTCAAAGTACTCTCAGAAGGGCAGGTGCCAGGAGGCAGGAGTACCTGCCAGGGTGGCTGGAAGTACAACCACTCCAACTGAAGGCAGCGTGGTGATTCCAAGGACTGGGAGAAATTCTACATATTGCTCCAGGAAATAAGACTTCATGGTGCATTGCACTGAGAACAGGCAGCTCATTTTAATGAGAAGGCATATCGCTGTCAGCAACTCAACCTGTTTGTTTCTTCCACAGCTCTTAAGTGATCCTCCCTCTCCAGCAAGGCTTCATCTTTCTCAGAAAGGATGTGCTCTAATATCAGTCCCATCATAATAATCATTCAGCTCTTCTGCAGTGCACCCTCTGTTTCTTAGAGGCTGATCTCTTCTTACACTTCAAACTATCCCTTCGCATCCTTTCCTGACTCCTAGGCCAGGTAAAATAGGCATGTCGTAGGTCAGTATTTGTACTCTGCAACCAGCATCTGCTCCTGTCCACTTACATGTGCATTCACTTTTACTGAAGCCCTAGGCTCTGTGTGGAGTGCAAGTCCCCCACCTCTGTGCAGGTTACTCAAAGGCAGGCAGGTGGCATTTTATTCTTGGGCCCTTGGGCAGAAGACAGGATTATATCAAGGACAGTATTAGCACAGCGCACAGTACCGGGAAGTCGTTAATTGCTTGTATGGACCAACGTCGCCGGGCAGAGCGAGGAGACATCTGTATGTGAAAACATTATACCCAGGAAAAGGGAAGAGAGACACCAAGAAAATTAAAGACAAAGGTAAATAAACTGAAATTAAAAGTGCCCTGAACCAGCAGAGTAAAAGATACTGTTCCCAATGGTTCTGTTACACAACGAACAGTTGCAAACAACAATCCCCCCTTTTATCCACACACAACTGTACTCTACAACATTACCTACGGCCCTGGCAAAGCCAGGGCGGCTGTGTCTGTGCCCCACACCAGCCTCTGTGGAAGACTTTGGCAACCACAAATCTGAATAAAGTCTTCCACACTGAGTTGTATTATTGCAAGAAGCACTCAACTGCTTCACATGACCTTGTTCGTACCATGAACTGTCAGCAGAGGACAACACCCTGGTGCTCCACATGCCAGGCTCCTACTCTAACCAGTATTACTCCTCTTGGCTGAAAGGGAAGGCAGCTAAGTGCAAACTGCAGCACTTTTAACACAGCTGTCCAGTGCCATGGCACAGAAATCTGCAGGAAGCTAAACAAACACTCCTGCTTACTCAGATATCCATTTAAGATCCAGCATCATCCAGGACTTCATTCACTGGAACCTGCTGTAACTGTTCACTTTAATTTTAAACAATAAAAGCCACATGTTCTGGATATTAGATGCGGAGACCCCACTACTTGGCAGGGCCATGTGAAAAGTGTCATTACGGGTTGAGGAACTCATTCAGGTTGAGTGAGCAATCAAATTCACTGATTGACTATGCAGAATAGCCACAAAGTACGCTTTCATTAGGAACTTGCAGACGTTTCATTAAGTACTTAGCTCAGGATTATAGCAACAATAAATGGAATGTCTCAAAGCACATTACTATGCACTCACTTGAAAAAAATTGTTATAGTTCTATAAGCATCAACACAATAAAACGGGTTATATGTGTCTTTTGCAATGTATTTTACATTTTTTTCTGGCTGATGATAGGTGGTCAGGACCATCAGCCATGCCTTCAGCCCCTACCCTCCCTTGCACCTCACTGTGGGGCAGACCCCTTGGTCAGGGAGCCGATTGGTGAAGCTGCTGCAGGGCCCCACAGAAGGAGAGGGGAGAAGACTGCAACCTTGTGTTACAGGTTCCTCCACCAGGCCTCACAAAACAAGGAGAAAAGGGTTAGTTGAAGGAAATTCAGTACAGTGAAGAAGCAAAACTAAGCTCAGTGCTCCCACAAAGTCCTGCTCTCCTGTAGGCCTCCACTGCTGCCAGCCTACTCAGCCCTGTGCTGTGAGCCTGAGAGGTCTGCAACCAGGTGGGCGCCAGGCAAAGCCCAACGGATGTCCTGAGAAGCAGCAGTTCCCAAGCCCTGCCAAATTCCCCGACACAGAGCATGAGTACACTGCTGTCACCATCCCTGTGTACAGCTGTCCCTCAGGCAAGGCTGAGCTGTCCCCAGGTCCCCACCGGAATGACCCCTTAACTGGGGGGCAAAAAAACCAGTCATGACACTTTCTTTATGAGACATCCAGGTTTGAATCACTGATGGCATTGCCACAGTATAGATATGGCATCTCCTTTTTGCTGACTACTATTCTGGGGTGTTTTTTTGAGGAGTATAAAAGAGGGAGGAAGAAAGGAAGACTGCGCATGTGCAAACAAAAAGCGAGAAGGATCTATGTGTGTGTCTATATATAAACATACACATTTAAATGAGCACAGAAAGGCTCAGGGCCAGATTTAGTTTCATTTTGGTTTACTAAGGAGATCTCTGCTGGATTCAGCAGTTCCCCTGCCATTATGGGAACATGACATATTTCCTGTCTAGCAACCGGCAAATTCCATTTGTTTGCTAATGGTAGTGATGCCAGTGGTTGCTATGCAGGATTTAAATACCTGGTTATTGCTGACAAATTCAGGCTTGGGGCTGAAGTTATGTAACATGAGAGTTTAACACACAAAATTTCAACTTTTATTTAATGCAAATATAAAATCCAAGCTTCAGAGCAATGAGCTAGCTAGACTCAGAGCTTAGGCTTTTTAAAATCCTCACAATGAAATGACATTAAAAAATGTAGCATTGATCTAATAGAGGCCATGACATCAACTCCTGAAGAATCAGAAAACCTCTGCTGAAAAGAGACAGTTTTGGTGGTTTTTTTTAACCTATTTCATCTGCAAGAACATTTGAACTAGCTCCCTGCTAGAGCCCTTACACTTCTTCCAACCCGGCATGTGAGGAGATAGCTTGGCAGGGGAAAGAGAAACACAGGAATTTTCTCTGGCTTTCAGCAGACATGGCTACACACATGCTTTGTTCTCTTGACTCCCCTCCCCCCCGGCCCTGACAAAAATCTTGTTGCCATCAATACAAAGGCTGGGGAGACAGGCCACATGAAACTGCACCAAGCTGCTTCCACATGTTATTTTTAACCTTGTCTGTCATCTTGGAGAGCTACGTGTCAGAGACAAGCATGATGCAGAAGACGGAGGTAGCTCTTTAAATAAACTCTCCTGCAAAGACCAGAACAGACTGTAAAATTCTTGTACCAGGCAGCACCATTTTCTCTTCTCATCAAAAAGAAGTTGGGTGGGGGGGAGCACAGGAATAGAACTGGGACTCTCAGAGCCTTCTGGGGTCTGTATGGAGGCAAAGCTTGCAATGGGGATAGAGGCTCGCCCCACAGCTGGTAGGTGTAATGACTAACTCACACCATGTAAGCAAGACACAGTCCCAGTGGGGTTGGCTGTCATGCCTAGCACTACTGGAATATCAAGACCTCTTTCAGTACAAGAGCTCAAGGCTCTGACTTTTCCTCTGCTTCCAGCACAGAAGTTCCCAAGCTCCACTGCAGCAGAGTGCAGACAGCTCTTGGCTTTCCTTGGGGTACCTGGAGGCTCTCTCTTGCTGCAGCAGATGTCCTGCCCGCAGCACAGACAGTGGGCAAACTACTCAAATGTCTTGAATTCTCAGGCTCTTAGTGGAAGCTTGCCATATTTTTTGTGAGCCACTTCACCTCCTGCTGAAGCACAGGGAGTTTGTTTCTGAGCAAGCTGTATGGCCTATTACTCCCAAGCATCTGCTCTGGTGCACCAGGCCCTCAGCTGCTTCAGAACTACCCTATGGCCACCCTACAATTAGCAGTGGGTCTTCCTCACCCACTATATCCCAGAAGGAAACAATCCCTGTCTCCTTCAAAGCCTTGCTTTGTAAACAGCAACAACAGCAAGAGCTACACCTAAACCAGAAGTACATGCATTGGAAGATCTTTGGAGAATCATGTAGGAATGATTTTTGTTTAAAACAGTCCAAAGGGGCACATATCCCCGAAAGAGACATCTGTAATAGAAATAACCCAAATATAACCCATAATCCAGGAGAGGTTGTCAGTTATCTGCAGAGAGCCACAACCCTTTCCATTTACATAAATCAGGGAGTACAGAGAAAAGCAGAGTTGCCTAAAGGTACTTATCGGGAGACTACAACTGCTTAAGTGGGAGATTTTAACCCTATGTGGTGCAAAGGGAGACAGGAAGCTGTGATGGTCAGTGTAGAGAGATATCAAAATAAGCAGGTCAAACGCTAGATAGGATGAGTAAAGAAGTTACTAACAGGAGATAAATCCATGTCACATTTTTACAGAGCTGCCTGTAAAAGGATGCCTTCTTGAGAGGAATCTGAAGCTTCTGTCACCAGCAACGCTCACAGCTAGATGAAAGGAATACAGGTCATAAAAGCTGAAGTGTTAGGAAAGACTGTCTGGTCTGGTACTTACCCTCTCTTTGTAGTAGAAGGAGCTAATGGAGACCTGCTCCTTCTCGCTGCGTGTCGGACTCCCACTGTACAAACGCAGATTGCCTGGAGTCTCTGTGCGCATCTTCATTGGAGTAATGAGGCCACTATGGTACGCTGATAAAGCTGACAGGGACCTAGAAACAAGAGAATGCACTTTCAGAAGCTTTCACCCACCAAACTGCCCTGGAGACTCACACTGACGTCTCCACTAACCCAAGCTGCTGGCAATGTTCCAGGTGTGTGGAAGGAAGGGGTTTCTGCTGAGGGCCAGTGATGTAAGGGACCAGCCTCTCTGTGTCAAGGGCACAGCTAACACTAGAGGTCAGTACTTTCTGAGGGTCAGTAGCTCCAGTGTAGGATCTGATATTCTCCTGCTTTCCTGCCTATGACAGCAGCACACTTCAAATGCAATGCAGGGTACTCACCTGGGCGTGGGCTCTGTCGGGGACACTGCACGGTGCATGGTCATGGGTCTCGTGAAATACACCAGGTACCCTGAAGAGACAGCACATGGCATAAAGATCACACAACGAGGAGTACATTATCCAGGGGTGGTTTACACAGGGAAACCTGGTCATTTAAGGTGTCAGAGTCAAGGGGCTGGGTGCCTATCCCCCTGAGCACTTTTAAACTACAAGTAGACAACCACATCATGGCAACCCAAATACACTCCCTGCAAACCCATTAAAGAGCAAGTTTCATTGAGGTGATTGTCTTACAAGCACCATCTCAAGTGGCTTACAGATGTTAGAGAAAAGACAGTAAAAGAAAATTAGCAAATACATATTTTAACTCTTCACCAGAACTTGTCAAGCACTGATACTCCAGAGGCAAGTGAGGTGATGTCTGGCTATGCAGAAAAAACATTGCAGCTTGTACAACTCTCCCCTTCAACAGGATAACCCAAGCTATCTGAAGCCAACTCCAAAGCACTCTCTCACAGCCTTACCCCATTTGTTAGCATCTCAAGTGTCCCCAGCCACCCACTCTTGCAAGAGTTTCAGGACTTCACAGGTTTCACCGAGCCTATTCAATGCAATGCTACTTGTTTCACTTTTGCTAGGAATTCAGTGAGGCCTGTATGAAAAGCGGCTTTCAAAAACTGCTTGAACTGGGATGCAGTCAGGTCTGGAGGAACCATGCTTGCATCTGAAAGACCTCAGTGAAACTTAACAGCTCTTACTCAGACCGTAACCTGTTTTTTAAGGAAGATCTTTGCACGGTACACACTCTCCTAGAAACCTGGACGTGATTGTACCTCATCTCCCATTTAGAAGTTTCCCAATGACTGTGGGAAAGCCGCTTTGGACAACAGAAAGGGTGCAGAATGAGAAAGAGTGGTTAGTACCAAGAATATGGCTTCAGCAAGGGCTAAGTTCAATCCTAAATCACATTAATTTTGTGAAGACTGAGAATCAGAGTATGTCCAGCAGTTTGAAGCTGGTAGGAGAGAACTAGGCAAGGAAAACAGCAATTTCCAGTCTTCTGTAAAAGGTCCGTCAATGCTTCTGGCATACCACACGCCAAAGGCCATCTCTTCAACTAGTCCTGGACTTCTAAATCCTAAAAATCCCACATGCAACACCAACTGCAAACAGTTGCTAACTAGTCTCATCATCTATAAATTTATCACAACATTGCTACTTTAATACCATCATTCACTGCATGGCAGTGGCCAAAGCCTTATCTTGTTCAGAGGCAAGTGTTCCCCACGATATTGAAAGGTCCATTCCCCTGGTAGCTGTTGTAACTTATCAGCAATGGGGCTAACCTGCACCACAGAACCTGGCTCCAGAGGTCCGTGGAAATGGGATGTTAGAGTCCTGGTAGGAGCCATAGGCATTGGAGACCCGGGCGAACGTGGGCAAGGGGGGTGTTACGGAGTTTGACAAAGCGTAGGGATTGCTGGATGTGCTGTCCTCTTGGTTCTGAAACAGAAGTTACTCAAGGTCACACTCCTGCTGCCACAGGAAGGAAACCCAGCTGGAGCACCAGGCACCACAGTGCCAAGCAGCCTCACAGAAGGTGCTTGCCCTTTGAGCTAGAGCAGGTCAAGCAGAGCATGGTTATTGCTCTGGCTCTGGCAAAGGCACTTGAAAGCACATTAACCTCTGAGCTTACAGAGGTAAATGTGCTTCTCTGGCTGCTTGTCCAGAGGTTTCTCTCCCACCACAGCGATGTTGAATTACAGAGCTTAACTTGGGGTGAAATAGCAGGAAACTATACGGAAATTCTGACCTTCAGATTCTGGATATGACTCTCAACACGGGCAGCTGAGCTAAACTGGATACCTCAATGATGCAAGTGAGACAAGACTCCTTAAGTAGGAATATCACATGACTGTGGGGGGTCAAATGCAGGCTGGGAGACTTGAAGTGAGGAAGGCATGTGGTGTGAAATACTGTGGGACCTCAGGCCTATCCATAGGAATTTTGGCAGAAATCTACATTTATTTGGATAGAGTGTACTACAGCTTAGGTTTAAAGGAATTCTTTAAAGGCAGCAGTGCCTTGCTTGAATCAAATTTCCATACAACAGAGAAAGTTCCCACTCTTATAACATTACTGTTGAAACCAAACAGAATTAAGCCTTTCCATGTAAAAAAAAAAAGCCCTTTATTTGTGATGAATAAACAAAGCCTCTTGGAAAAGAAACTTGAGGAGACTCTCCAATCTCTTCCTGAACACTAAAAACACGTGCTCCGGTACACTTCACCCACACAGAGACCTAACGCCTGACACTGGGATGCTGTGTAGGTATCACAAATCTCTCAGCTAAGGGCAGAGTGTGACTTGGATTTATCTGCAGAGTCATCCCTACAAAACCTCAGCACAAGGCTTCAGTAAAAACAGACTTTCACACTTTCTTTGTGCGAGGGAAGAAAACAGACCCTAGAATAGGACTAGCAGGATCTTTGACTAGAACCGAGGAGGTGAAGACATCTGCCACAGCCTTTCAGACAAGAATTAATCCATTGGCTCCCTTAGACCTCCCATCTTCTCTCACAGATGATAACCATGCCCTCGCACTCAGTCTGATATACTCTGAGCTGGGAAGCTACCATGCACTACTGGGATGTTCCAACCCCCAGTCATTCCTGCTAACCTGAACACCAGTGAGCATGTAGAGTTCCCCAAAGCAGCAAACCTTCAGGGCCTGATTTTTGGAAACAAAACACATCTAATCATCTGCTCAGTTTTCTCCAACATTAATCAGAAGCGCTTACACAAATGTAACGGCCAGTCACAGGGGTCTATTTACATGTCTAATGAGGCCGGACTCCCACTGCAGAGTCAGAAGCGTGGGATGTGGGAGAAGAAAACAAATCAGGGGAGAAAGCCCACGCAGTGCTCCATACCACAACAGACTCCAGCCAGGAGACCAGCTGACGCAGGCAGGGCTCCAGACAGCTCTGGTTCCGCTTCACTTTCTGCAGAGAAGTGTCTTTCAATATCTGGAATACATACAAGATGCAGCTTGAAACATGGTTACATCCATACCTTCCCCACATCTTTTTCGGTCTGCAGAACAACTAAGATGCCAGGATCCAGAGAGGCCAATGACATCCCGTAACATCCACTGGAGCCACACTGACCCACTGGTGTGCTGTCTGCCTTGAGGAATGACTGTAAGCTTTGATCAAAGCACTGAGGGCCCACCTAGATTCAAGCACACTCAGAGCCAGGATCTGTGCTTCTACACTACTGTAGCCCATATGTTCCACACCAGTTTGTGACAAATTGAATGAGTTATTTTTCATGAAGGAACCCAAGTTGATCCATCTATTTGCTGCTGGAGAAGGGATTTCATCAGCAACAGGACTTCCTACACCAGATGATCAAACACCTCATCTGGAATTAGTGGGGCCTGTGTAAAAAGTCTCCTCATTTTTAAAATACTTTGTACAGGAAAGCAGGAAGCAACATCCCAGCTCAAAAATCTTATCTTTCTGCAGCTGGATGCTTAGCTGGTCATTTTGTCTATTACAGGGTTGGGGCCAACTGTGCGAGGAGAAGGATGTTAGGGATCCTCAGGCAATACACATCACACAGGAATACAGTAGCTATGAAGAACACATCTTCAAAAACACCAGTGGAGAAAGGCAAATACTAGGCTCCAAGCCCAACAAAAACCTCATCCTAGGTGCTCTACAATGTATCAGTTCAAAGTGACCTGTGGTATGTATGTTTTATTGTGTCAGTAAGCTAGACTTCAAGTGTCCAGCATTTGCGTATTTATAGAGACAGCGTACACTCCTCGCATACCTTCAGCAGCTTTGCCTTCATGGAGGCAGTGATCGAAGTCGGGCTGATGAACTGGAAGGACGGTGCAGCATTATTGGGATACTGGACAGGGAACATCACCAGCATCCTGACTCTATGGTTGCCGCAGTGCACCGAGACTGTACAGCTACGACTCACTGCATCCATCTGTGTGAGAAAAAGCAATTGCTTTGTAGTTAGATCTCCAAGGTCCTTTAAACTTTTAGAAGCTTAAATTCATGCCGAGGGGCTGATTCCTCTGCACACCCATAAGATGAAGTCATGCTGTTCTCAAGGGCAGTGAACACAGTGACAGCAAAAAACCCCAGGCAGATGTGGATGGACTCAGCTCACACCAGTAGACTGCCAGTCCAGCATCCCAGCATCTGGAGACCACAGCCAGCCCAGGCTGCGCCAGGTATCAGGCTCTGCTCCCCACAGCCACTGCACCCCAGCCCGCTTCGACTGGCTGTGGAGAGCTCCAGGCCCAGTGCAGCAGTAACAGGCACGATCTAAGATCATACAGAACTGTCACAGAAAACTACATCAGGATCATGCCATGAGCTGTGAAACCACAGGGTTGGGAAAGGAGACAGGCAGCTGCCTCGGGCCTCTCATCCCAGTACAGCGCTGTGCCTCCAGCCACCTTCCAAGCACAAAGGAGGGTTTGGCATGCAATGGAGGTGCCAAAATTTGGGGAGAGACTGCAGGATAGGGAGGGATCAGCAGATCAGGTTCAGGAATGGCTGAAATGAGACCAGCTGCATGTAGTGGAACAAGTCACTTTCCACTCTGCAGTCTAGGCAGAGGGGAAAACACCATCCAGTTTTCTCGGGACCAGAGCCAGTGTACTTACTGTGCTGAAATACTTCCCTCATTCCCAGTGTCTGGGATTATCCTCTTTCTTACTGCCCCTGGCCAAGAGAATCTCTACAGCTCAAAATAAACCTTGCTTACAGTCAGCAGTCACTGCAGCAAAAAAGGTTCCCCCCAGAAAGCTCTGATAAACCAGCCTGCCCACATCCCACCCTAACAAGACAGAAAAAGAAAACTCTTTACCTCCACATTGACATTTCGGATCTGCACGTTAATCAGTGAAAACTCCTGCTGCAGTGTTTGGGGCAGCCCCAGCTGGTCCATTTTCTTTCCCACCAGGGGATCATTCAGGAAATCTTCTTTTAAGGCTAACAGGAAAGATGGAGAACAGGTTGAGACAAGCTGTTACAGACCGACAACCTTTGGCACGCGATGCCAGGAGGCGGCCAAGACAGCAGGCTGTCCTCTGGTCTTCTGGCACGTATAGGTATGAGTTTTACCTGGCAAAGACCTGCAAGCTGGAGGGTCTCAGCTATTGTTTGGAGGCAGGCTTCTGAGCCTTGCTCTTCAGAAAACCAAACCTGTCTGCACACAGGTTTCCCAGGAAGGTTACAGAAGCTGCCTGTATTCTGTACAGCCTTGAACAGTCTGTCTCTACTCATTTGAGACCCCTTCTCCTCACTACACAGTACTGCCAGAGTCATGAACAGCTGAACTGGAGCCTCTCGGTTCAGCAGGAAAAACTGCTGCCAAAGCAGTCTCCAGGAGGTGCTCTGGTCTTTGGGACTCATACCTCACCACTCTTGGCTTTCAGGGAACGCTTCCAAAGCATAATAAGGCTCTGGGAGAGAGAAGAGGGTATTTCTGGCCCTAGTAGACGCTTAATTCATTTGTAGAGCCGTTAGCATTTAATGTTGCAAAGCACTCTAGTGTTTTAATGGTCTTTGAAGACTCATCTAAACGCTGGGTCTAGCTGCCTGGTTCCAACTATTTTCAGGAGGACAATAACGCCTGAAGGCCAGAATACATTTAAACAGCCAGGCAAGCGCTGCAGGACACAAGGAACTATGGTTAAGATAACAAAGTTGTCTGAGTTTCAGAAGAATTGGTCTCTGCCTGCAGTCATGCCTGCCTTTCACCTTACATCTTGCTATGTACCCCCAACTAGGGCAGGGGCAACTCATTCTGAAGGAGGTTCGCTATGGCACCACTTCCTAAGATGACCAAATGTATTTTTTGATGATGCTTCCAAGGACACAAGAGAAGTCCTGATTATTCAGCTGTCATTCTCACCCTTGCGATATCATATTGTGCAGACTATTCCTAGCAAAAAAATAAATTACAAGAAGTGCAAAAAGCTGTCCTCTTACAGGAGTTGGACTTTGCTGCTGGCACAAATATATCTGGTTTTACTGCTCCCCAGTGGGTTGCTGAATTTGGATAGGTAGGATGCTTAGCTACTCGTTCCTGTTTATGATTTTATTGTAGTGCTTAGATATACTTCACAAAAGGGAGCTGAAAAAGGGATTAAAGGAAGATCAGTGGCTCTCAAGCAAGATAATTATTTCTAGCTCAAGACACCACATAGCTTACTGAAAAGCCATCTCTAAGGTTTCCAATACGGGCAGTACCCTCCCTTTGTTTTCTCCTCCCATTCCCTTCCAATTAGTTTCTAATCCCCAAAAGCCCACATATTTGTTTAGATTCCTAAAGATTCTTTATAGGCAGCAGCCAGTGAGGAGAGGTGAACACTGACGACACAGCTGGTGGGCTTTCTGATTTATTTGCAGAGCACTGTTCTCTTCAAAGCTCCCCCAAAGAGCTTTACTAATATAACACAGAGACTTTGTCTGCAGCTGAAATGCAACCACCTCCAGGGTGAAACATCCACAGACCACAATAGCTTTTAGGCTAGAAAGAACTGAAATTCCTACCTAGGGACTTGCTTGTGCATTGATCCTGCAGTCACAGTATTTGCAGCAAAATCTACCCTGCTACAGAAAAGCCATTTTCATTCCCTTTGGTTACAAGGGAAACATTAACAGTCTGAACCAAAGCCAGGCCCACACAGAAACCACATAGGACACATGAATGCGACCTCATCAGGGAGAGTGAAAGAGTTAACTCTTTCCTGTGGAAAATGAGAGGTCAGGCAGCCAGAATGAAAACACTTAATTCTCCCAGCTGCAGCAAGAGAGGCTGTGCTTCCCCACACAATACTGCTTATGGTGAGCACAGGTAACCAGGGCTTTTTCCATCTTATTATAAAACCCTCATGTAGACAGAAGTGCTGACAATTTTTAGAACTTGTTCTGCTGTCACATGGGACAGGGAGCAGAGAACTTCACTGTGATTTGCTGGGCAGGAAATTTCCAGTTAGGAAGAATTGCCTTCCCTAAGGGACATTGCAGCTGGCTCCTTTATTCAGAGGACAGGTATTCGACCACCTCCTCCCCTTCTCTCCAATTTGTTGGCAAGTCAAAGAGAATCAAATTCCTTTCCAGTAAGCCTCTCACATGGGGATCCATTATAGCACCCTGCTACAATACAGAAAGGAACTGTGAATTTAAACCCAAGCTGACACAAAGGCATGGGAGTACCCATTTCTTCTCCCTCAGCATTAGACACAGGAATCTCTTCAAATTGCTTTTTTACATGCACATCACCACCATGGGTCTCAGCTGCTGTAATCTCTTCTATTCTCATACTTACACTCTTTAATCACTAATACTCTGAATGTTTAACCTGGCCAGAGCCTTAACCACAAAAACCATCCTTCACATTCCTTCCTTATACGCCTTCTCTTCCATAAAGCCAAATCAATGCTCTCTGTTAAAGCCTCTGACCCATTCCCACCCACCCATCTAGTACTCAGAAGTCAGAGATAACATCCCTCCCCCTCTGCTCTGCCAGCCTTCAGCCACCTCTCATCAATACCTGAATAAAAACTCATGAGCTCTCTCCATGCTACTTCTGGTGGACAGGAGAAGACACCAGCAAGCATCTCCAAGTTACATCAGTTTGTACAGTGACCCCAACAGAAGTGTTTAGATATGAGGTGTGATGTAAGCAGCTTGTGTGACAGCGCCTTACCCATATGCTCCCCTCTTCTGTGGGCTCATCTCTCAGCTTAAACTGAACTACCTTCATAAGAGCCAGAACTGACTTCCTAATTGCCTTATTTTTGGCAGCAAGCCACAACTATGACCTAAAGAGAATGCAATTAAATGGTATTAGTGACAAGGAAAAGCTCCATTTTACAGCAAGAATGACATCATTGTGTTAGAGGGGAAAAAACTTCGGAGGACCACTCTGAGAAACCCCTGTTTTCCCTCCTCCCACATGGGGAATCCATTAACCTTTGAAACAGCACCAGTTTGTGCTTTGCCTACAATGTTATCTTCTTATGCCAAGATGCATCTTCTTCCCAAAACAAAGTGAGCTGGTGTTGAAGTGCCATTGTTCATCTCACCTTCCTCATCCCCATGCCCAGAGTTATGCTGGGGCTCAGAGTCCTGGGGATGAAGGGTCTTGTCTGGCTCTGGCAGATGAGAAATCCCATCAATGAGGTCCTCGACTCCATCCAGGATATCGTTAGCACACAGCTGAAAAGAACAAACACACCCACATGCTGCACAACAGAAACCAAACTGTGGGAAGAGCCACCACTAAACAACTCTTTTCTCCAGAGAGCTGGATTTCCAAGGTAGGTCTGTCCACGCAACAGTCATAACTAAGACCTTAGCACTGTTTCTGTGACAAAGACAGATGACCTTCCACTTTCCAGCATCCTCAGCTCTGTCACCTCAGACAGCCTCACCAAATCTCCTGCTTGCTTACAAAGCCACTTGACAGGGCCAGCCTAAGTAATAGAGGTTTTACTTTAATCAAAACTAAAGCTGATACTACTTTAATTCCTTGAATTAATTTGTCAAAACTGTTTTAATTTTTTAGATCAGATGTAATAGTAGCACACTTTCTGCTTTTGATATTTATACTCAAGTAGGATCTAGAGACTCAGGTACATACTAGGGGCCCTAGTGTTCTAGGTCCTGTATCAAAAAGAGACCACGAAAACTTGTGTTTTCAGTTCAGCACAAAAAAACAGGGAAGGTGAAGATAAGAGACACAGGGAGGAGAAAGGATAACGGTGCAATGTAGCAAATTACAGCATTGTTCACCAGCAACATGCCATCATGTGTAGTTTGATCCAGACAAAGACAAGGACAAAAGAATAGGAGCCAGCAGAGGAAGAGTAAAGGCTCTGACATGGATGAACAATTGGCTCAAAGACAGGAAAGAAATAAAATATTCACAAATATATTAGGTAAGGGTCATTTTTCACAGAGAAGGTTTGTTACAGACCTGCAGGACTCCTGCAGGATCTGTGCTGGGAACACATGCTTCTCATTAAAAACCTGGAACAGGAGGTGAATAGCAACATGACCAGGTTTGCTGATGCCACCAAGTTATTCAGGCTAGTAACAAGAGTGGCTGACTGCAAGCAGTCACAGAAGGACCTTACAGGAGTAACTACATTAAAATGAAAGATGAACTCCAATTCAGATAAATATAAAGCAATGCACACAGGGGAAAAACCATCCAGTTCAAGCTGACTGAGGGAACAAGATGCAGAGGCCAGGCTAAGCTGATGTTTTCATGGAATTACGTCCAACAATTTAAAAAACTAAATGAGTACTGGGAATTCTTTGGAAAGAATAAAGTTCAGATCCCTATCCCAAAAAGTATATAGTAGAACTGAAAAAGGATCATGAGAGGCAAAAGGATAATAAAAGTTCTCACATAAGGGATGAAGTAAATCAAGATCTTTTGACTTAGAAAAAGGAGGCAGTTGAGGAGGGATATGATGGAGGTCTACAGAATCATGAACCGCACAAACAAGATGGCTGCTAATTTCATTTTCAATGTAATGAAAACTAGCAGGTTGCAAAATAAATGAAAGGAGTTGTTTTTCCACACAACATGCAGAAAAGCCATGAAGCTCCTTGTTCATAGGATGTTTAAGATCACAAAAATTTACGCAGGTCCAAGAAAAGACAGAACAAGTCTATGGAAGTGAAACTCATCAAGCTCTGTCAAATACAAAGATGCCAGACTCAATGAGCCTCTAAGCTGCAAACTGCAGGAGGCTGGGAGGGCGTTCGAGAGAAACACCACCCCATACTTGCCTTGTTCTTTTCCTCTTCCAAGGCATCCACAGCTGAAGACGAGATAGGGCAATATGGCCCATCGTGGCCATATGAACCTCTGGTCTGACCCAGCACAGCTGTTCTAGTAACTGCATCAGCAATTTGTAACTGCTGCCAGACAGCAGAACAACAGGATTCACACTGCCTGCACTGGGCTAAGAGGCAAAGGAAACAAGGGGAGGAAGTGTAGGGCACAGTCCCTGTATTTACCTGCGATCCAAAACACAAAGAAAGAGTCATACTGTCTTGCAGCCATGGAGATGGCATCTTCAGAGGCAATGCAATCAGTAACTGATCTCCCTCTTCCCCAAATGACCTCTACACTTACTGTTATACAACAAAGCAGCCTTGTACTTCCACAGAAGCTTTTGAGGCACAGACACGGAGAGGCCTTATCACAGGTCTCCCTGGGGATGTTTCTGGGCTGTAGTTGAAGAGGAAAGTGAAGCAGCAGCTGGCTGCTGTGTCTGCAGCTCTAGGATGTCAGAGGAGTGACTGGGAGTGCAAGGAAAGGGAGGTGAATCCAGCCTGCAAGAAAACTGTCTACACTTCAGGAACATAAGTGTTTACATACCCTCTGCAGCTGAGAGTCAATCCGCCACATCCGCAGAGTCTGATCACGGGACCACGTAACCAGCTGGTAGTCTTTAGAACCTAAAAAGCACAGAAAGAACTTATAGACCCCGCTGGAAACAGAGACTATCTCAGCCCTGCGTTTAATGTAAACAGATTCAAGCAAGCCAGCAGGGAGATCCAATGGATAAGGCACGACACCGAAAGGCAGAATGAGTCCTTTTCTGCTTTAAACTGACCTAGCTACATCAGCCTCTATACCTCCCTGCACCATGGTTACCACACCTCTAAATGGGGTATAATTTACCAGCAAAAAGCACAAAGTAAGTATAATTAATGTGATGCAAGTTTTCCAACCAGGAATGAACAAGATCTACTACAATACTTACTTAAATGGAAGAAATCATATAGCTGAGAAACAGATTTATTTTGATGATAACTGTTAACTCAAAATATCTTCTAGTTCATATCTGTTTCAAGATGCAGATGTTTTAAAACATTCCTAAGCTAAGAGAAGCTGATTCTACCCTCCCCTCTCCCTTTTTCATTCTTGCATGATGCCAAGGCAGGTTCAGCTTATAATGCAATAACATCTAGTCACATACTATCTACCAACAGATAAAGGTACACAGACTTATTTAGGCCCACGTTTAGGTCTTGTTATACAGTTTAAGTTTCCCTTGTTAAACAGCTGCTATGCTTAAGAATTTTCTGCTCCACAGCTGCTTCCCACACCCCTCTGCTCAGGCACAGCAGCTCCTGTGGAAGGAGATTTGTGCTATCTTTGTTGTCTCTGCATTGAAGCAGACTTGGAATGCTTGTATGGTTGATTTACGTTGCCTGAGACAAGCATGACTTCCAACCTTGGATATCTATCAACTCAGCTAAGACTACATAACCATGGCTCAAGCCTGCTTGAATGTTCATTCACAAGCTGCCTCAGACTGCACCTCCAGATCCTGTCATGGTTCTACATTGCTCTCCTCTTTTTGAAAGAGGAAAAGCAAGGTATAGAGAAGAAGGTGACTTAACTGAATTGCCCCGGAAGCTGGTGGCAGAGGGTTGGACCGGAACTTTTACATGGCACTGCAAAGCAGTACCACAAGTGACACCCAAAGCCAGACGTGCTTGTTCTGTCAATGGCAGCTGAGGCTCTGGAAAAGAAGCTGTGCTCTGTGTGGTTATCCAACCTTTAAAATGGAATCTCCTATATTTAGCTGCCTACACTGGAAAATTTAGTCAGGACTGAACTCTAACAGCAGCCTCTCTATCCCACGCTCTTCCTCCCCTGCCCTTGCCAGCACACAGATAAGGTAAGTTTGCTGGGTCTGTGGTCTGGGATATGCTGGAGGCTGCTGACGTAGACAGTGATGAGGGGTTAACTGGTTAGCCTTCAGCTCTGAGCAGGGGCAGGGTGCCTGCACTCATGCACCCATCTAATCGTTTGTACAATTTATTCTGAGAGATCCATTTAAAAATGGACTCACAGGAGACTGGAAGCAATTGGAGTCACCACTGACCCACTCAGCATTCAGTAGATTTGCTTTGTTAGCATGGAAACAACAGGGCAATGCTTCTGTGGGCAGTGCCATAAAACAAATACAAAACAGCTGTGACTCAAGGCAGGGCAGGAAAGTAATTAGGAGCTAGTCCAAGGACAGACAAGTGTCAAATGGTGATAGCACAAGCATCGCAGCCAGGAGCCAGGCCTCCACATCCCTGGTTAGTCAATGGCTATGGTACAGGGGAGAGAGCACATCCAGCCCTGAACTCACCTTCTTTCTGCTTCCTCCACTGAAACTCCAGTACTACGTCATCATGTCCCACAAAAGTGTGGACAGGCGTGTTCAAGTCAAAGACGTTCCAGAGAAGGAGACTGTTCTCTCGCCGGAGCTGGGGGACCATCACTGTCACCAGCCCATTGCTGAAAGGCTTGAGAGAAAAACACCCTTCCAGTTAGCCTTGGGGAATTATGCTCCCATGCTGCCATTATCATACTCTTATTTTTCCCTTCTCCCACCAACAAGAATGCGTGGGTTTTAATGGAGCTCAGCACAAGACAGAACCAGGCTGAAAACTGGGAATGTCCAAGGCAACTGCTGTGCAAAACCAGTGTCTTACATAGGTTAAGCTGTAGTACTCTGAGATATTCAATGCAGCTCACTTAAGGTGATTAATTTCTTTTGCTGCTTTTTCGCCTTTCAGCTGCGAGGCTGGAGGGATTTCACGCTTGACTCTTCCCATAGGATCCTTATGGCAATTTGCCTGGAGCTGCAAGGACTGCTGCCTGGGGACTGAGCCCCAGCAGCTGCTCAGGGTCATGATGCTCAGAGAAACAATGGAACCCTGTCCTACACCCTGCACCATAGGGACAGGGAAAGGGCATCAAAGACCCAAGGCACAGCACTGGCTTTAGGCTACATTCAGACATCTGGGGAAGAAAACAGATATGACTGATGTTAAGAGCCTTAGCTTCACATGGCTGGGTGCTTGCTCTATAAAAGGCAACAGTTCTTGGATTTGATATGCTGTAGGAGCCCACTATGACACACTTGGAAACCTTGGGAGCAGAGAAGGCATCCAGAGAGGGCAGAATGCTGCACTGCTCTGTGCAACAGGTACCAGTACTGGCGAGGAGTGGAAAAACAGGACAGCGAGAGCAGCAGCCACCTTCTGAGCCTCCTGATGCCAGAGCCAATCACCTGGGTTTTTCCCCACTAGGAGAATGATGCCAAAGACTGGGGTCTCATGCTACTAGTCATTCCTTTTCCCGAGTGCTCCCATTGTGGACATTGCTTTTCTAGGCTTTTCAAGCACCAAGCAGGATTTTTAAAATCAACTTAATCATGTACAGCAGCAGAACTAGTGAGAAGCCCTTCAACAGTTCTTCTTTATTTAATGTCACTTTCTGCATTTGCTCTTACAGCACAAGTGGGGCTGGTGGGAGTTTCTCACTCACCGTGTATCTTGCCTTCCAGACAGGAACCTGACAGGGAAGGATACTGAGGTATTTCCGAGGCTGACGGTAATCCCAGAACTTCAAAAAACAGAAAAAAAAAAACCAAACCGAAAAGACAAGCAAAGGCAGGAGTCAGCTGGCTATACTTTCAGGCTGCAGTTTTCCATGTGGCTTGCAGATATAACAGAACAAATAACATGCCAGGGTGCCCACAGCATCATTAGTAATCCCATTCATTAACAGCAGAGATGGCCCCAAAGGACAGATATCAAGTTATCAGCATCTGGCAGCATCTGGCAGCATCCCTTAGACAATGACTGACTTGAGGTCATATCCACAGTCATCATAGCTTGAGTAATTAGAGCAGGGAGAGAGGCAGCCCACTTAGGCTTTCAGAGCTACAAGGTACCCTGCAGGCTCCCAGCCAACGTGTCAGTCCAGACTGGAGGCAGGCCCACCCCACTGTTACTGCTAATTTTGTAATGAAGAATCTAACCTTCTGCTTTGCTACAATACACATCAATTGCATTTGCCTCAGAGCTTAGCTAAATGTGAATGAACTCCATTTGGCTGACATACAAAGTATACTATTTCCCCCCAAGTAAAAGGCCCTTCATAGCAACGCTTGCAGGAAGTCTCTTATTGATAACCCAATTCCACATGAGTTTGGAAACCCTAGGGGCTGGAGTATGTCTCTTCCCAAGTTGCTGCAATCACCTTGAGGCTGGCAACATGTTTTAGGGAGATGGCTTTTCTGTCATGTGTGGCCAGCTCCCTTCTGGCAAGCAACAGGCAGAGGTGGTTGTTTTCAGCTTCAGAACCCAAATCACCACAGATCTGTGGCAAACCTTTGTGCGCCCATCCTGCAATAACTTCTTCGTCGGTGCTGTAAGTGTACCCCTGGCTCAACATACACAGGCTGCCAGAAACCAAAAATTAAGGATCCAGATCTTGCCAACGGCAAGCACTCCGCAAGACTTCCGCAGTAGTAGAAGGGGATCTGCTCCACCATCCTGACATCTCCCAAGCAGGAGTCCCAGCAGCAACACTTACCCTGACAGAGTTGTCTTGGCTGGAAGTGGCCAGTGTAAACTCATTGTCAGGATGCCAATCCAGACCATGGATTTTAGAGAGATGAGCTGCCAAATACTCTACTGCAGTGCTGGGTTTCTGCAAGGAGAGACATTTTCCTTCTCAGCACAGGACTCCTAAAATTTGGTCTAGTTCTTTGTCATAGAAAGACACTTTAACAAGGGCAAGAGGCAGAACACCCTCCTGCTGGGGAAAGGCAAATAGCTCAGCAAAAGTAGTTGAAGGAAAGGTCCTGTGAAGGTGCGGCAAATTCCAGTCACCTAGTGCAGCCCTGAACCATACTTTATACTCAGCAAAACAGTTAAATACTATAAGATCAAAATGTTAATGGGCACAATTTCTGGGGAAGGGGGCTATCTACAGGCTCTCTTTAGGCTCGTGAGCTCCCAATTCTCTCTAGCTTAAATTGACCCACAAGAAAGAATTGAGATAAAGTAGTACGTTTTTCTCAGTATCTGTGACCAGAGGGATGTCTGTATCAGGCAGGTGGGAACATGCACAGGCTGCTCAAGGGACCCTCGACTCACCCTTTTGTCCCATATTCGGACATCCCCGTCGTGGCTAGTTGCTAAACAGTTAGCATTTTTCTTGTTCCATTTGACCTGGGAAGCTCCAGCTGTAGCACAAACAGAGCAGGTCAAAACAAGCGATCAAAAAGTAAATGGCACAGTAGACCCTTGACCTGGGCTTAGAGCTGCTCCTCTTAGCTCAGAAAAGACAGTTCAGAGGAAAGATATCTCAGAAGCCAGCATGAAGGATGGCATGAAAATCACTAACTCCTCATTCCTCAGCTTACTGTTTGTGTCCTGAAGACCTCAAAGCAAGAGTGTTCCAGTTCCTCGCTTAGAGATCTTCATTGCAATTTCTAGCCAGAGGTTGTACCTGATTAAAGTACTCAGATAGAGTAACTTCCCTTCTGTTTTCATTCAAACTACTCCCAGGTGCTCAAGGATCTATTAATTTGTCTCCCCAACACCCTCTACACTATCTGATGCTATACAGGGAATCAGTGTTACTGATCTATTATTAAAATAGAGATGAGAAGGCTGCAGTGCAGGTAGACCTTGTGTCCAGCGAGCTGGAGATATCACTGGCTGGATCAGAAAGTCCACCTGTCAAAATACACCACAGGCCAAAGACATCAATGGCATTGTAAAGAAACTGGATGATGGTCCAGATATGATTATATTGTATCGCACGGGACCCAGTCAAGAGCCTAAAATCAGAAGCTGGTTGGTTATTTTTAATAAGCAGCAAAATACAGCTTCAGCTGATGTGGATTGTTCAGATTTCATACGAGAAATACATATTCTGTTTGTTCTTATTCTGCTGGTATTTTCAAAACATTTTAAGCTATCAGGAAGGTGAGGTCCATGAGGAAGCTAAACGGATCTCAGCCTGCTGCTATGCCCCACCTTCGCTACCCACCTCCTGCTGCACAGCGAGCAGATTCATTCTGACAGCATGGCAAAAAGCTAGTCCAGGGGAAAAAAAGCTGCAAACAGGCTGCCAGTTGATTGAGTTGATCCACTCACTGAAGGGTACACAGACATCTGGGCCAGCACTGAACAGAATCAGGCATGGAAGGAAGGAAGCTTTCTGGGGAGCTAGCTGCTGGGCTCGCTCAGCTGATTCTTGAAACCTCACCTAGGCATCAGAACTGAATGCTGCTTCTGATTCAGTAAGGTTTTTGCATTGCTGTGATAGAGAGGTTTGCTGGCTGGGAGGGAAGGGGGAGCCACTGCAGATGTGTAACCTAAGGAGGTCTAAGCAGCAAAGCATAAGAGATATATGTTACGAGCATTGCTGTAGTACCGGGGAGAACAACTCAGGGAAAGGACATTTTGCTTGTCATCCGTACTTTGCCCAGTTCCAACACGCAGCCAGTGAGGACTGACACAGCACCTGCCAGCAGGTGGTATTACAGGTGGCTGGACAGTCACACTGCCAACAGTCACAAGCGCCTTTCCAGAGCAAGCGCAGCCCAAAGAGAGCACCTTCCTGTCACCGCTGCAGCTGCCTGCACATTGAAGGTGCCCCAGGGAAGCAGATACAGCCAGCTGATGCACCCAGCCCGTCAGTAAGAAAGGGGGCAGGCTGGCAGCCAGCGGCATTCCCACTGCCTGGGGTGCGATTTAGTGTCTAGGTTGATTCAATCAAATATAAAAAGGACATGGAGAAATTGCAGACAGACAAGAGGACAAGCAGTGCAAGAGGGTGGTTTAGCAGGGAAGAAGCTAGTCATGTCTAGAAGGCACAAATGCCATGTGACTGTCCACCAATTTTAGGACAGACAGTCCAAGCACCACCACTGCCCTCCATGCCTGGGAACCTCCAAGGGCTCCACATCCCTTCTGCATTCTGCTCCTCTGAAAGGAGCTGTGAACCACAGCCTCTCAGGCTGCCACTACATGGGACAATCACGTGGTGGCACTTCTGTATTCTGCCATGTTCAGCCTCGGAGCACAAAGGGAGGGAGGAATAACAGGCAGGGGCATACAATAAGCTTGTTTAATGCCTACATCACACGCATGTCATACATACCAACCGCAGAGAGGGAGACTGTAGGCTTCCTGGTGTCTCTGAAACACAACATGGCTAACGTGAGTACCCACAGCACAGCCCAACAGGTCCAGCCTCCCCAGTGAGCTCTTTGCTAATCCAGGACTAATTTTATTGCTGCCTCTTGGGAGCTAATGTGGCTTCTGCTTACCAAAGTATACCCCATTAAATTGAATAAAGAAGTGACCAGCTGGAGGACAACAGCCATTCTGGCTTGCCACCACATACAGCAGTAAGTTTAGGGCATGGGATGGAGTTGAAGAGGACTAGAGGGAGGAAAAACACATGCCAAGTGTGGCATGTTGTAACTGGACAGGCAAGGAAACACTGGGCTTGCAAAGTGTTGCTGCAGAAAGCAACAAAACAGCCTGTCCCAGGAGGATTAAAAGGAACGAAGAGACCTGTGGAAAAACTCAACAAAAGCCACTGATGTGTTTGTTAAGTTTTGCAGATCCTGATTCAAGGCAGATGGAGCAGTAACTTCAGAGCAAAGCCTTCACATCTAGCATATAACAACAAAATTAGTATGGAATAAGCCTAGCTACATGCACACTCTACAGACCAAATTCTGTGGTGGTAGAAGCCAGTGCGGCACCATGACAACTCCTAGCAGCCAGGACAGGGATCAAGGCAATAATTTGCTCTTTGACCCTGCTCCTCAGGAAATCACCTGCCCTTTCATGAAAAATGCCAGTGAAAATAAGAAATATTGTCTTCAGCTTTTTGTCTTTGCTGAAAAGCAGAACATTTTCTGGAATGGACTGCACCTCTTCCTCTAAGAATTTCTGCCTAGACAAAGTTATTTTGTATGAAAAATTAAGTGGGGAATTTCCAGCTACCCTTACCACAGGGCTACCTCCCTAGGGTGACCTTAAAGACAGCTGCTTCAGCAGGATGTTAATTTGCTGGAGGCCAGCAGCCCCAGGACCTCACTTCTCCAGCAAGTACAGAGACCTTACAAGCACAAGTGGATGTAAAGGCTAGTCAGACATTGCCTGAGCAAGTGCTTCCGGACAAGTGAAAGAGGCAGACACAAAGTGATGGGAGGGCACAACAGAGTTAAAGCAGGGCTTCTGATAACAACCTTCAGAGATCTCTTATTTTTTTCTTGGCGCTAAGATAGTATCACAGGAAAACACAACCAGCAGTTATTTTCTCTCTGTGTCTTTTAATTACACATTAATAATATATTGCCATTCTCAAGCACCATTTAACCAAGGATCTAAGTACTTCATAGGAACTAAACAAGCCTCAGGGTAGCCTGGTGCAGTGGCATTATATAATTATCTTCCTATTACAACCAAGCAAGGGAGGCAGAGAGGAACAAAGTGAGTTGCTGTACAGCCAACAAGAGAACCCAGCGGTCCCGGTGGCAGCTCCTTGCTTCTCAGGTGTAAAATGGAGGGTTATAATATTAGTGGGTTTGGAAAGACCTGTTACCCTGGAATTACTCATGATAGAAGGCACGAACAGGAACAGGTTCCTGAATACCACTGCCAGTCTTCCCACCACTAAGGGAGAGCCAGCAACAATCACTGATCTTAGTGGAAAATGGCTGCAGGAATGAAACTGTGTTCATTCACTCAGCTAAAACAACACAACAGGTTGAGGAACACCCTTGGGCTCCAGGTGAAGCTCTTGAGGAAAGATCTGAAGTGGGTAGGGAGTGAACCCAGTCAATATTTTTTCCAATCAGGAGCACAGCTGTGGCTTAACTGTACCACTCTACTGCCCTTCATTGACTCTAAAGTTGCTTGAAACTAGGGGAACAGTAGTCATCTTTGAGATCACAGGAAGCAGACAAAGCCCCTGCAAGAACAGGAGAGGAGTAGAACCCATCAATGCGTGCTTTGCCCTGCAAGCTGCTAATTATGAAAAGGAGTCCTAGAATTTCCTTGCGGTGCAGAAACATACTGATTCTTACTTGATGTCCCAGATGTAGATGTATGTGTCCACAGAACTGGTGACCAGCAGGTCTGGCTCAAACACCGCCCAGTCCAAGTCGCTGCAAATGTAAAATCATAGTAAGTCAGTAAAGAAAAGTGCACACAGTGTGCTTCAACTTCTCACAAGCCTCCAGTACATTTCTCCAACACATTCATGACCAGTCCATGAAATCTACTGAAACTTTTTAAGTACAAGGCAAGATCTTAATAATTTCTCTAAGTAAATTCCAAGAAGCAATGAAATCCTACTAAGTAAATTCCAGTGAAGCATCCTCCTAGCCCTGAACTTTACAGCTATCCGGTGTGTGCTCTTTCCTCCACAGGAAAAGGGACACCATCTCAGTGAGCTCCCAGTTACCATGTATTCTTGGCATCAACCCCTCACTCTGGGATGCCTTCCTGTTGGGCTTACCAGGTGCACCTGGGACACAAACAGCCTCCAGTCAGCCATTTCAAGGGCTGTGATTACTTTCTACAATCAGGAGATGGAGTAAAAACAGCACTAAAATACACCCCTAGAACCAGAGGCAGAAATCTCCCCTGCACCATCATAGCACACTGTGAACTTGATCTTTGGGATTACCTGCTTTAATTAAGCTGCTATCACACAGAAACATGGCTGGGATTCAATTTAACAAACATGCTGCTATGGGTTTCCCAGATGATGATTGCTGTTCATTACAAGGACAGCAGCCACCTACAGCAGTGACATGTGAGCCATCAAAGGCTACGTTGATATACTGGGGGGAGCCATGAGAGGGTGAGCAGCTTCACATCTGATGGCATCTCCAAACGGGAAGGCAGGACAGAGGGGCCGACAGTACAGTCCAGAAGAGTCAGTAAGAACAGGCTCAAAGCATAGCCTGAGTGGAGTCAGGACCAAAACATTCACATTCTATGAAACAACCCATCGTTTTCCACCCAGCAGTCTGCATCATCACTTGCTCCTCACCTGATCACACGTGTGTGTCCCTGCAGTGATGTGCAAACTTCACCATTACCTTCCTTCCACTTATACAGGTCAACTCGCTGATTGCTCTGAAATTAGATGAAGAAAGGAGATAGTGTCAGGCACACAAGGTAGGACAGGAATCCATAGGTCAGGACCAGGTTCCCTTCTCTTTGCACAGCTCCAGTTACCAAAGAGTCACATTGTGGTTAGGGAAGTCCTTGCCCAAAGCAGGAAAGCAAAGATGAACCTACAGGCTGCAAGGACTCTCAAAAGCTCCCACTTTACTTACACCCACTTAAAAATTGAGACAAACAAGAATCAGGGGGGTGGGAAATCACATTTCAAAATATTTCCATGAAATTATGTTCTCAGAGATTATATTTCCTAAGAAAATGCTGTAACTGCAGGCAAGAGGCAGCCAAATTCTCTCTGCAGGAACACCCTGCCAGTCTGTTCACATTCACAACTGGAGTTTTCAGTGAGAGGAGTGAGGGATCACCACTGGTCCTCCTCAATTCTCCCTCTATTCCCCTCTGGGATAATCAGGGCTGTTGCCAAACATGAACAATACAGTCTAATAGCTTCAAGGTCACCTCCTCAAGGGTGCTTCCATCCTTGCCAGCCCATGAAAAAAGCCTTAAGTGCTTATCACTAACTGTAAACCACAAGAGCAAACCAGATGAATCAATTACAACATTATTTAGGGCTTCTTCACTTATTCCAGGAATAAATACCCCCTCCAAACACAGCCACACACAAAGTTAGTTGAAACTAGTTATTGTACTTTAAGTTCACGTTCTGCCTCAATCAAGGTTTACTTCAGCCCAGGCCAACTCTAATCTTTCTGGGACAGCAATTGCTTTTTTTGGCTGCATATATAGCACCAAGCACAGTGGGTTTTGGGCCTTGACTGGAAATTCCTGTTGATTTTTCAAAAACAGAAATAACATGACTTAAAATTTGATCTTCATTAGCCCCTTGTTTTCAAACTTAAAGGTAGATGAGGGAAAAGATAATAGAGAAAAGACATTTTTGTACACAGGTTTTTGTGGTGGTGTTTTGGGGATTTTTTTACCCCAAAGCTGCTTGATATGAATTTGAAATTCAGGATGGATAAAACACTCCAGCCTTCCTGAAATGGAAGGTCTCCTCCGAGCTCAGCAATAATGTAAGGCATTTCTCTAATAGCTCACAGCAGGTCTGTGCAAGAGCTTGGGGCAAAGAAAACTCCTTGCATGTTTCTCGTTGACAGAAGGATTTAAGGGGTTAGAGTGAAAATACCCAACAGGATTTGTCCAGGACTCCAGAGCTGACGCTACAAGATAAGGATCACCAGAAGTTTCTCAGACTCTTAGTGGGGTATCTCACATGGAAAGTGTTGCCTGTAGCACCAGGTGTGAGAGAATGAAGGCTCCTCCCAGCATGATTTTCTAAAATATGTGCTCCTGTGATAAGTAACAGTATATGCTTCCAACAATTTCATTACCCTCTTGTTCAAGCATTTGTGACTACACAACAGAAGTAACAAGGATCTAGGATGGAAACCAATGGCATTTCTGAAACAACAGCTTAAGAGTGCTCAGAAATGTGCTTGAGCCAGAGGGCAGACACAGCCAAGCATAGCAAGAGGATATGTTTCAGCTCTTCTGGAAAGAAGTTGAAAAAATAAGAAGCCCTTACCCAAACACAAGGACAGACTTCCCTTCTGCCTGTACCACTTCCAATTAACAGCACTGCAAACCAGGTGAAGCTGTTGGCAAACAGAATGGTAGCCTTTTACACTCCCTTTCCATCCACAGGGATGCAGAGGGATAGGACCCTCAGGGCTACCTACAACACTTGCGTGGTATACCTGAACATATGATGGCCTCAACAGCAGGCTCACGGGGGGACTGATAGCCAGCTTGAGTCCAGAAATAGCAAATCACACCTTCACAGTTCTGAATCCAAGATGATTTAGCCTGCCTAACGCATCTTTGGTCCCCCCCTTAGGTTGGCCCTCAAACACATCCACACTATCCCCAGACCTGACCTTGGGACACACAGACCTGAGCGCACGCTGTAAATCTGCTTTCCGCTTCTAAACAAGACAGGCTAAATTCTAGTCCTAGGACAGGGCTGTACTGCATCAGCACCAAAATGCCAGCCAACTGTGAGATGGATAGAAAGGAGGTGTTTCTGACCCAAGCTGGTAAAGCTGCCCAATCTCATCTTAGCGATTCCTCACCTGATCTGCATCAGCAACTACGTCTAAATCACCAGAGCATCTTAGCATCTTCCTTTATAAATGAGAGCAGCAAGGTTTCATGCCAGCTACACCTTGTTTCAGTCTGCAACAAATGGGTTCCTGTGTCTGCTCAGGGCAGCAAGAGACAGGAGTACTCAGGGAGCTGCTGCTCAGAACAGCATTAACCGATCACTGGATATTGCCTTTCAGAGTGTGTTTGAAAAGAAGCTTTCCTGCTCTACTTATGCCTGCACAGTGCATTTCCTTATTTGGTTTTGATTTTCACAGACTGTAGCCAGAAGTAACACTGAAGGACACCTTTTTTCAAGTTTTACCAACTCTCCGCTCAGAAGCGGACAGTTGCTGAAGGTATCTTTAAGGTGTCAGTCATGTACCAGAGCTGGGAGGTGACAGGCTGGGGAATGTCAGAAAGCAAACAAGCAAAAGCTCCTAACTGACAACACTGGTCCACTTTTAAGACTGCCTTTAATTTCAATCGTAGCCAATCCAGGAAGCAAAAGGAACAAAAGATTCCAGGAAACCACCTTCAGCTAAGTGTTTTCTCAAAAAAACCATATGAAACCTCTTAACCCCAGCTATTCCATGACTCTCAGGCTATAAAAGCAGGTGCAACACAGCAGCAAAGGCACCTCACCATGAGAACAGCCTCCGCCCGGCTAGTGCCGTTTGCTGCAGTGCTGTGGTTGATGGCTAAGGCTGCTGCTACCAGAAGCTCAGTGTTCTGGATGAACAAGGGACACGATAGACTGAGTAAAGATCAAAGCTAAAAACTGCACTCAAGTCTCAGATGGCCTCTACTGCTTCTTCAGACCAACATACTTACTTCTCCACACACTGAATATGAACTCCTCGCCGAGTCGGTCCCTGCCCATCTGCAAACCTAGATTGTTACAGTGATGAGCCAGTATTGACCTGTGCTATTTACAGACTGCCTGGTGCACCACATCCCACCAGGAAGGCAAGGAGGTGAAAACAAAAGAGCACAGAGCAAGAAATTCAGTAAGTGCGTGAGTCTCGCAACAGAACGGAAGTTAGAAAGAGAGCACATCCCCCATTTCTTCCAGAAAAGGACCATTTGGATGCCCAATTTGTTTGGCAAGGTGTTTTATAAAGCGACAAGCAAGCAAAACTAGATTCAACACTGACTGAGCAATAACCAAGAACCATCAAGCCAAACACCCACCTGGCAGTAAATCAGAGTTAGGCCTTGATCTTGCAATGTGACTTGCAGGGGCACGCCTGTGCCAGCTCCATACAGCCTTCCAAGTCTGCAGAAGTCCACCCGTGAAAGAGTGGGGAAAGAGTGGGGAAGATGAGTGAACTTACCGAAGCTGCAAAGTAGTACGCGTAGCTGTCGTGCGGGTTCCACTGCACTGCCCCAATGTCCCACTTGCTCTGTCGAGATATCTTTCGATGACCCTCATTTGGTGCATCCAGGTTGACTATGTAGAGGAAGCGGCGACTGCAAGACACACAGATACAAAGAAGCTGTATCACACAGGACTGATCTTGAAACCCTGAGCTCACATGGAGCTCACAGCCTTGTGCCTAGAAGACCAAAGAAGAGAAGCATTTGACAAGACAGATGAAAATACTATTCCTGAGAATGCTACATTTGACCACATACTTCAAAAAGGGCTACGTTTAAAGAAAATATATGAAAAGACATACTGAAATAAGACAGGGTTTGCAAATATAATGGCTAGCTCAGACCACAGAAAACCCCAGATAACCGGGATACCAAAGGTAGTGCTGGGAAATGGTGCAAACACATCCAAATACGCTTTGCTGGCCTAATGCAGCAGCAGCAGCGCCAAGGTGGCACAGGCCTAGGAGTGCAATGCACTACCTTCATGGGAGCCAGTACCAGTCTGGAGAGGTTGCTCTGAGCAAAAGGTAATGAGCCTTGACAAACATAAGATGATTCTACCCGGCTGCATGTTCCCTCACCACACTGTTTGGGGGGCTTAGTTCCACAGACAGCACAAGTACACCTGCACAGAGCTAGCTCAGCTGCAGAAGCGTATTAATGTGGGTGGACACAGCTCTGCACTGATCTGGTTGTATTACTTACCTGAGCTAACTCTATATGCTGCAGAGAGATATTTGCATGACGCTAAACCTGAGCTCATACATCCTGCTGGATGTGGCCAACTCCCCACAAAGCTAGGCAAGGTGTCATTCCCTCCACAGCGTGATTCATCTTACAAGCAAGATTAACCGCCCAGAAATAACCGTGAGCCAGCTGAACTCTACTGGAAGACCAGCACCAAAACCTTCTGAACCATATGTAATTAACCACACCAGTGTCACGTATGGCAGCTGCATAGCAAGCATAAGCTGCTCTGAGCACTGTGAATTTTCCCAAGAGAAGGAACACAAAAAAAAAGATCTTTGCTGCCTTTCCAGACCAAAGTAGGAGTCCTCAGGGCTCCCTGCTCTGAAGGGAAAAGATGCTGAGCCCTCTGAGGCTCTCATACAACTTTAAAAGAAAGGAGGCAAACCTTAAAGGGCTGCTGAGCAGGCAGGAGAAGCCTGAAAAGCAGAGGGCCATGGACCCAATGTTGAATTCCAGATAGGCTGTCCCCAGTTCACTGTTGGCTCAAATAAGCAAGCTGTGAAACTGGGCAGGTATAAGGAAGAAGAGGCATCAAGTTTGACCCAAACCACCTGCTGAGCTGGTTATTCCTGCACAGGGCTGCTGGACTAAAGGTTTACATGGAAGCGAGTGGGCCTCTGAGTTGTACCAAAGGACCTGTTTCCTCTAAGGCTGACCAAAGGTCAGGTGGAGCCATGCAATCCTGAATTTGAAGTGAACTTCCTAATTGGTGTGATAATTGTGCCACTAACAGTGGGACAGGAATAGCTGTTAGTACCAAAAGGCGGCAGCTGGGCAGGCAACTGCTGAGCTGCTTGAAGACTTGCCCTGGAGGTGGCTACCTAATGCCAAGCCCTCCCAGGAGCTCTGGCAGCTTGGAGTCTATGGCACCTACTGCTCAAGTTGAGTATCACCCTGCACTGAACCAGCAGAGGAGCAGGTCAGAAAGCTTGGCTCCTCTGCTCAAATACACAAGAATATTTGGGGCAAATTTTGTCTCAAGGAAATAATTTAATCTGTATTTGAAGCAGAATCTAAACAGTACTTCATGATGCTCCACCTCCCACAAGTGGATTTGGGAAAGCATGCACAGGAAAGCCAGTATTTTATTGTGCTGTTGTGGCTGGCTTTCCACTCAGTATCCATCGGAAATGTGACCCAGAATCCTCTTCATCAAGCCTTGAACAGAATTCAGCTGCACCTTTCTGAAACAATACATCAGCCCTTCAGTTGAGGTCAGCCTGAAGGTTGCTGATTTGGCTTGCGGAAATGACTGTCAGACATTTCTAATGGGGGCTGTCACACTCACCCCGAGAGTACTGCACGCTGTCCCAGGCAATCCACTGACATTGCGGTCGCCTGTTAAAGAGAAAAAGAGAACAAAACTGAATTTTACCTGTCAGGTCAGCTTCCCAGTCAAACACACAGCTTCGGGGAGGAGGTTGGGAAAACCTGCCATCTCATCTTCAAGGCTTAAACTGCTATGGTAAGAGTCAAGGCTGATATCTGTTAGGATGGCAGAAGTAACATCCACTTACAGAACCAGAGAGGGGTGACAGGGTGTAGCAGTTGATTTTGGGGTGCAGGGTAGCACACAGAAAACATCTTTGTTAGAATAAACTGAAGACAAGACGTGGCAGACACCATTACAAGCACTGAGACCTTGCTCCCTTCTCCCTGCTATGGCGATCACAGCTGCAGCCTTTCAATCAGCAATTTCTAATAATCTGTATTAATCAGCCTCTGCTCCTGCTCAGGAGCTTTCTCAACCTCTCTCTTCCATCACAGGGCCAAATTTAATTATATATGTACTGGGAGACAGAAGCGCAACCATTTGTGAACGGCTGGTCTCCAGAAATGAGATGACTAAGAGACATCAGAATTTACTTTGGCATTGCTTGTAAAGAAGGCTAAGAGATAAGTTAAATGCCAAAAGAAAAAAAAGAGAAAAAAGACAGTTTGAACACTGTCCTCCCCTCTTTTCCTTCACAATGGAATTGGCTGATCCTCTCATTTAATTGCCAAGAGAATACAGGAAAATTTTACTTGGAAAGCTGAACAGTTCAGCCCATAAACATAGATATGACTTCAATGCAGTTTTTAGTGTTCACAGTCCAGAATCAGAATATGCCCCATATTCTTCAACAAACTGCTGTCATCTTCAAAGCTACCTCTCTGAAGCCTTGGGATGTCTCTGCTGCTGTTCAGGATTCTGCTAAGTAGTCTCAGCATGGATGTAACAAGACTTCAAGATGTCCCAGAGCTACTACTTACAAGCACCACTAAAACCAGGCAGACAATACAGCAATCCTACTCCATTTCAATCATATTTGACAGGAGAATAACCACCACAAAACGCTAGGGTTTTTTTTCCAACCAGGGCCCCATCCCCTGCTTGCATGCACCACAGCTAAGGGCAAAACAGCATCATGGGCTCATTCTTCACTAGAGACCAAGAATCCACATGGGAAAGAGCTACAAATGCCACAGCCAGAAGCAGAGTTTCAGCAGGAGTCCACAGTAAACCTCAGGCCTATACCTATACCCCAAGCAAGTCGAGTTCCACTGCTTTTGGTGTTCCAGGAATGACCTGCCTTCATTATTTTTTCCTAGGTAGCAAATCCAGTCTTCTGGCAAGGATTTCCTAGTCCTAAAATTAATGCTGTAAACAAGCATTAGTTGTATTATCCCAGATGATAAACATTTCACTTGTGAGGAATTAAAATTAGGATCACTAAAGCAATTACTGGAACCAGAACTTTTTCATATGCTGAAGCGCTAGTCAGCTGGCATATTTCACACAGCTGTGGCCATCTTTCCTCAAGGCAGAAAAAACCCCATTGATTTAAAGTGACTGATAATTTCATATATGAGTTATTTTTTCTGGTGCTGGCACCAGGATCTCATAAATCTTTACAAATTGTTTTTAATAATGAACACTGTTAAACTGTTTTTCCATGCACATCATAAAACGTAATGAGTAATTAGAATGAAGTAAAAAGCTTCACATGTCAGGCTGCTGCTCTGCTGAGTCACAAAGTCATTTTAAGCAATAAATAGTCTTATCTAGGCAACAGGAAAAAAATCAAACAGCTATCATTTCATGTGCTTGGTATATTTGATAGGTCAGTCTTCACAGCACAACCTTCCAGAAGAGGGTAGCTGAAACCAAACCAACCAATCTGAAAACAGGTTTTTATCCTCACAAAACAATCAGGATAACTAGAATTGCTGTTTACAAGCAACAATTATGTGAATAAGCACAGCAGGACTACCGCACATCTGAAAACCAGCTCTGAGCCCACAGCCCAGGTAGCATCTTCTCAGACTTCAAAGTCTACTTTGGCATTTCACTTGATTTCTGCTAAGCAAGCCAAGGAAAACACCTTTTCATGTCTGAACTTATGTTAGTTTTGAATCTGGTGTCATTCTCTCCACCAGAAAGGCAACAGACCAAGCCGATTTGCCGAGGCTACACTGGTTTTCAAGAGCTGCAAACTCTTAGCAAGAAAGACCAGTTCCCTGCATAGCTAACTTCCTATCTACACACCAAGTTGCAACAAACAGTACTATTTCACCATTGGACACGGTGAGCTTTACTCTCTTTTTGATAGTGCAACAGCCTGACAAGATCCTGTGGGCCATGCTAAATCAGAAGAATATAGAGACTGCCACTTCTGTCAGCTTGTACAGAGAGATGACACTTATAGGCAGTACTGGCCCTGAACTACCCAGAGATTTTCTGAAGTGTTGTTATAGGTTGGGTGCTGTAGTCTTCACATGACACACTCTGGCTTGGTGAACAAAGACCACTGCAGTGCTTGCAGACACATATGGGCTATAAATGCAATGGCTGCCCATTCTTTTGACTCTTGTTTCCATTTAAGTTGGTTTTGGGGTAGAGATTTTGGAGACAGTGTAGCCTACAGGCAGAGCTTGAGCCTAGTACAGGATGATTACAGCCAAGGTGTTTCAATTTCTCAAGCTTGGGTTCCCATCTGCAAAAATGTTTGTGCAGACTCCTGAAAAAAACTCAAGCACCAATACATAAATAAGTTTAGCTTGAAACAGTAGTCTGGCAGCCCCAGCTACTGAAGCTATCTGGTTTCATAGAAGAGAGTAGGCAGCTTCTATAGGCTCTATAAAGATCACACCAGAGTACAACAAAGCAACCAAAATATCAGTGGTTAACCTCTCTAATAAGGTATATGGTTGCACAACAGCAAGATTGAAACCAACTGCTGCAGAAGAGGATGGAAACACCTGTTCTCTCCCCTCTCCGCTTCCAGACACCAGTCATTATGAATACACAATCAAATCATGAGGCCACATATCTCCTGAGCCAGATGGAGTTTGAATCTGGGATCTAGGAAGACATACCTTCGTATCTCATTACCGGTTTCCCAAGAGGAAATCTTCAATAGCAGACCAGACTGCTTTAACGTTTCTTCCAGGAGGAAAACACAACTAATATAAAGCTTTTGAGGAATAAAAGTGAAAAGCCTTGTTGGCTTACAGAGGGTAGGCTGGATCTAGCACACAGGATTCAACACCCCTATTCGTAACAGCGAATGCGGAGCTGATATTGCTCCAGCACAAGAGGACAAACTAGAAGATAAGAGACTTTCCAAAACTTTTTTTTTGACCTTTCTGCATTTGCTGCTGTAGTTCACAGTTTACCCACCATACCCAGCTTTGTTAAGCAACTGCCAACATCATAAAAACCCTCATGTTTCTTAATAGCTTCTAAGAAAGCACATAAGCAAATGTTGAGGGGAGCTCTACCATAAGCAGCAACTTCAAAATCAAAAGCTGACCTTTTGCTATTTATATATATAAAAAAATATAACACACTTTTCCTGCTAACTAAGCAATATTCAGTAATTTATATCGCAGCCAAGAAAGGAGCTATAACGGTCTCAGAGGGAAAGTGAGTAAAAATGTGTTAGAAATGGTAATATCTTCTACTGGCCTGCCAATAGAATTAAAAAAAAAAAAAACAACCAAGGTGTAATTGAGATTAGAAACAAAGTGCCTCGTGAGTTAAGGCGCGATCTCCGCGCAAAGGGCTCCGAGGCCGGCTCAGCCCTGGCCACAACCGGCAAAAGGCCCCGCCGAGCCCGCCCGGGCTGGGCCCCGCTCCCACTCCTCACGGGGCCGGCCGTGCCCGCCCAAAGCGTTCCCCCAAGGTGCGGCGGGAGCGGCATCCCCCCGGCAGGCCCCCGGACCTGGGCGTCGCGGAATTCCACCACCACATTCTCGCTGCTCCAGCGCGCCGCCATCTTGGGCCGCCCCAGCAACCCCAGACGCCGGCGGGGCGGGGGAGGAGCCGGCGACAGCGCGCATGTGCGCAGCGGACATAGCGCCTGCGCGCAGTGAGCGCCGCGCAGGGGCGGTCGGGAAATGTAGTTCTCACTCCTCACAACCCCTCTCTGCCTCTCGTCCTGTCCCCAGCAGGGGTTGAGTGTCCCGGGGAGCCAACAGGGCCTCACGGCCCGGGGCGGCGCAGCGCGGCCCGCCCGGCGCCGGCCTCCCTGGAGGGTCTCGCTGCGGCGGTCTCCGGCCGGTTACAGCCCCGCCGCACGTCCATGCGGAGCGGGGTGCGTGTCTGTGTGTGTCTGGCCGGGGTTAAGGCCTCCCCGCCCGGAGAGCGCCGTCTCTGTGACCCGCAGCCCCAGGCGGCGGCGGCCGGCAGCAGCGCAGGGGTTAAGGGCGGCGGGCCGGGGGGGGCCGGGGGCGGGAGCATGCGTGCTACCGGCCTCTATTGTCTCCGGCGCGGCGCCGAGCACCCAGGCGGCTGGCGGCGGCCGGCAGCGAGGCCGTGCCCGGTACAGTGGAGCGGGGCCCAGCCGCCCGCCCCACCCTCGCCCCGCTGCTGCCGCCTCAGCAGCAGTTGCTGCTGCCGCCGCCGCCGTCACCCCCATCACCCCCATGGGCCGCAGCTGATCGCCGGCCGCGCCCCAGGCAGGAGCGAGACGGGCGGAGCGACCCGGCCGGCGTCCACCCTCCTCCCTCCCTCCGCCGGTTGTCCCCGTCCTCCCCTCCGCGGCCCCGGAGCCCTCGGCGGTTCCCGCCGGGGGTAGCGGCGGCGGCGGCGGCGGACTCGGGGCGCCCCCGCCCCTGCGGGCCCGGCGGGGGGAGGATGCCTGGGGCGGGGATGGGTTTTCGCCCGTAGCTCCCCGCGCCCCCCTCCCCCCCCGCTTCCTTCCGCCCCCTCTCGCCTCCCGGGGGCGGCGCGGCCCCGTTCCCCGCGGGGGGCTGTCGCTCGGCTCCCTCCGGCTCGGCGGAGCCTATATGGGGGGCAAGCAAAGCACGGCGACCCGCTCGCGGGGCCCCTTCCCGGGGGTGTCGACGGATGACAGCGCCGTGCCGCCGCCGGGAGGAGGGGGGGGGGCCGCCCCCCTTCGGCCATTACCGGGCGGGCGGCGGCGGCGCCATGGGGCTGCGCAGCCGTTCCGTCAGCTCGGTGGCCGGCATGGGCATGGACCCCGCGGCGGCCGCTGCCGTCCCCTTCGGGCTGTACGCGGCGGCGGCCCGGGCGGCGGGGGAGGCCGAGCGGGCCCCGGGCGGCGGCGGCGGTGGTGGCGGTCCGGGCTCCGACTCCACGTACGCTCATGGCAACGGTTACCAGGAGACGGGAGGCGGTCACCATAGAGACGGGATGCTGTACCTGGGCGCCAGGGCCTCGCTGGCCGACGCGTTGCCCCTCCACATCGCACCGCGGTGGTTCAGCTCGCACAGCGGTGAGTGTCGGTTCCCCGGAGCCTTCCCCCCTGGTTTTTCCCTCCTTCCGTGGGTACCCGGGTCTGGGGGAGGCCGTGGGCACAGCCCACCCGGTGAAGGTGGGGCTGCACCCTGCTTGGCCCACTGGTAAAGACCTGTTGTGCCAAGCCTGAAGGAAGGCCCCCCATCCCCTCCCTGGCACGGATGGGTGGGTGGGTGAGCGAGCAAGCACCACGGCCGGCATCAGTGTCAAGGTCAAGGGAGGAAGGGGCTGTGGAGGGAGAAGGCTTTCTGGAAGGGAGCCATTTTGGCTCTGGGATGCAAAGCAATGGATGTGGCACCCCCAACCTTCTGCCTCAACCTGGGGAAAGGTGGTCCGAGGGTGCTGTAGTTGAAGCCCTTGGTTTTGAAGACCAGGCTGAGCTCTGCTTTTGAAAGTGTTTGGGGAGTGCCAGTCAGGTGTAGTGGTTTCCATGCCTTAGAAACTGGGAAAAAGGCAGAGGAAAGAGGAAGCCTTTGAAAGCAAGGCGTGGGAATTTTGCTCCTTTGTTTCATGCAATAAAGCACCAGGGAGAGGCCAAAGCAGGTTTTCTTATCCAAGCTAGCTGGTACTGTTGTGGTGCTGGGGAGGAAGCAGAGGAGGACCTGCCTGCCTCTTTACTAGGGCTGGGGAGCCGGCTGGACTCTCTTGCAGGAAACCTGTCAGGCTGAGGGAAGGAGCAAGATTGCCCCCATCCTAACCCTTGTGGCTGGACCCTTCCATGTGTCTGGGTGCCTGGAGAGGAGCTCTGGCTGCGAGCAGGGCTGTGTCACTGACCCAGTTTTGGCTGGGTACAGGGAGCGAGGTGGGAGGTCCTCCCTTCCCCTCTGGGCTAGAGTGGAAGTCATTTCAGGGATGCCTTCTTGTGTTTCCTGGAATAGTCTGGGATTTCTCTCCCACCCAGCCCCCTTGCAAACGCCGTAAGTGTTCTCTTTGCATGACGTGGTCTGGGAATTTCATAATATGCCTTGGGACAATGCCTTATTTTCAGGAAGGCTTGAAACTAAACCAGTGGACAAGAACAAAGTGCAAAATGAGGCTCGTGGGGCCCATTTTCCTACTTCTGTCTTGGGATTTTTTCCCCTTTACCCAGTCTCCGTGGGCTTCTCTTCTCAGCAGATAGAAGCCATATGGCTCTCTTTGCATTCTCAGTGGCATAACGCCCCGGGCCCAGTTCCTATTGATCCAGATAAGTGGGGTGCTTGTAGTCCTCCCTGGCAGATGGAGAGGGTTGGCTGGCATGTGGCGCCAGAGTTGAGGCTGAGCATTTCTGCAAACTTTTTTGCTCTGTGACCTTGTACAGACTGTGCTGCTGCTCTGGTTTTTAAACGCAGAAGGAAATGAAGGTACAGCATCCTTCCAGGTATTCCACAAGCCTCTATGTGAGTGAGTGCCATGGGGCCTTTGGCTGAATTGGTGCTGGAGCGAGGAGGGGTTTGTTACCGAAACACCATGCAGCTGATCTGTATGTAGAGGTGGTCAGTCAGAGAGTATCCGTTGCATTAAATGATAGTTCTCAAACTGTAATGCTGAGAGGCAAAAACCTGTTCATAAAAATAAACCAGCTGCAGAATGGAGTTAAGCTTTTTCTGGCTGCTCATGCAAGTTAGTGCCACGCTGTGAAGTTAAACTGGTGCCCTTGGAAGACTGCAGCGTGAGCTGTGGGAAGTGCTGCAAGAACTATGTTTCTCTGGTGTCTCCTTTGTGGCCCTCTGAGAGCATTTGAACTATGCTGAATTGTGCGCAGGCAGCTGCGAGAGCTGTTCAGTCCATGCCGAAGCCTCTCCCGGCGGTGGTTCTTCCTCATCGCTAATTAATAGCAAAAGGAGTGGAGGATGCTTAAAAAACATTCTGAAAACTCCTCAGAGCTCATTAAACTTTTGCGCTCTTCCTCTTAGCATAAGAGGTTAATGGAGGCTTTGGAGACCAAGGGGAAGGGGAAGTAAGGCACCTCAAGACTGCTAAAATTCCTGCTAATCTCCTGTTGCACCTGGTTAACCTACAGCAGGGCAGTCAGGAGCTACTCGCTTCTTTCTCACCTGCCTCCCCATTGACCCGCTCCTCTCGCAGCACTGAGCCACTCCATTAGCCACTGGAAAGTGCTGAAGCAGCAGCGCTCCAGTAAACGGAGAGGAGCTTTGACATTGCTGTGCGTGACTGTCCCTGCTCCTTTTGAAGGATGACTTGAGGGAGGGGATGAAGGGAGCTGCCAATGCACCAAACACACTCAGGAGGATGCGTACTTGGGGGTCTTGGGGATCCGCCAAAGTTGCTCTACTGCCACGAGGTGGGGAGCCCCCCAAACTCTGTGCATAACAGGTCTGGAGAGGGGATCCTTGCCCCGCCTGCCCCTTTCTCCTGCCTCTGCAACAGGCTGGAGACGTGGATGGTGCCAGTCTCAGCATGTGGGGAAGGTTCTGTCCATGGGCTTGCTCTTCCAGGAGTACTCAGGTTTGCAGGAAGAGCCGGGAACCTCAAACCTGGGCTCTGCAGAGACCTCAGTGGGACAGCGAGGGGCCTTGGCTTAATGCTGGTGATAAGGCGCTGTCGTTGCAGCAGCATGTCGACGATAACGGGAGCACGCAGATAGGCTTGGGGCCTTGCCGCTACATTTATCTGCGATACTGATTTTTGTGTGCCTCTCTGGCTGCTTCATGGCTCATCTGCCCCTTCAGCAGGGACGCCAAGGAGTGCGCTGGGGCAGGCTGAGCTTATTTCCCTGGCTGGTGTCACTCCTTCCCCTCTCTGCAGTCAAAGGCTTGCAGAAGAGCCAGGGGTGCTCAGGGAGGGAGAGCGGAGGGCTGCACTGGGAAGCCTGTGCAGAGTGAGGCTGCGAAGTGGTCACCAGGGCCAGCATGTGCTGCAGCATCGCTGTAGGGTGCTGTGCATCATGATGGTCGGCAGGAAGAGCCCACTGCCAAATCCCTCCGGGCTCTGCCACTGGTGCCAGGGTGCAGGGACGGCAGAAGCAGTTATGTACCAATGGCCTCTAGTCCTTCCAGGGCCAGGGGAGGAGAGCTGCTGCTGTGCATCTTTCAGATGGGGTCGGCAAGGGGGCTCTGACCTTTGTGGTGGAGCTTGTCCCTCCCTCTGAGGGGACAGCACCTCCCTGGGTAAGCAGATCCTGTTTCCTGGCAGGGATTTTCCCAGGTGTGTCTGCCATCTGCATGAGCAACATAACTGCTCCAGCTCCACCTGAAACTGATCTGGGATTTCTGTCTGCCCAGGGTTTCTGAGATCTACTTCCCAGTGGAAGGTGACAGAACATCTTTTGTAACTTTGAACTTTGCTTGTAGCACTTGACTCTGTCCCCATAGCTTTGTGACATCAGGTCTTCTCAGCAAAGCCAAGGCTAGCGGGAAGAAGGGAGAAGGAAGAGATGTGTGGTTTTACACTGCATGTCTCCAGCGTTCTGTGGTTCTTAGCATCACTCATGTTATTCATCTTCATCAGAGGATCTCGGGTAGTTTGCAGAGGCTGTAAGTAGCTTAAAGTTTATCTGGAAATCCCCATCATCACCCAAAGCCCTGGAGTGTTTGAAGCTCCAATAAATCCATATCTCCCTGTCTGCCAGCTAGCCTAGGGAAATGCCTAGCTCATCCTTATGTGCAGAGCCATCAGGAATGTTGCAGGCTTTCTACGCACTGACAAAACAAGCTGGATGTTGGCAGCAGTGAGGTCAGGAGGTCCCCTTTACCAAGTGAGCTGCTTTGTTCTCAGCAGTGGCTTTTCTGGAGCAGGAGGGCCCAGCCTGAGGGAGGTGGCCGTCTGGCACAGATGGCAGCCAGGGTGCTGGGCTGGGTCCCCCTCCAGGCAGCATTAGAGAGTGAAACGAGCTGGAAGCGCTCTTTGATCTGGCCCTGGAGTAAGGGATGTGAAACAGGGATCGCTTGTTGGAACGTGAGCTGAAAGCATATGTGAACCCCTGGTCAGGCAGCCCTGGTCACTGCCCAGCAGGGGAAGAGGCAGGTCTGTGATATACCTGTGCTGTGCTCCGACAGCTCTGTGTCCTGAGCCTTTTCTCATCGGTGCTTGGTGATATCACTCCTGAGCTAGTCCTGCCATTGCATTCTACACCAAAACCAGAAAGCATAATTCTAGCTGGCTAATCAGTGAGCTGCTAGAGGGGGTCTACATTCATCCCTGACTTTCCTGCCATCAACTTTTCAACATGCAGACATGTGCTTCCCTCCCCTTTCTAGAGGGGCTAGGCCAGGGGAAGGGCACCCTAAGGTCTGCAGGAACTTGCCATTGTGAATCTATTTTTGCTACTGGAAATTTCCAAAGGAGACTGACCTCAAACCATCTTTTTGTGGGCTTGGTGCTGGTGACTGCCTGGCAGCCAGGCTGGGCACCTGCAGAGTTGCCAGACCTGCAGATTGTTTGGGAAACGGTATGGAAACGGTCCTGATGACTCCCTACGCTGGAGATATTCAGCTGTTAGGCTCTCTGGGTCTGGAGGGGTTGCTCTTCCACTTCTGCCTTCTCCAAGCTGGCCACAGGACAGCATATGCCCGGGGTCAGGGGAAGAGGCAGCTGCTGTCTTGGAAGAATGAAGCACCAAATACCAGAAGATGGGAGACTCAAAGGCAGCTTTAAGGCATACCCGACCCACAGCCTGGAGATGAAGTTTAAGTGTGTCGACGTTGGCATTGTGCATGAGAAGCCAGCGGCGGTGGTTATCTTCAGTCTCCGCAGCGAGAGCAAGTGCAGGCTTTTGCTGCGCTGTCTTGCCACTCCAGTGCCCTCTGAAATCTCTTGGCCGCCTTGCCCAGGAGCAAGATACTAATTGCTGTGTGTGCTAACTGGCTTGGCTGGGCTTGCTCCTCTCTAAACCTGTGCATAAATCAGTGCAGGGGGAGCTGAGTGTCCTCTTTCCCTCTGCACACATGTACACTCCAGAGATGCTGAGAATGACGCTTTCATGCTCCCTGGGCTGACCCACTTCCCAGCCAGGATTGTCTTCCCGGCCTGTGACGTAAGTTTATCCCATGCTAGTTTGTTTTGCTGAGATGTTTGTTCCAGTGACTGGAAAAAACGTAAAGGCTTCTCTTATTAATGTGCTATTAGGACTCCTTCCCTCTCTCTCTCCCTCTCTCTCTCCCTGTCTCTTGTTCGCTGGTCAGAGGATCAATCAGATGCAGACATCTTTGGTGGAGGAGCAGTACCAGGGCTGGCACCCGGCCAAGGGAACCGCAGAGAGTCATGGGAAAAAGCTGCTAAATGCTGAAAATTAATTTCAAGAGAAATGAAGGGAGGGAGAAAAACCCACTTTGGAGGGAGGGGAAAAAAAACAACCCAAACCCAGCTTTTTTTCCTCCACTGTGATCTCCCATGTGACAAATCAGACAGGCAGCAAAGAGCTTTGTGTGAACACGTTCCTCCTGCACGACCTGGTCCCGTGGCACCACGGCCAGCCAGTGGGCAACTATGAGGCACATCTCGTTGCCTCTACTGCTGGTATGCTAAAACCCCAGATGTGCTGAATACTTGGGTATGAGTAGATGTGGCCTGGCTTTCTCCTGGTTCCCTTGAAAATTGAAACCATAAGGGCTTGTGAGTGACTTGTACGAGCTGGAAAGTCGTGGGCCCTGATGCAGAGCACTTTATCCATGTGCTCTGGCGTGGGTGTGCATTGGGGTACAACAAGCTTCTGTCTGTAGAAGCAGACCCATTTATTTTTCAGAGTGGTTAAAGTTGGGCCTTAGAGGTCTTGCTGGCACTGGTCCCACTGGGCAGCTTTCATGAACCCCCTGGGGGCTTGGGTCTCCCTGTGGGGATGCTCCTTCTGTCCCTTGGGGATGCTGCTTTGCCAAACACTTTTGCTCAGTGCTTTCTGGTGGGAGGCTGTCTGGAGCTGCAGCTGCAGGAAGCCCTGATGGCCTGGGGCCTCTTCTCATGCCTCTGCACAGCGTTTCCCGTGGGCAGAGCCTGGCTGCTGCCGGGTTTCCTGCCCTGCTGGGCTGTAGGCAGGGGAGGGGGGTGCCTGTGGTGGGGGACAGGGACTTCCGTTTTCTTGGTGTGGTTTAGCTTTCCAGCCTGTTGTGGGTCCTGCACAACCCAGGGCTTGAGGAGGGTGGCAGGGAGAGCTGGGGGAGCCAGCAGGCAGGTCCTCGCAGCTGGCCTCTGTGCTGCCAGCATAGGGCTCGGTCCATTGCCTGTGCACAACTGGGTTTGGGCCGCATGCAGCCCACTGAGCTTGAGCGGATGCATTGCTCACTGCTGGCATCATTCTTCTGCAGGCCCTGGGGCGGGGGTCTATGGGCAGCTGGAGGCATTTGGTACAAGGTTTATTTTACTGGCAAGGATGGTGCCTCACCATTGGAGAGGCTGCAGTGCACCTCTGAGGTGGAGCTGACCCCTCTCTCCCCTCCTTCCCTGTGGAGCTGAGCTGCGCTGGCTGGTGTGGGCAGCAGGTCAGCCCCTGGGACAGCTGCGATGTCATGCAGCTTGAGAGGGTGCAGGGTAAATTAGCTCGGGAAATTCCCACCTCTCTGCGCTTGTGCATGCTCATGCAGCTGTGGGCCTCCCATCAGCGACACGGAAATGAGACCATGCACCTTGTGCAATGGTCTTGCAGCACTTTGTAGAGGAGCAGAGAGATGCAGTAGAAATATTTACCCTTTTGCTAGTTTTAGCAATGCTAGCAGAAATTTCCCAGGGCTGTATGTTCCCAGCAGGCACCCTCAGCTCATTGAGGCTGTATCGGGTTATGGCTGTGGTTCCTGAGAGACTGGCCTACCAGGCACAGAAATGGGGCTGGGACAGGCCCTGGTGAGGGAGGCATGATGGCACAGATGAAGAATTGAACTGAAAGCCACTCAGAGCTGTTCCCTGGCTCTAGCAGGCAGGGCAGTGTGACAACAGTGAGTATTTTTAGAGGCCAGCTGCCTGACAATGCAAGAGAAGGAAAGCAGCAGTCGGGCAGGAGAACAGAGTGATGTTCCCCCGTCTCACATTCCCGCCCAGCATTTTATTTCCCCCTGGGCTGGGGCTCCTGGCTTAAGGAGTTCCCATGTCCTCCATGCGTCTTCACCTGTCACTGCCTTGAAAGGCAGCTGGCTTCGTTCTCCCCGTGGCTTTCACCATGGCTGTGTGTCTTTTTCTGATCACAGCTCAGCAGCCTGAGGGTGGTGTTGAGGGGTCCCCTCTGCACATCCTAGATGATTGCGTTACAGCTTGGCGTGGTGGGTGTTCTGGGAATTGATTTTTTTTGAGAAGTCTCTGCTGCCAGCAAGGGAAAACCTGCAGTTTCTCCTGCAGCTGGGGTAATCGCAGTAATTCATTTGGGAGCTCTCCCTACAAGGCAATGGAGCCACATTTTGTTGGAAGTGCTGGAGGGAATTAGATTCACCTTTCAATACATCCATCCAAGGCCTGTATGTCTGTAGCTGGGGAGAATGGGGGGGCGGGGGGGGGGGTGTTGGCTCTAGCCAGATGGTTTAAATTGCCATCTGCAGGGAGGTAGAGTCAGTAGGGGTTGAGGTTGGTTTTGGGGCCAGCCTTCTGTTAAGGTGGTGCTGAGCAGGATGGGGTGAGGCTGAGCACCCTGCCTGAGCTGCCTCGGCATTTCGGGTTATCGCCAGTGAGATCTTGCTGCTTTGAAGCTATTGTCCATCCACTTATTTATTGCAACATTGATTTTGTAGCCCTTGAAGTCTGCTACTTGCCTGGATCTTACCCTTCTGCGGGTGTTGTAGATGCCTTTGATTTCTTTTTGCTCCCCATAGACAAGTATGAAGCAGAGCACACCCTGAGCTGGTCCTGGGAGTGTCTTGGGTGAGTGTTTCACAGGGGGACTCTGCTTCCCAAGGCCCTTCCCAGCTCTGGAAGTGGGAGTACACATGTTCCTCTGGGTGTTGCCCTGGTGTTTTTCCTTTCTCCTGGGGAAGAGAGCGCCCCACTATCCCCCTCCTGCTCCCAGTGGCTGCTGTCTGTGAGACAGCTCAGCCCTTCCTGTGTTCGAGGGTGGCACATGTTGAATCAAAGGGGAGGCAGGAGCAAAGAAGGTGGTACAGAGAGCAGGGTTGTTCCTGACTGTGGCACAGTGTACAGCCCCTCCTGCCTCTGCTAGCTGGATCCGGCGTGGGCAGACTGTATCGCTCACCGAGGGGTTTGTTCCTCCGAGACATCACGCTTTGTGTTTCAGAGGTTCAGCTCCCAGAGGTGCAGAAAGTCATCTCTGTCTGTCAGCTGCCTCCATGCTGCAAAGGCAGTTGGGAAGTGCACGGGGCATGGCTGCTCCAGAGTGAGAGCAAGTTGTGTGGTGTGGCCCCATCCCTGGCACAGGGGTATCCCCCCAAATCCCCAGCCTCTGGCTGGAGAAGGGGTGCTCATGCTGCCTGGCTGGGCAGCTCAGTGCTGTTGAGCATCCCTCCCCTCCAGCACCATGCACAGCAGAGGTATGTGATCATCCTGCAGGTCTGCACCCAACTTTTTCCCCTTCCTGCTGTCTTGGTAGCCTGGGGCATTCACCAAGCATCCCTCAGTAGCTGCAGACCCTCCTGGGGAGCAGGGAGATGCTCTCTGCTGTGCTCCTACCATGCGAGGAGCTGGGGGCAGGTGAGGTTGGGGCTTGCTCTGCAGTGTGCTCCTCCCTAGGACTTTTTTCCAACAGTCTGTCTTCCTGCAGAAACAACCACTGTTAACTGGCTGTAAGCATTTCACAGCCATGCACTGCCTGTGGGCATAGTTCCATGTGCCTTTCGTGCTCTGTTTGCTGCCCGCTACATAAAAATTGCCCTTTCTCTACCCTGAAAAGCAGTGCTCCATCCTTCTCATGCACTCTGGGGCCTGGGGGGCTTGTACCCCCAGTAACTCCTGCCACCTGCGCGGGGTGTCCTATAGCCTGGGCACAAAGTGCCATGGGTGACCCTCCACCAATTCCTTTGTGCGGTGCTGCCATGGGATGCCCAGGGAGGAGGCGTCCCAGGAGCCAGATGGGATTACTTCCCAGCAAGAGCAAGTACATGGGTGAGATCAGTGCTGGGCTCTGCTCCCTCTGTCAGCATCGCAAAGCTGGGACATGTCATCATGTGTCTCTGGAGTGTCCCTTCATCTTCCCAGTGAGATCGGCTAAGGTATGACAGAGCCTCTGAAGTGCAAGGCAGGAGTATTCTGCTTTGGAAAAACCCGGGGGTCACGAGGGAGGCAGTTGGGGACCTGCTGTTTCACCCCACGGGGTCGGATCTGGTTGCGTTTGGGAGTGGCTCAGGTTAGGCTTTTGTGCTTCAGCCTTTCCAAAAGCGGGAGTTCTTCTGGCAGCTCAGCGGCCACTGGAGGCTGGCAGTGGGGACTCCGTGGGTGCCTTCCCAACGGATGGCTTAGTCAGAAGTGACTCACCCCACCGGTCCCCGCGTGACGTTGCCTTGCTGCTCCCTCCCAGCCCCTGCTGAGCCAAAACCTCCGACTCTTTCCCTTTCTGCTCCTATTTCTGAGTTGCTGTGTCCCACTGTGCTGCTGGAGGATCCCCTGCGCTCCTTCATTTTGGCACCTGGGACCCACCCTGTTGCCCTGTTGGCTCTGTGCATATTGCGGATGATTGCTGCCCGCAGCAGGGCTTGCGGTTGGGCTTCCTCCTTCACAGAGAAATATTTGGGAGGAAAAAAAGCAGGCATACAGGCAAACCCTTTGGAAATTCCCAGGCATGCCTGCAGGATCCCTTTCCTCTCTGGGCAGTGAGTTCAAAACCCTGACCATCCCTTGAGAGGTGGCGAGACAGCTCTGTGGCATTCCTCCAGATCTGTGTGATGACATGGCCTCAGGCCGGTTTTGTGACTAGTGAGAGCCCTGAATTAGCCTGTATCTCAGTAAATTCAAGACCTGCAGCCCAACAGCAGGAGTCTAAGGTGTTAATGACTTTGCTGGGCTGTTGCCCAGGACCCCTCTGCTTGACTTTGCTGTTCTCTGGGATGCTAAAATTAGCTTTGGGCTACACGTTCTTCCTTATGAAGACTCTTCCCAGCAGCTGGGGGAGTGTTTCTGCAGTAAACTAGGACTAGTTGGAAGACAGAGGGTCCCCAGGAGGTTGCCTTTCACATCCAGGTCTGAGGGAACTGATCCTGCAGCATAGCCTGGGCTATAGGAGGGAGATGCTCTCTACCTGTAGCATAGGTACTTTTGTTCAAAAATTGCAATTGCAGCCATGAAACAGCAACAGGCAGAAGGGATGCTTGGGATACAAAGGCTGTTTCCATGTCTTTAAGTATATGTGTGCAAGCGGGGTGGCTCTGGATGTCCTGTGACCCTATAGCTAGACCTTTTCGCCCTCCTGCTTCTTGGTGTCCACAGGCTGTGCTGGAGGTGTCTTGTAGGGCTTTGGTGTGTCCGTCTGCATAGGCTTGACGGCTTTAGGTGCTCTGGAGCAAATGTCCTTGTGGGTCTCCCTCTCTCATATCTCCTGCCCCTTCCCAACTTTCTGGCTTCCCTCAGACCCAGCGTTGCAATCTGTTCTGCTTCTTCCTGTCCTCCCCCACTGCCTCTGTAAGAAACCAGCTGGCTGAAAAAAAAAAAAATCTCTTCTTCCCAGCTTGCAGCAAGCGAGCCCTTGGCTGCTGTGATGTAATGCCACCCAGCCCCTCCTGCATCCCTCTGGCCCTAGTGGCTTCCCCACATTGCATCTGGAGCACCAATGCCTTTTCCTTGTTGCCACATCTCATTTTTGCAGCTGGAGTTGGGTGGGAGCCGGCAGAGGCGTCTCCAAAACCTGCTGCCTTGACAGTTACAGCAGCACTGGCCTTGGCCAGCTTTGTGGTCCATGGTATGTCCCTGCCACCCTTGGCTGCTGTGTGGCTGACCTGACAGCAAACACCTGCAGCACAGTGGCTTTGCCAGCCACTGCAAACCAGGGACAGCTTTTCTTACACATTGCACAGGATTACCTTCTTTTTGGGGTGCTGCTTCACGTTAGAAGAGTTTGTTCTCTCCCGGCTAAGCCTGCTGAACTGACTTGATCAGCAAGGAAATGGTGGGAATGGGGATGGAGCAGGACTGTCCCTTTGCAAAGGCAGCAACCTGCGCCATTGGGTTTCTCTCCAAGAGCTGCCATCCAGGGATGTCTTGGCCCAGCCACGTCCCTGCTGCCTGGCATCTGGGGCTGGCCTGCTGGTGTCCCCCAGCCCTGCCTCCATCCCACCTTCCTGGGTGCAGAAGGTCTTATTTTCACCCTGGACTCATCCTTTATGCTTTCCCCACCTCCCTGCAGCCTTGAATCAGGAGGAAGGATTCTCATACAGCACGACGTGTAAGCTTTACTCCTTCCTGCCTATGTGTCCCTGCTCGTGTCAACCCTTGTGCTGCCCAATAGCTGAGCACCGCCACAGCATTCCTTGTGTCCTGCTAGGGCAGCAGGCACTGGGGTTATGTTAGGCTTCAGCTCCTGCATCTGCCTGTGCAGCTGATGAGGTTTTCTTTGGCACGGGGAAGTGTGTTTGGGCCTGATCCTGCTGGGCACCCTGGCCTCCAGGCACTCAATGCAAGCACTTTGCTGGCCGAGCGAGAGTGGTCCTTGGTGGGATGGGTCCTTGGTACAGCAGCGAGCTGCCTCCTGACCCCACTACAAGGCAGCAGTGCTGGCTGCATTGCTCAGAGGCCGGTAGAATGCCACTTCCGCAGTGGGTGATGCTCTTGGAAGAGGCCACCCAAGGAGGTCCTCAGCTACGAGGTCCATGTGGTGCCCAAGTGCCTGAGATGTGATGCGTGCACCCTATATGCCATCTCCAATGTGCTGTCTTCAGCCATCGCTTTCATAGAATCATAGAATTGTTAACGTTGGAAAAGACCCTTAAGATCATTGAGTCCAACTGCTAACCTATCACTGCCAAGTCCTCCACTAAACCATACCCTCAAGCACCACGTCCACCCTTCTTTTAAATACCTCCAGGGATGGAGACTCAACCACCCCCCTGGGCAGCCTGTGCCAATGTTTGACAGCTCTTTCGGTGAAGAAGTTTTTTTGAATGTCCAACCTAAACTTCTGGTACAGCTTGAGGCCATTTCCTCTCGTCCTAAAGCTTTCAGGCAATGAGGCTGCTTTAAGCCAGTAGGGAATTTATTTTCCTGGAGATGTCAGGTCTGAATATCTTGGCTCTGCAGGTTTCCTTCACTCAGCTGGCAAGGAGGACAACTCCTCCATGATCACTTCCCTCCTGGGGCTGGCATCCTTTCTCTTTATCCAACTTCAAGTGTTTCTGCTTCAGACTGACCCACAGGGCCCATATACGTTGTCTTTCAGTCTTGTCCTCTGTTTCAATTGCTAGTGTTGTGTGTTGTTTTGTTTCTTTTTTTTTAAGATGATACATCTCTTCCAGCCTCCACCTGGTGCTGGTTCAGCTGGTGATGTTGGGGAAGCCATTGGGAGGAGGTGGGATGCTCACATTTTGCTCAGCAAGGGGGAGACCCCAGGACTCTGCTTCGGCTGCATGCTTGGCCCAAATATTCCCTGCATTTGTCTTGTGCTTGGCCGCACCCTCACCTGGTGTAAGGGAGCTCTCTTGGCCGGAGACCCAGCATACTCTCTGGAGACATGGAGATGGGCTGCACAGCTGAGGTCTCCAGATCTCTTGTGCACATCAGGCAGCCTGGGGCTTACCCCTGAGCTCTCTGGAGTTCAGGGTGTCCCATGGGGCGGCTGGGCACTGTGGGCGGGACCCCTCCTGGGGTGGGTGTGTTTTGGGGAGTTTACGTAGCCACTCCCACATGCAGGGCTCCTGGTTTATCCCACTGCAGTAGCAGGGTCCTGGGCAGTTTGGAATCCCTTTGGTGAATGCTACTTGCTATGGGGTGAGCTGCTGGAGTTGCACGCACTTGTTTGTGCCTGGGCTGCTACCTCCCTCTGCCTTCAGGGCATGTTATCCCCCACCAGCATCTTCCTGTTGTTGGAGGTGCTGCACAGTGGCAAAGCTTCTGCTCCCCACATTTTGGCCATCTGCTAGTGATAGAGCCAGGGTCTCCTACTGCTGGGGTGATGCCATGACTCCTGGTGGCACTGTCCATCTGGAGGCACACCGAGCTATTAGAGGGTTTGACAAGTGAATGCGGACATGGCATGTGCCTTTCCCAGCAGTCAGGGACAGGGTTGCAGCTCCAGTGGACGACGTCTCGCCCATCCCTGAGGGGAGCAGCAGCGTCCACTCGCAGGATGTGGTGTGGTTGATCCTGCTGTAGTGCTTGGTGGCTTTCCCAAGCAGATTGCTGTGGACATCACTTGTAGACACAAATGATGGGAATTTTGTATCCCAGCTTCAGAAGCAGCTGTGTTTGGTATGTTTACAGATGGATGGAAATGTGTCTTTACCCTCTTGCCACCACCAAAGCCCTGGCAGCCTGTGTGGTGGTGCTTTCAGCACCATAATGGCTTTTTCAGCTTGCATAGAACCTGGTGGAGGTTTTCCAAGGTTCCCAGATCTGCTTTGCCCAGCTCTCTAAAATTAACCACGTAACCTTCCTAAAAATACTCAGAGGGCAGTGGCCCCTGGAGAGCACCAGCACTGCTTGCTCCTGGTTTCTAGACCAAGCCATCGGAGAGATGAGATCACCTGGCAACGTGTGCCTTACAGCCCTGGAAAGCCCTTGGCTGTCTCAGTCTCCTGCAACATATGAGAGTCCAAATCTGGATCTGAACCTGCCTTTCCAGGCCAGCCCACTTCCTGCAGCACCTTCTTTTCCCTGCTTGCTCCTGGTAAGAGCTGGTGCCTGTCTGCACATCTCTACTTACAGAGATGGTGTTAGCTTCAGGTTTAACATGCTGCAGGCAGGGGCATCGCCAGCTGCCCTGTGCACCTTAGGAGGGAGGAAGGGTCTATAGCCTTTCCCTGGAGCATCCCCCAAGCCTCCCTGTGGCTATGGGAGGCCCAGGCAAGGAGGAATAGCTGGGCCCTTCTTCCTTCACTCTCTCTCTCTTCTTTTTTTTTTTTTTTTTTTTTTTTCCCTAGGCGTGTGGGAGGAGGGTGGAAAGGGCTTGAGGAGGAGGGAGGGAGCTGAATTTTCCATGAGCAGCTGTCACAATGTAATCTCCTGCGTCGCTCAGGCTGGCAGCTTAGGCAGGATAAATTAATGGGGATTTCGGGGAACATGGAAAATCCCATGGCCTGGAGAGGGCTGGCCACATGGGGAGCGGCCCTTTCATCTGCAGGACCAGCTCCAGGCCCCAGCACCTGCCTGAACTGCAGAGGGATGCTCCGAGGCACTGGGCTCGGTGCCTGCCACTGTCAGGTGCCAGCTGTCCCCTGTCCTCAGTAGTTTTCCATCTACCACCTTCCCCCAAAGGTCACCCAGAGAAGGGGCAAGGGAGGCAGACCCCCTTCTCTAGCTTCTCCTTCCTGCTGGCATTGGGCTTCCTTTGGCTCCCGCTGCCTGCTGTGGAGGGGGATGTCAGCAGTTGCTCTTGCAATGCCAAGTAGTTGTGCTGACAGCTGGGGTGTAGGGCAGCCCCCCACCCCAGGGGCGTTTCCATGCCGGCTCATCACTCCTGCTCAGACCCAGGAATTTATGCGATTGCATTTTCATAATTTTTACTTTGTTTTTTTCAACCCTCCATCTTGTGAAATGCAGAGCCAGGAAAGTGTGTGTGCTTCTGTGCTTGGCTCAGCCTGCGGACCCATGCGGCAGTCAGCATCTGTGGCTGGAGCACACCACACACATGCTGGGGTTTGAGCGCAGGCCCCTCTGTCTGTTTAATGTCCCTGTGTCCTTGCCATGGGGCTGTGGGGTCCCCATCCCACAGCCAGCTGCCCAGGGAGCGCCAAGGAGCGTGACGGGTGTTTGTGCTGGCTATTTATAAATGTGCTAAAGCCACCCCAGCTAGCAAAGAGGCCTGGAGATATGGCAGCAACCACTCACTGGAGCCTGCAAAGGGCCCTGCCCTTTCCCAGGCTCCTGCTGCTTTGCCTGCTGCTGGCAGTTGTGCCCTGTCAGCCCCGGGCTGGGCGGTCTCATCCAGGGCCTTCTCCCTTTGCCCCGGTTGCACATCTCATAGGATCCCTTCAGGTGCTGCTGGAGCCAGCAGATCTGGGGCAGCTTAAAATAACACACTGACACAGAAAAAGGGGGGACCAGAGAAAATGAGGTCTTCCTGTGCAGTGCACGGGGGACAGTACCTAACCTCTGCAGATGTCTTGCCCTGACACCAAGCTAGCAGCCGAAACACCTTTTCCAAAGGGAGCCCTTTGCAGCTGCCCTACGCCAGGGGCTTGCTGTTGGAAACTGGTCCCTGGAGCTTCTCTGGTAGGGACTGGCATCCGCGGAGCTGGCAGACCATCTGCGTTCAAGCAGAATTGGTTCAGCTGGGGACAGGGGCAGGCGGGCTGCCAGGGGAGCCTGGGGATGGAAAAGGTGTCTTGCAAGGGGAGGCTAGTTGGGTCCTGCAGAAGGCAGGCTGGGAGGCTATCTGAGCCTGCTCTATAAATACACCAGGCGGGTAAACACTGGGGAGGAGAAAAAAACCCAACTGTTTCAGCTAATGGGCACTGCTGCCACAAGGTACAAATCGGTCAGGAGTAAAATGAGGCCAGAGAGGAGAAGGCAGATGGGTGCTGCTGCCTGTGAGGCTCTGGCTGCTGGCGCTGCCCTTTTGGCTGCGGCTTGGTGCAAACGGGACCAGACTCGCAGTGGAGACCCTGTGGCTTGTTGGCACTGGGGCAGGCATGTGTCCCTGTGGTGGCATGCTGCAGACCAGCCTGGCACCCCACCAGAGGGGCCCCTGGGCCTGAGGGCTCCTTGTTTTAGCGGGTCCCTTTAGAGCCAGTCCCCCACGATCCACAGTGCTCGTTCTTGCAGTGCCCTCCTGGGAAATAACCACCCTCCAGAGGGGCAGGAGTCGGCATCCCTGTCCTAGCTTTTCATCTGGGGAGCTGGGAAGTAATCTGTACTTATCACTGCTGCTAATGAGAAGGTGCTCAGGTGTTGAGCAGTTACCCTGGCTGTTCGCATCGCAAAGGTCTGAGCTGCCTCCCATTAAAGCCACCCACATTTTCTCCTTCCAAGAAGCAAAAAAAATGCCCTTGCCACGTGGACGTGGTGGCAAACAAGAACCTGATTCATCCTTAGATAATTTGTGTACGTTCCTTTTTCTCTTCTCTCCTGAGCAGCCTTTGCATATATATGAAGAATGCTTTTAAGCAGCACTGCAGTCAAACCTGATCTGCTTTTAGAAGACAGGTCCTTAAATTACCCTCTCCCTCTCTGCAGGGAGGGAATTGCTAGATATTCTGGTACAAACCCGTGGTGGTGGTGGCATGTGCGTGTTTGGCTGCATGGGCTTGAGCCCTGCTGCACTGTGTGGTGACAAACCGCACAACCTTGAGCTGGCTGCAGTGGGAGGGCAGGGAGTCCCAGTCAGGTGACATGCAGGGCTTGTTGGGGATTTGATCCCTGGGAGTTTGGGTCTTGGAAACCTGGATTTGGGGCAGTCTTACTTGGTGGTGCTGGCGATGATGCCATGGAGGTCTGCGTGGCTTGGGCAGGTGGTGGCACTGGTGTGATACCCTGGCACCAGCTGGGTCCCGTCCTCATGCCCAACCAAGGATGCAGAACAGGTCTGGACATCACAGCCAGCTTCATCCAAGAGTCCAAGTCCGGCAGGTCTGGGTGACGAGGCAGGGCCAAGGTCAAGCAGGGATGTCAGCCTGTGGAGTCCCCCTACTCTTGGGGCTGCTGGCTGGCATTGGAGGGGCAAGCACCCACCTCACTCCTGCAAAAAGCTGGAAGAAGCATCAGTTTGAGCTTATGGCTCCAGCCTGCCAGTCCTCTGCTTCGGCACTACAGAATAACCTCCTTCCTTGCAGCTTTTCTGGCTCAGCCATGCAGGGCTGAGCTACAGCAGCAGGGGCAGCACCACCCTGGAATGGGGACGTGCTCCTGCATTTGCCAGCTGCAGGGTGCTGTGTGGCCCGGGCTGCTCCTCGCCCTTTAAGGCCCAGCAGCAGCTGATGGCCACGTGTGTGCTGCCTTGGCTCGCTTTCTGTGCCCTCTGCGCGGCGGGCACGGGGACGACCGACGCACTGTCTCAGGCAGCTGTACCCTGCGCCGGCGCTGCTGGCAGCCAGCACAGGATGAGCAGGCACCCAGTGGGCACTGTGTGGGGTGTGTGTGCCACCATGCAGGCAGCAGGTGAGGGGCTGCCTGCTGCCCCGCCGTGGCCTCGGGGAGTCCCCAGGATGTGGGATGAGCTCCTCTTCTCCCCTTGCTAAGGGCTCATCTCTCCACTCTCCCTCCAGGTTTCAAGTGCCCCATTTGCTCCAAATCTGTGGCTTCTGACGAGATGGAAATGCACTTTATCATGTGTCTGAGCAAACCTCGCCTCTCCTACAACGGTAAGGGCTGGCAGCCAGGCTATGTGGGGGACACAGCGTCCTGCTGGCTTGGGATTGCTCTGGGCAGGCCGGAGAGACGCTTGCTGCAGGCTGTATGGGCAGGCAGCTTGGCTGGGTTTGCCAAGAGGGCTGTGCTCCAGCGGACTGGTGCAGCTCATGGTCCCTGCTCCGCTCCACTACCCTAGCATGGCTCAACCCCACTGCTTTTGCATCGGGACCTTTCGTAACACAGCCCCGTGCCTGTGTTGCTCACCACAGTGTGCCGTGCCGGAGGGAGCCGCCCTGGCCAGGCATCCTGCCTGGCTAGGGCAGGGCATGTGTCCTCCTGGGCTGACCCTCTAAAGGACCGTTGCCTTCCTCCCCTCCTTGCTGGCAGCAAGGCTTACTGGGCTGAGCACTGGTCTCCAGGCTCCTGTATATCCCATCCTCTCTCCTGACCACTCGGCAGAGTGGTGCTCACCCCCCTACTCAGTGGTGCTTTTTTTGGAAGCTCAGGTAGGGGGTGTGTTCGCTGCAGCCGCCCCAGCCCCATCTCCCCACTGTGCCTGCATCTGAGCCTCCTGCCAGTATTTGCCAGTGCTGCTGCCACTCAGCTGCCCCATGCCAGCTGCCTCCGCAGAGGTGGCCATGGGTTCCCCTCCATCCCAGGAAGGGGGACACCATAGTGGACCGTGTCTAACCCACTGCCCTCTCCTCCCCTCCCAGATGATGTGCTGACCAAGGACGCTGGCGAGTGCGTGATCTGCCTGGAGGAGCTGCTGCAGGGGGACACGATAGCCAGGCTGCCCTGCCTCTGCATTTATCACAAAAGGTACCGCCATGTGCAAGGGGACGCAGCCAGGCGGGTGGCAGGGGGACAGGCAGGGCCATCCCGAGGTTTGGCAGCACAGTGGTGACGCACTCTCCTCTCTCCAGCTGTATAGACTCATGGTTTGAAGTGAACAGATCTTGCCCGGAGCATCCTTCTGATTGACCCACCGGGCGTGCTTGCTGACTTCTCTCAAAGGTGAGCCTGTGGCGGGCTGTTGAGCCATGATGTACCCCTGCTGGCTTTGAGTCCTGGGCCAGGAGAGGTGCGTGGGGTGGGGTGGGATGGGGTGGCCATGGCTCCTGCTCCTCACCTGGGATCATCTCTCTCTGCCTTTGCAGGGCACCTTGCTATACCTGCTGTACCTCCTCTCCCCATCCCCCCTGCCCCGCCTGGAGTTTTGGGCTGACTTTAAATTCTTCGAGAAGACAAAAATAAAACCCAGAAACTTGAATCCACTTGGGACAACGGCGATTTTTTTTTAATTTTATTTTATTATTTTTATTCGTTTTGTCGGGGTTTGTTTGTTTGTTTGTTTTTGTTTTATTTTTTTTTTTAATTTAAATGATTGGAAAAAAAAAGAAACATCCAGGAGAAGACAGTGTGAGAAAAGCAGAGCGACCTGCTCTCCCCTCCACAGTCGCTGGTCACCAGGAGAGCTCTGCCCACCAGGGGCCCCGGGGACGCCCTCGGCTGAAACCCTGCCATGATGTTTGGCTTTTCTCCCCAAAACGAAGGGGAAAGCTGCCGGGGGACAGCCAGCCAAACGGAGCATGCGGCATTTCTCACCGGCAACCCCCCCACCTCCCGCCTGGACTCTCCCGGGGGCTCTGCTCGGTTTTTTTGCACTGACTAAATGGGAATTTTCTCCTCTCTCCCATCTCCCTTTTGGAGATCTCCACCCCGGCCCCGGCAAAATGAGACGGGGACTCTGCCCCACGCCAGGAGCGGGGCCACCGCTCCCCCCTGCCAAGCCACGGGGGTCCGTCTTTCAAGTGTTTACAACGAGAGAAAAAAAAAAAAGAAAAAAAAGGAAAAAAAAGAAGAAAAAAAAAGAGAAAACCAACAAAAAAAAAACCAAACCACAACTGAAGCTTCGTGTTGACTGGCGTGTTCTTCGATTTGAGCTTCCCTGCCCTGGTGATGTTTACAGACTGGTCACTCTTTAACTCAGCTATAACCACTCAGAGACTGGAGAGCCGCAGCATCCCCGCCGCCCCCTCCCGCTGCCCCCAATGCCAGGCTCCTCTTGCCAAAACCGCCCCTCTCCCCCTTCCTTTCCATCTCCTTTGAGTCGAACCCTTTCAAGGAGGGTACAGGGGAAGGACCCCAATGGCTCCCTGGATGCCCCCGGCCATGGGGGTGGCTTTGCCAGAGGTGCCAAGACAGTGTCGGTTCATGGCAGTGACCTGCCCCAGCCCATCCCTGTCCCCTCCTGGTGCGGCGGGCACGTTTTTGTTGGTGAGACCTCCCCTGCTGGTGGCCATGCCCCTGCGGGAAACCTTTCTGTATTTATATATTAAAAAAAAAACAGGAAAAAAACTTAGGAGTTCAGAGCTTGGGGGGAGCTTCCTTCATTGGTCAAGGTGTTTTGATATGGTATTAAAACAATGTTCAATAAAATATTCACTGTTATTTTATTTCATTGACTTTCTTGGTGAAGCAGGCGATGCCTGTGGGGTGCTGATGCCCCTTCCCTGTGTCTGCTTGCCATGGGGATGGCAACAGCAGTACTCAGCAGTTCCCAGAGAGCTCCCAGCCCTGTACCACTGGCACCACACCTCTGGGGAGGTGGCTAAAGTGGGTCCCTGCCCAGTTCCCCTACCTTGTGGGTGTCTGTGGGCACTGCCTGGGACAGGGACAGCCCTGGGGAGGGGCTGGGGAGTCCTGTCCTCTTCCCACCCCCGCCCCCCCCCCCCCCGCCCCCCCCAAAAGACATCATGGCACAGGGAAGGGGTGGATGCAAAGGGCTTTATTGAGGGGTTGGGGGTCCCACACCCACAGGGAGGGGACGGGGGGTGTTTGGGGGAACAGGGAGAGTGGCAGTACAGGGCAGCGCGGCCACCCCAGCCCTGACTGGGGGGTGGCTGTCCCCCTGCCAGCTGGATGCCGGTGCCAGGGGTCCCCTCAGAGCACCTTGCCGGGGTTCATGAGGTTGTGGGGGTCCAGCGCGGCCTTGATGCAGCGCAGGGTGTCCAGCCCCTCCTGGCCCAGCTCCTCCAGCAGCAGCGCCCGCTTGCCCAGCCCCACGCCGTGCTCCCCAGTGCAGGTGCCCCCTGCCGCCAGTGCCCGCCTGTGGGAAGGGAGGTCAGGGGGTGGCACGGGGCCATCTGTGCCCCTGTCCCCGTCCCCCCGGGGGGTCCCTGTCCCTACCTGCCCAGACGCTGGGCAAAGGCGTGGACGCGCTGTGCCTCGGCTGGGTCCTGGGGGTCAAAGACGAGGAGGCAGTGGAAGTTGCCGTCACCCACGTGTCCCACCATGGGGCCTGCGGGGCTGTGGATCAGGCAGGGCACGGGGGGAGGACAGGGGTCCCCCCAGCTGACCCCTCCCGCCCTGGGGGGCCGTGGCCGTGCTGACCAGTGAGGCCGGAGCCCTGCAGGTCCCGCTGGGTCTCCACCACGACGTCGGTCAGGCGGGAGATGGGCACGCAGATGTCCGTGGAGTAGCCCTGGGCAGGGCAGAGCCATGGCACCTGCAGCTCCATGGTGCGCTGCCGCCATCATCCCGTTCCCCAAGCCCGTCCCTCACCTGGCAGCCAGGCCGCAGGGCCAGGGCAGCGTACCAGGCTCTGTGGCGCATGGCCCAGAGCCGCCCACGCTCCTCCGGCTCTTCCGCCCAAGCCAGGCCGGAGCCACCGTTCAGCCGCGCGATCTCCTCTGCCGGCACCGGGAGCCCTTGGATGGGGCCAGGAGGGGACCCACAGCAGCCCCAGGCACCCAGCCCTTGCCCCGGGACCCCCAGTCTCCATCCTGGGCACCCATCCCTACTCCCCCAGTCCCTGGTCCTGGCACCCATTGCCATCCTTGAGACCCTGGACCCTCAGTCCTCCAGTCCCCTGCTCTGGGCACCTGTTCCTTGCCCTGGTGATGCCAAGGTTCCCTAGTCAGTGGCCCTGGGCACCCGTCCCTCATCCCAGGACACCCCTGTTCCCCCAGTCCCTGGGCACCCATCACACACCCCAGAGCCACACCATGGCCCCCAGCACCAGCCTCACCCTGGGACATCGCTGGTCCCCCATGGCCATAGGCACCTGTTCCTTGCCCTGGCGACACCCTGGTACCCCAGTCCCCAGCTCTGGGCACCCACCCCTCACCCTGGTGACTCTCCAGGTCCCCCAGATCCCATTCTCGGGCACCTGTCCTTCACCCCAGGGCACCTCTGAGTCCCCCATCCCTCACCCCTGGGTGCCCACCATGGCCCACAGCCCCAGGCCCACTCTCCCCAACCCCAGGCACCACGTCCCCGTGCTGACGCCGTCCCTACCCGCCTGCCGCTGCTGCTCAGCCAGGCTGTGCCGGGAGCCGTGGAGCTCCAGGAGGAGCGTAGCTGCTGCTGGCAACTCCAGCCCGCTGAAGCGGCTGCAGGCGCCCACCATCACCTCGTCCAGGAACTCTGGGTGGGAGGAGGCGGCACTGAGCCCCGCCAGCCACCGGCCCGCTGGCCCCACTGCCGGCCCCTGGCACCCACCGATGCGGGCCATGGGCACAGCGGCCTGCAGCACTTGGACGGTGCAGGCCACAGCTGCCCGCACACTGGGGAAGGTGGCAATGGTGGTGGCGACGGCCTCGGGCAGGGGATGCAGGCGCAGTGTGGCCTGTGTCAGGAAGCCCAGGGTGCCCTCGGAGCCCACGAAGAGTGAGGTCAGGTCGTAGCCGGCCGCCCGCTTCCTGCGCAGGGCCGGTGAGCGGGTGCCCGCAAGGCCCCTGCCCGTCCCGGCCCCCCGGTGCCCACCTGGCCTGGCGCCCGGGGCCGGCAGTGTGGAGCAGGCGCCCATCCGGCAGCACCACACGCAGGTTGAGCACGTTGGGCCGCATGGTGCCGTAGCGCACCGCATTGGTGCCCGAGGCGCCCGTGGCTGCCATGCCGCACAGTGAGGCGTCCGCCCCGGGGTCTGCAGGCAGGGGAAGGGGACGGGGCCATGGGATGTCACCAGGGGACGCTACGCCATGTCTGTCCAGCACCCCAGGAACCCAGCCCCGCAGCAGCCCCTGCCCACCCTTGGGACCATGGGGACCCCAGAACCCCTGGTGCTGTGGGGCCCCAGTACCGCTGGGACCACGGTACCCACTCCCTCAGGGACACCCCGGGGACGACAGCACCTCAGTGGGGACCCCCAGCACCCTTGGGACCACAGCACACCCATGGGCACCGCCAGCACCTCTGGGACAACAGCAACCCCAGTCCTATGAGGACCCCAGCATCTTTGGGACCAGAGCAAGCCCAGCCCCATGGGCACCCTGCCACAACCCTGGGACCACGGCACACCCAAGGGAATCCACCAGTACCTCTGGTCCCATGGCACCCCAAGGGGAGCCTCCAGCACCCCTGGGACCCCAGCACCCTAGCCCCATGGGCTCCCCAGAAGCCCCTGGGACCATGGCAAAGCCATGGACATCCCCACTTGGCCTGGGACTGTGAAGGGGACCTAGCACTACTGGGGCCACGGCACCCCCAGCCCCATCAGCAACCCCGCTACACCCCTGGGACCATGGCACCCTTGGCCCCATGGTCTCTCCCAGCACCCCAGTGCTCCCAGCACCCCCAGCCCCACAGGTGTCCCCGGCACCACCAGTTCTGCCACCTCCAGCCCCAGGGCCCCCCCAGATGTTGCGCCGGCGCCCACGGTACCGACAGGGAACCAGAGCCCCGTGCCACGCAGGTGGCTGTTGAGGGCCTTGTGGGTGACGCCGGGCTCCACCACCACAGAGAAGTCCTCGAGGCTCAGCTCCGTGATGGCATCCATGCGGCTCAGGTCGAAGCAGACACCACCCTGGCACGGGGGCACCAGTGGGCCTGGGCATGGCCCTGGGCGGGGGCTGAGCAGGGGGTGCCGGGGGGGGTCTGTACCTGCACGGCATTGACGCCGCCCTCGAGGCCAGTGCCGGTGCCAAAGGGCACCATGGGCACGCGGCAGCGGTAGCAGAGCGCCGCCAGTTCCTGCACCTGCTCCACCGCCTGGGGCCACACCACGGCGTCCGGGGGGGCACAGCTGTGGGACAAAGCGGCACCACTGCCCTACGGACCTCCCCCTCCCCGAGACCCTTCCCCTCCCTGAGAACCTTCCCCTCACCGAGAACCTTCCCCTCCCCACATCCTTTCCTCCAGGTACCTACGTGTGCATAGACTCGTCGTGGCCGTGCTGCTCGCGCACCGTCATGGCCGTGGAGACATTGGGGCCCCCGACCACGGCCTTCAGGGCCTCCACGAAGTCAGGGGGCAGGGGGTGCTGCGGGGGGAGGGGAGTGGGCAAGGGCCCCATCAGGGCAGGGGCAGGAGGGTCCAGTCTGGGGGCCACGGGCCTGGGACCCTCACCCACAGCCGAGGGCACGGGGCCACACCAGGAGCCCTGACCCTCAGTGCCCCCCGTGCAGCCCCCCACCTCCAGCCCCACCTTGGAGCAGCAGTGCCGTCGCCCCAGGGTCCTCCCCAGCCCCAGCACCCGCCCCAGACGCAGAGCCATGGTGGGGACGGCCAGGGCCGGGAGCAGGACACTGCCCTCCCCGCCTCCTGGCCCTTCCCCTCCCCTGTCCCCTCCCCTCCCGCCAGCAGCACTGCCACGCTAAGGTGGCTCAGGCTGGGACAAGTGTCCCTTCCCAGCCGGGGGGCCCTGTGCTTCCAGCACCCATGCTGGGGGGTCCCCACACCTGCCCAGGTGTCCCCACACCTGACCGCGGCCCCACGTGTCCACCCAGGGATCCCCACACCCACCCAGCTGTCCCCACGCCAGGCCACATCCCCCTGGGGCTGGCCAGGTGTCCCGCTCCCCACACAGCTGTTCTGCTCCTACACCTGGCCTCGTGTCCCCACGCTGGGTGTACAGCCGGCTGTCCCCGAGCCTGCTCAGGTGTCCCTGCACCTGGACACGCGCCCCTTTCTTGCTCAAGTGTCACCAGGGGAGGCCACATGTCCCCAGGCCTCCTGCCCTCCTTGGGCAGGGGTCCCCAAGCCCAGCCAGGTGTCCCCTGCCTGGTCTGGTTCCCTGCGCTCGGCCACGTGTCCCCGCACCTGGTCACGTGTACCGGACCCTACAGGAGGCCATGTGTCCCCGTGCCGCCAGCCTTCCTGCCAGGTGTCCCCATACCCAGAGAAGCATCCCCATGACCTCTGCATGCCCAGCCACATGCCCCCCAGCCAGCCGGTGGCCCCGCGCCCCCCTCCCGCCCATCCCGGTGCCGCAGCGAGGAGGCAACACGGTGGGGTTGGGCAGCGCTTTATTGCCGGCCTCAGTTGGCCGCCAGGATAGAGTTGATCCAGTTGCGGAGCATAGTGACACGGGCGTAGACGCCGGGCGTGCTGGGGTCGCAGGTGCTGCTGCCCCAGGAGACGATGCCCACCAGGGTCCAGGCGCCATCCTTCTGGCACACCAGCGGGCCCCCAGAGTCGCCCTGCAGGCAGCGGGTGAGGGCAGAGGCTGGGGGATGGGGGTGGCTGGGGGGGTGGGGTGGGGGGGCCGGGGGCACCTACCATGCAGGAGGAGGCGCCATCAGCGCCAGCGCACACCATCACGTCAGCGATGCGGTACCCCCAGTACTGCTTACACTGCGTGTTGGTGAGCAGGGGCAGGGCCACCTGCTGCAGCACCGCCGGTGTCTCTGGGGCTGCGGGCAAGGGGGACAGCATCAGCGCCATGGACGGGACAGGGACAAGAACGGGAGCGGGGACAGGGCTTGGGATGGGGACGGGGATGGGGATGTGGACAGGAGTGAGGAGGAGGACGATGACGGGGACTGGGCATGGAGATGAGGACAGGAATGGGTCAGGGTTGGAGGCTGGGTATGTGGATGAGGAAGGGGACAGAGATGAGGATAAGGACAGGGATGGGGATGGGGCTTGGGGATGAGAATGGTGTCTGGGGATGAGGAAGGGGACAGGGATGAGGATGGGGCTGAGCACAAGGATGAGGATGAGCACGGGGATGAGGACGGGGATAGCGATGGGGTTTGGGGATGGGGACAGGAAGATGCAGTACCGTTGGGGTCAGTGAGTCCCCAGCCGGTGGTGACACAGGTCATGCCCCCTGGGAAGTCATCGGTGGGCTGGGGCAGGCAGACAGGGGACACGCGGGCCGACAGCCGCGCTGGGGTGGCCAGTTTGAGCAGGGTGATGTCGTCGCGGATGGTCAGCATGTTGAACCTGGGGTTCTTGAAGACCTGGAGCGGGTGGCACTGCGTGCCAGGCACTGGGGACTCCACAGGGACCAACAGGGACCATGGGGACTGACGGGGACCGCGGGGATTGACGGGGACCCAGGGGACTGATGGGGATCCTGGGGAATGGCCCTGTGTGTGCCAGGCTGACAGGGTCCCTGGGGTGCAGATCCCAGCCCCTGCGACACAGGGGAGCAGGGAGGCAGCGGAGACCCCTGGGGACCACAGGAAGCAGACTCCAAGTCCTGGGTTGATGGGGACCCAGGGACCAAGCCCCAACCCCTGCCAGGGCAGCCCCCAGCCTGGGGGCACTGGGGAGCAGGGGCACCCCAGGTCACATCACCCACAGGGACTGATGGGGACCCTGGGTGCCTCGCCCTCCCCATCCCTTAGGGGTCCTGGGGATGGGGTCCCAGCTCCCAGGATGAGGGCGAGCAGGGACACCCCGGGGGACCCAAGCCCAGGGATGCGGGGCACCATGGACACCCCAGGGGACCTGACTCTCAGGATAAGGGGACCAGGGACCCCCTGGGGACCCAAACTCCAGGACAAGGAGGGGACCCGGACCCACAGGGCTCCCCATGGTGGCTGTGGGACCCTGCAGGCACATGGCCCCCGTGCCGGCCGTACCTTCTCGATGCCCAGCCTCTGCTCATCAGGGGAGGGCGAGTCCTGGTCGTATGCGCCCACCACTACGATGTCGGTGGTCCTGGGCATGAGCAGGTGCTGAGCACCGGGCACCGGCATGGGGATAGGGGGTTCCTTGGGGACCCCGTGCCTGTGCCCGGCCCCAGGTCAGCTGGCGGTAGAGCCAGTGCCTACCTGACGCCGCAGTGGGCAGCGGTGACCACCCAGTTCTCGCTGATCAGCGACCCGCCACAGAAGTGGAAGCCGTTGTGGCGCTGGCAGGGAGAGCTGCTGTCAGCACCTGGCACCACCGGCACCACTGCCGGGGTGCTCTGTGCCTGGTCCCTGCCCCAGCACCCTCCCTGGCACCCAGCACAGCACCCAGCCCTGCTGCAGGCACTCACCTGGAGGGAGACCTGCCATGGCCAGGATCCCGGCACCGCCGGCTCTCCGTTGACGATGCGGTTGTAGCCGTTGATAACGGGTGTGATGGCGGGCACGCCACAGCCTGCGGGGCACAGGCACCCATGGGACAGGGGCTCTGGCTGCTCAGGCCCCGCGCCCCCTCCCCATCGCCACCCCCTTGAGCCCATTGCCCGCCCCACCAAGCCCCGCAGCCCCACGCACTCTCCAGGGAGAGAGTGGCACGGGCAGAGCCCGCCAGCGCCAGGCAGCTCAGCAGCCACAGCAGAGCCATCACCACTCGTGGGGACACCCCCTGCCTGGGGCTCAGCACCTCTTATACCTGTCGCTGGGCACAACCCTGCTGTTGGCCTTGCCTCCACGGCCTCGGGAGATAGCGTGGCACCCTGGCACAGCACCAGGACTGGGCTTGGGAGTGCAACACCTGGAGCTGGTGGCCTTGGCTGGGGTTGTGGATAGCAGCCGTAGCGTTTAAGTGCTGGCTTCAACTTGCTCCTTGGCCTGGTGCATGGACAGGCTGTCACTGGCCGTTGGGTGATTGGAGTTGGAAAGGACCTTGGAGCTAATCTGATCGAACCCCAGCAGGGTCATCCAGGGACCATTTCCAGGTGGTTTCTCTATGGATGGAGATTCCACGGTTGCCCCGGGAAACTTGTGCCAGTGCTTGGTCATCCCACATTGAAAAACGTGTCTCCTGACAGTGAGAGGAACCCTCTTGCCTGTCAGGTCATCCCATCCCCTCTGCTCCTGGCACTGGGCACCAGTGGAAAGAGCCTAGCTCTACTCCCATGAGAGATGCTTCTGTCCCTTCCACATATCCCTGGGAAGTCAGTTGTGTCACGGTCTGTCTTGTACTGGGGAGACCAGCAATGAAACCAGCACTCCAGGGGCAGCCTCTCCCTCCTCAGTGCTGAGCAGGGTCCCTCCTTTGACCTGCCAGCAATGCTCTGACTTCTGTACCACAGCTGCCCAGAGGGGCCATGGCACGGACAACCTGCTGCCCACCAGCACCCAGGGTTTGGTGTGCAGGGCTCTTCCCAGCAGTCCTCAAACTGGAGCATGAATTCCCTACTTGTACTCAGGGCCAGGCCCTCAGGGCACCCAGGGGTTTGGTGATGGCTGTAGTGCCAGGGCTGGTACTGTGCCAGCAGAGCTGTGCCAGGGTGCCACGCTATCTCCCGAGGCCGTGGAGGCAAGGCCAACAGCAGGGTTGTGCCCAGCGACAGGTATAAGAGGTGCTGAGCCCCAGGCAGGGGGTGTCCCCACGAGTGGTGATGGCTCTGCTGTGGCTGCTGAGCTGCCTGGCGCTGGCGGGCTCTGCCCGTGCCACTCTCTCCCTGGAGAGTGCGTGGGGCTGCGGGGCTTGGTGGGGCGGGCAATGGGCTCAAGGGGGTGGCGATGGGGAGGGGGCGCGGGGCCTGAGCAGCCAGAGCCCCTGTCCCATGGGTGCCTGTGCCCCGCAGGCTGTGGCGTGCCCGCCATCACACCCGTTATCAACGGCTACAACCGCATCGTCAACGGAGAGCCGGCGGTGCCGGGATCCTGGCCATGGCAGGTCTCCCTCCAGGTGAGTGCCTGCAGCAGGGCTGGGTGCTGTGCTGGGTGCCAGGGAGGGTGCTGGGGCAGGGACCAGGCACAGAGCACCCCGGCAGTGGTGCCGGTGGTGCCAGGTGCTGACAGCAGCTCTCCCTGCCAGCGCCACAACGGCTTCCACTTCTGTGGCGGGTCGCTGATCAGCGAGAACTGGGTGGTCACCGCTGCCCACTGCGGCGTCAGGTAGGCACTGGCTCTACCGCCAGCTGACCTGGGGCCGGGCACAGGCACGGGGTCCCCAAGGAACCCCCTATCCCCATGCCGGTGCCCGGTGCTCAGCACCTGCTCATGCCCAGGACCACCGACATCGTAGTGGTGGGCGCATACGACCAGGACTCGCCCTCCCCTGATGAGCAGAGGCTGGGCATCGAGAAGGTACGGCCGGCACGGGGGCCATGTGCCTGCAGGGTCCCACAGCCACCATGGGGAGCCCTGTGGGTCCGGGTCCCCTCCTTGTCCTGGAGTTTGGGTCCCCAGGGGGTCCCTGGTCCCCTTATCCTGAGAGTCAGGTCCCCTGGGGTGTCCATGGTGCCCCGCATCCCTGGGCTTGGGTCCCCCGGGGTGTCCCTGCTCGCCCTCATCCTGGGAGCTGGGACCCCATCCCCAGGACCCCTAAGGGATGGGGAGGGCGAGGCACCCAGGGTCCCCATCAGTCCCTGTGGGTGATGTGACCTGGGGTGCCCCTGCTCCCCAGTGCCCCCAGGCTGGGGGCTGCCCTGGCAGGGGTTGGGGCTTGGTCCCTGGGTCCCCATCAACCCAGGACTTGGAGTCTGCTTCCTGTGGTCCCCAGGGGTCTCCGCTGCCTCCCTGCTCCCCTGTGTCGCAGGGGCTGGGATCTGCACCCCAGGGACCCTGTCAGCCTGGCACACACAGGGCCATTCCCCAGGATCCCCATCAGTCCCCTGGGTCCCCGTCAATCCCCGCGGTCCCCGTCAGTCCCCATGGTCCCTGTTGGTCCCTGTGGAGTCCCCAGTGCCTGGCACGCAGTGCCACCCGCTCCAGGTCTTCAAGAACCCCAGGTTCAACATGCTGACCATCCGCGACGACATCACCCTGCTCAAACTGGCCACCCCAGCGCGGCTGTCGGCCCGCGTGTCCCCTGTCTGCCTGCCCCAGCCCACCGATGACTTCCCAGGGGGCATGACCTGTGTCACCACCGGCTGGGGACTCACTGACCCCAACGGTACTGCATCTTCCTGTCCCCATCCCCAAACCCCATCGCTATCCCCGTCCTCATCCCCGTGCTCATCCTCATCCTTGTGCTCAGCCCCATCCTCATCCCTGTCCCCTTCCTCATCCCCAGACACCATTCTCATCCCCAAGCCCCATCCCCATCCCTGTCCTTATCCTCATCTCTGTCCCCTTCCTCATCCACATACCCAGCCTCCAACCCTGACCCATTCCTGTCCTCATCTCCATGCCCAGTCCCCGTCATCGTCCTCCTCCTCACTCCTGTCCACATCCCCATCCCCGTCCCCATCCCAAGCCCTGTCCCCGCTCCCGTTCTTGTCCCTGTCCCGTCCATGGCGCTGATGCTGTCCCCCTTGCCCGCAGCCCCAGAGACACCGGCGGTGCTGCAGCAGGTGGCCCTGCCCCTGCTCACCAACACGCAGTGTAAGCAGTACTGGGGGTACCGCATCGCTGACGTGATGGTGTGCGCTGGCGCTGATGGCGCCTCCTCCTGCATGGTAGGTGCCCCCGGCCCCCCCACCCCACCCCCCCAGCCACCCCCATCCCCCAGCCTCTGCCCTCACCCGCTGCCTGCAGGGCGACTCTGGGGGCCCGCTGGTGTGCCAGAAGGATGGCGCCTGGACCCTGGTGGGCATCGTCTCCTGGGGCAGCAGCACCTGCGACCCCAGCACGCCCGGCGTCTACGCCCGTGTCACTATGCTCCGCAACTGGATCAACTCTATCCTGGCGGCCAACTGAGGCCGGCAATAAAGCGCTGCCCAACCCCACCGTGTTGCCTCCTCGCTGCGGCACCGGGATGGGCGGGAGGGGGGCGCGGGGCCACCGGCTGGCTGGGGGGCATGTGGCTGGGCATGCAGAGGTCATGGGGATGCTTCTCTGGGTATGGGGACACCTGGCAGGAAGGCTGGCGGCACGGGGACACATGGCCTCCTGTAGGGTCCGGTACACGTGACCAGGTGCGGGGACACGTGGCCGAGCGCAGGGAACCAGACCAGGCAGGGGACACCTGGCTGGGCTTGGGGACCCCTGCCCAAGGAGGGCAGGAGGCCTGGGGACATGTGGCCTCCCCTGGTGACACTTGAGCAAGAAAGGGGCGCGTGTCCAGGTGCAGGGACACCTGAGCAGGCTCGGGGACAGCCGGCTGTACACCCAGCGTGGGGACACGAGGCCAGGTGTAGGAGCAGAACAGCTGTGTGGGGAGCGGGACACCTGGCCAGCCCCAGGGGGATGTGGCCTGGCGTGGGGACAGCTGGGTGGGTGTGGGGATCCCTGGGTGGACACGTGGGGCCGCGGTCAGGTGTGGGGACACCTGGGCAGGTGTGGGGACCCCCCAGCATGGGTGCTGGAAGCACAGGGCCCCCCGGCTGGGAAGGGACACTTGTCCCAGCCTGAGCCACCTTAGCGTGGCAGTGCTGCTGGCGGGAGGGGAGGGGACAGGGGAGGGGAAGGGCCAGGAGGCGGGGAGGGCAGTGTCCTGCTCCCGGCCCTGGCCGTCCCCACCATGGCTCTGCGTCTGGGGCGGGTGCTGGGGCTGGGGAGGACCCTGGGGCGACGGCACTGCTGCTCCAAGGTGGGGCTGGAGGTGGGGGGCTGCACGGGGGGCACTGAGGGTCAGGGCTCCTGGTGTGGCCCCGTGCCCTCGGCTGTGGGTGAGGGTCCCAGGCCCGTGGCCCCCAGACTGGACCCTCCTGCCCCTGCCCTGATGGGGCCCTTGCCCACTCCCCTCCCCCCGCAGCACCCCCTGCCCCCTGACTTCGTGGAGGCCCTGAAGGCCGTGGTCGGGGGCCCCAATGTCTCCACGGCCATGACGGTGCGCGAGCAGCACGGCCACGACGAGTCTATGCACACGTAGGTACCTGGAGGAAAGGATGTGGGGAGGGGAAGGTTCTCGGTGAGGGGAAGGTTCTCAGGGAGGGGAAGGGTCTCGGGGAGGGGGAGGTCCGTAGGGCAGTGGTGCCGCTTTGTCCCACAGCTGTGCCCCCCCGGACGCCGTGGTGTGGCCCCAGGCGGTGGAGCAGGTGCAGGAACTGGCGGCGCTCTGCTACCGCTGCCGCGTGCCCATGGTGCCTTTGGCACCGGCACTGGCCTCGAGGGCGGCGTCAATGCCGGTGCAGGTACAGACCCCCCCCGGCACCCCCTGCTCAGCCCCCGCCCAGGGCCATGCCCAGGCCCACTGGTGCCCCCGTGCCAGGGTGGTGTCTGCTTCGACCTGAGCCGCATGGATGCCATCACGGAGCTGAGCCTCGAGGACTTCTCTGTGGTGGTGGAGCCCGGCGTCACCCACAAGGCCCTCTAACAGCCACCTGCGTGGCACGGGGCTCTGGTTCCCTGTCGGTACCGTGGGCGCCGGCGCAACATCTGGGGGGGCCCTGGGGCTGGAGGTGGCAGAACTGGTGGTGCCGGGGACACCTGTGGGGCTGGGGGTGCTGGGAGCACTGGGGTGCTGGGAGAGACCATGGGGCCAAGGGTGCCATGGTCCCAGGGGTGTAGCGGGGTTGCTGATGGGGCTGGGGGTGCCGTGGCCCCAGTAGTGCTAGGTCCCCTTCACAGTCCCAGGCCAAGTGGGGATGTCCATGGCTTTGCCATGGTCCC